>NC_134693.1:27057214-28432214 GCF_050947455.1 Rhinoderma darwinii | reverse complement strand
ATCCTCCAAATCCTCCCCGTCTATCTCTTATCAGCCCAGTGATATGTTCTACTGGGACTTCCATAGTGAGGTTACAGGTAGTGCTGCCTCCAACTATATTGGGGAAACTGTATTAACACTACCTTTCTAGAACTCAAACTCAATGTATATCTTATCTCACACAAATAAAATGCAGCCTAAAAGGTCTGGTGTGCAATTTCTGGCGCCAGGTCTTAATCTCTGAAGTAAACGTGTATGGTTCTGCCCAGATCTGCGCTAAACTGTATTATCACATTAATTATGTCTTCCATTATTCTTCTCTTATCTGAAAATAGACATTTGAAACATTGAGATAAAAAGTCATTTCATCATAATATGATCACCCATGGAAGTATGTCAACTAAGTACAAACAGCAGTACATTTACTACATTGTGGTTCAGTGCTACAAAACACACTAAGGCTCATGTACTGTATCAATTATTGTATGCCAAAGTAGTGGTGAATCTATATTATGAAATGCATACCCTGTTTTAACCCCTTGAGGACCAGGCCAAGATTTTAGCCTTGAAGACCAGAAGAATCTTTTCATTTTGCCTCTTTGCATTTCGAATGTAACTTTTTATCTTTAGGTTGACGTAGACTAATGAGGCTTCATTTTTGCAGAACAAATTGCACTTTCTACTAGGCGAAAATATTTGGTACATATCTATATTAGCTTTTCATTTGTATTGATTTTTATTTTGGTAACTGTTTAAAAAATATATAAAAAATGTTGATGTTTAGCTTTGTTATTACACTATAGTGGCATACACACACACACACACACACACACACACACACACACATATATATATATATATATATATATACACACACACACACACACACACACACACACATATATGTTTAATAGTATACAGTCAGCTGTAAAGGCATACTTTGACTGGACCCTAAGGGTATGTTCACACGGCCTATTTACGGACGTAAATCGGGCGTTTTTGCCCCGAATTACGCCCGAAAATAGCGCCTCAATAGCGCTGACAAACATCTGCCCATTGAAAGCAATGGGCAGACGTTTGTCTGTTCACACGAGGCGTATATTTACGCGCCGCTGTCAAATGACGGCGCGTAAATAGACGCCCGCGTAGAAGAAGTGACCTGTCACTTCTTTGGCCGTAATTGGAGCCGCTATTCATTGACTCCAATGAATAGCAGCGCTAATTACGGCCGTAATTGACGCGGCGTTCAAGCGCCTGCACATGCCGGTACGGCTGAAATTACGGGGATGTTTTCAGGCTGAAACATCCCCGTAATTTCAGCCGTTACGGACCCCCGCCGTGTGAACATACCCTAAAATTTCTGGCTATATATGGTATGGGCACCAATTATTTCACAAGGATTTTGTGTGACGCGATCAATAGGGTCCCTCAATTCTCTTTGTCCTTGTATGCCAAGATCAACATCATGCATAATCGTGGCATGCAAATTGTTAAACGGCCGAGATCAGAGGTTTCTCTGATCAGGGGTGGGACAAGCTCTCTTGGTGTTCAAGGCAGGGGTTTTACAATATGTCCCCTTCCATCCTTGGTCTCTGAAGTTTAATCAGGTAGATTTTGGGCCACAGTGAGGATTAATGTCTCATACAGACTAGTTTATTAATGTATGAGCTCCAATGTGTCCAAAGAAAAGAGACTAGGAAACTTTCTTAAGTATAGTTTGTAAATGGACACCTCTGTATTACAACTGTACAATCCTCACTTTTACTTTAAAAGTTTCTTGAGTAGTACTTGACGATCACTGTTGGGATTTACTGTATATTGTGATTTTTACTGTAGGTTTGGGATGACTCAAGGGATCAACTACTTGACCTGTCAGGATGTTCTGTAATAATGTCAAGTTTCAAAGCTTCAGATATATTTCTAGAGACCTCTCAGAGGAATTTCTGATATCTATTTGAAACATGAATACAAGAAGCAGGAAAGCAGTAGGAGAAGAGATTTATGGTGGTTTATAAGAAAAAAAAGTCCTGTTGCTTATATAGCACCAAAATTGTTTACAGTGCAATCCCTCAGTCCTAATCCATAACAATCTAATTTCCTTATTTTACACTAGACAAACGGAGTCAACTTCATGATAAAAAATTAGCAAATCCAAAGCTTTTTTTATTTATCATGGATCATTGCAAATAAATAATTAGTAACCAAGTAACACCCATAAATACTAAGATATTTTACTAAAATTTCGGATGACCTCCACATGGAACAGGGTTGATGACATCATCTTAAAGAAAATCATAGTCCTGAAAACGACTGCTCTGATGCAAAATCTTTACCACAAGGGTACTGAAACTTTTTCTACAGTGTCCCCACCACCCAAGATCTGGTAATGGCTGGTCCTCACCAGTGGGCGAAGTCCATGGCAAAATTAAAAAGTGTTGCTCAATTCAGACCTTTCCTGTTAAAACTGCCTCCCCAGCTGATCTTCATAAAGAACTAGGGACACCTCACCAGTGACACCCACCTCACAGCTTGAGGAACACTGCTCTATTAGTCTGGTTAGATTAGTTCTGCATCTATGGATCCTTTATAAAGGACATTCTTCTACACTGCCCAAAACATACCTACATATAAATAAATATTATTAGCTGGGTAGACTGAGGTTCTTCATACTTGACAATAGCAGCTGATTTGTTGTACTGAAAAGGTCAGTCCCCTGTTTTTACTGTTCATCATGTACTTCATTAGTTTCATTATTTGTTTTCATTATTTTACATTTCTTATTTGAAATTTATAACTCGAAGGAGTTTTAAACACTCTAGTTCACGATTTCTCAAGTGTTCTAAGCCAAGTACCCTCCGTAGAAGACGTTTCAAAGAAATGTCCCCGAGGCTGGGATCAGTTACCATTTTGAAACAAATTCACTTGATGACATAAAAAAGTACTAGATGTCATTGCAACATTTACAGAAAAACTAAACGAAGCTTACAGAATAAATAAATCAGAATTACTGAGGAATAGAGCGAACCAGTGGATTTACAGAGGAATAAAATGAAAACCATTTGTTTAATAGGAGTAAATTTTTTATGAAAGGAGATGCACACTCCCATGATGTTCCTCCAACAATAACAGTAAGCTAGACGTGAGCAGCGTTAGAGGTGGTTTGTATGTAATTTCCATTATATGCAGCGATTTCAGTAATCTAAAAAAAGAATAAATCTGGTCCTACAGTAGAGTTTTTAGATGGTCATAAAGACCAATATAGACCGTTTTCTGGTGACTGTTTCGGGACATCAAAAAGTTTGACAGACACTGGCCGCTCTGTGGAAAAGTCGATCTGCCATGTTTGATTTTTCCGGTCTTTGTTGGGGGTAGTCGTTGGCATACTTATAAAGTCTTTTGTAACACTTGACAAACTTGCATCGGCAAACAGCTTCCTCACTCTATCCCAGGACACAGAACAAGACAGAGATTGATCTGCAAATTGTCTGTAAATAGGTGTTTTAACTTACGATGTTGTCAAATCTTTACAGACCAATATTGAAAAACCAGTCATTCAGAAAGTGTCGGGCTAAAATCTTAAGCTTATGGTCAGCTAAAAGTGTACCTAGCGTTTCAGATCACTGTTCAGCATAAGCTGTCATATGTGTGCACATGAGGAATTACACTATTTCTGGCCATAAAATTACTTGTATGTGGCATTATTTAGCAGTTTTCCCCTCTGCAGGCTCTAATACTCAGTTGTTTCTGAGCTAGTGGGCGGGCTAATCCTGCACTCCTACCTCTATCACATATATGTGTGTGTGTGTGTGTGTGTGTGTGTGTGTGTGTGTGTGTGTGTGTGTGTGTGTTGAAGCTGCAGCAGCATGTAAGAGATTATACAGCTGTAATGAGAAGTGTGGTTGAGAATCCAACACTGGGATGACACAGAAATCTGACCAGCAGCCTGTGTCTTTCTCCCCCTATTCAGCTCTCCCCTCTCCATAGATCTGCATGCAACATGTCTGTTTCCGACTCACTATCCCTCTGCTCCCTCCTCCTGCTCCCTTCTCCGCTCTCCATAGACATGTATGCAGCATGTCTGTTTCTGACTCACTTTCTCTGCTCCCTCCTCCTTTTCCCCCACCCCTCCCCATTGACTTGTATAGGCAGGCAGTAAAGAGACACATCCCCACATTCTGCAGCCCGGCAATACTGCGCTATAACCAGGGCTGAACTTTGCTTGACAACAGGGAGTGGACAGTAGATTAAAGGAACGGAGACACGTAGTGGCAGTAACTTCACACAGAATTTGAATGGATAAAAACACTAAATTTCAACAGTAAGAAAATGACAAAGTTGATCTTTATCAGGTATACTATTAGATTAGCATAAGTTGCTTAAAAAGTAAGTGTCCATTTAAGGGAAGCATCCTCGGTTGGTAGAGCGTATAGCTGACCAGCCTATGTGTGAGGTTGAACGGCAGGGTCAGGGCAGAAGTTCATTCGGCTCCATTGATGGTCCAGTTCTGAACCAGGTGATAAATCATGAAAGCACTTAAACATTTGGTACATACCCCTGGAGACACGCATATCACAAGTGAAGAAATGCTGTCCTAGTTGTTGTCATCTATTACCAGCAGTAAAGGATTCCTTGTAAATTGGATTTAATAGAAGCTAACACACCAGCTGTTATCAAAACCCATGGAGACATAATTATACTGACATGCAGCGTTGTCTGGAAGCAAACAGCACGGTTTCTGATCAGTAAACAGGACATTAATTTGGAGTATGTGCAACAGGTAGTTTTCCATTATCGTAGTGGATTTTTTAGCTATTAATATCTGTGAACTTTAAAGTGCATCAATATTTATCTAGCTAACACCTAGTGACTTACAATACTTCACAATGTCATTAAATATGCATCTATTATACCTTAACAAACATGTTCTAAACCTACCATAACATGCTTATTAAAATAATATTTCACATACTGTATGTACATACAGTATCTCATATCACATTCCTACATAGATACTAATACCAATGTATAGAGATGGATACGACTAAGAGACAAAATTTGACCTTTCAGACTGCGCAATAAAATCCATGGTAAATAACCCTGTTGTGTCTAACATTTCATATTTTCATATTTCGAAGTTTATACACAATCTGCTTTAATATCTACTGCATCTAGTAGTAGTTAATATGAGTAATATATAGTAGTAACAATTAGTAATAATTATTAAGTCTGAAGATATTTTCTTAGAAACTAAAGATATTTCACCACCAACAAATTGACTTCTTAAGTGCAATTGAGTATTAGAGGAAATTTCCCAACTATTGTTTATCCTTGTGTGTAATTTAGTCATCTCAATCCACCCTATGAGGTGCCATAAACCTTACAGAATTGTTCGAGTAACATAGTTGGAGTTGAGAAAATCCCAAGGCACCCTGACTTTTGGGTTAAAGGGAATAAATTACTCACTAGGGTACAAATATTGGTGAGTTTTTCCTAGAAGATGAACTGAGGAAGCCATTTAGATCAGTGGTGAAACATCTCCAAGGTTTCTAAACAAGTCCAGTTTACTTTTGAGTTAAAACGACTAGATATTCCTTGACTTGATGATTGAAAACCTCAAAATAATGCTCTCCACTAATAATTTCCATCAGTCTAATATATATTTCCATAATTTTTTTACAGACCACTGGTCCTTGGCTGTTTTACGTCTGTCTGGAGAAGATGGGGAGCGATGGAACAAGGAGCGCCCTTGGTCCACTACAAGTTGGAGTTCACCTCATTGTGCTTCTTTGTATACTCAGACACTCAAAGTGCTTTGCTGAAGTGGGCTCCAGCCAGACACCAGGGATTCCTCTTTCCTCCAGAGAAGGTGCTAATCTGACAGGATCCACTACTAGGCACCAGCCTCTGGTTTTCAATCATGTCTACAATTTCAATGTTCCACTGGGATTTCCTTGCATAATGGAACCAGAATCTCCAGAAGAAGCAAGCTGGGTGTCTCAGCAAACAGAAAATACACCAGATGCTGGCAGCCAGATCACCTTTACGCACAGTATTCGTGTCCCACAGAGGTTATGTCAGTGCTACACAGCGCCACAATCCGTGCAGCATCTCCTGAGCAGGATTGAAGCTCTGGAAAGGGAGGTGATGTTGCTCCGGGAACGCTGTAATGAGAGAGGATGCCAGGATGCAGAGGCCACAGGTAGGAACATTTTCTTGGGATCCCACCACAAGTTATAAGCATTACAATGTTGATGTATTTATACTTAGAAGGGAATTAGAGGAAAATAGAGATTTTTTTTTCCATATATTGGGAATATCTTCAAAAAATGTTTAAATAAAAATCTAGATACTCAAACATGGAAAGTTCTGCCATACCTATATACTTGTGTGATTGGTACAAATAACCAAACAATGAGCAACAAAATGAATCACAGAGAAAAGAAATAGAAGAAAGTGATCAAAAATATCTTCTCTTCTTGATTCCATTTCACGCTTCTGATTCCAATGAGATCCACTTCTCCACATATTGTCTCTTTTATCAACAAAACTTTGGGTCACATACAAAAATGATGGTGGAGTTTGCCCATAATAAGAACTCATACAGCTAGGTCATAATCATTTTTACATTGGTTTAGGATTTATTTGTCCTCAAACAGGAAAGCTAGTGGCCACTAATTGTCCCTACTAAGTTGCCCCCATTGACTCCCTCTTTAATTGTAAACCCGGAAGCTACCACGTAAAGATAAGCAAATCTTTAAAAATAATTCATTGTGAATCTCAAACCTGCAATTCCATTCTACCATCTCTATTAACAAGTGCATGTTGTGTCTTCTCGATAAGTGGTTTCAAGGGGCTTTTAAATGGCACAACCAGGGATGGACTGAGGAGCACACTTGGTCCACTACCAGTTGACATCATTGTGACTTCTTTGTATACTCAGTCACAAAAAATTTCCCTTAATTAAAGTGACCTGTGATTGGCTGTTGGGCATGTATAAATTGAAATAATAGATCGTCATCTGGGTTTTAGCGAATTTAATGTCACCACCATATTTATTGTCAAAAATTTTTAAATTTATATAACTTTCTTCATTTTCACAAAGACAAAAAATGTGTGCTGTGCCTATTACGCTCTGTTCACACAGCATTCTAAACTACATTCGGCATATGCCAAAAGGGTGTATGGTGTATGTATGGCATATGCCATAGGGGCCAAATCTCCAGAGTATGCCAAAAGTGTGTCCATTTGGTACCAGTATACTTCGGCATAATTTTTTTTTTGGGGCTTTATAGAATAGCTGATCTGTTTTTTAATTAAGAATACTGTATTTTACTATGTTTTTTTTTTTTTACAAGGCGAACCTATTGGGGACGTATGCCACTGTATGCCTTCTGTCCGGGCTATACGTCATGAAATCCTACCAACCTTAAAACCACTATAAAACTACTTAAAGGGAATGTGTTGCTAGAAAAATTTATTTTTTATTTTTAGTTAAACAGTTAGTGTATAGGTGATTAAACATTGTTCTAATTTTTTTAATTTTTTCACGAGTCAGGAAATATTATAAATTAGATTCTAATTTATAACATTTCCCAGCGCTAGTCACTAGATGGAGCAATTCCCAAAATTGCAGCATTGCATGTGGTAAAGCAACCACATACTCTAGTGAGCTCTCAGAATCCCCCCTCCTTTATCCTGGCTGTGTCGCCATTTTTTGAGCTAACACACAGTGTAGTGGGTTAACATACAGTAGTAAACACACAGTAAAATACGTACATACACAGACCTAACTTACCTGCTCCTGCCGTCGCTCCCTCCGGTCCATCCGCTCCGTCTGCTACCTCCGCTCCAAGTGCACAAGTCCGGAAGCCGCGACCGGAAGTAGTAATCTTACTGTCCAGCCGCGACTTCCGTTCCACAAGAAAATGGCGCTGGACGTCGCACAGTTCAATTTGGCATGCGCCGTTCCCACACAGACGGCGTACAGCATTGTGGATGGAACGGGCCCCGTTCGCATTCACTATTGGACTGTATGTGCCGTATTACATGTCTGTATGTGTCGTTAATCGACACATACAGAGATGGAAAAAAAAATGGCAGCCCCCATAGACAAGAAAAAGTGAAAAAATAATAAAAAGTAAAACACAAACACACCAATTTTTTTTAAATAAAACACTAAATGCAAATTCATATAAAAACATTTTTTTTCGTGACACTGGTCCTTTAAAACCATATATATACATATATATGATTGGTCAGCGTCATACACTTCTCTTTACAACGCCCACTTGGTCAAAAGTAAAAAAAACGGCCAGTTGGGTATTAAGAAACTAATTAGCATAAATCTAAAATTGTTCATAACTTGCTCAAAAATTATAGTTTTTCAAAATAAAAAACAATGTTGTTATCTACATTACAGCGCCGATCACATTATGTAGGAGATATAGCACTTATAATCTGGTGACAGAGCCTCTTTAAAATCAGATCAAGGGAAGTTTATGTCCCCCTCCCTGATTAAACAGGTGAAGATTATGTCCCCCACCCTGATTAAACAGGTGAAGTTTATGTCCCCCTCCCTGATTAAACAGGTGAAGATTATGTCCCCCTCCCTGATTAAACAGGTGAAGATTATGTCCCCCTCCCTAATTAAACAGGTGAAGATTATGTCCCCCTCCCTGATTAAACAGGTGAAGATTATGTCCCCCTCCCTGATTAAACAGGTGAAGATTATGTCCCCCCTCGCTGATTAAACAGGTGAAGATTATGTCCCCCTCCCTGATTAAACAGGTGAAGATTATGTCCCCCCTCGCTGATTAAACAGGTGAAGTTTATGTCCCCCTCCCTGATTAAACAGGTGAAGTTTATGTCACCCTCCCTGATTAAACAGGTGAAGATTATGTCCCCCTCCCTGATTAAACAGGTGAAGATTATGTCCACCTCCCTGATTAAACAGGTGAAGATTATGTCCCCCCTCCCTGATTAAACAGGCGAAGATTATGTCCCCCTCCCTGATTAAACAGGTGAAGACTATGTCCCCCTCCCTGATTAAACAGGTGAAGATTATGTCCCCCTCCCTGATTAAACAGGTGAAGATTATGTCCCCCTCCCTGATTAAACAGGTGAAGATTATGTCCCCCTCCCTGATTAAACAGGTGAAGATTATGTCCCCCTCCCTGATTAAACAGGTGAAGATTATGTCCCCCTCCCTGATTAAACAGGTGAAGATTATGTCCCCCTCCCTGATTAAACAGGTGAAGATTATGTCCCCCTGCTTCCGCATTGACATTGGGGGAGATTTATCAAGCTGTTTTATAATAAGAATGTCCTTTGTTGTCCATAGCAACCCCACAGCTTCCGTATATTAATGATCTCAGGTAAAATGAAAGCTGAGCTCTGATTGGTTGCGATTGGCAACAGAGGACATTCTTACTATAAGACAGCTTGATAAATCTCCCCCTTATTAGTTGCAATTTTTGTTGCCCTTATATTAAAATGAATCGACCTTTCTTTGAGAAGACGCTCCAGCCTATTATATCTGGTAGGAAGAAAAACAATGCCCTCAAATTCATGAAACACATTATTTACTTACAAACAATCTGGACTGCGAAAACTGGCATCAACCTCTGCGTTGGATCGCTCGTCGTCGCCAATGTTCTGATGGATATTCTTGGAAGTGCATTTACAAGGACTGTGCGCAGGGCCGCCATCAGGGGGGTATTAGGGGTACTGGTGTGAGGGGCCCGGCCAAACCTAATTGAAAGGGGGGCCCGGCAACTGCCGCGACTTGCCATTGGTAGAAAAAAATGGGCCCCTGCAATGGGGCCCGTTTTTTTCACCACAGAATGTTGTGAGCTGCGGGCCCCCCTCTCGTCATGGGGGTCGTCGAACCGCCCGCGCGCGCGCACAAGGAAAGTCCCGCGCGCGCACAAGGAACCTCCCGCGCGCGCACAAGGAACTTCCCGCGCGTGCGCACTTGCGAGCGTCCGCGAGCACGCACCCATGAAAGCCCGCACTCGAGACCGCCCGCGCGCGCACCCGCGAAAGCACGGAAGCGCGCACCCGCGATCTCCAGCGCGCGCACCCGCGAACGAAGCGCGCGCAGCCGCGGACACAACTTACCTGGAGCCTGGCTGGAGGTGAAGGACTGGACGTCTGGACCGAAGACATCGCCTGAAGAGGACTGGAGTGGGAGCAGCAGCTCTTCAGACACGGTGAGTAAAGTGTCTGAAAGTGCTGATTATGTATGGCCCTGTTCACACAGAGTATTTTGCAGGCAGAAAAAAATCTGCCTCAAAATTCCTTGCAGATTTTGACCTGCCCACACTATCTTGCCGCGTTTTTTTGCTGCGTTTTTTGCCCGCGGCGATTGAGGACAGCAGACAAAAAACGCAGCGAAAAATGCATTTTCTGCCTCCCATTGATTTCGATGGGAGGTCAGAGGCGGAACCGCGGCAAGAAAGGACGTGCTGCTTTTTCTTTTTTCCGCGACTGGTTCCCATTGATTTCAGATTAAATCAATGGGAGGCGGTTTTGGAAGTTTTTTGGTGCTGATTCTGACGCAGTGTCCAAGTCAATATCAAGGCCCAAAAACTCTGTGAACTGGGCCTTATTGTTAGGGCTTATTCAGACGAACGTGTAATACATCCGTGCAACGTGTGTGATTTTCACGCGCCTCGCACGGACCTATGTTAGTCTATGGGGTCGTGCAGACTGTCAGTGATTTTCACGCGCCTCGCACGGACCTATGTTACTCTATGGGGCCGTGCAGACTGTCAGTGATTTTCACGCGCCTCGCACGGACCTATGTTACTCTATGGGCCGTGCGGACTGTCAGTGATTTTCATGCAGCGTGTGTCCGTGTGTCCGCTGCGTAAAACTCACGACATGTCCGATAGTTGTGCATTGTTCGCGCATTACGCACCCATTGAAGTCAATGGGTGCGTGAAAATCACGCCCAGCACTTCCGCAGCAGTATAAACTATGAATGAAAACAGAAAAGCACCACGTGCTACAAACATACAAACAGAGTGTCATAATGATGGCGGCTGCGCGAAAATCACGCAGCCACGCATCATACGCTGCTGACACACGGAGCTGTTATGGACCTTTTGCATGCGCAAAACGCCACGTTTTTTGCGCGCGCAAAAATCACACACTTGTGTGAATCCGGCCTTAGGGTAGGAACACACTAGGCATGAACACTGCGGATTTTATGCAACACATTTAAGGGCATGACCACACATGGCGGAATTCCTCCGCAACTGTCCGCATCAATGCCGCACCTAATCCGGGTTGCGGATTACGGCTGCGGATCTGCACAAAATGTGCAGAAAATTGATGCGGACTAGCTGCTGCGGACTGCGGGAAAAGTGCTTCCCTTCTCCCTATCAGTGCAGGATAGAGAGAAGGGACAGCACTTTCCCTAGTGATAGTAAAAGAAATTCATACTTACCGCCCGTTGTCTTTATGACGCGTCCCTCCTTCGGCATCCAGCCCGACCTCCCTGGATGACGCGGCAGTCCATGTGACCGCTGCAGCCTGTGCTTGGCCTGTGATTGGCTGCAGCCGTCACTTACACTGAAACGTCATCCTGGGAGGCCGGACTGGAGACAGAAACAGGGAGTTCTCGGTAAGTACGAACTTCATTTTTTTTTACAGATACATGTATATTGGGATCGGTAGTCACTGTCCCGGGTGCAGAAACAGTTACTGCCGATCGCTTAACTCTTTCAGCACCCTGGACAGTGACTATTTACTGACGTCTCCTAGCAACGCTCCCGTCATTACGGGAGCCCCATTGACTTCCTCAGTCTGGCTGTAGACCTAGAAATACATAGGTCCAGCCAGAATGAAGAAATGTCAAGTTAAAAAAGCAAGACGCATCCGCAGCACACATAACATGTGCATGACAGCTGCGGACTTCATTGCGGAACTTTGAATCTCCATTGAAGTCAATGGAGAAATTCCGCCATGAGTCCGCCACTGCTCCGCAACAGACAGAGCATGCTGCGGACACCAAATTCCGCTCCGCAGCCTATGCTCCGCAGCGGAATTGTACGCATCGTGTAAACGAACACTGCTAAATTAAAGTGAAAGTCAATGGAGAAACGGCTCCGCTGCGGAATAACGCTGCGGAGTGTCCGCAGCGGAATTTAAGTGAAATTCCGCCATGTGTGAACCCGCCCTTATTGTGGAAAATCTGCAGCGTATTACAGTCGCAGCAGAGTGGATGAGATTTGAACAAATCTCATCCACACGCTGCAAAAAAAATGGACCTGCAGTGTGGCTTTTTAATCCGCAGCGTGTCAATGTATTCTGTGGAATCGCTGCTCCTCTGTTGCGGAAATGCTGCGGTTCTGCCGCAAAAATCACAAATGAGAAAAAAAAAGGTACTTTTTTAAATTGATAAAAAAGTTTAGACTTACCCCGGCCGTAGTCCTGGTGACGCGATCCTCTATTCTTAGCGCAGCTCGGCCTCCTGTCATGACGTTTCATCCCATGTGACTGCTGCAGCGGTCACATGGTCTACAGCGTCATCCCAGGAGGCGGGGCTACGTTCAGAAGAGAGAGATGCGTCACCAGGACTACGGCCGGGGCAAGTCTAAACTTTTTTTTCCCTGCAGGATTCCCGCAGCGGACATGCCTCACCAAACCTGCGCCACTATTTGGTGCGGTTTTGCGGGCAGAATTCCCTGCGGCTACCGGGGCGGATAAGCTGTGTAGTTTTACTCAGCATATCCGCCTAGTGTGTCCCTTATGATGTCGCTCCTGGAGCTGCTGCCGGTCTCTAAATAGGCAGTTGGTCCAGTAGAATTTGGAATTATTTTTTCTTGTGAACCAGCTTAAAAAAATACAAAACTTTTGTGTTGGGGCCTGTTCACATCACCGTTCGCTTCCGTTCCGGGGTTCCGTCTGAGGTTTCTGTCGGGTGAACCCCGCAACGGAAAGTGAAAGTGACAGCACAGCTTCTCTCATTTCCGCAACAGAGGAGCGGCGATTCCACAGAATACATTGACATGCTGCGACTTAAAAAGCCACACTGCAGGTCCATTTTTTTTGCAGCGTGTGGGTGAGATTTGTTCAAACCTCATCCACTCTGCTGCGACTGTAATACGCTGCAGATTTTCCACAATAAAATGTGTTGCATAAAATCTGCAGTGTTCATGCCTAGTGTGTTCCTACCCTAAGGCCGGATTCACACAAGCGTGTGCTTTTTGCGCGCGCAAAAACGTGGCGTTTTGCGCATGCAAAAGGTCCATAACAGCTCTGTGTGTCAGCAGCGTATGATGCGTGGCTGCGTGATTTTCGCGCAGCCGCCATCGTTATGACACTATGTTTGTAGCACGTGGTACTTTTCTGTTTTCATTCATAGTTTATACGGCTGCGGAAGTGCTGGGCGTGATTTTCACCCACCCATTGACTTCAATGGGTGCGTGATGCGCGAACAATGCACAAATATCGGACATGTCGTGAGTTTTACGCAGCGGACACACGGACTCACGCTGCGTGAAAATCACGGACAGTCTGCACGGCCCCATAGAGTAACATAGGTCCGTGCGAGGCGCGTGAAAATCACACGCGTTGCACGGATGTATTACACATTCGTCTGAATAAGCCCTAACAATAAGGCCCAGTTCACAGAGTTTTTGGGCCTTGATATTGACTCGGACACTGCGTCAGAATCAGCACCAAAAAACTTCCAAAACCGCCTCCCATTGATTTAATCTGAAATCAATGGGAGCCAGTCGCGGAAAAAAGAAAAAGCAGCACGTCCTTTCTTGCCGCGGTTCTGCCTCTGACCTCCCATCTAAATCAATGGGAGGCAGAAAATTCATTTTTCGCTGCGTTTTTTGTCTGCTGTCCTCAATCGCCGCGGGCAAAAAACGCGGCAAGATAGTGTGGGCAAGTCAAAATCTGCCTCAAAATTCGGTGCGCGGTTCCAGGCGGTCGCCGGTGCCCATGCGCGGGAGTTTGCGGGTGCGCGCAATCGGTCGCACGGGCGGCGGTGTTTGACGGCCCCCATGACGACCCCCATGCTACCCAGGGCCACCATCAGGGGGGGTATTAGGGGTACTGATGTGAGAGGCCCAGCCAAACCTAATTGAAAGGGGGGCCCGCAGCTCATGACATTGCAGGGGCCTGTTTTTTTTCAATGTCATGAGCTGCGGGCCCCCCTTTCAATTAGGTTTGGCCGGGCCTCTCACATCAGTACCCCTAATACCCCCCCTGATGGCGGCCCTGGGTACCATGATATAGTGCTGGACGGAGTACCGTTAACAGGCGGTGCCACGGTAGGGGGGCCCAGAAAATTTAGCTGTAGGGGGCCCTGAAATTCCTGATGGCGGCCCTGACTGTGCGTCATCATTGGTATCCATCAGAAAGGCAAATCTCTCTGAAACAGTGGCTACACATTACTTACCAGTATGGAAACCTCTGAAAAACAAGATGCACAACTGACTGGAAAATATCCCAACGCAGAGGGACATAATCTTCACTTGATCCATCCATCCATCCATCTCATTTGTGGCAAGTGAAGTTTATGTCCTAGGGGGACATAATCTTCACTTGATCCAAAACGTCTAGGTGTAGCTCTGGCTTTATACATTCATCTATTGCTGCCAAGCAAAATGTATAAATATGAACACAAGGGTCTTAGCAAACATTTTGGTTAAACTTAAGTCCACTTACCACTTCACGGCGACCTCTTTTAAGTGGGTCCCTGCTCTAATATGTTCAGTATTTCTTTCCTAAGGCCTCTTGCACATGGCCGTGCCGCAGCCCACATTTTCGGGCCGTTCTCCCATACAAAGTATGGGAGCACGTACCGTAAAATACAAAAAATAGGACATACTCCATAATTCCCGGCACAGTTCTACGGCACAGACTACTATCCGTAGCGATACAGAAAGGTGTCCACGGCCAATAGAACTGAATGGGTCCGCAATTACGGAGATTTTTTACGGTCGTGTGCATGGGGCCAAAGATTCAGGATGTTAGAGGTAGCACATTGGGTCAAGCTCTGCTGTTAGGCCCCATGCACTTGACCATAGATTTCATCCATCCATAAAAACTGTCCGTAAATACGAACCAGTAGTCTTTTATAGTCACCCATAATCACTGTCCGTATTGCATCCGTAATGCATCCGTATTTACGGATCCACAAAAAAAATAGGGAGGAATCTTAGGTAATCCCCTGTCGTCGTATAGCATGCACATCTGTAGCCGTCCGTAATTATGGAAGCACCCATAGACTTTTATGGGGAGTCCGTGGCGTAATTATGACAAAAAAAGACATGTTCTATCATTTCTACGGCACGGACACCCATCTGTAAAAATACGGAAAGGTGTCTGTAGCCCATAGAAATAAATAGGTCCGTAATTACAGATGAAAAATCCGGTTGTGTGCACGGGGCCTTAGAAAGAACACAAGTCTCTAATGAAAGGATGATGTATGTGCAGTACAGATTAGTTGCTAAATTCACATGAAGACAGCAAGAAATGTATGCTTAGAAAATACACAGGAGGCTCTTCAAAGTAACAGAGTAAGGAAATAGGGCAAAATCTAATTAATACTTATGTGACATGTATTTATGAGGGATGGAGCCTCTGCAATCTCATTCCACACCAATCTCAATGCTGCCGGAGCAGGAGGTTGCAGATCGATACAGTGGTCAGTGGGAAAAGTGGATTGTTAAATAGCAGAGGAAGTAACAGTCGGATGTATTGATGAACATCCCAGGCAGAGAGAAGAGGATGAAGCATCACAAACAGAGAGGAATCAATGCAGAAGGTGATGAAAGGGCAAACACACGAAAATTATGCGATATGATTTCTTTGATTAGAACGTTACAGATGTATGAAAAGCAAAGGCATGACCGGCAATAAATATAATAACCTACGGGACAAACTGGTGGCTTGCAAACAAGAAGGAGGGAAGAGACAACAGCAACACTATAATGCATGCGTGTGTGTGTGTGTGTGTGTGTGTGTGTGTGTGTGTGTGTGTGTATATATATATATATATATATATATATATATATATATATTTATGTGTATATATATCATGTATAGATATGTATCTATATATATATATAGTATAAATGTAGCAGAGCTGAAGTTGTCAGCTTCACTGCTCCTCTTAAATCAGACTAATCACAATTTACAACCAATGCAATCACGATGAGTTTATTGACAAAATCACCTGTACTACATCTTTATATCAAATCCAGCGAAAAAACGCTCAGAAATTGAACTGCGGTGCGGAATTTGATTCCACAGCAAGTCAATTGCATTTGCGTAAACGCTGTTTATTTGGTGCGGGTTATCGCCATTGAATTCAGCGGGGAGGTAAAAGCAGTAACAAATAGCAGTTGTTGCGTTTTTTTGCGGAGGTTTTGCAGCGATTCCGCCGCAAAAAATGCAACTGAGAATTTTTTTTATCTTATACTTACCCAGGAGTCTGTGTTTCTTCCTCCAGGCCGACCTTTTGGGATGACATTTCATCCCATGTGACCGCAGTAGCCAATCACAGGCTGTAGCGGCGGCCCCATGGGATGTAACGTCATCCTGTATGACATCAGAGGGACGGCCTCCAGGGATGACGCTTCATCCCATGTGACCGCCGCTGCAGCCATTCACAGGCTGCTGCGGTCTCCCAGGAGGCCATCCTGCTAGCAGGCCGGCTAAGTGCTGCAGTTTTCCCACAGAGGACATTCCGAGCGAAAAACTGCACCACAGTTTGGTGCGTTTTTTTGCCCGAACTTCCATGTGGTGCACATCTACTTCGTGTGAACTTAGCCTAAAGGATTAAATACAGGGCCCAGCAGAGCGTATTCTTATACTTACTCTCCTCACTCCTTTGTCGGGTACTCTTCATCTCTGGGTGCAGCGCGGGTCGTGACACCATTTACCGCCAGTGCCCAACTCAGGAGCAAGGTGGATACGTATATTGTTACTGTAGTAACAGGGGCTCGTGTAGTTTACTACATAAGCTCTAGTTACTAGAGTAACTGTGGATAGACATGGTGCAGAAGGTCCAAGGGCCCCCTTGGCTTCAGCTCCTGGTCGCGATTGCGACCGCTGCGACCCCTATAGATATGCCACTGCGAGTACACTATGGAATAGGACACAATACCCAGATTCTTAAAAATATTGGAAGAGATTTACTAAGCAAAATGCATCAAATTTATGATGTGTTATAGACATTTTTTGAACCTTCCTTGACCAGTTTTAAAAGTGTCTAAAAAAGGGTGTGAAATGTGCCAGATTTGATAAGGGTACGCACCAGTTTTTATACACAACATATTGGCGTAAAGTAGGTCAGCCATGAGGTAGTGTAAGGAAGAAAAAAATGGCTAACATGTCTAGCAAGTGGAAACCAAATGTATCATTCTACGTACGCAATTCTGGCCCATTAAGTAACTCCAGGTCGGAGCTTTTTTTAAAAAAAATTGTTTTAATGTTTTTATTATTTTTTTAAACCAGCAAACACATTTAGAACTGATATCCATTAACATAGGATTAGGACTACAATATACAAAAAAATACACCACTTGCATAAACCCAGTCCCCCCAAGGAGGTAGAGAGAGAAAAAAACAAACAAAAAACTTTACCTTAAATTTTAATATGCGCAGCAGCTGTTGTGGGAGATAGTGAACTACCCATTTATATTAATTTTGTTGAGCACAGAGTTGCATTTGACAAGGGTTATGGATGGAACAGGAGGAATGTAATCTAACAGTAAGTCACTATCACAGAGGCTGAGCCTCCCCAACATGTTTCTAAGTCAATCAGCGTTCTCATTAGTACGGAGGCATAAACCGGTTGGCGGCGGCAAAAGATTTTGGGGGTGGTTTATGAGATTTAAAATCAGCTCTTTGTAACTTCAGTAATAATAACGTCATTGGCGGCGTGCTATCTGCAATGGCGGCTCATACTAGTATTTGGGGTACCATTTAAATAGATGCTTGTGATAAAAGTGCACTTGTAAGTTAATTGTAATAATACAATATGTTAGAATGGAGATTGGTGATGATACAGGAGCACAGGGCTTTTAGTTTTTTGTTGTTTTTTTTGCAAGTAAATACATTAGTATGTGATTACAATATTAAAGGGAACCCATCACTAGATTTGAAGCCACTAGGAATAAATCTTCCTAACCTGCCCACGTTAAAAACATATATTTAGGCAATCGTCAGTAAAATAACCCAGAAGTTACTGAAAGGAGTCCGGGAAAGAATTGCGGGAGAGGGGTCCGGCAGGATCGGGCACATGCGCATTGCACACATAAAGCTGAGGACAGTACGCATGTGCAGATTTAGTGGATGCACACCTAGTGACGGGTTCCCTTTAAGTTTACTTTTTATGGTGTTTAGTAATGAAGAGATTTTTTGTTTTGTCTTAATTTTGTGAATAAAATTCTGAGAGAGGGGACTCAGTCCTCGTTCGGCTCATCCACTTTGATATTAGGTGGTGAGAACCTGTGTAGAAATCCCCTCAGCAGAGGAACAGTATTGTTAGCAAACAAGTAGTGGGGAAAACTAGCACCACATGGGGGGGGGGCAGTTTGATCTTTGCTATTCGGCCCCTTTTCTTCTGTGTACGTCTTTGTATAGAAAGATTTGTTTACTGTGTCTGATTGTTCATTGTTCTAAATTTGTAACTAAAGAGAATTTTTTTTTACCCATCCTCACAGGTCTCACAGAATTTGCACCTCCTTGCAGTGGACATGGAAACTTTAGTCTGGACTCTTGCGTATGCAGCCAAGGATGGGGAGGTGAAAACTGTTCAGAACCTCTGTGTCCCCTAGGCTGCTCTGGAAGAGGTACCTGCATAGAAGGCATCTGTGTGTGTGAGCCAGATTACACAGGAGAGTGGTGCACAGATCTATTATGCCCAGAGGAATGCAGCCCACATGGGCACTGTCAAGATGGGCAATGCGTCTGCCAAGAACCATATACCGGTATCGGCTGCACAGAAGTCAGCTGCCCAGGTGACTGTTTGGGAAAAGGACGTTGTGCCAATGGGACCTGCGTATGCCAAGATGGTTATGCCGGAGAGGACTGCGGGCGCATGTGGTGTGTGAATGCCTGCAGTGGGCGAGGGCAATGCCAGGATGGTGTCTGTGAGTGCGAGGAGGGGTACAGTGGGCAGGATTGTTCTGAAGGTAAGAAAAAAAATTAATTTGAAAATACTGCCTGAACTGATCAAAATTTGTTAAAGAAATTAGAGTTTAAAACACTTAAAAGAAGAAATATCATTCACCTGTCATGTTCATCAGTCTCCTGACATGTCTGTTTTAGTAAATACTTACAGGGTTCTTAGAAAAGATTCTCCAGCATTGTTATTTATAGGGAATACAAGGATTTACTAAAACAGACATGTCAGTAGTAGGGGTTGTCCCACAAAAATAATTTATCAACTATCCACAGGATAGATGATAAATATATGATCGCTGTGTATCCGACCACTGACTATCGTTTCATACAGACCCATAGTAAGTTACCCACATCACCCAAAGTAGGGTGACACTCAATTTTGTGTCTCTATTTTTTTCTTTTATGCCGCCCGATAAAGGGACTTAACCCGAAAAGTTGCTACAAAAATTATATTTTAAAGCTACACAGTGGTGATTTTGCCTGATATGGACGCCCCTAATAAAATTCTATGTGAAGAAACCACTTAATTCTGGAGTGCTGACCCTCTTTTTGCTTTATAAATTCGTCCTGGTGGTTAGAAGGTTCAGACACCTGGGTTCGTATCCCAACATAATGCTTGACTACTGAGAGAGTACTGCCTGACCCCTCTTTTTGATGTACCTTACCATAGGGGTTAGCCGTCTACTACCTCAAGAACTAGTTGCTAAGACTGGCTTAGAGCTTGTGGTAAACCACATGTATACATCAGGGAACTGTTTAATTGGCAATTCCCTTTCCTAATGTTATTATGCTAATTGTTCTCGGCTATATTATTCTTATCATAACTTACAAGGCTGTAGGGAATTTCTTTACTTTTTAAATCTTTGCATATCTAGTAGTCCGGACTAATGGTAACATTTCCAATAATAACACTGTAATAAGGACCTGAAATTTAGGTGTCCCATATATTTATATAGGGTCACCTTTACTGGTATAGGAATGTCCCAGTACATATGTAGCTCTCAAGCCGCTTTATATGGTTTCCGTATTGGTGGCTGTTGAAGATACTGCTCCTCAGTGCCATCAAGGATGTCCTAGCATTACTGAAAGTTGACACCATGGGAATATCCATAAGACTATGACTTGGTTCTTGGGTCAGGATCATAGAACAGGCACTGTAACCAGAACTATCAAAGTGTGCTGGCACAATTACAGTATCTCTGCTTCTCTTTTCTCATTTTTCCGCCTCTCCGCTATTTGTATTTTTTTGTCTTATTAATACCTCATAGTAAATTGTTCATTCGTTTAACATTTATAAGATTTCAACCATATTGTAGTTTTTTGTTATGTCCAATGTGCATCACCATTACCTGCTATATTAGAATTTAATTCTCATGGTTGGGGACTGAGCATAGGACAGTGGCACTTTTATTGTTATAGAAGCCCATATGTAATTAAAGGGGTTATCCCATGAATCATTTTCACACCAAAAGTCCAGAAATGTTGTTCGTAGCTGTTTAAAAGTAATTTTTTATGAACCTAGCATATGCAAATACCTTTCTCATTCTTTTTGCTTCCCTGTGTCCCCCTTGGTGCTGCTGTTAATCTGTGCTGCTGTTGGAGGGGCTCTAATCAAAATCAGTCTCCTACCCTCGTTTGGCAGCTGGCAATATAGTCTCTTCTTACTTCCCCTGCAGATAGATAATGTGGGATTCAGGGTAGTAAAGATACTGTATGTACTGTGTGACATCCACAGTATGCACTCCAATAGAAACCAATAAAAATATAATGAAATAAAACAATTAAGGCTGAGTGGGCATATGCAGGGCTTACATCTGTAGTCAGAATGCAGAGTTTTACAATCATAACAATCTGAGAATAAGTCTCCTCAGCTATACTGTCATGTTACTGCAGAGACTCTGTTCCTTCCCTGGCAAGCAGGAAAAAAATATATTTCTATTGGCTGCTCTGCAGAGAATAGAGAATCACTATGCAGAGTACTGGCTGTAGGGATAGTAGTGACTGAGCATGCGCGTCCACCAGAACTCTGCTCAGTAGGTGGACGTGCACATTGCTATAAGCGTTGGACATCAGGTAGCACCATACTATGTAAGTAAATGTCATAACTCTTCACTGAATAATTTTTTAACGCATGTAAATGTCAAACAGTATTTATTTTTTATGATCTATACAATAAATATAATATTTAATCGTGGGACAATCCCTTTAAATAAGTGAACCCAAGATCTCCTACTTTACTAATCCTAGAAGCAGACTATTGGGAAGTATACATTTTACCTAGCATCCAGCTGAATAGGACATTTTTGTGGGGTGTTTTGAGGAGAACCCTGTAAACCAATAGCATTGCAGGGAGTGTTAGCAATGCTCTTAAATGTCCTCTTCAGCAAGACGCCAGCCCCCAAACTTTGGTTCTGGGAGCTGTATAGATGTGTTTTGGCAGCCATTATTTTAACTGTTTATGGGAATCTCATTATACAGGCAATTTTATTACAAGGACACATGTCTGTAGTTTATTAGATCTTGTTTTTCTTAAAATTAAAGTAATAAACATAATAAAAGGAACACAGTGCAAGCAGTTGTTTTTTTTGCTAGATGTTATATACACTAAAATATAAAGCAAAAACATTAGTGTGAGACGATTATTATTCCTCCTTAAATGAGTCTAGAAGAGTTCCTAAGACTTCTGCCAAAAAACGATTGTAGCTTAAGTCAAACTGAGTAAAAAAAATAAAACTAGAAGAACGAAAAGTAGCTAAATATAACAGAATTTTACACAGTTCACAAGCTAAATGTGAATTAATATTCATATCTGACAACTTTTCAATATCCACAGAACTAAGATGTTTACAATCTATGTTTCTATGTGTCACTGGTGCAAATACATTTCCATTTAGCTTCAGAGACTCAAAACAACTTCTGAAAGACATAGCAGGGGGTTGTGGAGCTGAAAGGAAAGCACCTGCAGTATTAGAATGCTCTCATACAGAGAGACGGAATTCATTTAGGCCACATTTTCTACCTAAGGGGGGGGGGGGCGCACCATAGGGTAGGGCATCCAATGAAAAATGTAACCTGGGGTATAACAGGGGTAGTGTTTTCTGGCATAATAGTGTGAAAAGGAATGCTGTTTGAAGACCATATTCATGAAGGCCGTCTGATACTTTCACTGTTGTGAATAACACTCTTTATAAAAAAAAGGGTCTTGCTTTCATGTTGCGCCAAGTGAAACTGCTTGAAGAAAGTTTTACGCCACTATTTTATTTGCAAGTGAATACAACAAGTTGAGCATGGCTTTGTTTAGTGGCCTGCACCATATTCCCCAATTTTATATTCATTTGTTGGGGGATGTAGGGCACTCTATTTTGCAAGTGGCTTACCCTGGAGCATTTTTTGGTCTTATTAAATCCCACCCTTTTGCAGTCTACCAGCAAACGCTAATTCATCGGCGGATTGCATCATTTTAAGTGCCAAAACTATTAGAGTTGTCGGCAGCACATTCTAAAAATTGATGGGGACGAGCGATCGGAATAATGAGCGCTCGTCCCCATACTAGCTCCTTGTGAAAGAAGCAAACGAGTGCCGATAAGGCGAGCTGTCTTGTTGATCGGTGCTCGTTTACATGGCCCACGTCGTGCCGTGTCATACCACCTTCACCAGAACTGGCTAGCCTGTGAAAGGTTGAATTTTATGGATTATCTTTTTTCAGCCTAAGTAATTGTGTAACCAGGGTCAGATTATAGGGAGGGAACATGGGACTTCACCATCTTGGGGACCTAGGGGGTCTTTACGACCCCATCCCCTCCAGCTCTTCCTGGACACTCCCAGCACCAATATATGGATGTTTTAAATATTGAAAGTGAACCTCCAATAATATAAAAGTGTGTCAATATGTGTAAAGATCTTATTATGCAGCTTTTATTACTAAGGGTAAGGGCAATGTTCTCCTTGGATGGAGCTCGGATACACTATCTGCCTGCACTTTTACCTGGAAACTAGTGTATCCAAAATGTACATGAACTACTGTAGTTTTAATCTCAATGGTTTAAAAAAAAATAAAAAATAATCGAAACTCTTCAACATATTTGTCATGTAACATTTCATAAATTTGCAGCAGATTGAGATCACCCCTGTACGACATGTCAAGTTTGGCGTAAATACTGTATAGGCAATAGTCTCAATTAACTGGCTAGTTAGATCGTACTGTATATGTATTGAAATGTTGTCACTGCTTAGATGGAAGTTTGCAATTGTTGGTATTTAGGGTGTAAAGTGGTTTAATGCATTGATTAATATGGCGCACATTTTGTGCATCATATTTTTTGTCGTCTTGTGTCATTTTTCTTTTGAAGACATATACAAGGTCCCAATTATATCAACCTCTGCTGACTTAATCCCTCCATCCACCTTTAAAACCTGGCCTATCAGTGACTGTCAAAAAGCAAGCTTGGCTGTAAAAATGGATAAATGGAATGAGAATTCAATTTGACTGAATAATGGCACGTCACATATTGAGTAGGGTTTACTACAGCTTAAGCTTCTTCCAGCGATGAGCAAATCTTACATATATTCTAGTCTCCATTGAAACTTCAAAATGTAAATCACTCTTGTTCACTGCGAAACCTGAAGCTGCCAAATTAATTTGTCCATCTCATGTCACAGGGGCAGTACTAGAATGTTTTTTACTTTCTGGATATAGCTACCTTAAGCTTTAACCCAATCATCGGAAAAGTCTGTTGTGCAGAATTTAATCGATAGGAGTAAAACTACACAGCTTATCCGCCCCCGGTAGCCGCAGGGAATTCTGCAAGCAAAACCGCACCAAATAGTGGCGCAAGTTTCGTGAGGCTTGTCCGCTGCAGGAATCCTGCAGGGAAAAAAAAGTTTAGACTTGCCCCGGCCGTAGTTTAAGTGACGCATCTCTCTCTTCTGAACGTAGCCCCGCCTCCTGGGATGACGCTGTAGACCATGTGACCGCTGCAGCAGTCACATGGGATGAAACGTCATGACAGGAGGCCGAGCTGCGCTAAGAATAGAGGATCGCGTCACCAGGACTACGGCCGGGGCAAGTCTAGACTTTATCAATTTAAAAAAGTACCTTTTTTTTTTCTCATTTGTGATTTTTGCGGCAGAACCGCAGCATTTCCGCAACAGAGGAGCAGCGATTCCACAGAATACATTGACATGCGACTTAAAAAGCCAAAAGTCACACTGCAGGTCCATTATTTTTGCAGCGTGTGGATGAGATTTGTTCAAATCTCATCCACTCTGCTGCGACTGTGATACGCTGCGGATTATCCACAATAAAATGTGTTGCATAAAATCAGCAGTGTTCATGCCTAGTGTGTTCCTACCCTAAGGCCGGATTTACATGAGCGTGTGCTTTTTGCGCGCGCAAAAACGTGGCATTTTGCGCATGCAAAAGGTCCATAACAGCTCGGTGTGGCAGCATGATTTCCGCGCAGCCGCCATCATTATGACACTCTGTTTGTATGTTTGTAGCACGTGGTGCTTTTCTGTTTTCATTCATAGTTTATACTGCTGCGGAAGTGCTGGCCGTGATTTTCACGCACCCATTGACTTCAATGGGTGCGTGATGCGCGAGCAATGCACAAATATCGGACATGTCGTGAGTTTTACGCAGCGGACACACGGACACACGCTGCGTGAAAATCACTGACAGTCTGCACGACCCCATAGAGTAACACAGGTCCGTGCGAGGCGCGTGAAAATCACGCACGTTGCACGGACGTATTACACGTTCGTCTGAATAAGCCCTAACAATAAGGCCCAGTTCACAGAGTTTTTGGGCCTTGATATTGACTCGGACGCTGCGTCAGAATCAGCACCAAACAACTTCCAAAACCACCTCCCATTGATTTAATCTGAAATCAATAGGAGGCAGTCGCGGAAAAAAGAAAAAGCAGCACATCCTTTCTTGCCGCGGTTCCGCCTCTGACCTCCCATCAAAATCAATGGGAGGCAGAAAATGCATTTTTCGCTGCGTTTTCTGTCTGCTGTCCTCAATCGCCGTGGGCAACAAACGCGGCAAGATAGTGTGGGCAGGTCAAAATCTGCCTCAAAATTCGGTGCGCGGTTCCAGGCGGTCGCCGATGCGCATGCGCGGGAGTTTGCGGGTGCGCGCGATCGGTCGCACGGGCGGCGGTGTTTGACGGCCCCCATGCCACCCAGGGCCGATATCAGGGGGGGTATTAGGGGTACCGCCTGTTAACGGTATTCCGTCCAGCACTATATCATGGTACCCAGGGCCGCCATCAGGGGGGGTATTAGGGGTACTGATGTGAGAGGCCCGGCCAAACCTAATTGAAAGGGGGGCCCGCAGCTCATGACATTCTTTTGGTGAAAAAAACGGGCCCCATTGCAGGGGCCTGTTTTTTTTCTACCAAAGGCAAGTCGCGGCAGTTTGCCGGGCCCCCCTTTCAATTAGGTTTGGCCGGGCCTCTCACATCAGTACCCCTAATACCCCCCCTGATGGCGGCCCTGGGTACCATGATATAGTGCTGGACGGAATACCGTTAACAGGCGGTGCCACGGTAGGGGGGCCCAGAAAATTTCGCTGTAGGGGGCCCTGAAATTCCTGATGGCGGCCCTGACCATGAGTAACTACATTTCCCTCAAGTTAGTCACCCGCCGGGAGCCAACCGGTGCAGATCCCTTCTGTAGCCATAATAAGGACTGTGTCTCCCCCCAAAACCATAAACTGCCTAATCTGAGGAAAGTACTGTGTCAGCATCACTCCTCACAAGCATATCCCTGCAAGTCAGCTAACAAGGGGTCCTCCTCACGTGCACACTCCACTATACTTGTAATGAGAGACTGCATTGCTGTGAATTATTGCTGCACTTTATGGAAGTTCTGGTTAGCAGAGGACTGTGTCTGATTTTGCTTTCCATTTTTGACAATTGACTTGCTGCGTGTCCTAAGAGAGGTGCCCAGGGTTGGACCCCACTGCAGAGACTGTGACATCTCTAATAAACCTGCCATTAGGGGGACTATTACCCCCATCAGGTCCTCTCATAACATCTGCATCCTCTGGGATACCACACTTGCTTTTGAGGGTTTTACTAGCATGTTGTGATATCTTATTGATTTTACTTCATAAATAGTTGGAGTCAAATTCAAGCTTGTATCTTAACTTCCTAATACAAATTAAGAAATTATGTGCTATAAAACCCTCTAAAGGGTAATTAAGCTTTTAAAAACTTTTCACAATGACATGTCAGAAGTATTTATTGGTGTGCGTATGAGTACTGAAACCCCACCAATCTCTAAAGCAAAGTGGCACACGCACTCGGGTGAGGGCTGTGCCGCTTTGTTTCTAAACAGCTTTCCTTGCCGAGCGAGTGGTGTACGGACTTATAGACTTTCTATTGAGCTCATACACCACTCCGAGAATAGCCGAGAAAAACTCCTAAAGTGTCCCACCATGACAAATTCTATTTACGTGCAATGTGGTTAACCCCTTGATGCAGATCATATTGAGAAATATTACCTTTCGAGTGGAATTGCTCTTTAAGAAATGTACATAAGATTCCCTTATATCATTAAATTCGTCCTCCTTATTACTTCATTTTTCTCTCTGTTTCCAGGATGGCAGACTAACAAGGGAGCACTTCTGTGCTAGGTAGCAAAATGTTAGCAAATATAAATTACCCAGCACGGCTTTGTGCCTATTTATAAAGCACACGTGTAAAGTTATTGTTATAGGAATGGAGCACAAGTGTGAGCGCATCCACTTGGGGCCTATGAGAAAAGGAAGAAGTTTAGGTCACAGCAAAGCACATTTTTTTCCTTAATGTATCCACAATTTTCTATTATTTTCTCCTACCGTATTCATACCTTAATCTACAGCTAACAAGTAAAAGTGCGGTAATTATGTTCTAACCATTATACACTTATCGGGGAAATAATGTAGGGATATCATAAAGAATTATAAAGTCATAATGTTAGGAAAATGGGTTACTTTTTACATTAAAAATGCAGAAAAATCGATTCAGATTTAGGTCACTTTAACACGGTGGTAATAGGAATGCATTTTAGAGTCCATTTGATGGACCTCCTGCAATTCTACTGAACCGGACTTAGCTCACTATAGAATCCAAAGGAAAATGTGAACTTATATACATGAATAGGAAATAGACAATAAAAATACAATACCTAAAATATGACTTGAACATTATGCAGGCTAATAGCACACTAGTATAAATGGAAGGAAAGGCACAAAACAAATGACCGGATTATTACTCTTCTTCTTTTTTATTTTTTATCATTGTTTAATTAGCCTGTGGTGAGCAAATTGGAGTTAATGAAGTCTGAGTTTTATAGTCTCCCAAGGGCCTGGAAAGCTTAAATCATACTTTACACAAATGGCCGTATGCATGACTAAAGCCTAAAATGAGAAAGGTTTACTTAATATTTTGTTTGGCATAATATATGGATATAGTTGTATCTTACTGTTGTTACCCATAAAACGTTAGATTACATGTCATTATGTATTACCCAAACTGCAGTGTTCACGGTTATGCTGCCAGCGTGCAATTATGTAGAAATCGTAATTCCCTCACATAGTTTATCATTGTTTTTTGCTCCCTTTGATTGCAGGAGTCATGTGATGATAACCTGCAGTCAAAGTCGAGTTAAGGATTGGGCAGAGTAGGTGGGCACCTGGGGTGCCCTTAAAGAGGTTGGGCCAAAATGTATTTATTTGGAAAAAAAACAATAAATCTAAAATAGTTGAAAGTGTTGGAATATTACGAGCGCTTCCTTTTAGGACATTGGAACCAAAACGGTGTTCCCATAGAAATAGCCATTCTTTGTGTGACGGTTTCCCATTGTTTATGATAAATAAGCGTGCTAGTGATTGGTATGTGGGGGGCGTAACAGGGTGCAATTAAATAAATCATTGTCCACACCTCGATGATAGGTGGGGCTGTAAATTCTGAAATCCTTCCATGGGGTACCAAGAGAATTTGTCCCACCGCTGTCTGTAGGACTGCAGGCAAATTTCAGATTCCCTTCAGTTTCCTTACAAATCGATCAGCAGATTATAACTTGATCTGAACTGTGAAACAAACATTGACTATTAGGCCTCGTTTACACGAGTGTGTTATTAGTCCATGCGACGCGCGTGATTTTCACGCGCGTCGTACGGACCTATAATAGTCTATGGGGCCGTGCAGACAGTCCGTGAATTTTGTGCAACGTGAGTACGTTGCAAAAAACTCACGACCTGTTCTATATTTGTGCGCTGTTCGGTGCATCACGCACCCATTAAAGTCAATGGGTGCATGAAAACTACGCATGTCACACGGAAGCACTTCCGTGCGAACAGCGTGATTCGCGCAACAGCAGTGAAAAGGATGAATGAAAACAGAAAAGCACCACGTGCTTTTCTGTTTAAAAACATCCAAACGGAGTGTCATGATGATGGCGGCTGCGCGAAAATCACGCAGCCGCGCATCATACAGGGCTGACACACGGAGCTGTTAAGTGCCTTTTGCGCACGCAAAAAGCAGCGTTTTTTGCGTGCGCAAAATGCACATGCTCATGTAAACGAGACCTTACTGGGATTATATCCCCAAAATCTGCTTATTGATGACATGGTGGTGGCTAAACGTTCATTATGGCTGTTACAACAATTGGAATTATGGCCTCTTTCTGCAGTATATATGTACAGTGAAGGAAATAAGTATTTGATCCCTTGCTGATTTTGTACGTTTGCCCACTATCAAAGACATGAACAGTCTAGAATTTTTAGGCTAGGTTAATTTTACCAGTGAGAGATAGATTATATAAAAAGAAAAACAGAAAATCACATAGTCAAAATTATATATATTTATTTGCATTGTGCACAGAGACATAAGTATTTGATCCCCTGCCAACCATTAAGAGTTCAGCCTCCTCCAGACCAGTTACACGCTCCAAATCAACTTGGTGCCTGCATTAAAGACAGCTGTCTTAAATGGTCACCTGTATAAAAGACTCCTGTCCACAGACTCAATGAATCAGTCTGACTCTAACCTCTACAACATGGGCAAGACCAAAGAGCTTTCTAAGGATGTCAGGGACAAGATCATAGACCTGCACAAGGCTGGAATGGGCTACAAAACCATAAGTAAGACGCTGGGTGAGAAGGAGACAACTGTTGGTGCAATAGTAAGAAAATGGAAGACATACAAAATGACTGTCAATCGACATCGATCTGGGGCTCCATGCAAAATCTCACCACGTGGGGTATCCTTGATCCTGAGGAAGGTGAGAGCTCAGCCGAAAACGACACGGGGGGAACTTGTTAATGATCTCAAGGCAGCTGGGACCACAGTCACCAAGAAAACCATTGGTAACACATTACACCGTAATGGGTTAAAATCCTGCAGCGCCCGCAAGGTCCCCCTGCTCAAGAAGGCACATGTACAGGCCCATCTGAAGTTTGCAAATGAACATCTGGATGATTCTGAGAGTGATTGGGAGAAGGTGCTGTGGTCAGATGAGACTAAAATTGAGCTCTTTGGCATTAACTCAACTCGCCGTGTTTGGAGGAAGAGAAATGCTGCCTATGACCCAAAGAACACTGTCCCCACTGTCAAGCATGGAGGTGGAAACATTATGTTTTGGGGGTGTCTCTCTGCTAAGGGCACATGACTACTTCACCGCATCAATGGGAGAATGGATGGAGCCATGTACCGTCAAATCCTGAGTGACAACCTCCTTCCCTCCACCAGGACATTAAAAATGGCTCGTGGCTGGGTCTTCCAGCACGACAATGACCCGAAACATACAGCCAAGGCAACAAAGGAGTGGCTCAAAAAGAAGCACATTAAGGTCATGGAGTGGCCTAGCCAGTCTGCAGACCTTAATCCCATCGAAAACTTATGGAGGGAGCTCAAGATCCGAGTTGCCAAGCGACAGCCTCGAAATCTTAATGATTTACAGATGATCTGCAAAGAGGAGTGGGCCAAAATTCCATCTAACATGTGTGCAAACCTCATCATCAACTACAAACATTTTCTGACTGCTGTGCTTACCAACAAGGGTTTTGCCACCAAGTATTAAGTCTTGTTTTCCAAAGGGATCAAATACTTATTTCTCTGTGCACAATGCAAATAAATATATAGAATTTTGACAATGTGATTTTCTGTATTTTTTCTTATACAATCTATCTCTCACTAGTAAAATTAACCTAGCCTAAAAATTCTAGACTGTTCATGTCTTTGACAGTGGGCAAACTTACAAAATCAGCAAGGGATCAAATACTTATTTCCTTCACTGTAAAGGCAATCTGGGTAAATGTGTGGGTCATACCCATTATACCCTCTACAGCCCCACACCAGATGTCCTGCTGAGTGCATTAACGGTACGGTCCAGACAGGGACATGAAATAACCACAATAAAGATATAATAAAATGTCAATTATTTTTGCCAGTCATTGCCTGTAAACTGCTTTATCATTGGAGACCCTTTGCCTTCTCCTAGTACCTTATCTAACATATCGGTACAATTGATCCACAACCAAATACAATACATTATATAAACCTACATAACCAATAATGACCTACAATTTGAAGGGGATAATTTGTAGACATTGAGGACTTGTTGAGATTGTATACAATGGAATATATAGCCAATTGTCTGGTACCAATAGTAAAATGTCAGTGGGTGAAGACAGTTATGGGTACCTGTATCTAAATGGACCCATAATTAGGTATCAAAGGACCAATACAAATTACACTGAGATACTAAATTGCTAATATCTATGCCTAAGAATATTTCCAAATCAGACATTAAGATAAGATTGAGGAGTGTAAAAAAGCAAAACTCTTTCAGTAGATGTCATCTGTGGGAATAATGAAAAATTAACAAGGAAAGATAGCTGAAGTAACGAAATTACCAGGAAAACAGTCATTTATCAAAGTCTCTGCACTGCAGAACTGGGGCCTCAGTCTTGTAAACAAAGGTAACGCACTTAAGTGATGGTTGTTTGTCAAGAGGCTACATATGGGATTCTTCCGGCCGCCGATGTGCCGGCTAATATTAGCAGCTCAAGAGCACATTATGGCTCGCCATTTATTAGGAACAATCCCATTATATGATTATAAGAGCTAATCTGTTATCTGTTGTTAGGTTGTTTTTTTTCTTTTGGAAAACTTTGATTAATAGCCCCGAAAGTCTCTGAGCTGCGTAATTTGATAAAACGACTGAACACAAAATGCAATGCATTTGTCAAAGAAGAAAATTTTATTTATTTCATAAGGAGTAATTTTAAGAGTGCACCAAATTTTTTTCTTGTGGAAAAAACAATATTAAACTTCAAAAATTTACATACATAAAGTAGAGAGTAAAATGAAAATGGACCTCTTAACTAACATCCCAAAAAAAAACAGAAGTCCTGGTGGCTGTTATTTCACCTCTTTCCCATAAATTGAGGAGAGAAAGGATGTGTGCCATTCAGACTATATCATAAAGTGTAACCCCACTTGAAATATGAAAGTTTAGGTGTGACTGGAGGAGTTAACTCCAACATCTATTTTCTCAGCATATCAAAATCAGAGAAGACAAGGAAACAGAAATTGTGATTTTTTTTTTAAATAGGACTCTCCAGAGCCTTTGCGAGGCTTTCCTTTACTTGGGGCAAATGTTCCATTTGCTTTCTACATCCCTGTATCTAAAAATACAGAACCAGACAGTTCACATGCCTCGGTAGCCCCCCACCCCCACAGCTACGCCCCTTGGGCCCTCATCTAAAGAGACTGTGACTATTCAAAGATGAACCTACAATGAATCTTCAATCCTTTAAAGCCAATATTTTATTAGGGACAAACAAATCACCAATGACCATTAGCTTTCTGATATTAGGCCATGCGAAATAGCTTTCAGTATCTCAGCTTTCTGGACCCAACTGAGTGTAACATCCAAATGTGGTAAAATTGAGGTTAAATGCAGTCACACTTGAATAATTTTTAGGTTTTAAAAGAGGTTGCATGACGCGTCTACTCTTTTTCTAGAAACAGCAAAACTCCTGTCAATGGGGTGTGTCTGGTATTGCAGCTTAGCCTAAGGGCTGAGTTGCAATACCAGACAAGACCCATGGACAAGAGTGGCGCTATTTCTGGGGGAAAAAAACAGACCCTTTTTTCTTATCTTACACACTTTACTTGAAGAGGTTTATAAGATTACTAAGCCAATTTTCCATTAGCTAAAGCTCAGAGCTCTGTCATGCCACCAGTGAACAGCGAGCCCCTTTGCAGGTAAAATAAATAAATATTTTAGCATTTTATTATGCTCGCCCTATGTAGGCACTCAAGCATACTGTATGTCATTAGAATAAGGCCTCATGCACACGACCGTAAGGGTTTTACTGTCCACACATATGGATCCGTAATTACGGATGAAAACTACGGCTGTGTTTATTCGATTTTCTTACATGGAAAAAAAATGATGGTGTTATATAACCTCTAATGGGTATTTTTATACAAGATTTTATACTAGAGCCGAGCTTGGTTAATTATAAGAAATAATCTCATTGCTTTTAATTAAATTATTCTCTGCAGTAAACATTGTGTAGTGTTTTGATGATTTTAAGCAAGCAACCTAAAAGGAGTCACTTTTGATGTCTACACATTCTGATTCTTCTGCATGCGACCTTTAACCTTCCAACCGACCGAGCTCTATCTTGTTTTTTCCGCCAATCACGCTCTCTCTTATTCTACTTTGATAGCTGTAAATTAAAGAGGCGTTTTTTCAGTAATTAAGTTAATTAAGTTTTCTATTCAGAGCTAATAAACAGTGAAAAGCTGGGGTTAATTACTGGAGAATGAAACGGCTGCTGTATAAAATAATCCGTAACTGCGTCCTGTTAAACATTTCATAATTTAAAGGGGTTGTCCAGCTGTAAAAAAAATAAAATGGCACAACGATCCCGTGGTTTTCCACTGATCCCTGTTTACAAAGCTTTAGTGATGATGTGCCATACTAACATGTGACCCGCTGCCGCCAATCACTGACTGCAGTAGCTTTACCAGTATATACAGCACGTGACGATGGAACTAGAAAACTCCATTAAGACAATCGTGGGAATGTGGCGGGAATGGTGCAGCAGAGAAACGCACCATGAAAGTACAGCAACAAAATTGCATGTAAATATTTAGCAATAAGAAATGTAATCTAGACATTTAAGGTGGTCATACGATGGTTTTGGATAGAGATGAGCGAACCGGGACAACCGAACCCGGTTTCGGTCCGAACTTCCGGTAAAGTTCGGTTCGCAGCGAATCCGAACTTCACCGGGTTCGGCCGAACCCGTTTTGACCGAACCCGGTCAAAAACATTATACAAATCGGCAGCCACTTATCTCTATCAATCACTGATAGAGAAAAGAGGCTGCTGATTAAAAATAAAATAAAAAGCATTTCATACGTACCCGGTCGTTGTCTTGTTAACGAGTCCCTCTTCTTCCTCCAGTCCGACCTTTTCTGACGCGGCAGCCTGTGATTGGCTGCAGAGGCCTCTGCAGCCTGTGATTGGCTGCAGAGGCCGCGGCAGCCTGTGATTGGCTGCAGCGCTCACAAGGCTGCATCGTCATCAAGGAATGTCGGGCCGGATGTCGAGAGGGACGCGTCACCAAGGCAACGGCCAGGAGACCGGACTGGAGGAAGCAGAAAGTTCTCGGTAAGTATGAACGTCTTTTTTTTTACAGGTACTGTGATCGGTAGTCACTGTCCAGGGTACTGAAACAGTTACTGCCGATCAGTTAACTCTTTCAGCACCCTGAACAGTGACTATTTAGTGTATGTGCACACACACTAATTACGTCCGTAAATGACGGACGTATTTCGGCCGCAAGTACCGGACCGAACACAGTGCAGGGAGCCGGGCTCCTAGCATCATACTTATGTACGATGCTAGGAGTCCCTGCCTCTCTGCAGGACAACTGTCCCGTACTGTAATCATGTTTTCAGTACGGGACAGTAGTTCCACGGAGAGGCAGGGACTCCTAGCATCGTACATAAATATGATGCTAGGAGCCCGGCTCCCTGCAGGGTGTTCGGTCCGGTACTTGCGGCCGAAATACGTCCGTCAATTACGGACGTAATTAGTGTGTGTGCACATACCCTTACTGACGTCACCTAGCAACGCTGCCGTAATGATGGGTGCACACATGTAGCCACCCGTCATTACGGGGCCTCATGCACACGAGTCGACCATAAAAACACCCGTTATCACGGGTCGTAATTACGACCCGAAATAGCGGGCCCATAGACTTCTGTTAGCCACGGGTACCTTCCCGTTTTCTCACGGGAAGGTGCCCGTGCCGTTAAAAAGATAGAACATGTTCTATTTTTTTATTTTACGGGCCGTGCTCGTAATTACGACTCGTAACTACGAGCACGGCCGGCCGGCCACGGGCAGCCGGCCGCTTTTGCGAACCGTAAAATAGAAAAATAGAACATGTTCTATTTTTTTAACGGCACGGGCACCTTCCCGTGAGAATACGGAAAGGTACCCGTGGGTAACAGAAGTCTATGAGCCCGTTATTGCGGGTCGTAATTACGACCCGCAATAACGGGTGTTTTTACGGTCGTGTGCATGATGGGAGCACGGCTCGGAAAAACGAACGGCTGCCCGTGCTCATCTCCTGAAATACTCTGTGCTGCCTTAAACTCTGTGGACAGGTCAGGATCCTGTTTCTTTTAAATGCTGCTAGGGAACCCGCTCGATCCACTATATAAGGCTACGCTACAGTGCAGCATTTAAAAGAAACAGGATCCTGACCTGTCCACAGAGTTTAAGGCAGCACAGAGTATTTCAGGAGATGAGCGTGCAGATTCAGTGCTGTTGTGAACTCTGCTCTTACCATTACGTAGCTCTCAGTCTGTTATCTCTCCTCCACTCCTGTCCTCAAGAACACCTTCACATGATTGCCAAGTCACCACGTAATGGTAAGAGCAGAGTTCACAGCAGCACAGAGTATTTCAGGAGATGAGCGTGCGGATCTTGTGCGTGGTGGTGACTTGCCAATCATGTGAACGTGTTATAGAGGACAGGAGTGGAGGAGATGTAACAGACTGAGCTACGTAATGGTAAGAACAGAGTTCACAGCAGCACAGAGTATTTCAGGAGAGGAGCGTGCAGATTCAGTGCTGCTGTGAACTCTGCTCTTACCATTACGTAGCTCAGTCTGTTACCTCTCCTCCACTCCTGTCCTCAATAACACCTTCACATGATTGGCAAGTCACCACCCCGCACAAGATCCGCACGCTCATCTCCTGAAATACTCTGTGCTGCTGTGAACTCTGCTCTTACCATTACGTGGTGACTTGCCAATCATGTGAAGGTGTTCTGGAGGACAGGAGTGGAGGAGAGGTAACAGACTGAGAGCTACGTAATGGTAAGAGCAGAGTTCGCAGCAGCACTGAATCTGCACGCTCATCTCCTGAAATACTCTGTGCTGCCTTAAACTCTATGGACAGGTCAGGATCCTGTTTCTTTTAAATGCTGCACTGTAGCGCAGCCTTATATAGTGGATCGAGCGGGTTCCCCAGCAGCATTTAAAAGAAACTGTGTTTGTGTATGTGTGTTTGTGTATATATGTGTGTTTGGGTATGTGACTTTGTCTGTTTTTGTTTTTATATGTGTGTGTGTATATATGGGTGTGTTTGTGTATATGTGTTTTGTGTATATGTTTGTGTATATATGGGTGTATTTGTGTATATGTTTGTGTGTAGATGTTTGTGTGTGTTTTTGTATATGTGTATATGTGTGTATATGGGTGTGTGTTTGTGTGTATATATGGGTGTGTTTGTGTATATGTGTTTGTGTATATGTGTGTTTGGGTATGTGTGTTTTTGTTTGTATATGTGTTTGTGTATATGTGTTCGTGTATGTGTGTATAACTGTGTGTGTGTGTGTGTGTGTGTTTGGATATGTGTGAGTTCGTGTATATGTGTTTGTCTGTTTATGTGTGTGTGTATATCTTGTTGTGTTTGTGTATATATGTGTGTCTGTGTATGGTTGTTTGTGTGTGTGTGCGTGTATATATGTGTGTGTAGGAGAGTAGAAGTATTGGTATTGTTCACATTGATAACTGTTTTTTTATGTTGTTGCAGATTTTGATGTACCGATTGGACTACATCTTCGATTCGTTGGACTACTGCGTAGATCTGCGTTTTTTCAAATTTTAATAAAATGGTTAACGAGGGTTTTGTTGGGGATTTCTTATTTCAATAAAAAAGAATTGTCTTTGTGTTTTTTTTTCAAACTTTATTAGTGCCTAGATAATGGCAGTTGGCTGATTGACAGCGTCCATTATTAAGGCGGTACTTAGTGTTAGCCGGTGCAGAGGCTAGCACTAACCACCCATTATTACCCCGGTACCCACCACCACCAGGGGTGCCGGGAAGAGCTTGGTACGATCCAGTACCCGACCATCTGTTGTGATGGTCGGGTACTGGGGCGGCCGTAGGCTGGTATTATGAGGCTGGGAAGGGCCAAAATCAGTGGACCTTCCCACCCTTGTAATGCTAGGCTGCTGCTGCTGTGTTGTATCGGGCTGGTTATAAAAATGGGGGGGACCCCCACGTCGTTTTTTTTTTGGAATTTAACAAATTTAGCAATAGACGGGTCCCCCACATTTTTAATAACCAGCCATATACAAGGCCGCAGCAGTCTGGCATTACATGGGTGGGAAGGGCCACTGGTTTTGTCCATTCCCAGGCTAATAACACTGTGTTGTATGTGGCTGGTTATGATAAATTGGGTGGAACCCCATGTCTTTTTAAAAAAAAAAAATGTAAATAAATAAATAATTTAAAAAAATGACGTGGGGTCCCCCCCACTTTTATAACCAGCCAGATACAACACAGCAGCAGCAGCCTAGCATTACAAGGGTGGGAAGGTCCACTGTTTTTGGCCCTTCCCAGCCTCATAATACCAGCCTGCGGCCGCCCCAGAGCCCGACCATCACAACAGATGGTCGGGTACTGGATCGTACCTGGCTCTTCCCAGCACCCCTGCTGGTGGTGGGTACCGGGGTAATAATGGTGGTTAGTGTTAGCCTCTGCACCGGCTAACACTAAGCCTCGCCTTAGTAATGGATGTTGTCACTCAGACAGCGGCCATTACTAAAGTGGTAATAATAAAATTTGAAAAGAAAAAGACAAAGATATAGATAAAATATTTTATTGAAATAAAGCACCCCCAACACAACCCTCATTAACCATTTTATTGTAGAAAAAAAAACGTCATCGAAGTAGTCCTCGAAACCGACGTAGTCCAAACACCAAACCTGTAAAAAAATAAAATAATGAAATAAAACATGTCGTAGGCTTAGATTCAGTTTAATGTGTGATACTGACTGTTATACCATGTATAGAAGCCTGCCGTGAAGTTGACTTAGATACAGGGCGCCAGCAGACAGTATCATACATGGCCATACATACATACATATATACAAATATACATACATATATACAAACATACATACATACATATATACAAGCATGCACATATATACATGCAAATATACATACATGCAAACATACACACATATATACATGCAAACTATCATACATACATGCATACACACACACACATGAAAACATACATACAAACAAACATGCAAAGATACATAATACATATATACAAGCATGCACAAATATACATGCAAACATAAATACATGCACATATATATATATAAACATACATGCAAACATACATGCAAAAATAAAAACATGCAAACATACATACATGCACATATATACATACATACATGACAACATACATACAAACATACATGACAACATACATACATGCAAACATACATACATGCAAACATACATACACACATGCAAACATATATACATGCAAATATACATACAAACATGCACATGTATACATACATGCCAACATACATGCAAACATACATGCACATATATACATACATACATGCAAATATACATACATACATACACACATGCACATACATGCCAACATACATGCACATATATACATACATACATACATGACAACATACATACATACATATATATATATACACACATGCAAATATACATACAAACATGCATACATACATGCAAACATACATTCATGCAAACATACATGCAAACATACATACATACAAATATACATACACACATGCACATATATACATACATGACAACATACATACATACATGACAACATACATGCAAAAATACATACATGCAAACATACATACATACATACATACATGCAAATATACATACAAACATGCACATATATACATACATGCCAACATACATGCAAACATACATGCACAGATATACATACATACATACATGCCAACATACATACATGCCAAAAAATAATAATAATACGTTCATACTTACTTTCCTCCTGTCCGGCCTCCAGCGATGACGTTTCATTCATGTCGCCGCTGCAGCCTGTGATTGGCTGCAGAGGCGGTCACGTGGGATGAAGCGTCATCCTGACGTACGTGACCGCCACTACAGCCTGTGATTGGCTGCAGCGGCGAAAGGGATGAAACGTCATCGCTGGAGGCCGGACAGGAGGAAAGTAAGTACGAACGTATAATTTTTATTTTTTTATTACATTTAAATGGTATTTTCCGCGCGCCGAGCATGTACTGTGAAGGTTGCTGAAAGAGTTAGTGCAGCCCATTAACTCTATCAGCACCCTGGACAGTAGCATGCTCGGCGCACGTAAGTGACAGGTTCGGTCAGAACTAGTTCGGTCCGAACCGAACTTTTTTGTGAAATTCGGCGAACTAGCCGAACCGAACTTTTGATAAGTTCGCTCATCTCTAGTTTTGGACTATGTCCCAAAAATCCAAAAAGGTATCGAAAATGCTTAAAATTATTTTGGTCACTTGTCATTATTACCACTATGATTGGGAATTTGCCAAACAACTTTCAGAAGATGTGTTATAGAGAGGCATGAAGCTGGCAAAGCCTACAAAAATATTGCTAAAGACCGGGTCCATGGTTAGATAAACTGCCTACAAATAGAGACTGTTGCTATGCTTACTAGAAGTGGGCGTCCTGTTAAGATCACTCCAAGAGTTCAACAGGCAAACTTGAAAAATGTGAGAGAGGGTAACAGCAAAAAAACCTACTGAAGAATGTGCAAACTTCATGTGTCCACTATTAGAAAAACACTAAACAAGAATATGTTAATGCAAGTACACCATGAAAGAAGCCACTGCTGTCCAAAAAAACATTGTGATCTGTCTCCAGTTTGCACGGGACTACCTGGATGTTCCACTATGCTTGCGGGAAAATTTTCTGTGGACAGATAAGACAAAACTCAAACTTCAACGCTATGTTTGGAGGAAAAAGAACACTGTACACCAATACCAAAACCTAATCCCAACTTTGAAGCATGGTGGAGGGAGCATCATCCATGGAAGCGTTGGGGAATCATTTGGGGAACAATGAATTCAACTTCGTATTAAAACATTTTACAGGACAATGTAAGGGCAGTAGTCAATGACCTCAAGCTGAAGAGACGTCGGGTGATGCAACAGGACAATGATCCAAAGCACACAAGTAAATCTACTAAAGAATGGTTGAAAAAGAAGATTTGTGTTTTGGAATGGCCGTCAGAGTCCTGACCTCAACCATATCGAGATGTCGTGGCATGACCTGACGAGGGCTGTTGACGCAAGTCATCCCAGAGGTACTGATGAACTAAAATATATTTACAAGGAGAAATGGTTAAAAATTCCTCTTCAGTGTTGTGCAAATTTTATTTGTAGGCTTGGTGGAGATGATTGCTACTAAAGGGGGATCTCCAGGATAATAAATTCAAGGGTTCACTTACTTACGCTGCACTGTGGATGTTTACTCAATTTGCTCAATAAAAGACATGAACAGAACAACTGCTTGTGTGTCATTAGTTTAGATTGTGTTTGTCTATAATTGTGACTTAGATAACAATCAGACCGCATTTTATTGGTAATCAATTCAGGTAATTCCAAAGTGTTCACTTACTTTGTCTTGCAAGTGTAGACTATATTATTAAATAGTAGATATGTTGAAAAAGGTAATGTCCAGCACTCGGTCCGATAAAATCCAAACTTTATTTCATGACTTTAAAACAAAGTAAAAACATTTCCAGGAAAGTTTTTAGTTTGTTTTAAAGTCATGAATTAAAATTTGAATTTTATCGGACCGAGCGCTGGACATTACCTTTTTCAACAAATCTACTATTTGCATCTGTTGCCGACGCAGAATCGTCTATGTCTACAAGCACCAACAAAATTACACTGTGGTGTCAGAAACATCCGAGGTGCATGGTGAGCGGACCAATGTTTTCTCTTATATTTTTCTATATTATTAAATATTGTGAAGTGCATGGGATTACCACTTTGTATATACAATTATTGACTATTGCAAGGCTACTAACCTAAAGTTCTTAATATAAAACAACTCCAAAAAGACAGGACAATAGGAGTCGACGACTGTAACTGGGGACAGGAAGCTGTAGCTATAGTCAGCTATTTCGGAGTTATGGAACTGGGTCTCCTGGTCACCCATCTGCAGACATTCATAAACTAACTCTTCCCGCTCTCCCCTCTCTCAGAATGTCTACCAATTTTTCATAAGTTGCATCTGTTGCCCAACTTACAAACAATTTTCCTTTCATATATCCCCAAACATTTTTTAAATGGGCTGTCCAGTTCCTGCAACTTCTTTTGTTATGTGAATGCCCACAAGACTAGCTATGAAAATCTTGACAGTCCGCAGGTTTTGAATTTTCTACTTTTAAAATCTTTTCTGTGGTTGGTCATATTGGAGACACACACTTCCATTCTGTATTGCCTGTATAGACAGTGCGGCAGGGTGTGTGTGCTTTAGGGCAGCTGCAATGAATGGGGACTGATCCATAAACAGCTTCTATATACCTGAATAGAAGACATAAGGTGTATCCGGACCCTTAGTAGTGGCAGTGGGTAACCCACATTTTTACAACTCGCACAGTCAGTGGACCATAATAATGTTCTAATGAAATAGTAGAGTACTGAGTAATAAATTAGTATTTTACAAAAACACTTAATGATAGAGGTTCTTTTCTAATATTCCAAAATTATTGTAATGCTGGCATGGCTACTGGCTGTACATGAGGGATTTACTCCGACTGACCATTTCATATTGCAATTGCAGTCATTGCACCCCATTCCAACATAAATGTTTGGAGCCTTAGTTTTAACTACAGACAATGACTATGTTAATAATACAAAGACACATAAATTTGAAAGAAAAAGTAAACTACATACAAAACATCAGAATGGTGGATCGTTGTATTATGGTAGACAGTATGTCATTTATTTTTCAGCACGTGGACAGTTAATCCATATGTATGTGAGTGGGAGAGTAATTGCAACATACGCGTGTAGGAAGGTGGTGAGGAAATTAATTTGGCACAACAGGAGATACTTAAAAATGATTTTCCACTCCACAGCCTTCCTAAGACCAGAGGAAGAGTTTAGATTTTGCTTCAGGGCCCTTAGCTCAGACGGTTGCACAGGAGGTTTCCATCTAGCCTCTGGGTAAATGAACGTTTTCCTAGATGTTTGATTACATAAGTTTATACTTTGTAGAAGAAATTTCAAGGTTTAAAGGTGCACAAACGCAATACTTAGTTCTGGTAATGTGTACCGTATGAGAGATATTGACACAAACATGGAATGTTTTGTGCTATTAATGGAGACATTGGGACTTTAATTATAGGCCACGCCTAGCAGGAATGTCTCATGTTAAAAAGTCACAAATTATCAAGTGGGGGTGGGGATTATCAGAGGGGTCGTGGCCTACCAAGGACTGAGAGATTGACTGCAATTAAAATTAATTTATTGAGACGAGTACTCCAGCGCAGTTCAGTTTAAGGCTGGCGTATGAAATGCTAATCTTAATAGATTCTCCCCATGTTTGTTCTTTTTTTATATATATTTTAGGTTTTGAATATTCTACCTTTAAAATCTTTTCTGTGGTTGGTCATATTGGAGACACACACTTCCATTCTGTATTGTCTGTATAAACAGTGCAGCAGGGTGTGTGTGCTTTATGGCAGCTGCAATGAATGGGAGTCAATAGATTATTACATTCCAGGAAGTGATTGAGTATAGCTTCCCCCCAAGAGATGAGGGAGTGTCAGGGAGATGATTACATTATATGCACAGATAAGTCTCTGTAAAGTGTTAAGGTGGTATTAGAATGCCTGATGTGGGCCGTGTAAACGAGCGCCGATCAACGAGACATCTATTTATGGGGATGAGCGCTCATAACTCCGATCGCTCATTCCCATAGATTTCTATCATGTCGTCAGTGTCACGGCTATGCGGTAAGTGGACCCACTGGGCCGTAGCGGAGTAGCAGCTGGTCAAACGGAAAGTCTATGACAGACACTAGGGCGAGAGTACCTGGGTGCTGGCTTGTGCTGGATTATCGGAAACAGGCTTGTACTGGATAACCGGACTTGAACACTGTAGTCATCTCGGACACTCGACTTGACACGGACACTGGACACTTGACTTGGTACGGACACAGGACACTTGACTTGACACGGACACTGGATTTGAACTGTGAAGTCGTCTCGGACACTTGACTTTGCTCGCACACCGGACACAGATACTGGATAAGGGATATGGGAATACAGGATATGGGATACAGGATACAGCTAGAGAACCTTCGCAGATAAACACTGGGTAAGACACAACATTGCTCAGGCAATGAGGAAGGGGGCAGAGTTCCTTTTAAAGTCCAGGGCATGTTGCGATAGGTTGGGGTCAATATTCCTGGTGCGTGCGCTGGCCATTTAAGGACAGTGGCGAGCGCGCGTGTGCACCCTACGGGCACAGAGCGGTGGAGAGAGCAGAGTGCGGGGGTATATCATCCGGACCCGGTGATTTCTCCATTTTAGTGTTTTCAAGGTGGCTGGGTTAATCAGATAACATTTAATGGAGAATTTACTTTATCCCTAATCATGTCATCTGACATTTTATTTTCCCGTATAAATACAGTAGAGAAAAAGGCGTTTAATCGGTTGGACTTTTCCTCCTCCTCCACCCTTATACCCAGATTATATTTGAGAGGGCCAACACTTTCGGTTTTCAGTTTCTGGGTTATTTCTACTTTCTTTGGCAATGAGTCTCTCTGTTTAAGTCTTTATTTGTCTTTTACACAACTTATTTTTTTTTCTCTAGAATTATTCAATCCTTCGTCACAACCAACTTGGTTTAGTAGTTTGAAAGTTTTCATTTTATCATTTATTGCCCCCCTTACTGTTTTATTTCATCTTGTTGCTTTTAATTGGCTAACAAGGTTTAGTGAGAAGTGGCAAACACTATTTCCATATAATGTGTGTAACCTTTTATCCCCCCATCTACATGTTGGAGTAGTTATCCACATTTTGGAAGGATCAGTCTTGGTGACAAATACTGCATATGAAACAAATGGATTGGAATGGGGGAAAGGAGGAACGAAGGATAAATACAGACTGGGGACCGCTTTATAACATTTTTGCTACTGTTCCATTGCTCCAAAATAAAAACACAGAAAAATTCAGAACCATGATAAAGTGTGATGTGGCACAAAGCAAACAACACTGCAGATAATATGTGGGTATCCCTCATGCTTCATATTGTGATCTAATTTGCAAACTTTTTATCTGGCAGATCCCCACTCACTTGAAAGACTTTACCATAAAGAATGGCAGGAGGGGCGCACGACATATCGCATGTCTCTATCTATCCCACAAACATTGTTGCAACAATATCAACTTTTAAAAAAAAAATCTGTATAATTTTCATAGTAAATTCAAAATTTTACATGCATGGGATTACATGATGATTATTTGAAGCTTAGGTAGTTAACAACCATCCCCAAATGCAGCAAATTGCAACCCCAGTTGCCAACTACATCTTATCCATGTGTCTTTCTCGTAAAAAAGTAAGATCGGTTTAAAATGGCCATGATCAGCGATGAGCTGTATCATCCAATTGCATTCTGACTGAAGGGGCTGGGGGGTACGAGTGGTTAACCCACAGTTAGAAGGTGGCCCACCTAGCTATTGATCGTGGCTGAGGTCATGGAAACATGCCCTAACAGTCATAAGGGGGGTAGAATTCTATCATGATCTAAGCGCAGGTTCAATAGAACTGCGGGAGTGGAGTGTAAGGGTGGAGTATACGGGCGACTGAAACAGTTGCTTTTGATGTGTGAAATGTGACATGTTAGTTCACCATTCTGAACTCAGCTTTATAGCCATATCTATAAAAATACCATATTTAATCAACTAAGCCGCATATAGTACAAAACAGTAAAAAAAAAACAACGAATTCTCTGATAGAATATGGTATCGCACTATAATAACTTGTGAATGACTCATCTTTCAGTAATGCCAGTATTTAGTTTAACTGAACGTAAAATCCCCAACAGTATGTTTGTTTTATTGCTAAGAGACAGTTTTTTAAGAAGTGATATTTCCACATAACCTCTGCTAATTTGGTTCATGCATTATTTATAAAATCTACATACGGTTCTGTATACAGACTGATGTGTTGATAAGACTCAAGGCAATTACTATATTATTTATTTCCACGATGACACGGAGCTTCTTTCACAGACAGTGTCTTTGTGTCACAAGTCAGTATTATGCTGTGATTTAGCTTGAAAATAAATCAAAAGTTTGATGACTCACCTTATAAAAAGTAAGATGTTCTTGAGTCCTTTTCTTCCGAGTTGCTAAATTTTCTGTTCAGACGTTTCTAAAGTTTCATATAGGTAACAACGATAATTAATGGTCCAACCGGTTAGCGATAATAAATAAATCTATGGTACTGAAAATGATCGGTTCAAACAGAATCTGCTCTACTGGTTGGCACACTTATCAGTCCCAATTCAAAATTCATTGCATTAATGGACCGAAAAACTTCCATTTTCACCATTAGTATCAATTGGAAATCAATTGGACGTTAATTGTAAAAAATGCATGACATACTCCACACTGATTGCTTTGATCTATTTATTGTCATTGACTTTCATGTCAAAAAACGGAATGGCACGACACTTTGGATGATGGACGTTGTTGTGATGTACAGCAAAATGTTGTAAATATTTTTCTCTCCATCCTGAACTAAGGAGAAGGCACCACGACAACATTTAGACGCTTGTGAGTGACGTTAAAATTGCAGCAATACTGACCTCAATGTTCTTCTATGAGAGAAAATGTCATGGACAACTTATGATTATCCCAAGAATGCCGTCTATGGTTGAATTCCTACGATTGTTTTGCAGAAGGAAACTGAGAAGTTTCACATGATTGGCAGCAATGTCGCAGTATGAGGCTCTGTTCACATCACGTTATTTGAACATGTTCGGCATATGCGCAAGGAAAGCTCCAGCCACATATGCCGAGCATAGCCATGATTCACCCAACGGAGGCTAAAAGAGTATCCTTTTGTCCTCCGTCAGGGTGGTATGCATCTGCATACCTTTTTTTTTACTGTAAAGCAAAGCACAGCAAACTATGCTTTCTTATACAGTGGGCCCCCGCGAAAGAACTTCTACATCCGATATAATTTGAATAGAGCATTATTGTGACTCATATGTAACCAAATGTCGCTGTGAAGCCTTAATTGGTTAAATTAATTAAATTACGTCCATTCCTGATCTCCATTACTCAGGGGCATAGTTATGGGGGGGGGCTGGCGGTGCATGTGCTATGGGTGAAATCACAAATCCACTGTCCCCCAGAGCAAGTTTTTCATGTTTTCGGCTGAGAGAGGGGCAATAAACTGAATATTTGCCCCAGGTAAAGGAATGTCTAACTGCGTCTGTGCCTTAGTTAAGGCTAAACTACTTTTTCTATAAGTTAAGTGATAACTAATAAGGTTTCCATTACAGGTTCCACTGGGGTTGCCCCATCGCTATCCCAGGCTTCAATTCTGTTTAGTTATACAGTGATAAATCAACTTGTATTACTGCGTAAGAAGGCAGATCTGCAATACAGTCGACAACCCCAGTGGGAGCTGTGATGGTAGACATATTGGGTGTCTGCCAACTTTCCCAGAAACAGATGTAACTGAGAAACTGCTGAATAGAAGAGGATAGCTCAATAACTTAAATTTGTTTGTAATCTTTAAAGGGGTTCTGCACTTTTAAAAATGTAACTCAATAGATATAACAAGACTACAATGACACTTTCTATTATTACACCCAGTTTTATTCGCTCCTTCTACTGACATTCTGACTGATGAAGCTATGGAAAAATACTAGACTTACGCTACTGCGCATGGACTTCCTGTCAAATGACCTGCACTCCAATGAATGCTCTTATAAGTGCAAGTCACATGACAGGAAGTCCATGCACAGTAGATTGTTAATGCTACCATGGCAACACCAGAGCAAGCAAAAGAGATAAAGAGAATAGAAAAAAAAGGAACAATATTAGAGTATAAAATACCTTTAAAGTGAATATTAATATATTATTATCAGGAAGTAGATACCTGATCATTTCTAATACATGGTATTATCCCCTTTTGTGTTTTTTAGTAGTTGGAGTGTTCAACTGTCTTAGGCCGGATTCACACTTGCGTGTTCGGTCCGTGATATACGGTCCGTATGTCGTCCGCATTTCCTGGACTGAACACACTACAGGGAGCCGGGCTACTAGCATCATAGTTATCTATGACGCTAGGTTTCACTGCCTCTCCGCAGAACTACTGTCCAGTACTGAAAACATGATTACAGTATGGGACAGTTTTCTCGCAACGAGGCAGGGACTCCTAGCATCATAGATAACTAGATCCAATCTGTGACATGTGGGATGAACATAAAAGCCATATTGAAAGCAAAGTTTTTTTAGTCACATGAAATCTCCAAATCGGATTAAGTGGTGTAGGATGATTGTGTGATGCCTCCTGCTCATCGACGTGCCTGTTATCACCACTTGCCACAAACTGAGAGGGACAGAATCCTTAAACTGAGAGACCTTGGTTTATTACTCTAGGCGCTACACGTCTAGGCCGAGATGTCAGCACTGTTCAACTTTGCGTGTATCGGAGGTTGGGAGAAAAACAATGAATGGGAATGACAGCAAGAGGTATGTGGAAGTGAACCTCTGCACGGACGGATCGTCTGATTGGAAGACTGGCCCATAGTGATCCATTCTGTACTGCAAGTGAAATTGGACGTCACATCCCAAGCCTAGGGCGGCAACCAGTGTCGACACAAACCTTCAGAATGTGTTTGCACACCATTGGACTACAAGCCAGATGTCCAGCTACAGATGTTTGATTAACCACACCGCTCTCAAAGGCTATCATGGTGCACAGCAAGATGGCAATAGAGGCTGAATTGAAGGTCTATCCTCTTCAGCGATGAGTCGCCGCTTTTGTCTTGGACGGAATGATAGCCGGAGATTGGTCTGGAGACCACGTGGCAACGTCATGAAGAGGGCTTCACAAGGGAACGTCACACTGGTCCTACGCCCGAGACTATGGTGTGGGGTGGCATAATGTACGGTAGCCGGACCCCTCTAGTCTTTATTTCAGGTACACTAACAGCTCGGCGTTACATTGATTTGGTCGTGGAACCAGTGGTACGGCCATTTCTCCAAAGTGTCCCAGAAGCCGTTTTTTAATAGGACAACGCCAGGCTGTATGTTTTCGTGCTACTATGATCAGCCTTCGTGTTACCATGGCCTGCAGCATCTCCGGACTTGTCTCCCATAGAGTACATCTGGGACATCATTTGTCAGCAGTTGCAAAAGGAGCTGCCAGCAGCCAATCTTGATGATTTGCGTTCCCAAGTGCATTCAGCGTGGCATAACATTCCTCAGACAACCATTAATAACCTCATTGATAGCATGCTAAGGTGTGTAAGTGAGAGTATTTCTGAGTGTGGGGCTCATACTTGATACTGAATAAATCAAGATGTGTGGAATATATGGTTTCCATTTTTTTATAATTTGCATATCATTAAAATGTCTATTAATTCTGTGATTTCCAAAATTCCAAAACGTTTTCTTCTTGGTGTTGCAATTTCAATGTTGAGGAGTGTGTATATATATATATATATATATATATATATACGTATCTCAATGACTGGTGCTTGTTCTCTTGAATCAACTGTTGCCCTCTACAGGCATGCTTCGATTGGATACAGTGGCGACTTGTCGAGTAGTGAAAAACAAGTATTCCTGTGTCTATTCTAACCAATTTCTATTGTACCCCAGCACCTACAGCATTATCATCATTGTAAATCCATTAATTGTGCGCCACCCCTAAATGGCGTCCTAGTCAAATTCTTACCGTGCCTACTCCTTGTTCCGATCCTGGTCTCAGGTTATCTCTTGTATATGTAAGATTTTATCAGAAGGGAAATGCTGAAGCTTTTGTCTCATTTATTAAAAAAAATTATTTAATTAAATATTAGTTTTGGTTGAATTTTCTCCTAATACATTTTTAATTTGCATTGCAAATAAGTGCATCTAATTGTAGAAAATTATTATTGCATAAACAGTCTGCTTTTGACGCTTAGGGACTAAAAATGTAACAAGACATGAAGAAAAGAGTGAAAACTGTAGCCATGGAAATATACATATAAGTTGCAGGGTTTATGAAGTTGCACTCGTTCCATGCACATAATTGGAATTAAGGCAGAGGCTTTTGAATCTGATATATCGCTTACATAGAGAATGTGTCTATGTTGATCAAAAACAATGTGACTGTTCTGAGGCTCAACAACAAAAACTGAATTTTAAGAACATTTTCCCCTAAAATAAACAAATAAAATAATAGGTTTTTGAGTTGTACTTTTTCAAAGCTCTTATAATATTAAATTCTTCTGCTGTTTTTGAGCTATCTTAGTGAAACATATGCTGGATTTCCAAAGGTGGCAACAACTAACGGCTGCCATCACACTACCCATTGGGGTAAACAAACAAACACAAAGATACAGCAGCACTCTGCATTTGCTAAGATCTATGCAAACATTGAATATATAGATTATTTTAGATTATTTTAAATTGCAATACTGCTATATTTACTGTTCTTTTAAATGTGAGGTTCTTAGCGCACATTTTGACCAAATTTTGTGAGCCTACCTGCCACGACAAGACAACTTCATAAAGGGGGTCCCTACACCAAACATTATACCTCTACAGTAGGAGACTCCACTCTCTCTTAGCCCAGGGTACGTAGAAAGCAGCTTTAGTCTTCTCTAATTAAAAACAGCTTTGGACAGATGCACTACTCCCATCTGAAGCACTACTCCCATGAGGTCTATGTGTTTTTAATGTTGTAGCAATTACTTTTTTTATTTTAAAATTTTCTCGGGGTGGCCATATTGGGCGCACACACACCCTTTCTGTATTAACTGTATAGACAGTGCAGTAGGATGTGTGAACTTTTATGGCAGCTGCAATAAATGGGAGTTAATTGACAGAGAAATATCATAGAGTTACATTTTCCAGGAAGTGATAAGTACAGCCCCTCCCCCACAGACCATGGAGTGACAGGGGAGATGTATACAAAACTTTATCTGTGTGTACAGTGGAAAAAGTAAGTATACTAAGACCTGTTTTTTCCTCTTTGGCGGGAACAAACCCCACAAGGCATTATTTATAACTGTCTATCAGTCTCTTACATGAACTGGAAGACATTTTTCGCACTCCTCCAAGGAAAAATTGTTCCACAATATTTGAGGGGTTTCTTGCATGCACAGTCTGTTTCAAATGCCTAAATAAATGAGTTAACCGATTGGTAATAATTAAATTGTTGTATATTGTATGACAAAAAAGATTCTAGAAATATTATGGGAAAAAAAAAGATAAGAAAAATGCCCCTAAACATCTTGATAGGATTTAGATTCGGGCTTTAACTTTTGAGAGCCTTCCATTTTAAAAATAGTAAACTTTACATGGATGGTCCTTACTTTTTCTCCAAAATGGGATGGAGTACTGCCCTCTTTTTAGAGATCAGGGAGTAACAGTGGAGCTGCATACAGAGCTTTATCTGTATGTATAGTGTTACTATCCTTTCTTACCTAGGTCTCTAGCAGTACAACAGAGTTGTCATCTGCCCTCTAACGATAATAAAATGACTCCGCTGACTCTACCCCAGTCTACACAGCAAATAGAAGCTAAAAAGTAAGCTGTAGAAAACCGTAAATGTCAGCCTATTATGTGTTTGCTATAGAGGCTTGTGTGAAAATTAGAATTCTTCAAACAGTCACAGTCTGACTATAAGACCCACTTATTTAGTTGGCAAATGTGCAAAAAGAGTCTAATGCTGGCCCTACATATGTGATAGCTGAAAGCTTGTTCAGCCAAGACTCCACCGTAAACATGCACTCTCCACTCAGGCCTACTTTTTTATGTGTATGGCCAGCTTAATAGTGTGAATGAGTTGTTTTGCTTTTTTTTCTTCTTTTCTTCCAATAAATCTTGGGTGCATCTTATCATCAAGAATATCTAATGGAAGGAGCAATATGGCAAATAAGCAAATTAGGTCTACCATAAACATTATTAGGTTAATTGATTTAGTGATTGTCCAAAGTTACAAACAACTAAATTATACCGACCTAATAGTCTACCAGTAAAATCTTATAGCTCTTTAGTTGTTTTGTGTTTTTGCACCTTGTCTAAGTAAATAACCTTCGGCTGCTTTACTTCACGTATTAAAGAGTGACAACAAAATACATTCTTATAAAAAACTTTGAAGCCCTTTGTTCCTATACAAGACACATAAGTAAACTATTGCTTTGATTTTTTTTCTGGCCATTTCCTCCTAGAAATGTCAGATGATGGACTAACAGCGCAGTTACTATATAAGGGAGTTGAACGGCCTATTTGTTGCAGCTTAATAAAATCTACATCTATTTCATAACCTCATAAAAGCAAAAATTTTGTTGCACGGTCTGTGGTCTCATAAATATTACACAGAGGAATGAATATAAACCAAACGCAAAGAGTTTGATAATGAACTTTTTGATTTGAAAGACTGCAGATCTCTCAATAATTAAAAAATAACATGTTTGCCTTTCTGATTGGGGACCGCAGTGGGGGCAAATACTGTGCCATGGATGCACGTTAACATTCACTAGCATAAAATTACCTTAAAGAGGCTCTGTCAGCAGATTATAAGTGCCCTGTGTCCTACATAATCTGATCGGCACTGTAATGTAGATAACAACAGTGTTTTTTATTTTGAAAAATTATCATTTTTGTAAAAGTTATGAGCAATTTTAGATTTATGCTAATTAGTTTCTTTATAGACAACTGGGCGTTTTTTTAAATCATTATTTTAAAAATGTTATTGCAATTTTCAACATACAAAAAGACACAGGTCCAAACAGGTAAGCATACATAATATTACATAACATATCATGATACATTTACCAATAAAGGAAAGGGGAAGGAAGGTAAGAAAAAAAAAAGGAAGAAGGGAGGGACATTGGTACAATATAAACATGACTTGTAATCCAAGTAATGAAGCACATTATGAAAACCAAAATCGCACAGAAGACATTTCAAACAAATTTGCGAAAAATCTTCCAAGGGTGCCAAACCTTACTGAAAAGTTTTCCGAGACTGAGAGTCCCAATGAGACAACTACTCGAATCTATAAATCTGATCAACCCGCGCAATCCAATAGTCGATAGAAGGAATAGAGTCTGAAAGCCAATGAAGTGGTACTAACAGTCGGGCAGCAACTATTAATAACTTAAATAAGGCAGAGGGGACAACCTGGACCGAGGAGGCCGGTATAGAGAGTAAGGTAATTTCCGGCGAAACAGGTAAGGAGCATTTGTAGATGGAATTACATAGTGTACAGATCTCCTCCCACCACTTTAACAACAAGCCACATTCCCACCAAATATGATAAAAAGTACCTCTTTCTGTCTTACAACGCCAACAGGTGTCAGAATGAGACGAGAAAAACAAACAGGTCTTATTCGGCGTCCTGTACCAACGGGATAAGATTTTGTAACTATTATCTTGTATTTTAATGCATCTAGACATTTTATGGGGGGCAATCAAAATCCTACAGATTTCAGCATCAGTGAGTTTTCTACCCAAATCCCGTTCCCATAAACCAATAAAATATGGAGGACGAGATGGAAGAGGTATAGAGATTTTCTTATAAATCAGAGAGATAAGCTTAAGTGGCATACGGCCTTGAGACACCAGAGTTTCGAACCAGGTAACCTCGCTATGGAAAGAGGTGGACTTGCAACACGACAATGTAGAAGATTTCACATAAGCAAAGAGCAGAAAGAGACTATCGGTAACAGATAAAGCAGACATAAGAGCAGAGTGGGAGATCAAACTATCATCATCGTCCAACAGTTGGGTCAAAGGAGTCCGAGAACAACTGACATTCAACGGAGCACTGTCACGCACAGCCTTAGGGGCCGCTCTAATAAGATCCAACTGGGCGTTTTTTAACTTTTGACCAAGTGGGCGTTGTAAAGAGAAGTGTAGGATGCTGACCAATCAGCATCATACACTTCTCTCCATTCATGTCCATTTGTACTCCGAACAGCGTGATCTCGCGAGATCACGCTATGCTGTCATATACACCCACATTAACTTTACTGAAGTGTCTTGAGAGTGAATAGACATTGCCTCCAGCCAGGAAGCCCCATAGCAAAAAAAAAATGCACCCTCCTATGATATTCCTAGCTGTCCATCTTGGTACAGGAAAACTCAGTGTTTATTTAGCCCCTTGGTCCCAACCTTATATGAAAGGAGAAAGCAGGACCCTCAGGTTAGTACCCCCCTTTTTTTTTTTTTTTTTTTAAGAAATAAAACAAGATCTCTACAAGGTGCCTTTAAAGGGACTGTATTCCATCAAAGCATTGGAATTCTGTGATCTATCTTCTGTAGTATGTATTGTGATCAACAGCACTTAAAATCACACCAATATTGTTTTTATACATTACCGTATTTGTCATAGAACAGTAGGTAACTCATGCAAACATTGACCTACCATGAATTGAAGAATATTTCAGTCTCTATGTTAAGTCATTCTTATGCCTGGCTTATAGAGATTTACTGATATTAGCTTCTGCCTGGAATTTCATGTGAGTACATTCTGGATGAATGTTTTCTTTAAAAAAGCCATGTTTTTTTATTCGGAACTTAACAACATTTGATGGAGCTACTTATTAAGCATTGACTCAGTGCATAAATTGGATACCCCTAGTGCTTTATCCAAAGGTAAATTAACAATTAGACTGTAAATTTTCTATTCATAATTTATACATTCACGCAATATAAACAACATTGTTCTAATACATGATCATTTTTGATATATACATTTGCAAATTTATTACTTGGCTTGCATTCCAAATGGCTCTCCTTGAATTTTACATGTTTTTTAAAAGCAAAAAAACTGAAACAATATCAACAATAAAATATTAAATGTTGGTTCTTGATACAAAGATGTATGAGGGTATGTTCACACGCAGTGACCAAAAACATCTGAAAATACAGAGCTGTTTTCAGGCAAAAACAGCTCCTGATTTTCAGACGTTTTTGTAGCAACTCGCGTTTTTTGCGGTGTATTTTACGGACGTTATTGGAGCTGTTTTTCAATGGAGTCAAAGAAAAGCGGCTCCAAAATCGTCACAAGAAGTGACATGCACTTCTTTTTTGTGGGCGTCTTTTTACGCGCCTTATTTTAACAGCGACGCGTAAAATTACAACTCGTGGGAACAGAACATCGTAAAACCCATTGCAAGCAATGGGCAGATGTTTGTAGGCGTATTAGGGATGTATTTTCAGGCGTAATTCGAGGCGTAAAACGCCCGAATTACGTCTGAAAACAGTGCGTGTTAACATACCCTTACTGTACCTCGAGACAGGTTTTTTGTCACAAGAAAGTATTCGGTCCTCTATAAATTATTGCGTTGCTTAGGCTTGACCGTAAGCACTACCAGAAAGATGGCTACTATTAAGATCTTTTGGGGGGTGGGGATGAAGCAACAGTATGGAGATCAAATACCTAACATTGAAAGCTAAATTTTATGCAACCTGACATCAATATGAGATTTTACCCATACAACTGTCTATGTTTGAAAGCAAATAGGCTTATAAATCTGACTGACACATTGCCTTAAAATTAGTCATGGGATTCACACGCGCAAAGCAGGACAGGAAAAGGTTGGGGCTCCCGGTAGAGAGTGGGTATCAAACTTGAAAGCTATGCAATTGTCCACGGTATTTTGCCTGAGTTTTACAGCTAAAAGACTTTGGTACTGGGATTTTAAAGCAATCTTTGAGAAAATTGACAGAAGCAGTCATTTCTATCCTTCCCTCTGATCATCAAAGAATGGAAACACTTTGCCTCAGTTTTCACGCAGTGCTTCATTCTTCAGTCAGAGATGGTTTAAAAGGAAAGGTTGAAGCATTCACTTGTTAGAACGATCAGGGGTTTTTAGCTTGTGTCCTACGGCCTCCAAACCAACAATGCAAATGTGGATGCTATGCTCAGGGCATCACACGGTGACATCAACCCAAGCAGGTGAATCTGTTAGAGCATAGATATTCTGTCCGAATGACATATTGTAGGGTTAACACTTTACTTCTGTGCTATCATAGATGATATAATCATCATATAATTGTTCAGGAAGCCCCATAGCAAAAAAAATGCACCCTCCCATGATATTCCTAGCTGTCCATTTTGGTACAGGAAAACTCAGTGCTTATTTAGCCCCTTGTTCCCAACCTTGTATGAAAGGAGGGTGGCAGGACCCTCAGGTTAGTACCCCATTTTTTTTTAAATTGCAAATGAAGATGGTTAAGCCAACCTGATCTTGGGTTATACTGCTCTTGAGTATCATACCAGTGCAGACATTTCCTCCATGATGCATAAATTCTTCTGCATATTAGGCCAGGTTTACATCACGTTTTTGCCCTACAATTAGCGTGTATGTTTGGAAAGCTCTTTATGTACACGCTAAACATGTCCATAGGGCTCCAATAGCCCGACGGAGTCCAAAAGATTGTCCTTTTGGCCTCCGTCGGGCTGGTATACGTTGGTATACCTTTTTTTTGGGGTTGGAATAACATAGTATACTACGCTATTCCATCCTGGGCGATCCCGCCCCCAAATTTTTTTTTCCGTGTGGTATACTTTTTTTTTAAAATGGGAGCCTATGGCGTAATGGATGCCACTGTATGGCATCCGTTACAGGTATACATTAAACGTATACCTTGGGGAGCTTTCCTAGGGCAGGAGTCCCCGGAAAGAGCATCAGTTAGCACTTGGCCTGGGGATTCCGGCCCTGGAGAAGCCGGTGACATCCCTGTCCATGTATGGACAGTGATGTCAGGGACTTTCAACCAGGATCAAGATTGGCAGTAAATACATATCCTCGAGGATTAAAGGGGTTGTAGAAGATCAGAAAAAGATGGCTGCTTTCTTCCAGAAACAGTGTCATACCGGTCTATGGGTTATGCATGGTATTGCAGCACAATTACATTGAAGTTAATGTGCTGAGCTGCAATACCACACACAACCTGTCGACAGGTGTGGCACTGTTTTTGGAAGAAAGCAACCATGTTTCTCTAATCATGGACAACCCTCCGAATATCGTAGATCATTTTTGCACATAATTATTTTCTCCACTATACTCTACCCACTGCAACTAACATTTTTTCCAGGAATACACATTGGCAGCCTATTCTTAGAAACTCAGTAAATCACATGAGCCGCTGAGAATGATCCACCTTTAGGCTGGGTTCACACAACCTATTTTCAGACGTAAACGAGGGGTATTATGCCTCGTTTTACGTCGGAAAATAGGGCTACAATACGTCGGCAAACATCTGCCCATTCATTTGAATGGGTTTGCCGACGTACTGTGCAGACGACCTGTCATTTACGCGTCGACGTTTGACAGCTGTCAAACGACGACGCGTAAAATTACTGCCTCGGCAAAGAAGTGCAGGACACTTCTTTGCAACGTAATTTGAGCCGTTCTTCATTGAAGTCAATGAAGAGCAGCTCAAGATTTACGAGCGTCAAAGACTCCTCGCATAATGCGAGGAGGAGCTTTTACATCTGAAACGAGGCAGCTGTTTTCTCCTGAAAACAGTCTGTCTTTTCAGACGTAAAAGACAGTTCCCGTGTGCACATACCCTTAGTTTGACATTCAGAGCATATTTGCCCAGATCATTATGGGCCAACAATACATTTATTTTTGTATGTCACTTTTAAATTAGCTGCTACCGTATAAATTATCAGGATCTCGTAAAACCTTTATCAAAGTTAGAAACATCTGCAAAAACACCTTCAAACAGCAACAGTCTAAATGAAATTGTCCCGTGTCAGTGCAGACTAAGGGGCAAAAGATTGTGTCCAGAGTCGGAATAAGCTCTTTTAGTGCCCAAGGTGAGTGTTTCAGAATGAGCCCATACTTTTAGTAAAGCATTGTAGCGGTCAGATGGACAATTACTCATTTAATTGCCCCTTCCATTTCCACCCACCTTTCTGTTTATATTTATAATACATACTTCCCATTTCCCTCCCCCCATATCCTCCATCAGCGCTCCAAATAAATTGAACAAAATAATGTATAGTAAAGGCATTGGTTTTTTTAATTTGTAAATTATGCACAATTTCCCCAGACTTTTTAAAATATATCCAAGCATCTAGTGTTTCTTAAAACTATGGACTCATATAAAGCCAAATTTGATCTCATTAACCATGTTACAAGTACTTGAATCATAATGAGACCAATAAACGCTGTATGCAAAAGGATGGGTCCTTATATATAAAGTCTTGGTGTACCTAATGGTATTGTACAACGTTAACAATGTATAAAGGGTTTCATGGCTCATTGACTAGATCAGGTTATAAGACGGCTGTGTAAATATGCTGATAAACATTAGAAGTTCGTCTGCAGATCCCACCAATTTTATTAAAATTTGCCAAATGTTTCTTGTCTATGGGAGCTCTCAGAAAACATACATTGGACAGGTTGGATCTCAACTGCCCACAAGTGATAAGCCTGTTATCTCCGTGCACTCCATTATAAAAATAACCCTGTACATTTGACGGATACATGGCTGCTAGCTGTCAGCTGAGCATCTATCTAATTGATAGTTTGGCTGACAGCTATATTATGGAGCTATTGACCAAGATGGAAGAGTTAGTGCAAGCGAGTCAGTGTAAGGCACCAAGGACTCTAAAGGTCACAAAAATATTGTCCTTTCTTATTTTTTAGGTGTTTTGGTGCTAAGGTAGCAATTTGTTCAAGCAAATACAATGACGTATATTTGATTCCATAATGACTCAGAGTCCCATTGACTGAGTCCCATAGAGTCAGATGCATTCAAATGCTTGTCCCATCAGGGCAAACCCTGTCCATATGCCCTATTAGGGTGTCTCTGGAGGACCCTGTACGTCCTTGCATTACATAGGTAGCCATTTATTTGAACGTCTGACATGTAATGCTACAATTCCGCTACAGTGGCCACTGCAGAGGGAATGTGTGGCTGGCCGCAGCTTTTCCCATATAACAGCTGATACCTGAAGAGAAGCTGGCAGCCTTTTTAAAAAGTGGTTATCTTTAAGAGACAACCCCTTTAATGATAAAGTGTAGGGTCTGCAAAACCAAACCAAAAAATTCTTAACTATGGTTCATAGTATGGTCCCATGACCAATATTTTCCAGAACACTCTCAGTCTGCCCCAAGGTTGTAAGGTATCATATTATTTGTAGAAGAAGTGTTTTACAATGAATTTATTTACAATTAGTCCTTTATACATCACTACATTATTATACTGTCCTGGTCCTGGCGTTTGCACTATTCTGGATGAGTTGATCTTGCTTGGACTTGTAGAATATAGAGAGTTAACAGTAACTAGATTTGAGGCCTGGACGAAGCAGGGAAGGGTCTCGGACCATACATGACGGACGTGACTTTGGCATTCAGGGCGGGCCAGTTTTCAGCGGTGGGCGGTCATAAGAAAAGGACTTCCGGATTATTACCATAAAAGGCGCAAAATGTTTGCAGAACATTATTTACGGTCGGAGAAGGAGTTTAGGAGAAGGCATAACGCCAATTAACTTTTTACAGCAGCGGCCGAGGGGTGAGGAGAGTTCAATAGGTGAAATGCTGGTTACAGGTTCCGTTTAAAGAGGTTGAACGGTTTCAGAAAATGAATGTTCTCTTTTGTATAATTAAAAGTTATACAATTTTCTAATATACTTTCTGTATTAATACCTCACGGTTTTCAGGATCACTAGGGGAAAAAATTCCTCCCCGACTCCAAATAAGCCAATCAGCATCAATCATTTTAATTGTCTTAATAATATCTTAAAGGGATTGTCTAGTTTCACCACATAATTTTTTTGTATAATTAAAAGTTAAACACTTTTGCAATATACTTTCTTTATTAATTTCTTATGCTTTTTAAGATCTCTACTTGTTTTTATTCAGTAGGAACATTCATTGTTTACTTCCAGTGGATAAAATTCTGTCCATGGTCATGTGATGGACACACAGGTGCACAGCTCGTTATAGTGACAGTATGTGTATCAGAGCTGTATAATCCAACTATCCTGGCATCTGTGTGTCTATCACATGACCCTGGACACAATTTTATCCACTGCAAGTAATCATTGAATGTTCCTGCTGAATAAAAACAAGCAGAGATCTTAAAAAGCATAAAAAGTTTATAAAGAAAGTATATTGCAAAAGTGTTTAACTTTTACTTATACAAAAAAAATAATGTGGTGAAACTAGACAATCCCTTTAAGATATTATTAAGACAATTAAAATGATTGATGCTGATTGGCTTATTTGGAGTCGGGGAGGAATTTTTTTCACCTAGTGAGGCAAATGGCATCTGCCTCATGGGGGTTTTTGCCTTCCTCTGGATTAACATGGTAAGGTTTTAGCTTGGACTTGATGGACCTGTGTCTTTTTTTCAACCTTATCAATTATGTAACTATGCAACTATGTAATATATTAATAACCTACAACATTGTATATACATTTGCTGTCCTAGTTATTCCCACAAGCCATTATTAGAAACAATAAAGCCATAATAATGTCTGTCAATGGCAGCTAGCCTGCTTATTGATGGTTTCCAGGTAGCAACACAATTGTGGATTACTGATGGTATGTTTTACAGTTGTGTGTTAGTTATGGTACATGTTAGGCTTCGTTCACATATCCGTTCGGGCTCTATTCGGACGTTCCCGTCGGAAGTTTCTGTCAGAATAGAGCCCTGACTGACACAAACGGAAGTCGACTATGCTATTGATTCCGTCAAAACGACGAAACCCTTGCACAACTGAGACAAACGGAAACCATTGGCACCGGACCCGTCATTATTGAAATCAATGGTGATGGAAACAGAAACCTATGGTTTCCGTTTGTGCCAGTCAGGGCTCTATTCTGACAGAAACCTCAGACGGAGCGTCAGTATAGAGCCCGAACGGATATGTGAACGAAGCCTTAGTTCAAATGTTTCAATTTGTTTCCCCAATCTACCCATTATAAATTCCCAATATAGTCATTTATAAAGAGAAACTGCTTGTACTATATATCCTTATATTGTCATATAATAGTACTTCTTTATGAAAAGACATTATGGTTGACCAAAACCTGACATATTACTCTTATTTATCTCCTGCTAGTGGCCCCACCCGTGGATTTCAGTATAACAGCCGTGGGAGACCACTGGATAGATCTGGTATGGGCAGGAACCTCTGCTGTGACAGAGTATGTCATCTCATATCAGCCAGCAGTGCCAGGAGAGTGGGGACCCCAACAGAGGCTGCAGCAGAGGGTACCAGGAGATTGGAGTGCTGTGACCATAAGAGAATTGGAGCCAGGAACCACATACAATATCAGCGTATGCTCTGTCATCAGTGACGTCACCAGCGAGCCAGCCAGTATCACCACGTCCACACGTGAGTATCAGCCTGTACATTTATTATATATATCAATCATTTGTAATGAGTGAAATTATGAGGAATATTAGAGGTCACTTCAAAGTTAAACAAAAACATCTCTCTCTAACTTTTATTTTCGTTTATATCTACAATAGAAGGTGCAATAGCCCATATTTCATATACAACAATAATTACGCACTTTAAGGGCTTTTCACGTTAACAATATTTATCACCTATTTACATCATGAATATCTGATCAGTAGGGGTCCGACTGCTGGATCCCCCACCGATCATGAGAACAGGCTTACCTTGCCGTTCTTGGGAGCCCCATAGGAATCGAGCAGTAGTGCACATGCTCACCTTCATTTCTATGGGGCTGCCGAATGGCAAAGTAAGCCCCCTTTAGTGATCGGTGGGAGTCCAAGCGGTCAGATCCCCACCGATTAGATATTTATCCCATAGTCTGTGGATAGGTGATAAATAATGATTATGGGAAAACACTTTTAAGTATATTTCATCGATTATTGCATTTTCACTTAAAATGTAAAGAAGACAAAAATTGTTGTCATTTTAAAGCGTATTATGTTTTGTGTAATCTAACAGAGAAATTTATTATTAACTCGTGGGACAACCCTTTTAACAGTCAATTGGATCAGTCATGCATTTTTAATATCCAATGTCTTGCTGCTGCCATGATCAGAGCTAAAGTGAAGCTCCACCTTTGATTAACAAAAGTCCTAAAGTAAAGAAATGTATAACTAGTAACTTTGTAATAAAATTTCATTCATTTTTGCTATTTTTTTTTCTTCAGTTTTTATTTTGTACAGTATATAAACGCTGCTGTTGTCCCCTTGTGATCTTTTTAAGGCCCTGTTTTTATACTAATTATGGCTGCAGGGGGTATTAACATGTCAATAAGACAATCTGACCCACATGCCATTTACCACGGGGCACAATTACACAGAGAACTAAATAGAGAAACAAAATAAGAATGACAAATCTATTAACAGCAGCTTGTTGATGGTTTCCAGTTAGCAACCAATTTTGTTTTTCTACATTGCATAGCATAAAACAATAATTAAAAACATCAAAACATTTTTATAAAAACTAAATTACATAACGGTGCTAGATTTTATAATTTCTGATTGTATAGTCTATGTTAAGTAAAGATGGAGTCTCACTATAAGTTCTAACTATATTTTTTAAAGTTATTCTCCAAAACAAATTTTATACCATGAACTGAGAACATTGATGTTATCGATGCATAACTAGAATATACTAATTATCCAGCTGTCTACCATTATTTTTTATATGATGGTCTTAAAGGGTAATTAAACAGTTAGAAAACTTCTGACATGTCATAGTCATGTCAGAAGTTTTAAACGATGGGGCTCCGAGAACTAAGACCTCCACCGATCTCTAAAACGAAGTGGCAGAACCACTCTGGTGAGCGCTGAGCCGCTTGGTTTCTGATCAGCTTTTCTTGGAAAGCCGATGTAACGGTATATGGCCTCAATAGAAAGTCTATGAGCCCGACCACTGTTACATCGGCTTTCCAAGAAAAGCAGATCAAAAACTAAGTGGCTCAGCGCTCACCCGAGCCCTTCTATCGCTCCGTTTTAGCTATCGGTGGGGGTCTTTGTGCTCAGACATCCACTGAGCAAAACTTCTGACATGTCACTACGACATGTAAGAAGTTTTCTGAAAGTTTAGTTACCCTTTAAGGGTATGTTCAAAGTAAAAAAACGGCTGAAAATGAAGGAGCTGATTTTCAGCCGTTTTTGTAACCGAAAATATATTTTTAAAGGTTCTTTTGGAGCTGTTTTTACATTGAAAAAATAGCTCCAAAAATGGCTCAAGAAGTAAAATGCTCCTTCTTTTTACAGGGCGTTGTTTTACGTGCCGTTTTTTAAAACAGCATCGTAAAAAAAAGCCCCGTCTGAACATAGCCAAGATCTTCCCATTGATTTCAATGGCCAGATGTTTGTAAGCGTTCAGCTGCCATTTTTTCAGGCGTATTTCGGGGCATTTACGCCTTAAAACTCTGCGTGTGAACATACCCTAAAGGTTTTGTGCACTGTGATGTCCTATTCTATACATTTTAATTAAATATTATATATATGCACAAACATATATATATATATATATACATATATATATATATATATATATATATATATATATATATATATATATATATATATATATATATATCATACACTACCACATTTCTTTCCAGATATATCACCACCTAGAGGGCTGCAATTTAAAAATGTGACACAGACCTCTGTGGAGGTGCAGTGGGAACCACCTCAGTTTCCTATTGACGGCTGGGAAATTAGTTTCACTCCTAAGGTGCGTTAACAATTATCTTTACATAATCCATCCTATGTGTGCATAAGTTTGTTGTTTTTAACTCCTTGGTGTTCGCTAGCTGTAACCAATGATAGCACTAACTAGAATTTCCAGTTATAAGTACGCCCGTATTTGGACTCATCCATGTAGGTTATCTGCTCCACGTAGAAGTAAATAACTAAAATTAACTTAATAATAATTGAAAAGCAGAGCTGTAAACTGCTGTGCAATGGCAGTATACTGTACACATAAGCAACAATGTATTGTAACAAATACCCTAAAACAAGGTAGATGCAAAATATGATGTAGGTAAAGAGGATACAGAAGAAGAAAAGGAAAATGGAGGGAATGTCCCCTTGCTGCAAACTCCCTTGGTTCTGGATTTCAGGACCGTTATCAAACCATTAAGCGTATTTATCATTATAATGTTCTCTGCATAAATTTGCAGCACATTTGAAAGCAGAACACAATAGGCTCTTACATAGAAAAAAAACCTCCAGTTTTAATTGACCCGGTGCCTGCCTCCTGTCCTGCGTCGATATGGAGGCAAAGGCCCAGTTAGGCATTCCTAAGGCATTCCTTATAGCAAAGATATATTTTGCGGCCTTAGCCCTGTATCTAAATATGCTGATAAAAGAGGACCTGTCACCATTCCTGACTGTCTGTTTTAGTAAACAGTCCTTTTCCTCATGAAATAACAATTCTGGAACATCTTTTCTTAGAACTCTATGTTGTGCCGTTTCTTTGTTATTCCTCCGACAAATTTTGTGAATAAATTGACAACTGGGTGTTACGAGTTGGGGATGTGTCCTTACACAGTCTGAGACTGTCCAATAAGCACTGACAGAGTGAGACTGGGTAGGGACACACCTCTTTGACAAGGGGAATGTTAACACCCAGTTGTCAATTTATTCAGAAACTTCTAGAGAGAATAACAGAACGACACAACGTAGAGCTCTGAGAAAAGATGCTCCAGAATTCTTATTTCACTGGGAATACAGGTATTTACTAAAATAGACATGTCAGGAGAGGTGACAGGTCCTCTTTAAGACAGGGCGGGTTTTTGGTGCCCACCCTGGCACTCGATACCTGGAGCATCTGCCCCAACAACCCTCCCATAAGCTTCGTCCATGTATGGTGCAGTGGTCAGAGTCATGTATCTGATGACACAATGATCTGTTCAACCACTCCATACCTTATAGCTAACAGAGCAGAAAATGTAGACACATAGGGTGAAGCGGTAGTATGAAATCATTATCTGATGTTATCACACTCTGGTTGGCATACTCTGACCTTACCATGTATATTGTTCTGCCATTAGAGCCAAGAGACCCAGGTACTAATGCTTAATATTTTTTAATCCCAAATGCCTCATTTATTAGGTTGAAATTAATTCTGAAATACATTTGAACCATGTCCGAGCTATAACACTCCATACAAGCTGCAGAGCATACATTGCATGACTCATTTTGTTTTTAGAAAAGATTTAGACTTGTTTTTTATTTCAATTTTTCATTACAGTAAATAAAACTGGTGCTAATGGTCTGTCAATTCCAGGCATTTTCAAGCTGATAGATTCATGCTTAATACGACCCCAGATGTCTCTTGGCCGCAGGAATATGAAAGCTGTTAAATTGGGCTTAGGCCAAATATTACTGCATGTTTTTTTCACCTTCCTGAGAGCTGTTTTGTTCATTCTCTGACAACAACAGAGGACTGTTTCCTTGTATTATTCCACGTGATGGGGCTTAAAAATATCTCTGGGCATCATGACATGTGTGATTGAGCTTATGTCATTTACCTTTTATGAGAAAAAAAAAAGATCTTTTTAGAAGTGGTTCTCGATGGCGTTTGATGGGGTAAGAGGAGTGTGTGGGCGAGAGATCAACTCTCATCCATACAAGAAAACACTGGACAAGAATTGAATACACCAGGGCTTTGTGTGTTACTGTGAACGAACAGTCACGTTCTAGTGAATGATTTGATGTCACAGGATGCTCATAAGCTGCATGCTTCACTGACTGGCTGAATGGAGGAGCCATCAACAATAATGGAAAATATAGGGGAAGGAGGTAAGATAAGGAGCTTGGCTTGCAATCTTCCCAGACTCTAAGTAAAAGTGATACGTTTGTGGGATTTTAAACTCTCAATTATGTCCGGTGACTGTAGAGCTAGGTATCATCCGGTCTGCCGGTTGCCCTTACAGTGAGTTAGAGTAGTCACATTACACCGAAGGAAAAGGTCAAGTGGACTACTAAAGTGACAAATCTGATCACTAAATGTGTTCAGAGTGGTTGTCAGTTCCCTTCCCCCATATTACCACCAGCAAAAGAGCTCTTGCAGCCTTGGTGGAAGAATAAATGCTGCAGCATACAGTTAGGGGGAATTTTTTTCAAGACTGGCGTTTCATACACCAGTCTTAATCTCAAGAACTTTGGAGTAAAATGCACATAATTTATTAAGAGACGAACACCCCTTTATAAATTAAGTGCATCTCTGTCCATCCGTGGGACAGAAAATAAAATCTACGCCAGGTATGAGCTGGCATAGATTTGCGATATTATTTACACCAGTTTTGGCATAAATGATAGTCGATATGTCAGGCTACGCTTAGCCATTCCCCTTTTACTAAGCCTCCCGCCCCTTTTTTTTTTTTCAAAAAAAGTGGCCAGCGCAGCGTAAAAGTAATATGCCTCCCCTATGTGTCTTTTCCTTAGGTATGTACTGGTCCTTATTCCTCCATAAATAAAAGATATGCATATGCTGATGAAAGGTCATTTTTTTTACTTGCCTAATTCATGTTTCACATATTTGTAATTTACTCCCTGGGAATTAAAAAGAATAATTAAGGAACTATCAAATAAATTATATTTTATGGGCTGGCAAATAAGCAGATCAGGCCAATCAGTAAATCCAGAAGATTAAAACAATCATAGTCAGACTGGGGGGTTCCTTGGGCCCATCAGAGTTTATGATTCTGAGGTCCCACCACTGTCTTCATAAACTGTATTCTTATTATTGCATACACTGGATATATTATAACAATAATAATAATAATAATAATAATAATAATAATAATAATAATAATAGTAATAATAATAATAATAATATAATATTAATTTATAAATCATCAATAAGATCTAAAAATAAGATCTAACATGTTATTTGGGAGTCAGCTCATAAGAAATAGACCCTACTGTAGTGGTAGGTGATTGGCTCCAAAGTCAACTACAACTAGGGTTGTCTCCTGATAGACCTTTGGGACCCATTAGTGTCAGAGCCTGGACCAAACAGAGGATTCCATAGTATTAAATGGGCCAGTCTGATCCTAGACTTACTCATCTCTACAATTTGACTTTATTAAGTTTTTTAAGATTTTTTTTTCCCCACACAATGAGTTAAACAGAAAGCTTTGGACAAAGCTGAACACAGTACAGTATCTGTTATGTGCATACAGCTCCAATGTAGACTTATGTGTCTCCATGGTTACAGACTACAAACAAACCCTGTGTAGTCTGATCCTACAGTCATGTGTTACTCCACTACCACCGCTCTCTCTTCTTGATAACAGACAGCAGAAGATGGTCAGATGGGAGGGGGAGATACATATGACTACAGGATCAGACTACACACAGGGTTTGTTTGTAGTCTGCATGGAGACACATAGGTTTGTTCAGTAGCTGTATACATAAAAATAAAGGTGATATTTTTTATTTTAGATGCATTCCATTATGAAAATATTGCTGAAGTGCAAAAACCTTTAAACTACATCTATCGAAACAGAATTTTCATTTCTATGGTGTGTTTTTCTTCATCAAAGTAAAGACTTTGATACTTTTATTATATGGCTGTTTTTATTTGGGTACCATAAATGTTATTGTGTAACCATTAGTACACCCTATAAACGCCCCATTTCCCTGTTGAGATCCTACTTTTTGTTCCTGCTAGAAACCTCTCCTAGTTCCCTAAAGCCCCAGTCTTTGCTATACTCTGTAGCAGTGTGGAACCCCCAAAACATCTCCAACTGCGCTCTCTTGCTAAAACATGGGCTCAATATTCTATTGCATCTCAGTTGACCGTTTCTACATAAACTCTTTATGACGGGGTAATAGTCGTGTGCTAAACAATTGACAGTTCAGTGATCTTCATGATAGGCAGTAAAACTAAGCAATCACAGGTAAGTTTTATCATGTCAGCCTCCAGCGAAGAGCATAAAAATGTTGAAAAATGGTCTGTTGCTATGGAAACCCTACAGAGCAATGCGTTTTACTAAGCCGAAACTCTGTATGAGGTCCAGCTGCTGGACAGAGCTGTGAAAAAATAATTTTAATAACTTACAAAATAAATATTAGCCCCAAGCAGGTGACGTGCGTCAAGGTTTTATAAATATACATATATATATATATATATATATATATATATATATATATATATATATATATATATATATATCAATAGTACATTTATATTTCATAGCTACTGTACCTTTACCTCACCACAGTTTAGAGAACCTGTAACAAGTTATTTCATGATTTTTAATGCTACATGTGCCTATTCCCTTTAAAGCCTAAATTCACTGACAGAATTACATGTGACTTAAGTAACTGATGCAACAAGCCATATAACATGATTGAAGTCATTCCCCTGTGTAATGCCCCCTTCTGCTTCAAATTATGTCCTCCAGTCTGAATCTGTCAATCAAATGACATCACTTCCTGCCTCAGTGACCACAGGTTCCAGCCTCCTAACAGGACTAACTGTGGTGGTCACAGATAATCATTTTCTGTGAGAGAACATGGCGGGAAGGCTCCACCCCTAAAGCCAGAAGCAGTTTAAATGATGACTGCCAGTCATGGGCTATTTTGGGAGGACATGTCCATAAATCAGCGCATTGAAAGTGGATAAGTACAAAAAAAATGTAGTGTGCATAGAGTGGGAAGTTTGGTTAGATTTGTAAAGAGTATATTTTGTGGTGGAATTATGCTTTAAGTCTGTGAATTGCAAAACAGAACTAAGTTAGGCAAAAACTGCAGTCAACTACAGTTTTTGGAAGGCACACTTCTGACCTGAACACCAAATGGAATTAGCATAAATAAATAAGCATAAATAATTAGCATAACGGTATATATGATCTTTGACCACCAATCTCCTACCCAGAAGATGGTTACCATCCTACCCAACAAATGGTAAAACTTTTCAATCTCCAAAAACCACAATAATTATTCACAAAAAGTTTTTTCCAGATGAATTTACCAAAAATACTCTTCATAGGATTGGACTAAAAGCATTTACATTCTTATTATATTGTTTTTTTCTATGTGAAAAAGTAAAAACACCATAATACACCACCACTACCACCACCACAATTCTGGGATATTCTCCCGTGCTAGTAATATGCCCGCTTTACCTTTTACATATTACAAAGTTTATGTCCTATTACTATGTATCTTTGTAAATCTTATGTTTAACACATAATTTTGTCATTGACAGAATAATGAGGGCGGACTAACTGTTCAGCTCCCCAGCAGTGTTACTTCTTATAACCAGACGGGGCTGAAGCCTGGGGATGAGTATACCATCAGCATCATTTCCCTGAAGGAGCAGGCAAGGAGCCCCCCAACCTCCGGCAGTGTTTCAACTGGTAAGAAAGTTGGCACAACACATGTATAATGTGGACTGCTGCCCACAAACTGGATTATTGAGGTCATTGTAATTGCTAAGGGGACTTGGTCTATATGTTACAAATGTGATGACAAACCCCTCTCAGCAGCTTTAATTCATTGCAAAAAATAAAAGATAGTAGGGAGAAGATTAATACAGCGACAAATAGTAAAAGATGTTGGGAAGATTTATGGTGACAGTGCATTAAGTACATTGGTCAGCTCAGGAAGTCAGCAATACCTTAGAAGTATATTGGCTTATGTCTAAAATAATGAATCCTTGCTCACACATACGGTAATGTTTGAAGGTCTGATCAAGGACAATGATACGGTCATACCGAGAAAAGCAAATTCACTTGATATAGTTTAACAGTGGTTTGTTTTCTCCACAGCCATTGACGGGCCTTCTAATATTCTGGTTCGAGATGTTTCTGACACAGTAGCTTTTGTGGAGTGGACTCCTGCTAGAGCAAAACTGGACTTCATCCAGCTGCAGTATGGACCAGTCAATGGGGAAGGGGAGAAGACCACTTTCCGTCTGCAGCCCCCATTGAGCCAATACTCAATGCAGGTTCTTCGGCCTGGGTCTCAGTATGAGGTGTCAGTGTCTGGCATTCGGGGAGAGACTTGCAGTGACCCTGTCAATGCCACCTTTATAACAGGTACTCATTTTCAACAACTTTATTCTTTAAGCCTTGGGGTATTCATGGATAGCTAATGGCTTTTGCAAAATGTGGATAATTTTGGTAGGAACAGGTGATAGTATAAAAGCCTATGTGCTTTATTAGATATCTTCTTGGAAAAAACTTGGATTTCCATAGTAGCAGTCAAAGGAACACTTCCTTAAATTGCTTCCTCAAAAAATATGTCTTCTTGCTGTGGTTTTAGGGGCACAGTAGTGGGATGACTTGGTGCTGCACCACTACCACTAATTGATAACTTATCTGTTATATTCAACTACAAGGAGCAATGAAACTAGAACCCATATGTGTCATTTCTGTGAACAAATTTTACTAATATACTGTAGAATAATGGAACATATTTACCAACATTTGAATCCCAAATTGCAGATTTAAACCTAAACCACGCTCCGCCTACGAAGGCCCCAAAATTATCCATTTGATCCCTTTTCATGCAAATTAGCATAAACACTGCCTATTTTTTTGGTTGAGTTCACAGGACAGTTTTTGGCATGTATTATAGACTGTAGAATTGTTGTGCTATAGATGGATGCAGAAATTTAAAGGCGTTATTCCCTTTTTTTCCCTTTTATTTTCCACAACTGTCTGATTGATTTTTGCTGTAGCTTTTTAACATTTAAATAGACTGCTTCAGCTAGAGAAGTTGAAAACATAAAGGAAAGTATATGTTATTTAATCGGAAATGTATTACAAAGATTGAGATGGATAGGAGGTATGTGTACAAAGTGTAGATGTAAAACTGCTGAGCTGGCCCTTTTTGTGAATCCATCGCTCTGCATTGAGATATTTATCCTGAATTACCCTCCCTTTGTTCTAAATGAAGATTGATTGACAGCTTTCTGTTCATTAAACGTGGTAGCTTTAGCCTGCAGGACAATTGGAGAGGTCTCATTTTGTGTAGGTGCAGTAGCTCAGCAATACTCAGGCTTTAATGAATTTTGTTGTCTAGTCAAGGGTTATGAGCACATCTTGAAGTCTGTATTTATAGAGTTGTTTTTCTTCTTTGGGTATTGAAGGATATATTGCAATTGAATTTCATTACATTTAGAATGAATCATTGAAACCTTTCACATAGAGATCTGCTCAAAGACAATACAAATTCCTGGAGCACCGGATTAAGGCCTGTGGAGGCCCCTAGGTAAAATGTTGTACGGAGACCCTTTATCCCTGCCATAGAGTGCCAAATTAATAAACATAGTAAAATCACATTGTAAGATATATTCCATATATAGTAAGATTTCATTAATCTGACCAGTGCTGTCTAGTCTTTTTCGAATTCTGGCAACTGTATGGATAGTGTTTCGCCTGTCCTGTCTTCTCTTGGAGTCTTCCATCTTCTCGAGCATATTCATAATTTCTGTGATTGTATCCATCCACCGTGTTGCGTCCTCTTATTTTTGACCATTTTAAGAACAATTGTTTTATCTAGCAAATTTGGTCTTCCCCAAAATAAGACAACTTCTGGACATTTTTGCTGCAAGTGAAAGGTTAGGCCTGATTTGGTTAATGAGCCATCTACTTGTTTTATTTTCTGTCCACATTACTCTTAGGAGTCTTGGTCTTCATTTCCAGTCCCTCTTCTTTATAGTCCAGATTTCACATCCTTAGCGAGCCGCAGAAAATACCATCACCTGGACAATTCTGATATTTTTATTTAGAAACACATAATTACGTGTGAGGCTCTTACCTATATCTTTCATCCTCGTTTTGCGTCTGGCCAGTCTGTGTTTAGATTCCTCTTATGTGCCAGGTTATCAAATATACTAAAAGTTTGTGGGCACCTGGCCTTCATACCTTTGCGTTTATTGGACATCCCACTCAAAAACAATGGGTGTTATTATAAAGTTGAGCCCCTTTTGCAGCTATAACAGCCTCCACTCTTCTAGGAAGGCTTTCAACAAGATTTTGGAGTGTGTCTGTAGGAATTTCAGTCCATTTATCCAGAAGAGCATTTATGAGGTCAGGCACTGATGTTGGATGAGAGCGCCTGGCTTGCAATCAATGTTTCAATTTATCCCAAAGGTGTTTGATAGGGTTGAGGTCAGGGCTCTGTGCAGCCACTCATGGTCCTCTACACCAAACTCATGAAACCATGTCTTTATGGGCCTCGCTTGGTGCAGAGAGGCACAGTGATGCTGGAACGGGAAAGCTTCTTCCCAAAACTGTTCCCACAAATGTGGAAGCATACAATTGTCTAAAATATCTTTGTATGCTGTAAAATTAACATTACCCTTCATTGAAACTACAGCCCAGACAGTTATCCCTCCAACAACAAATTTGACATTGTACATTCCAGTAGGCAGCGTTCTCCTGGCATTGGCCAAATCCAGATTCATCCATCAGACTTCTAGATAGTGAAACATGATTGATCCCTCCAGATAACATATTTCCACTGCTCCAGAGTCCAGTGGTGGCACGCTTTATACCTCTACAGCCAATGCTTGGCATTGCACATAGTGATCTTAGGCTTATGTGCAGCTGCTCGACCATGGAAACCTATTTCATAAAACTCCCGACACAGTTCTTGTGCTGATGTCACTTCTATTGGCTAAGATGTTACTCCTAGATGCTTCCACTTAACAATAACAGCATTTACTGTTGACCAGGACAGATCTAGGAGATCAAAAATTTCACAAACTGACTTGTGGCAAAGGTGGCATCCTATGACATTGCAACGTTTAAAGTCACTGAGCTCTTCAGTACGACCCATACTACTACCACCAATGTTTGTCTATGGAGATCGCATTGCTGTGTGCTTGTTTTTCTGTACCTGTTTGCAATGAGTGTGTCTGAGACACCTAAACTCAATAATTAGGAGTGGTTTTCACACACCTTTAGCCATATAGTATATGATGGGTTATTGGAGGGTCTTAGAAAAGTATGTAAAACTCACCTAAATAGAGTTTTCAGGATAAAAAGGTGAAGCCCAAAACAAGTAAAAATAGGAAACCAGAACTTCAGAAGAATAACCTAACTGGCTATCTTCTGCTCCTCGACTATTATATTGTAGTTCTGTGCTGGGAAAAAGTGCGAGATTATCTGATTTTCAGAAGCTAGGCATATATATATATATATATATATATATATATATATATATATATAATTTTTTTTCATGCATTTTATTTTCAGAAACAATAGTGGTGTTTTTGATTTAAGCCACCAGGCTAAGACCTAAGCGGTCTGATCCACAATGTAATCACTGCCCTGTTTCCGCTTAGCGCTAAGAGGTATCAAGCTTATAAAATGTTATTTGCCCTTCGTATTTTTAGGTTACCAAGTTGTGAAACAATATCAACTTTTCTATGTACTTATTTTAAGCTCATTGCCTTGGCGTTTGGCAGAGGGCTTTATATCATAGCAGGGGATCTGCAACCCACTGAGCTTTAAATCACTCATCACAGTGGTCTTTTATTTTTGTAACTAAAGCCCAAAAAACATATTTCAAACACAATTAATAAATGTGAAATGGTTTGTAAAGGACAAGCGTGATATCTACTTTACTTTAAGGAATATTTCCTATAAAATAAAATTTGCAAATATGAGTCCTTGAGTTGTCCTCTTTTGCAAAGGATTATCTCATGTCTTAGAGGTTTCCCACACTCGGGACTTCCCTCTATTACCAAGAACCGTTCACCATAAGTGGCCCTAGCTCTTATCGACATGGTTAGTTTATATATTACATGGTCGGCCATTTATTTAAAAGGCCGTCATGCATTACTCCTTTTCTACTGTGGCCGCGGTCTCTGCAACGTAAAGCTAGCCGCAGCTTCTCCCGGCAATAGTACCTGATCGCCAGGGCAGCTCCAAATTTAAAAGGGGTTGTCTTGCTTAAATAGTCTATTCTAAGTTTAGTTAAATATTTTTATGGGAAGATTGGGTGCAAATCAATTCATCCGCCATTACAGCATCCACAGGGAAATGGCCATGGTAAAACCAGAACCTAATATGAAATATATAGTGTGTGATACTCTTTACAAGTGATCTCCAACATGTGGCTCACCAGCTGTTGTTAAACTACAACTCCCAACATGCCTTCGACTGTCAAGGCATTCTGGGAGTTCTAGTTTTGCAGCAGCTGGAGACCATTGCTCTATACTGTAGTGAATGTCATCGGAGTCAATGAATCAGCCATATTTTAATGTTTGCAATTTTCTGCTTGTGTGTTATGTGAACATTTGTAAATATTACATGCTGTAATCTATTGTAAGTGCGGGTTATGGGAGCATAAATGGTGGACAGGAACTCAAGAAATTCTAATTATTGGTCTCACAGAGAAAATGAAGGAAAAATTGCGCAATCGTTTTAAATGTTGACATCTGCTCAAGGCCCCATTACAGAACTGTGCTAAGATCATATCACTGGAAATCTTGTCTATGAATGTCTTATAAAAATCTGTTCACAAATGCTCTGCCGCCCATTAATCTAATCATTAGCTGACCTATTAAAATTTGTGAACAGTTAGAACTCTGCACATTCACTACTACTATTATTATGATTAGTATTATTACTATTATTATTGATTTAAATGGTGCCCTCATGTTGCACATGAATAAAACCATTGAAGTGTGCAACTAGGTTAAAGAAGAACTGCTAGAAGAATTAAAATCAGAGCCGGCCTTACGTTGGATGGTGCCCTGTGCAGTACGGTATCATTTGTTGGCAGCCCCTATATGGTACACTATCATACAGCGCCCAAATAACCATACCAAACAGTATCTCATTATAAGTATGGTGTCAAAAGAACTATTCCAAATAATACAAGACCCAGCTCTGAAAAAATGCATTGTAGCAGTAATGAGCACTTAACCAGGACAGATTTTTATTCCCCTGAAGTAAACAATAAAGGGTCCTAGTGAATAACAGCCAGCAGAGTTCTTGAAAACCTTGAGAACTGGACACAGAAATAATATTAGAAATGTATATAACTTTTCATTATACAAAGAATAACCCATAATTACTGAAACCAGAATACGGTCCAGGCCATCTGAGGCCCCACCTTCAGCGGGGGCAGCTTATGCGCTCTGTGTGACTGCACAGGCTGCACATATTTAAGGTTCACTCTGATCATTATACATTAATATTTTGTTTTTCTAATTGTTTTAATCCATACTTGACTTGAGACATTTTTTTATATGTAAACCCCACTCATATGTACAGGCCCCATAAACAGTGCTAGCAGAGTGCCCCCATAAAAAGTGGAAGAAATACGCCCAAAATTTTGTACATACAATTTCTTACTAGTCTCATTCTGATCCTGAGTTAGCTTATGTTCACACCATGTTCAGTGTAGGCCTGCTGTGTATGTCAGATATATCCGAATAATATAGTAAGTAGCTCGCATCCAATATCAAATAAGTACAGTGCATTCAGGAATTTTTTAGACCCTTTTTACTTTTTTCATATTTTGTTCTGTTGAAACCTTGTGCTAAAATAAAAAACATTCACGTTTTCCCCCATCATTCTGCACTCAGTATCCCATAATGACAAGGTGAAAACAGAGAGTTAGAGATATTTGCACATTTATTAAAAATGGAAAACACATTTCGCATGGACATAAGTATTCAGAGCCTTTGCTATGATACTTGAAATTTAGCTCTGGGGGCCTCCTATTTCTCTAGATCATCTATGAAATGTTTCTGCACCTTGATTGGAGTCACCTGTGGTAAATTCATTTGATTGGACATGATTTGGAAAGACACATCGGTGTCTATATAAGGTCTCACAGCTGACAATGCATATCAGAGCAAAAACCAAGCCATGAGGACGAAAGAACTGCCTGCAGAGCTCAGAGACTGGATTTTGTGGAGGCACAGATCTGGAGAAGGGTACAAAAAAACTCTGCTGCACTGAAAGATCCTAAGATCACAGTGACCTCCATAACTCTTAAATGAAAGGAGTTTGAAACATCCAGGACTCTTCCTAGTGCTGGCACCCCACCAAACTAAGTATTCAGGGGAGAAGTGTCTTGGTAAGAGAGGTGACCAAGAACCCAATGGTCACTCTGGCTGAGCTGCAATGATCCTGTGTGCAGATGGGAGAAACTTCTATAAGGTCAACCGTCACTGCAGCCCTCCACCAATCCGGGCTTTATGGAGTGGACAGAAATAAGCCTCCCCTCAGTAAAAGACACATGAAAGGCTGCCTGGAGTTTGTAAAAAAGCACCCAAAGGACTCTGACTGTGAGAAACAAGATTCTGTGGTCTGATGAAACCAAGATTGAACTTTTTGGCCTCAATTCTAAGCCCAATACCATCTCTACTGTGAAGCATGGTGGTGGCAGCGTCATGCTGTGCGGGTGTTTTTCAGCGGGTGGGACAGGGAGATTGGTCAGGGTTAAGGGAAAGATGAATGTACAGAGATATTCTTAATCAAAACCTGACCAAAGTGCCCTGGACCACAGACTGGGCCGAAGGTTCACCTTCCAACAAGACAATGACGCTAAGCACACAGCCAAGACAACACTGGAGTGGCTTTAGGACAACCCTGTAAATTTCCCTGAGTGGTCCAGCCAGAGCCCTGACTTGAACCCAATCGAACATCTCTGGAGAGACCTGAAAATTACTGTCCACCGACGGTCCCCATCCAACCTGACAGAGCTTGAGAAGATTTGCAGAGAAGAATTGCAGAAAATCCCCAAATCCGGGTGTGCAAACCTTGTGGCATCATACCCAAGAAGACTGGAGGCTGTTATCACTGTCAAAGGTGCTTCAACGAAGTACTGAGTAAAGGGTCTGAATACCTATGTCAATGCAATATTATAGTTTTTCCTTTTCAATAAATAAGCAAAGATTCCGAAAACTTTTTTTTTATTTTAGCACAAGGCCCCAACGTAACAAAATTGAAAAAAGTGCCACGGTCTGAATACTTTCCGAATGCACTGAATGCCGAATATGGTCACCATAAGGGCTTATGTACAAGGTTTATTATCGCTCACTTTTTGTACGGAGCTGTGAGTTTTTTTTGTGTCGCACAAATCTGACAGAAAAAAAGGATTGTGGCCTGATCTATTTAACTCTGTGTGTACAGAGATATTCTCCCCTAGAAATATTGCTTCGCGGGGAGAATATTTTTGTACACATCGAGTCTGACAGAGACTGTATGGCAGCTCCGTGCCTGAGTGCATGAGCCCTAACAGCCGGTATTATATTCCAGAGCTGCACATCACATGCAGCCAACTACGGGAACATTCTGCTTCCATTAAAGCATGTACTTTATAACAGAAGCAACAGCGCTCTGTAATACGACGGATACCACCGGCCCTTAACAGACCCTATTGACTTAGAATGATCTGTCGGGGTCTGTTGAGTTCCGGTGTGGTGTCCGTTGTTTTGATAAGAAACGGCGCTGCATGCAGTGCTATTTTTTTCGCCAAATTTGGAAGAATCTGCGGCAGAGGCTCTGAACAGAGTCTAACCTGATGAAATCCAGCACCCAATGCTGATACTGAGGGCTATGATTACAGGGAGAATTAGCATTCATATACTCGTCCTTGTTGACAGGATCCATACATAGATCCCTATTAATCTAGCCCATGTCCAGAATGTTAGGGGATTTTTGCGTTCTTGTTTGTATATGAGAATATATTAGAATAATTTTATTATTTTCATTCAATTCAATAAGACTATGACATCTGTATTCATCAGGAGGTCTGTGGTTACAACTTCAATGCCATCTGTAAAATACCGCACATTGTTTCCAATCTTCTTTTCTCTCACAGAGCTCGATGCACCAAAAAATCTACATGTTACATCTCGGGCATCATCGACTTTAGAATTGGAGTGGGATAACAGTGATGCAGAGGGTGAAGGTTACCGAGTCGTATTCAGCACATTAGCTGGAGATCAGTACCATGAACTAAGGGTACCACGGAATACTGGCCAGACCACAAGAGCCACGCTTACAGGTGAGCAAGTAAACACTGGCGTCAGGTTGCTTTGCTAAAAATGTAATATCAAGTATTATTGAAGAAAGTTTTCGACAAAGCTGTTACACTGCATTATGACTAGTGCAGGGCCTGAGGGAGCGATGCAGGACACAGGGGTTTCAAAGGACACTAAAGAGAAAAATCTATGTGTCATGCTCCGCCCACCCAGGTGCTGCACTAGGCATAACACAGTGTATCAGTTTTGGCCTTAGTGTTCCTTTAAATTAGTGTGATTCAAGAAGGCAATATAAAAATCTATTTTAGGCAAAAATTATTCAATGTTTTTCGGATGAGAATTTTTATAGTAATAGATTTTTACGTTAAGACATTTCATGGTGACCATGTCCGTATTATTCCAACAGTAGATGTGACTTGTCATGCTTGAGGTGTATGTATCTAAGTAATCTGTCAGAATGCAAAACGAATAAATGCTACGGACAAAATGCAAAGCTATAAAGTGCTCTATACTTTATTAATGCTGGGCAGCCTCCAGCCCTTCTGTTATCTTGGAAGGAATCCAGTGCAAACCTAACAGTACAAAGTTAAGTTGAAACTAGCATTAACCCATTGCACCAGATGCACACTTTAGTACTCTTAATTCTAATAAGGTTTAATGGCTGTGGCAATCATGAAAGGTAAAACTGTGTTATGCCCAGTGCAATGCCTCAGGGCTAACTAACTGCACTAGGCATAGGACAGTGTATTCGTTTTAACCACAGTGCTTTGCCATATATATTTTTTTTTTTTTAAATTAAACTAGAAATGCAGAGTCATATCGTTAAATTAAGTCTTTGAAAAATGTATTTAGCCATTTCTAAATTGCATTTGTCTACACGGTTAACAGTTGCTGGGTGACAAACCCTAACGTTAGGCATTACAGGGCTCATAGGAGGGCATTTTGACACATTTGGGCGCACAGTGCAAAGATGTCATGAGTGCCCCCCCTTTCCGAAAAAAGGAAAAATAATGCCCCATAGTGCCCCCTACACAGTATAATGCCCTCATAGTGACTACTATATAAAGTATAATTCCCTCATAGTAGCCCCCATACAGTATTAAGCCCCCATAGTGCCCTCACACAGTATCAAGCCCCCATAGTGCCCATGCACAGTATAATTCCCCAGGTAGTGCCTCCCCACACAGTACAATGTCCACAGAGTGCCCCTCACACAGTATCATGCCCCCATAATGCCCCACACTGTTTAATGCCTCTATTGTGAATCCCCACACAGTATAATGCCCCCATAGTGCCCCTTCACACTGTATCATGCTTCCTAAGTTCCCGCAAACAGTATAATGCCCCCATAGTTTTCAATAGCAAGGGAAGAGGGGAATAGTATGTGGTTCTGCAGACAAAAAGTAAAAAAAATATATATATTAAATTGACATACAAACAGAATTTTGTTTACTTCATAGAAAATTGTCCAATGTGGATCTACGCTGATGTAAGTGCAGAAGATTCCTATTAGGGTATGTTCACACGGCCTATTTACGGACGTAATTCGGGCGTTTTTGCCCCGAATTACGTCTGAAAATAGCGCCTCAATAGCGCTGACAAACATCTGCCCATTGAAAGCAATGGGCAGACGTTTGTCTGTTCACACGAGGCATATATTTACGCGCCGCTGTCAAATGACGGCGCGTAAATAGACGCCCGCGTAGAAGAAGTGACCTGTCACTTCTTTGGCCGTAATTGGAGCCGCTATTCATTGACTCCAATGAATAGCAGCGCTAATTACGGCCGTAATTGACGCGGCGTTCAAGCGCCTGCACATGCCGGTACGGCTGAAATTACGGGGATGTTTTCAGGCTGAAACATCCCCGTAATTTCAGCCGTTACGGACCCCCGCCGTGTGAACATACCCTTAGTGCACTGGTTCAAAGATAAAATTAGCCTCTTGGGATAATTACTATCCACTAGTACCAACAGGCAGTGGTTGCTAATATGGAAATGCCTGTCACCACTGCTACAAAATATCAAATTCAGTGTCACTATTGGCATGGGTAATACAAGGGAATGACAACTGAATTGGCCAAAATAAATGTCACCTTGTCCTAATTTCCCTGAAATAAAAATTGCTCAGGAATGTTGTAACTGTCTCTAGTCCATGTCATGTTGAAGTAAACAAAATTCTGTTTGTATGTCAATTTAATAAAGTTTTTTATTTTTTTTATTTTACTTTTGGTCTGCAGAACCACATACTATTCCCCTCTTCCCTTCCTATTGAAAACTATTATACTACTGGTTGTGTACACCTTTGTGGTTCCGCCATTTATTTTATATGTTAGATCGAGAGGGTAATTGCAAAACTTCCCGCAAATTAATGCCCCCATAGTGCCTCCCCAGACAGTATAATTCCCACATAGTGCCCCCTCACACAGTATCATGCTCCCATAATGCCGCCACACAGGTTAATGCCCCTATGGTGTCTCCCCACAATGTATAATGCCCCCATAGTGCCTCATAAAAATAATAAAATAAATACTCACCTAGTCCCGTTTCCATGACATATGGAGGATATCCCTCTGCAGGTCTCCCCTGATCTGTGTGGTGTGTGGCTCGGTGCAGACGGGCATGATAACGTTACTGCATCATGCCTGTCTGCGCCATGCTGTGCATTGCAGGCCTCACGGTGTGAATAGTGGAGCAGGCAGCTAACAGCTCCCTGCTTCACCATTGTATTCTCAGCGCCACGTCAAGGAAGGTGGTACAGCAAGCCGAGGACTCCATGCTCTGCCATAGTTTTCAACTGTATCTGAGTCCTGAGGATGCGGATACAGTTGAAAATGGTGCCGCTGCCAGGAGCACCATGTGCCCTATAGTTAAAGTGGCCCTGTTCATAGGGGTTGTTACCTTGCTTTCTATGACCAATTAGTGTTTATTCACATGATGCGGTCAAATCGCAGGTTTTTTTAAAACACTGTGATTTGACCGCACCGTGTGAATAAGCCTTTAAAGGGGTTTCACAGGCTCAAAAAACATGGCTGCTTTCTTCCAAAAACAGAGCACCACACTTGTACACAGGTTTTGTGTGTTTTTGCAGCTCAACCCTATTCACTTCAATGAGGCTGAGCTGCAATACCACCCATGACCTTAGGGAAAGGTAGACTTAACTTTCCTTAATATAATTGGCTTTAATTTTTTAGAGGGAAAAGTGAACTATAAACCTCTGAACATTAAATATAAGTATCACCTGACATATATACCCTTGAGATCTCTAGAGCAATCATACGCAGGGCAGCACTCTCTCGCAGCTTGATTCTCGTCTTATTTTGTTGAGGGGTCTGAGTACCAGATATTTGGGTCAGCAGGTTTAATCATGGAACTGCTTTGTCAAGCTGTGTTGCTATGTTTTGGAGTGGCTGTGTTATTCCCCAATGGCTCTTAAAAATCGGAATTTTCAGCTGATTAAATTTATAAAAAAAATTCTAATGTAAAGTCACAGCCGGGCACTCTGAAATTTGATGTATGGTTTGGGGCTACAGCATGAGTAACACCAGCTATGATATTTGTAAGGGAAAACTTTTAATGGTTTCAAATCACACATAGCATAAACTTTTATATATTCATATAATGTATGCCAAAAAAAGTTGTGTCCTATATCGTGAAAACACCACAATACAGCCTACAAAAGTACTTTAGATATTTTAAATAGTAACAGCGTCAGCTTGATTTGTAATATATAATAATAAAATATACTAGTACTATATAATACATCTATTTATATGTAGTAGTATAATGTTAAATGAAACCTTTACCTTAGTTTGATTTTATACCAGCACAATATGGCTGTAGTGTAGCATCCATATTACAAATGTAACAACCCCCCCCCCCTGTGGTTTTACGAACTAGACTGTACGTCACGATATAGATAGTGATCTAAGCCCGGTTCTATAGAACCACGGTGGTCCAGGTCTTACAGCCATAATATGGACGTTAAGAAGCACCTGTAATATGGCCATATAAAATTGGATGTTAAAAAATGCTATTTTAGTAATTTTCTAACATTATGATTACCAGAAAAGCTCCATCCAATCACGTAAGCCGTTCAATAATAACTTGCAGGACTGCTCGATATTTCAAGGGGAAAACGCAGGGAAAATGAGGCATGACATAACATCTAGAGAAATCAATGGATTTACATAGTGTCCATTGTTTTCAATGAGTATGTACCTTGTAGATCAGAGAACGGTGCTGGATGGGACTCGGCTTTAACTAATAAAGTTACAGTGAAGCACCCCTCCTATTACCTGTGCTAATAGGTCATTCGATGAGCGGTTTCGTATATTGCAGACCTCTTGATTTGTATATACATAAATATAACTGTAAACCACTATTTTCTGTAGATCAGAAAAATATCAAGAAATGTCCCTATCATGCTGATGTACGCAGAGGAAGGTGAAACACTCCATTTAGCCGGCACAGGGAATATATTTAATATTCCAAAAACATATGATTTAAATCAGAGCAACAGGTCAATGTGAAGCTGGAGAAAAAACACAAGAGGGATTTAAAGAGCTGTTTTTTTCAGTGATTTCTGCTAGACAGCCTTTACCAAGACATTGCTTATGGGAATCTTATATGTGTCTGTACGCCTGGGTGACCAGGAGAATGTGTCTCCGGCAAGAAGAATGAAAAAGACACACATAAGTGAGGAGATAAGAAACTCTTATTATATCCGCTATACATCCAAGTGGATAGCATCACTGGTTAGATGAACACAGTCAGGAGATGAGTAAGTCGGGATATTGCCTGTCTCTATGTGATATTATAAGATAGAGGAATCTTATACCCAGCTATTTTATCTTATAAAGATTAACGGGGCTGTCAGTTCTTCATTGAGACTGAGCGATGCCATCAGATAATCTACTTCAATAAACATATCTAAACCTTCTTGGCTTTACCTGCATCGGTGATGGGCTTCTGTGCTCAAAATGACTTTTCATCAAGGGGGATTAAATTATATGTCGGTTTAATATAAAGATTTATTCTCTTTATGGCCAGCTGCAATCAGCTGAGATGCAGACAGTTTTCTGTATGTGTTATTTAAGGAAAACGGGTAATTGATCCCAAAGAAACGGTTTTTCAAAGAAAAGAAAAAAAGGTCTATTTTTTATATTTTTTTCCTGCTGAAATATTGCCTCTCATGTCCATGGGCTGTGTCTGGTATTAGCTCAGCCACATACACATAAATGTGGGTTAATATGCAATACCAGACACAGCCCTTGAATAAGAGTGGCGCTGTTTCTGGAAAATAAGAAGACCCTTTTTCCAATCTCAAACAACCCATTTTAGCTTTCCTTTATACTTTTCCTAGCTTTAGGACCCTTTTCTGTATTTCCATTTAAAATGGAATAGGGAAAATGCACCGTGACTCGGTTGAGATAACTCAGCCTATATGTTGCATGTTATTTTCTCATATCGTTTTTCAACAGGCAACAGCTAATCAAATTTCCCAATTACCATCTAGCCACTTCATGCATCAAATTATTCTCTAAGCAACCTCTGAAGAATATCTTATATCTATCAAAGGTTGCTTAACTAATACATTTGAGATACTAATCTTAATCGAGCCTCCGAGATATGACAGCGCTGCTAAATGATATTATAAAAATTGTTCATATTGCACAGTACTGTGCAGAACTACAAACCACAATTTTGTTAATTTCCAATCACAGCGGCCATTTAGTACAAGTTTTTATTTCTTCAGTTTCAAGAAAAAGCAGAAAAAAATATTTATCAGAAAATTACACAGAAACCTCAATAACTACATAAAATATCACATAATTAGTATTTCATGTGACCACCCTTTGCTTTATTTCAACGTCTATTCTGTTTGGGGGCTTATTTTTCTCTAGAAAACTAATCTGCAAGAATATTTTTCAAGCTTCTTACAAACACTTTGTCACGATCCATAGCGGAGTAGCAGATGGCCAAACAACAGTCCCAGTACAAGGGTACCTTTGATAGTCCACACAGTAGCAGAGGCTCGGCACAGATGAACTTGCAGGCAGATGACACCAGACGTGGAGTATATCAGCAGGCCTGACAAGTGGAACAACACAACTCCAACACTCTAAGGCACAGGAACAAATATAGCACGGGATACAGGTAGCAGGGCATGGGAACAACGGGAAAAGGATAACACTAATGTTCCATTTGCTAAGACCAACATGGGTAAACACAACAACGCTCAGGCAATGAGTGAAAGGGCAGAGCCCTTTTTATAATCCAGGGTGATCATGGGCTAATTACATATTTTACACATGTGTGTGTACTGGCCTTTAAGGCTGGCCGCGTGCGCACCCTACGAGAACCAGCACAGTGATGTGAAAGTGAGTGCCCGCGTCTCTCAGGAGGGAGATTCCGCCCAGCAGTCACTCGTTGATGGCCGCGGCTGTCGAGGGGTAAGTTAGAACGGCGGTCTGCGGCTGTGGACGTTACACACTTCAACAGTTTAGTCTTAGAAGTTGGGTGCATTTTCTACTTTCCATGGTTCAGGTCCCAAACCTATTTAATGATGTTGAGGTCTGGGCTCTGAGAATACCAAAAGCTTCTTTTTTTCGAGACCCGCCACCATTCTTGACTGACAGTTGTAGACATAGTTGCTTTGGTGGTGTCCATACAGTCTACTGTTACTTCCAAATATCTCAAGTTTAAACTAATCAGCCCATAAAGCCTTACTTCACATCTCAGATGTCCAGTTTTGGTGTTCTAGTGCATATTGACATCTTTTGTGCCTAATGCCGTTTCTCTAAAATGGCTTCTTGACAACTATACAACCTCTCTGACTCATAGTATTGAGTTGTCTTCTCACAGTAGGAGCATGGAAGCAAGACTGGAGCTTTATTTTCTCCTACCTCTCCAAGTTTTGAGCAGTGTTGTTAACAAGTTTACGGACTACCAGGTTTTGCACAGTTTACAGTGTAATTTTCTCCATATCTGTAGCCACTTGGCCCTACATTTACGGCACTGGTGCTATGTAGTTGGTGTGAGGCACCATAAACGAATGACGAGGGATGGCAAGGGCTCAGGATCTGGTGTCAGCTTTGTATAACAACTGACGCTCTGCTGCAATGGCCGTCATCAAAAATAACTCCACTCTTGGCCGTTTAACCCCTCAGATGCCGCGGTCAATAGTAACTACTGCATCTATGGGGTTAGACAGAAGGGGCTCCCTCTGTCAGCCCACCGGCTCCCCGGTGTTGAGATTATGGGGTGCCAATGGGTTTCCGTCAGGAAACTAAGAAAAAAGACACGGTGCTCCATAGCATAATACTCTGCGAGAAGTGCATATCAGTAGGAGGCAAACTGTTAGGTGAGTGCTCACCTGATATAATTGTGCCAGTCAGACACAATAACGTGAAAGCGGATGAGTGCCAAAGCAACAGTGCTCCTGCTCGAACTTTACTGGCAGTACGTATGTAGAAGTATATAGATACAATAGCAAACGTACAGGTTTTCAAAGCGCTGCAGATCCAAGTAAATATGGTCACTGGTGTAGTTAAAAGTGCTTTTTTCAGGTTCTATACGTTGCGGCTCCGGACCGGAGCCTTCATCAGGTATCAGCAATCATTGTTGCTTGTACATGGTGAAGGCTCCGGCCTGGAGCCGCAATGCGTAGCACCTGAATAAAGCACTTTTATCTACACCAGTGACCATATTTACTTCGATCTGCAGCGCTTTGAAAACCTGTACTTTTACTACTTTATCTATAAATCGGTTTCCATGGCAGCCAGGGACCGCCTGGTCTGCCATCTTAGTACAGTGTAAAACTGACAGGCATAATAAACTGCAATACAAAAGTATTGCAGTGTATTATATCAGCAATCAAGCGATTGCAGGGTAAAATCTCCTAGTGGGACAAAAAAATTTTTTTTAAAAAGTAAACATTTTTAATATATTTTAAAAAAAGAAAAAAGCTCACAAAAACTTTTTCCCCATTATAAAATGCTTTATTCAAAATCTCTTGGTATGGCAACCATAGCGACCCGTGCTATAAAACGAATGCATTATTTTTACAGTGATTGACGTAAAAAAAACAAAAACTAAATTGCTGTTTTTTAGTTCAAGATGTAATAAAGGTAATCAAATAGCCATATGTATCTCAAAATGGTACCAATGAAAATTACAGCTTGTCCCGCAGAAACAAGTCCCCTCATAACTACTGTACATCGATGGAAAAAAATACATTTTATGGCACTTGGAATGTGGCGACACAAAAATAAATGATTTTCTAAAACAAAGGTTCTTATTGTGCAAAAGTAGTAAAACATAAAAATATTGCATTAATCGTACAGAATAAAGTTAACATGTCATTTTTACCGCACGGTAAACGCCGTAAAAGTGAAGCCAAAGATGACATTAAGAATTTAAGTTTTAAATATATTATATGTACATTATATGTATTAAGTGGTGTCAATAAAAAAAAATGTCCACAAAAAACAAGCCCCCATACAGCTACAGCGATGAAAACAATAAGAAGTTGTTTTGGCTCTCGGAACGCAGTGATGAAAAACAAAAAAAATTGTTGTGTCCTCAAGACCCGATATAGAAGTGTCCCTCAAGGGGGTAATACTCTTAAACTCCAGTGTTGGAAACTCCGTCTTTTTTCACTTATTTTCCTTTGACTTTCGTTGTCCTTTTGCAAGTGGATTCGTTTTATATCTATGTAATCTTTTCAGAAAAATCTCCTATAGCCATTTTAGGTGATATATATGAAAAAGAAATGTGTAAGGCAACTAAGCTGTGTATTGGTGAATGTTAGCATCTCTTTGAAGGATAACATAATGTCACCTGTGTTAGGAGGACACCTCTTTAACTTCTCCATTCTCCCAATCTTAAAACCAATGCATTAAAGTGGCAGTGGGGTGCCCTTAAGTATGTTGTTAGATGGGGTTTTTTTCCGGACACTAAAAACACATTTTTTTTCTTAATGATGGATTTGACTTAAAGGATATAAAGAAAAGAATAGTCCCTGACTTCTGCATAGCACTGTGGGTCCATCCTATAATTTTAATGGCTAATTTTTTTAAATCCAAGATGAACGTTCGTTCTTTCTCCTTTGTGTAGAAACTTCAATAGCTTCGCACTTTATTAAGAATTAGCGAGTATTAAAACAAATTCATGGTCAATAAATATTTAAAAGTTATATTTTTAAAATACCCCAAAAAATATTAAGCACCACATGATCTGCTCATCTTTTAAGGTCAGATGGGTTTGCCAGTTATAGGACTTCATGAGCCCCATTGAGAATGGAGGAGACTATAGTGGTAGAGCCTGACCAGTCTCGGACCTGTCCATCCACCACAATTGTCCAGGGACAAAGTGGGTGCTGGTAGGAAGACAAAGTTATGATCTACCTCAATAATCCTCAGTTGCAGCTTTATGTTACTAAATGTGACTGAAATGACTTGAACGGAAATAATTTCTCATTTCTGCACATTTCTGCCTATGAAAAGATATAGTAGATTGCCATGATCTAAGTGAATGCTATATTAAGAAGCAGCGAAAAATGTTGACCTGATTATATGATGTGTTATTGTATTTCTGACAACCGTGACTGGTTTTGATGGTGCAGGATTGTAAGGAATGCCAGAGTTGGTATAAATTGTCTTTATTGCAATATACAGCGTATAAAGCGCCTCAGAGAGACCTGAGCAGAACAGGAGAGAAAACCATTTATCAAGGTCCAGGATCAGATTCCTTGTTACAGTACATAGTACATTGGCTCAGGTTGTGAACATCTTCTTGTATGATTAATGACCTCGTAATGTAAAGCTGCTCACCCAGATTGTCGGCAAAAGATTTATCTCGAAATCTAACAGGAATTTAATTTGTTTTCAGCAGTTTTTTAACTACTCTTTATATTTCAACTTTCTAAAAATATATTCGTTTTAAAAGCTTCTGCAACAATACCGCAAAGTATTACTGGGTATGAAGAGACAAGCTAGTGCTATAAATAATTGCGACTGTATTCATTTGCTTCTATCAATGTCTCTAATTCATAAACGGCATCAAATGACATCATTGTATTTCATCTCATTCATGGAAATGTTAAAAGGGGAGTTCTTATGAAGAGAACCCCTTTTTGAATAGAAGCCGGCCCTGCGATCCGTTGATTGCTGCAGGTCTACCTTCTATAACTCCCGACAATGAGCTACAGGGGAAATGTAGCATAAGGCCAGGGCTACGCCTAGACTTTTTGTAGCGCTACTGATTGGTTTTAAATTTCAAACTACAGCTGCAGTGCAAATGAATGTATTGAGTTGCATGCAATCTTGTGGACTTCGGTTGTCACTCAAGATTACAGTTAAAATCAATCAGCAGAACTACAAAAAGTCTAGGTGTAGCTCTGGCCTTATATAACGCCCATTAAAATAAATAGTAGATCATATGGACTCTGAAGACGATCACCTAAGGCAGTGATTCCCAATCGGGGTGCCACGGCAGCCTGGGATGCCGCAACACTCCTCTAATCCATTGCCACCAGAATCAAGTAATAAAAACAAAATGCTTGTAGCAGACGTGATGCACGCACATCTGCTACAAATACCGCCCTCAGCTTCCCAGCAGAACAACCTGATGGAAAGGAGTGCGGGCGCCATTAACGCTGCGGTCCTGGGCAGGGTAAGTATGTGATTCCTTCCTCCGCAGCAAGCACGCTTTTGTGCCGTTACAATCACATCTCTATGATGTGATTGCAGCGACGTTATAGTGTGCTAACTGAGAGGGAAGGAATTAACTTCTGTCTAAGGACTGGGTGAAGCTGAGCAGTGAGCCGCCGGTGAGGAGATCTTTTTTTGCCTATCCTACGCCATGTGTTCTGAGGTAGGGTGGGGGGATGGTGTTGTTCATGGTGATGGTTATTTTACTGTGGGAGGGCTCATGGTCACTTCATTGGGGGGCTGATGGTCATTTTACTGTGACGGGGGGTGATGGTCATTTTACTGTAAGGGGGACTGATGGTCAATTTACTGTGAGGGGGGATAATGGCCATTTTACCGTGAGTGGGCCTTTTGGCCGCTCGTGGAAAAAAACTGCTCTTTCTTCAGCGGTTTCCGCCTCTGACCCCCCCATTGAAATCAATGGGAAACAGAAAAAAGCAGCGACTCTCGTTTTGACCATTTTTTGCTGTGTTTAATTTTTTTTTTAAAAAAAGCATCAAACAACAATGGCAATTCAAAAGGCAAATTTTGTAGCCATTTTTTGTCTTTTTGTAAACATTATTTGGTAGGGGTAAGGAATTTTTTTTTCCAGGGGGTGCGTCAAGCCTGAAAAGGTTTGGAAACTCGGTCCTAAGAACATTGCATACAATATTGGGAAATTACAGGGCTGTGTGAAATTCTAAATCCCTTCCATTGCCCTGCAAAACCATTAGCTGACTGCAGTCTACTGTTTATTGCAGCCTGTAGTCAGTAGGTGGATCCTAGACTCTTTAAGTGTATTTACTTTTAACTGACCAAGGTTTGTTAATTCATAGGCCTTAGAGTACTCCAATAAATAATATTATTTTTTTATTGCAATTTTTCCATATTAGTTGTTTTCTGACAGATTGTGCCCTTTACTGAAATGAAGGCAAACCGTAAGGGGAGGAATGTGCACTACATGCTACTAGGGTACATGTCGGTTGAGATGTAGGTGTCAATTTCTCAGTGTACGAGTGCTTTCTTATTGTGTAGGCATAGGGCATGAATTTAGGAATGACAAATAGTACATGATGTCAAGGTCTGGAAGCAGGCTCAAAGTCCAGTGGCTGAAACCATCTGGATAGTGGATGATAATAGCAAAAGTTGCAGTCCAGCTTCAGTACACAGAATAGAAACAACAGTTTGAAGCTTAGATCAGAGACAGGGTCAGGAAACAATCCAAGTTTGGAACACAGATAAGTGGCAACAGTTTGTAGCATTAGGCAGAGAGGTGGTCAAGAAATAATCCAAGTTTGGTACACAAATCAGCAGCAAAAATCTGTAGCGTAAGGCAGTAAAGTGGTCAGGAAGCAATCCAAATTTTGTACACAAATGAGCAGCAACACTTTGTAGAGTAAGGCAGCAAATAACTACACTAAAGATGGAAAGCTCAAACAGGCAAAAATCAAGAGAACCTAGACAATGTAAAGTATCTGTGTGACTTGAATATTCAGCTCTATATCTCAAAAGGGACTACCAATGATCAGAATATTTTTTTCTACAATAGGAAAAGAAGCTCTAGAGCACAAGCTACTGTTCTAAGAAGTGAAATACCGTGCAGACGAAGAAAAAAGGATAGATTGCCATAGACATGAGATAGTTGACATAGTTAATATAATTACTTGAAACAGGGATATGTGGCTACTAAAACCCCTCTGGAACCACATATCTTAGAGGAAACAATAGAATAAATTCAACCTGTCTAATTCCTGTTTGCCTTGATTGGGGACTTTGGGGAACAGTCAGGGACTCATTGCAGTGCAATACAAATATTCACAAAAGAGGTTATAGAATTATGTTCCTTGCTTTCTATTATTAAATATAAGATTATTTGATGTGATATTATTTTTTTAGCAAGAAAAATAAAAAAATGAAAGATTCAATATACATCAAAAAGGATATTGAGGCGCAGCTCTGAAATGCCACTTTCACGACATCAAAGAGAAGCAATTTTTTACAATTCTGTAGCCTTTGTACAAGAAAGTGCATGTATCCTTTTCTGCATCAGGAATTAAGTGACACGGATCATAAAAGGAGACGTATTAATATCTTCATCTGGGGGTGTCACTGCACTCGTGTTATGTGCTTGAAAGCGTGTCAGTTTAGAACCAAGCTGACAAAAATTTGATTAAAACTTGATTAATTCGCTTTCTGCTCCTAACATGACACAGGAAGAATGATAAGAGGAATTATAGTAGTTTAAGATGTGTAAAAGGTTCAGTTTGTGAAAGATAGATTTGACGATGAGAACATCACATGAAGGCAAACGGCGTGCAGAATCGTTTGGTATGATGGACAGTGGATGAGCCCTTGTCCTTCTAATCACTCTATGTCCTTTTTTCCTCTCCAAGATTTGATCCCAGGTACAGAATACGGAATTGGAATATCTGCCATCCGAGATAATCTTCAGAGCGCGCCGGCGACAATGAATGCACGGACTGGTGAGTGATCCATTGCATGAAAAGTAGCCGTGTGCTTGACAATCTTATAATTCTACATCATGACAGCTTATGTACTATTCATATGGCTAAAGCCTTCCACAAAATACCCGACTTGACTTAATTGAGCTTTATTTATTTAGATCTGCTATTTATATAGTGCCAACATTTTCCGCAGTGCTATACAGAAAATGTCCTCACTCACTGTCCCCATTGGGGCTCAGAATTTCATTTCTCTATCTGTATTTTTTTTAAAGTTTTATAAAATGTTGGCTGCAAAGTATCAAAGTTCCGGATTATTAAACATGGATCTGGAATACTGAAAATTTATATAATTATAGACATGTGTAAGGGCAACATATTATAGAGATCGGTCTCCTGTACTGCTTGCCCTTTGGCTAATAGAACTTAACAAAGAATACAGTGGACTCATGGTTATGATTCTGCTGTATTCATGAGGGAAGTGCTTAATGCATTTCAATTGGGCCGTATAAAAAAAATTACATTATACAGAATTTTTTATGCAAAGTCCACTTTTAAGCAATTGAAGCATGATCAATCGGATATCATATTATCAGGCCCAATTCTCCCTTAGAAGCACTGTGTCTATTCTATAGACCCTCACACCAAGCTATACGGGTTATGTGTTGGGCACCATTTTACGGGCCAAAAGACACAGTCATGTGCATGAGGCTTGAGATATGGTTATTGAGTCAAACCCAGTAAGCATACATTATTTGTGTGTGTGTTTTTAATAAATTAAATTTACTAGTTTACTACTATTACTAAAGGGGTTCTCCAGGCATGGACAACTGATGACCTATCCACAGGATAAGTCATCAGTATATGATCGTGGGGGTCCGACACCCGGATCCCGCGCCGATCAGCTGCTACGACTGCCTATGCCGGAAGCAGATGGCTCCGATCACAGAATAGCGGCCGAGTTGCTGTTCTACAGCACGGCCACTATGCAGTGGTCGGAGCCATCTGCTTCCAGCTTTGAATACTGCATAAACTGCATAATATCCAGAATCCAGAGGCAGATGATCGGTGCGGGTTCTGGGTGTCGGACCCCAACGATCATATACTTATGACCATGCCCTGTGACTCATTGTTTAGTGAGATGCAACATATGCATGTAGTATTATTTCTCCCTGTGTTTTCAGGGCTTTCTCCGGGTACTTTAGTGCAGTTGCTGTAGGTAGCCAGAATTTTATTACGTAAATCTATTTGTCAATAAAGGGAGCTGCAAATGTTATCTAAACATAAATGCAAACTCATATTCATACACACTCATGCCGGTATGATATTTGCATTTTTATGATACGATATAAGGTGTGGGCACATCAAAAGCTTCTGATATTCTGATTCTTTCATTTCAATATATTGATGTGATCAGTACATCTATGATATCTAAGGGTTGATACATTATGAAAGTAATTATATAAAAGGTAGATACATTGTGTCTACAAATGCATTACAAATATTTTAAGTGTGGACATTGTACAGTTGTAGATAACACCGGTTGTGTGTAAATTAGCTGTCTTGATTTTGCAGTAAAAGTCCCTGGGCTAAAGCTCAAAAGCGAGCAACTCGAACACAGAGATGTCATTGTTTGTGTTTGTGATCTAGCTGAAGTCTCATTAAAATATAGTAAGCTGTAAGTCTGTCGGTCTCCCTTATGTCCACGTAATTCTCACAGCAGATACAGTCAGAGTTTATAATGTGAGTACTGTCATCGGAAGTTTAAAGCATCAGACTCCAGTGAAATCTCAGCTAAAGCTACTGACTGCCGGCGCTTCAACAAGTTTGTTTTTTTATATATTGTTATAAAATAGTTTTTATCATTTGCTGGCATGCCAGATGTGACTCCTGATGTTGGCAGCCTTGATTTAACACAATAACCTTGCCCCAAGACACAACGCAACATCAATAAATTATATACATTTGATAACATTTACCTCAAGGGATGATGTTGGTGACACACTCATGAGGCAGATCTTTATGTTCTATGAACCATAATTCATGAGGTTGGGGTTTTGTAATTCACTAGAAAGTAAGGGCAAGACTGAGGCATGACGCACATGGAGGCCTCAAACCATAGGCGAAGCTATAGGGGGTGCAGATGTAGCAGTTGCACTCAGGCCCTGGTGCCTGCTGGGGACCAAAGAAGTCACCAGAAGTCACCAGTATTATAAATGGCACATGGCAAGTGGGAGGCCTGTTACTGACTTTTCGTTTGGGTCAAGAAACGAAACATTATACCTCCTCCTCAAGCTGACAGCTCAGTAATGGCTATATTTCTTGTTATCCAACAAAATGGATAAAAATAGTACAAATTATACAATTTCTACCATTTATGTAATGCCGGTGCTACTAAAGTTTTCGATGTTGCTATGTAACAGCAAAAAATACATACTACATTTTGTCATGTACATAAACACCTAAGTATAGAAGGTAGAAAATACAAGGCACTCGCCGCAGTGGCAATCAAAGAATTTATTGATTTTGATCTCGGTCTGTTTGATGTGGAGGATGCCAAAGACCATTTCACGCTACAAGCGCTTTGTCAAGGCTCCTCGTATTTTCTACCTTCTATATTCAAGTTATACATGTGCTGTTCTCTACCGATGAGCACAAGTTGATCGCTGTATTTCCACGTGTTTAAGCTAATAGGTTTTCACACGCAGAGACTGCATTTTACCTGCACTGGGGCAGGGCTAGTCTTCTTTCTCTCAATCCTAGTATAAACACCTAAGTAATAAACAGAATCTTAAAGCATGTAAAAGATTAGAAAATATGGGCTTTTTTTTCTAGGAGCAGCGCCACTCTTGTCCATGGACTGTGTCTGGTATTGCAGTTGAGCCCCATTCACAAAGGGTCTTTAAAAATTGTGTGCAGATGGTAAATCTGCAGTAAGATTAATGAGTGACTTATGTGCTGTCTGTAGCTGAAATGTCTCTGTAAGATAGTCTCACATGCAGCCACATGACCATGCTCCTGGTGTTTTTAGCTACTTTTTGTGTGACGTCCTGTAAACACGTAGTTATCTCCTCTCTCCCCCTCTCTGTAGTACCAGACATCACACATTACATGACTCTTACCTCCACTTCTCCTGGAGGGAGCAGATAGTGCAGAGCTGTGTCTCAGTAGCAGACAGTGAGTGATTACAGCTACCTTACACCTTGTAATAGAGTGGTATGCAGGCAGCTGTAAATATAGGCAATGTCTGTGAGAGAGGGGACAGGAATAATGAGAACTGTAGTCCTTTACATGGTAATGCTGCCCAAAGAAAGCCCTGTTAGCATCAACACAGAGATGCCGTACAGAGCTGGGTAAGATAATACAAATGAAAAATAACTACTTCTGAGCTATGGTGGTATCATCTGGTGAGCATTCAGACACACACAGGTGCTTTTCTGTATTTTGCCATAATCTGGGAAAGCACTTTTAAATTTAGCTGAGCTGCAATACCAGACACAGCCCATGGATTAGTGATGTTGTTTCTGAAATAGAAAGCACACCCTTTTACACAGCACAAAGGAACCAGCTTCATGAAAAATCAATTGCTCTATCAGTATGTTTTCAGAATGTGGAAAGAACCTGGAGTGCTCAGAAGAAACCTACAGAAAGACGGGGAAAACGTAAAAACTCCATGCAGACGGTGGCCGGATCCGATTCAAGTTGATGGTCCCAGTCCCAACAATGTACTAACCACTGAAAAAAACATTCTGTATCTTATTAGGAAATTACAAAAGAGTTGCAGCAAACAAAGATTTAAAGAAGCTCTGTCACCAGTTTATAACTGCCCTATCTTCTTCCTAATCTAATAGGCACTTTAATGTAGATAAGTAATGTGTTGTTTTTGTTTGTTTTTTTAAACTTTTATTTTTGACAAAGTTATGAGCAATTTAAGTGTTATGCAAATTTGTTCTTAATGCCCAAGTGGGCGTATTTTTACTCTAGATCAAGTGGGCGTAGTTAAGAGAAGTGTATGATGCTGACCAATCAACCTCCAGGCTGGAGCCGATGTCCGGTCATTCTCCCGTCGCTTGTGTGATGAACTATGGGAGTAAGTGACAGCACAGCGTGATCTCGCGGGATCAGGCCGTGCTGTGGATTAAGCTGGACATGAATCAAGAGTAGTGTATGACGCTCTTTCCTACGCCCACTTGGTCAAGAGTCAAAAAAAACGCCCACTTGGGCATTAAGAACAAATTTGCATAACACTTAAAATGCTCATAACGTTGTCAAAAATAAATGTTTTTTAAAAAAAAAACAAAAAAAACTAAACATTACTTATCTACATTAAAGCGCCTATTAGATTAGGTAGAAGATAAAGCAATTATAAACTGGTGACAGAGCCTCTTTAAGCCCATTGATAATGCAAGAGCTCTGCTCTGATACTAGTAAGTATTAGATACAGTATCTGCATATTAATACAATATACTTGCAAGTTGCTTGAAGACAAAAGATATTCCATACAGAACCAGTCTGTTGCTCTTGTGGAAAAGTCATCACTGCATAAATGTTAACATAGCAAAGGTGACCTGACCACTCTATGGAAATATGCAAGTCTACTGGTGACTCAAGAACATTGCAGGATGATGAGGGTAAATGCTGCACAGAATCGTATGTATGGTCATTTTGGTGCTTCCAAGATACTAAGACGTCTCTTCAAGATTTTGTTGTTACCAATGGTTTATATTTCTTACATTGGGAACAGTGGAGTTGTTCAAGCACGGAGAGAAGTGATCCAAATGTCTACAAGATCTTCAAGATGTTGTGTATGTAAAATATGAACAGCCAAGAAATGTCATACTTGACAAAGTGTATGGTCTTGCTCGGTCAAAAAGTTGGCAGTGGGATCATTTGTGGTTTGTTGAACGTTATTTCCTGAAGGTTCGTCCTAAATGGTTTGTAGGACTTACTTTGGAACTGTTAGAATTTTACTCTAAACCAAAGCATCTCAGGTAATTCTCAAAGTCACTCATTTCAGAGCCCCTTAATTTTAACCAAAGAATCGTGAAAATATTGATATTTATGATGTATCTTGGTGTGAATGTGTTTTGAAGGTTCCCATGACATCAAGTTTCTCAGTCTCACAACTGCATCCACACAGCTCAGTAACATTTTATTCCACAGTTACCCAGCTATTGTTTGTTCCTTTACTAATATCACATGAAAAACCTTTACCTCTATGACTTTATGTTCTCTCCTAGACTTGGATAACCCAACTGAACTAATGGTCACTGGCTCCACAGACAAGACCATCTCCCTAGTCTGGGCCAAAGCTCAGGGTCCCATTGACCATTACCGCATTTCTTTCACGGCGTCATCTGGGATGGCTTCCGAAATCACTGTTCCTCCTGAAAACTCCCAGTATGACCTCACAGACCTTGACCCAGGAACGGAATATACCATTACTATCATCGCAGAAAGGGGGCGACAGCAGAGCCGAGAGACTACAGTGGATGCCTATACAGGTATCCATTCAAGCCATTATGTTTTTAGTATGCAAACTATTCAGTTTTATATTCCCAATAATATGGTTTTTCTCATTTCCCCTGCATACAATCCCAACCATAAACCAACTCCCACATTCCACCTGGTTAGAGCCTCAATGATTTGTTTTACGGCTACCTCATTGCTAAACAAATTAGGTCATAAATTTTACTTAAAGATCACTGCATATTTGTAACAATAAAATAAGTAAAGCAAATTATTTATAGGAGCCTATTCATTATGCTGACAATGACCGGACTTGCATTGCGGCGTATCTATTAATTAATTATCCCTTGTCCAGGAGAAAACAATGTTTTAGATTTAAATTGTTTCTGCCGTTTCTAGACAATATGCAAATCTTGTACGCTAATGTAGTCTGGCTCCTTTCTCTGCTCTTTCAAACCTCTTTTTGGTCTTCCACTTATTAAATATCCAGGAAATCGCTTTTATTCCATTGAAGACCAAATTATTGGGACTCATGAGATTTAAAGTGACATAGGAAACAAACAAAATCATATTCTGCATTGTTCCAAATAGTTTTGTAATTGGCAATGGGTGAAATGCATATTTTATGTGTGCTTTAGAAAAATTTCCGTAATATAAAGATGGGAACAAGTAAATACAGTAAGGGACTGCAAGAGTGTGACTACAAAACAAAATAATTCTATGATATTCTCAACAGCCTACACACCATAGAGGCAGACCATGTGGCCTCAATGGGGCCCTTGAAGAAAGGGAGTCAGACCCTGGTTGGTTCCACTCCTTTTGTACTGGGTGGTGAGAACCTATGCAGAATTGTCTTGTCCAGTTCACCAGCATTATTAGAGAAGGTGGGCAACCTGCCAAAGAGTCTGTCACGACGTGGGGTGTGGACCCACTGGGCCGTACCGTGTAGCGGGGTAGCAGCTGGCCAACTAGGTACAAAACAATGTCTATAGTCCAGAACGTGTACCTGAGGCAATGTAGACAGTAGCGAAGGCACAACTTGACTTTCACAGTAGATGGCTAGTAGATGCAGTGGAAGACACGACTTGACTCACTGTAGATACGATAGCACAGGATACAGGGTACAGGCAGCAGGAGCGGGTAACACTGGGAACTGGAAATCACTGGGAGACCATTTGCAAGACAAACGTAAGTATACAACAACGCTCACGCAAGGATCAAGTGGGCAGAGCCCTTTTTATAATCCAGCAGCCATTTGGGATGGCCCTTTAAGAACGTGCACGCGCGGGAAACAGCCCGAGAACCCGGAAGTGAGTGCCAGCGTCTCCCTGGAGGAAGATGTCACCGGGAACACAGATATTCATGGGTGGGGCCGTCAGAGGGTAAGTCTGAACGACGGCCCTCGGCCATAGACGTTACAGAGTCATGAAAAGGGCATGGAGGAGGACACACTCCCCTTCTGTTCTGGGTGGCAAAACATTGCATCAAAAAAGCAGTCCTTAATCTTCTATGCACGCCACTGGATATCCTTTACCTATTTATACATAAATAACCCCAATTTATAGACAAAGCTCGGCAGATTCCTGTATTTGTTCTGTTTCCCTCGCTTCAAGTGGCGCTTAACCTCCGGCTATATTCTAAGCAAATCTTAGAGCTAGCATCCTTTTGATATATTTCATTACCTTTTTTAGTCCTGTTTACTCAGTAGAATGCTGCAACAATACTCTTACTACTGTCCCTATTTAGTGCTTTGATTTCTCATTTACACGTGGCCATATATACGCCCTGAATAACATAAAAACCTTAGAACCTTAGAAAGCCAAAGTACTAATAGCTTATTTACAACAGTATACCTTTATACACTTGAAGTACTAAAAAGATACACATAGAAAAAATAATAATATCTAGGGTACTTGTTGATGGCTGTAGATACAGTAATTCGAAATGTCTACAATGCACAAAGTAGCCATAAAATAATAGGTGTAAACAGCAAAAAGATGGTAAAGAGGATATATAAGCGATGCTACATTTTATAATAGATGACAATAAAAACAATTTAATCAAAGGTGGAGTTTTTATTTTAATTTAAATGAAAGCCTTTATTGCAAATATAAATTAAGCTATGGGATTTACAGTCAGCCAACAAGAAATATTATTAATGCAGGTAAGTGAGGAGACAAGAAGGCCTGGGACACTGACGCCAGATAGGAATGCACCACTGAATAAATTATTAAAACCATGTAATTTGTGGTGGAATAGACTCCTGCTTCAGGCCCATCACATGTTGACTATGAAAAGCATAGCCTTAAAGAGGATGTCCCATGAAGACAACCTTTTTTTAAGGTCAAACCAGCCCAGCAATCAGTCGATTGCATTGGGACCATCTTCAAAAATCATAGGCGATCAGATGTTTTTATTTTATTGCCTTCTCGATAATCTCGATAATCTCCTGGTCCAGGACGGGATCATTCTCAGAGCAAGTAGAGGCAGTGGTTGTCCCACAATTTACCTATTACCAATTTGTGCCTGGCCTGAGCTCATCAACTCCAGTTTTATGTTTTTATTGTCACACAGATGATGTCACTCTCAATTGTATAATATCAATTTATTCTCAATTTTTGTTTTACTACTAATCATAGAGATTATTGATTTAAAATGAAGGTGCCCATACAAATAAAATAAAGTTTGGCAAAAAAACACAAAATTTGACAGTAACAACCAACAATCTAATGTTTATGTGGGCCACCCAACTGCCCCCCCCCCCCACCATGGCAGATGGCGGGGTAAAGAAGGATCAGGCATGTTGGATTTCAATTTCAGTTCGATGACAGTTATTTAATGTGTATGGCCACCTTTAGTCTCCCAAACATCGCATGGTATATAATATATAGGACCCAATAAAGTTTTAGTAATACAGATATTAAAAGCAAATTTTCATTTAGAACCCAGTAGTTATCAAGGAATAAAGGCAAACATGTAATTCTTGCTTGTTCAGCTAACAAAATTATGACATTTAAATTGGGTGAACCATGAGTGGTCCATGCTTAATTTAATCAGGCAGCCAGTAAATTGCTATAACATATGGAAGACCCATCTCATGAAAATATTAGATGATTACTTTCACCTTTAAATGCTAAAGGTCTTGGCATTATACAGATTCAGGAGGCAGAGAAAGTGGTGAAAGTTTATTTTATTTCATATATCAATGCACTTTTTTGGACTATGTTGCTCTATACTTAGTGTAGTTGGGTAATTATTTAAGATATATTTCTATATACATGTATAAAAAATAGTGTGGCATCTGGATTCTTGTTATGTTAGCACATATGGCATTGAAGAATTTGTTATATAAGAATGTATATAAGAATATAAGGAATGTTAGTGGAGTATGTAGAAGAGAGGGCAAAGATCAAAATGGGCTTTATATTGTGGTGCCGGGTATTGCCACCCATTATAGAAGAGCCTTGTGTTTGTTGCCCATCCATAATCTGTCTATGACCCTTGGGCTAATTCCGCACCTACTTGTTTGCAATGAATGCAGTTCCTCTGTATTGGGGATTATCTGAAGAGAGAAAAACGTACACAGCGCCACATGGTGCAAGATAAACCTTAAAGGATAGGGTACTGACAAGTAAAGATAGGTGATAGTGTATTGGGGAGTCCTGCACAAATTTTTGCTCCCCAATAGAAAAAGGGATAGGATCCTCTCTGTTTAAAGTCCTCTGAGAACCCACGTTGGCTATCTTTACGGTACATAAGTGTTTATAAATATTGTCGCACATTACACCACACCTCTTATATTTGTTGCAGATACATTTATTTTTCTCTTTGATCCACAGGTTTCCGGCCAATAACGCAACTGTATTTCTCTGGTATCACAGCATTTAGTGTGAACGTTTCATGGACTGACCCCTCTCCACCAGCAGACAGGTTCATCTTTAGCTATACTCCCATAGGTGGTGATGAACCCATAGAGCTTTCTCTCGATGCTTCAATACGCCAAACACACTTATCGGACCTGCTGCCAAGCACAGAGTATCTGGTTACTCTACTGCCTGTCCACGGGACCTTGAGAGCAGAACTAGTGGAAGGGACAGTAACGACAGGTAAGTAATCGGTAGCCTTTCTCATCCTCACAAAACTCCCTATTAGTCTGACATAAAATTACTCAACGTCTTTCTAAAATCATGTCATTTTTAGGATTAATGAGTATATTAATGTTATTCACTACAGGTGTGGCACCTCCTATGGACGTATCTGTGATTAACGTAACTGATGATTCAATGACAGTGGTTTGGAAACCACCACCTTCATCCTTCCACCACTACCGGCTGTCTTTCCAGTCCACCAAAGGTAGAATAGATACTACTAGATTTCTTTAATTATTCTTTAGAAGCAGATACCATGTCATAGTTGTAGAATTGAGGGTCTTTTGCGGTTTGCTGGAGGACCCTTTATTTCATTCCAAATTCAGAAACTTAAAACAAAGTCTTGCTAAGAAATATAAAAGAATATGACTGCTCCATGCTTTCCAAGAAGTACCGGGTGACAAACTCCTCCAGAATAATATCAGTCCTACATATAAAAGCCAGATCTTTCCCTGTAGTTACTGTTTCTCTATATTAAAGTGGGAAAAATCTATTTCGAATATCCCAATTAAAACCTATATGGTATGAGGAAGTTTGTCTACTTCCAAGTAATGTGTTCTTCATTCCTCTATAAATATTCATGCATTTTAAGCATTTGCATGAAACATATGAATATATGGATACATTTGGTTTACCTTTTGCAGGCAGGATGGACAGTGTGGTAATTGCCAATGATAAGACTCAATACTCACTCACCAATCTCCAACCAACCACTGAGTACAGGATCAGTCTAAGCAGCGTCTGGGGCCGTGAAGAGAGTGAGAGAGTCACCATCATGGCTGAAACAGGTCAGTATAGAACACAAATATGCAATATTAATAGCACTACAAATGTTGGATTATTGTTACTATTGTCCTGCCAGGCTCTGGATTCCTGTTACATAACCATTGAAGAGCCCCTGGATACCCTTTCCTACTAAAAAAACTTATAGTTGGCTTATTTATGAAGCTGTTCAAGGTATTACTTGTAGAAAGTAATTGGGTAACTCATTTTATTTAGTTATACTTTCCTTTGCATTAGTATTTGTAGGTTCTCTGTAAATCTTTAGAAACTTTAGAAATCCTTTTGCAGTAATAAATAGAACACAGTGGACAGGCAGAAGGGGGAAGAGGGGTTGCAGCTGTAGCTTCTCTCATTCTCAGTGAAACTGCATGCTGTGAGAGGGGAGGAGGAGCAGAAGTAGGGAGACATCTGAATGCACAGCACTATGGGATGTGTGGCAGCAGAAAACAGAAACGTATGGAAGAAAATACACCCTATGCAAAAGATTTTACATTTACAGAAGCCATGCATAGGAATGGAAAAAAAACACCCAAAATATGCACATTAGTCTTCATCCACATCTGCGTCAGGGTTCTGTTCTGGCGTTCCGCCTGAGATTTCCGTCAGAGCAGAACCCTGACTGAAGCAAACGGAAAACATAGGTTTCCGTTTCCATCACCATTGATTTTAACGGTGACGGATTAGGTGCAAATGGTTTACCGTTGTCTCAGTTGCGCAATGGTTCAGTCGTTTTGACTAAATCAATACCATAGTCGACTGCGCTACTCATTCCATCAAAATAGCTGAACCCTTGCACAATTAAGACAAACGGAAACCATTTGCACCGGATCCGTCACCATTGAAATCAATGGTGATGCAAACCACCTACGGTTTCCGTTTGTTTCAGTCAGGGTCCAGTTCTGACTGGAAGCTCCGATGGAACGCCAGAACGGAACACTGACGAAGATGTGAACAAAGCCTAAGATGCAAAACTAGCTTCATTAAATCTAATACATATCTACATCTGCCTAAAAAGTGATTTATGATTTTTCTTTTTAAATGCTATTTTAGTACATCTGTAGTTTTTAAACTTACCATATGGACCAGAAATTATCCTGACAAATAATGCACATTGTTATTTTGTAAGAGATTTTTGATTAATTTTGTTTGCGAATAGCCTGGGATTTCTTATTTAATTACTAAAAATCTGCTCTATGGCAACCTTTTCAGAGCAATAAAACCACTTCATCTCTAGACACATGCTCAAGACAAACATTCAAGTGAGAACTTAATGCCTTATAACACAAGTTGCAGATGTTCACAAGTTTCTTGGCTGCTACAGGCGTTGCCATTGTCATCAGATCACGTAGAAGAATTGTATTTGACATCTAATTACTAGAGTTCCACAGGGAGAATAGTGACCAGACATGGAGTTAGAAAACCCTTACAGAGACCAGAACCCAAAAACTTTGACAGGGACAGAAGGGGAAGGTTATGCTGAATAAGGAATTGGCACTACAATGCTCACCGGTCCAATTCACCACATAGAATTTGTATGGCATGATGGGTGTAACTGTAGCCACAGCTGCTATGAGACCCAGAGGTTGAGGGGGCCCACTTACAGTAGGTGAAAAAACATTGGCCCTCATTAGCTAATGCTGTCTAATAGTTAAACAGTGTAAAACGTAATCTTGTTTTAAATGACAGTTTACAGCGTAATCTCGCGAGATTACGTTTGCCTTGCTGGAAATCTCACAGAAAAGATTCAGAAGTGTCAGGATTGTGAATACACATCACGTCCTGGCTGGAGGTAATGTATATTCATTGTCAGGACACTGCAGTAATGTTAGTCTTTGTGTATGTGGCTGCACATAACGATATAGCTATATCGCTATGTGCTGTGTAAATTAATGGGGAGAAGTGTATGACGCTGATTGGTCACTGATTGATCAGCGTCATACACTCCTCTGTACAACGCCCACTTGGTCTATAGTTAAAACACGCCCACTTGGGCATTAAGAAACTAAGTAGCATAAAGCTAAAAATCGCTCCTAACGTGGTAAAAATAGATAATTTTTCTAAATAAAAAGCATTACTGTCACCTACATTATAGCGCCGATCTCCTTATGTAGGAGGTAGGGCACTTATAATGTGGGGACAGAGCCTCTTTAAGTTGAAATTGCAGCCAGTACAGGCCTCTACTCGATTGACGCTGACATACTTTAAGAGAATGACGATTTCAGTTCTGCTACATCTTTAGTTTTATCCAATGGACCTATTATTTTTGATTTAAAGTCCTTATGCTATGTGGACTACTATTGGTTCTTTCATTATGAGGTCTGTGCAGCTATTAATGGCATTGCACTGTAGGGACAATAACAGTTTCATTGCCCTCCTAACACACAATGTCATGTCTCCCGATCTGTAATCTACCATTATACTCATCCCTGTGTGTTTTTATTTATAATTTTTTTCTTGCTGTAGCCTTGGATCCTCCATTTGACCTGAGGGCCAGTAACATCACCGATTCGGGAGCAGTACTGCAATGGGAGTCACCAAGGGCAGACGTGGAGAGTTATATAATCACACTGACACACCACACAGGTCAGTAAAGATCACACAGAAACCACATTCACAGACATCAATTGAACATAAAACCACATGCTTGCCTGGGGAACAATATAAGTAGCTCACAGATATATGGATGTGTTTCTGGTGACAGATGGTCCTTGTAAATAAGCATTAACCTCTGCACAGGAGCGAGCCATTGCCGTCCGCATTGCAGAATGACACAGCTGTATACTCTACCTATATAATGACTAAATATATGTTCTATAATTCAGTTTCAGGGGAGACAATTCTCATTGACGGGGACAGCCAAGAGTTTCAGCTGCAAAATCTCCTGCCTCGTACCCATTATTCAGTCTCTCTGGCAGCCAGTGTTGGGCCCCAAGCCAGTCGGAGTGCTGGCGTCAGCTTCACCACATGTAGGTACAAATTATGGCTTCACTTGCTTAAATAAAATACATCATCATAAAGTTCGGATGGTAACTGACACATTTTTTTTGCACATCACTCTTTTGTATGGGTTGTCTTTTCTTCCTGAGTTCAGCTCCAGGAGAGGTGGGCACCAGCTGCCATGATGTCTCCCACACTCAGGAGCACTGCACCCTGTCCCCAGCCCACAATTCTGTACCAGCTTCTAATAAAATAGTTGAGGATTCTGATCAGAGTCCTGTGTGAGCTCCTCATGTTCCCCCAGCCCATATACTGTTATCAATTCTCTGCTACTTCATGATACATGAGAACTGGTAATGCGTTTTTCTCAATGCTGTGAGATGGTGACATCTCCTCTGAAAAACGCAACAATTCAGTCCACTATCCGCAGCAGGAACGGACATGCTGCGGTCCGAAAAATACGCACTGAATCTGAATTTCTGCTGAGTTTTTACGCAGCGTGTGGATGAGATTTGTTAGGTCTCATCACCTTTGCTGCTACTGTATTCTGCTGCGTATTTTCCATCCAATATTCCAGACCAGAAAATACGCAGCAATTCCGGTACGTGTGGACAAGCCTGTATCCTGTCTGCAGATGGAGACGGGGGGTCCCACAGACAGCCGCGGCAGAGTGTTTTGGACAGTATAACCAGGATTTGACACTAAAAATACTGAGCAGTGCGGTTCCCCATCAAGAACTAGTGTGAGATAGGTACTTACTAGATGATGATATGTTCAGCAGGAAAGTCTGTGTGTGTGTGTGTGTGTGTGTGTGTGTGTGTGTGTGTGTGTGTGTGTGTGTGTGTGTGTGTGTGTGTGTGTGTGTGTGTGTGTGTGTGTGTGTGTGTGTGTGTGTGTGTGTGTGTGTGTGTGTGCATTTTCAGACTAGATCCCTCTTCCCCTCACCGCTCCTTTCACATCTGCGTTAAAGGCTCCGTTGCAGATCCGGTCAAAAATGACGGCAAAAATAGCCCAGCATGCTGCACTATCTGTCTAGCAAAACAATAGATGCCATGACAAAAACCCAATCTAACCCATTTAATTCAATGAACTCCATCAGGTGCTGTTGGCGTCCGTCATGCGACAGATTTGGCACTGCAGTTGTTTTTTTTGTTTTTGTTTTTGTGTTCCGATGACAGAATAAAACGGCAAAAATGTGAACCCAGCCTAAGAATAGCTGATGACTTTCATGTCTCACATTTTTTCAGTGAGTGCAGAGTTTCTGAACAGTTGCAGACAGTGCAGTAGACAGATATAGGGCAAAAATGTGTCTTATAAGTGAAGAAAGAGGCATTTTTTTATTACCAAGTTTATTATCTTTGGATACACTACTAATTAATGGGAAAATAAAGTGTAAGCTATATACTTATAGTATAGTGCATTTCACTCAATTGCAGTCCACTACGCTATTGATTCCGTCAAATCGACGGAACCCTTGCACAACAGAGACAATTGGAAACAATTGGCACCGGATCCGTCACCATTGAAATCAATGGTGATGGAAACAGAAACCTCTGGTTTCCGTTTGTGTCAGTCAGGGCTCCGTTCCGACGGAAAGCTCAGTCGGAATGGAGCCCTGGCACAGATGTGAACGCAGCCTAAACGCCAGTCTAATGACTGTTACTTAGGGCTCATGCACCATATTACGGATCTGTACAATGACTCCGCTGATGTGTATTTTGCTCACAGAGAGTGGACGGTCTAGACTGGATACAATGTAACAAACTCTTTGTAATAGGTCTGGATTTTCCGCCACTGAACAAAAACAAAAAGTTGTATAACTTATAAACCAGATTATTTTTTTTTACTATTTTCCTGTTATTATAGGCACATTTGCTTAAAAAAAAATCTAAACCATTTTACATGTCAGTAAGATACTTTTATTTCTTTAATTAAATTGGTTGTCTCATCACGGACAACCCCTTTTAGTTTGAGCTCCTGAGACCCCCAGCAAATATTTGTCAGGGGAAATTGCTGTTGGCTACAAATGGCGGCCATTCAGATGGATGTAGTATCACATGGCGTCCATTCAGGTACATGTCATACATAGATGGCCCCCAGGGCCGGAACAGGGGGTAGGCAGTTGCCAAGGGCGCCAATTTATGGATTGAAAAAAAACGCTTTGCCTTCATATTCCTTTGCACAGCCAATCAGATAATGTGTCTGAGTGGCTGAAAATGCTGTAGCTACCAGGGTCCAGTGAGTGCTTCAAGTACGCTGCAGGGAAATACTTATTGGTACGTGAACGGCCCCTGGAATAGACATTTACTATAAACAATTAGTGTTTCCATGTAAATAGTATTGATTGATAGAAGAGAGCAAGTGACGATGGGTGGGGGACCAATTTTAAGACCCTTTCCCCTAATGGCCTGGATACATTAGAGCAAGATCAGCTCATAAAGGGGGTTCCCAAGCAGGGGATACTTTATTATAATTTTCCTATGCTCTTAAAGGGCACATTGTCAGGGGTTGTCCTGCCATGACAACCTCTTACCATGAGTAATTTTACAATATATCCCCACTATATTGTGCTGTCGTTATGTAAGTCTATTTTCCCATTGACTTTCTTTGTACAAAGTATTATTTTAAATCTTCCAGGACAAATTTCTCCTGTGCCTCTCCTTGCGGTATATACGTATTAGTTCATTTAGATAAAACACAATAGAACACATGAATAGTAAAAACTGTCAGATGCCAAAGTTATTTTATATTAAGAGGAAATGGCCCGACTGAAATAAGACTGAAATGGTAATTCGTACTTTGCAATTGGTACAGAACTAGAATACAAATGGTGGATAGAATATAAACAGGTGGGAATATTTGCAGAATTATTAAAATGGTAAAAGTTTATAAATTCCAATTGCAACCATAAAATATACAAAATGAACAATGTTCTCTCTAGTTGTATTTGTTTCTAGATACTTGATGTATAGCAATATGGATCCTAAAATCCAGAATGAAAAATGTGCCTAGTCATGGAATCCTTTTGTCGAATTAAAGGGGTTTTCTGAGATCCAGGTGGGTGTTGGTGAAAAAAAAGTAAATATACTTACAGTCTTGAAAAAGACTGTTTCTACCTCTGTGGACGGCTGCTTCACCGACCACCTGTCCTCCAGGTAGAGACGTCACGACCATTGAAACATCACATCACCATGGCAGCCACATGGTCTTATGGATTTAATGTCGCAGGGCTGTGCTATGATTGGCTGTTATGGTCATGTGATGTCTCAATTAACATGACATTACATCACTACCGGTGAGCTATTTTTATTCTCCGACACCCAGCACCGTCAGGTGGTTTTCCAAAACCTGGATTAACCCCCTAAGAAACTAAAAAGGCCAGTCATTGGTTGTCACTTTCCCTGAAAAAGATAAAACTAAGAAATAGCTAAATATAAATAACAGAATAGTAAAACATGGGGATTCATATTACCTGGTGATTTTCTAATTTTATTTGGGAAATGGATCAGACATTTTCTTTACCAGCCTCATTAACGGCCACAATTTATAATACGTGTCTCAAAGGCCACCAGAAACACCGTGGCGTAACTACCACTGATCAAGGATGTCCTTAGGAGAAAATATCTGCCACATTACAAAGGGTTTAAAAATATGCAACGTGTAAATGGGGCTTTGTAAAGCCCCATATACTAGCATTATACTGTGAACTTGTTGCGGATTTTCGGGGCGAAGTCTGCACCAAAAATCTGCGGCAGATCCACCACATCTGAATGTGGCCTTAATGTGTGGGGGACAATGATTCAAACATCAACAAAGGAAAGGGTTCTTTACAGTTAAAGTAGTCAGACTTTGGAATACCTGATTATTATAGGAGATAGTAATGACAGATTCAATGACAGCGTTTAAAAAAGGGCATGACGTTTATGTAATGCTAATGGAATTGAAAGTTATCTTCAGAAATGATGAATTATGTTCAAATTATCTGGCTGCTGCGGACTAGTAGATAGGCTAACCAGGGGGTAATTAAAGGGCTTATCCAGCGGTACGCCCAGTGGTTGTTTACATGCACGTAGCATGTGACCGCTGCAGCCAATCAGAGGGCATATGTTGTATTTCTGGCATTATGCCAGAAATACGATCCGTCAGCAGTGAGCTCCGCTGAGCCCTCTGATTGGCTGCAGCGGTTACATGCTATGTAAATCTAAACAACCACTGGGAGTGCCACCGGAGCAACATCGCTGGATCGCCGGGGGCAAGGATAGGTTACTATAGCTTTAATGTTTTATTTATTTAATTTCCGGCCCCAAACAAAAAAAAAAATGACATCCCGGATAACCCCTTTAAGTTTGTTGCCCTAGCCCTATATCTCAGTGCCCTGGCAAGGGTAGAGTGGCCTGTTGGTGCCCTTTTAGCACACAACACCCAGTGCACATGCCCCGCGAGCCTCACCCTAGCTACACCCCTGGAGTGGGATTTTTTTTTCCCCATGAGGCAAGTTCAACTAAAAGTTCACTTTACAAACTATGAACTAAACTTCTGGAGTAAAATGATGCATCACCAATGCAACATTTTACTGTTTATTTTACTGCTAACAAATGATACAACTTCTGCCAACACATCACACTATGTTAATCTGAACCCTAAAATTCTGCAAATTAAAATGTTCTGCACAAAAATAATCCCGTGGTGGCAGATTATGAAGCTGTAAAGTACTCATTTATCTTGGCACATGAAAAAAGCAGGTTGAAAAAAAATCTGTTTGACCGGCGCATGTCTTGGCAACCAGGCGTCTTCATCCGAGGACAGGAAATAAGGTCTTTATGCATTTATTGTATCTCTAGCCTCATTAATACATCAGTCCATTCTTATTTCTGCGTCCTAAACCCTCTTATGTGGCACAAAATTGCAAAGAAATAAATGACACTTTTGCTTAAATAGTTAAAGAGAATCTGTCACTTCACATCACGCATATATAGGTAAAAAATACCAGGGGCGCAACTAAACGTGGGGGGGGGGGCTGGGTTGGTGTTTGGGTTGAGATGCCCCTTTCCCAGCCGCAATTTAACACTGATTAGTGCCAAAGGTGACCTTTCCTTTGCTCCCTTCCTTTGGTCTGCACGGGTTCTTCTGTATGTGACCTGCAGTTCATTACCTGACAGTCAGTGCGCTGACCGAGCAAGTTACAGGCTAGAAGAGTCCTGTGGTCTGTGCATCTGGACAGAGACCAGACCAAGTTAGAGAGGCGCCACTGAGGCACCGTGTGCCAATGTTTGGGCATTTGCTCTATATGGCATTACGTGTGAGTTATAAGTAATGTATACAGTGTGGTTCTGTTCCTGCACTGTTTAACAATATTTATCTGAGCACTGTTTGGCGCTATACAAGCACTATATGCACAATTTATTTGGTTGCTGTATGACACTATCTGAGCATTGTGTGACATTATCTGTGCAATGTATTTATTATTGCTATTAGTTTTTCTATACATAAGAATTATATTAAGAGAAAGATATAGCACATTCATGCGTTTGCCCAGAAACACATACAAAAATGGAGAGGTCATCTGATTATTTTGTACACTATGTTGGTTTAGCCTAAAAATTATATGCAAATTGTCATTCTCAGCTGCTGTCCAATCAAACTAGGCAGCCAATATCCAATCACATGGCAGGTTGGCAGCCTTGTCCAATGGCATGAGAGGCATACATCTAGTTGTGAACACTGTTATCGAATGAGCACTTATCAGATCTTACGAGATAGGTGTGTGTGTGTGTGTGTGTGTGTGTGTGCGTGCGTGCGTGTGTGTGTGTGTGTGTGTGTGTGTGTGTGTGTGTGTACAGCGTGGTATATTTACCTTATCCTTATAATAGTTATCATGTATAGTAAGGCAATCTTTTTCTATAAGATATTTATTATTTATAATAACTACCAATATAAATGCTATGTGAAAAAGATAAGCTATGCTAATATACATTATACCCTTCAGTAGGAAATAGTATTGCAAATAATTTTGATCCAGCTATTATGGGCAATCTTACTATAGTCAAGACTTCTCTGAAGAGCACTGAGCATGCAGAGACTGCCGCTGTGGGCGAGACTTAAAGGAATTGTCCAGGATTTGAAAAACATGACTGCTTTCTTTCAGAAACAGCGCCACACCTGTCCATGGTTTGTATCTGGTATTGCAGCTCGGCTCCAATGAAGTTAAAGGGGGCTGAGCTGCAATAACGCACACAGCTTGTGGACTGGGGTGGCGCTATTTTTGGAAGAAAGAAGCCATGATTTTCTAATCCTGGAACAACCTTTTATGATTGGAGATGTTTCTTCACTTCCTCTAAACAGAAACATCATGTCTTATGTCTCAAATTTATATTGTGACATTGATATTCATATATGCTGTTTACTATATTGGCATGCATAGAAAAGACACTAAGGCGTCTGTTATAATATCTCAAGAACAGACTGTACATATCAGATGGAGATTGTGTATCAGACGGTTTATCTGATATAAAGATCTAGTAATATTACCAATAGGGTTCTCTCGCACTCAGCATGAAAAATATGTTTTTATCCAACGTGAATGAAACATTTGTCGGGTTATTTTTATCCTAAAGACAGCAAATTTGTCCTCAAGTGATAAGTATGAAAAGCATTTTAAGAACATGTTGCCCGTTTAAAGTGAAGTTACCCTTATTTGGAGATTTCACCCCAATTAAGTGAGAGAATGAAATCACCACCAACAAGGATTTCATCTTTAATATGTTCACCGTAGTCCCGTGCTGACGCCATGCACCACACTTCCCAGCATGGCCTGTTCAGTATTGTAGTCCTGTGTGTTCTCAATGTTAACAGACATTAAGATGAAGTTGTGTCAAATCGGAAGTAAAAAACTGCAGTTTTTCACGGCCGATTTGCACCCGTGCGGGACCGTTTTCACGGATCCCCTACAGACTTGAGTCTATTGAGGAATCTGTGAAAACTGACAAAAATAGGATATGTGCTATTTTTTCATGGGCTGTTCACACTTTCCGTTAAAACAACAGCTGTGTAAATATCCCCATAGAAATACATGCAGCCGTGTGGTGGCCGTTAAGAAAACGAATGATTTCAACAGTCGTCTGAATAAGCCTTTATACTGTATATTTAATATGGTTTATGAAAAAAAATAGTTTCTACCCAGAAACTATAATGAAGCAGGCTTGCTGCTGTTTACTGATCTAAGGGCTTGTCCGCAGGTAACGGAATTGCTGCGTATTTTCGCTCTGGAATTGCGGACAGAAAATACGCAGCGGTAGCAGCATAGTAGGTGAGATTTAACAAATCTCATCCACATGCTGCATAAAATTTCCATCCCAAATTTCACCTGCGGTGCGTTTTTTTTTTCCGTTCTGCAGCATGTCCATTCCTGCTGTGGAAAGTGAACTGAATTGCAGTAGAAAACGCAGGAAATGGCGCGGTTTTTCCACAGCAGAATGTCTCCTAGTTTTAGTGGAAATGCTGCAAAAATTTTCTGCAGCAATTCCGTTATGTGTGGATGATTTATTTCTGTTACTTATAGAGCGCCAGCATATTCCGCAGCTCTGTACAGAGGTCCTTACATACGGTCCCCATTGGGGCTCACAATCTAAATTCCCTAAGCCCTTATGATGTGAGAAAAATCAGGATAGTTCGGATCCATCACACAATATTATTAGATGTTTTTTAACACATGAATCTACAAACAATCTGATATCATATGAATACCGAAAATATGCAGCCGGTATTTATCTGTTAAAGAGCAGGGGTATTTAGGGTATTTTGTTGTTAATAAGTAACTCAGGCCCCCAACCATTAAAGCTTAGTTCACATCTGCGTCAGGGTTCCGTTCGTGGGTTCCGGCAGACCTTTCCATTAGGGGAATCCACGAACGGAAACCAAACGGAAACCATAGCTTTCCATTAGCATTACCATTGATTTCAGTAGTAATGCTTCCGCCGATAATGGTTTCCATTTGTCTCCGTTCCGTAAGGTTTCCGTTTTTTGGACGGAGTCAATAGCTCAGCCCAATACAAAATGGACAAGCAATAATGGATAAGAAACGTGATCTCTATGAACATGGGTTGATTGTGGGTGAAGATCTGGTGTGAGCGGAAGCAAAAACCATTGCACTTGTGAACTAGAGAGCAGCAGTTGTTAAAGTTTTCAGAGGGTGGAACATGAAAAAACAGGGACTGAACGCAAAGTCTGTGTTGGTAAACAGGCAGATATTGGCTGCTGGGATTGAGGGTTGTTAGACTCGTACAAGCAGAGAGACGTGTAAGGGTATGTTCACACAACCTATTTTCAGACGTAATTCAGGCGTTTTACGCCTTGAATTACGCCAAAAAAACCAGCTCTATTACGCCTACAAACATCTGCCCATTGCTTGCAATGGGAATTACGATATTCTGTTCCCACGAGCCTTTATTTTACGCGTCGCTGTCAAAATACGGCGCGTAAAATTACGGCTCGTCAAAAGAAGTGCAGGACACTTCTTGGGACGTTTTTGGAGCCGTTTTTCATAGACTCTATTGAAAACAGCTCGAAAAACGGCCGTAAAAAACATTGCGAATAACGCCGCGAAAAACGTGAGTTGCTCAAAAAAGTCTGAAAATCAGGAGCTGTTTCCCCTTGAAAACAGCTCCGTATTTTCAGACGTTTTTGTTTAAGCGTGTGAACATACCCTTAGGCTGGATTCACACGAGCATGTTCGGTCCGTAATGAACAGAACGTATTTCGGCCGCAAGTCCTGGACCAAACACAGTGCAGGGAGCTCCTAGCATCATAGTTATGTACGACGCTAGGAGTCCCTGCCTCGCTGCCGGACAACTGTCCCGTACTGTAATCATGTTTTCAGTCAAGAACCAAATCGGATCTCAACCTCTCAGTTTACAAGACAATGCCAGACATTGCAATATATAGAGATGGGCAAAAGGAACTCAACATAGCATTAAGCAGGTGCTCATAGAAAACTGGTCACACACAACCAACTTACTGGTCACTAACCAACATCAGCTAAAAAAGATTTTTCCATGGCCCCTATAAATGCAACTGGTATGCTGCAAATGTAATGACCCTGCATGTTTGCATTATCAGAATAATCAGAGTGTTTTCTACAATCGATGATAGTTTTCCCATAAAGAAGCAATACGTTTTGTTGCACCAACATCATCCACATAGAAAGCCTCCATTAACATCACACTCGCCATACTTGGGACGTCTGGACTCCTAGAAAAAGAGGAGACCTCTAAGGGCATGTTCAGACATGGCAGAATTTTTCCGCTGCAGATGTTGCTGCAAATCCAAAATGAATCTGCAGCAACATTTGCATATTTGATCGGTAATTCAGACGTTGCAGATATCACAGTGGACTTTGCATTGCAAAGGCTGAAATTTGCAGTGAAATTCCGCTGCTTTCACTAAACAAAATGTGCATTATGAGGAGGGAAAATTCTGCACCGCAGCCCAAATTCCGCACAGTTATTTTCCGCAACGTCTGAACTAAGTTTCCTAAAAATGTATAGGAACCAATGTAAAAAAACGTCTGCTGCAGAATTCCACTGCGGACTGTCCAGAGCGGAATTCAACAGCAATTCCGTCATATCTGAACGTGCCCTTAGTTTTCTGGCACAAGTCTCCCTGGAGTCCGTAGCTCTATGGCAAGAATCTGTATCTGTGTGGTAGGACTAGTGGTCAGTCGTGGACCTTCAATCGGTCCACAGAAAACCTCCTTGCAGCTCGTTGGCTGCTCACCTGTCATTTTCTGGCAGCAGAAGAGAGCAGTCCTAGAGATGATGTAGGGGGTGTTTTGTCTTTTTCGCACTGCGCTGAGGCAGTCATTGTTATGGGGACACCATGGTGGCTGCCAAAAAGAAGGGTGCTGGCCCGGGTGTGGGTTTGGTTATATATTTGAGAGTGGAAAATGTTGCTCTGTGAACTATACAGTATATATTTTCCTCTTGATATTTTTTAAAAATAGGCAAAATCAGTGAAGATTAACATTCACGTTCTTCAATTACCTCACGTATAATCCAATGGAAATATTTCCATTAGTCATAGATAATCAATTTTCTGTCACAGATGATTAGATTATGGATGCAGAAACTTGTTGAGGATCATGTTGGTCACATTCTCTGGGCACCTTAAGATATTTATTGAAGACATTCAGAATTTAGGAACATTTTCGCTGTGCTGGCTGGAATGGAGTTCTGCTGTGAAGGCCTGCCAATTGTCTGCGTCTGTGCACATTTTGCTTCGTGGCGCTGATGCCTTCGTTTGTTTTATTTGTGTCGTGCCCTGTGTTAATGAAATGCCTTTTATATAAAAAATCAGGGTCCTGCAAGATGGTAAGATTAGCTTACAAATAAGCTTCATTTGTACCAAAGAGTTCCCCTTTTATCTGGTGCCCCAGGAGTGTCTTCTGTGATTTGCAGATGGTCTGTGACAATCTGTGAACCCTGGGCTTTTACAAGCTGTTGAGATATGTGCGCCTCAAAGGCAATGAGGGACTGCGGGAGGCCATCATTGTTATAAAGCTGTCATTATGCTGCGGAGTAGTAGCTCAAGAGCGCCACCTGCTGCCCACAGGACTGGCATGCAACACTTTGTGCTGTCATCTGGCATTAGATTGCAATACACTAATGTGAAATGTGAGATTATAAATAGCTCTTGGCAGTTTCCTATCAATTAAATAATTCTTTATGTCTTCATTTCAAATGGATTTGGATTTGCCGGGGATAAGAAGTAAAGATATTATCCAGTAAATTGGCATTAAATTGTTTAATTATTTTGTTTCATTAACCTAATATTTTTTTTAAATACAAAACCGGTTTCCACATTTTAGCAGAGCCATCTATTCCACCCAAAAATACCGGCCAGTTTTTAGGGTTTATTTACTGGCGTGTTGTTTTGCTGTGATTTTTCACAAATTGCTGCAAAATGATGGCACCAATCCGGCCCATGTCAATACACCACAACAAGGGTATTAAGTGGGCGCAGTTTTGGAAGCGTGACGGTCTGAGACCCTCGGACAGAAGATGACTCATATAAAGGCTGGTTGGGAACAGAGAGAACAAAAAGGCGCTACATGGGGTGAGTACGTCAGATTAGTAATGGCTTTCTCTGTTAGGTATAGTAAAAGGAGGCTCACCTTTAGGGATTGTGAATGGATAGGCACAACCCTATTGTTAAGAAGAATGCTGCCGTTGCCGTAATCCCCAGAGCGTCAGGTGCCAACCTCGCCGGGGAGTGAATGCAGGTAGATAAAAATAATGGGAACTAGGTGGGATACACTGTAAAAAAGAGACACTACCCAGGCGCAATACTTTCATGAGTCCAACATATTTTTGAGAAAAAATATATATAATTTATAAAACAATAGATCATAATAAAACATACATAAAAAAGTGAGATAGAGGGTCTCTTGAGGTACCACGCGTTTCGGGGGGGGGGGGGACAGAACCCCTTTATCCAGTAATCATAAAGATGGTAGATCAGTGGGTATCTGACTGCTGGGACCATCACCGGTTTCTAGTACAGGGGTCACAAGTCCCCATTCCTCCTCATCAGCATGTCTGCGGTGAGGAGGAATAGTATAGCAGCAATTGAGCAGGCACTGCATTCACTAAGGTACAGTGGATAGTTTCAGTACCAAAAGTTCCATGTCTATGTCTCCCTCTAAGGGTATGTGCACTTTTGCATCCATTTTTATTTATTGCTCCAGTGCATCTAAAAGAAGCAACTTTGCAAATATTCTTGCCATTTTTTGTATACAGCTCCTATGCAAGTCTGTGTTGCTATCGTTACAGCCTACAAACAAACAAAATGTGCGTGTAGTTTGATTCTGTAGTCAGGCGTCACTCCCCTCCCTCTGCCCCCTCTCCTAACCTACAGACCTCCTATTATGAGGAGGGGCAGATGGAAGATAACTCATGACTGCAGGATCAGACCACAGAATTTGTTTGTAGTCTGTAACCATGGTGACACAAAAGTCTGCATAGGGGCTGTATACAAAAAATGGCAGACTATTTGCAAAGATGCTTTTTGTTCATTTTAGATACAGTGGAGCAATAAAACAATGGGTTGCAAAAGTAAACATATTTTTTTAAACAGGTTATTACTCCAGACGTTGTGTTTATCCTGTAGCCACTTTATACATGACTTATAAGCCAGCGTTGTGTATAAAAAGCTTTATCAGTTTCATTGTCTATAAACTGGAGCCTTTATGAGCCGTTTATTGAGTAATTTCTGCTCTGAGATGTGGTACAGAGCTCTCGTGCAGCCATTTAGATCCTTGCACTAGAAAAATGTCAACAGAACAGTAAGGCTTAGGCCTTATTCACACCAACGTGTCAGTTTTGCGTGCGTAAAAAACGCAGCATTTTTCCTGCGTTGAAGTTCCGGTGCGTGTCTGCGTTTTTTACGCGCGTATGTCACGCGTTTTTTACGTCAGCAAAATAAACTGAAGGAGGTATTTTTCTTTTTCTAATCATTTCCTTAGAAACTGTTGCGTGAATCACGCGCAGCACACGTATGGCGTCCATGTGCTGTCCGTGATTTTCATGAGCCTATTGACTTCAATGGGTGCGTGATGCGCAAAAAACGCACAAGTATAGGACATGCAGTGAGTTTCACGCAGCGGACATATGCTGCGTGAAAAACATTAAATGTCTGAATGGCCCCATTGAATTGCATAGGTCCGTGTGACGTCCGTTGTTTTAACGTGTGCGTAAGTGACATGAAATACGCTCGTGTGAATAAGGCCTTAGGCCTCATTCACATGAGCGTGAATCACGTCCGTGTGACGGCCATTAAAACAACGTCCGTCACACGGACTCATGCATTTCAATGGGGCCGTTCACACGGCCGTTGTTTCAACGGAGTGTGTGAAGGGTCGTTGAAAAAAATAGGACATGTCCTATTGTACAGCGCGTCACGCATCCCTCCATAGACTGTAATCTGTGGGGGATCCGTGACAACGCGTCCCCCACAGGTCCACCTCGGACGTTGAAAATGTCAGTTTTTCACGTCCGAGGTGGCCTACGTTCGTGTGAAGGAGCCCTTAGTCCAGATGTGCCGGATAATTTCTGCTGTGAATTTTGCCGTGAACCACAATGATATTATTTATGCGGTCGAAGATATTATCGCTGGCGTCAACACATCTCCCTGTCTAAACAGGGAGACATGCTGCCGACATGATAGAAATGTATGGGGACGAGCGATCGTACTGACGAGCGCTTGTCGCCATATATAGATCATTGTGAAAGGACCAAACGAGCGGCGATCAATGAGCTGTCTCGTTGATCAGCGCCCGTTTACACGGCCCACATAAGAGGACCCTAACATTTACATCCATATTTGCGTGTATGATATTAGCAGCTCTTCTCCTAGGCTTCATTTTATAACTGTGTCTTTTAGGTTATTGGCCCTTTAAAAAGTAATTACACCGCATGCTATGACTTTGAGGAGCGTAGATCACATCACTAAAGCATTGCACTTTCTTTGTATCATTTTGACCTGCTCACAATTTACAATACGGGTTCACATTCGGGGCTAGATAAAGTTGAAGTGGTGAAAGAACATCAGAAATCCGCAATAGTCATATTTACCGAGGAGAGAGAAGACTTCTGCTTCACTCCTGAATAATGCAGGGATTTCAGTAACCAGGGGAATTGTAGACCTGTCGGAATTCATAATACCCTGTAATGGACCAAGAAAGTTCTACTGCAACCGCAAAAAAAATCTATCTCATATATGTGGAAAAGACACCTCTGAGAAATCTGCGAGTCACTGCTGAGATACACACTATTAATGTAATGCTAATCCATTCAATGTACCGTAGCACATTGCTTTTCATTGCGCTGGCAGTAAGGCGGTTAAGAAATGGACTCCTATCGCATAATTCCTTTTCAATGGGGCAAAAGGAAAACGATAAATTGGGCAATTATTGAAAGCTTTATGCAATGTGATGAGGGCAATTTTTCAACCCATGTCAGGTGGAAAATAAGGCTGATGTTAATCAGGATTATTCCGGCAGAAATAGCCAGAAAAGTTTTCTGAGCTGCGGCCAGCGAAAAGATTTTTGTAAATGCAGGAGAAAAGATTTTTCCCTGCTCTCTGCTGACTCCTGCCAGTTTTCTGACACATAACAGAAGAAAAATTGCCAATATGTATAGATAGACTGATGATAAGCGACATTTAAACTACCTTGCTTTGCGATGATTGACAGCAAAATGACATATGTTCTGCATAAATACATCAGGACCTCTCTGTGATTGTGTTTTTCCAGTGGAGAGTGGCATTGAAACTAATGGCATCAAATGACTGCGGGTAAGATTGGTTGGGCTGGATGAGCAGAAATATGTTTTTTTGTGTATTTTAGATGAAAAGCAAATCAACTTTTTGAGAATTTGCATTGTACTACTTCATTAAAAATGTTTCTAGAAATATAAGAAAATTACCTTTATAGAAATTTTAAAAAGAACCCAGCCCAGCTTGGCATCATTACTAATTTTAATGGGTGGTGAGAAACTTCACAGGTATTCCCTCTTCACAGACACTACAGAATTAGCGCATGAGGGAATGGGTAACCAACCAAAGCAAGCAAGTCTTCATGTCACAGGTGTGGCAGCGTCAATCGGCACCAGTAGGGGGCTCCACTTTAATCTTTGCTATGGTTCCCATATCCTATTTGTATGCCACTGATACTGCAGACTGCCGGCTGTTCAATTTCAAATGGAGAGGATGAACCATCTTGGATTTCTCAGCCAATGCACTGTTCTTTTCCACTAACATGAATAGTGCTAGTTGTATCACCTCTTCTCTTTCCATATAAATACCATTGGTATTGTTGGGATTGGAGGTGACAACTGCTCTCTGCAGTGGCTCTCCTTTCTGGCTGATAGGGTGGGGTCCTGAATGTAAGATCCCACCCTAAAATTTTCCAATGTCCTAATAGGTCATAGATAAGGGTTTACCTACAGTATTTAAGTGTTTCTATTTGACCATTCAAATTTACGCCAATATCATAAAGCGACCATCCAGGTTTCCCTTTACGTTCACTTACCACAGTATACATGTGGCAATTACCTGATGTTCATCTTTTTCTTACTGGTGGTGTATTAATCTGTACTTTATAATCAATCTGCACTGGCTGAAATAGAAATCAGCTCTTCATGCACTGACATCCTGGTGAGCTTGTGTTTATACACAGCAGCCAATCTAAGGCTATGTTCACACGGGGTATTTTGCCGAGTTTTTTGACGCGGAAACCGCGTCGCAAAACTCGGCAGAAACGGCCCGAGAACGCCTCCCATTGATTTCAATGGGAGGCGTCGGCGTCTTTTTCCCGCGAGCAGTAAAACTGCCTCGCGGGAAAAAGAAGCGACATGCCCTATCTTCGGGCGCTTCCGCCTCTGACCTCCCATTGACTTCAATGGGAGGCAAGAGAAAGCGTATATCTCGCTGTTTTATGCCCGCGGCGCTTAATGGCCGCGGCCGAAAAACGGCGCGATAATTGCCGCGAAAATCGGCGTGCAGGGAGAGGAATATCTGCCTCAAAGTTCCAAACGGAATTTTGAGGCAGATATTCCTCCCCCAAAATACTCCGTGTGAACATAGCCTAGAGAGGTGGAGCTGCAGTGTGGAGGGAGTGAGCAGCAGCCTAAACCAATGATGAGGTAGGAGGTGTGTCTCAGACTACCTAAGACTCCTCATAGGCAGTGCTAAGCTGTAGTCACAGATGACAGCTCTTCCCTAATGGAGCTAAACTAAAAAGCAGCCAAACAACAAACAAAATAGTTAGTAAGCATCACCCGTAGGTCCTGACTTACATATAATTTGTTTATTCTCCCTACTGGACAGTCACTTTAATACCTGATCTACAAATCAATAAAGTATGAAGATAAAGCAAGACTCTGCAAAGAAAGTAACACAATGAAGAGTTATTTCTCTTTTGTCTTGCCTCAGATTTGGATCCTCCTGCAAACTTTACAGCCACCGAGGTGTCCAGAACAAGTGCTCTAGTGTCATGGCAGCCTCCGGCTTCTCCCATTGAAAATTACATTCTGACTTACAAGTCTACAAATGGGTCCAGGAAGGTAAGTGGCCAAACAGTCAATAGATCTGTCTTTTCTTTTCAACCTGTCATTGAACAGCATACGGTGAACTTATCTAACAATAATGATGGCAGCATGACTGTTTATTGCTTACATTTTTTTTTACATCTTGAATTTTTAAAGATTTGTTGAATAGCCTTCATGATATATGTATTGTATTTTACATGTACCCTTTTAAAGGGAAATGGTCCCTGAAGAGTAGATGCTACTGAAGAAACACGCAATGCAGACAAGTTATACAGTATGTGGGTCCTTGAGTGATAAAGTCACCTATGAGCCCCTTGTCTACCCCACCCTCAGCTAGACAAGCAGATATCCATGGGGCCCCGTGAATCCAGTGGGCTCTGGCATCTGCTCAGGTTTACCTGGTGCTGACGCCCTACCTGAATATAGATCAAGCAATTTATGCTGCTTTGTCAGTGTTCCGTCAATTAACGGTCAATGTGAAGTAGTTTATGAGAATTTAAAACTTGTACTTGAGTATGAAACAGTATGAGTCCGAGTATATTCATATATTCATGCCTCCCCACCTTCCCATGCCTTTACATAGTAATAGGGAGAGTAGTGTCACTCAGTGGCTGGAAGGTAGGAGGGAGGCGGGGGAGCATGAATATATGAATATTCTTGGACTCAAACTGACTGCTCGTTTTTAAGTATAAGTTATGAATTCTAATAAATTACTTATCAATAACTAATAATCGACGGCCCACTGAAATTGGAAATCATCCTATCTGTCACTTCTTTATGCTGTCCTCAGAAAAGTTTTAGAATATTTTTTAATATTACTATTTCTTTGTGTCCTCAGGTTGGTTTAAACCATATTCTTTTATTGTTGGGTCCATTGTTAGGTCCAACAGGCAATGTTACGTTACTTGTGCTTCCCTGGGGTAGCCCCAGTGACGTAACTGCTTGGAAGATCCTGAAGGGTGGATAGTTGGTGCACCGTGCGCAAGCAGGAGCAAAGCTGGCAGGCCCCCCACACACACTCCGGGCTATCCACCCCACCCCCATCAAAATCTTGAAAGGGAAGCTACGTCACTGTAGCTTACCCGGGGTAGCCCCAGTGAGGTAACTGTCCATATATGTGGCACATGTGACTGGGGGGTACTAGTAAGACAGTAACTCTGGATTCTAGAGGTACTGTGCGGGCAGGGAGTGGTGGCTGCAGCTAGTCAATATATTACCATTTTACTTTATGACTATGCAGGGGATTTGGAGCTCTGTATTAGAAAAACAGAGCTAGTTAATCAGCGCAGAATAATAAACCCATCAAGATTAAAAGAGTGAATATTTACTTTAATAATAGTTCCCGTTTTTGCCTCCATTGTCTTAAATGGTGAAAATGGTCAAAATCTCCTCCATTGTCTTTACCATCCAATTCTAGCAATGTGACAGTGGAGTTACATGCTAACAAAAAGATTTGCTTGTTCCTGAAATATACACATTGTCATTGTGTTAGGAACTGATTGTGGATGCTGAAGACACATGGATCCGCCTGGAGGGTCTTCTGGAGAGCACGGACTACAATGTCACTATCCTGTCAGTTCAGGATGGAGAACGAAGCGCTATCCTTCATACAATGTTCACCACAGGTCAGTTTTTCTCAGTGGCACAAAAGATAAATCATGTCTCATGTATACTTGTATAATGTTGCTGTCAAGTTTGTTCTTAAGGACATTCCCTAAGGAAAGCTCTTCTTAAGTACAAAGAAGTTTTCAGTCATTTTTAAGCATATTGGTAAATCCTGCCTTTTAAAGTGGGATTATTGTCTAGTAAAAGAGTAAAATGTACTGCTTATTATCATTATTATTAATAATAATGATTTATGATGATGATTATTATATCGATATTCATTTTTCTTTGATACATCACAATTTCGATTTGCTGGTTGACTTGGTTCCTCATTGGAAGGACAGGTTTATGGTTCCCTGGTTATCTCACATTCATGTGTCAATAGTTTCCAAGGACCGTGCAAAAATTGTAATTCAATGGCCTATCCTTAAAATAGTCTATCAAGGTGTGATTGGAAGGGTCCACACCCACAACGGATCCCACCGATCAACCGAATGAGGGGGCACTAGAATATCACGGCTTCTTCACTGCAGTGCTTGACACAACAACGTACATACCCATGCGGTTGTGTCTGATACTACACCTCAGCCCAGGCAAATGAACGGAACTGAGCTGCACTACAAGACACAGTGGCATGAACACATGGGCCGTGGTATCAGTACTCCAGTGTTCATTGCTGCACCCTCACTGATCACACATTGATTCCTAAACACACATTCCTAACCATAGGCACAGATGAATGTTAGATTCATTTAGCCTTAAATGCTATGTACACCTTTGAAATCGTTTTGTTGTTTTTTTTTTTGGTGGTGGGGGGGTTAACAAAAATGTCTATTAGCGTGTTTGGTGCAACTTTCTAAATAGTTTTTATTAACAAAATAATTTTTACTTTTTGAGATACAGCTGCATTGTATTCTGCATACAGATCAGCTGTATCATTCGCTAAGACCTGAATCCATCAAGTCAGCGGGACTGACGGGTTCAGTGAGAGCGGGTCCTGCGTGTCTGACACGCAGGATACACCTGTAATCGATCACATCTAAGTTATGAACATAGATGTGATCGATAACAGCTCGATCCTGCGTGTCAGACACGCAGGACCCACTGACACTGAACCCGTCAGTCCCATGGACCAGATAAATAGGGGTTTCAGCGCTAGATACAGCTGCTTTGTATATAGAATACAAAGCAGCTGTATCTCAAAAAGAAAAAAATATTTGTAATAAAAATTATTTGAAACTTGCAGCAATCACACTGATACACATTTTTATAAAAAGAAAAAATATATATTTCAAAGCCTTTAATCTATAGGAAGCCAATAATAGTATGTTGGTAAAATATGTGACATTATCATTTTTCCCTTTAATATTTATTATCTAATAAACAAAAGCAACCTTGACATGTGTGCTGACACGAAGACATTTTATTTACCAATACAGGCTGTACATATAGTTTATAGGTTCAATAATGTCTACTTATACATCTGACTGACCCTACTTGAAGCTATTATTGCAGACATAACCCTTCCTTTATATCTTCTCAGGAGGAAGAGTGTTCTTCTACCCACAAGACTGTGCACAACATCTACTAAATGGCGATACCCAGAGTGGTGTATATACCATCTACATCAATGGTGACCAGAGTCAGAGCGTGCCCGTATTCTGTGACATGACCACTGATGACGGAGGCTGGATTGTGAGTCTTTTGAAGAAGAGAAATCATTAAATTGCTATTTTTCCACTTCCACAATATTTTATTATAGTGGCATTAAAATTATGTGTTTCCATGGATCTTTCTCTTTAGGAGAGACCTATCTCCAAGGCAAGATTTACATCCCAGACGCATGTAGGCATAAAATTGCCCGGCACTATAGGTTCCTTATATCAATGTAAATGTCCCTTAGGCATCATTTACATGACCGTGATTTTCGTCCGTGCAGCCCGCGTGCTTTTCACGCGGGTCGCACGGACCTATACAAGGCTATGGGGCAGTGCAGACAGTTCGTGAGTTTTGCGCAGCGTGAGTCCGCTGCGTAAAACTCACGACATGTTCTATATTTCCCCGTTTTTCGCGCATCACACACCCATTGAAGTCAATGGGTGCGTGAAAACCACGCAGGTTGCATGGAAGCACTTCCGTGCGAACTGCGTGGTTCGCGCAACAGCTGTCATTCTCTGAATGTAAACAGAAAAGCACCACGTGCTTTTCTGTTTACAAACATCCAAACGGAGTGTCAAAATGATGGCGGCTGCGAGAAAATCTCACAGCCGCTCATCATACACTGATGACACACGCAGCTGTTAAGTGCCTTTTGCGCACGCAAAACGCTGTGTTTTTTGCGTGCGCAAAACGCACACGCTTGTGTAAATCAGGCCAATTGTTGGAGATTCCCAACCTTCTCTGCTTTGTGAGTCAAATTTAACTTTAAATGAAGATCAAGAGACACATCCAAGTTAAATATCTTAAAGAAACACAAAATCATGACATTTCAATTTCCAGATAAATATTTTGGTTTGAAATTTGATGTATTGGTATTACACCACCCAAATCGGCACTATTCTGGGCATAGAATATGCCTGCAATAGTGTTAATGTGGAGTCATATTGTCGAAGGTGTATATAGTCATAACTGAGGCACTGGATGTCGACCACTGCCTTATGTTAAGAAAGACACAAAGGTAACCGTAAATTACTGTGCCAACATAATATAGTACATTATACAGAAAATACTAGCATACATAATCCAAAAAATACAATCATCCTTATCGGTGATGGTACATTGTAACCATCCATCCGTAGTGCCCAAACAACAGATCTAGATATATACATAATAGCCCCCATAATAGTGTCCAGGTTTTAGTTCCAACACTGAATCCTTATTAGGTCTCTGAATGGACACAATATGGAGTCCTTGCCCCTCTAATGTTTGCATCCCGTGGTGCTCCTCATTTGCAGATCTGTACATACAAGCTCAATACTCCATTACCATACAGTGTTATAGAGGACAGGAGCATTTACATTACCATACGAGAAATGTCAACGTGAATACATCCGCTCAGCATGGTATTCACATTTCCACAATAACATCGCCAATGTTGTGTTAAAATTGCTTATACATAGTGAAGGTAGCCCTTTGGTAACCCAGCCAGTAAATACTGCTAACAATTTTATGTTTAGAGTATGTAATTGCATGTACAAAAACATAGCCTTTCATGCAAATGTGGGTTCCATTACTTTCAGGTATTTCAAAGGCGTCAGAATGGACTTACAGATTTCTTCCGTAAGTGGGCTGACTATCGAGTCGGTTTTGGTAACCTTGAGGATGAGTTTTGGCTGGGTAAGTACCATTACAGTGATGAATACTAATATATCGACAAAACCATTTCTTTTTCCTAGCTGATTCCAAAACATACACACCAACATTTTACTGGGTTTAAATAGCTAAAATGAATCATCAGGTAATAAAGAGAAATAGGATCGAGAAAGACGACACGGCTCTTGTGACCAACACATATCCTTCCGCTATAGCAACCTCATTATCAGTATTGGACTGGGATTCCTTGGGTCCACCAGAGGAAAGTATATTGAGGGTCCACTCTTCTTCTATATCGAATATGTGTGTTATAAACTTTGTTGTTATCACTGGACACACTGGACTATAAGGTCATAAGTTAATTGGAAATGTATCCATAAGAAATACTCTAGTGGAAAGTGAGTGGCTCCAAAGTCAGCTCCAAATGGGGTTGTCTTCTGCTGAATCTTTTGAACCCATCATTGCGTCAGAGACTGGGCCTACTGGGGGATCATAGGGTACGCTGTTGGGTCGGTCCGACCCTGCTCATCATCTACAAACATTGGAAAAAGCCATATTTTGACTGAGACCAAAACACAGTCTGATTATTAATGTTTCTGAGACTAGTAATATCACAAAGGAAATTGTGAAGACATCAGTTCAATACAAACTTGTGAAGACATCAGTTCAATACAAACTTGTGAAGACATCAGTTCAATACAAACTTGTGAAGACATCAGTTCAATACAAACTCTTTCAGTGATGCTGGAAACGTCAACTCTCATTTATTGAATTTCTTCTGCTTCTGAATATATTTATGTCATTACTATAGCACATGCATGTATATAGTTCCATGCTGTATAAGTTACTATGCATTATACAGCAAACTCAGGTTGCGAGAGGCAAGCAAAAGAAAATGGCTTGAACCATTGAGAATTACACTTGCCCGACTAAGATTGCCTGCATTCTCGTCTATGCCCCTGTAAGACTGAATGCCTCCTGAAAGGAATGGATTTAAAGATGTACTTGTAAAGAGATGTGAGATATTCCCTGCTGCTGAATTGTCATAGTCATGGCAAACACCTCACCACGTGGAGCCTCGTAGCATTGTATTAACTCCAAAATACTTACTCAATGCTTAGCCTAATCGAATTCTTCCTTTTCTCGTGCAAGCTTTCTTCTATGTGTATGAGTAACAATTATATTTTTATATACTATACCTCCTGTTGGCATTATACAATTAGGATTACGCTCGTTTTGAGGCATCAAAAATACTAGAGATATCTAGTTAGCACGTGTATTCTGATTACTTCAGATCCGGGATGGACTTACCACTTGTGCTGCTGGTACAAATGCATCGGGGTCCTATAGACAAAAGGGCCCTCTTTCATCTTAAAAAAATAAATAGAAGGGCTCCCTACTTTCTACTTGACTGTATGTAAAGGACTGTTAAATGGGTTCTCCGAGACTTTTATATTGATGGCCTATACTGAGGACAGGTCAATATCAAATCGTTGGAGGTCCAACTGCCGGGATCCCTACCTTTCAGCTATTTGATGGGGCCACGGCGTTCGTTGACACGGTTTCTTCACGGTTTACAGCACAGCGCCGTACACTTCCATAGCAGCTGTGCCTGTGATTGCAGTTCCAACGCAATTCAAGTGAAGTGTATGGCGCTGTGTCTGGTAAACATTGAAGAGGGTTCGTCACCGCTCAACCTTTAGTCAGCTGATTGGCAGAGGTGTTGGGAGTCGGACCCCCACCGATCTAATATTGAAAACCTATTCTAAGGATAGTATAATGCGAGAGGATATGTGGTTCTCTGATTTTATAGGTGCTCGAGTAGGATTCCACTCTGTGGTAACTATCAGTACAAAATAAAAAACACGATTATCAAAATCATTGAGTGAGGATTCTTACGCTGATAACTATCCTAAGGATGGCCATCAATATAAAAGTCCCAGAGAACCCCTTTAATTACTGCCATGACCTATAATTACTGGTGGATTATAATTGTACAAATGGCACAATATTGAAAAACTTGACGAGTATCTGACGCTCAACAAATTTTCTGTTTTGTAAAATGGGGCCCATATACTCTTCTTGAACATGGGCCCTATGCTGTCTGTCTACCCATGCATCAGATAGTCTCATCATCATGGGTTGTAGTGGTGGTAACTGCAATAGGACCCTGGTGCCAGAGAGGGTTCAAAGGGCACATACCGTAAGAGAACAGCAGTAAAATAAATGGCATATGCCTGATGGGTGACCTTGGTGGGGCCCAGGAGCTTTATCACTGCCCGCCATTGTCTTGTAGGACACTAATGGAAGTACGGGAGTAATACAGGAGCAGGACCTTAGTGGCTGATACCTGTCCAGTTCTTGAGCACATTGCACATAAGTGCTGTAGCTCTGAGACCATATGAAGCAACATCTTATGGTAACGCTAAAAAATGATGACCATATGTGACCAACATACTTGATGAGTAAAACTGTGCACATCAATATGAGTTGTGACCTTTCTTTATCCAGGAGAGATAAGGATGATTTATTTTCAGAGATGCAGCTCCCCTTGTAGGCATTTTCCACCCCCAAATTTGTGCTAACCTTATATGAAAAACAGCTTTGCAGGAGTACAGGGAATATTGTTCAATGCAAGCGACAAGAATGAGACCGTCAGATGCCACATCAGCTATAATTACTTTCCCTTTTTGAAAGCTGGCAACGGTAAAGCCTAAGACAGCTATTATTAATATTACTATTCTGCAGAGATGCTCCCTCGCATCAGGCTTAATAATAGTAATGCGATTTTATTATTCTGAGACATTTCTGGGTGAAATTACAACTCTATTATGATGCTTATATCCCAGGGTTGTTTTTTTTTCTTTTCATAGTCTAATAAAAGATGCAAATAAGATAATAATAAACACATTTATTGGAAAAGTTGTACAAAGACTTGTATGAACATCTGAAGGACAATTATTCCATGTTTTCTCCTTCTGCAGGGCTGGATACCCTCCACCAGTTAACTTCACAGGGCCGCTATGAGCTCAGAATTGACATGCGAGATAGGCAAGAGTCTGTGTACGCATATTACAACAAGTTTTATGTGGGGGATCCTCGCAGTATGTACAAACTGCGCATTGGGGACTACAACGGAACTTCAGGTATAAAGACAGTACTCTGTATAAGTACTGGGGCTCTTATATCCATATATGTGAGTTTATATGTTGTCATAATTCATATATAAGTGTTATAGGTGATAAAATAGGGCAGCCTGCTTTTTTTTTTTCTTAGTAACAGCGCCACTTTTGTCTATGGGCCATACCTGGAATTGCAGCTCAGCCCAATTCAAGGGAATTGGGCTAAGTTGCAATACTAGATACACCCATGGGCAAGAGTCACACTGTTTCTTGAAAAACAGAAGACCCTTTTATTTAATCTCTTTCAACCCCTTTTTTTTAACCATCTGTTGGCATAATAGGCAAGTACAGACATTTATAGGCCATACATGCTGCAAATGTGCATATTGTAAAATTAGTTAATAGCACTCCAGGCTGCATGTCTCTGAATTGCTCTATAACTAAATACTTGATTTAAATTTTGTTTTCCAAAGGGGATTCCCTTACCTACCACCAGGGGCGCCCATTCTCTACCAAGGATAGAGACAATGATGTTGCTGTAACAAATTGTGCCTCATCATATAAAGGAGCATGGTGGTATAAGAACTGTCACCGCACCAACCTCAACGGCAAATACGGAGAGTCAAGACACAGCCAGGTAAGAGGCCACAAGGCTTGTAACATACGTTATGGGTAATAAGTTCAGCACCCATCTCTGTCAGCTTAAGGCTATGTGCACCTTTGAAAGGCAAACACTTTTTTTTAAATAAAGAGGTGTATCAGTGTGTTTTGTATCTTTATGAACTTAGATGTAATAGATTACAGGTGGATCTTGCGTGTCAGAGACATGCAGGACCCGCCGAAACTGAACCCATCAGGTCCGCGGGACTGACGGATTCAGTGAATATGGCTAGATACAGCTGCTCTATATAGAAAATACAGAGCAGCTGTAACTACAAAAGTAAAAATAATTTTAATAAAAAGTCTATACAAAGTTACACAAAACACTATACACCTTTATATATACAGTATATATATATATAAATATATATATATATATATATATATATATATATATATAAATTATACATATATATATATATATATATATATATATATATATATATATATATATATATATATATATATACATATAAATGCCTCTCAAAGGTTTACTTAGACTTTAAGTCTAACACATTTTATTTACATGGAATAATATAAATATATATACAATGGATTAGAAAATTTAGAGTTTTGATAAAAAAACGCTCACTCTTACGGAAACTCCAGCCATTAGCTGGAACAGAGTTGCTTCAAAGAGCGTCCCTCTCTCTTATCTCTCTCTCTCTCTCTTTCCCAGTCTCTATCTATCTATCTATCTATCTATCTATCTATCTATCTATCTATCTATCTATCTATCTATCTCTCTTTCTTTCTCTCTCTCTTTCTCTCTCTTTCTCTCTCTCTCACACACACACACACACACACACACACACACAAACGTTGAAATGCAGCTGTTGCAAGTATACTACTGCACTTAATAAACTAGATTTTATAGCATATAACAAATAGAAGAGAATAATATGGGGGGTAGTATCTCTTAGGGTTAATTCACACGCTACAATACAATTTGGTGGGGTTTTAAAAACCCCATTCACATGTAGTAGGGAAAAAAACGTCGCTGAATTGAGGGAATGCTGCATTTATTCTATTCCGCAGCATGTCAATTCTGCTGAAATTTTTCACTGCAAATTTGCTGCGAAGAGAGTCTGCAGCATGTGAACTCAGACTTAGACCCTTGCTGATACTCTTAATAAAGGGGTATGTGCACAGGGCCAAGCATACCCAAGTAAGCGCCTGTGTTTCAGTAGTCAGGACAGGGCTGTTCTCTGGAATCACGAGTCCAAACCACATCTCAGTATATTCTGATATGTGTTCAGGAGGTCTCTATAACTTTACAACCAGATGGTCAGTGCTGGAGCAAATAAAAAATACCTCTTCAGGGTCACTGAACATAGAATACAAATAGGTTAAAATATCAGCAAGCCAAATCAAGTCTAGAAGATTGAAAAAGCTGAACCTTAGGAACAGTTCGCTGCTTGGTGGGGAGCCAAGACTGCAAAGTGAAGACTTAAAAGAAATGATTAAAATTTCAGGTCTTAGCACTTTCTTGGTCTGTTTATATGCAATCTGCTGCATCACAGAGCAGAAATATTGTTTGCTCCCAATTCATATCTTGCATTACAGTTACAAATATATTTCTTAAATAGATATAAAAAAAACCTAATATTAGATATTTTATCCAGATATGTTTTCATTAAAAGATAACACTACATAAAGAAAAAATAATTTAATGTTTTAAAAATGAAATATAATACTACCCTCTACTACCCTGATCCCATGTATCGATATATCCCGTGTTATTTATTTTATTAGTCAGAGGAAAAATATGGTGAAGTTATGCTATGATCAAAGGCATATCACTAACAATCTGTTACACCACTTGCACACGACCTAGTTCGGGCCGTGAAAAATGGTCCGAGTATCGGCCGCATTTTCCGGCCTGACCGCGGTACAGGTGTACGGGACCCCTGACATCATAAACATTTTATGATGCTAGGAGTCTTTGCCTCCCCGCGGAACTGCTTTTCCATACAGTACAGAACAGCAGTTCCGTGGAGAGGCATGGACTCGTAGCATCATAAAATGCCTATAATGCCAGGAGTCCCGTTCACCTGTGTCACGGTCGGGGTGGGAAATGCGGCCAACCCTCGGACCGTTTAACGGCCTGAACTGGGTCGTGTGCAAGGGGTGTTAGTATGAGTGATGGGAGATGACAACCTTCTATTTGTTTCTTCTCCAAAATATTTAACATTGGATATTAGTTTGTCTATGGTATTTCATGGTAGTGCAGAATACAATTGCAGCACGGGAGGAGAGCTGGAGAACAAGCAGCAGAAGAAAATGAAGGAGGATTATAGTCGAAAAGATTTTGCAAGTTGAAGGCTGAGTTCACACCGGGAGGATACACTAAGTAATAGCACGCAGCGTATCCGCCCTGCGCACCGCAGGGAATTCTGGGCTAAAAACTGCAACAAATTGTGGTACAGTTTTTCGAACGGAAAGTCCGCTGTGGAAAACTACGGCACTTGCCAGCCTGTGATTGTCTGCAGCGGTGGTCACATGGAATGAAGCGTCTCCTCACCAGGAGGCCAGCCCTCTGACGTCATCCGGGCCGGCCTCTTGGGATGATGTTTCATCCCATGTAAGTGCCACTACAGCCTGTGATTGGCTGCAGCGGTCCCATGGGATGAAATGTCATCCCAGGAGGCCAGCCTGGAGGAAGAAATACAGACTCCTGGGTAAGTATAAGATATTTTTTTTTTTTTTTTTAGTTGCGTTTTTTGTGGTGGAATTGCTGCGAACCCAATGCAAAAAACCGCAACAACTGCAGTTGCTTTGGGTTTTACCTCCCCATTGAATTCAATGGGGAAATTCCGCAACAAATAAGCAGTGTTTACGCAAATAAAATTGACATGCTGCGGAATAAAAGTCCGCACCGCATTTCAATTTCTGAGCGTTTTTTCTGCTCACTATTTACGCAACGTGTGGAGGAGATTTTTTTTATCTCATCCACTTTGCTGCTACTGTATTTGCTGAGGATTTTCCACAACTAATTTTGTTGCAGAAAATCCGCAGTATTTACGCAACTTTTGTACTGACCCGAAAAGCAGATTTAGGGAAGGAAGAGTAAGGTAGCAGAGGTGTTGATTAAGTATAGTAGTGTACTATATAAACAGGATGCAGAAACTTAAAGACTATGTAAACCTTTGAAAGTGAATTTTTTTTCTATCACTGTGTTTTGTGCAACTTTCAAATTAGTTTTTATTACAATTATTTTTAATTATTGAGATACAGCTGCTTAGTAGCCTGTATTCAGAGCAGCTGTATCGTTTGCTGAATCCTGTACACGTCAGGTCACGGAACTGACGGGTTCAGTGCAAACGGATACACCTGTTATCCATCACATTTAAGTTCATAACTGAACCCGTCAGGTCCGCGAGACTGATGGATTCAGGTCTTAGCGAAAGATACAGCCGCTCTGTATAGAGAATACAGAGCAGCTGTAGCTCAAAAAGTAAAAATGTTACTTTTAAAAAAAATCACTTTCAAAGGTGTACATAGCCTTTAATTTTAGTCTGTAAGCATAGGAGTAAGGCAAATGAATGGCAGAGAATATCAGGAAATAGATATATTGGTAGCCATATTTGCAATTAATTGAAACAAAGTATTTTTGATAAGTGAAGGCTAATGAATGCTCTTTAAAGTGAATGTCTTCAACACCGTTTATTTTTTTTTTTAACCTTATTGGGTCCAAAATTCTGTGGTGATCAATTTCATAATATAATTTTATAAGGGTCAGACCTAGATTTTTCTGATAGACACAGAGTTAAATTATCAAATTATTTCTGCGAGCAGCCACCACTAGAGGGAGCTTAGAAGCTTACTGCATACTTTGAACTCAGTAATAAAACCATATCTAGTAAGACCCCACACTCCCCCTAGTGGTGGCTGCAGGCTGTCAGAATTGTATCATTTAACTCTACAGCTATGCAGCGGATTAGGAGCTCTGTGTTAGGAAAATGGAGCTCCAACAACAATAAAGATTTATTTTAAAAAAAAATGGTCACAGAATGTTTCACCTAAATGCGACATTGTGTTATAAGATGAACATTCGTTTTAAAGGTATATAGTCAATTTATAGAATAGTTGGGAAGAGGTAAAACATAGCAATTAATATTCCTTCCTCAGCCTAGAAAATGCCTCTCCTTTCATGCCCTCGGCAGCATTATGAGAAGTGTTGTGATCTAGCGGTTCAGTTCCTATCATGTACAGTATATTAATATTGATTTTTTTTTCTGAAATTAATTTTCGATGGTTTCTGTTTTCATCATGTAACCCTTACAGTACCATAATATGAGGAATCCGGCAAAAAGAAGTAGAGACAAAACACGTTAAAAAAATGTGTTGCTATTGTTATTTTTTTATGATATAGAAAAATGTTTATTAAATCTTAGGCTAGATATTCCTACAATCTGCCAGAACATCAAAAGTGTCCAAAATGTTTAAATGCATCTTACGTCTAAATATTGAAACCCGTGCATCAGATGCCAAGTATAAGTTTTTCCTCTGCAAATGTTGGTGCAGATTTGGGGCAATTACGCAACGAATCTGCACCAACATTTGCATAGTTGACAGGTAATTGAGACGTTGCAGATATCACAGCGGACTTGCCACATATTTCAGTTTTTGCATTGCAAAGGCTGAAATACGCAGTGAAATTCCGCTTCTTCTCCGCAACAGACAGTGCATGCTGCAGACTGAAAATTCTGCACCGCAGCCTATGGTCCACAGCGGAGTTTTCCGCAACGTCTGCACTAACTTTCCTAAAAATGTATAGAAACAAATGTAGAAAAACGTCCGCTGGAGAATTCCACTGCAATTCCGCCACGTCTGAACGCGCCCTAACTGCGATCTCTAAATCTCATATACGTACGCCCCTAAAAATACACAGTCATGTCGTTTGTACAGTAATTATTCTGACATTTATGTCACAGAACCTGGTGGATAATGTACCAATGATATCATACAACAGGTCTAACAAACACATTTGTAGTGTCCCAGTACACTCCCTACTTCCATAATAGGAGTAGTTGTCGTATGGTAGTAGGTTTGTCACAATGTAATAGTACTGTGTGTCAGTATGCCTCTGTATATCATGTATTTCCTGTGTGCATACACTGTGTATATTGCCATGTCTTAATTACTTTGCTGCCATCTATGGTTGACCCACTGTAAGTGAATGTGAGTGTTGGATTTCAATCACTCCTGAGACATAAGAAGTTTCCATCCAGAAGCTTCTAGCATTCTGTAGGTGGAGACTTTAGCCCAGTCTACCTCTTAGCAGAGGACAGGAAAAGGACAGCAGACGAGTTCTGGGGAGTCTAGAGTGAGGTGCCAGCAACCCATGCTGTGCAAGAGATGGCATGGAATCTACATCTATCTACCTGCCACGCCTAGGAGCTGCATGGTGAATCTCACAGCCCATGCAAAGCACAGATATTCCTAGGACCCTTCACCAGTCCATACAGAGGGGGGGTAACATATACATTTCTACCGCCTCCGAGAAGGAGAGAATCTATCCGTCAGAAAGCAGCAGTTTCAAGACGAGCCTTTCTGCAATCCTGGACCTTAAAGTAGGCCTCCGGTCAAGTCCAGTGCTCCGTGGTTTCCAAGCCACGTGTCTTAGGTCCGCGTCCGGCTGTCGGATACTGCGGCCCAGTAACCGCGAGTAACTACATTTCCCTCAAGTTAGTCACCCGCCGGGAGCCAACCGGTGCAGATCCCTTCTGTAGCCATAATAAGGACTGTCTCCCCCCAAAACCATAAACTGCATAATCTGAGGAAAGTACTGTGTCAGCATCACTCCTCACAAGCATATCCCTGCAAGTCAGCTAACAAGGGGTCCTCCTCACATGCACACTCCACTATACTTGTAATGAAAGACTGCATTGCTGTGAATTATTGCTGCACTTTATGGAAGTTCTCCTCAGTAAAGAGACTTTTGGTTAGCAGAGGACTGTGTCTGATTTTGCTTTCCATTTTTGACAATTGACTTGGTGCGTGTCCTAAGAGAGGTGCCCAGGGAAGGACCCCACTGCCCCGACCGTGACATCACTAATAAACCAGCCATTAGGGGGACTACTACCCCCATCAAGTCCTCTCATAACATCTGCATCCTCTGGGATACCACACATTGATGTCAGAAATAATACAGAAATAATAAATACGGTAATGTCACAAAACAGAGATAATTAACTAAGTAATGTCACAGTACAGGGATAACAAACATAGTGATGTCACAGTGCAGAGATAATACACAGGGATTAATGACCACAGGATTAATTTTTTTTAAAAAGTGATGTCACAGCACAATGATCATGGTCACTGTGTACCGCTATACAGGGATTGTGCACAAGATTGTTCCTCCCCATACTAAACAATCATTGCTGCGTTTACGGGGAGCAAACAAGTGCCGATCTACATGTTGTATTGTCGATCGTTTTAAAAGTGGTAAACACGGGCGATATCTACCCGTGTGAAACCACCTTAAGGCTAGGTTTATATCTCTGCGTTTAAACTCAACCTCAGCTGCTCCCGTATGTCATAATAAACTTAGAATAGTGTGAGTATTTGCTATTGCTTCACAAGTCTTGATGCATCTTCCAGGACATAACCTGATTTACACATATCAGCTGGATAAACCGGTTACAGAAAATGAACATCACTGCTACACTGAACAGCGAATCATATACCGCTGCATTACTGAGGTGTACGATGTATATTGCTGGTAGGAATTATATATCAACAACGAGCAGTAAATCTATTAACATGGGCAAATATATCAATCCACTCAATCAGGAAGATTACATTTTCTTGTTATTACACTGTTGTTTCTTAGGCTATGTTCATACTGAGTTTTTTGCAGGCAGAAAATTCTGCCTCAAAATTTCGTCTGGGCAAAAAACGCAGCGAAATGCGCTTTCTCTGCCTCCCTTTGATGTCAATGGGAGGTCAGAGATGTAAACACTCGAAGATAGAGCATGTCGCTTCTTTTTCCCGCGAGACGGTTTTTCCGCTCGCGGGAAAAAAAGGCCTCCGTCTGCTATTGAAATCAATGGGAGGCATTTTCGGCTGTTTTTTGGAGCGTTTTCCCACGCGGTTTGGATGTAATACAGACGTTATTTTTTTGCCACTATACTTTATGCCTACTAGTGACAAAGTTCAGGTATTTTAGCCAATCCATTGCAAACTGGTGCATAAAATCAATCACACAGTCATGCAAACTGCAAGGACAGAAGATTCTGAAGATACTTTAAGTGACTTTAAATGTGGCACTGTCATAGGATGTCACCTTTGTCACAAGTCAGTTTGCCCCGGTCACCTGTAAGTGCTATTATTGTGAAGTCGAAGTGTTTGGTAACAACAGCTCAAGATCTGTGAGTCAGAAGCTTCATAAAATAGATTTCCATGGTCGAGCGGCTTCACACAATCCATAGATCACCATGCACAATACCAAGCATCAGCTGTAGTGGTGTCAAAAAAGTTTCATACATACGTAGCCATGGCGACGCGTCCCTTAGCCGTCTTGCAGGCCGACCTCCTGCAGCCTGTGATTGACCGCAGCCGTCACATGGGATGAAACGTCATCCCAGGAAGCCGGCCTGGAGGAAGAAGCACAGAATTCTGGGTAAGTATAAGATATTTTTTCCTGAGTTGCGATTTTTGTGGCAGATTTCCGCCGCAAAAATCGCAACATCTGCTATTTGTAGCAGGTTTTAACTCCCCATTTACATCAATAAGGAAAACCCGCAACAAAAAATAAGCAATTACGCAAATATAATTGACATGCTGTGGACTAAAAAAACGCACCGCAGGTAAATTTCTGAGCATTTTTTTCCGCTCATTATTTACGCAGCGAGTGGATGAGATTTGTTAAAATTTCATCCATTTTGCTGCTACTGTATTATGCTGCGGATTTACTGCAACTAAATCCATTGTGGAAAATCTGCAGTATTTGCGCTATGTGTGAACTTAACCTTAAGCTGATTTCACAAACAGCGTAAAAATGACGCCTTGGAACCAGCCTCAAATTCTGCGATGAAATTTGCATGTGTTTTGTGCAGATTTGTTGGTGATTTTGGTGCGAAGATTTTATTCTGCATAGCATTTTCACAACAAATAGGACATGCCACAGATTTGAAGATCCGCAGCGTGCCTAGAATCCGCTCTGAAATTTTTACATTGCGATTGAATGGGGTTTGTTAAAAGGTGTAATGATCAAGTTTTTGCCCATATAGTGTATTTCAACAAAATGACCAAAAGTGTAATACAAATCTGCAATACAATAAATAAACACATATAAAAATATCTTAGAATATAAGCACACTTATAAAAAAGGGAGGATAAGAAGAAAAAATGTTGTTATATACAGTATATGTTTCTCTGGGAATTGACTGTGTATATTGTTTACCTGGGCAATGTACTGCATATTCATGTATTTGTGTCTCTCTGTATTTCGATGCTCTTTGTAGCCTTGTAATGTTCTGCAGCCTGTCAGGATTTTGCTTCTTTTCTTTACTTTTAGAAGACAGATCTATGTTACTTTTGTAATAGTTGCTATGGTTTCCATCCCAGAGCTGTCATTTGAGAAACTCTATATACAGCACAATATGACTAAATAGTTAAGAATCTTATAAAAGAGACATTATAACTTCAAACAGCACATTACAACATTTTGCAAAAGCAGTGAGATAAAGAACTGTAGGGTGCAAATAGTAAGGCCCCATGCACACGACCGTAAAAATGCCCGTAATTACTTCTATTGGCCACGTGTACCTTCCCGTTTGCGTACTGGAAGATGCCCGGGCCGTTGAAAAATATAAAACATGTCCTATTTAAGGCCGTAATTACGGCACGGGCAGGCCCATAGAAGTCTATAAGGCTCTCGTAATTACGGGAGCATTGCTAGATGACGTCAGGGGATTTCAATTTTTGAATAAAGAGAAGCAGAGTATATGGCGTGTGAGCGATCATGTGACCCTTTTAAGGGGTTTGGACATAATTGTGACATCATTTCCAGCCCCCCTTTTTTAAGGGTCCATAAATACGGGTGGAATATGGGTGACAAAAGACCCGTATTTACAGGCACGGGTCCGTAAATATGGGTTAAATAAGGGTTAAAAACGTGTGACAAAGGACCCGTATTTACGGCCAGTATTTACGGGAGGGACAAAAATACGGTCGTGTGCATGGGGCCTAAACAATCAAAACCAATCTACTACTGATATCATAAAGGAAAAATATATTAATCAGATGTAAATATGTAAATATTAATCAGATGTAAAGTCCTTGTGCTCAGGGGCCAGATCAACATTGATGGAGGCCTCTGGGCAAAACATTTGTTGGGTGCCCCTTCCCCAGTAGCAGTATCATGTAATACACGTGTAACTTAGGCCCCATGCACACGACCGTATTTTCATCTATCCGTAAATTCTGTCCTTAAATACAGATCCGTAGTCATCCGTAACTTATCCGTATATACAGATGGGTGTCCGTAGATACGCTCCGTGTTGCATCCGTATTTGATCCATATACATGGATCCGTAAATACGGTAAAGACGGTATACGGATGTACATCCGTAGCCATTTGTATTTACGGAAGCACCCATAGGCTTTTATGAGAGAGTCCGTGCCGTAATTACGGACAAGAATAGGACAAGTTCTGTAATTTTTTTAGCACGGACACCCATCCGTAAAAATACTGAAAGGTGTCCGTGGCCAATAGAAATGAATGGGTCTGTAATTATGGTCCGTAATTACGGATTAAATAGTTGGTCATGTGCATGGGGCCTTACAATGAAAATATACATTAGGGAATTGTCAGCAGTACCCCCTAATGTCTATAGATGAGGACCATCCTTATGTCTAAGAGGGCAGCCCCACTGTCCCCAATTTTCTGCTGTTAGGGGAAACAAGGTTTGGTAAGCTTGATACTTTGTTAAATTAGGAGAAAAGCGTTGCCAAGGGTATATGACAGCTGCTTTTACTCCCCTTCCTATGGCAATAAACATGCACACTAAGGCCCCATGCACACGACCGTAAAAAACCTCAGTTTTTGCGGACCGCAATTGCGGTCCGAAAAAACGGACCCATTCACTTTCATTGAACGCGGACACCTTTCCGTAGCACTATGGAAGGGTGTCCGTGCCGTGGAAATGTTCCGGAAATTATGGAAAATGTCCGTTCTTTTGCATTTTGCGGGCCGTGCTCCCATACTTTGTTCACCCTAACTAATTCACTACTTTGTATGGGAGCACGGGCCGAAAATGCGTCTGTCAGTCGGCGGCCGGCCGTGCCCGCAATCGTGGGCCGTGATTGCGGGCACGGTCGTGTGCATGGGGCCTAAGGCCGGATTCACACGAGCATGTGCGTTTTGCGCGCACAAAAGGTCCGTGTGTCATCAGCATATGGTGCGCGGCTGCGTGATTTTCGCGCAGCCGGCATCATTATGACACTCTGGTTTTATGTTTACAAACAGAAAAGCACGTGTTGCTTTTCTGTTTGCATTCATTTATTTTACTACTGTTGCGCGAATCACGCGCGGCACCCGGAAGTGCTTCCGTGTGCCGAGCGCGATTTGCACGCACCCATCGACTCCAATGGGTGCGTGCAGCGTGAAACACAGGCAAACATAGGACATGTCATGAGTTTCACGCAGCACACATACGCTGTGTGAAAGTCACTAACAGTCTGAACGGCCCCATTCATTAACATAGGTTCGTGTGAATAAGGCCTAAGGCAGACAGTGCAGGCAGGAGAAGGAAGAAGGGTCGGCTTATGTTGGATGGTACCCTAAGCAATAACTTCTGTTGGTGCCCCCTTATAATTTACTGTCATACAGTGTACAAATAAACATATCAAACAGTTCCTAAGTATAAGCGGCAAATAACAATGCAATTCAGTGTTGCCACCACCACATACTGCATAAATAATATAATGTACTATATATATATATATATATATATATATATATGTATATATATTTATATATATACAGTATATATATATTTATATATATATATATATATACAGTATATATATATATATATATATATATATATATATATAATACTAGTACTATACAATATACTTCAGAGTAAGTATCACATTTTTGGGCACAAATTGTTAATATATATATATGTACACCAGCCATAAAGTAGTTCTCAGTCTACAGCACGCTATTCTTGTCGTGAGCCCTAACTAATTCCATTAAAGTCAATGGTGTCCATCAGGATTTGCCAGTATCCATTTGAAAAGGGATCCAGCATAGCTTTCAAGGCTCTATTATAAACGGAACCCATGATGCTAGTGTGAACAGAGCCAATTCAGTTCTGCTACATCTGTATCTATACCCATGTATGAAACTGTTGGTTTATTAAATAGTTCAAGTGATGTTAAAAAAAAGTATCAATTTTTGCAACCAATTTTTCTTTTTGCTTTAATGCATGCAATCTCATATATTTTTGTCTGCAGCCCTCTGCAGAATTTCCATGACAACAGACTACAAACAATCCCGCGTTGTCTGATTTTGCAGTGACCAGTAAAGGCCCTTTTATACTGGCCAATTATCGGCTAAAAGAGCGTTCAAACAACGCTCGTTCCAGATAATTGCCCTGTGTAAACAGGGCAGCGATCAGCAGATGAACGAGCAAATGCTCATTCATCAGCTGATCGTATCGTTTCAAATGTGTCAAATATCATCGTTGTCGGCAGCACATCTCTCTGTGTAAATGGGGAGACGTGCTGCCGACATGACACAAATGTATGGGGACGAGCGATCAGAGTAACGAGCACTCGTCCCCATCCATAGCTCCTTGTGAAAGGAGCAAAGGAGCGCCGATCAAATAGCTGTCTCGCTGATCGGCGCTCATTGCACCGGCCAAACTTGATTTGTGTAAAAGTACCTTTACTCTCTTTCATCTGCCTCCTCTCCTACTGTATGTAGGTTATCCAGAAGATAAGGAAGGAATTGGGTAGCAGACAACTACAGGGTCAGACTACACACAGGGTGTGTTTATAGCTTGTAACCATAGAGACATATGGGTCTGCATAGAAGTTGCATACACAAAACGATAGATGGCAAAGTTGATGACTTTTTTCTTTTTATTCCAATTAAAAAATGTGGTTGCAAAGTGTACAAATGCTGTAAAGAGAATTAGATAATATGACACTAGCAATTATAGCGATGTCAATATTTGTGAACCATGAGACATCTTTATAACTATGTCTTGAGTCCATTTTTCAAACATGACTACTACATGACTACTATGAACAAGTCTGAAGACTATAGCAATGACTTTTGCCTACATATAAATCCCTTTCAGCAGGCCTCAGCTTTCCTAGCAATCCTATTGATTGCTAACGAAAAATGACGGCTGGAAGAAAACATACATATCTAGAGGAAGCTTCCAAGTTCAAATGACATCTCAATTACACTGGTGAAATCAATGGGAATAATGTACTGCATACAAGAGATGTAGAGTGGTAGATGTCCCGTCCTCATGATGAGGAATGCTTAATTACACATTAAAACACTTACCCTGACAAGGTCATTTGTGTTTTACTTTAATGAGTCTTTTGAAATAGCATTAGATATGATTTTTCATTTCCCTGGAGTAGAAAATTGCAGTTTAAAATGGCAATCTAATGTCACTGCATGCCAAATGCGATGTATATAAGTTACTCCACAGCATATTATAAGGATGTTACAAGTCACTAAGGATTTCTGCAAATAAATGAACACAGTTTATTCCTAGTAATACAAAAAGTAACATCAGAATTTGGCATGAGCTCAGGGGCCTTAAAGTGAACATTTATCTGTCATTAGAAAAAAAACCAAAAGAAAAATACAGCTGTCTATATGTATTATATGTAGTGTAGCCAGAATTGTTTTGTGTAACCTGATTTTTTTGGGATCTTTTCCTTTTTATCAGTTCTGTAAATGTTATTTTTTCTTCTATTACTGTGCCTGAGTGGGCTTCCCGGTGTGCAGCTATGCTGTGTGTGGTCTGACCAATCAATTGCATCCCCTCTCCTGCTCCTCCTCCCCTCTCACAGCATGAGTCTAAGGGTATGTGCACACACACTAATTACGTCCGTAATTGACGGACGTATTTCGGCCGCAAGTCCCGGACCGAACACAGTGCAGGGAGCCGGGCTCCTAGCATCATAGTTATGTACGACGCTAGGAGTCCCTGCCTCTCCGTGGAACTGCTGTCCCTCTGCCTCTCTGCAGGACAACTGTCCCGTGCTGTAATCATGTTTTCAGTACGGGACAGTAGTTCCACGGAGAGGCAGGGACTCCTAGCATCGTACATAAGTATGATGCTAGGAGCCTGGCTCCCTGCACTGTGTTCGGTCCAGTACTTGCGGCCGAAATACGTCCGTCAATTACGGACGTAATTAGTGTGTGTGCACATACCCTAACAGCAAAAGGAGAGAGATTGCAGCATCATTTCCCCTCCCTCTCTTCTTCTTTGAGTCTACAGTTAGGCTCTGTTCACACTTGCTTCATGGTTTTCATTTATCCGGAAATCACGACGCATTGCTAGATATGGATACCAATGGTACCTGATGGACTCTATTGACCTGCAATGGGGTCTGTCGGGTTTCACTGCGGTGTTCGTCTTTTTGACAGGAAAAATAGTGTTCAATGTTGCATTATTCTTCTCCTCAAGTCTGTCACAACTGCCGATAGAGGACCACCTTAGGAGGTTTCTGAACATTTATAGAAAGCCTGCAGGCAGGGAAAGTACAAACTACAGGCTGCTGGAAGGTGAGGAAGAGGCCACTTTCCCAATACAAGTTATACTACAAAGTTTCATATATTCACATGTACTACTGATTTATGAAAAGAAAAAAAATAAATATATATATATATATATATATATATATATATATATATATATATATATATATATATATATATATATATATACACTACCGTTCAAAAGTTTGGGGTCACCCAGACAATTTTGTGTTTTCCATGAAAACTCACACTTATATTTATCAAATGAGTTACAAAATGATTAGAAAATATAGTCAAGACATTGACAAGGTTAGAAATAATGATTTTTATTTGAAATAATAATTTTCTCCTTCAAACTTTGCTTTGGTCTTGGAATGCTCCATTTGCAGCAATTACAGCATTGCAGACCTTTGGCATTCTAGCTGTTAATTTGCTGAGGTAATCGGGAGAAATTTCTCCCCATGCTTCCAGAAGCCCCTCCCACAAGTTGGATTGGCTTGATGGGCACTTCTTGCGTACCATACGGTCAAGCTGCTCCCACAACAGCTCTATGGGGTTGAGATCTGGTGACTGCGCTGGCCACTCCATTACAGATAGAATACCAGCTGCCTGCTTCTTCCCTAAATAGTTTTTGCATAATTTGGAGGTGTGCTTTGGGTCATTGTCCTGTTGTAGGATGAAATTGGCTCCAATCAAGCGCTGTCCACAGGGTATGGCATGGTGTTGCAAAATGGAGTGATAGCCTTCCTTATTTACCTTGTACAAATCTCCCACTTTACCAGCACCAAAGCAACCCCAGACTATCACATTACCTCCACCATGCTTGACAGATGGCGTCAGGCACTCTTCCAGCATCTTTTCAGTTGTTCTGCGTCTCATAAATGTTCTTCTGTGTGATCCAAACACCTCAAACTTCGATTCGTCTGTCCATAAAACTTTTTTCCAATCTTCCTCTGTCCAATGTCTGTGTGCTTTTGCCCATATTAATCTTTTCCTTTTATTAGCCAGTCTCAGATATGGCTTTTTCTTTGCCACTCTGCCCTGAAGGCCAGCATCCCGGAGTCGCCTCTTCACTGTAGACGTTGACACTGGCGTTTTGCGGGTACTATTTAATGAAGCTGCCAGTTGAGGACCTGTGAGGCGTCTATTTCTCAAACTAGAGACTCTAATGTACTTGTCTTGTTGCTCAGTTGTGCAGCGGGGCCTCCCACTTCTCTTTCTACTCTGGTTAGAGCCTGTTTGTGCTGTCCTCTGATGGGAGTAGTACACACCGTTGTAGGAAATCTTCAGTTTCTTGGCAATTTCTCGCATGGAATAGCCTTCATTTCTAAGAACAAGAATAGACTGTCGAGTTTCACATGAAAGCTCTCTTTTTCTAGCCATTTTGAGAGTTTAATCGAACCCACAAATGTAATGCTCCAGATTCTCAACTAGCTCAAAGAAAGGTCAGTTTTATAGCTCCTCTAAACAGCAAAACTGTTTACAGCGGTGCTAACATAATTGCACAAGGGTTTTCAAGTGTTTTCTAATCATCCATTAGCCTTCTAACACAGTTAGCAAACACAATGTACCATTAGAACACTGGAGTGATGGTTGCTGGAAAGGGGACTCTATACACCTATGTAGATATTGCATTAAAAACCAGACGTTTGCAGCTAGAATAGTCATTTAGCACATTAACAATGTATAGAGTGTATTTCTGATTAATTAAATGTTATCTTCATTGAAAAAAACTGCTTTTCTTTCAAAAATAAGGAAATTTCTAAGTGACCCTAAACTTTTAAACAATAGTGTATATATAAAAAATAAATGTTTATATAGATAGATAGATAGATAGATAGATAGATAGATAGATAGATAGATAGATAGATAGATAGATAGATAGATAGATAGATAGATAGATTACCGTTCAAAAGTTTAGGGTCACTTAGAAATTTCCTTATTTTTGAAAGAAAAGCACAGTTTTTTCCAATGAAGATAACATTAAATTAATCAGAAATACACTCTATACATTGTTAATGTGCTAAATGACTATTCTAGCTGCAAACGTCTGGTTTTTAATGCAATATCTACATAGGTGTATAGAGGCCCATTTCCAGCAACCATCACTCCAGTGTTCTAATGGTACATTGTGTTTGCTAACTGTGTTAGAAGGCTAATGGATGATTAGAAAACACTTGAAAACCCTTGTGCAATTATGTTAGCACCGCTGTAAACAGTTTTGCTGTTTAGAGGAGCTATAAAACTGACCTTACTTTGAGCTAGTTGAGAATCTGGCGCATTACAGAACCATTGTGGGTTCGATTAAACTCTCAAAATGGCTAGAAAAAGAGAGCTTTCATGTGAAACTCGACAGTCTATTCTTGTTCTTAGAAATGAAGGCTATTCCATGCGAGAAATTGCCAAGAAACTAAAGATTTCCTACAACGGTGTGTACTACTCCCTTCAGAGGACAGCACACACAGGCTCTAACCAGAGTAGAAAGAGAAGTGGGAGGCCCCGCTGCACAACTGAGCAACAAGACAAGTACATTAGAGTCTCTAGTTTGAGAAATAGACACCTCACAGGTCCTCAACTGGCAGCTTCATTAAATAGTACCCGCAAAACGCCATTGTCAACGCCTACAGTAAAGAGGCGACTCCGGGATGCTGGCCTTCAGGGCAGAGTGGCAAAGAAAAAGCCATATCTGAGACTGGCTAATAAAAGGAAAAGATTAATATGGGCAAAAGCACACAGACATTGGACAGAGGAAAATTGGAAAAAAGTGTTATGGACAGACGAATCGAAGTTTGAGGTGTTTGGATCACACAGAAGAACATTTGTGAGACGCAGAACAACTGAAGAGATGCTCGAAGAGTGCCTGACGCCATCTGTCAAGCATGGTGGAGGTAATGTGATGGTCTGGGGTTGCTTTGGTGCTGGTAAAGTGGGAGATTTGTACAAGTTAAAAGGGATTTTGTATAAGGAAGGCTATCACTCCATTTTGCAACACCATGCCATACCCTGTGGACAGCGCTTGATTGGAGCCAATTTCATCCTACAACAGGTCAATGACCCAATACACACCTCCAAATTATGCAAGAACTATTTAGGGAAGAAGCAGGCAGCTGGTATTCTATCTGTAATGGAGTGGCCAGCGCAGTCACCAGATCTCAACCCCATAGAGCTGTTGTGGGAGCAGCTTGACCGTATGGTACGCAAGAAGTGCCCATCAAGCCAATCCAACTTGTTGGAGGGCCTTCTGGAAGAATGGGGTGAAATTTCTCCCGATTACCTCAGCAAATTAACAGCTAGAATGCCAAAGGTCTGCAATGCTGTAATTGCTGCAAATGGAGCATTCTTTGACGAAAGCAAAGTTTGAAGGAGAAAATTATTACTTCAAATAAAAAACCATTATTTCTAACCTTGTCAATGTCTTGACTATATTTTCTAGTCATTTTGCAACTCATTTGATAAATATAAGTGTGAGTTTTCATGGAAAACACAAAATTGTCTGGGTGACCCCAAACTTTTGAACGGTAGTGTATATCTATATATATATATATATATATATATATATATATATATATATATATATATATATATATATATAATTTACAAGGGGGAACCCAGTACATTACTTATTCTGGACTTTCAGCCTTGCTTATTATTTTATCACTTTCCTTTATTGTGTTCTTCGTGTTAAGGTCATTAATCATCACACTGACCAATGTAGATATAGTTTATGCAAAATATGCCTGTATATGCACTGCTTTAGGCCCCATGCACACGACCGCAAAAAACCTCCATTTTTGCGGACCGCAATTGCGGTCCGCAAAAACGGAGCCATTCACTTTCATTGAACACTGACACCTTTCCGTAGCACTACGGAAGGGTGTCAGTGCCGTGGAAATGTTCCGGGAATTATGGAACATGTCCGTTCTTTCGCATTTTGCGGGCCGTGCTCCCATACTTTGTATGGGAGCACGGCCCGAAAATGCGGCTGTCAGTCAGCGGCCGGCCGTGCCCGCAATCGCGGGCCGTGATTGCGGGCACGGTCGTGTGCATGGGGCCTTAGAGTTAAAGGGGTTGTCCCACTGAGCTAAACAAGAGAGCGGGAAGAAATTAAAATGCCAAGGAACCTCCAAGAGAGGTGTCTTTTCAAAAACCACAAACTTTTTGTTGAAAAAGAGCAAAAGTTTCATATTACACAAATGCAAGCAAAGATTTTCAGACAAGGGTTGTTCATCTTTTAGGTCAGCTCAAGAGATTCATCATCCAGCTGGGAAATTAGAAACAAAACATTGGTGAACATGGTTGGATAACCGTGTCCATCTCTGTTATCTCAGAATTTCGACTTATAAAATCCTCAAGTGGGAGAAGTGTAAACATTCTGAAATGTGTTAGATGATGAAATAAAAATGAAATACTGCATAAAAACATTTACCGTGCTGTAAATATGTTTAAAATAATGTTTTAATTACCACACGGATATCACACGCTTTAACGGGAACACAGAGCGGGAGAACAGGATTTTCCCCATTCTAGAGATAGGTGCGGGTCCGAGAGGTGGGACCGACATTTATGACATACTGATTGCTATTAGACCTATTGTCCCTAGGGTAACCCTGAGAAGGCTAGACTTCCCTAATGTCCAAAATTTAGTAGGACTGTTCCAGAAGACTGGTACTCATCCACTGTCCTGGAAATCCACCAAATGTGATCTACCAAAGACCGTTTTAGCTAGGTAGATTTTATCCTGTGTAGATCAGTATCAGAACAGAGATTTACAAGTGTGGGGTAGGAGTGAGGAGCAGGTAAGTTACTATAGCTTACTGGGGGCACTATGACTGACACAAGGGACCGCTTAGCAGACACTAATAGTACCGGAGCCGACACTGGGGGAGCTGTTGTTGACACTCGTTACCTCTAGGCAGACACTGGGACCCTGTAGCTAACACTGGGGGCACTTTGGCTGACTGAGAGCAGGTTTGCAATTTTATGTGGGAACTGTGCAATTGGAAATATCTGCTGTGGCTTGAGACTTTTTGTCCTGGCACAAGATCAAGAAGTGTTGTCATGGCTGCAGAAACTTAAAATCATATTTTTTAAATATAATTTAATATAGATGTTCTGGTAGTTCTACTTTAAAGACATTTCTAATTATTTCTTCAGTTTGTCTACTCATCTATTAAATCTATGATATTCTAGGCTTTACACATGTGGAGGTAAATTATTTTCTATCTAGAAAAATCACGTATTGGGCTTTTCTAAATCATTGGACTGTTGACATATGCGAAATATATATTAAATCACTTAAGATTAAATTTGCTACTTAATTAAGCAAAGGGAATACGACTACCTGCAAATTATCACATAATGGCTGCTTAACCCAAGAACAGTTAGGACATAAATGTTTTTCACCTCAATAGCTGTGAAACATATGGTTGTTAAGTTCAATATAATTTTATTTATTATAGAAATATAAAGCAGGAGGACAACTTTTAAGCCCTGTTCACACGGAGGATTTTTTTCAGGCAGAAAAAAAATCTTCCTGTAAATTCCTACAGGGATTTGGAGGCAGATTTTGACCATTGAGGGCCGCGGGCAAAAAAACACAGCGAAAACTGCTTTCTCTGCCTCACATTGATTTCAATTGGAGGTCACGGGCGGAATCATGGCAAGAAAGAACATGCCGGGTTTTTTTTCCCGCGAGCAGCTAAAAGCTGGCACGGAAAAAAATGCTTCCGCCTCCTATTGAAATCAATGAGAGGCGGTTTCCGCAGTTTTTTTGCACTGATTCCGACGCGGTTTCCACGTCAAAATCAGCGCATGAAAACTCTGTGTGAACTGGGCCTTACTCTATTCACCTATTTTGTTATGTTTGTGTCATATTTATTTAACTAATATCTATTTTCCATGCCTTTTACCCATAGGGAATAAACTGGTATCACTGGAAAGGTCATGAGTTCTCCATTCCATTTGTGGAGATGAAGATAAGACCATATAACCAGCGTACAATGAAGAAACGCTCCCTTCATCTCTGATCTTAGATGACCCATCAAGCATAGACATACATCACCCACCTAGTGCTGCCCTCCACCACACTACTGGACCAGCACATACACATGTACACGTTACTCTTTTCCCCTCAACGATCATCATTTAGCCTAGTGGTGGGCAAAATTATATTTTTTAGGGACCTTGGCAATGACTACTCCTACAATTTTTTTTACCTATACCCAGAATTACTATGGTAGAGTCAGAACAGATTATTCACTAATCTAAAAGGTAAATAGATCTATGTGTGCGTGGATAAGCTGGTTACTGAAAGGCCCAAGTCATCCGTTCATGGATTGCGTTGCTCATTGATCCATGTGAATGCCTTCTGCTTATTCTATGGCGTGGTTGTATCACCTGCTGTTACATAGACAACTGGCGAGGTCAACATGTATCCCACCACTGTCTTAGCCCATTCATCTAACAGTGATACATCATATTGCACAGCATTGATGTTATCCAATGTACTTTCTCCCTGACATGTCCTACTTTAAATATTCTTCACTGTACAGAACCTTCTTCACAATTCTCCATTATCTTATATTGAAAGTATTTCGAAACGCCACCCCAGCCTTTCAGCATCAACAGAGACTTGTCAAGATGACTGGTTTCCACCCAGTTAACTGTCTTTTTCTTGTCCATAGAGGCATGGTGCTGTATACTTGTCTATTTACCTTGCTCTCTGTGGAACCTCAGACCCTTTAGCACCCAACAAACTTTTTTCTGCAGTCAAGCGTAATTGTCTTGCTAATGATTAATGTGCCAAATTTTTAGCCCCTATCTCTTGCACTTCTTTTTTTTTTTTAATTGCCTGACATATACAAGAGGAGGAGGCTTCCCTTGTAGCACTGAAGACACAGAAGCAACCCAGGAACTTTAGTGACCTTTTCCCAAACTCCATTTATGACAACGCATTTTTTTTTGAGTAGGAGATCCGGTACTTCTCATATATTGGCAATATGTCATTAATAATTTGCATTGGCCAAAAAAGCACTTACGTGCATTGTTGCCTCAGAGCATTAAGGCTTGGCTGATATGACCACAAGGTCAATGTTTTTCTTACCAAAATCCCAATACATTAGTTTTTGTTGTTTTTTACATTTTATTTCTTCATTTCTCATCAGATTTTTCTGTGTCCCACATTATAGCCAGTTCATATGCTGATGCCCATGGTTCTAAAAACTGGAGAACATAGTGCTACGCAAGGTGGCACTTCCAGTAAGGAGATAAGATGCATTAAAGATAACAGAAGTTTGGGAAGCAGGTCCTAACTGCCAAACAAGAGACTACTGAGAGGTGCCTGCCAAAGGGTTAATTGCCCTATATAATCTTGTATCTCTAGTCCTGGATGCTGTTAGCTTATGTATAGATCCTTTTTTTAATGCATTTTCTATACGTTATTAAAAGATTCCTATGGGATGATATTTTGTGTGCCTGAGTTTCTTTCATGAGAATTTGCAGAGCATCATCAAGCTCTTGTGAGATCTAGAGAACATCATTTCCATTCGGAGAATCTTCTCCCTGAGGTCTTCATCCTGCACAGTGAAAAACACTCCTTTCCTCTAGACGTTCCATTTACTTTTAATTCAAAAACGCATTATATTGTGAATTCTATAATTATGCTCTTTCAATAGAACGCTGCACTAAATTATAGACTGAAGGGCTGTGTTTTGTAGGGGAAAGCAAAATCTTCAACCGGAGTCATCGGTAGGGCTATTAATACTTGACAATCTGAAAAAGAATGAAAATGGATGTTAAACACTACAAATATTTTTACGTTGCTGTAGCTTTTATTATACTATTCTCATTATTTATTACGCCATTGTTTATGTATTTTAGCCTTTATGGCGATATTTCTCGTCTTCTGTAAAGCAGATATAAGAGCCTAAAATTATCTGTCCAGTGGACAACTCCATATATCACTAAACCATTTCACATAGCACATGGTAGATGCGGGCATGTTTGCAATTCAACATTGAAAGGTTATCTTCGGACGCTTCGTAAGTAGTTGAATCATTTTATTATCTTAATATTACTCACTACTGGTCTGTTTATAATTGAATTATACCTTAGAGGTTGTCTGATTTAGACAATCACAGTTTGATAAAAGGGTCCCCTCACAATAATCTGATCACGGGGTGTGCCATTGCTGAGGCCTCTAGGGACCAGCTTGTAATCTTCAGGAAGTGTCACATTTCCCTGCAGCACTACCACAGGGAAATTAAACATTAAAGAGTTCTTGTTGAAATTAATGGACTGTCCATGTAATGAAACGAAGTGCCTTGTCCTTTAGCGCGTAAGACACTCTTTGTAGTTTGGCTGATAGATGAGTGTCCTTAATGGAGGATCCACATCTATTAACTTAGAATTCCCTAATAAAGTATGTGAAAATGTTTTTGTTTTTTTTAAACCAAGCAACACCTTTAAAGTGATTTTCCATCTATATTCATAGTAGAACCATTGCCCATCACCAGCACCAGATTTATATCTCATGAGCCTATGGGCACAAAATGATTTGTGCCCTTGAACTTTCTCATTACTAAATCTTTACCCATTGCACCATGCAAACTTATAGGATACAGCTATACCACATGTAGAACAGTATTAGATGAAGACGTTTGCATCTATTCTGATTGCTTGAGACATAGTCCATCCCTAACCCAGAAGAATAGGCATTCTTTCCTGTAGGGCCTCATCGAGACATGGACCTCTTGTGACTATGGGAAATCTAGTCGTGTATATCACAGATAATGAAGACATAGGGCATGGTAGTTTAAAAGCCTGAGGTGCATAGTGGTAAAATCACTTGATCAGTAGGGTGCACATGCACTTTCAATCAGTTTGAGCACATTCACTTCTATTTAGCCTGGCTAGCTACAATTTACAAAATGTTTATAGTGCTTCCCTGGGCTGGCTGAGCATAGCACTTTCATTGATTTTTTTATGTTATTGTGTGTCCACTTTTACATGTGGTTTTGTCATTTTGGATTTCTCAGGGGGCGGTGCACTTATGAGTGTTACCCTCCATGCAGGGCCGATTCTAGCTTTTCTGCTGCTTGGGGTGAAAATTAAAATGGCACCCCCCCCCCCCCCCAGATTTTGATTGACATCCCCCTGGCTGTTCAACATCACTTCCATCCTCCTCCGACCCTTGTGGATGCGCCATTGCTTTGTACCCCGCTGGCATGCGTGGGCAGCGATGAAGCCGGACAGAGTACACCTTGCTGCACAGTGTGTGTCCAAGTAGTACAAGACAATGGCACATCCGAGAAAGTTGGAGGAGACTGGTAGTGATATATAACAGCCAGGGGGATGTCAATCAAGCATGGAAAGATGGGTTTGGAGGCAGGACTATGTGACTCTCCATGATAGCGTCACCGTCCCATGACCCTTTAATGAGTCATTAGCATATAGTGTGCACCATTTTACACAGCTAAATTGTATAGATTTTGCTGCATCTGAAAAAAACATACAAGGGAATATTGTCAGGTCATGTATTACTGCATGGTCGGAGTATAAGAGGTTAAAACTAACAGACAGGTTCCCATTAAATATACAATCAATTGCAACAATTCCATCTGCCATGCAATTTTGTTATTATAAATATATCCGATATAATTACAATACCAGAACCAAGCTCAATAAATATATACAGCACCAGAACAAAGCTCAGTACATAAATACAACACCATAACAAAGCTCAATACATAAATACAACACCAGAACAAAGCTCAGTATATATATATACAGCACCAGAACACAGCTCTCTACATAACTACAACACCAGCACAAATAAAGCTCAATTTAGTGCAACCCGTGCCTTATAGGATTGTACAGCATAAAACTACAGCTCCCAGCATGGTCCGAACAATGGTAAGGATATACTGGAAGTTGCTGATTCACAAAAAAAAAAAAACACCCATTATCTCGCTGCAGATCATACAGTGACTACAGTACTGATTAGAGGCAGAATAAACATTTACATTAAGTGACTCACAGGTGACATCGTTTCGGATTCTAGTTGATCTTTTTCTCTTTTCTTCTTTATCTGGTCCAGACCTATATGATGACTTGTCCAAGCCACAGCCCATTTCTGCAGTTTGCCGCTTAGATTTCTTCAGCTTCTCACTTTTAAATAATTTCTACACCTATAAATGAAGATCAAATTCTAATGCTGACACACACTATGCCCCTAAATATTATAACGCCATATATTGCACCTCTAATTCTAATAGCACCATACACTGTGTCCCTGACTATAATAGCACCCTACACTGTGTCCCACACACACACACACACACACACACACACACACACACAGTGCCCCCCATAGATAGTGCCCACCCATAGAGTCCCACTTATAGAGCCCCCTGTAGACAGTGCCCCCCATAGAGCCCACTGTAGACAGTTCCCCACATAGAGCCCCCTATAGACAGTGCCCCACATAAAGCCCCCTGTAGACAGTGCCCCACATATATAGTGCCCCCTATAGATACTGCCCCCATAGAGCCACATGTAGATAGAGCATCTATAGATAGTGCTCCATTGTAGATAGTGCCCCTTGTAGATAGTGCCCCCCATAGAGCCCCCTGTAGATAGTGCCCTAAATATATCCCCTGTAGATACTGGCCCCCATAAAGCCCCCTGTAGATAGTGCCCTACATAGATCCCCTTGTAGATAGTGGCCCCCATAGAACCCCATGTAGATAGTAGCCCCTGTAGAAAGTGCCCCACATACAGCCTGTAGATAGTGCCCTACATATAGCCCCCCTGTAGATAGTGCCCCACATATAGCCCCCTGTAGTTAGTGCCACACATATAGCCCCCTGTAGATAGTGCCACACATATAGCCCCCTGTAGTTAGTGCCACACATATAGCCCCCTATAATTAGTGCCCGACATATAACCCCCTGTAGATAGTGCCCCACATATAGCCCCCTGTAGATAGTGCCCCACATATAGCCCCCCTGTAGTTAGTGCCCCACATAAAGCTCCCTGTAGATAGTGCCCCACATATAGCCCCCTGTAGATTGTGCCCCACATATAGCCCCCCTGTATATTGTGCCCCACATATAGCCCCCCTGTAGATAGTGCCCCACATATAGACCCTCATGTAGATTGTACCCCACATATAGCCGCGCAACCCTGTAGATAATGCCACATGCTTTTAAGAGAAGAATAAAAAACATTGCATACTCACCAGATCCTGTTCCAATGCAGGCCTGAGGTCATCACGCCACTTGCATCGTTGAAAGGCACTGATTGGCAGGGTGCCTTACCCTGCTATTCAACGACGCAAGGGGCGCAATGACGTCATCGTCCCGCTTGAGTCATTGAAAGGCGTCGAATATGCCCTGCCATTGAGTACTTACGCATGTAATTGTATCTGCGTCCTTTAGACTCAGATACAATTAGAGTGCAGGATGGGGTGGCGGCGGCTTGTTTCAGTGGTGCTGCCGCGCCCTAAGAGAGGCAGCAGGCCGCTGCCTGAGGCAAGAAACTCATCGGGGGGGTCAAAGGAGGGTACATATCTTCAGGTTCCTCATCCACCTGCAACCCATCTCTCCCATTTGGGGAGTCAAACCAAGACATTCAGCTCTGGAGAACGTGTAGGTGGTTGTCTATGCAAACACCGGAACATAGAAAGATCTTCCTAAGCTTCAGCAAATGGAGGCCACTGATCTTTGCAGGGCCTTTTGTCTAGTAAGGTCAGGAATTTCTCAGCGCCCTCACAGTCTTATCGTTCTTCAGGGAGCGTATGTGCGCACCTTCACGTTTGCGCACACATATCCGACGTCGCCACTCCCGCCTCCACGGAACAGAAGACGAGGAGAAGATCTATACAAACTGAGTAAATCTCCTTGTCTTCTGTTCCGTGGTGGCGGGAGTATCATCGGGAGCGGCGACGTCGGAGATGTGCGTGTGAACAGGCATACGTGAGATTGCGCGCACACGCTCTCTGCAGATCGATAAGACTGTGTGATCTCGCGAGAGAGATCACACAGCACAAGCTGGCCTGACACCGTCCATAGCTGATTGGTCAGTGTCAGAGCGATTAGTTACACGCCCCCATGCCACTTAGAAATAAAGAAACACTCCATTGACAGTTCAGGGGGTTACTTACATATCGGGCACCAAATATAACGGAACTGATATCTAAATAACAGAGGATAGATTTTTTTTTTTTATGTGAGACAAGGCTTGTGCAGCAGTTCCTATCACATGGTGCACTCACCTGCACATGTATGGGCAGGTGAAAGGTTCTCTTTAATGACATTGGCTGTATGTTTGGGGTCGTTGTCCTACAGCAGAAAACATTTGGAGCCAATCAGACACCTCCCGGATGGTATTGCATGATGGATAAGTATCTGCCGGTATTTCTCAGGATTGAGGACACCATTAATGCTGACCAAATCTCTAACTCCACTTGCTGAAATGCAGCCCCAAACTTGCAAGGAACCTCCACCATGATTCACTGTTGCCTGCAGACACTCATCATTGTACTGCTATCCAGCCCTTCAGTGCACACACTGCCTTCTGTTACAGCCAGATATATCAAAATTTGAATCATCAGTCCAGAGCAAATGCTGCCATTTTTCTGCACCCCAGTTCCTATGTTTTTGTGCACAGTTGAGTCGCTTGGCCTTGTTTCCACATCAAAGGTATGGAGTTTTGGCTGCAATTCTGCCATGAAGACCACTTCTGGCCAGACTTCTCCCAACAGTAGATGAGTGTACCTGGGTCCCACTGGTTTCTGCCAGTTCTGAGCTGATGGCACTGCTAGACATCTTCCAAATTCGAAAGGTTTGATCTGCTGCACTAAGTTTTCTTGACCGACCACTGCTTCTACATTCCTCAACAGTGCCTATTTCTTTGTGCTTCTTCAAAAGAGCTTGAGCAGCACCTCTTGAAACCCCAGTCTGCTTTGAAATCTTTGCCTGGGCGAGACCTTGCTGATGCAGTTTAACTACCTTGTGTCTTGTTGCTGTGCTCAATCTTGCCATGGTAGACCCTGCGACATAAAACTGTCTTCCACAACCTCACCCTTGTAGCAGGGTTTGGCTGTTCCTCACCCAGCTTTAAGCCTCCTACACAGCTGTTTCTGTTACAGTTAATGACTGTTTTTCAATCTGAACATGAAAATGCTGATCCTTATCACCTGTTTGGTATAATTGGATAATCATACACCTGACTATAATCCTACAAAACCCATGACTTTGTGTAAGTGTACCCAAAATAATTGATGCCGTTTTGAAGGCAAAGGGGGGGGGGACACACCAAATACATTTCTTTCTGTTGATTCGCTTTGTCTTTTGTTAATTGATGAAAAAATCTATTAACACATTTTTGAAAGCATTCTTACTTTGCAATATGTTTCCACAACTGTCTAAAACTGTTGCACAGTATGCAACAATATTCTGGTCCACTGAAGTTGATAATAACCTGCAGTGTTTACGTGTGTTTTACTATTTAGCTTGGCCCCTTGGTATCTCAGAGATTCACAGAGCTGTCATGATAGCTTAGAATATATACAGTGAAGGAAATAAGTATTTGATCCCTTGCTGATTTTGTAAGTTTGCCCACTGTCAAAGACATGAACAGTCTAGAATTTTTAGACTAGGTTAATTTTACCAGTGAGAGATAGATTATATTTTTAAAAAAACTGAAAATCACATTGTCAAAATTATATATATTTATTTGCATTGTGCACAGAGAAATAAGTATTTGATCCCAAGACTTAATACTTGGTGGCAAAACCCTTGTTGGCAAGCACAGAAGTCAGAAGTTTTTTGTAGTTGATGATGAGGTTTGCACACATGTTAGATGGAATTTTGGCCCACTCCTCTTTGCAGATCATCTGTAAATCAATAAGATTTTGAGGCTGTCGCTTGGCAACTCGGATCTTCAGCTCCCTCCATAAGTTTTCGATGGGATTAAGGTCTGGAGACAGGCTAGGCCACCTTTTTGGGCCACTCCTTTGTTGCCTTGGCTGTATGTTTCGGGTCATTGTCATGCTGGAAGACCCAGCCACGAGCCATTTTTAATGTCCTGGTGGAGGGAAGGAGGTTGTCACTCAGGATTTGACGGTACATGGCTCCATCCATTCTCCCTTTGATGCTGTGAAGTAGTCATGTGCCCTTAGCAGAGAAACACCCCCAAAACATAATGTTTCCATCTCCATGCTTGACAGTGGGGATGGGGTTCTTTGGGTCATAGGCAGCATTTCTCTTCCTCCAAACACGGCGAGTTGAGTTAATGCCAAAGAGCTAAATTTTTGTCTCATCTGACCACAGCACCTTCTCCCAATCACTCTCAGAATCATTCAGATGTTCATTTGCAAACTTCAGATGGGCCTGTACATGTGCCTTCTTGAGCAGGGGGACCTTGCGGGCACTGCAGGATTTTAATCCATTACGGCGTAATGTGTTACCAATGGTTTTCTTGGTGACTGTGGTCCCAGCTGCCTTGAGATCATTAACAAGTTCCCCCCGTGTAGTTTTCGGCTGAGCTCTCACCTTCCTCAGGATCAAGGATACCCGACGAGGTGAGATTTTGCATGGAGCCCCAGATCGATGTCGATTGACAGTCATTTTGTATGTCTTCCATTTTCTTACTATTGCACCAACAGTTGTCTCCTTCTCACCCAGCGTCTTACTTATGGTTTTGTAGCCCATTCCAGCCTTGTGCAGGTCTATGATCTTGTCCCTGACATCCTTAGAAAGCTCTTTGGTCTTGCCCATGTTGTAGAGGTTAGAGTCAGACTGATTAATTGAGTCTGTGGACAGGAGTCTTTTATACAGGTGACCATGTAAGACAGCTGTCTTTAATGCAGACACCAAGTTGATTTGGAGAGTGTAACTGGTCTGGAGGAGGCTGAACTCTTCATGGTTGGTAGGGGATCAAATACTTATTTCTCTGTGCACAATGCAAATAAATATATATAATTTTGACTATGTGATTTTCTTTTTTTTTTTTTTTATATATATAATCTATCTCTCACTGGTAAAATTAACCTAGCCTAAAAATTCTAGACTGTTCATGTCTTTGACAGTGGGCAAACTTACAAAATCAGCAAGGGATCAAATACTTATTTCCTTCACTATATATATAATAGGAAGTGAAATACTAGATATTGTATATGTCAAACGCAGAAGCTAGAGTACTTATATTTAACAAAAAAATTGTTATTACCCACTGGACCCACTTAAAACTCCCAATCCCCCAAGTAACACTCACAGGTCTCCTGGTAGCAGGGTTTGGACTCTTGCAATGAAAGACAATAAGCTGGCCCTGATGGTTCTTAAATACTAGTCACCGCTATATATTTTTTACTAACTGAAGCAATGGATAATTAATGAGTGTATTTTTGTGACCCGGAAAACGAATAATTAATTTGTAAGGGAAAGACTTTCACTGCTTACTGCTGCCTCCCTTTATATCAGTTGTGCAGGTAGAAGGACAGCTTCAATCTAATGTGAGGCCCCTACTTACAGCAGCCTGTATCTCCACTTTTTGGAACCCTGTGAGTATAACGTGGGGAATAGGGGTGATGTGGATCAGCTACACTTAGGCTAAAAAAAAAAGCTATATTTTTATACCAAATCCATGAATTGTGACCCCTTCCACAATGGCGCACTATGCCACCTTCTCTGCCCACCTCTCCACCTACCCCATGACTACGCTTTTTAATGCTATCAAGAAACAGTATCCAGATAGATGTGAAACATATTACATAAACCTCTCTTTTGGCATAAGTTTGGCCCAGAAACACCCAGGGGTAAGTCACAGGATACTTTTGGATATTTTTTTCGTTCTACTAAACATTTTCAGCCTAAAGCCTGAATTATAGGTTTTGTTTGGGGATTTTCTTTAAAGTGGTTATATGAGATTAGAAAAACATAGCTGCTTTCTTCCAGAAACAGTGCCTGCTATTGCAGCTCAGAATCATTCGCTTTAAAGTTCACACTCCCTTCGATTTTTGCTGTTATTTAAATAGGACATCACTTCTTTATCTCCTATGACTAGTGTCAAACACAATGCGCTTGCATTACAAACAACTATGCCACTAACTATTGTTTAGATGCTGAAACCCTGCTGTGAAAATCAGGTATTTTTTCTAAAATGTCGCATTTTCAGTCATTTACAACATCAGGCCAAATATTAAAATTCCTGAAATTGCCAAAGCCAGCAGAATATAATCTAAATTCATATCTCTGCAAGACTCTTATGTTTAAAAATTGAAGAATAAAATTAATATTTAAAACTAAATTTCAAGACAAGCCAGGGTAAACGCAAATTAATTCATCTCCAGTAAAGAAAAAGATTACTTCATGTTCAGTAAACACCAACTTCACCGAAACCAATTGTTAAATGTCATTTTAGTGTGTTACAACATTCCTAGGGTGATATAATCACCTCTATATTAGCTGCTCAGAAAAGAAAAAAATATTTTATTATTTGATACAGGTTAACACTATGTGTGCTGAACTACAAGCTTTAGTGAAATTTCACTAGATGATGATGGATAGAGATAGATAGATAGATATGAGATAGATAGATAGATAGATAGATAGATAGATAGATAGATAGATAGATAGATAGATAGATAGATAGATAGATAGATAGATAGATAGATAGATAGATAGATGATAGATAGATAGATAGATAGATAGATAGATAGATAGATAGATAGATAGATAGATAGATAGATAGATAGATAGATAGATAGATAGATAGATAGACGTGATGTCATGTAATTGACAGAAGCAGATAGGAGAAAATCATTTGGAGTTGAAGGGGGAATCACACAGGTAAAAAAGGTTGCAGTCATGTTGCATGGTGTAGCGCCCATTGCCGCGGACCGTCGGGATTACTCACTCCCCCCTCCCCGACGGCCGCAGCCATGGACCAGTGAGCGCTGGGCCGCATCTCCTCCCCAGGAGACACCAGCGCTTACTTCCGCTCCATTCGGCTGCGTCATGTAGGGTGCGCGTGCATGCTCGTGCCCGGCCTTAAAGGGCCAGCGTGCGCACATGAAAATAATTACCGATTAACCCATGACAACCCTGGACTATAAGAAGGGCCCTGCCCCTTCACTCATTGCCTGAGCGTTGTTGTGTTTAACCGTGTTAGTCTTGCAAATGGTCCTTTAGTGTTATCCTGTTCCCAGTGTTCATATACCTGCTACCTGTATCCCGTGCTACCGTTGTTCCTGTGCCCTAGAAGTTGGAGTCGTGTTGTGCCTCTGGTCACGCCTGCTGTGTTACACCACACCAGGTGTCATCTGCCACGCTTTGCATCTTCTGCCGTCTGAAGTACCATCTGTGCCTAGCCACTGTGACTGTCTGGACTATTCAGGTAACCTTGTGCTGGACTTTGTATTATTGGGTACTCTGTTGTTTGGCCAGCTGCCTCCCCGCTGTGCGGTGTGGCCTGGTGGGTCCACATACCCACAGATCGTGACACATGGCATGTTGTATCTGTTACATAAGTAACATGTTGTTTTCTCATTTAACATAAGTCTACGTTAGCAGAGGTAGCTAAAATGCCTCTTTGCAACATAACAAGACACCAGTATTATAAGTGGTAGATTGGGGGCCCTGTTACAGATTTTGCATTGGGGCCAAAGAGCTACAAGTTACACCTCTGTTCAAAGCCCAAATAGCAATGCTCAATCAATAAAATAAGTAATAAAACTGCACTGTGCAGCGGCCTTTACACAGGTTCAGGCATTAAGTGTTAAATCAGGGAGTGCAAAAGGGAAAACGTTCCGATTCAATGTCAAAATGAGACACATTTACTATAATTGGCTCTGATGTACAAATTATCGGGAATATACATAACTAAGTAATGGCATGAAATCCATTAAGCAGAAGATTAAAACTAATATCACATTTTTTAAATAAAATTATACCAGAGGTTCACTAATTACATTTTTGCTGACAGCATGTAACAATTGATTATTTTTTTATTCATGGCACCACTGAATACAAAATGTAGTAGAATATAAACAGGATCATGAATAAATATGAGAATGGTTTTAAAACTACAATTATTTTTAGCTAATTTGTGTGATTTACAATTACAATGCCACCCTCGTCTACTAGCCTTGGCCTCTTCTTATTTTATTCAAACATCTCCAGCAAAACAACTCTCCAGAGAGAAGAAAGCTATAGATGTGTAATTTTGGTTGATATCCTGGGTCATGTTTCATGTCTCTATAACAGGAAGAACGTTGACTTACAGGGTAGCTACCTGTGGGTGGCACTAGAGAGACAGGTTTTTTTTCCTTCTGGGAGAGAGCTATTTTGCATACTTGTCCCAGGGTGCATTGCCCTTAAAACTCCCTACAAGCTGAATCTCCATAATTAGAATATGTACCTTGTGAGAATACATATGGTATCTCACATAGCCAACCAGAGCTAAACTATGTACTGATGAAGAGCAACTAAACTGAAACTGTGCTGGCCACAGCTGATTCGGCTGTTATTCTAAATTACGTTGCAAGCCTCAATAACGGCTTGGACATTTAACCCCCAAGTCACTGGTTGGGGAACACTGTTCTGGAAAAACTATCATTCAAACATTAAAGGGTTATTCCAATCTTGTAAAGGGAGGGCAAATCCCTATGAAATGTCATCACTTTAAGATCAGTGGGGATCTGACTTTACAGACTCTCACCAATTCTGAGAATAAAGGGGCCCCAGCGCTGATTTAGTGATGCATCCCCTGCTAAGTTTTCCCTGCACAGCAGCGCTCCTGGCCACCTGGCTGTGCAGGGAACTGTGGCTGGCCCCTATTCACTTGACTGGGGTTATGCCACAGTTCCCTGCACGGCGGGGGCACTGCTGTGCAGGGAAAAAATAGTAAAATGGCCACAGTGCTATTGCAGCGCTGTGGCCCCTTTATTCTCATGATGGGTGGGGATCCTAGAGGGCAGACCTTCACCGATGATAAAGTGATTGTATAACATAATAATATGCCAACCCTTTATAAGATGGTAATAACCCTTTAAATTAAAACCTTGTAACCCAGGAGCCCTCTTCTAATCAGTAGTCCAACATTCTTGTGGTCATTGTACCATGAAAGAACCTGCAGAAAATTCTACGGACAAGAAACCTTACGGTTGTTTCAGGACCAGTAACACATGGTCTAACTTATAGTTATTAAAGGAGAGATAATTAAAGATTATACCAGAAATAAATGAAAGATTCATGCTTACTATACGCAGTTTTAATGACCTATACATTCTTTATTATACATGCTCTGCATTATAGAATGAAACTATGACTATTTAGTACAATTGAGCCCGGCAAAGTCATTTATTATGGAAACAAAACCATATGTTATATATAATTTCCAAAGACCTAACACCCTTGTTAACTGATCTTATTAACTCGTTGCTACAGTTAATTTGCTCATCTCAATTCATTGCCTGTAAGAAGTGCCTGGTGGCGTTGTATGTTTTAGGCCACCAGCCTCGAGTATTGTGAGTGACACAAGTGGATTGCCACCTCACCAGTTTCCTGGAGCATCTTCAATTACTGTATCTGCATGTTACAGAAATTTCAGTATTTAATCAAATGACACATTTTTAATCCTTCAAGAACCTCCGTCGCAGATTACATTTAAAAAAAATGACAGAAAAAATAGCCCAACATGCAACGATATTTTTTAAGGTAAAAGGAAAGTTAATGGGGTCCTTAGGGTACATGTGACAGATCCGTCACTGCTGTAATTTTATTTTTCTGTTATTATGACAGAACAAAAAACTGGAAATACAAAGTCAGGTATGAACTCATACCTTATACAATGTGACTTTTTTTTTTTAGATACCGTCTTTCCATTATGGTGGGATCAGAATGGACAGTAGTGTTGTTTAGCAGTAATGCTGATGGCATTACTTACAAACTGCATTTCCCACGATTCCCTTGTCACTTGGCTAGGGTAGAGCAGAGAGTGATTACAAAACTAAGAACTGTGTAATGCCTAATTTCCCCTGTGGTGGCGCTGCAGGGATATTTAACACCTCCTGCCGGGTTTCCCTACAGCTTACCGCTGATTTCTTGAGATTTATGTGGAGAGATACTCTGTGATCACCTGCTTGTTGGGACCATTCCAACAAAAAGAGATTATCCAGTGGTCAACTCCTGTAAGTACTGATGTCGGCAGTATTGGCACCACGGAGACTAATTAGCACTATGTTTTTTCTATGATCAGAATTGAAAATCTACTATGAGCAAGTAGGTTAACTTTTTATCTTATAGTATTAGAGATAATACTGTATTACCTAACTCCCGAACACCTCGTTTACAGTACTGCTAGCAACGAGACTCCAAGAAACCCTGGAAGTGTGTAAGATTAATAAGAAAAGAGGACCAAATCAGCATCCAAGTATTGAGTCAGGAAGCACGCAAAGTCAAAAGCAAATTAAGGTACAAGTTAGAAAGCGGAATCAGAATATCAATCATGAGCCAAAGTCAAGTAAGAGAGAAATGTAAGTCAGTGAAAAGCTAGGTCAGAGTCAGAACTCAATTCAAACAAAGATGGAAACAAGAACGACACCTGTGGATGTGCTATTCAGAGACGTCATGATGTGTGTGTGAAGAACTGACTCAACAATGAGATGACTATTGTTCCTACAACAGAGGCTGATGACAACAAAATAAAAGCATAAAAGACTGCAATCAGCAAAGTGCCACAAAGTGATCTTTAAAAAAGTGTAATTTGCAGCCACATGGATTTTGTGAAATTTAATTTGTCGCTCAGCACAATTTTTAAATCCAAAGAGACTTGTCACTTCTAAATTTTGTAAGCTCAGATGAGTAAACATAGTTCATAACTGTTCTGGATTTCCCTGTAGAGCATGCATAGAGCATAAAAGAGTATAAATACATAAACATGGCACGTACAAGTCTGTTGCAAATTCCTATTTTTAATTCTGGTTAAAGTGTAAAACACAGTTCTGACGTTGTTTTAAAGAGATTGTAGTTTCAAAATCTCAATTCTCCCTACCAAACAACAAATATTCCCATGCATACAATGTGTATGGGAGCCATACATAGTCCTGTGCACGTTTACATGCTTTAGAGCAATGGTGGCCAACTGTTCGAAAAAAAGACAACTCCCAATAGGGCCGGATTTACCTATAGGCACAGTAGATTGGCTAACGGAAAATCAAATACATATAAATACACTAAACAATGTGTATTCATATATAAATTATGGGTTGGTTTGTTTGTTATATAGGAAGTTGCATTTCTGTGGGAGGGGATCAGGACACCCAAGGAGAGAGAGGGGTAAGGCTGCAAAGGGTGCTGGATGTTGTCAGGTGCGCACCGCAAAGTCCTGCTTTATTTTGTAAGTGCAGACAAACATTTGAAAGGCACACATAAATTAAAGTGTAGCTAAACGTTCGACAAACTTCTGACATGTCACAGTAACATGTCAGAAGTCTGGATTGGTGGGGGTCCGAGCACTGAGACCCCACCAATCGCTAGAACGAAGCAGCTGAAGTTCTCGTGTGCGCGCTCATCTGCTTCGTGTCTGTTCGGCTTTTTCCGGAAATAAATGTATCGGTTTACGGACTCGATAGAAAGTTTAGGAGCCCATACAGTGATACATCGGCTTTCCGGAAAAAAGCCGAGCAGACACGAAGCAGTTGAGCGCTAACACGAGCACTTCAGCTGCTTCGTTCTAGCGATTGGCGGGGGTCTCAGTGTTCGGACCCCCACCAATCCAAACTTCTGACATGTCTCTATGACATGTCAGAAGTTTGTCGAACGTTTAGCTACACTTTAAGGTGTGGCCTACTTAATGGGAGAAGTCTAAGGCGCCAGACAATTTGTGACTACTGGTATAGCTTGGCCCTGTAGTTGGGGAGGTAGATGGAACCTTTGGGATTTTTAAGTCATGTAACTACTTTTATACCCCGCCAGGGGCTTAGGGAAGAGTTCTCAGTAATTAAAGTATATTTGTTGGTACATTTAAGCAAAGAAGCTCCTAAGTGGAGATGTCCTTCCCCGGACATATGTGGAATCACGTATAGAAGCCCACTTCATGTACAAGACTTCTATACTGATGACTCTATTTTTAAATATATACTGTATTTTTAACCTATCATATATAGTGTATAAACATAACAGGGCCGGGACGATGGGTAGGCAGAGGTAGACGGCTGTCTAGGGCACTACCTCTGGTCAAATGGGGAAAGGGCGCAATTTTAATAACAACATTTTTTTTAATATACTGATGATTGCTGCTTACTTCATTCATGTCACATCAGGAGTGCGGCGCTGTTGACGGGTGCTGCTTAACCCCTTACTGGCAGCGCTGCACTCCTGCGGTGACAAGACACTGACGAAAAAAGAAGCAGTTGAACTTGCCAGTTCTGTACCACCGCGGTTCTGATCGCTGTCAGGGTACTCACCAAGATGTCAGCGCCCTCACATTCACTCTCTCACTGTCCACCCCCCGGCCTGCGGCACCGCATCACAGGAAAAGGAGACCGGGATCCAGGCCAAGGAGCAGAAGAAAAGAGTCACTCAGTGCCACTGACAATTGGCCAGTGAGCGTTTTCCCCATCAGATGGTGAGAGCACTCATTGGTAGTCACAGTGTCGTGTATCACTGAGCTGACCAATGAGCACTTCCATCGATTCTGAGGAGGAAAGCGCTGATTGGCAAGAAGGTAAGCCATCTCTTGAGCTGACTGGCTGCAGATGGGAGTATGCGAGCCGGTCAGAATACCAAAATGTTAAAAAACCAGCCTGTGCCGTTCTATTGAGGAGCTGCCAGGTGCATTGCGCCGCAAAATGCAGATTGTAATTGTATATAATGGATTAGGGAAGGGGGTGGTGGTGGTGGGGCTCTCAGGATGACAGGGGGATCTAAGGCTAGTCAGTGTCCGGGTTGTGGCGGGGGACGCCATTTGCCTTGTCTGCCTAGGGCACCAATTTACATTTACAGGATGAAACATGTTTTACTGATAAGTGTCCCAGAATCACCAGGAGATTCTGGCCATTTGCTCTACTGACGTGTGACAATTCTTCTGAGCAGCATTCATGCAAATCCACTTAGGGGAATACAACTGTACATGCAAATTGAAATTGGTGAATACATAAAATCCTATCCATCCTGAACATTAGGAACATCTGTCTATTGCCCAGGAGGTCTCACAGCTGTCAGAAACTGGTGTGGCAGAAATGACTAAAGTCTGGCATTTTGGAACAAATTGTGTCGTTTTAATGGAATAAATCTGCAGGACAGTCCATTACAAACCATGCAATTAATTATAAGAATGTCAGACCGTCACTACCAATACGACCCGCTGAACACATGAGATCTCACAAGACTAGGAGTGTATTGATTCCTTCCAGTGCTCCCTACTTAGCACAAGCAGGGACTCGCAAGCCGCAATTTTAAGACATAAAACAAAGATAAATTCTGCAAAGCTGGAATGTAAAGGCATCGCTATTAATCACTCAACTTTTTAACCAGTTTCCTGCCAGAAAGGGAGACACATGGTGGCAGTGAGAGATAAGTGTTATTTATAATGATATTTTAATTGAAGTGTCACAGATATGCTCATTACCATAATTAGCGTGCAATCTTCAGGCGGGAACTAAAGTGTAATGAATAGCGAGAATAATATTAGCTTGGGACACAGTCAGGCTGAGCCGAGTGCCAGCAGTAAATTGGGCAATTTGCATAACGAGATGGCAGACTTGTTAGAAGAACCACAGGGCTTGTATGATATGACAACCTCTTCCGAACACGAACCATGCAAAGAGAGTGAAAGAGATCGTTCAGCTGGGATTTTACAAGCCAAATGTTCTTTCCTATGTTCCAGGGACTCCTCATTTGCAAAAACACATAGGAGCTGCCATACTGAGAAAACCTGCACTGGTTATTCCAATAAAATGAATCATTCTGTTTGGCGCAGGTAAAGTGGTTGATGGGCTCCTCCATTTATTATTCTTCCTTTTGTAAGGAGAATTGGTTCAGGTCGAGTAGGTCTATTGACAAAGGCGGACACAGAAAGCTGAGGGCCCCCATGCAAGAACAGTATATGAGCCCCTTGCTCTCCAATGTTTCATCATAAATAACCCCTTTATGTCTCTCTAACAATCCATCAGTAATTGTTAGCCATTTATATGCAATCTATTAGACAGGAAGGCTGCTTTAAGGGGGCAGTGGGCACATTTACCTATTGGAGTAGGCAATAGCCTCCACTCATCTGGGAGGGCTTTCCACATTTTGGAGTGCCCATTCAGTCAAAAGAGAGTTTGTGAGGTCAGGCGCTGATGTTGGACGAGAGGGCCTGGCTCAGAATCAGCATTCCAATTCATACCAAAGATATTCAATGGAGTTGAGGTCAGGACTCTGTGCGGGCTGGTTAAGTTCTTCCACACCAAACTCACCCAACCATGTCTTTATGGATCTTGCTTTGTGCACTGGGAGGTTGTCCTGTAGAAAAGAGAGTGGGTTAAAACATGCTTTAGGGAAAACAAACTGACCCTGTTAAACCCTACCAGGTCACACTGCCTAAACAGAGCAAAGCCCCTTGAGTGTTGCTCTGTTTAGGCAGGGGCAGGGTCAGGGTTTAACAGGGTCAGTTTGTTTTCCCTAGAGCATTTTTTGACCCACACTCTTTTTGAAAGGACAACCTCCTTTTTATCAACATAAAGTAAAAGTTAAGTTTTATTGTATCGTTTTTTTGATCAGTCGTTTTTTTCTGTGACTTTACATTTTTCTTATATAACCGCTGTCTATTATCTGGCCTACAAAAGCCGTTACATTTGTTTGGCTCTGTGAAAACTTTTTCCCCTGGGGCACAGTCATGCTGGAATAGAAAAGGGTCGATCCCCAAACTGTTCCCACAAAGTTGGAAGTTACAATTGTCCAAAAAGTCTTGGTATGCTGAAGCATTAAGATTTCCCTTAACTAGTACTAAGGAGCCTAGGCCAAATGCTGAACAACAACCCCATAACATTATCCATCCTCCACCAAACTTCACAGCTGGCACAATGCAGTCAGGCAGGTAACGTTCTCCTGGCATTCACCAAACCCAGACTCGTCCATCAGACCGCAAGGCAGAGAAGCGTGATTCATCACTCCACAGAACACGTTTCCAGTGGCGGCTGCTTTACACCACTCCATCCGACGCTTGGCATTGTGCTTGGTGATGTAAGACTTGCATGTAGTTGCTTGACCATGGAAACCCGTGCCATGAAGCTACCGGGCACAGTTTTTGTGCGGATGTTAATAACAGAGGAGGTTTATATCTCTGCAGTTATTGAGTCAGCAGAGCGTTGGCGACTTTTATGCACTATGCGCCTCAGGAATTGGCTCTGTAACTTTATGTGGCTGGCACTTCGTGGCTGAGTTGTTGCGGTATCTAAATGCTTCCACTTTGCCTTAATACAACTCACAGTTGATCGTGGAATATCTAGGAGGGAAGAAATTTCACTAACTGACCTTTTGCAGTTGGGGCATCCTATTACAGTAACATGCTGGAATTCAGTTCCCTTTAAACAACTTATAAATCTTACCCTAAGACTAAGAAGTTGTGGCAACAGGTACCCCACCTACATAATATGTTGTCTTGTAGTGCCTGAAGCAATGTTAATAAATTACCAGGTACCAGTTTTAAAACACATGAATATATTCAGGCCATGGCTACCAAAATTTATATTGTAGCCCAATGGAAGTTCTTTTTGTAATGTCGGGGTAGGGAAACAGACAAGTGAGCCCTAATCTACCCGCCACTCAGTCCCTGCCTACTTGCAACGACCCGCAGTAGGCGACGGGGTACAACTGGGCGACGGTCCCTACACTCAATAGGTGCACGACAGACAAACAGACAAGGGTACAAAGAAGTCAGGGAAATGGGGAAGTGGGGACACCGTGAGCAACAAGCGACGTGAACGAGCCGAGTCAAACCAGGAGATGAGCGAGGTACAAAAACGCAGAGCAGAAGAGTGGTCAGTAAAGCCAAGGTCAATCACAAGCAGAGGATCAGTAGTTCAAGAAGCTGCAGCAGGGCCAAGAAACCAACAGAGAAGAATCACAAGCAAAGGAGGAACAGGAAAGGCAGGTATAAATAGACAGAGGGCGGGAGCTAGCTCCGTCTGGCCAGGCTGTGATAGGCTCTCCCACTCCCTTCCTGGGTGGTGGAAGATGGTGGAAGATGGAGTCAGTCTCACAGACATAGAAGCAGGTGCAGACTGATTACCTATGGGCGTCGACACAGAAGTTGTGTCTGGCAGATCCTTTACACTTTTTGACTGCAAAACTCATCACAATGTATGAAAAGTAAATGTGGTCACAATGGACACCAGGGAGAGATTATTTTTGTTATATGGTAGCCCTGGCTGATATATAGGGTTGATCCAGCCATCCGGTCAGCCCCAGCATTGTGAAACCTTGCTCATACTCCTCAGGCATACTCATTGTAATACTTTATCCCTCTATACCCCGACTGCTGGCAGCCAAAAATAACTTCCATTGGACCACAATATGAATTGACTTTCAATGGAGTTTATCAGGTTCCACCAAGGTGTCCATCACGTTGAAGGGAAAAACAACGCTGCATGCTGAGCTATTTATCTTGTTGAATTTGACGGAACTGTAAAAGGAGCTGCGAACATGGCCTCACTATTGATTTATTGTTACTGTTTAATTTTAATTTACTTTTCCTTTTTTTCTTTTATACAGCGATTATGTTTGTCACATAATGACTATTATCCTATATTGCTATGCATGATTATCTTTCCACAAGTGGGGACCCCTGTGAAGCGACACCCCTTTCACGAAGTTCTATTTGACTTCTGTGTGCCCTCTCCATTGCAAAAAATTGGTCTTAGCCAGTGAAATATGCTGACATTTTCTGAAGCTAAACTTGTAATGTGCAATAAAGTTGAACCATCTGCCTTCAGAAAACATGGATTATATTGACAGCATATTCTTGTCAGTATAATTATGCATTGGATGTAATATTATGGTATAATAAGAATTTTTGGTCTACACAACCTACATAATACATATTGTTATTGTTATATTGTCAGCGCTGCATAGACACGGACTACAAGTCTTTCTTAGAGATAACAGTTATCGCTTGCTATTTGCTCAGCAGAAATACAGTTTACAACAGTAAGCATAAAATGATCAGTGTTGTAAGAGAGAGTTACTGCAACGTGAAGAAAAACAAGCAGGGCCGTTTCATTGACATATATTTCAATACAACGCTTTGGAATTCTTACTTGCAAATCCCAACGGTGCATTCAAGTTAATTTGCAGGCCGCATATTTCACAGAAAAGTTAATAAAGCTTTAAATAGAAAAACAGACGATTGTGCTGGAGGTGCTGAAAGCGGTATCGTTTATGCGTACAGCGTAAAACTCATTTACATTGGATCTTGCTTTGCATCTCGAAAATTAGTGGATCTTTTATAAGATTTATTCTATGTTGTATCCGTCACGTTGGGTACGTGGACCCACTGGGCCTACCGCCTTAATGGTATGAATGTCTATTGTTCGTATAGGTGTACCTGTGGTAGCTTCAGACAGTAGCGAGGCAGGCTCGGAATGGACTTTGGCAGCAGGCAGACACCGGGCGTGGTGTAACAGGACAGGCGTGGTATACAATACAGCACGAATTCAACTCAATAAAGGTATTTGACCTGGACAGCATGGGATACAGGTTACAGGTAGCAGGAACGGGAAACACTGGGAACTGGAAGACACTAGGAGAACATTTGCAGAGACAAACTAGGGTACAGACAACAAAGCTCAGGCAAGGCAGGAAGGGGCTGGGCCCCTCTTATAGTCCAGGGTGCTCATGGGATAATTTTGTACTTTTACTCAGGAGCGCGCGCTGGCCCTTTAAGAGCAGGACCCGGCCGGGAGAAGCGGAAGTGAGCTTTGGCGTCTCCTGAGGAGGAGATGGGGGCCAGCACTCACAGATCCGTGGTTGCAGCCGTCAGGAGGTGAGTGAGCCTGATGGCCCGCGGCCATGGGCATGACAGTATCATTATTTCTATGATGTACTTTAGCTTTGCTTTGTTTTAGTCTATTTTTTATATTTTATAGAGAAAGTTTTTTGGTGTAAGAAATTATTTTTTTATAAAAAAAAATAATATTTGTTTTTGTCTATTACATCTTTTGTAATTCATCAACGGGGCTCTAAGGACATTATTGTTCTACTACATAATAAACTCAGACTGCCATCTGTTCTGTTTGTTATTTAATTGTTTTTTATCTCATCATTTCAAAGAGCTAAATTAGACTTTGTTAGTGTCTCTTTCGCTGTAATTCATATAGAAAGTTATGCACAAAGCACATTTCAGCAAACCGTCATCTTCTGTGTCCTTGGATATAGATGTTTTTTAAATCATTAATTATGCTTTTCTTAAGATGTGTTCCTTAAAGCGACCTGGACACTGCAGACAGTGGAAAATGTAAATCAATGCTTGATGCTCATAACAGGTAAGGTATCGGGCCATAGTTAACCGTTTGCTGGTGTATTTCGTCATTTCATATCAGTTCATGTCCCTGTGAAAAACTAAAAAAACGAATGTGTCTATTTTAAGCACCAAAACAAACTTCAGCGAAATAGCCTAAGCCTGTTTTGAAGGGAACCTACAAGAACAACAGAAAAACAGGCAAAGATGGTGACTTGGTTGGACTCAAGCTCAAGTCAGTAGTGCTGCCAGATAGAAGTATTAACCACTAATTCAACACGCCACCCACGTGTGGTATTTATCAGCATAATAATTATCATCATTGCCAGTACCCCTAGTGTTTGAGAAGAGGGCAGCCTTTGCCAGTGTTTTTGATAAAGGGCTAGGGCACAAGACTAAATCTTTGCCCCAGAGGAAGGAAAGCCTAGCTATGACTTTGACTATTATAGTTGTACAGTGTCCAATAGCAATGCCTCCCGTATCTCAAGTTCACCTATGCATTTACAAACAAGAGATCAATTTTGTTTGGCCAACATTAAACTACAACCATTCTATAGAGGACAAGAGGTGTTCCCCATTTGATCTCACCGGTACTAGAGTCTCAGTTGCAGACATCACTGAGCAGATCTATATGGTGTCATGTAGACAATGAACATTTGACTGACTTTGTATTACCAATAGAGCAGTTAACAAATAGAAAATGCTGCACAAAATTATTTATGCATCCAAATGAGCGCCAGTATATGTTAACTGTGTCTGCTAATAAACAATATAATTGTTACATGAATAATCCTTGAAATATGTAATCTCTGTTAAATAAAAAAAAAATGTCCTTGACATTGTTCTTTCATCGTAGACTAAATCAAGTCAATCTTCTACTTGGAGCACTGATGGCTAGGCTGAAGCTTTCTTGTCTGTAAATTTCTTGACCTGATTCATTAAGACAATCAGTTCTCCTTGAAAGAGTTGCAAATAAAAAAAAGGAAGAGGTGGCCATCAACAGTATGAATGAATATAACCATAGTAATTATGAACATGAAATTAAATACCAAGTTGGGTGATATGTTATTCTGGATAACCGCTGTTCATATGGTAACCAGTAATAAAACTAATTTGATGACCATCAGGCTTCTGCATAAAGACAGACATTACTTACTCCCCCTATGTGACTCTCAAAAAGATCCAGGAAGCTGAGATATAAGGAATGGTTTGGCGAATAACTCTAGATAGGCTTCAGCTGCCTCTGTACCTGCCTTTGCTATGAATGGGAACACTGTGGTCCCTGAAAAAATTGTTTAATTGACTAACAATATAAAGGATTATATTAATTTCACAGATAGGCACAGGGACAGTTAAAGGAGCTCTGCAGTGTGGACTCTAACAAACAATATGGGGTCCTTATATCTCAGCTTCTTGGACTCCTGTAAATGTCTTAAATGAAGGATGTGTTAGGACTTAAAGGGGATTTCTCACAACGGGCATTTATTTTATATCCACAGGATATGCCATAAATCTCTGATAGAGGCGGGCCCCACCTCTGTTCCACTCAATGTGCTACGCTATTTCTGTAACTCCCATTCACTTCTATTGGAGTTATGGAAACAGCATAGCTCAGTGAGTTTGGCTGTTTCCGGAATCCCAACCACCCCTCTAATGATACTCCGGCTGGATGTTGCGGTCAGCAGCAGAGGTGGGACTCGCATCGATCAGACATTTATGGCATATCCTGTTGATATACCAAAAATGTCTGTCATGTGTCAACCCCTTTAAGAGGCAGCGCCTTTCATATTCGACAAAGATTTAAAAGTATATACTGAATGCTCCAGCCGAATGAATCCAGCTCTGGCTTTGCAGCAGTGGTTTAGCAGAGGAAGTTAATGGTGGGAATATTTTGATGATATATTAGACTTCCTAGAGTGCAATATGTCAAATTTAGAGGGATTATATAAAAATTCTATAATCTCTTTAAAACACACACGCAGACTGCCTTGTAATATCCTGACATGGAAAAGAAAGGTTTTCTCTTTGAGTTAGTGATTTCTAGAAATGTCAGACAGATGAACCTTGGTCTCACCAGAAGAAAATATTATGAGGGCTCACCCTCCGGCTATAATGAATTAGTGCATGTCTACATTGAAGTGCTTTATGACCTATACTGTCATCATTATACACACAGACACTAAGAATTTATTCTGTAAAACATAAAAGTAATAATCTCTTCAAATAGGGGTTTCCTCTAGTGAACCTCATGTTCCCAGTTCTTTGGGGACACCTTTTGTATCAGAATCTAGACCCACTAAAATAATCTTTGATGGGTCAATCCTGTTTAGGAGAATGGCAAAAACTACAGGATCAACTATAAGTTGTTTGCACAGTTATTTCTGTTATCTGAGCACAATATCGGCCTCCTACTGCATAAGTGCAATCTTAAAAGATATGTTTTCAGCCCATCTCTTCCATGATAGCCATACAGGGGGGGGGGGAGCTAAATTTAGCTATTGTAGAGATTACATTAACCCTGGCTCGGCAGGATAACTGTAATCAGATATTTTCTCTAAGCTCTCTGGACTTGGACATGTAAACCTATTACTCGTAATCCATCCTCGCAGACCAGCATGATGTACTGTACAGGAGGTCTCACCCTAAGGAAGCAGGGGTATTTAGCAGAAGTCCAATTGCTTTTTCGAACAGGGATTACCGCCTACCTGCTATAGTATCACAGTTATTTTATTTTTTAAAAGTAGTTATTTCTTTGTACAGCCAATTTGAAAGAATCATGCAGGACATCCATTTTCTTACTAAATTAATTCCAATATTTATTAGCTACTTTTAAAAAATGCTGTTTACACGCAAAACAGATGCATAAAAAATTTAATGACAGACACAGACAAAGGAATAGATGCAAAAAAAGAGATGGACTCCCCACATATAGAAATGACCCAGATACAGATAATGAATGAATGGTGGATATAACAGTTGCAGAATATTGTAAATACACCTATAGTAACATGATAACATGAACAAAATGGAAATCCAAAAGAGAAAATAGCACCATAAAATGAGTGGCCAAGCTGAAAGCAAAGGCCAAGGAGAAAGCGTATCAGGGAGTCCACCACACCCAAAGTGCGTTTCGCAATGAATGCATTGACCCCTATATTAAGTATAAAGATAAGTGCAATAGAAGCTGAGTCAAATATACAAAATATACTTCCTGATTCTCAGAAGATCCGGTTCTCTACTTTCAGCGTGATGGTCCTGGAACCTTTTTTTTATTTTTCATAAAACCTCGACCATGTCCTCTTCTGTAGAAATAATTCTAGATCTGATATTTTTATATCTTTGTCTACAGTAACAAAGATGTAGCTCTCACATATGGTTTTCAATAGTTATGTAGGACAATTGATCTTGGCGGGACAGAACAAGGACATGTCATTACTGTACTGCACTCAGGGGCGTTACAAGTAACTATGTGGCCCACCGGACTATGACCACCTTCAGCAGCAAATTCACAACATGAAAAGTGTAAAAGACTTCTTTAGTTTCCACCCAAGATGCCATATGTCTTTTCCTAATTCACAGTAATAATGTACATAGTGATATCCCCATAGATATAATACACATGGTAATGCCACGGTAAGGCCTAGTTCACACAGAGGTTTTTTTTGGCTCTGTTTTAGATGCAGGTACCGCATCAGAAACTGCGCCAAAAAATGGCCAAAACTGCCTCCCATTGATTTCAATGGGAAGCGGAGGCTTTCTTCCCCCGGTTCCTTGTTCCGTCTCAGACCTCCCATTAAAATCAATGGGAGGCAGGGAAAGCGTTTCTTTTGCTGCGTTTTATGCACGCAACGCTGAATGGCCACGACCGGAAAACACTGTAAAAAAGATAGTGAAAACACCGGCAAAGAAAGTGCAGGCAGGTCGAAATCTGCCCCAAGATTCCTGAAGGAATTTTGAGGCACATATTTCTGACTGCAAATAAATTTGGTGTGAACATAGCCTAAAGGGGTTACAGCACAGGAATTAAACAAACATTAATGTTACAGTACTATTATTATTCTAAAGCGCTATTAATTCCAGGGTGCTGTACATAGGGTTTAAAGTGTACCTCCAATTATACAGACATTATTTAGAGTGAAGGAGTGCGCACAATAACAGTTTTCCTAAATAACTTGTATTAGCGAATTTTCTTCTAACAGCAGCACGGACTGTGTATAGTCCGAGCTGCCGGCCGCTCATAACTCTGCATTAGGGGACAGGGTGCCCTGCTCTGTCACCTATTCTCCCATCATCAGAACGGCCTGCAGCGGTGTAGGATCACATAACATTGTACAGCGGTGGCGGCCATTCTGGATATAGGAGTCATGGAGACAGAGCAAGAGCAAGACGCTCTGTCTCCTAATGCAGAGTTATAAGCGGCCGGCAGCTCGGACTATACACAGTCCTTCCTGCTGTTAGAAGCAAAATCGCTAATACAAGTTATTTAGAAAAACCATTATAGCGCACACACCTTCACTATAAGGGTATGTTCACACGCAGTGTTTTCAGACGTAATTCGGGCGTTTTACGCCTCGAATTCCACCTGAAAAAACGCCCCTAATATGCCTACAAACATCTGCCCATTGCTTTCAATGGGTTTTACGATGTTCTGTTCCCACGAGCCTTAATTTTACACTTCGCTGTCAAAATACGGCGCATAAAAAGACACCCGCGAAAAAGAAGTGCATGTCATGGGACGTTTTTAGAGGCGTTTTTCATTGACTCCATTGAAAATCAGCTCCAATAACGGCCGTAAAATATGCCGCAAAAAACGCGAGTTGCTACAAAAACGTCTGAAAATCAGGAGCTGTTTTCGCCTGAAAACAGCTCCGTATTTTCAGACGTTTTTGGTCACTGCGTGTGAACATACCCTTATCGTTTTTCAAAATAATGTCAAAATAGATTGTGGGGCAGAAATAACAAATTTACTTCTGTCTCACGATCGACAGATCTGCAGGAGATCCGTGGCATTACACAACTCCTCTAGCTGCTCATCTCCGTGTTATATCCATATATTTTTGCCAAATATTTTTTGGGAATCCCATCAGAATAAAAGTAGTAAAACCTTTCTTTCGGTGCCAAAGACGTAGCCGGGCGTTATGACTACAGTATACTAAGCATCACTAAACTAACATCAATCTGTAACCGTTGAACCATATACGGTAATTATACCGCGCTTATGTTACATCATTTTTTGAGATTGTTACAGTTCAGAACATGGAGTAACCTGTTTTTAGGTGTTATTTTGCAACTCTTCCTAATAGCCTAAGGCTGAGAGATGATTTACAAATCACCTTGGTTATCTCCTGTCAACTAATCACTTAATGTTTGGGCATGTAAAAAGTTATTTGTAGTTTAATTGAAGGATTAAATAAGAACAGCTACGCATACTGCAAATCAAAATTGTTGAGTGGTTCTGCCAAAGAAGCCCACAATGCCATTATTTTCTGGCCTGTGAAAGACGGAGCCTGGAGCTTAAAGAGGCTCTGTCACCAGATTTTGCAGCCCCTATCTGCTATTGCAGCAGATAGGCGCTGCAATGTAGATTACAGTAACGTTTTTATTTTTAAAAAACGAGCATTTTTGGCCAAGTTATGACCATTTTTGTAGTTATGCAAATTAGGCTTGCAAAAGTCCAAGTGGGTGTGTTTAAAAGTAAAAGTCCAAGTGGGCGTGTATTGTGTGCGTACATCGGGGCGTTTTTAATACTTTTACTAGCTGGGCGCTCTGATGAGAAGTATCATCCACTTCTCTTCAGAACGCCCAGTTTCTGGCAGTGCAGATCTGTGACGTCACTCACAGGTCCTGCATCGTGTCGGACACATCGGCACCAGAGGCTTCAGTTGATTCTGCAGCAGCATCGGCGTTAGCAGGTAAGTCGATGTAGCTACTTACCTGCAAACGCTGATGCTGCTGCAGAATCATCTGTAGCCTCTGGTGCCGATGTGTCCCCGCTCGTCTGACACGATGCAGGACCTGTGAGTGACGACACAGCGTGATCTCTCGAGAACACGCTGTGTCTGCACTGCCAGAAGCTGGGCGTTCTGAAGAGAAGTGGATGATACTTCTCATCAGAACGCCCAGCTAGTAAAAGTATTAAAAACGCCCCGATGTACGCACATAATACACGCCCACTTGGACTTTTACTTTTAAACACACCCACTTGGACTTTTGCAAGCCTCATTTGCATAACTACAAAAATGGTCATAACTTGGCCAAAAATGCTCGTTTTTTAAAAATAAAAACGTTACTCTTATCTACATTGCAGCGCCGATCTGCTGCAATAGCAGATAGGGGCTGCAAAATCTGGTGACAGAGCCTCTTTAAGGGCACGTCCAGACGTGGCGGAATTGCTGTGGAATTCCGCTGCGGACAGTCCGCAGTGGAATTCTCCAGCGGCCGTTTTTTACATTTGTTTCAATACATTTTTAGGCAAGTTAGTTCAGACGTTGCGGAAAACTCCGCTGCGGACCATAGGCTGCGGTGCAGAATTTTCCCTCCGCAGCATGCACTGTCTGTTGCGGAGAAGAAGCAGAATTTCAGTGCGGATTTCAGCCTTTGCAATGCAAAAACTGAAATTTGTGGCAAGTCCGCTGTGTTTTCTGCAACATCTGAATTACCTGTCAAATATGCAAATGTTGGTGCAGATTCGTTGCGTAATTGCCCCAAATCTGCACCAACATTTGCAGCGGAAAAACTCAGCCACGTCTGGACGTGCCCTTACAGTGCTACAGGCAGGGATCTGGACAGACAACGGTAGCTACAAGAAGGTGCACATTTAGGGTAAGAAAACACTGGGTGTCAACACTGTGGATTTTCCGCAACGGATTTATTGAGGAAAACAGCAGCAGTGCGCATGAATTTATTCTTATCCACACACAGCGGGAAAAAAAACGCCCAAAAAACTTTCATAAATTGAAATGCAGTGCGGTTTTTTAAGCCGCAGCACGGCAATTTATGCTACGAAATCTCTGCTCTTCTGTTGCGGGTTTTCCCCTACGAATTCAATGGGGAGGTAAAACCCGCAACAAAAAGCTATATGTTGCGACTTTTATGGCGGAAAGGCTGCGATTCTGTTGCAAAAATCGCAAATAAAAAATAAATTTTAAAAAAATAGCTTATACTTACCCCTGGGTGTAGTGTATTCTGAGCGCAGCCCGGTCTCCTGGGATGACGTTTCATACCATGTCAATCAAAGTCTGCAGCGGTCACATGGACTACAGTGTCATCCCAGGAGGCCGGGCTGTGCTCAAAACAGAAGGACGCGTCACCATGACTACGGCCGGGCTAAGTATAATTTTTTTTTATCTCTGCAACGGACATGCCGCCCGAAAAACTGCACCACAATTTGTTTCATTCTGCCACACATCATACAAGCGGAGTGCCAGATGCTGGACACTTCCTATGCGCTTCAGAACAAAACTTATTTTTTACACTGTTGCAAGCAGTAACACCTTCAACAGTGGCGTAGCTATAGGGGTCGCAGCGGTCGCAGTTGCGACCGGGCCCCTAAGCCTGGGGAGCCCACGGGCCCCCGTTGCCATGCAGTATGCTTCCTAAAGAAATCTTCTGTGCCGTGAAGCCAGCACTTCCTGGTTACGGTCACATGGTACACTTAGTGTACCATGTGACCGTGTTGTCACGTGACACGGCTTCCAGACAGTGGAATGGAAGAGTCAGTGCGGAGGACTCCAGGTAAGCTGCAGTCTGGAATGTAATGTAATGTATTGTGATATAATGTGTTGTGTTGTAACTTGTAATGTCTTGTAATGTATTGTGCTGTATTGTGCTGTTTGCGATGGAGAGGGGGGGGCGTTAAATCACAGCCCCCCCTCCTCTCTCTAACGCAAACTGCACAATACAACACAATACAGTATAGTACACATGAGTGTATAAAAGCGGGGCTGCGGCTGTGTAATACAGTCACTGCCCCGCTCCTGAATCCTGACAAGTGTGCACCGTCAAGATGATGCGATGCGGCCGGCGCTGCACTAATGATCTGCGGCACTGAAGACAGAACATGGCGGGCGCACTACAAAACACCCCCATGTTCTGTCTTCAGTGCCTGAACCGCCGCTCATTAGTGCAGCGCCGGCCGCATCTCCTCATGCTGACCGCGCGTGCACTTAATGTCAGGAGCAGGGCAATGGCTGTATTACATGGCTCTATAACGGCGGAGATCAGAGAAACCTCTCATCTCCGCCGCTATTCCCGTGAATGCTGCGATCACATCTGACTGCAGCATTCAGGAGAAAATAAGAAGGGGGGATTCCCCTTGGATCGCGTCACAGGGAATTCCTGTGACGCGATCGAGGGCCATACCATATTTCCTGTTAGGGCATACTTAGGTATGTCCTAACAACAGCCTGTGTACTATCCGTCCACATGCTAATGTACTGCCATATATCTGATATATGCCAGTACATTAAAGTTTAAAAATAAAGTAAAAACAAAGTAATGTTAAATAAAAAAAATACACACACACCTTTTTTACAATAAACATTAAAATAAGTCTCAATACATAAAACATACACATTCAGTATTGGCGCGGCCGTAATAACCTGCACAACAATTTTTTTGCATCATTTATGATGTGTGCGCTGTAAAAAAATAAAAGAAAAACTGCTTTCTATCACTTATTGTGGGGCAGGAGGTGCGATGATGAATTTAACCTCCATGTTCCTCACATTCAGAGCTCATTTACACGAGCGTGTTATACGTCCGTGCGACGCGCGTGATTTTCACGCGCGTCGCAGGGACCTATATTAATCTATGGGGCCATGCAGACAGGTGCGTGATTTTCACGTAGTGTATGTCCTCTGCGTGAAACGCACAACATGTCCTATATTTGTGCGCTGTTCGCGCATCACGCACCCATTGAAGTCAATGGGTGCGTGAAAACCACGCATGTCACATGGAAGCACTTGCGTGATTCGCGCAACAGCACTGTAAAGGATGAATGAAAACAGAAAAGCACCACGTGCTTTTCTGTTTACAAACATCCAAACAGAGTGTCATTATGATGGTGGCTGCGCGAAAATCACGCAGCCACGCATCATATGCTGATGACACACATGGAGCTGTTAAGTGCCTTTTGCGCGCACAAAACGCAGCGGTTTTTGCGTGCGCAAAACGCACACACTCGTGTAAACCAGGCCTTGTAGTAATTAACCCCATCATGTACCTCACACATTAACCCATTATGACTGAGAAACATGATGGGGTTAATTACTATTAATGTGAGGCACATTCAAAATTCAGCATCACACCTCGCACCTCACATTAGAAAACGAAAAACTTTTTTTTATTACTGTTCACAAAGTAAACGAAGTATCGGTATCGAAGTCCAAATTTTGGTATCGTGACATCCCTACACTGTGGGTCGCGTCCCCCTGGGGGTTCGTGTGAAGACCTCCGGGGGGTCGCGAGTCACTCACCGAGGTCCCGGTTCCATTCAATCCTGGAGCAAGGAGCTGACATCTCCTTGATCCAGCATTCCCTGTGCCCTGAGCGGCTCGACACAGGCTGGCAGGATGGAGCAACATCATCGCACCTGCCTGCGCTGAGTCACTCATAGCACACACCGGAGGAGGTGAAGGATCCTACACCCGACGTGGGAACGGGGATAGGTAAGTAATTATGCTATTTTTCTATTATGCACATATGGGGGCATTATACTGTATGGGGAGCATTATACGGTATGGGGCTGTTATGGGGGGGCATTATACGTTATGGGACATTATACTGTGTGGGGGCAGCTATGGGAGCATTATACTGTGTGGGGGCATTATACTATGGGGGCTGTTGGGCAAGGCGTCTGGGCATAGGCGCGCGCAGGAGTCTGATGATGGTGGTGTTGGGGAGTGGTAGGGGGGCCCAAGCTGAATTCTTGCACCCGGGCCAATGAGCCTTTAGCTACGCCCCTGACCTTCAACATTGGTATATTCCTAATCCGTAACCCGATAGCTACCTAGCAGTAGTAGCCATTTGGTAACGTAAAATCTCCTGACAGACTACCTTCAAAAATATGAAAAAAAAAATAGCTATCTATTTAACAACAATCTTGGGACAGGTATATTAAGTAGATAGTCAATATATGCACTCCAACAGCATTAGTACTGCGGGCTGGGCACGGTTCAAAAAAGAAACGTCCCCCCATAAATTACCACATAGGCAGCTCCATAGTATATACCAACCACAGAAAAGAAAAGAGAGCTTGTAGCCAGAAATATATATAGAAAATAAATATTTTATTCACATAAATAAACAAACAGATTAAAAGAATGGATGAAAGGACAAGACCCTAGTAGGTGTATCTCCCTGAGGAAGCACCTTGTCAGCGAAACGCGCGTTGGGGCTTATGTGCTGGAGCGAGCACTGACCATCACTATCTTATACTTATGGGTAAGCTGCTGCCATCTGCTTCATTTATTATACTTTTTGGACTAGCACTTTTCTGTGGTTGGTATATACTATGGAGCTGCCTATGTGGTAATTTATGGGGGGACGTTTCTTTTTTGAACCGTGCCTAGCCCGCAGTACTAATGCTATGGGAGTGCATATATTGACTATCTACTTAATATACCTGTCCCAAGATTGTTGTTAAAGTGTTGCCAAAGAACCTGACCCCTATTCTGCCTGTGTCTTCATGACAACTCTTAAGCTGGCTATACGCATTAGATAACAGTCGGACGCACTTGCTGATTTTATTGGGATCGGCCAACTATTTAACATGTATGGACGTCTCCTGATTCTCCCCGACGGCAGATGACGGGGAGAGAAAGGTCGAGCATATTGGATTTCAGCACGCCTTTTACTTTGTTCTCGCGATAGATAAGCTGATGCCAGAGGGCTTTGGCAGCAGTTTATTCCCAACATAGGACAGTTAAAGGGAACCTGTCACCAGCATTTCACTTATTAAACCAGCAATACCAGGTGGTACTGGGTGAAAAATCATTTCTATATAACCTAGAATTTTCTTCTTAGTCGGCTCTGTAGCTTTAGTATTCAGTTTTTAGTGTCCCCACACCGTATGCTAATGAGCATAAAAGAGTCATATCCTCATTTGAAAAGAGTCATATCTTCATTCCTCAAGTCTTTCCGAGTTTCCCCCGCCTCCTTACTTTTAATTGACAGCTCCTCGCCTTTCCCCAGCACACTAAATCCCACGCTTTTGCATTGATGTCCTCTTCTGGGGTGTGCGCACACAGGGACACCGGATTATTACGATCAAAGGCGTCAAATTTTTGCAGACCGTTATTTACAGTCGGAGGAGGAGTTTAGGAGAGGAAATAACGGCAATGAACTTTTGATAGCAGCGGCCAACGAGGGATAAGTAAAGTTCAATAGGTGAAATGCTGGTGACATGTTCCCTTTAAAATCTAACTGCCTGAGTACATGCCACAAGTCTGCTTCTGCATTATTCCCAAGACTTCTCTGTGCACTGATCTTGTTCGACCTTGTCATACTGATATTTTGTGGATCTAAATCACCATACACATGATTATACTCGCCAATCTGCACATCCTAACTGGCTTTAACAGATTAAATATGCGTCTATATGTGTGAACATTTATGAGGATGGAGATTTGGATGCAAAACATGACCCTTTGATAAGTCTAAATAAAGACAAGGCAAACGCAGGAAGTGTTGTCATAGGAGCAGTGCAACTGTAGGCTCCTGAGTTGAACAGTCAATCACTGATAAGACTGATAAAATGTAATTTTCTATATCATATCCTTTTAGTTCTGTCCATATTTTTCATCTATTGTAGGATTAGCAGAACAACTAGAGGTCGGGCGCATTTGGATTTTCTTTATATGGCTTTCTGTTCTGTGTACACTTTATTTCTAGTATTTCATGCTCAGAACAGATTATCTGAGAGGGGGTCTCAGGGGAGATCTTAATTGAGGAACAGTGAATACAAGATACAAATATGTACTGTCAACTGTGAAAGTTCGTTTTTCCTCCTTTGTGAAGCTTTGCCCGGCCTTTACTGTCGCTGTCTTCAGTTGTTGCTTGTTTGTGGGTCTTTCTGCCTTAAGTTTTGTCTTAAGCAAGTGAAATGCAGCTCAATCGGGTTGGGATCTGGTGATTGATTTGACCATTGCAGAATATTCCACTTCTTTGCCTTAAAAAAAACTCCTGGGTTGCTTTCGCAGGATGTTTTGGGTCATTGTTCATCTGTATTGTGAAGCGACGTCCAATCAACCTGCTGCATCTGGTTGAATAAGAGCAGAAAGTAAATCCCTGAACACTTCACAATTCATCCGGCTGCTTCTGTCCTCAGTCACATCATCAATAAACACTTGTGACCCAGTGCCTTTGGCAGCCATGCATGCCCATGCCATCACACTGCCCCACCATGCCATCACACTGCCTCCACCATGTTTTACAGAGGATGTGGTGTGCTTTGGATCATGAAGTGTTCCAAGCCTTCTCCATACTTTCTTCCTCCCATCATTCTGGTACAGGTTGATCTTAGTTTCATGCTATTCCAGAACTGGTCTGGCTTCTTTACATGTTGTTTGGCAAAGTCTAATCCTATTTTTGAGTCTGATTAATGGTTTGCACCTTGTGGTGAATCCTCTGTATTTGCTCTCATGAAGTCTTCTCTTTATGGTAGACTTAGATACTGATACACCTACTTCCAGGAGAATGTTCTTCACTTGGGTAGATGTTGTGAAAGGGTTTTTCTTCACCATGGAAAGATTTCTGCAATCATCCACCACTTTTGTCGTCCGTGGACGACTAGGCCTTTTGGAGTCCACGAAATCACCAGTTCGCTCTTTTTTTCAAGAATGTACCAAACTGTTGATTTGGCCACTCCAAACATTTGTGCTATCTCTCTGATGGATTTCTTCATTTTTTTTCAGCCTAACAATAGTATATTTCCCTTGCATTGAGAGCTCCTTTGACCTCATGTTGTGGGTTCACAGCAACAGCTTCCAAATACAAATTCCACATCTGGAATCAACTCCAGACCTTTTACCTACTTAATTTATGATGGATTAACGAGGGAATAGCCCATGCAGCCCATTATATAGCTTTTGAGATAATTGTCCAATTACATTTGGTCCCTTGAAAAAAAGGCAGCTACATATTAAAGAGCTGTAATTCCTAAACCCTTCCTCAAATTAGGATGTGAATACCCTCAAATTAAAGAGAGTCTGCACTTTAAGCCCATATTGATTATGTAACTGAATATTCAGTATGTTTTGGTAAACAGCTAAAATGTAAAAACTTGTGTCACTGTCCAAATAATTCTGGACCGAACTTTATATATATATATATATAATATCCACTATCCAAATATATATATTTTTTATATATAATATATATACCGTTCAAAAGTTTGGGGTCACGCAGACAATTTTGTGTTTTCCATGAAAACTCACACTTATATTTATCAAATGAGTTGCAAAATGACTAGGAAATATAGTCAAGACATTGACAAGGTTAGAAATAATGATTTTTATTTGAAATAATAATTTTCTCCTTCAAACTTTGCTTTCGTCAAAGAATGCTCCATTTGCAGCAATTACAGCATTGCAGACCCTTGGCATTCTAGCTGTTAATTTGCTGAGGTAATCGGGAGAAATTTCACCCCATGCTTCCAGAAGCCCCTCCCACAAGTTGGATTGGCTTGATGGGCACTTCTTGCGTACCATACGGTCAAGCTGCTCCCACAACAGCTCTATGGGGTTGAGATCTGGTGACTGCGCTGGAGGTGTGCATTGGGTCATTGTCCTGTTGTAGGATGAAATTGGCTCCAATCAAGCGCTGTCCACAGGGTATGGCATGGCGTTGCAAAATGGAGTGATAGCCTTCCTTATTCAAAATCCCTTTTACCTTGTACAAATCTCCCACTTTACCAGCACCAAAGCAACCCCAGACCATCACATTACCTCCACCATGCTTGACAGATGGCGTCAGGCACTCTTCCAGCATCTTTTCAGTTGTTCTGCGTCTCACAAATGTTCTTCTGTGTGATCCAAACACCTCAAACTTCGATTCGTCTGTTCGTAACACTTTTTTACAATCTTCCTCTGTCCAATGTCTGTGTGCTTTTGCCCATATTAATCTTTTACTAGCCAGTCTCAGATATGTCTTTTTCTTTGCCACTCTGCCCTGAAGGCCAGCATCCCGGAGTTGCCTCTTCACTGTAGACGTTGACACTGGCGTTTTGCGGGTACTATTTAATGAAGCTGCCAGTTGAGGACCTGTGAGGCGTCTATTTCTCAAACTAGAGACTCTAATGTACTTGTCTTGTTGCTCAGTTGTGCAGCGGGGCCTCCCACTTCGCTTTCTACTCTGGTTAGAGCCTGTTTGTGCTGTCCTCTGAAGGGAGTAGTACACACCGTTATAGGAAATCTTCAGTTTCTTGGCAATTTCTCGCATGGAATAGCCTTCATTTCTAAGAACAAGAATAGACTGTCGAGTTTCACATGAAAGCTCTCTTTTTCTAGCCATTTTGAGAGTTTAATCGAACCCACAAATGTAATGCTCCGGATTCTCAACTAGCTCAAAGGAAGGTCAGTTTTATAGCTCCTCGAAACAGCAAAACTGTTTACAGCGGTGCTAACATAATTGCACAAGGGTTTTCAAGTGTTTTCTTATCATCCATTAGTTTTCTAACACAGTTAGCAAACACAATGTACCATTAGAACACTGGAGTGATGGTTGCTGGAAATGGGCCTCTATACACCAATGTAGATATTGCATTGAAAACCAGACGTTTGCAGCTAGAATAGTCATTTACCACATTAACAATGTATAGAGTGTATTTCTGATTAATTTAATGTTATCTTCATTGAAAAAAACTGTGCTTTTCTTTCAAAAATAAGGAAATTTCTAAGTGACCCTAAACTTTTGAACAGTAGTGTGTATATATATATACACATACATATCTATACATATATCATATATATATATGTGTATATATATATATATATATATATATATATATATATATATATATATATATATATGTATATATATATAACTAGTAATACATCTCCTGTTCCTGTATTACTCAGGAATTCAGGGAATAAAAATACAAAAGGGTGTTTATTATAGTACATTGTAATGTAAAAAACCGTATTTAATATTTTAATTTTTAATTTGAGAAATTAGGATGGTCTTATTACAAGTGCTTGAAATTCATTTAGATAATAATAACAGCTATGATAAAGTGTTCTGAAAACATCAGAGTGATCACATTCTTTGAAAAATTTAAGGTTAACATTCTCCAGAAATAAGAGCAGAACAGTGACCATTAGTGTAAAATTATCCAAATCCCATGCTTTCTTGCACACAACTGTCATAAAATTCTGACTGCCATCAGCTACCACTAGGGGGAGCTCCCATTGACCTCAATATCCAGATTCCATTGGTCTATAGCACCCAGAATTTTAATTTTAAGGCAGTTTAAAGGAAAGCAAGGGATTTGTTGCTGTATATCAGAAAAACTGTCATCACCATAAATCCAAGAACAATACAGGTAAGAGGAATCTAATAACCAGTAGTAAACTGTGTGTAAGTCGCTCATATGTAATATTCTGCTACTCCATGTTCATTTATAATCAGTTATATTTTTTGTTTCTGTATATCACTATTAAAGAGCAAGGGTCTTTGCGGTCTGTGTTCTGAAATCGAATATGAGATACAGCTGGAGGTAAGGAGAACCTGGAGGATCGCATAACCTGCACTTCAGCAAAATAGGCCGATTTTGGGCATAGTCTCTGCTCTCACCAATGGACTTGACCTTTACCAGACTTTCCGCAATTAGATGTATCCACAGAGCAAGTGAATAATTTGTCTCATCAATCCTACCCTACAGATGTAGTCATCTTTATCTTGACTCTTAATGCATTAAATACACAGTGGCAGGAAACTTTAACTTGACTTTTCTTAATGACTTTTTAATGGCTTTTGTTGGGTGATATCATGCTGCAGCAAGTTAGCAGAGTATAAGAGTCAAGATAAACTTGGCTACATCTGTATGTCAGATGCTGCCCTTTTCCCCCACAGCCCAAGGGAATGGCAGTCCTTCAGCCATGGTTCCTTAGAGGTTTTATCCACGGGGGGTTTTACCTCTCTTGAGTGCTGCAGGATGTCTCTTTATGAACCAAGGGTCCACCATCATCACAGCCACATTGCCCTGCCAAGACTATTGCCTTGACTTCTCATGTCAACGTTGTACATTTAACACCATAAATTAAGCGAATAAAGAATTCAGTGTATATAAAGTAGCAGTGTATCTGATCCTCTTTATGGATCTTTGCAGTGCCTAATAGAGGAAAGGGGGTAAATCCAAGGAACTAAGATATAGGAGGTGCAGATATAGCAGTCACACTCTGGCTCAGTTAACTGAAGGTGAACCTGTGCCACATAAGAAGACATCAGTATTATAAATGGTATCCATTCGAAGAATGCGTTGCGTTTTCAGTAGTTAGACTTAAATATTATTCAAAGTCACATGACATCATACCTGCTGACATTCAGACTTGGACAGCAGCATTTAATGTGCATCAGGTACATGCGGCAAATAAAGCAATGGCAAAAGCACCTGATACAGTGTTAGCCAGAGAGCTCCCAAATAAAGGGCCATCCTCATGTCCCCATAAGCACCTATTTACAGTGCAGCCAAATTATCACCATATACAGTTAAGCCACGTGCCATATAGAAAATGCCACCCCCTGTAGTTCTGGTAGAGCGCTACATGAGGCAAGATGCTCATCTAACTTCCTCCTCGCAGAACCGTGAGAGGTCCAGGGATTACAGATGTAATTCCCATTCTTAAATCTGCCCGTATTACAGCCATCTGAAAGCAGCTTTAAATACTAGAGATATCTTTGCACTGAATTTTTTTGTATTATTATTAATTTGCTTCCCAAATGCAAAGTTAAGCAACTTTCTAAATAGTTTGAATTAAAAAAATTCCTATCATTTTGCTGCTGTGAGTCTGTGCAGCTCTTGTAGATAACTGGCTTTGCTGCTGCTCCCAACTCAAATCTGTCAGTCCACTTTTCTCCTGACAGGCTGACATAATCTGACCTTCCTTCTCTCAGTAGTAGAGATAGTAGCAGGGAGGAGGAGGAGGTGTACATGGCAGATCAGAGAGTAGAGAAGGAAGAAAGCTTCTAAGTGTTCAGGGAGTGCAGATCACACAGACTATCAGTAACAGAGTGTAGATAAGGAGGAGATCAGAGGGGAAATTGTACAGACTAGTGTAGAGAAAGCTGTGCTGATACATGAGAGAAAGTGAAGGTAGTAGCATTGTGAACACACAGACTTCACATCCAGCATATATTACTAGGATGTACATGCACACAGGATAAAAGTCTGAAACTAGGAGTAGCTCACAAACTGAATATCAGGGGGTCAGAAAACAAATAAAGGAATGAAGAGAGCAGCCTGAAACATAGTGCACCTTCTTTAACTTCAGGTAACCCCTAACATATAAAAAAAAAAAAATCCATGTCAAAGGTTTCCACAGCATTTGAGCTGTATGCTACTGCATTTATCTGAGCCACAGCATTGATAGAATGATAATTATAATGAAAATTGGAAGGAAAATATTCCAGGTACTGTAGCTTATTTGTTGGTCATCTGCATGTCCAAATGTCATTGTATGTGGACAGGGCTGGATTTTAGGTAGTCCTCCACCATCCAGTTCCCTCCAAGACATCTCAGATTCTCCATCTGCAAGACATATGAGTTATGAGTTTTAAAAGTTTGAAAGTGAACCTTCAACAAGGGCCAACCTTAGGTGTGTTCAACCTCTAAGGTCACACAGGGCGTATCAGCCAATCCTGCTAAAGGGAGCACCCCTGGGGCGCTTATGAACATCACTTATTATCAATCGTATAGCACTTTTATTAAATCATGCATGGAGCTGTTATTTGGTCACTAAGTCTTAGTATGTCTGAGCACTGTATGGTGGTATTTACTTGGGTATTGTGTGGCACTTCTATACTGTGGTACAGTATATTATTTTTGCATTGTATGGTGGTGGCACTGTTATTTAGGCAACTACATGGAAGTGATGTTTTGCTAACGTAGGGCACTGTATAGTGCTCTTAGTTAGGCACTGTATGCAATGGTTATTTATACACTGTATGACAAAACACCTTATAATGGTGGGGGGTTTACCAACAAGAGATACCCCACTGGATACCATCCAACGTAAGGTCAGCCCTCCCAATGTAATTACTTGTCTGAGGCACACAAATAATAGGGCCAAATTGACAGGAAGCCTATTAACCTGAGAAATGTGGAAGACAACATATAATAAGTGTTGATCACTGTGCCTCAGCGCTTCACTGTCCATATTGTCCTATACTCTAGTATCATCTTTGTCGTATAGGTTAATGCCTCAATATATGTGAATTTTTGTTCCATAGACACCCCTTCCCCACAACTTTACACACTTTTTTACATGTGAATCTGTGTAATTATCAAGTGTAATTTTTTATGTATTTTCCACTTAACACCACTTCTAGAAAAGTGACATTTGTTAATCCAGTCCGCGTCCATTGTGCCTCATTATCATGCATTCTAAATTACATGACTTTTAAGCAGTATTATGTTTGCAGGAAATCACTAGCAGCTAAATTCTGAAAATTACTTACAGCTAAATCAATTTTTCTGTAAGTAATTTTTGCAGAATAGCTTAATTGCGCCTGGAGTGACCAGATTTTTATCTCTAACGTTTTCCTGTTTTTTTGTTGTATATTCCTTTACTTTGCAAATTCTGCATCCTGGAAGATTCAGAATAAATGTTTGCTGTAAGTTCGGAACGTAAAGTTACTTAAAGAGGCTGTCACCAGTTTATAACTTCTGTATGTCCTACCTAATCTACTAGGCGCTTTGATGTGGATAACTACTGTTTGGGTTATTTTTGTTTTGTTTTTTAAAACGTTTATTATTGACCAAGTTTTGAACATTTTTCGATTTATGCAATTTTTTTCTAAATGCCCAACTGGGCGTTTTTTCTATTCACCAAGTGGGCGTTGTATAGAAAAGTGAATGACGCTGACCAATCAGCATCATACACTTCTCTTCATTCCAGCCCAGCTTGATTCACAGCACAGCGTGATTTTGCGAGATCACGCTGTGACGTCACTTCCTCCTAGCAGGTCCTTCACCGGAGCGACGTAAGACTGAACAGACATCGCCTCCAGCCACTGCAGATTTGGATAAATGTCCTGGCACACCTGGAGGCGATGTCTGTACAGTCTTCCGTCGCTCCAGTGAAGGACCTGCGGGAGCAAATTAAGTCACAGAGTGATCTCGCGAGATCACGCTGTGCTGTGAATCAAGCCGGGCTGGAATGAAGAGAAGTGTATCATGCTGATTGGTCAGCATCATACACTTTTCCATACAAAGCCCAGTTGGTGAACAGAAAAAAAAACGCCCAGTTGGGCATTTAGAATAAATTTGCATAAATCGAAAAATGTTCATAACTTGGTCAATAATAAACTTTAAAAAAACAAAACAAAAAACACAGTTGTTATCTACATCAAAGCGCCTATTAGATTATGTAGGAGATTGGGAAATTATAAACTGGTGACAGAGCCCCTTTAAAGTGGTTATCCCACTACAACAATTTAAAACATATCCACAGGATAAGTGATAAGTGTTTGATCACTGATCAAGAGAACGGGTGTCCCAAGTCCCCTGAATAAACAGAGCGGCGGTTGCACTGCCGCTCTATTTAATCTCTGTAGGACTGCCAGAGATAGCCAAGGACCACACTTGGCTATCTGTGGCATTCCCAGGGCCGTAGCTAGGGGGGGGCAAGCGGGGCATGTGCCCCGGGCGCAGTTCAGAGTTGGGCGCCAGCGCCCCCTCCTCCTGCACTATAATTGTGCCTGTGTTGCATGGACACAGGTATAATTAGAAGCAATGAATGATCGGGCACGTTCCGTGCCCGGCCATTCAGCGCCTCTCCACGAATGAAGCGACTGGTACCTTTTGTACCAGTGACGCTTCCGTCGATGAAAGGCGCTGACTGACTGGCAGGGAAAGTCATCCTGCCCAGCCAATCAGCGCCTTTCATAGACGCTGCGTTCAACCCCCTGGAGACCTGCGCAGAAGAGAGCAGGTCTCCATGGCTGCCGGACGGCGTGGGAGCGGGAATAAGGTGAGTTTGAATATTTCTTTTTTTATTTTTATTTTTTTAAATTTTAATAGAAGTGTGGCTGTATCTGCGGGGGGACTTTGTCTACACGGAGGACTTTATCTACGGGGGGTGTCTATCTACAGGGGGACTATATCTACAGGGCTGGGCTATATACAGGGGGACTATATCTACAGGGCTGGGCTATATACAGGGGGACTATATCTACAGGGCTGGGCTATATACAGGGGGACTATATCTACAGGGGGACTATATCTGCTGGGCTATATACAGGGGGACTATATCTGCTGGGCTATATACAGGGGGACTATATCTACAGGGGGGCTATATACAGGGGGACTATATCTACAGGGCTGGGCTATATACAGGGGGACTATATCTACAGGGGGACTATATCTACAGGGCTGGGCTATATACAGGGGGACTATATCTACAGGGGGCTATATACTGGAGTGGGCTGTCTATAGAGCACCATATACAGGGGTGGGCTATATAGTATATAGCCCCCTGTAGATATAGCACACCCCTGTATATGGTGCTCCATAGATAGCCCACCCCAGTATATAGCCCCCCCTGTAGATATAGTCGCCCTGTATATAGCCCAGCCCTGTAGATATATTCCCCATGTATATAGCCCACCCCTGTATATAGCCCTCCCCTGTAGATATAGCCCCCCTGTGTATAGCCCCCCTCTGTAGATATAGCCCCCCTGTGTATAGCCCACCCCTGTATATATAGCCCCCCTGTGTATAGCCCAGCCCTGTAGATATAGCCCAGCCCTGTAGATATAGCCCAGCCCTGTAGATATGGTCCCCCTGTAGATATGGTCCCCCTGTAGATAGCCCACCCCTGTATATAGTCCCCCTGTAGATATAGCCCACCCCTGTATATAGTATCCCACAAATAGCTCCCCCTATAGTGCTCCACAGAAAGCCCACCCCTGTATATAGCCCCCTTGTACATATAGTCCACCCCTGTATATAGTGCTCCACAGATAGCCCACCCTTGTACATAGTATATACAGGGGTGGGCTATCTGTGAAACACTATATACAGGGGTGGACTATATGTGGAGCACTATATACAGGGGTGGACTATATGTGGAGCACTATATACAGGGGTGGACTATATGTGGAGCACTATATACAGGGGTGGACTATATGTACAAGGGGGGCTATATACAGGGGTGGGCTATCTGTGAAACACTATATACAGGGGTGGACTATATGTGGAGCACTATATACAGGGGTGGGCTATATCTACAGGGGGGCTACATACATGGTTGGGCTATCTGTAGAGCTCTATATACAGGGGTGGGCTATATCTACAGGGGGCTATATACAGGGGTGGGCTATCTGTAGAGCACTATAGGGGGAGTTATTTGTGGGACACTATATACAGGGGTGGTCTATATGGGGGCACTATCTACAGGGGGCTCTATGACAGGCACTATCTACAGGGGGCTCTATGGCAGGCACTATCTAGAGGGGGCACAGTGTGTGTGTGTGGGACACGGTGTATGGTGCTATTATAATTAGAGGTGCAGTGTTTGGCGCTATTATATTTAGGGGCGTAGTGTGTGGTATAATGATAACTTTATCTTTATTTATAGGTGCAGAAATTTTGGTAAAGTGAGAAGCTGAAGACATCTGAGCAGCAAACTGCAGAAATGGGCTGTGACCGGGAGAATTCATCATAGAGGTCTGGACCGGATGGAGAAAAAGAACTAGAATCTGAGACGTCACCGGTGAGTCACTTAATGTAAATGTTTATTCTGCCTCTAATCAGCACTGTAGTCACTGTATGATCTGCAGCGAGATGGTGGTATGATTATGATAGGATTTATTTTTGTGAAACGGCATCTCCCAGCATATCCTTATCATTGTTCGGGCCATGCTGGGTGCGGTAGTTTTACGCCGTTTAAACCTATACGGCAGGGGTTGCACTAAATTGAGCTGTATTTGTTCTGGTGCTGTATATATGTACCGAGCTTGGTTCTGGTGTTGTGTATAGAACCATATTGCTTGTGAAATGTACAAATAATTTTATGCTTGCGTTACATAAAAAGAAATGACACGTCGATTGGTAGAGAAAACAAACACGGCGAGGGGGAAGGAGATGTCAGGAAAGAGGTTGGGGGGCGCCAAACTGAATCTTTGCCCCGGGTGCTGGAGAACCTAGCTACGCCTCTGGGCATTCCCATAGAAAATAAATTGAGCGGCAGGGCGCATACTCGACTGCTGCTCTGTTCATTCACCTGTGGGCTGTAACTTAACTCCCACCCACCAGTCACTGCATGGGAGCTACAACGTTATACTCATAAAATGAAGGATCCCTTTTTATTAGGCAATGATGTGCAAACCTGGTTCCCATCATGGCGTGCCTTAATTTTACATATGTGAAAATGCATAGGCCCCAATATGTATTCCATGGACTCAATACATATAAAATAATGTCCTGAGAGGCTACATAGACATGATATTGTTCCTGTCATTTGAAAATGAGTGGGTTACTGTACTTAAGTGGAAGAACGGTCTTTTTCAGATACCCACCAAATGTAGGATGGACATAACAGGGAGTTAAGGGGCCCAAACCATTTTCCGTTATTGGGTTCAGATATTGATAATCGCAGTCCTGTTAATATAAATCTTTCAGCTCTTCATATAAATTTAAACTTTGAAATGTTGTTATTAATAATAACGCTGATTTATTCTTTATCTTTAAGTATAAGGCTGTGTTCACACTGAGTTTTTTGCAGGAGGAAAATTCTGCCTCAAAATTCCGTTTGGAATTTTGAGGCAGATTTTGTCCTTCCTGCACGGCGTTTGCCGCGATTTTCGTGGCGTTTTTCGCCCGAGCCCATTGAGTGCTACGGGCAAAAAACTCTGCTAAATACGCTCTCTCTGCCGCCCTTTGATGTCAATGGGAGGTCAGAGGAGTAAACGCGCGAAGATAGGGCATGTCCCTTCTTTCTCCCGCGAGGCGGTTTTACCACTCGCGGGAGAAAACCGTCCCCGCCTCCCATTGAAATCAATGGGAGGCATTTTCAGCCGGTTTTTGACAAGTTTTGCGGAGCGGTTTCCGCTCAAAAAAGCTTGTCAAAATACTCTGTGTGAAGGGGGAACTAAGGGCTAGTGACTTGAGACAGCTCTCCTGTTTTAGTAAATACTTGTATTCACCATAAAACCATAATTCCGGAGCATCTTTTCTTAGAACTCTGCGTTGTGCCGCTTCAATTGATAACTGGGTGTTACAATTCCGCTTCTCGAAGGGGCGTGTCCCTACACAGTCTGTGACTGTGAGCAGTGATTGGACAATATCAGGCTGTGTAGGGACACGCCCCCAACTGGCAACACCCAGTTGTCAATTCATTCATAAATTTCTAGAAGGAATAAAAGAGGACCAGTATAAAGCAGAGTTCTAAGAAAAGATGCTCCAGAATCATTATTTTATGAGGAATACAAGTATTTTCTAAAAAAGCCAAGTCAGGAGAGGTGACAGATCCTCTTTAAAGAAACAATCATTTATATTATGGTCCATGGTAACATTGTAGACTATGAGAATTATTTTTTTATTTTTGTACCAGCTGCGCCAATAGCTCTTTGTACAGACTGAATAACACATGTTGCAATACTCCTATTATAATATGTTTCTTCATTACTTGTTTTCCTATCTGAAGGAATGTTGTTTCACAGTGTATGACACGTTACATGGTTTATGATCCACTTGGTCATTGTTACTGCTGACAATCACTGTCACTTAGGATCTACAAATAACCAGGTTCTACGACAGGATACATCAAAGAAATGACCTCATGAATTGGCTTAACATGTTCACGATGTTGTACATTTGTTAGTGTGTTCTTACTAATTTTAACAAGAGAGAAATTCTGAAATGTAACAGTGTTAAAAGGAAACCTGTCAGCAGACTCATCCTGCCCTAACCATGGGCAGCATCATATACCGACAGGTGCCCTCATTACCAGGGGCGTAACTAGGAGAGACTGGGCCCCATAGCAAACTTTTGACTGGGGCCCCCCCTCCCCTGGGTGTCACACAACCCCCCCCCCCTTGTAGATAGTGCCTTTTTCTACAGCCCCCCCTGTAGATAACGCCATACAGCCCCCCCTGTAGATAACGCCATACAGCCCCCTGTAGATAACGCCATACAGCCCCCTGTAGATAACGCCATACAGCCCCCCTGTAGATAACGCCATACAGCCCCCCTGTAGATAACGCCATACAGAGTCCCCCCTGTAGATAACGCCATACAGCCCCCTTTGTAGATATCTACAGAGGGGTCTGTATGGCATTATCAACAAAGGGGGCTGTATGGCGTTATCTGCAGGGGGGACTCTGTATGGCGTTCTCTACAGGGGGGGCTGTATGGCGTTATCTACAGAGGGGGCTGTATGGCGTTATCTACAGGGGGGTAGGAGGTTATCTACAGGGGGGGCTGTATGCAGGGGCGTAGCTAGGGGGGGCAAGCGGGGCATGTGCCCCGGGCGCAGTTCAGAGGGGGGCGCCAGCGCCCCCTCCTCCTGCACTATAATTGTACCTGTGTCGCAAGGACACAGGTACAATTAGAAGCAATGAATGATCGGGCACGTTCCGTGCCCGGCCATTCAGCGCCTTTCCACCAATGAAGCGACTGGTACCTTTTGTACCAGTGATGCTTCCGTCGATGAAAGGCGCTGACTGACTGGCAGGGAAAGTCATCCTGCCCAGCCAATCAGCGCCTTTCATAGACGCCGCGTTCAACCCCCTGGAGACCTGCGCAGAAGAGAGCAGGTCTCCATGGCTGCCGGACGGCGTGGGAGCGGGAATAAGGTGAGTTTGAATATTTTTTTTTTTTTTTTTAAATTGTAATAGAAGTGTGCGGCTGTATCTGCGGGGGGGGGACTTTGTCTACACGGAGGACTATATCTACAGGGCTGGGCTATATACAGGGGGACTATATCTACAGGGCTGGGCTATATACAGGGGGACTATATCTACAGGGCTGGGCTATATACAGGGGGACTATATCTGCTGGGCTATATACAGGGGGACTATATCTACAGGGGGCTATATACAGGGGGACTATATCTACAGGGCTGGGCTATATACAGGGGGACTATATCTACAGGGGGACTATATCTACAGGGGGACTATATCTACAGGGCTGGGCTATATACAGGGGGACTATATCTGCTGGGCTATATACAGAGGGACTATATCTACAGGGGGGCTATATACAGGGGGACTATATCCAGGGGGGCTATATACAGGGGGACTATATACAGGGCTGGGCTATACACAGGGGGACTATATCTACAGGGCTGGGCTATATACAGGGGGACTATATCTGCTGGGCTATATACAGGGGGACTATATCTACAGGGGGACTATATCTACAGGGGGACTATATACTGGAGTGGGCTGTCTATAGAGCACCATATACAGGGGTGGGCTATATAGTATATAGCCCCCTGTAGATATAGCCCACCCCTGTATATGGTGCTCCATAGATAGCCCACCCCAGTATATAGCCCCCCCTGTAGATATAGTCGCCCTGTATATAGCCCAGCCCTGTAGATATATTCCCCCTGTATATAGCCCACCCCTGTAGATATAGCCCACCCCCTGTAGATATGGTCCCCCTGTAGATATAGCCCACCCCTGTATATAGTCCCCCTGTAGATATAGCCCACCCCTGTATATAGTATCCCACAAATAGCTCCCCCCTATAGTGCTCTACAGAAAGCCCACCCCTGTATATAGCCCCCTTGTACATATAGTCCACCCCTGTATATAGTGCTCCACAGATAGCCCACCCCTGTATATACTACATACAAGGGTGGGCTATCTGTGGAGCACTATATACAGGGGTGGACTATCTAGTGGAGCACTATATACAGGGGTGGACTATATGTACAAGGGGGGCTATATACAGGGGTGGGCTATCTGTGAAACACTATACAGGGGTGGACTATATGTGGAGCACTATATACAGGGGTGGGCTATATCTACAGGGGGGCTACATACATGGTTGGGCTATCTGTAGAGCTCTATATACAGGGGTGGGCTATATCTACAGGGGGCTATATACAGGGGTGGGCTATCTGTAGAGCACTAGGGGGAGTTATTTGTGGGACACTATATACAGGGGTGGTCTATATGGGGGCACTATCTACAGGGGGCTCTATGGCAGGCACTATCTACAGGGGGCACAGTGTGTGTGTGTGTGTGTGTGTGTGTGTGTGTGTGTGTGTGTGACACGGTGTATGGTGCTATTATAATTAGAGGTGCAGTGTATGGCGCTATTATATTTAGGGGTGTAGTGTGTGGTATAATGATAACTTTATATTTATTTATAGGTGCAGAAATGTTGGAAAAGTGAGAAGCTGAAGACATGTGAGCGGCAAACTGCAGAAATAGTCTGGACCGGGAGAAACCACCATAGAGGTCTGGACCGGATGGAGAAAAAGAACTAGAATCTGAGACGTCACCGGTGAGTCACTCAATGTAAATGTTTATTCTGCCTCTAATCAGCACTGTAGTCACTGTATGATCTGCAGCGAGATGATGGGTGGTATGATTATGATAGGATTTATTTTTTGTGAAACGGCATCTCCCAGCATATCCTTATCATTGTTCGGGCCATGCTGGGAGCTGTAGTTTTACACCGTACACAGGGGTTGCACTAAATTGAGCTGTATGTGTGCTGGTGTTGTATTTATGTACCGAGCTTGGTTCTGGTGTTGTGTATAGAACCATATTGCTTGTGAAATCTACAAATCATTTTATGCTCGCGTTACATAAAAAGAAATGACACGTCGATTGGTAGAGAAAACAAACACGGCGAGGGGGAAGGAGATGTCGGGAAAGAGGTTGGGGGGGGGCGCCAAACGGAATCTTTGCCCCGGGTGCTGGAGAACCTAGCTACGCCTCTGCTGTATGTCGTTATCTACAGGGGGAGCTGTATGGCGTTATCTACAGGAGGGCTGAATGGCGTTACCTACAGGGGGGGCTGTATGGCGCTATCTACAGGGGGCTGTATGGCGCTATCTACAGGGAGGCTGTATGGCGTTATCTACAGGGGGGGCTGTATGGCGTTATCTACAGGGGGGACTCTGTATGGCGTTCTCTACAGGGGGGCTGTATGGCGTTATCTACAGGGGGGACTCTGTATGGCGTTCTCTACAGGAGGGGCTGTATGGCGTTATCTACAGGGGGACTCTGTATGGCGTTCTCTACAGGGGGGGCTGTATGGCGTTATCTACAGGGGGCTGTATGGCGTTCTCTACAGGGGGGGCTGTATGGCGTTCTCTACAGGGGGGCTGTATGGTGTTCTCTACAGGGGGGGCTGTATGGCGTTATCTACAGAGGGCGCTATACAGCCCCCCCTGTAGGTAACGCTATACAGCCCCCCCTGTAGGTAACGCCATACAGCCCCCCCCTGTAGGTAACGCATGCAGCCCCATGCCCCCCAAAAAATCTGACCTTGAGTGTGTTCTACAAAAGACATGTATCCCCTATCCACAGGATAGGGGATACATGTGTGATCGATGGCAGAGATATGGAGAACGGGGGACCGAAAGTCCCCCCAAGTTCTCCATGACTAACCTCTGACTTCCGGTGTCTGCGCAGTTCAATAGAAATGAAAGGAGCGCTGGTCACGCATGCGCACAAGCGCGACCAGCGCTCCATTCATTTCTACGGAGCTGCCGATACAGACCCCGGAAGTCCGAGGTTTGTGATGGAGAACTTCAGGGGACTTTCAGTCCCCAGTTCTCCCTACCGCTGCCAGCGATCACAGATGTATCCCCTATCCTGTGGATAGGGGATACATGTCTTTTGTTTAATGGCAGAGCGGGGAGATACCTCCCTGCTCTGCCGTAGTGTTCAGTGGCGTCGCGCTGTAGCAGCCATAGCGGCAGCTAGCGGAGCCTCCGGCCATGGTGGGGGCCCGTGCCGCCAGGCGACACGGGCCCCCTCATGCCGCGGGCCCCGTAGCAGCCGCTATGGCTGCTACGGCGGTAGTTACGCCACTGCTCATTACAAAGAACTATGTCCTACTCTGAAATGCTGTGGGTCAGCAATTCAAAATAGAGCCAGGCAGGCGGAGAAGTGTCCACTGGGCGGCAACCTTCCGGCTTCGCATCAACCAGCACGGCTTGATTGACAAGTCTCTCCCTATACAGAAATATAGAGAATCCTATCAAACATACTGAGCTGGGCAAGGGAACCCAGAGGGGAGCCCAGCACATAATAATGGCCGCAAGACAGCGTTAAAACTAAGTTTTCTCTAAAATGCCAATGTGCATAGTTCAATAGATTTATGTCAACTGTGTGTCTGTGCGTTATGTGTCCAGTGTGAGTGGTGTCTGTGTGGTATGTGTCCAGTGTGAGTAGTGTCTGTGCAGTATGTGTCCAGTGTGAGTGGTGTCTGTTCTCGCCTGTTCTTTCCTCTGCAAGCACTACCTGGTTTCACTTTCTCTGCATTTTTTAGCAACATTCAGTTAAAACTGACAGCCCACGGATGTTGTCTATGTGCTGTCTATTTTATGTTCACACACCAATAGACTTCAATGGTCTGCAAAACTGGACCAGATTAGGACATGCTGTTAGTTTCTCGCAACAGACACGCTCTGTAAAAAAAATATTCTGAATAACTCCATTTCACTTGTATGGGTCAGTGTGCTGACAGCCCACGGACGAGAAACAAGTGTGAATAAGGCCCTATACTGTAACAATTTGTTATATCTTTTCTCATTTTGCTTAAAGGGGTATTCCCAACAGGATATGCCATAAATGTCTGATAGATTTGGGTCCCAGCTCTGGGACCCGCACCTAAATCGAGAATGTGGGTCACCCGACCCCATTTCACCTGGTGCAGCAGTCACAAGCTGCCAATTTCTTCACGGGACTAGTGGAGAGGGGGCCACGCATTTTGTTGTATAGTAGTTATGGAAAAGGCTGAGAAGCACTTGCTTGGCTGTTTCCATAACTCCCATTGAACAAAATTAAGAGAGCCGCACGCATGCGCAGACTTCTCTCCACTATTCCCCATCTGGCATCTGTCCCCAGCGGCTATCGCACCAGGTCGGAAGACCCCTGTTCTCGATATAGGTGCAGGTTCCAGATCTAGAACCTGCATCTATCAGACATTTATGGCATATACTGTGGATATGCCAGTAATGTCTAAGTTGGGAATACCCCTTTATATAACCTACTCACCCATTCCTGATATTATAGCTGTCTTCTCGACCTTCATGATAAAAGCACATTTTATTACATAATTAACAGTGGCCGTGTACATCTATATATAGTTGAATGGTGGGCCCCAAGAATGATTTTCTCTGGTGGGCCCAAGGTACTCCAGTCCGACTCTGGTCCAACACCTTTGCATTCTAACTAAAGATAAAATTAATTTTAACAGCAATGAGTAGCACGTATCAAGTGTTAATAAATGTGACATTGCTCTGTTTTATATATCGTGGATTCGATTTTTAGTATTATACTCTACCAGCACGGAGATTTTTGTCTTATTTTTATCAGATCTTTATTAGTGTTTCCTTAATGTATAATAATGACTGCATATAATGCTGTATGTTATGTATTCGGGTATCGGTGGATGATTTTTTCATTAGTGGTCACATGAATTCTGACGTGTTTGGGTCTTATATCAATCGTGCCATTCACTATGCTTCCCTCCTTTTGTATTTTAATGATTTTGTCTTTCAATAAAATATTGTATATTTTTCGGTAGAAATGGTTCATGTGTGATTTCTTATATAGGTGTTTATATTCGTATGTCACACAGTTCACTTGAGTTGCTATATGCATGTATTAGACTACTATCTTAGTAGGTTTATTATCACCTAGACCAAACTCATTTAAAAGTTAATACATTTTCCATGACTTATCTAGGGTGGCAGATTTAACATTATACTAGTAGTTTTCAAAAGCTCAAATTTGCTTGGTAAGTTCTCCTTTAAAGCAAAGTTGTAGTACCACTGATGTGACACGCTAATCTGATTATAATAATTGTATTTGGCCCCAGGCATTGTGACAGTTTTAGATAAAATTATACCTTAAACATAATATAACTTTCGTCTGACAGCCATCTCGACAGACCACTTCATAGACATGCATGTTCGGCTGAGCCAACTCAATGAGGAAAGGTAAAGAAGCCACAGTAGAAACGACTTGCAGTGGCTTATCTTCCAGTAGAACAAAGAATTTATTCTTGATCCTCATTTTGCCAGACATCTGGAGGCTAAAAACCGCCGCGGAAAAACACCTTCGCCTCCCATTGGGAGACGTTTCTGACGTTTTTTGCCGCTGATTCCAACGCAGTTTCCACATCAAAATCAGCGTAAAAAAAACCTCAGTGTAAACTGGGCCTTACCATATTTTTGACCTGCAAAAGAAGTAAAGGACCAGGATAATTTGAAAAAGACATGACCACACATGCTCCTCTTTGTCCAAAAAATCGATTGATTAATATAAATTATACAGATAATGGATGTCTGTGAGGCATTATTTACTGCATTTCATTTTTTGACACTTGAGCCAATCCGTCAATCAGTTTGTCAGATCTTTTCTTTGTGGTGATGACACTTCGTAGTGCAATGGATGATTTGAGTTCTTCTGCAATGTGTCGACATCTGACACAATCCCACAGTCAGGCTGGATTCACACGAACGTGGCGTTTTTGCGCGCGTGAAAAACGCAGCGTTTTGGTTGCGTGGTAGTTGCGTGTGGCATCCGTAAGGGCTGCGTGATTGCGTTTTTTACGCGCGTATGGCATGCGTTTTTTACGCACGTCAAAACAACGGAGGGTGGAGTAATGGAGAGGGCAGCCTACAAAAAGACACCTTCTCCAACACCTGCTTGATGTGAGCACATGTTCGCATCAAGTTTGCACCTTGCAAACTACTTTTGGCCGTGTTGGGTGTTTATTGGGGTTTTTACAGGTAAAAAAACGACACTATGCCCTTGACTCCGCTGGGCCGTGTGCTGATATCATGGATGGTTTCTCGGAGATTTGGTGAGCGCCGACCCATGCTTCAGGAGGGAACCCGGAGAAGAGGGAGGATTTGGGTTCATCCACTTGTGGCCCAGCGCACCTCCAAAGGCCATTTTCATACTCTATATGATGACCTTCGCAGCCACCCCGAGAAATTTCGGACGTTTTGCCGCATGTCTGTGTCGACTTTTGATATTCTGCTGGACCTGATTCGCACAGGAATAACCTACAAGGACACAAATATGCGGCGCTGCATTTCCCCCGAGGAGCGACTCCTTGTGACGTTGAGGTATGTGTGTTTTAAACAATTGCAGTTTACCGGATGGTGTGTGGTTGTCATGTCCTACATCACGTTTATTTGTGTGTTGTGTTTTTGCATCTCGCCCATGTAGATTTCTAGCTACCGGAAACAGCTATCATTCGTTACATTTCGAATTCCTTCTTGGAGTGAGCACAATTTCGGGCATTGTGACAGCCACCTGTGTTGTGTTGTGGCTTCGATTGAAGGCCACCGTGATGCCTCAGCCCACGACAGACCACTGGCTTTCGATTTCTGCCGACTTTATGACCAACACCCAATTTCCAAATTGTATTGGTGCCCTAGACGGGAAGCATATTCGGGTCAAGAAGCCCCCCCACTCAGGATCCCGATTCTATAACTACAAACAGTTTTTTTCCATCGTCTTGTTGGCCTTGTCCGACAGCAATTATTGTTTTACCATTGTACATATAGGGTCCTATGGAAGCTCAGCTGATGCCCGCATCTTTCGTACATCCAGGATGGGCCATCGTCTGATGTGCAATCTACTTTCCGTGCCGGCGCCGAACCACCTGCCTGGCTCGCGAGGACCACCAGTCCCTTATGTGATCGTGGCAGATGAGGGTTTTGGACTCACAAGTCAAGTAATGCGCCCATTTGCTCGAAGAGGCTTGGATGACCGCCGGCGCATATTCAATTACCGGCTTAGCAGAGCACGCCGATGTGTGGAATGTGCATTTGGCATAATGTCCTCCAAATGGCGTGTTTTTCTCACCACCATGCAACTGACGCCGCAAAATGTCACCCGTGTCATACAAGCGTGTGTCGTGCTTCATAATTTTTGTCGCATACATGACGCCGGTTGTGATGCCGAATATATTCGCCAAAATGTTTCCACATCAACCATTCCGCAGCAAATTCCACTTGGAAGGGCTCAAACATCTGGGATTCGAGTACGCAACATATTTGCACAATATATAACCTAAAGAAAAAGATGCCAAAAGACTGAAGATGTAGAAAAATGAAGAAACACTTTATTTGAGAATGACACATAATATACAATGATTAAAAAAGAATCCATAAACCAAGAGGTAAAAAAGACATACAAGCCATGCAATTTGATATAATAAATAGAGTCTGAATAGACAAAAGGTACTGAAAGCCAAATGGCTTAACCTGGCACTGAATATGTCGGCAAGCTGTATATTAGTTATAATGAGTACAGGAAAATAGAGGTATATACCATGTACAATGGGGACCCCCAGACGAAGGCAGTTGCGCCGAAACGCGCGTTGGGGCAGACATCTCGCTGTGCATGTTAAACCTGGGCTCTTAATGGGTATGTCTATTGTCATTATTCATTGTGACTACTTTTTATACTTTAGCATTACCCATGCTTTTGCGGCGCTGTCATTATGTATTTGAGTACTCTTTCCTAGACCATTGTACATGGTATATACCTCTATTTTCCTGTACTCATTATAACTAATATACAGCTTGCCGACATATTCAGTGCCAGGTTAAGCCATTTGGCTTTCAGTACCTTTTGTCTATTCAGACTCTATTTATTATATCAAATTGCATGGCTTGTATGTCTTTTTTACCTGTTGGTTTATGGATTCTTTTTTAATCATTGTATATTATGTGTCATTCTCAAATAAAGTGTTTCTTCATTTTTCTACATCTTCAGTCTTTTGGCATCTTTTTCTTTAGGTTATATATATTTATGCTTTGGATGCTTTATGGGTATACGCCCTAGGATCTGGCTCATACTTGAATACATGCTTGCTGATGGCCGCATCTTACTTTTTCTGAGCCATTTCAGATCCACGCTGTGTTTTTTGGTTACATATTTGCACAATATTTTGACAGCCCCGATGGAGCTGTGGCATGGCAGGAGGATGTTCTGTGAGGGCTGTCCTAGTGTAGATTTGTGGCCCACTGTAGCATTTTTAAGTTAAATTTGTTGTTATTTGGGGAGGGGATATTTAGATTAGGGACTCGCAAGACATGAGGACCCTTGACGTGGGTTGCGAGCCTAGATCTTTGGTGGTTTTTCTTTTTCGTTTGAATGTCCTCTAGACGAATTAGCTTGGGAGGCAGATTGGCTTAGCCCATGTTCACTAATCCCAAGGCAAAATACATTTGTTCCACATTTCTCACACCACCGCAATGCAGGCGACCACAATATGAGGAATGGAGGAAAACCACCAAAGATACACTAATACCTCAATCATGACATGCTACAATCTTGCTCCATCGGCATAATGTTTGAACATTACCTAAAAGAATCTTTGGGGGAACCTGGGTTCCACCACATAGATGGAGGCAAACACATCAAATCTTACTTGCAAACAGAAAAACAATTTAATCTGTAATTTCAAACGGTAACTTTTAACAGGAACCAGCAGGCATCCAAAAATAGAAAACGCACCAACATGATGCTACATTAACAAACTGTGACTTCGAGGTTTACATCACCACATCGAGCCAGCCGTAATCGGACTACACATATCTATAAGTCATGATACCTCTGTGATGGCGACTGATGGCTCTGCATTTCAGCACCACTATACTGTCCCTGGGCCTGCTGAGGATGTTCCTCAACAGCATAGTGGTGATGATACAGAGGGTTGAACCCTGCCGGGGGGCCCTGGGCAAAGGGAGGCTGGGGTCTGGCGTAGGGGGCGAAAGGGCGCTCCCGAGGCACCACATGACCAGGTGACATTATGGTCACCATCGGCCGTTGGTACTGTGGCCGTGGAAAGGTGTGTGCAGGCTGGGAAGGGAGAGGTGCAGTAGAGGGCACCAAATCCTCAGGCAATCCACGCCATTGCTCTATTACCTGGAAGCACTGGCGTGGATTGTTAGGAGGAGTGGCAGAGTCAATTATAGCAAGGATGGCCCCTTGGACGCGTGCCATCCGGTAGTCCGGGACTCGCCGGAGTAGCGGCGCTATGGTACGGCCAAAAGCGTCACATCCATCCTCCTCCGAACAGCGCCGAAGGTACTCCAGGACTCTCGAGTCCACGTTGGCACCTGCTGTGGCAACCTGGGTGCGCCGGCGTCTGGCTGGTGGCGTCCGGGGATTGTCCACGTCCCGTGGCAGCTGGGGTTGGCTGCTTAACTGGGTGGCTGCTTGTGTTTGCGTGCGGTCGGGGGTCAAGGGCAGCACGGGATGTTGTTCCGTGACCAGCTGCGACTCCACAAGGCCAGCCTCCTCCTCGGTGTCATTGAGATTATCACTGCATCTGCCAGAAACATTTTGCGTTACTCCTTTTAAACATGACCACAAGGGCCAAACAGCTTTTTAGGCCGATTATACAGTGAACACACACATGTCATCAAGGTACAGTCAGTACTTACGGCCGCATCTCCATAATGTCCTTGAGGAACATCAGCTGTTTCATATATATGTAGGGGCGTTTTTTGGACGCCCCATCCCCACTTCGCCCTCTGCTTCCAAATTCCCTCCTGAATTGATCCCGACAGCTCCTCCACCTTGTTTTAACATCATCAACTGGACATAGGAACAGGAAACAGACAAAAAAAGGAGACCATGTGACCTAACTGAAAACTGCACTTGTCCGAAACGTCGCTAAACTTTAAACACAACTAAACATTAAACACTTGCCTAATGATGCAGTGACACACCTGCTACCAAGCACAGTACAAACATGTGAAACACAAGGATATGCACTACAGCATGGCCGATTGCATTAGCATCAATAGAGATCTGCGCTTACCTATGCTTTTGCGGTCTCTTGTGGTGCTTTTATCCCACTCCTGTCCAAAGAGGCTCTGCGCGACCTCATCCCAGCCAACCTCCTTGCCCGTGCGGTCGTGGTAGGCCTCTGCGTTGGTGTTCCACAACTGGGGTCTGTCATGCACCAAGCAGATAAGTTTTTCCACATCGCACGCACGTGGCATTGCAGCAGATGTTGGTTGGAACTGTGCGCATGTGCTCAGAAAGTGAAAAGCCACTTCCTGGTTTGTACTTGTTTTGTCTAGTTTGGTCAACTCATTTACATAGACTTAACAAGTGTTGCGTGAAAAACGCTGTGCGTACGGAGGTGCCTCCGTGTGCCGTGCGTTGTTTTCACGCACCCATTGACTTCAATGGTTGCGTGATGCGTTGAAAACGCTGAATCAACGGACATGTCGTGAGTTTTTTGCAACGGACCAACGCAGCGCAAAACTCACGCACATGTCTGCACGGCCCCATAGACTAATATAGGTCCGTGCAACGCGCGTGAAAATCACGCGCGTTGCACGCGCGTATTTCTCGTTCGTCTGAATAAAGCCTCACAGTCTATTAATATTGTAATTTGCCCAGAAGCAAAACATGTGCAGATCGAAACAGGTGTTTTCACAGTTTGAGTTGGATTTCATGGTATACCTTGGGCATTGTTTGGCAGTTGCTTAGAAGAAGTCATTGCAGAGCCGGTTAACGCCGTACTAATTTACATATATGTAGACCTAGTCGTAAACCACAGTAAGAAGCTTAGATATTAGGAAGGCACCTGTTCTTCGCACACTTCCTTTTCGCCCACATTGACACAAGAATGAACCGTTCCACCTCTCAGTACTTACTTCTGCTTCCTACACTTCTCCTTTCTATTTTAAAACTAGGTTTAGTTTCTTACCATATTTTACCAATGGACAAATAAGAAGCTTAAAGAGGCTCTGTCAAAAGATTTTGCAACCCCTATCTCCTATTGCAGCAGATCGGCGCTGCAATGTAGATAAGAGTAACGTTTTTTTTTTTTTTTAAACGAGCATTTTTGGCCAAGTTATGACCATTTTTATATTTATGTAAATGAGGCTTTCTAAAGTACAACTGGGCGTGTTTAAAGTTAAAGTACAACTGGGCGTGTATTATGTGTGTACATCTGGGCGTTTTTACTTCTTTTACTAGCTGGGCGTTGTGTATAGAAGTATCCTCCACTTCTCTTCACAACGCCCAGCTTCTGGCAGTGCAGACACACAGCGTGTTCTCGAGAGATCACGCTGTGACGTCACTCACTTCCTGCCCCAGGTCCTGCATCGTGTCGGACGAGCGAGGACACATCGGCACCAGAGGCTACAGTTGATTCTGCAGCAGCATCAGCGTTTGCAGGTAAGTCGATGTAACTACTTACCTGCAAACGCTGATGCTGATGCAGAATCAACTGTAGCCTCTGGTGCCGATGTGTCCTCGCTCGTCCGACACGATGCAGGACCTGGGGCAGGAAGTGAGTGACGTCACAGCGTGATCTCTCGAGAACACGCTGTGTCTGTGCACTGCCAGAAGCTGGGTGTTGTGAAGAGAAGTGGATGATACTTCTATACACAACGCCCAGCTAGTAAAAGAAGTAAAAACGCCCAGATGTAACGAACACAATACACGCCCAGTTGTACTTTAACGTTAAACACGCCCAGTTGTACTTTAGAAAGCCTCATTTACATAAATATAAAAATGGTCATAACTTGGCCAAAAATGCTCGTTTTTAAAAAAAAACAACACGTTACTGTAATCTACATTGCAGTGCCGATCTGCTGCAATAGGAGATAGGAGTTGCAAAATCTGGTGACAGAGCCTCTTTAAGTTATACTTATAGACAATGACCCTCATTTACAAGAGCTGTGGCGCAATCTCCAGGATAAGTAAATCCTATTTTTGATAAGAATTGAATGTCAATCTACAAATCCCGCATTTGGGCTCCGTTGCAAAATATGTTCCAGAGCCGATCACCCAATTGTCATGTGAGATTGTGTGCAACGACCTCCCCCCAGCACTATAATGTGCAATGTGCAGTATACGGACACATCTCCTCCTCCCTCTCCCTGCACAGTGATCGCTATACATCTCACCGAACATGTCCATAAATCATAGCGATACATGAGACAAATGCTGCTCAAAAACATTGTGTTAGGGCCTGTTCACATTACCGTTTCCATTCCGTTGAGGGGTTCCATCGGAGGATTGCGTCGTGTTAACCCCTCAACGGTAAGGCAAACGGAAACCTAAACTTCCGTTTCCCTCACCATTGATATCAATGGTGACGGAAACCTAGCTAATGGTTTCCGTCTGTCACCGTTGTGACAGGGTTCCGTTGATCTTGACGGAACCAATAGCGCAGTAGACTGCGGGACGGGCCTCTCAGCGGAACACAGACGGTGATGTGAACACAGCCTAAAGTGTAATATAACTATGGTGGCTAACAGGGGGCCAATGACCATCATTGCCCAGGGGCCCAGACCAGACTACACCTGGTTCAGTCCTATTCTATTTTTGGTCTAACATTCTCAATGGAATAAATATTCTGTATCATTATTTAAAGGGGTTTTCCAGTTTTATATTAATAAAACGTGATCATTGTATAATGTAAAGTTTTGCTAGTTTCTAATATACATTGTGTTTCAATTTCTTCCCTTTCACAAGATCCCTGCTTCGTGCCAATGAGGGAAAACATTGATTGTTTATTTTAAGAGGCTATGTACCCGTCCTGTCTTAAATGCGCATGAATACTCCCATATTACAGCTCTGTTTTGTACTTAATATGGCTTCCATAGAGGTCCATGATGCCTCTACTCTACGATTACATGCATAGTGTTTTTTCATGTCGGACTACGTACGAATCTGACAGAAAAATCAGATTCCGTACATACACACAGAGTCCGACAGAGCCTGTACAGCCGTGCTCAGGAACCGTAAGGGCATGACCACACATGGCGGAATTCCTCCGCAACTGTCCGCATCAATGCCGCACCTAATCCGGGTTGCGGATTACGGCTGCGGATCTGCACAAAATGTGCAGAAAATTGATGCGGACTAGCTGCTGCGGACTGCGGGAAAAGTGCTTCCCTTCTCCCTATCAGTGCAGGATAGAGAGAAGGGACAGCACTTTCCCTAGTGAAAGTAAAAGAAATTCATACTTACCGCCCGTTGTCTTTATGACGCGTCCCTCCTTCGGCATCCAGCCCGACCTCCCTGGATGACGCGCCAGTCCATGTGACCGCTGCAGCCTGTGCTTGGCCTGTGATTGGCTGCAGCCGTCACTTACACTGAAACGTCATCCTGGGAGGCCGGACTGGAGACAGAAACAGGGAGTTCTCGGTAAGTACGAACTTCATTTTTTTTTACAGATACATGTATATTGGGATCGGTAGTCACTGTCCCGGGTGCAGAAACAGTTACTGCCGATCGCTTAACTCTTTCAGCACCCTGGACAGTGACTATTTACTGACGTCTCCTAGCAACGCTCCCGTCATTACGGGAGCCCCATTGACTTCCTCAGTCTGGCTGTAGACCTAGAAATACATAGGTCCAGCCAGAATGAAGAAATGTCAAGTAAAAAAAGCAAGACGCATCCGCAGCACACATGACATGTGCATGACAGCTGCGGACTTCATTGCGGAACTTTGAATCTCCATTGAAGTCAATGGAGAAATTCCGCCATGAGTCCGCCACTGCTCCGCAACAGACAGAGCATGCTGCGGACACCAAATTCCGCTCCGCAGCCTATGCTCCGCAGCGGAATTGTACGCATCGTGTAAACGAACACTGCTAAATTAAAGTGAAAGTCAATGTAGAAACGGCTCCGCTGCGGATTAACGCTGCGGAGTGTCCGCAGCGGAATTTAAGTGCAATTCCGCCATGTGTGAACCCGCCCTTATACTGTTGTTAAAATTTTATCCAGTCTAGACAATCCTCGGTGCCTTAAACAGGCCAGACTCCAAGCATTTACCTGCACTGATACATCGCAGCAAACTATCAGGACAGGATAGGGAGATTTGTTCTGCTGATGTGTTTAGTTCACATAAGATTGTCGAAACTGGATACAATTGCTACAAACCCTTCGCTGTGAGAAGTATAAGGTCTGTTCTGGTTTTCCACTTAGGGTATGTGCACACGACCTATTTTCAGACGCAATGGAGGCGTTTTACGCCTCGAATTACTCCTGAAAAGACGGCTCCAATACGTCGGCAAACATCTGCCCATTGCTTGCAATGGGTCTTACGATGTTCTGTGCAGGCGAGGTGTAATTTTACGCGTCGCTGTCAAAAGACGGCGCGCAAAATTACGCCCGCGTCAAAGAAGTGCAGGACACTTCTTGGGACATTTTGGAGCCGTTTTTCATTGACTCCAATGAATAACAGCTTCAATTACGTCCGTAAAAGACGCCGCGAAAAACGCGAGCACATGCAAAATTTCAGACGTATTTTGCGCTGTTGTGTGAACATTCCATCAGGGCTTATTCAGACGAACGGGATATACGTCCGTGCAACGCGCGTGATTTTCACGCACGTCGCACGGACCTATATTAGTCTATGGGGCCGTGCATACAGTTGCGTGATTTTTACGCAGCGTGAGATCGCTGCGAAAAACTCACGAGATGTCCGTTCTTTGTGCGTATTTCGGGCATCACGCACCTATTGAAGTCAATGGGTGCGTGAAAATCACGCATGCCACACGGAAGCACTTCCATGGGACACGCATGATTCGCGCAACAGCTGTAAAACTATGAATGAAAACAGAAAAGCACCACATGCTTTTCTGTTTACAAACATCCAAACGGAGTGTCATAATGATGGCGGCTGCGCGAAAATCACGCAGCCGCGCATCATACGGGGCTGACACACGGAGCTGTTAAGTGCCTTTTGCGCGCTCAAAATGCAGCGTTTTTGGGTGCGCAAAACGCACACGCTCGTGTTAACATACCCTCAATGCTCATGTAAGCTTTTGAATCTAATTTATAATTTTCAGTAGCTTTTCCGGGTCACTGACTTGTGCAATCTAAAACTGTTTCCTCGCTCGCTAATATTATAATTTTGCAAACAGCTTTGGAAGCTGGAGGGTATGAGTATTGATTGCGGCTGAGTAGAAGCACTGTTATGTTAGTAGTGGATCCAGTCCAAAAGTTTCATCATCATCCAAGAACAGTTACCCATAATTATACTGGTGTGATTCCATAGAATTTATTGAATATTCTTACATGATGGATCAAAGGTTTAAAACGATAAATTCTGTAAAACCTACAGCTTGTCTAATTAATAAGACACTTCCGAATGATAAAGATACTTAAAGGGATTATCCATCTCGGTAACCTCGGTACAATTGCCTACAGGAGTCCTCAATCCTTCACATAAGAAAAATTAGGTTGGGGAAGGATGGTCATAGCATCGTAAACAGCGACTATCATCAGATTGACAGCTTTAAACAAGGATACTAGAGACTTTATTAAAAAGAATGTAATATCTTTTTATTTTATTTTTTTAAATATGTACTGAAACTTACTCTTTTGTCTAGTTTTCAGAAATATATTTTCAGATGATATATTTTCATTCTATTTGCTCGACATGATTATGGGGCCAGGTTTCTCACTTGAGTTGTTCCACCAGCAGTTCCAGAGATTTCCTATATAGCAGACACCTGGACATATGAAGACTAAGGCCAAGTTCACACAGAGTTTTTTGCAGGCAGAAAAAATCTGCCTCAGAAATCAAGAAGCTAATGCAAGGACCGCGGGCAAAAAAAAAAACACAGCGAAAAACGCTTGGAAACGAGCGCCGCAGGTTTTTTTCTGCCTCCTTATTGATTTCAATAGGAAGTCAGAGGCAGAAACCGTGGCAGGAAAGGACATGCCACTTTTTTCCACCGTAAATGACCAAACCTGCCCGGGGAAAATAACTCCCCTGCCTCCTATTGATATCAATGGGGGGTGATTTTGGTAGTTTTTGGCGCTGATTCCGATGCAGTTTCCGCGTCAAAATCAACGCCAAAAAACTCTGTGAGAACAGGGCCTAAGTCAAAAGAAATACTCATTGACTTTTATGGGAGAATGTAGTGAGCATGCTCTGTGACATGTCCAAACCTCCCTGGAGGGGATGAGGAAGGAAGAGCTGAGCTGTGTCAATAATATATTGTTAATGGTATGATCCTGTATCTGCATCCAGCTTTATAACAGAAGTGTTACTTTTTAGACGGGATCCACACGAGCGTGTGCGTTCGCGCGCGCAAAAAATGCGGCGTTTTGCGCGCGCAAAAGGCACTTAACAGCTCCGTGTGTCATCACCATATGTTGCGCGGCTGTGTGCTTTTCGCGCAGCCCCCATCATTATGACACTCCATTTGGATGTTTGTAAACAGAAAAGCACGTGGTGCTTTTCTGTTTTCATTCATCCTTTTCACAGCTGTTGCGCGAATCACGCTCGTCCCACGGAAGTGCTTCAGTGTGGCATGCGTAGTTTTCACACACCCATTGACTTCAATGGGTGCGTGATGCGCGAAAAACGCTCAAAGAATGGACATGTCGTGACTTTTACGCAGCGGACCAACGCTGCATAAAAATCACGCAACTGTCTGCACGGCCCCATAGACTAATATAGGTCCGTGCGACGCGCGTGAAAATCACGCGCGTTGCACGGACGTATATCCCGTTCGTCTGAATAAGCCCTTACTGTAATCCTGGCCCTGATAACAATGAGATGACCACTAACCCTGCTCCCATTGCAGGGCTGGCCGTAAGGGTGTGTGACCCTTGCGGTTGCACAGGGTGCATGAGCCAGCTCTGCTAAAGGGGGCTCCACTAGTGGTCTGGCACCAAAGAGTTGCGACTGCCATAAATCTTAATATTAATCATATAGCAAAATTATTTAGCCATTTAAAGAACTGTGAGATTACCTGATATATGTATGTGTATTATTCGAGTACCTACAGAAGGTGCTGCACAAGGCATCATCCGATGTAAGTCCGGCCTTGCCCCAGTGTACACAGCACAAGCTGTATAATGACAGGAAGTATCAGTTTATTGTATGGGCTCAGTGTAAAAACTGCAATATTTCAGAATTTTTATTAATATAGATCGTGAGACAGAAAAAATAATATTCTTAAAGTAAAAACTTGATCAAAACCAGTATATTTTATCGTGACGTCAGATTAAAGGCAATCTTTTATGGCAGTAGCCATTTGCGGCTGGGGACCGACCTGACAATAAAGTTCTTCAATGTAATTTCTAACAAGAAATCCAGAAAAATATCTGCACTTGGTCTCTACTATATCTCAAATATTTCCAATTCTAAGAAACTTTATGAACATTTGGATAGCTATGGGTGAAAGATAATTGTAGTTGTTTGCTATGTACTGTAGGTTGAGTGTTCCTTAGGATAGTCCATCAATGGGCCCCCAGCAATCAATCGAACTAAGTGCCATGCACGCCACAACCCTCCATGTTTGTTCAGGCACCGTAGCTCGTCCTTCCGTGCAGCTGTGCCTGGTAAATATGGCAACTCAGCCCCATTCACTGGAGTGCACCAAGATACTAAAGGTTAATTGGGTTTTAAAGATGTAGATCGTGCATTATACAAACATTATGCCACCTATAAGTGGCACTAAAAAGACAGTTTTCTTCCTTCTGGAGGAGAGTTATTTCCATACTTTTTATGCGCGAGTTTTGCCCTAAAGCTGATATTTCTAAGCAACACGATGATGAGAAACATTGTGGAGATCCTATTTTGGATCCTGATATTATCAATCTTTAGGAGCCACTGATTGAGTTAGGGGCTGTTCACATCTTTGTTGGAGGCTCCGTTAGATTCAGCATATATTGGCAGAAACAATAGCGCAGCATGCTGCGCTATTGTTTCCGTTAAAACCACAGACTCCCTGACGGAAAGCTGATGAAGCCCATTAAAGTCTATGGGTGTAATGGAACCGTCACTTCCAGTTTTTCCTTGTTCAGCTCCTCTGACAGGGCAGATCAACTGAAACCCACAACACAGATGTGAACAGAGCCTTAGTAATATCCTCCTAGGTTTCAAGCAACATTTTTGGCCATTTAGACTTCTATATCCTAAATGATAAGGGCTGATGCTAAACATTTTACTTAAAAATTATAGAACCATCATCCATAAAAAAAAAAACACTTTTCCCTGACTTCAATGAAGTTTGTAAGCTTTTCACAAGTTTGTGTGGGTTTCTTCTTGGTATTCTGGCTTCCTTATACTCTCCAAATAGGAGAGTAATTAAGCCAATTGGCTTCCTATGGAATTGGCCGTAGTGGGTATGTGTGTTATTTTATAGGGTAACTAGATTGTGATCCCCATTGGGTACAGGAAATGATGTGAGTGATGATATTCTGCATACAGCGGTGCAGAATGTTTTGGTGTTACTGTATATAAGCAACATAATAAATACTCACAATAAGGGTATGTTCACACGGCCTATTTACGGACATAATTCGGGCGTTTTACACCTCGAATTACGTCCGAAAATGCGCCTCGATAGCGTTGGCAAACATCTGCCCATTGAAAGCAATGTGCTGACGTTTGTCTGTTCACACGAGGCGTATAGTTACGCGTCGCTGTCAAAAGACGGCGCGTAAATAGACGCCCGCGCCAAAGAAGTGTCATGTCACTTCTTCAGGCGTAAATGGAGCCGTTTTCCATGGACTCCATTGAAAAACAGCTCCAGTTACGTCCGTAAGGGACGCGGCGTTCAAGCGCCTGCACATGCCGTTACGGCTGAAATGACGGGGCTGTTTTCTTCTGGAAACAGCCCCGTAATTTCGGCCGTTACGGACGCTGCAGTGTGAACATACCCTAATAAATACTTCAATGGGAATATTTGTGTAACATATTTTTCTATAAGAACATCTGGTAACATCTTCTTAATGGATTAATGGAAAAGATTGAACGATAACATTTCCCAGGATATGGAATAACCACATTCATATTGTGTTGTTCCGTACAATCAGACTGTCCTCCATCCCCAATCGTCTTCAGGCTTACAAAAACAAACACCACAAACAAGAGGAAGGAAGACATTTGAGAACAACACTAAGAAAATACATCTAGATCATTTGTGGTTAATCTATGAAGATCAAAGGTTTACATGCAGCCTATTTCTATTATTACTGTATTGATGGGTTTATCCATCGCCATCCATGCTTGTTTGGATTACCCAATGTTTCCTGACAGTAGTCGAAGTATTGCCGGATATGGTTTAGAATAATTACTCAAGTTCTACAATTAAGATATAATTAGAAAATTAAGAAGGTTAAGTCCACAGTTTTGGAATGACAATCATCAAAATCAAGACTGAAAGGCAAACTAAATAATTTGATGATACATGTTGTTATGACCAGCAGGTTGTGGACCCACTGAGCTACTCCACTGGTTTGGTTTAGGGTCACCTCTAAGGGTGTTATCTATGTAGCTTCCCTGGTCTTCACCTTTTAACCCCCTTTACAGGGATCTTATCTACGCTGCGTTGAGGCTACCAGGTCGCTACCTTTTGAGGTGGTCCAGGTGGAGTAGCTGCTGGCCAAGCAGACTAGAAACAGGCACTGGCAGATGGTACGTCGATGAATGGAAAGGTTAGGCTTGACACCAACAGTAGGAGGAAGACTGACAGTGGGCAGCTGGATGGAAGCGGATGGTGGATTGCTGGACACTGGTGGATAGCAGATGACTGGACCCAGGCAGATAGCGGACAGCTGGACACTGGCAGACAACGGATATCTAGATACTGTATGACAACAGACAGCAATAGCGGATTGGATACAGGCTGGAAGCGGATAACTGAATACAGGCTGACAACAGATATTAGTAGTGGACTGGAATCAGATGCATACAGGAACCTTTGCAGGATACTAGGTTGTTCCGTTGTTGCTCCTGCATCAAGTCGATAGTGTAAGTGCCTAAAATAGTCCTGGGGCAACAGGTATTGTTTGAGTGACTTTTGAATTTCACACACGCTGGCCCTTTAAGAGGTTAACTTATTTGGAAAAAGACACTCACAAGTAGACATTTCCTTTAAAGAAGACCTGTCACTAGGTCATATGAGTTGAGCTGGTTTACTGACCTGAATAGCGCTGTCTCCCTGACTTCAGTGAAGTTTTTATTCTTTTCCTGGAGCCCCCTACCATTCTAGAGACATTGTGCTGGCTCCCCATATGCAAATTTTCTGTATTTAGCCATCAAGGCGTGAACTAACCACAAGTTGCCTTGCGCTGATTGGTCAGCATCAGAGGCAGGGAAGCTAATTCCGCCCTGTTGGTTAACTACAGCAAATTAGTGTGTATGGAGCCAGCACAACAGTAGGCCATTTCTCTGGAAGAGGGGGGGGGGGGTTTGTATATTGTGAAAAAGTATAAAAGAAAGGATAGGGAACCAACGCGACATAAAGCTGCCTGTGATTTGTGGTAAAATCACTGCTATACCGCGACTTCATTGTCTCCCTATCGCAAAGTTGCAAGCAGCCTTGTTAAAATTGTATAAAATTTAACATGGTTTTTGCAATGGTCCTTTGATTACCACAGGGAAACATAGAAGTTGTTTGCGAGGCCGAGTAATGCTGCTATTTTACTACCAAATAGCGGGCAACTTTTTGTCTCCGTAGAGCCCTAGTCTAAATCATAGCCTTACAATACTTGGTTGCATAAACTGCACCATGTGAACAAGGTGAAAAACTTGCACAATCGATTCTGCCTCCCACGATTATATAGCCACATGCACACATCGTTAGGGTTGGACTATACGGCGACTTCGGCTGCGACATAACAGTTACAAGAAATGCTTTAAGTTTTGATTTATTGTAACTGTCGTGTTGCGGTCGTGGTAACTTGCGGGTCGCAATGAACCCACATTCCCTTTCATTGCTGCGATGCAGCCAGTGTGACACTGCAATGAAAAAGCGATCTTTGGCCGTGCAACCTGTGTCAAAGTCGTCGTGTAGCCCTAGCCTTATAGACTGCTACGGGCCCTTACTTTATTTCCATGCTCCTACAATTTTATACTGAGGTGGAAGCTCCATTGGATGCCGTATTGTGGAGGTACTTGCATAGGCATTAGGCATAGGCACTATACTATACATGAAGTGCCTATAGGCATCGTAGAGGGTCCATTTTTATTATATATATATATATATATTACATTATTTTATATGAATTTATCCATCATTACATATTTCTTTAAGTAAAATGTATTTGTCACAGTATTGTCCTGCGTGTATAAGGGTGTATTCACATGCAGCAGATGAATTTCAGTATCTGAATGGGTTTGTTTCTGCAGCATGTACATGAAATTCTGCAAACCGACAGTGGTAGAAATTTATGCAACAAATTTGCAATGGGTGAACCCTAAGGACAGATTCACACACACAGTTTTAATGCAGTTTTTGCCTCCGTTTTTTGAGCCAATGCCAGAAGTGGATCCACAAGAAACGAAAAGTATAAAGAAAAGACTGACGCATCTCCTTTCTTTTGTATCTACCCCTGTGTTTGGCTCAAAAACCCGAAGCAAAAACTGGCACAAAAACTGCATCAAAACGGTGTGTGTGACCCTGGCCTTAGAGGTAACGTTTTTTCATGACTGTCAATCATACAATAATAATATTCTTAATCACCCTGTAACCGGACTCCTATGTATTAATAATTATTTATAACATTTCTTCATCTTATGATGTGTATCCTGTGACTGTACCCCGTGCCTTATGGCGTGATGTTTACTGAGCCGGCCAAGAAAACAAAGACATGAATAATTCTCTATGAAACATAACATTGCAAATAAAAAAAATACAGTACAGTAAAGAGATAAAATATCACGCTGTACTATCAAACAGCCAGATAAGTTACTTGGGTAACGAGTAAATATTTTTGGGTCATCTAAGTTAATTGTGTTCACCATCTGAGGCCGGACCTACGGAGCTGTTTAAATACCACTGACCCAATATACACCTGTTGTGGCCTGTAGAATACTTTAATATTCTTCTCATGACCCCACTCTTACACCTTCCAAAACCCTTTCATATATCTGCAATGTTCCCTATAATGAAGCCCCCTCCTCGCAGCTGTGTCCCTGCATCTTAATCCGGCCCCGGAGACCTACTTTTCATTCATTTCAGTCTCTCTCCCTCATCCACTTCAATTTTATCCTTTAAAAGAAAAAGAGGGAATGAGACAAGTTCTATTTTTAGTTTTCGCTCAGTGTTAGAAATAAAAAAAAAATCTCCTGGCTCCCACCAGTGGGGAATGTAAAAGCCGTCTGAATGGAGGAGACTTTGAATGACTCAGGCTCCCACAGCTGGAGAAACAGAGAAATTTGTGTCTGGGTGAAATCCTATGTTTTGTACACCCTGTTCATTGGAAACCTGTAACAGACACTTCTTTCTGCCTGACCGTTACTATAATATATTCATTCAAATGTTTCAGAACAAAATAAAGTTGTAATAAAAAGCGTGTAAATATTTCATGGTATAATAAAATAATAATCGAACCTTTTCAAATATTTATAGCACAACAGAAATCTTACATTTAAAAAGTGACACGTTCATTTTTATGCAGATTCTTTGAATAGATATTCACCTGAAGTTTAAAGGGGTACTTCAATTTCTAAAAAAGTGTATCATGGATTAAAATGATTGTTGCCGATAGAAGGGTCTGGTTTTTTTTAATCTCAGAAACAGCGCCACTCTTGTTTATGGTCTGTGTCTGGTATTGCAGCTCATAACCAGTAACAAAAATAATGCGGAGCAGCAATACCAGACACAGACCATAAACAAGAGTGGCGCTGGTTCTGAAAGAGAAAAAGCAGACCTTTTTGTTCTAATTTAGAACAACCCCTTTTATGCCTCTTACTATTATATTGTAGTTCATATGTGCCACCATACAAAGATGTGGAACATACATGTTATATATGATCAGTATGACTTGGCAAAACTGGTGATGTCTCTCTATTGTGTTCACATGATTATATAGTGTATGGCCTGAGACTGTATATGTAAACCTGCTGCTCTAGACTGGCTCTAACCAGGGGCCACATAGCACCTGTATGGTTTACCTCTATGGCACGTAAGCCCAATTCCAGAAATTCCAAAGGAGATTGCTAATGACAGCTGTATGCCAACCAGCCATACTATATCAGAAACCAACTGGACTGTTTTAACACATTGCCAAGTGCTAAAAATCATGATAGTGCTTCTCTTCTCTCCTAAACATTAAAACATTAACTTAACCTCCAACATTTGAAAATGGATTAGAAGCCCGTCCACACTCTCCCCCATGATCCCCCCACCGCCCAGATTTTTTTTATCTCCTGGGCTGATATGGACTCCTTTATTGATTCTGACACTGTGGGGAAGCCTAGGGCTGCCTCTCTTATGGTTAAAGTTATCCTCGTCACCAATAAACAGCACCAAGAGGGAATAGGTTTGGCACTAGGTTGACTATGTGGAGGTCCTTAAAGGGGTTGTCCATTTTCAGAAAATGTGTGCTATTTTTTGTAAAATTAAAAGTTATACAATTTTCCAATAAACTATCTGTATTAATGCCTCCCATTTTTGAAGATCTCTGCTTGAAACATCCACGGGAAGAAAACATTCATTGTTTTCTTCCAGTGGATAAAATTCTGTCCATGGTCAGGTGGTGGACACACAGATGCTGGGATAGTTGGAATATAGAACTCTGATACACATACTGTAACTGTAACGATCCCAACACCTGTGTGTCCATCACATGACCATGGACAGAATTTTATCCACTGGAAGTAAACAATGAATGTTCCTACTGAATAACAACAAGGAGACATCCTGAAAACCGTGAGGAATTAATACAGAAAATATATTAGAAAAATGTACAACTTCTAATTATGCAAAAAAAAAAATAACATTAATTTGCTGAAAACGAAAAAACCCCTTTAATGTCCAACCAAAAGTGCATGGGTAGCAATATGCTAGCATTATTGTTTCTTAGGTATTTTAAACATCCTGCATGCCCGCCACAGGTTAACTACAACTTGTTAGCACTGACCGAAGTCTCAGGAGCTTTTACTGTACATCTCCAATTGGATCTACCATTTGAATTTCAATAAATCCTTTTTTGCAGTACTGCTTCTGATACATGCCGGTGTCCCGTGTACAATTAGGTCCAGAATTATTTGGACATTTACACAAGTTCTGGCATGTTAGCTGTTTACCAAAACATGTTGAATATTCAGTTATATAATCAATATGGGCTTAAAGTGCAGACTCTCAGCTTTAATTTGAGGAAGGGTTTAGGAATTACAGCTCTTTAATATGTAGCTGCCTCTTTTTCAAGGGACCAAAGGTAATTGGACAATTATCTCAAAAGCTATTTAATGGGCTGAATGGGCTATTCCCTCGTTACTCCATCATCAATTAAACAGGTAAAAGGTCTGGAGTTGATTCCAGGTGTGGCATTTGCAGTTGGAAGCTGTTGTTGTGAACCCACAACATGAGGTCAAAGGAGCTCTCAATGCAAGTGAAACAGACCATAGTTAGGCTGAAAAATGAAGAAATCCATCAGAGAGGGAGCACAAATGTTAGGAGTGGTCAAATCAACAGTTTGGTACATTCTTAATTTAAAAAAAAGGAGCGAACTGGTGATCTCGTGAACTCCAAAAGGCCTGGACGTCCACGGAAGACAACAGTGATGGATGATCGCAGAATCCTTTCCATGGTGAAGAAAAACCCCTTCACAACATCTAACCAAGTGAAGAACACTCTCCTGGAAGTAGGTGTATCAGTATCTAAGTCTACCATAAAGAGAAGACTTCATGAGAGCAAATACAGAAGGTTCACCACAAGGTGCAAACCATTAATCAGCCTCAAAAATAGAAAGGCCGGATTAGACTTTGCCAAACAAAATGTAAAGAAGCCACCCAGTCCTGGAACAGCATGAAACTAAGATCAACCTGTACCAGAATGATGGGAGGACGAAAGTATGGAGAAGGCTTGGAACGGCTCATGATCCAAAGCACAACACAACCTCTGTAAAACATGGTGGAGGCAGTGTGATGGCATGGTGGGGGCAGTGTGATGGCATGGTGGGGGCAGTGTGATGGCATGGTGGGGGCAGTGTGATGGCATGGTGGAGGCAGTGTGATGGCATGGTGGGGGTAGTGTGATAGCATGGTGGGGGCAGTGTGATGGCATGGTGGAGGCAGTGTGATGGCATGATGGGGGCAGTGTGATGGCATGGTGGGGGCAGTGTGATGGCATGGTGGAGGCAGTGTGATGGCATGATGGGGGCAGTGTGATGGCATGGTGGGGGCAGTGTGATGGCATGGTGGGGGCAGTGTGATGGCATGGTGGGGGCAGTGTGATGGCATGGTGGAGGCAGTGTGATGGCATGGGCATGGACATGCATGGCTGCCAAAGGCACTGGGTCACTAGTGTTTATTGATGATGTGACTGAAGACAGAAGCGGCCGGATGAATTCTGAAGTGTTCAGGGATTTACTTTCTGCTCAGATTCAACCAGATGCAGCAGGTTGATTGAACGTCACTTCACAGGACAGATGGACAATGACCCAAAACATACTGAGAAAGCAACCCAGGAGTTTATAAGGCAAAGAAGTGGAATTTTCTGCAATGGCCAAGTCAATCACCAGATCTCAACCCGATCGTGCTGCATTTCACTTGCTTAAGACAAAACTAAAGGCAGAAAGACCCACAAACAAGCAACAACTGAAGACCCTGCAGTAAAGGCCGGGCAAAGCATCACAAAAGGAGGAAACCCAGTGTTTGGTGATGTCCATGGGTTCCAGACTTCAGGCCGTCATTGCCAGCAAAGGATTCTCTGTCCAATTACTTTTGAGCCCCTGAAATGAGGCGGCTGTGTAGAAAAATGGCTGCAATTCCTAAACGTTTCACAGGATATTTTTGTTCAACCCCTTGAATTAAACCTGAAAGTCTACACTTCAATTGCATCTCAGTTATTTCATTTCAAATCCAATGTAGTGGCAGCAGAGCCCAAATCATGAAGATTGTGTCACTGTCCAAATAATTCTGGACCTAACTGTATATTATAGTTTTTACAGTAAGTGTTTAATAATAATGTCAGGGGTCCCCCAAGCTATTAACCCCCTAAGGTTTTATAGTGTAAAATATGTGTTTCTTGTATATGTTTTCTCTTCCCCTTCCCTTCTTGTCTATAATTTTAGAATAGTACTTACCATCTTTCTCCCCCGTGTAAACTGTGCTGGTGGCACGAGCCGGTTCCAGATGTTTCTGTCTCCAGGCAGATCATTCTTTGGTACCACCTGATTGGACCTGGGTCAGCTATGCAGCTGAGCAGGTTCCAGTCTCTATCTCCAGGGAGATTCTCATCTGTAATCAGCTGATTGGATATTTGAATTTCAAAGGCGGGAAAATGGGCCAAAAAAGATGCGGTTCCGTCGTGTTAAAGCAGTTTGTTTTGAAGATTTGGACCGATGTCCACACTTCCTCCCTAATGTCTTTGATTTCCTTCTTGTCGCAATATTTTTTAGAGGAGTTTGTCACCCAACTAATGCTGGGCGGACTTGGTATTTTATTGGTTTAAATATTGATATTTTATTAGTTTTCATGATTTCCATTTATGGTTATTCTGATTTTAATTATTATTTTATGTTACCCTTAATAAACATCATGGCCATTTCTTTATCCAAAGAAATTGTTGCCTGATTCATTTTAGTTGGTAAGTTTTAGTGGGGTCTGTGCTACCATGGCTTTTCCACACCCTATAATAATAGCTGTATGCAGAACATTTATGCTTTACAGGAATTAGCTATTTTTCCAGGATTTTAACCTTAAATGGGGTTTTCCAGCCAATAAAAATGTATGGCCTATCCTCAGGATAGGCCATCAATAGCTGATGGGTCGGGGTCACTTCAATTGGAGAAAAGTCTGCAATACCTGTGAATCGCCGCTACATCCGTGTCGAAGATTCACAGTGAGCAAGAAGAAGTGAAGGAGAAACAGCGCTCATACAAGCTACACCTCCTTCAAAACAGCTGATCGGCGGGGCTCCCGGGAGTTGGACCCCGACCTATCAGCTATTGATGTCCTATCCTGAGGATAGGCCATCAATTTTTACTTGCTGGAAAACCCTTTTAATTTCTTGTAGAAAGATCTCTCTATACTAACATGTTATGCTTTTTATTATGGTATCCTCTGGTGTTATTATAGTGTTCTTATCAAAAGATTGATATCAGAATATAGCAGCTTGTAATTACTTTATTATAACATAATTCCCTCCTGCTCCTGGCTCAGCTGAATAATAACCCGTGACTACTTAAGATATACTGCATTATGTAGAAAAAAAAAACTAAAAAAATACTAAAAATAGCTAAAAGATTGTGATTTTAAAAGAACATCACTCAAAACGAATACTCTGCACCCGGCATACATGCTGCCTTTCTTATCAGTAAAACATTAGGCCTCAACTTTATTATAATTGAAACAAGCAAAGATAAGAAAACAAGAATTTGACAAATTTATAACTAAATTAATCTTATACTAGTATATGTACTGCGGTGTACTTCAATTTTTCTAATAATTATCCTTTATTATAGTTGTTATTAGTAATAGCAGTAGTAATAACCTCATGTTAATTTTAGATGTCCGTATTTATGTCCAGATGCCCATTGCTCCCGGGTACATCACAGCATCAGCTAGAACATTGAACCTTCAAATACATGAAGTGGAGGCCTAGGGGAGTTAGCTGGAAAGGGGGGAATTGGGGTGGTTTTACACGGCCAGATTAGCTGACCGATAACGCATGTCGATTGACGGTAACAGCTCGTTGATCGGCGCTCATTTGCTTCATTGACATGGAGAAATAATCGCATGTATGGCGATGATAAATTGTCAATAAAAGCGTTCGTCCTTATAAATTTTGTACAAGGTGCCTCTGTACGACAAAGTATTACGGAGAATAGCTCCGTAGTAGGGCGTCCGATGAAACATTGCACAATTCGACCTTTATATGAAATCAGAGGCATAAGGATATACAGTAAAGCCCCACAAACTTCTGGAGACGCCATATTGTGGCTTAGTACAACTATAGTTCTACAGAGCCGTGATACAATGAAGTGCACGAGGCCTTAGGTCTGTAAATGCTTTTCATTTCTTTATGTAAACAAGTTTCTGTTCACTGTCAGTAAACAGAGATCTTAAAAAAGGTGCGTTAATGATACACAAAGTATATCAGCAAGATGCATATTTTTCCATTTCACAATAATGAAAGTGTTTTTCCAAGATTAGAAAAAAAGTTCTATTTACACGGGTGATGGGGCCGTTGTGGGACCCCTGGTGAGGTTATGAGGCTTGGAAAGTTGACCCCAGCTAAGGAAAAACTGACGTTTGTACTTTTTTTCTACGAGTTTAACTTTAAATTATCTGAATTTAAGCAAAAGATAGTTTTGGGATAAAGGTTGTCATGAAATAGGAATATGATCAATCTTAAATTGTAGTACAGTAAATGAGAATTTTAGCCATTTTAACTTGTAATATACTGTTTGTACCAAGTAAGTATTGATTATTTCCATAGTAATTCTGAAACTCACTGCACAAACTTGCTGATGCAGAGTTGGAAGTGACCCTGGAGACACCCAAAATGACAAGAAGACCTGACAAAAGAGAATGAAAGTGCAAATGTCCAGTTTTCTTTGCAGCATAAACCAAAAGAAATGATGGTTTTTTCCCCTATATTGCTTCAATTGCACTTAGCTTATAAAATTGTAAAGTTATAATATTCCCGAGAGAATATTCTCTGGACTTCTAACTCCATTCTCCTTGATATAAGATAACAATAGCTGTCAGATGTGTTCTCAATGTGCCTCATGTGCCACTAGAATAAATAATGATATTTTCAAGGATTTCCACCCACCACTTATTTTTTTTTTTCTTTTTGCCTCTTGAAAGGGATGTGGCTAAAAAGTTGGATATAATTCCACATATTTTTTAAAGAGAGATGCCATGTCTCATGTAACCCGGGCAAAGAGGAGGGGTAGGCGCAGTGGGCAATCTACTAGGGCACCACTGTGTGTGGTGGAAGCATTTTATGGATTAAAAAAGTCTTCAAATTTCTTTGTAGAGCCAATCGGGAGCTGTGTCCTAGTGGCTGAGAATGCTGTGGACCTGGGGGAAGCGCTCATTGGTGTGGAAACGGCGCCTGTCACACATCAATTCACTTATACTTGGTGACAAGTGACCACTGTAAACAATTTGTGCTTCTCTGTTTGAAGGAATCGGCGGATAGAAGAGCAAGCATTGCTAGTGGGGACATATTCGAAATGCCTTGCCTTGGGCATCAAGAGAGCAAGTCCCACCCCTGCATGCAGACTAGACCGCCATACCCTGTAAGTCTTATATGTCATATGGCACAGAGGCCAGGACCAAAGGATATGTTCACACTTGGGATATGTTCATAGTGAGTCAGGGGGCTGAACCATTACTACACCGCTGCAAATTACATATAGTTCTTGACTATGGTTTTACCACACTCAGGACTTTGCAAAGAACAGGGGAGCCATAGGCTACAGATCACTAATGTATAATGGCAAGAAATACAGTCAACCCAAAAACAAACTTCAAAGGGAGTAAGAATTAGGATGCTTGAGCACAATGACACACAAATTTAAGGCCCTACTACACCGGCCAATGATCAGGCATACGAGTCTTCATACAAACCCTTATTCCCGATTATTGCCCTGTGTAAACAGGGCAACGATCAGCCTATAAACAGGCAAACGACATGATGGAAATGTATGGGGACGAACGATCGGGCCATGTAAGGCTACATTCACACGAAAGTAGCCCACCTCGGAAGTGAAAAACTGTGGTTTTCCACGTCCCATGTGGACCCGTGCAGAACGCGTTGTCACGGATCCCCCACAGACTACAGTCTATGGAGGGATACGTGACACACAGTAAAACAGGACATGTCCTTTTTTTCAACGGAGCCTTCACACGCTCCGTTGAAACATCGGTCGTGTGAACGGCCCCATTGAAATGCATGAGTCCGTGTGACGGCCGTTGTTTTAACGGCCGTCACACGGACGTGATTCACGCTCGTGTGAATGAGTCCTTATAGGACCCTTACTTAGTTTTTTATAGCACACCGATTATATTATACAACAGTGCAACTGAAAAGATGGGTTTAAGGAGTTGTAGTAGATGTGGAGATGACAATGCTGATTTAATTGAATTAATTGGGAGGAATTTATCAAGATGACACCAATTTTAATCTAAAGCCCACTGGAGTAAAATGCGCCTAAATTGCTAAGAGAAGCATGCCTCTTAAGAAAGTTGGCGCATCTCTGGCCGTGTGTGCACCAGAAGGTCAAATCTACACCAAATGTGAGATGGAGCAGCTTTGCGCTCTAATTTACACCAATTTTATCACTGTAAATCATAGCAAATTTGTCGGGCCGCAGAAGGCCACTGCCTCTTCCTTTTTTTAGTGAGCGACGTAAATGCCTCAAAAGTTGCCATTTTTTGTCAATTGCAACTTTTGAGCCATTTGAGATTTTGCTATGCTACAAAAAGGAGCATTATTGTAGAAGGAATAATATATTCCCCTAATGTGGCAAATTTGGATAAAATTCTGGTAAAATAATTTCTTGGACCAAATAAATTTGTTTCCATTTTTACCTCCCTCTTCATCTTTACTCCTTTCTCGGTGGCCAGTGTAGGTTGGGAGGCGTATGGGGGAGGGCAGGGTTAAACTTGAATACTGTAATAGTATATATATTCGATTCATTTGATCATGTAAATCAAGAGTGAAATAAAGAAAAAAATATAATGTCATTCTAGGAATACTTTCACACTTTTTTTATAGAAGTCAATGGAGTGCATTATATGACCATTGGAGCAGCCCATGGGCTGCCCTACCGGAGGCCTAATATTAAGTCAATGCTTTAAGGGGAAGAATATCTCCATAATACAACTGGTCGATTAAACATGTCACAATTCTTGATAAATCTGCGAAGAAAACCTCTGTTTGGCTTCATATAAAATTGGAGGCACACTGAGATATAGTATGGGCTATTAGCAAGATATAGGTGACATATTACAGATGTGTATAACACAGATTCATAATATAGCAGTATCCATGAAAATAACAATGAAAAATAATTATAGCCATTGTATTGTAGACCTTATAATAAGAATGTTATTGTCCAGCTCACTAGAAATATGCTTTATTGTAACATCATGAAGAAGTGTGATTATTACCTCTACTTCTTTCTTACTGACAAGTACAATTTTATCTTTTCCTCTTTTCAGTGGTTAGTAAATGTACTGACTTTAGTAACCGATAAAAGATAAGTGGTCATTTCCAGACGCCTATAAAAACGGCTATGAGAACAAATAGTTCAGGAACAAAGCCTTCAAAGACTGTCCCTGGGACTTGGCGCTATCCACAGACTGGAGCTAAGTAAATATGTCCCTGTTCTAGCGTAGTTTTCTGTTACAGATGTAATAGTGTGTATATATGGGGTTAATGACACAATCCAGTATTCAAAAGTAGATTAACCACTTTAGGACCAAACCCCTTATGGTCTTCAGGACCACACCAAACGTTCCTTTTTTTTTATTGGCCGACTAGAGTTTATATTTAATTTTTTAAATCAAAATGCAGCTATATGAGGTCTTCTTTTTTATGAGGTCCTAAAATAAGTATGCATATTTATAGTAAATGTTGTTTTTCGTTATGGGGATACCAAATATGTGGCGGTCATTTTATATGATATGGTTCTATTTTATTTTTAGAAAAATCATATTTTGCTATTTGTTTTAGTATACTTTTATATGATTTATTTCTTTTTTTACTGTTATTTTTATAACATATACCTTTACACTCTGTTTGGTGGCTTATTGGCCTTTACAAGAGACAGCCCTGCGGACCTTACTCTATAATGACTCTGGAGATCACCAGTACGAGGGGATTCACCCTTGTATAGTGTAGCGTTTAGGTTTAATCATAATAACGCTGAAGAGGTTAAAAACAATAATCAGAGTTTTCCCGAATTGAGATAGTTTCGGCTGCACTCCCATTATTGATCATGACAATAACCTTGCCGCAATGGTGCTCGAACAACCTTGATGTACTATAACATCAAGATGACAGAAAGGATCAAAAAGAGTTTGAGATATTTTCTATTTTCCAATTTGTCAGTCATTGTGCGATACATGTATAAAACATTTTAAAGCATTTTCAAGTACACAATGCCAGGAAAATAAACCAGCAAGCATGTATTGTAGGTACTCGTGTGTGACCTATTCCTCAGACATGATGAGACATTTTCTGAAACGGTAAATTCCATCCAGAACACATTTTTTGTACCCTGACCCATAACGTATTTCTATTCGAATTTACATTCTTCTTCCTCCGAGTCCTAAATATAACATACATTATTTTGGCATCTTCGTAAAGTTAAACTGAGTTGTACTACCACTAAAAAGCTACAGTTGATGTTCCTCATGTGTCTCTTCCCGGCCAAGCCCTGTAAATTCAGGAAAGTTACATCAGTTTAAGACTTCTGGCTGGCAGCCATCTACAGATATGCAATGGCAAGCACAAGCATGAGAAATACACACAACACAAAGAGTAGAAGGAAGCGTCAGACAGGGCAGCATTACTCACAAGAGCCTACAGGTACCAGAGAGCAAGGGGAGGGGAGCTCTGAAGGAAATGTACAGGGGAGAGGCAAGGGAGGGGACCGGAGCAGACCTATGAGAAGAAGACTGAAAGCCTTGTAGAAGAAAAACAGCCTTGAAGTATCTACGGAGAAAGGAAAGTTAACTTTACAAAGTTTTCTGTACTGTATGGATCTAATCTTCACCAACAAGGTAAGTTCTATTCTATACAGTAGAGTTTGACTTGTAGGCTTCATTCTAGTGCCATAGCAGCTCATATAACTTTTTGGCTGTCATTGCCATCATTCATAGTCACCTCTTCTAAATGGAACACATTGTTACCAGTCTTGGCCCTGTGTTTTGTGATTTGCAAGTATTCGGATGATATCATAATCATTAAAATCTGGAAAATGTAGCATTTGGTTTTTTTTGTTGGTTATGTTATTTTTATGTTGTTTTTGTGTTGCATTAGCTTATGATAACCACCATTGCTATGATAGAACAATACAGGTATCGACTGAAATAGAGATATTGTGATTCACCGTCTGTTGTGAAACTATGGATTGAAGCATAGTCTGAAACATGCTATTTTATATTCCTAGATCTAAACTGCTACAGGTTTATCGCTCCTTGTATACACAGTGGTTATTGGTTTACAGACGTGACTGTGTATGATAGGTTTGCTGTGAGTAGGTCAGGTATGTGCCTGCAGAGTGACACCTGAAGGAAGGCAGAATACATCTTAACTGATTTCAATGTAGTTGATTTGTATATGGATTTAAAGGGATTCTATGGATTGATATGAATTGGACTCAAATACAAGAGCACATGTTCTAGAGTGCTTACAACTCCTAGTATATGTTTCAGGTCGGTACCTCAGCAGGCATGTCAAGGATCCCGTCTGCATCCTGGGGTTGGGGGTGTATTTACACTTAGCTCATACAGTCAGTACATGCGGTCTCAATATAGAAAAAATAATTGGCCGTGGGGGGGTGTTGTTTATTTTCATGATACTGGAACCATTCTGGTTATGTCCATTATATACATGGAAGACATTTATGGTTAGATATGGACACAACCTGTATGGATGAGCATCATGATAACAACACCACCACCACCACAGGTGTTGGTGGACGCCTCATATCCCTGCGGCATCATAGGGCACTGGCAGGCGATGCAGGTACTATACAAATGAATGTAACAATTAATGGTGCCAGGAAATCCTGGGCATCCGGCAAACCAAATTTTACCATGATGCATACTAGCATGGGATGTATACTAGCTATAACATTTTGAGCTTTATTATTTTAGCTTAATTTATATTAAACTATAGAAACTCTTCCTTCAGGTTGATACAGTATGTAAATTATTTTTCTATAACATCTTTTGGTAATGCACGGATGATACCAGAAGGATAAAACTATACTTTAGGATTCTCCCAAAACAGTGTTAATCAGAGCCGCTCAGACAAATATTAATGAGATGATTGCCTATGTTTTATTATTTGTTTCCAGATTGTAGCCTCACAGCATGTTTGACATTGCCACTTATCTCATGGCATCAGCATATTGCAGCAGCTGGTAACTTAACCTACAGGGTTAATATTTACATACTGCTCAGTCACATTGCGCTGTGTATACATGACAGCAGAAATTCCCATGGATAGGGATATGGAGGCGGAGGATACCTCTTGTTGAGACTCTATTTTCCTGGCATCCGTCATAGGTTCGCTCTCAGTATGGTATAATCCGTCCGCCTCCTTGTATACAATTCCTGTGTATGAGAAGGAAAAACAGACGCCTGTGCTTGTTTCACTAACTTCTTGCATGACAAACAACTCCCTTTTCCCCTCTTCATTATAAAGACACTGAAGGCATTGAACTTGCTCTCCCTGGGGCTTCTGCACAGCCCTGTGATAACAATTTAGAGGAAAAACTTTTACGCCCCCACTCATTAAAGTTAAAAATTCCACTAATCCCAAATATGGGCAATCTGAGTGCATGAGCCGAAAATAAAACTGGTTGCTTGTGCCTAGGAGTTAACACTTTAGCTCCCTGGGAGCGCAAGAATGTACAGAAAAGTAGTAGTAGTATAAAACAAGTGTGCCTGTGTAGATGGTGTAATATATTCTACTGCAAGGCTTGATAGCTATATTTAGAACAGTAAAGTACACATTACCTACTCACTGTGTACCAGCACCAACACGAGTCAGATATTCCAAATTAACGGTAATTAGGAATATTTTTGTATAGATATTGAAAATATATATAGAAACATTTGATAATCTGGCATCCTCCATACTGCAAAGCTGTCATGACTTTAAATGATCGAAGACTGTCACTTGGCTGAGCAATGACCACCACCCTTCCTTTATAAATAAAACTCTGACTACTGTTGTGGTGAAAGGCCATAGCAGTTGCATTTATTACACAATAATTTCCATAGATACAAATAAGCTTAATAAGAAGAAACTCATTACATATGCAAAATTTACATGCAAAATATCAAAACATTTTTCAAAACATTTCTCACTCTCCTCTTTCCATATAAACAGCCCATCTAACTTATGGGTAAAAGATCCTTGAAGGCGCCCCTACTTTGTATGTGAGGTATATCTCTTTACCCTTAACTGTCCAAACCTGACCTAAGAGCACCACATGGAAGTTATCAAACTGATCCTGGGGACTCCAAACTCCCAGGAACTTCACTTGTTGTATGTTCACAACAAATCCGATGCACGACCCTTTTTTCGTGCACCTGACCATAAATTTTCTGCCTTCATGGACCCCTTCTCCCGCCACAGACAAACTACGGTGCCCCTTACTGTTGTTCGTCCCACCACACCTTAAGGGCTAGCTCCAAGCCATCCTGCAAACTTAGACACCAATTATCAATGCAGATAGCATTAAGATGCACCCCATCGCTCCTGAGAAAAACCGGAGATGCCGTCTCCATGCCCTGATGCCACACCACAAAACCGCCATCCCGGCGAACCAATTGGGCGACATCCTTATCAATCTTAGCCCGAGCCCTTTTCAGGCCATCCACAGACCTCGTATGAAGCCAAGCACTTCTATCCACAATATCCGACCAAATAACTAGCAAGCCTGGGAAAGCAGCCCACAGCCGCGACAAATCCAGATTGATATCATGGACAATCTCTTGAGAGGGCCTAATATCCAAGTCATTACCCCCACATGCAAAAGCAAACCATCAGGAGGCATGTCAAAACCGGCATAAAACTGAACCTCTGCCAAGACTCGGTTCCAATGAATGCCCTTGATCCCGAACCACCTAACTTGCAACCTGTCGAAGCCCAATTGACGTCCATCTGGGCAAAAATCATCCCGCAGCGAACCCCGACGGAATCAATAGCGCAGTCAACTCCGCTATTGATTCCGTTGTTAAAACGGAAACCTGCCGGAATGGTGATGAACGGAAACAATTAGCGATGTTTCCGTCATCATTGATATCAATGGTGTCTAAAATGGAAGCTGTGGTTTCACTTTCACTTTCCGTTGTGGGGTTCACCCAATGGAAACCTCCGACGAAACCCCGGAACGGAAAGCGAACGATGATGTGAACAGGCCCTAACTGACAAAGCAAGCACACCTCCGGAGGAGAACTAGTCGTCTGTTTATTAATGACCTGAACCACTCGCTGGATAGGGGAAACGTGTGATCGCTGGCAGCGATAAGGAGAACAGGGGAGCGAAAGTCCCCCGAAGTTCTCCATGACAAACCTCGGACTTCCGGCGTCTGCGCAGTTCAATAAAAATGAAAGGCACGCTGGTCACGTATGCGCACAAGCGCGAGAGGTGTGCAAGTCATTTCTATGGAGCTGCTGACAGACCCCGGAAGTCTGAGGTTTGTCATGGGGAACTTCGGGGAAATTTCGGTAACCCCGTTTTCCTCATCGCTTGGCGTCCCAGCGATCACACATGTATCCCCTATCCTGTGGATAGGGGATGCATGTCTTTTGTAGGAACAACCCCTTCAGTGGCGTTGCACTGTAGCAGCCATAGCAGCTGATAGCGGAGCCTTCGGCCATGTGGGGGGCCGTGCCGGCGGGTGGCACGGGCCCCCTCATGCTGCAGGCCCCGTAGCAGCCGCTACTATGGTCCCATCAATCACAGACCCCCATTGATGGTCTATCCTAAGGATGGGCCATCAATATAAAATGCACAGAGGACCCCTTTCTTTAATGTAATGTGTGTGAAGTTTGAAGTTATATAACGTGGCAGAGGGCAGGGCCAGACAGGCATCAGTATATGTGTTAGGGGGAATTCACACTGAGTTTTTCAGCACGCTTTTTGACGCGGAAGCCATGTCGGAAAACGTGTCAAAAAACAGACGAAAACTGAGCTAAAAGTCGCTCACGGGAACAAGCGACTTGCCCCTATCTTCGAGTGTTTACGTCTCTGACCTCCCATTGACAATAAGAGGCAGAGAAACTTGCCCGCGGCGCTCAATGTCTGAAGCCGAAAAACGCAGCAAAAAACACGGCAAACCGCGTGAATTTTGAGGCAGATTTTTCTGCCTGCAAAAAAACTCTGTGTGAACAGGACCTTAAGGCTTCAGTATAGGTGTTAGGGGGAGTTCACACTGAGTTTTTTAACGCGGAAACCGTGGCAAAAAAGTCAGAAAGTGCCTCCCATTGAAATCCATGGGATTTTTCCTGCGAGCGGTAAAAAGCGCCTGCGGGAAAAAGAAGCGTAATGCCCTTTCTTCGGGCGTTTCTCTCTCTGACTTCCCATTGACAACAATTTCAGGCAGAAAATTCGTTTTTCGCGGCGTTTTTCTGCCCACGGCCCGATGGGCGGAAAACGCCACAAAAAACCGCAACGAAAAACGTGGGAAGTGTTCTGCCGGCAGGTCAAAATATGCCTTAAAATTACGGAAGGAATTATGAGGCAGATTTTTCTAACTAAAAACTTCTCCCTTCTCCCATGAACTTTTTAACTTAATCTACCTGTCCTCTGCAGTCTGCACGTCCTCCGCCCGTCCTATGAGATAGTACTCCGGCAGTCCTGACTGTCCTCCGCCCGAAGTCTTGCGTCATTCGTTCCCTTTAGCTCCACCCCCTATCCTCTTCCGGCCTGAGCGCTCCTACCACCTGATCCAGGTCCCAGCATCGCCGTCCTATTCAAATGTGGCAGTGCAGTGAAGTGACTAGCACCGGGCCTCCGGTGTTAGTAATGCTCCTAGGCATGATGAGAGGGCCCGTGCCGCCAGGCCTGGCACATAATGTAATGTGCCTGTCAGGGCGACACGGGCCCCCCATGCCGCGGGCCCCGAAGCAGCTGCTACGGCTGCTACTGTGGTAGTTACGCCACTGCACCCAGCATATCCGACACTGGGGTGCGTTTTTTCAGAGGGAATTTCCGCTGCGGATAGCAGCGATAAAAGCCGCTCATACTTACGTAAGCCGTTTTTATGGTGACGCGTCCCTCCTGTGCAGTTCGGTCCGGCCTCGTTGGATGACGCTGCAGCCCATGTGACCGCTGCAGCCTGTGATTGGCTGTAGCGGCGGTCACACGGGATGTAATGTCATCCCAGGAGGCAGGACCTCTGACGTCATCCAGGCCGGCCTCCTGGGATGATGTATCATCCCATGTGACCGCCGCTACAGTCTGTGATTGGCTGCAGCGGTCACATGGGAAGCAACGTCATCCCAGGAGGCCAGACTGCAATAGGAAGGAGGGTGTTCTGGGTAAGTATGTTGTTGTTTTTTTCCGTAGTTGCGAATCTGCCGCAAAAGACGTAACACTTGGCTTTCTGTTGCAGGTTTTGCATCCCCATTGAATTCAATGGGGAAAACCCGCAAAGGAAAAATCAACAAAAACGCAGCATAAATTGACATGCTGCGGAATTCAATTGTGCACCGCAGGTCAATTTATTTATTACCCTGCATTTTTTTCCGCAGCGTGGGCATGAGATTTTCTGAATCTCATCCACTTTGCTGCTACTGTAAATGCTGAGGAATTTCCGCACAGAATTCCGTTGCTAAAATTCCGCAGCGTTTACGCTACGTGGGTACCCGGCCCAAAGGGGTTGTCAGAGATTAGAAACAAGTGTCTGATTTTTACTAGAAACACCGCCACAGATACTTTTAAATATAGTTTGCTTTCCTTTGGATATGATAAAGACAAAGAATTTACAATGATGCCTAGATAATAACCATGTATTGGAAATCAATGCATTAGGTGGGGTCATGTGTGACAATATTTAGAATTAAATAAATCGTTGGATATAATGTGACTCTTATCTGTCCGCTGGACACAAATTTAGACATGTACATAGCACCTTATATGCAACAAAGGGTAAACAAAAATCAGCAACCCTATCAAGATAATAAAAGAGGTTTTGTGATGCAATGTATAAAGTAAACCTTGCAGGAAGTCATGTCAACTAATAAGGTTAAAACATATCTAAGGCACAAGAGGTTATATAAGGATTTCCTCAACCGATCCCAGCCAGAGTGTGAAATTGAGTATGATCATCCAAATGAGTATTTATCCAAGTGAGTAATAGGCTTCCTGATTTCCTTGGGTGCCTGGTATTTTCTCCGTAGTCCAGCTGTCACTCAGCTATATGGGGCCATGTGCACAAACAGATGTTTGATGACCTAAAAAAAAAAATTATGAAGTTGAAGTCATGAACATCTGCTGCTTGGTGACAGTCATGACATTTTTCACAATCTTTGCACGTCTGTCACTAAAGTCACAAAGTGTCAGTTCTACGGCACCAGTGGATTTACTGCAGACCATTTTCATTTACCATCCAGGTTGCGTTCCTTCTGCATCACCTAGAAAACAACCAGATTTTCATATTTGTGGCTTCCTGCATAAAACGAACATATGCAGAATTCTACTAAACGTGACAAAGTGTTGCAGTGTTGTGCTGACTGACTAAGAAGTAGATTTTCAAATGTACCTTTGGCCGCATACATTCTAGTAATTGTTGTAATTTCCCCAAATGAAATGCAACCAGTATTAAATTGGTATGTTCTCACTGAATACAAAGGAACATGCAGATTGTTATATCTGATTTATTCACCATGGGGAAGTTAACGCGTACCTGCCATTATGTCTTTATATATATATGTACTACTTATTTATGCGGTATATATATATATATATATATATATATATATATATATATATATATATATATATATATATATATATATACCGCATAAATAAGTAGTACATATATATAGTGTGACTATATGAAACTTTGTAATTTATTTTATTAGGGGAGGTGGCATCTTCCTGCCGGCAGGCTCTCCATCACACACAGCGTTGTGATGCAGTTTTTGTCTCAGTCTTTGAGCCAAAGCCAGAGGTGGATCCAAAGGCAATAAAAGGTATAAAGAAATTTCTGATGTACTTTGTGTCCACTCCTATGTTTGGCTCAAAAAACTGCTGTGAAACTGCATCAACTGTGTGTGATTCTGGCCTAAGTCCCCATGCACACGACCGTAAAAATCTCCATAATTGCGGACCCACCCGGTTCTAATGGCCGCGGATAGGTGTCCGTGCCGTAGAACCGTGCCGGGAATTACGTTGCATGTCCTACTTTTCGTATTTTACGGGCCGTGCTCCCATACTTTGTATGGGAGTATGGCCCGAAAATGGGGCCCGCATTACGGGAACAGCCATGAGGCCTAAGGGCGTATTCACACGTGGCACATTTATTGCAGAAATGTCTGAGACTGAAAATATGTTCCATGCATATGAATGGGTTTTTTTCTGCAGCAAGCACATGGATCATGTAATAATTTGCAATTTGCAATATGCAAATCCAACACGTTTGAACGGACCCTAAATGTTTCCAACCTTTTCAGTCACTAAAAAGCTAATCTTCAGTAACAACGTAACTGAAGACACAGAGGATGAGGGTGGATAGGGTTGATGCCCTAGCTTTTGTGTGAGACTAAAAGTTCCGAACTATGTAGACACACACCCTATTCAAAACAGTTGATCGGCAGGGTCCCGGGAATTTAACCCAATCGATCAGCTATTGATGGCCTATCCTGAGTTTAGGTCATCAATCTTTAGAGACTGGAAAACCTCTTTAACTCAAAGGTGTTGACTCTACATATGCCTTATTATAGGTTGTGGGGGGGGGGGTGTACCCTCATCTGTTAACCGGAGTGAAGAAACGCTTTCTTTTGGAGGAACAGCTCATCTGTGCATTACACGGATGGCCCATTTATTTAAATGGGTGATGTGTAATACTTAATCTGGATTACACCAGGTGATAACAGCTGATTAGATCATGTTCAGGGGACTTGTTATGGGGGGATGTTTGTCCAAACCGGAGAAGAGGACAACTCCGGAATAGCTCCTTCTTTCAGGCACCTGGCAGGATCTCTTTAAATAAAGTGTAATTTATGAATATATTGTACAACAATGAGTATGTGTCTGATTATATTGTGCTACTAATAATGTATCTTTTTGGATGAGTTTATGACTGTACAGGATTAAAGGCGGAATCTGAATTTTTTATGAACCCATTTAATCTTTTGGTAAACACAAATGTCCATGTTTCACTGTAAATCATAAAGACATAATGGCATAAAGGCAGAAATGACAACTGGGGAGACTGTGGCTTTTCCTACACAGTATTAATGCAATTTCTCATTGCCCGATTGTGTGATTCCTTCCACACATTCCTCTGCTCGGTGTTACAAGTAATTGGCTCGTAAACTTCCCCCAGCACATACATCTCCCCCTGCTGTGCCGGGCGGCCTGCTCTAAACTCTGATCGCTCCGCCAATTCCTAATTCCTGCAATAACAATGACTATTTCTGTATCAGCCACACACAAAAAGTGCCAATGTACCTCAACTCTGCCCTGCAGTATGACTTCTTCCACTATAAACTCCCACTCACAGATCCGTGCCAATAACAACAATGCCAACCTGCCCTGTAGCACAATGTGTCATTCTCATATAAACTCTTCCAGTGTACCTGATATTTGACATCTTTCCAAATTCAATATATTTTCTTCTTGGCGTGTGTGCCCACATGAACCATAGCACAAAAATTCATTAAAAATATCTTGTTAGATAATCATGCTGTGCGTGCATATAAGAATGCACTGGGTAAATGCATTCCCCCGGTGCTTGGTTTATTTTCAGTACATTTGGCCCAGAGCAGTTAATAAAAAAAAATTAATTTGGTTAAAGGAACACTCTGGGCAAAACTGATGCCCGTGTTATACCTAGTGCAGGGTCTGAGGGGTCGATGCATGAATCAGGGGTTCAAAAAACACCAAAGAGAGAATCCCTGTTCAGATGCAGGATAAAAACTAATAAGTATAGATGTTTCAACCAATGTGGAAAAACATGACACTTTTTTGCTAATTTTGCATTAAAAGGGGCTTTTCTGGCATGTTTTAGCAAAAATGGGCGGGTTTACATGTCATGTGATTCAGGATTCAAATGTTGGTAACTAAGTATTGTAATGTTTGTCTCAGTTTTACATTTCGAGCATTGTATGTCATATCCCACAGTGCCTATGTCATATCCTATTTATCTAGACCATACCAATCAATAGCAGAACTCTGTTTCATCGTGCAGCATAAGGGATGGAATATGTCAATGTATAAATATATGAATCATTTTAATGCAGCCCAAGAATGGCATTTTAGTGATCAAGGATCAGGTCATAATCCAGACCCCGATTTTAAAATCAGCAAATCTATAAATTCTAACTTGAACTGGACCTCCAGTTAGTTAGTGATAATTTCCCCCATCCACTCCAATGTGGGACATACAAAGTAATAACCACTATGTAGGCCCAAAATAGCCACCTCTGTTTATACCTTTCATTCCGGACCAGTGGGTAGACCTGGGATGTAGTTATAATATGGCAGCAGAGGCTCACTTGAATGGGAGAAGTTTTTAATACTGTGAACCACCGCTACAAGTGTGTCGACGATTCACAGTGAGCAAGTAGTAATGAAGGGGAAGCAGCGCTCGTACGAGCGATACAGCCCCTTCAAAACAGCTGATCAGCGGGGGTGCCGGGAGATGGACCTCGACTGATCACATAATGATGGCCTATCCTGAGGATAGACCATTAATTTTTTGGGACTGGAAAACCCCTTTAAGAAGTCTTCACCTACTACAGATGGGAATCAGAGGAGTAACTTTAAGCCCCTAGGACCAAATGGAAAATCTGTAACAAGGCCCCCTACCTACCATTTACCACTTATAATATGGATGTATTCATATGTGGTAGAGAGGCATTTAGGCCCCCTTAGGCACCAGGGCCCAAGTGTAACTGCTTCCTCTGCACCCTCCTACAGATAAGCCCCTGAAGGGAATCTTCCAATTATCAATACATGGTATAAGCCCTTCAAAAAACTGTGTAGGTTTCCGTTTGCATTACCATTGATTTCAATGGTGACGGATCCGATGCAAATGGTTTCCGTTTGTCTCCTTTGTGCAAGGGTTCCGTCGTTTTGACGAAATGAATAGTGTAGTCGACTACGCTATTGATTCCATCAAAACGACGGAACCCTTGCACAACTGAGACAAACAGAAACCATTGGCACTGGATCCGTCACCCTTAAAATCAATAGTGATGCAAACGGAAACCTATGGTATCCATTTGTTTCAGTCAGGGTCCCGTTCTGACGCAAAGCTCCGATGGAACGTCAGAATGGGACCCTGACGCAGATCTCAACAAAGCCTTACATTTATTTTTAAACACCCCATTTATTTCTACGTCATAAAAAGTTACTTACACAATGGACCATCGGCAGTTTCACCAGAACCTGTATCAGCAGAGATTTCCTGTATCGAGTATAAAACCTGTAGTAAACAATACATACATGAAAATACATAAAAAAGAATGATGGCATTGGCCTTACATTTCTCTTACATTACACATACATCTCTCTGCAACACATGATTCATACCATGCACATGAAGAGCTCTAATCTTTCTGATCTTGTGCTGTGAAGCACAGTATCTCACGTGGTACCACCATTAAGCAGAATGTTGCGGTGGACCACAATTGATGTGACTTTATGTCCAATTCCTGAAATGCTGAACGTTACATCTCAGGCTGTTACAAACACATTTTTACTGTTCATCAAAATCTGTCAGAAACTTTCTAACCCCCGCCCCCCCCCCCCCCCCCCCAGTTAATGTCGCCCATTTTTCATGCCAAGAGGAGAGAAAAATCACAAATTATTGCACAAATACAACATGCGGCATAATTTGCTACTTTCTTACGGCACAAAACTGCTCAAATGGCTTCTTAAATTCCCCCATTGTCCACCATTTTTGCGTGTTCTCATAAACCACAGTTTTTCGTTCGAGGATTTGGCTCAATTACAGTATAAAGCACATCATCTGCTCCAAAATCAGCCAGCCAATGTCAGACCACGCATACCTTGTAAAAGGGTTTTGCCAAAAGGGTTGCACCCTCTATTTACCCAGGATTGGCTTATCAAGCATCGAGCCTGCCTACCCAGATTGCCATGTGTTCAAGCCAAATTGGTTGTGACATCTGTTCAGGTTTGCCTGGCGCTGACTGTTGCTTATAATATTTGCTAGTACATCTGATTGATCGTTTTAGACGTTAGTGCTACCCTTTATTGCAATTATCTAGAGTATGGCATAACCGCGCTGCATTACGTTGCTCGAGGCGTAACTTGAAGCTCAAAAGCATCAATGAAAAACAGAGCCCCTCATCTACCAGGTGCTATTTATAATACTGGTATCTTCTTATATGGCAGATGGGGCTTTGGATCTTCACAGGCACCAGGGCCCGGGTGCAACTGATATATATGCACCCCCTATAGCTACGCCCCTTCTGTGGGGTCCTACTGTACATCCATATGCCTCAGATTTCATACGAAGGCATACAGAGGGTCTTTCTGATGGATTTCGATAGAAAAATAAATTAATGGCGGTATTCTATACTGGAAGCTTTTCTTGTAGAGAAAAATATCCTTGTAATACAATGCTATACAGAGGTTCCATACGGCAGCACACCAACAGAGCCGTGTGGGGAGACCTAATACACACAATAAATGGTTTTTGGTGGGTATACATGTGACTAATACAAGAATTATGCATCATTATGAAAATGAATTACAGTAAATCCTCTAAAATAGAAAGAGATTATTAATTGTCAATTGCTGCAGTTAAACATGCTTTTACTTTATCAGTCATACTTGCTAGAAAGATTCACCTTGGTTTCTGAGAAAAGAGTATGGTATAGTATACAGATGTAGCCGTCTTTAACTTGACTTTTAACGCATTAAATAAACAGTGACTAGATCTCTTATCTTGACTTTTTCAATGACTTTTCAATGGCTTTTATTGTGTGATATCACGCTGCAGCAAGTTATCAGAGTCAAGTTAAAGATGGCTACATCTGTAGTAACCCACATTCAATTACCCGGTATAGCATGACTGTTTATCTGCTGAAATCTTCTTGCTTTTTAAAAGGTTACTTCCTTCACTGTTATTAGGCTGTATTGCTGCAAAAGGTCTATAATCTGCAATGCTTGAAGTTTTCCAAACAAAAGGTATGATGTGCAATTTGGAGCGTCAGCTCTGAACTAATATGTAAAAAGTACCCGTGTTTCCCCACAATGCACATGATATTTAAACAAATTCCCTATTACGACTCGTTTACACGTAGCAATATGATTGGTTCATTTCCGAGGGATAGTAACAATTATTACCACTTCTAATATAACCAGTGATAAATGATACAATTATCATTGATCAAATTTGTACATACATAAAAATATTAGTTTTCGTTATAATAGATATGCTGCTACGATAGAACATTTCCTATTTCATAGAAAATTCCGCATAAAATCCGATCCAGACTTCGCAGGGAATTCCAGCAGAAAATACGCACAAAAATCATGTTTAACTTGATGCAAATTTTCTGTCAGATTTACTGCTGCGGAGAACAGCAGAGCGGATAAAGAAAAGATCATACTCCTCTCCTCTGGCTCTCCCGTAGATCTGTCCACCTGCTCCCTGGCTGGTCTCTGTTCCGACAAACTCCTGGCGTGACATTTTATTCCATGTGATTGCTGCAGTCTGGATGAAGCTTCATCCGCCTGCGATTCTGCACAGAGAATCCGCAGCAATTTTTCTACCTGTGAACGTAGCCTAAGGGCACGCTCAGACGTGGCGGAGTTTTTTTCCTGCAAATGTTGGTGCAGATTTGGGGCAATTATGCAACGAATCTGCACCAACATTTGCATATTTGACAGGTAATTCAGACGTTGCAGAAAAGACAGCGGACTTGCCACAGATTTCAGTTTTTGCATTGCAAAGGTTGAAATACGCAGTGAAATTCCGCTTCTTCTCCGCAAGAGACAGTGCATGATGCGGAGGGCAAATTCTGCACCGCAGCCTATGGTCCGCAGCGGAGTTTTCCGCAACGTCTGAACGAACTTTCCTAAAAATGTATAGAAACAAATGTAAAAAACGGCCACTGGAGAATTCCACTGCGAACTGTCCGCAGCGGAATTCCACAGCAATTCCACCACGTCTGAACCTGCCCTAACACCTACCAATGAATGTTACAATATGTTTCCATGATCAGAATATTAATTCTGAATCATTCCACAGTTTTTATTAATTATACAATAACATCAATATGCACCGATATCCTATGACAAGAACCGGGGGGCCTGGCAGCATGTTGATGCCTGTTGACCTCAACTCCACTATAAATGTGTCAACTGCCAGCTGTGACTTAAACAAAAAATGACGCAACATTCAGAATAAAAAATATCATAAAAAAAAGTTCAATCAACAGTTGGGTGGGTAGGCAAACCTGATGCTGGGCACCAAAGAAGCCCAATCTACACACAGGGGGAACTTTATATGTGGGGCTACCGGACCGGATCCCAGCCAATAATCGGTGGACCTATGCCCGTCCACATCTCCCCTAAATTAAACAGTGCCATGCTTATAAGACATTGAATTTTCAAAATTTCTCTTTTTGAAATTTTCATTAATAAAAAAGTTCAAGAGGGGAGCAAAATAATGACATCTGTGCTATAATCCTAAAAGCTAAAGGGCATTTACAAGTCACATTGTTACAAGCACAAAATAGAAGCCTACTTTATTACAATTATCATGAGTACTAGGACTGGACCAATTTTGAACACAAATGTTAAATTTTTTACATTTAACAATATGGTAATAAAATTAATCTGTATGAGTAAATTCATCTTAATATAGGAGTAGGTAAATATCGTTTTACACACACATAGACTATGTCTAAACACTTGTGGGTTAACGTTAGTTAAAAGTGTCCTTCCTGATATCATTATCACAGCGTTGCCTTGAAATTACGCAAAAACTGAGATAAGAAACACTACACAAAGGAAGTCTAAACAAAAGCAAATACCCAGGCTTACAGTTGAACTATAGTCAGGGGCATTCCCATAGGAGCTGCAGAGGTTTTGGTCGCACACAGGTTTTAGAGTTTGAGGTGGCCCAAAGATCAAACTGTCCTAAGTAAGGAGACCAGTACTGTAAATCACACATGATGAGGGCCCCGTAACAGATTTTGCATTGGAGTCAGGGAGCCTCAGGTTACCCGTCTGTATTAACAGCCATGATTCCCAAATTAGTAGTGGTCACCATTCCATGGGTGGCTGAGACCTAAACCAGCCGATCCTAAGGATGGGAGAGGTCACAGTATTCAGAGCCTCCACTATGCAGCAGTTTATGACAGTGTCATAAACCCCTTATTGTGTGTGGGAACAAGTTCCTAAATCCCTTCCCCCATAACTGTTAGATTAATGTCGTCCAAACCGGCCGGTTTTGGTGAGACCGTCGACCATGTAATGTGTATGGGGGCTTCCCAACTCTCCTCCGACAGATGATGTTGGGGGAAAGTAGGATCAAGCATGTTAATTTCCAACACCCGATCAGAGGTGTCTGGTAGCGACTTATTCCCCTCTCCCCACTGAAAATACGTGGACGCTCAACCGTGCCGAGTGTGCATGTGTACGAGTAGTTTGTTCAGGAATAGTTAGCGGCCAAACGAGCACTTGGCTGACAGCTATTGAAAGTGAATGGATACCTTTAAATTGAATTTTTCCAACACAAAATGTTATTTAGTTTACAAGGGTCGGCATATCTACTAGAACATACAACGTCACATAATATCAGTAGGAGTTCGTAGGCAGAATTTGCAGCTGCTGTAGACTCATTGTGACCTTGCAGCTGAACGAAAAGTATTAAATCTCTTTCACATCTGACCCTTTATTGCCAAGTAGAGCTTAATTTTGTCTGGAAAATACCATGGTGGGAAAATGTGCTCAGAAACCTATTTACATGTACAAATATGTATTGATATGTATCATATAGTTGGGGTTAAACACTTCAAGTTTGAGGAGGTCCTATTTCCAATTTTTATCTGGAGTTAATGGAAGCCTAGGTAAACCTAGGCTTTCTAGCTAAGAGCTGGATTAAAGAGAGGGCCAAAAGGACACCTCCGCCAGCTAGAGGCCTCAGTCTGGAGGTGTTTAGTTTCCGTGCAGTGCCACCACAGGAGAAATGAGGCATTACATACTTCTCATTGAAAACAATGGGCTGTTCAGTACCTCATGGATGTGCCACAATGATCTTTGTAGCTGCTTTTCACTCTGGCTAATAGATGAGGATCCTGAATAGGAAACCTCTTCCATTAAAGAGGATCTGTGACTAGTTTAGTCATGCCCTATCTCCTAGCTAATCTAATAGGCGCTGTCACACTGATAATGCTAGTGAAAATTGTGTCCCAAAACGTGTATTATTTTAAAAGTTATGAGATTTTTTTCAGAATATGCAAATGAGTCTACAGACTAGACAAGTGGGTGTCAACACCAGTGATTCTCCTCAGGTGGAGCCTCCTCACAGCCTCTGACGCTGTCCTATCAGCATGAAGCTGCTTCGCACAGTGTGAGAGACTGAGGCCGGAGGGAAGGGGTATCACTTAAAACAGCCATATCTCCGGCTGTGGACTACCTAGAACAGTGGTTCTAGTGGCATATGAAAGATGAGTTTTGCAGTTCTAGCTGTGAAACAACCGGAGATATCACCAGTTGAAAACACAGTCGGGAATCAAAGCTGTATACTATATGATCACACTGTGTTGCTGGGCTCGGAAGAAGAGAACTGTATGATGCTGATTGGACAGTGTGATACAGAAAACATTACACACCCTGAGTGAAAAGAGAGTCACCTCCTATTTGGCTATTATTACAAAAATGCACATAACTTTGCAACTAATAAATGTTTTTTGAAAAAAAAATGTACACAGTAGTTATCAGCAGCATAGCGCCTATTAGAGTTGTTAGGAGATAAGTCATTAATAAACTAGTGAGAGATCCTCTTTAAGGGCCAGTTCACATTGAGTTTTTCTAAGATAATTTTGACGCGGAAGCTGCGTCGGAATCAGTTGCAAAAAATAATTTCATTGGGTTGCAGAGGCATTTTTTTTTCCGTCGCTGTAAAATAAAGTGGCATTCTCTTTTTTGATGCGGTTCCACCTCTGACCTCCCATTTAAATCAATGGGAGGTAGAGAAAACTTTTTTCACTGCGTTTTTTTGCCTGCGGCGCTCAATGGCCATGAAAAATGCCGGGAAAATCGCGGCAAGAAATTGCAGGCAGATCAAAATTTGCCTCAAAATTCCTGAAGGAATTTTGAGGCAAATTTTTCTGCCTGCAAAAAAACTCTGTGAGAACAAGGCCTAAGGCCTCATGCACACGACCGTAAAACCACGGTCATGTGCATGGGCCTATAGAAATGAATGGGTCTGCAATTCACCCCCAGATTTGCGGGTGAATTGCGGCCACAAAAACACGTTCGTTGCATGAGGCCTAACTCAGGATTCCCCAATAAGAAATGTAAAAGTGATTTTTAAACTTTGTAAACTTTGATTATAGCCTAGCATTTGATGTATCATTTATCAGTATATAACAATAGTGTTAGCGTTTCTTTAAAGGCAACTTGTTTAAATAGAATTTTCTGCCTTTTGGAACAGTGTATTTCATGACTGGACTCATCTTCAGATAAAAGCTGACATTTCGACAATGCAACATAAGCTAAACAAATACTAGACACAAATTACCTGCCAGGTAAATACCAATACAATTGTATAACTTGTGTGCACTTAAACGCCCACACATATAGATCTGGTGACAGATTGGGTTCACAAACAGTACATACTCGGTATAACTCCAAAGCCTGTATGTATTGATATAACTAAAACACAATAACATGTACAATGGGTAAGTTTTGCAACAGCAACATTTTGGAAAGTCGTTCTTTAATAAGTTGAACTCATTAACCCTTGTTTATGGTTGGGCTTCTCCGCATCAATAAAGTTCATTAGTTCAATAATTTGTCCATCTACAACTTGACATACACATTAGATTCTTCTTAGTAGATTCACCAGTATTGTTGGAATCTGCAGAAAATCTAAGCCAGGGGTCTGCAACCTGTGGCATTGGTGCCACAGCCGGCACATGGGGCACGGTTTTCAGGCACACTTCCCTCTCCTGGTTTCCAGCGCCGTTGCGTGCTTGGCAGCGCTGAACACAGGGAGAGCTCGGAGCTTCATTATGCGCTTGGCGGCACTGATCACCAGGTGAGAGAGCAGCGCTTCATTGTGTTTGTTGTTGCTCAACATTTGGAAAGCACACAATGCTGCACGGTTCTTCTTGTAGAGTTCAGCTTCACCAAGTGCATAATGAAGCGCTACTCTCTCAGGTTGATCAGCACCGCAAGGACTGGGTTCAGCAGCCACTCTGTAAAGGCAAAAGTTAGTAAAAGTTGGCAGCTCTCTCTCTGATGAGCATCCCCTCAAGCTGGTGTTCAGTAGCCATGGTCTTTCCTATGTTCACCGCCAAGCTGGCGTTTAGTAGCTGCAGTCTCTCTTACATGCAGTGCAGCCCTGACTTTCATGTTTGCGTGGCACACAGAGTAGGAGTACATTTTTATTTATTTTTTCATCGGTACACCATACAAAAAAGGTTGCCTACCCCTGATCTAATCTATGCATTGTCAGATAAAATATGTTCACCATGTTAAATCCCATCCACCGCTCTAGATTTGCTCATTCAGCTGGGCCATTCTTAATGCTGGTTTACCAACAATCTCATATTTTTGGGCCAGACCGGCTCTTGTTGAGGAAATAGTGATCAGATTGTGTGACTGTGAGATGAGACGTACTGTTACCTGTCTTCTGTCCTGCCAATTCGCTTTCAGAATTTGTCAATTTTACAGCAAGTTTTGACATGGATTTGACATTTACGAAGTTTTGACATCAGCATTTCAAATTCACTTGTCACAATGCTGTCATATTGTTGAATTCAGTTGGTAAACAAAAACTCTATGTCTGTCATAAAAAATACACATTCTTTTTAGGAGGAAACTCAGTTTTGTACAATCTCTCACCCATTTGCTGAATGACAGCTGGAAATATAAGATATACTCAAGGATCCTTTAAGAAATTAGTTTGTCCAGTGCAATTTTGCAAACCTCATTATTTGCCACGGAAACCTTTATAAGGGGTGATTTTAATTAACGAAAGAAACATAAAGTGTACGCTAATTAAAATTAGTTAACGCCATCAACAGACTACAGGCTGCTGTTTAAGGCTACATTCACACAAGCGTATCAGATTCACGTGTGTGAAAACGCGTGTAAATCTGGTCCATGTGTGTTGCGTTATGCATCAGTGTGCTTTGCGAGTGGAATGCGTTTTTCACGCACTCGCAAAGCACATCTTTTTTTAAAATTGAATTGATGCGCAAATCACACACCGCACATGGAAGTGCATCCGTGCGCGGTGCATGGTTTTCACGCACCCATTGACTTCAATGGATGGCTAGGTGCGTGAAAACGCACCAATTAGGATACATGCAGTAAGTTTCATGCAGCGGACTCTCGCTGCGTGAAAACTCACACATGTGTGAACGGCCCCATTTAAATCAATGGGTCCGTGTGCTGCGCGTGATTTCCACGCGTAGCGCATGGACGTTATTCACGCTCATGTGAATGGGCCCTTAGGCAGAGGCTTAGCTTGAAGCCCCTGGGCCCCCCCAGGCTCGAGAGACTGGCTGAAAGTGCTACTTCTACAGCCCCTAGGCTACTACGCACCTGGCTGGAGAGCCAATGGTTCAAGAACACTGCTATAGAGGATAGGCCATCAATACCTGATCAGTGAGGGTCCAACTTTCATCACCCCTGACGATCAGCTGTTTGAAAGGGCCTGGGCGCTCCGGCAAGCGCTGCTTCTTCTTCTTCATTGCATACACATCTCTATGGATAGGTCAACAATTTTACATCACTGGATAAACCCTTTAAAAAAAATAGCGGAAAAGTGGATAAAAAAAACAATACTCACCTATTCTATCACCCGCTGCTCCAACACCGTCGGATCCGTGGTCTTATGGCCATTATGTTCTGATTATTTTAGTTGCAATATATGTATTTTTTTGGGAGGTGGGACTTGGAGCGGTCTAAATCTGACTTTTTGCCATGGGGTCCTATAATTTCTATGTATGCCCCTGTAAAGATAGATGATAGATAGATAGATAGATAGATAGATAGATAGATAGATAGATAGATAGATAGATAGATAGATAGATAGATAGATAGATAGATAGATAGATAGATAGATAGATAGATAGATAGATATCAGCCATGACTAAGAATACTGTGTGTATTCGAAACGCGTAGGCTTCTATTATCTGCCTTTGGATGACCACCTATATTGCGTTCTTCCTCCCGTGTGTTACATGTCATTGACTGCCTAAATAAAGTGGAAACCAGGACTTCCTTTTACTCACCGTACGTCGCTGGACTTTTCTTCTGCCTTTTCTAGATAGATAGATAGATAGATAGATAGATAGATAGATAGATAGATAGATAGATAGATAGATAGATAGATAGATAGATAGATAGATAGATAGATAGATAGATGGGCTTACACAATTTGATCAAAATGTGCGCTAAGAACCTCTTTATTGTAAGTAGATTTAGCAGTAATGCATATTTATACTTAGAGGCTTAGATTCCATTAGTGTTCGCAGTGTGCTGTCGCCATTTTCTTTTGTGCTGTATAAATTTGCAGTCACAGGCGTTCTTGCTCCTGTATACATGTTTTGTTTCATTTTGCTGGATGTGCTGATCAAACAATCTTGTCTCTTATGTATTGCATATATGTGGGGTTAGTGACTTCCTCCATTTTTTGATCTTACACTCCTCCCATTCTGCTCTGGGTGATTTTAAATAGTTTAATGCTGGTTCCTACCATCCCCTAGAATATGTAGGTTTAGTCTCAGTTCTGGGTGTATGTGCAGCATAGGTTCCCACCTCATAGTGGTTGCCTTGTCGTGGCAGGTGGGCTCACACAATTTGATCAAAATGTGCGCTAAGAGCCTCCCTATTGTAAGTAGATTTAGCAGTAATGCATATTTATTTATATTTAGTGGCTTAGGTGGCATTAGTGTTCACTGTGTGCTGTCACTATTTTCTTTCATGTTTTGTTTCATTTTGTTGGAATGTGCTGTTCAAACTTTTGTGTTGTTTATTGGATAGATAGATAGATAGATAGATAGATAGATAGATAGATAGATAGATAGATAGATAGATAGATAGATAGATAGATAGATAGATAGATAGATAGATAGATAGATAGATAGATAGATAGATAGATAGATAGACAGACAGATACTGTATATTCATTCAGTACAAACTGTGTTAACAAAAGTGATAGAACCTTTCAGAAGCACCTGGTTAAATGTTAGAGGTTGCTTTATGATTAGGTTGCATTCACACAGGAACCTTTTCTGGCATTATTACAGCAGTAGCCTCGTGTGCATTGTTAACGAATGGAATAACAATACGATACAGAACAATATCAAATTGTAAGTCTAAGTTTAATTATATTATTTTCTCATTTCACAGGGGTGAAACAGCCATCTCATGCCTCACTGAATATAATATTGAAATTGTTACATATAGGTAAGTGGCAAAGATGGTCCATCATTGCGTACAGATGAAGGAGCTGAGTTTGTCAGACGTAGAAGATTACAGAACTATTGTAAACCATAAAGGCTAGGCACTTTTGAAACCATTTTTTTTATTATTGCACCAATGCATCTAAAATAAACAATTAAGCTAATTTTCATTACAAATATCATACTGTTTTGTGTATACAGCTCCTATGCAGACCTATGTGTTATCATGGTTACAGACTCATAACAAACCCGATGAGTACTTTGATCCTGCAGTTATGTGTTACCCCTTTTATTTGACCACTCCTCTTCTTCTATCTATAGGGTTGGTAAAAAGCAGATGGAAAGGCGTAACCTATGGGAGACACAAAGGTTTGCCCAGGAGCTCTATACAAAAAATAGCAGAATATTTTTTATCAAAACTATTTGCAAAGTAACTTCATATTTTTTTAGATGCATTGGAGCACCCAAAACAGTTTCAAAACTGTGTAGGTGCCCACAAGGCGTTTTTTTGTGTCTTTACCATGAATTTTAATACGGCAGAAGCCAGATATGTGATGTCAGTGAATAGAAATTGATTAAGTTCCCAATCACACATTTCAGTTTTGTTTGCTGGGATTTTCTAGTGATTCTAGGCCATGCTGCAATTTTCTCCTAAAAACAGCCTGCTCTAGATATGGTGTTTTGTATTACATTTTTTGCCAATTTACTTCTATAGAGATAAAATCAATAGAAAATGAAGTTAAAAACTCTCTAAAAATGTATTTTCCGCTTTTTTAAATGGTCACTAACTTTTTAACAATCTGCATAAATCAATAGCACAAGCGAATATAAAAAACATTATAATATATCGTATTAGAGAAAAATGCCTCTTTCTCCACTTATCAGGCCTCTCCTAAGGGCATGGCCAGACATAATGTATTTCTGTAGACACTGTCCGCATCAATGCCGCACATAATCTGCGTTGCAGATTCCGTTGCGACTTTGCCTAAAATGTGCCGTAATTTGCTGCGGATTAGCCGTTGCGTATTCAGGGGAAGGCTGGGTTCACACGAGCACATTAACGTCCGTAATGGACGGACGTATGTCGGCCGGAAGTCCCGGACCGAACACAGTGCAGGGAGCTGGGCTCCTAGCATCATAGTTATGTACGACGCTAGGAGTCCCTGCCTCTCCGTGGAACTACTGTCCCGTACTGAAAACATGATTACAGTACGGGACAGTTGTCCTGCAGCGAGGCAGGGACTCCTAGCATCGTACATAACTATGATGCTAGGAACCCGGCTCCCTGCACTGTGTTCGGTCCGGGACTTCCGGCCGAAATACGTCCGTCCATTACGGACGTTAATGTGCTCGTGTGAACCCAGCCGAAGAGTACATCCTGCTGTCTTTTAAAACATTTCATCTCAGTCTGGCTATAGACCTCGAAACAAATAGGTCCATCCAGAATGAAGAAATATCCTGTTCGTAAAACCAATCCACAACGCAACACACATAACATCTGCGGATTTCATTGCGGAATTTTGAAACTCCATTGAAGACAATGGAGAAATTCCGCAACAAGTCCACAACAAGTCCGCAACAGCCAGTGTATGCTGCGGACACCAAATTCCACACCGCAGCCTATGGTCCGCAGCTGAGTTTTCCGCCACGTCTGTACGAACATAACTAAAAAGGTGTGTAAACCAATGGAGTAAATGTCTGCTGCGGATTTCCCTAACTGTTCACTAAGGGTATGTTCACACGCTTAACCAAAAACGTCTGAAAATACGGAGCTTTTTTCAAGGGAAAACAGCTCCTCATTTTCAGACGTTTTTTTAAGCCTCTCGCGATTTTCGCTGCGTTTTTCGCTTCATTTCTTACGGCCGTTTTCGGAGCTGTTTTCCATAGACTCTATGAAAAATGGCTCCAAAAAGTCCCAAGAAGTGACCTGCACTTCTTTTTGAAAACGGCAGCTCAAAAAAACGGCCCGTCGGGACAGAACACGGTTTTTCCCATTAAAAGCAACGGGCAGATGTTTGGAGGCGTTCTGCTTCCGATTTTACGGCCGTTTTTCATCTGTTTACGGGTCCGAAAAACGGCCGAAAATAGGCCATGTGAACATACCCTTACTCTGAATTTACTGCTCAATCCGTCTCTTCAAGACAAGATGGACTATCATCGAGTGAGAGAAAGGCAGACACACAGAGAAACTGCTGCAGCTTCCAGTAAGGGTATGTTGACACGGGCAAATTTCAGCCATTTTTCGAGCCGTAAACGTCCCGAAAAACGGCTGAAAAATTGGAAGCGAATGCCTACAAACATCTGCCCATTGATTTCAATGGAAAATACGGCGTTCTGTTCCGACGGGACGTTTTTTTAAGCCTCATTTTCAAAAAAACGGCGCGTAAACAGACGCCCCGTAAAAAGAAGTGCATGTCACTTCTTGAGCTGTTTTTGGAGCCCTTTTTCATTGACTCAATAATGGGCGTAAAAAACGCAGCGAAAAACGCTACTTTGATTAAAAAAACGGCTGAAAAATCAGGAGCTGTTTTCCCTTGAAAACAGCTCCGTATTTTCAGCCGTATTTTGTTATCCGTGTGAACATACCCTAAGTCCTTATTCACACGAATGTGGTATACGTCCGTGATACGTGCGTGATTTTCACGCGTGTCGCACGGACCTATGTTAATGAATGGGACCGTTCAGACTGTCAGTGAATTTCACGCAGCACACATGTGTGCTGCGTAAAACTCACGGCATGTCCTATATTTGGCCGTGTTTCATGCAGCACGCACCCATTGAAGTGCACACGGAAGCGCTATAGTAGTAAAATAAATGAATGAAAACAGAAAAGCACCACGTGCTTTTCTGTTTGTAAACATAAAACCAGAGTGTCATAATGATGCCGGCTGCGCGAAAATCACGCACCATATGCTGTGGCCACACGGACCTTTTGCACGCGCAAAACGCAGCATTTTTTGCGCACGCAAAACGGATATGTCCGTGTGAATAAGGCCTTAAGAGTTATATATCACCCCAGTGCTGGATTCACAGCTACACTGCTCAGTATTGCTGTATGCTGTCATCCATGTTTCTGCTGTTTTGAGGGTGTGCTACAGAGAGATTAGGGAGAAGGAAGTTTTCTTCCCTATGTGTGCTGTGTATGGCAGACTTAAAGGGAATGTGTTGTTAGCAAAAAAAGTATTTTTTTTTTTTAGTTAAACAATTAGTGTGTGGGTGATTAAACATTGTTCTAATTTTTATTTTTTTTTTCACGAGTCAGGAAATATTATAAATTGGATTCAATTGGATTCTAATTTATAATATTTCCCATTGCTGGTCACTAGATGGAGCAATTCCCAAAATTGCAGCATTGCAACCACATTGCTTTATGCTGCAAAATTGGGAAAAAATCCCACGCTCTAGTGAGCTCTCAGAATCCCCCCCCCCCCTCCTTTATCCTGGCTAGTGCCGGGAGAAACGAGGGGATTGAACGGTCTAACCTCCTACACTGTGTGTCGCCATTTTTTGAGCTAACACACAGTGTAGTAGGTTAACATACACTAGTAAACACACACTGAAACACGAACATACATAGAAATCACTTACCTGCTCCAGTCGCCGCCGCTCCCTCCGGTCCGTCCGCTCCGTCTGCTGCCGCTGCTCCATGTGCACAAGTCCGGAAGCTGCGACCGGAAGTAGTAATCTTACTGTCCGGCCGCGACTTCCGGTCCACAGGAAAATGGCGCCGGACGGCGCGCATTTCAAATTGGACTGTGTGGGAGCGGCGCATGCGCCGTTCCCACACAGACGGAGTACACCATAGTGGATGGAACGGGCCCCGTTCGCATTCCCTATGGGACTGGAGCTGCCGTATTCCATGTCTGTATGTGTCGGTTAATCGACACATAGAGAAATGGAAAAAAAAATGGCAGCCCCCATAGGGAAGAAAAAGTGTAAAAATAAAAAAAAGTAACACACAAACACACAAATTAATACAAACGTTTTTAATAAAACACTAACATAAAACTGATATTAAAAAAAAATTTTGGTGACACTGTTCCTTTAATAGCCGTTAGACTCCACCCACTAGCTCAGGGAGACCGAGCATTAGAGATCGAGTCTGCAGAGGGAAAAGCTGCTAAAAACCGCAGAATACAAGTCATATAATGGCCAGAAATGGTGTTACATATGACAGCGTAAATGTATACGCTGGAAAGATCTATATGTTAAACATAGGCTGTGGCGATGCCTTAACAGTGGAATCCGTCATCATAGAGTTTAATGGTATACGTTATGAACTCTCCAGACCCTGTTCATGATGTACATGTTAAACGGATACCAATATAGTCGATAAATTATAGTCTATAATCTCTGTACGTTACCCATAGACTTGTGTTTAAAAAAATGTATACCGCACCTTATGTGTTGGAATATTACTTCCTTTTAAACCCACCGCTGGATCAAGTTTCTCTTTTTCTGCTTTGATCTTCATCGTGTGCCGCCACGAGGATCCGTGCGCTGTCCGGGCTCGGACATAGGATCGGTGAGCTGGAGGATTCCTCCCCCATTTACTTGGTCTTATTTAGCCGTATGGACATGTTTAGCATGTACGTCAGGAGCTTTCCTAAATGTAGGGACAAAACGTTCGTAATGTACACTTTAAAAATGAGAATATACCCAAATTTGCAGGAGGAATATGTCTGACATGCCAATGTTGCTGCAGTTCTTTTTGTGATAGTGCGGATCTCCTCTATGTGTGAACATGACCTTATGAGTCATGCAGCCATTCAGTACATGACATGCCAAAAGTAACGGCCTGATGAGCGCATATGACATATATACAATTATTTTGTCATTTTAACTTCTAGAGAGTAGTGAATAATATTGTTGCTGTTTCTTGGTAACACATGCAGATGTAGAAACCACATTCCAGGGCAGGGCTGCGGCTGTGATTCAGGCTGCTGCTATTTACCAGTTGACTGCACTGGCGGCTTACACAATGTTCTCTCCGAGGTGGTAATGCTCACATAGTTTCAGTTTTTAATCTTGTTTGCAGGTGTCTCTCCCTCTGTCCTCATTTTCTGGTCAGTACAGTAGTGACGTCACTAGTTGGGAAATCCTTGTTACACTGGCTGCAAATTTTATTGGATTCGCTTTAACCCTTTTTGACTTAGTGTCATTGTAAGGCTGGATTCACACCAGCATGTTCGGTCCGTAAAGGACGGAACGTATTTCGGCCGCAAGTCCCGGTCCCGGTCCGGGACTTGCGGCCGAAATACGTTCCGTCCTTTACGGACCGAACATGCTCGTGTGAATCCAGTCTAACACTAAAAAGCCCAATAAGGATATGTTTACAAAAGTCCTATTTTTGAGGCTCAGTTCACATCTCGTTTTGTGCGCACGTTTGTAGTATACACTGACATATACATTTAAAATGTTCCAAAAACGTATGCATTTGCAACATACGCTTACTTTTTTGTGGTATACGTCGTATACGGTTTTTATACATTTGTATTCGTTTTTTTACTTCTAAAAACGCATTTGTGTTTATTATTCTTGAGCCAAATCAATGAAGATTTGTAAAGTCAAACTATAAAAGAAAATGTAGGAAGTGACTGGCGCCAGTACTGAGCGGCTGGGCAGGGGGAGCCACTGTTTTGTCTCATAATCTGGGTAATTTCCCATTTATTGGGACAAAAACTTATATTTTTTACGTATGAAAACATAGGGTTTAAGAATGCATACGTCATCCATACGTCCCTATTGACTTCAATACAAATAAAAACGTATACGTTTTGGAAAAGTACTGAAAAGCGTTTTAGACTACACTTTTCAGGATTTTGAAAAAAAGCATATGACATAAGCACACAAAGTGTATGTGCAAACTACACTATTAGGACGTCTGTTATGTCCATAGAAATCAATGTAGACGCTGTGCGCACGGTTTGACGCTGTCAGACGTATAGTAAAAACGAGATTCTAGACTCAGCCATGGACAAAAATGGCACTGCTTCTGGAAGTAAATAGCCATGTTTTTCTAATCTAATTCGAATGTTATATCAGCCATATAAAATTACGGACCGTTGTAAAGGGGTGCTCTAGGTTTGTATAAATATAGTCAAGATTTTTTAAAAAAACATATAGTAGCAGTGCTCAAATTTTGCAGTGTAGTCTGTGTTAGAAGTTAGGGACGGACATACCATATGTGCACAGGGACCCTGTAGGCAAAAGGACCCACCACCATCTAGACAAAAAGAATAACATCTATTAGATTACATGTAAAGGACTGTTATAGGACTGTTGCCATGGCTCATAACTGATGAATTACAATCCACCAGAGAAATTGCCACAGGACTTGCTATAAAGGAGCATTAGCACTTCACGCTTGAAAAACTAACCATTACATAACAAGGGGCCCACAATTTTTTTCTTGCACAGGGACCCTATGCTGTTTATGTCTGCCCCTGGGATGATAGATATATCTATATACTTAGTAAGAAGTATCGTAAGCAAATAGTGCAACTGATATGGTAATTATGGAGTTTGCAATGTTTGCTATATATACTGTTTATACATATATATATATATATATATATATATATATATATATATATATATGTTTATGCTATATATATATATATATATATATATATATATATATACACTACCGTTCAAAAGTTTGGGGTCACCCAGACAATTTTGTGTTTTCCATGAAAACTCACACTTATATTTATCAAATGAGTTGCAAAATGACTAGAAAATATAGTCAAGACATTGACAAGGTTAGAAATAATGATTTTTATTTGAAATAATAATTTTCTCCTTCAAACTTTGCTTTCGTCAAAGAATGCTCCATTTACAGCATTGCAGACCTTTGGCATTCTAGCTGTTAATTTGCTGAGGTAATCGGGAGAAATTTCACCCCATGCTTCCAGAAGCCCCTCCCACAAGTTGGATTGGCTTGATGGGCACTTCTTGCGTACCATACGGTCAAGCTGCTCCCACAACAGCTCTATGGGGTTGAGATCTGGTGACTGCGCTGGCCACTCCATTACAGATAGAATACCAGCTGCCTGCTTCTTCCCTAAATAGTTCTTGCATAATTTGGAGGTGTGCTTTGGGTCATTGTCCTGTTGTAGGATGAAATTGGCTCCAATCAAGCGCTGTCCACAGGGTATGGCATGGCGTTGCAAAATGGAGTGATAGCCTTCCTTATTCAAAATCCCTTTTAGGGTATGTTCCCACGAGGTCATTACGTCCGTAATTGACGGACGTATTTCGGCCGCAAGTATCGGACCGAACACATTGCAGGGAGCCGGGCTCCTAGCATCATAGTTATGTACGACGCTAGGAGTCCCTGCCTCGCTGCCGGACAACTGTCCCGTACTGTAATCATGTTTTCAGTACGAGACAGTTGTCCGGCAGCGAGGCAGGGACTCCTAGCGTCGTACATAACTATGATGCTAGGAGCCCGGCTCCCTGCACTGTCTTCGGTCCGGTACTTGCGGCCAAAATACGTCCGTCAATTACGGACGTAATGACCTCGTGTGAACATACCCTTACCTTGTACAAATCTCCCACTTTACCAGCACCAAAGCATCCCCAGACCATCACATTACCTCCACCATGCTTGACAGATGGCGTCAGGCACTCTTCCAGCATCTTTTCAGTTGTTCTGCGTCTCACAAATGTTCTTCTGTGTGATCCAAACACCTCAAACTTCGATTCGTCTGTCCATAACACTTTTTTCCAATCTTCCTCTGTCCAATGTCTGTGTGCGTTTGCCCATATTAAACTTTTCCTTTTATTAGCCAGTCTCAGATATGGCTTTTTCTTTGCCACTCTGCCCTGAAGGCCAGCATCCCGGAGTCGCCGCTTCACTGTAGACGTTGACACTGGCGTTTTGCGGGTACCATTTAATGAAGCTGCCAGTTGAGGACCTGTGAGGCGTCTATTTCTCAAACTAGAGACTCTTATGTACTTGTCTTGTTGCTCAGTTGTGCAGCGGGGCCTCCCACTTCTCTTTCTACTCTGGTTAGAGCCTGTTTGTGCTGTCCTCTGAAGGGTGTAGTACACACCGTTGTAGGAAATCTTCAGTTTCTTGGCAATTTCTCGCATGGAATAGCCTTCATTTCTAAGAACAAGAATAGACTGTCGAGTTTCACATGAAAGCTCTCTTTTTCTAGCCATTTTGAGAGTTTAATCGAACCCACAAATGTAATGCTACAAATTCTCAACTAGCTCAAAGGAAGGTCAGTTTTATAGCTCCTCTAAACAGCAAAACTGTTTACAGCGGTGCTAACATAATTGCATAAGGGTTTTCAAGTGTTTTCTAATCATCCATTAGCCTTCTAACACAGTTATCAAACACAATGTACCATTAGAACACTGGAGTGATGGTTGCTGGAAATGGGCCTCTATACACCTATGTAGATATTGCATTAAAAAACAGACGTTTGCAGCTAGAATAGTCATTTAGCACATTAACAACGTATAGAGTGTATTTCTGATTAATTTAATGTTATCTTCATTGAAAATAACTGTGCTTTTCTTGCAAAAATAAGGAGATTTCTAAGTGACCATAAACTTTTGAATGGTAGTGTATATACATATATACTGGTTTTGCGGTATTCCAACCATATATAAGTGTAGCAAAACTTTGAACCTGGAACATTATATTTAAAGGGTAACTAAACTTTCAGAAAACTTCTGACATGTCATAGTGACAAATCAGAAGTTTTGATCGGTAGTGCTCTCAGCACTGAGACCCCCACCGATGGCTACAATGAAGCTGCAGAAGCGCTCAGGTGAGTGCTGTGCCACTTCATTTCTAAACGGCTTTTCTTGGAAAGCCGAGCAATTGGTGTACGGGCTCATAGACTTTCTATTGAGTCCATACACTAGTTGCTCGATCAGAAAACAAGCGGCTTAGCGCTCACCCGAGCGCTTCTGCCACTATATTTTAGCGATCGGTGGGGGTCTTAGAGCTCAGATCCCCACCGATCTAAACTTCTGACATGTCACTATGAAGTTTTCTGAAAGTTTAGTTACCCTTTAAAGTTCACTGAAGTAACAATAAAGTAAAAAATACCTTTTAATTAGTAACTAGTTAAAAACAGGGGTAACACACCACTGTGACATAAGCCCCACCGTGATTGTTAAAAAACGTATTAAACAAAAAACACTGAGTCATTGTGATACATCTAACTCGGTGTTTATAACAATATTATGTCTGGAAACAGCATATATCCAGGGCACATCAGTAGTACAATCCCAAAATAAAGCACAGGCGTCCGAATAAATCGGGTCTCCTAGTGCTGGGTGTAACACGATATGACTATCCCCAATGCAAACATTCCATAAACAGTACAACGACCCTACGCGTTTCAGGTACTCATCCTCAGGGGTCCGTATAATGGTAACTCTGGCCTTCACACCAGCGATAGAATCCTTTAACAGCAGATATTCTGCTGTGCGTCACGGCAAAGATGCACGTATTGATGTCAACGGCATACTTCATTGCAGGCGCTACGTTACTATAAACGCTAAACTCCACCCCTCGTATTCTAGCGGCAAACATGAACTGACCAATCCCCACACCCTCACGATTGGTGACACCTGCCCATGTGACCCCCCGCCGTCAGCTGACAACCAGGGGTCATCATCGGCCGCATCAAGCCGCACGCGCAGGCGCAGTAGAAGTCAGGGACAATTCGCCCAGACTGCCAAAATAGGAGAAGGTAAGCGCTACACGATAATGGATTGTAAGTAAATCTCGCGGGACAGTTAAACACCGCAAGTAGGCTACCTCACAAAGCAACTAAAAATGTAATTAATCACATGTAGGGTGGAAGGAAATACGATCCCTCATGACATGGGGGACCGAGAGACGATCGCCGTTAAAAAACGGCAGACCAATAGGGCCATCTCAAACCTACATGTGTTAGGCAAAAATGAACTCACCCACCCCCTGGGCAACCCAAGGGAGATAGGTCGTCCATACGGAGTGTTAAATAAAACATGTATAATTAGTCTGCTCATTTAAACCTGCTGGATGTATGCATTCCAGTCTGTGGATCCATTGTGCTTCTTTGCGTAAAATCAGGTTATCCCAATCACCTCCTCTTTTGGGGGGTCTAACAAGTTCAATAGCTTGAAACCTTAAACATGCTGCCTGGCCTTGGTGTTTGGCATGCACATGCTTAGATATTGGGGTGTCCCTATCATGGACAATATCTCCAACATGCTCCCTAATACGGCGACGAAATTGTCGTGCTGTTTTTCCCACATAGTTAAGGGGGCATGGACATGTGATTAGGTAGACCACTCCCGCAGTCTTGCAATTGACATAATCCCGAATAGTGTATTGTTTCTGTGTGGTGACGCTAGTGAAGCTATTACCTTTAAAAATGAAATCACAGGCTTTACAACTACCACACCTAAAGGTGCCTGGTATTTGTCTGTCCAGCCACGTGCCCCTAGGTGAAATGGGGTCAAAACAGCTGTGCATGACTCTGTCCCTTATATTTTTCCCTCTCCGATAGGTGACAGACGGCCTCTGTGTGATTTGATCTACCAGATCTGTATCAGAACTGAGAATACGCCAATACCTATTCAGTATCTGCATAATATCATTTTGTTTGGAATCATAGGTACCTATGAGTCTTGTGACCTGTTCTTCTTTCCGTTTTTTAGGGACCAGAAGACATTGCCTATCAGCATCCCTTGCTCCCTCATAGGCCTTCCTGATAACCCTCTCGGGGAAACCTCTGTCCTTCAATCTTGTTTTGAGCTCCTTGGCCTGGAACTCAAAATCACCCATAGAACTACAATTCCTACGTACTCTCATAAATTGGCCTTTTGGTATGCCACTTTTGAGGGAATGGGGATGACAGCTATTCCATTGCAGGAAACTATTTGTTGCTGTTTCTTTCCTATGTACCTTAGTGTGGATTGTGCCATCTGATGTTTTTGTGATTTTCAAATCTAAAAAAGACAATTCTTTCTCACTGATCTCACATGTGAATTTAAGTCCTACATCATTCTTGTTGAGGGCTGCTACAAAATTATGGAACTCATCCGCTGTAGAGTTCCAGAGGATCAACACGTCATCAATATATCTAATCCATAATCCAACAGATGAAGTCCAATTGACAAATTTGTCCCCAAAGACAATTGTCTCCTCCCACCAGCCAAGAAATAAATTTGCATAGGTGGGAGCAGCAGGACTCCCCATTGCAGTACCACATTTCTGATGGAAAATTTTGTCTTCAAAAATAAATATATTTCTTTCAAGAACAAACTGTAATAACTGCATGACAAACTGGTTATGAGCTACAAACTGGGTACCTCTAGATCCCAAATAGTACTCGACCGCTTTATAGCCACATTTGTGCGGTATGGATGAATACAACGCCTCGACATCCAGACTCGCCAAAATTGTATCTTTCTCCAGGGAAATGCCATCAATCTGTTTCAGGACATCCATTGTGTCACGCACATATGATGTGAGACTCAAAACAAAGGGACGCAACACTTGGTCAACATACGTGCTCACATTTTGAGTTAAATTATTTATGCCTGAAACAATAGGTCTGCCACGTAAAGGAGGATAACCTTTGTGGATTTTGGGCAGGCTATAGAAACACGCCATAACAGGAAATTGTGGGTATAAAAACCCAAATTCCCCTGCACTAATCAAAGATCTGCTCTTTGCATCACTCAAAATGCTCAGCAACTCTTTCTTGAATAATGCCGTGGGGTTATCCTTTAAAATGGTATAGCAGTCATGGTTAAATAAAATGTCCTCACACATCTTCTTATAGCCATCCCTGCTCATGACCACAATGTTCCCACCTTTATCGGATGATTTGAGAACAATATTCTCTTTTTTCTCTAAAGTGGTCAGAGCTAATCGTTCAGACCAAGACAAATTATTATCCATTCCCCTGCTATCCTGACTAAGACTTTTGATCTCATCTCCCACCATATCCACAAATAAATCCACATTGGTAAAGTCTCCTATAGGTGGCAATTTCCTACTCTTCATTTTAAGGTTGGTGAAGGGACCTATACCTGGAGTGCGTCCAGATTCCTCTAATAGCCCCTCAAGGGCCGAAAGACCTTCCATATCAGACTCCTCTAGGCCTAATTCCATGCATTTTTTTCTATTATGGTGTTTAAAAAATTTTATCCATTTAAGTTTGCGAGCAAATAAATTGAGATCTTTTATCCACGAAAATGAGTCAAATTTAACTGTAGGGACAAAGGAAAGTCCCTTTTCTAATAGTGTAATCTCTGATGCACTCAAATTATATTCAGAAAGGTTAATGATTTGAAGCCTATCCATGTTATTCCCCTTCACTAATCCTTTTGACCCCTCAGCATATAGCGGGAAATGGGAGGATTGTTGGCTAAAAAATTATTGCCACTATTAGAAGAGGCTCTCCCACGGCCTCTATTTCTACTTCTTGCTCCTCCCCTAAATTTGTGTTTCCCACCACTACCGCCAAAGAATGGGCCCACTCTTTCAGAGTCTGTAGTTTCACTCTCTGATGTGGAAGGGTCAGATTCCCTCGGCCCCCTATTGGTCTGTTGATATTGCTGTTGTTGTGTAGTGACAAAATCATACGCTTTTTTCTCCCTAAATTCCTGTAGGTCTCTCTGGAATTGGAAGTGTTTTCGTTCCTTAAGATGATTAGTAAACCTTTCCAAAGTTTGTTGGAGGATTTTGTCCTTTTTTTCAAAACCTGGGGTATCTACCAAGGACTTGGCTGCCTCAATCTCTTTTTTAAGCTCAACACTAATAAAGTCAAACTGGACTTTTTCTTCCTCTACCAAGATCTGCATCAGCCTAAGTGAGCTCCCTGTAATCTCCTGTTCCCACCTTTCTTTAATATTAGCGGTTTTTAATCTTAATGCTGGGACAATGGGGACCCTGAGACCTCTGGGAACTATCTTATTCTTTAAATAGTTTTCCAGACTCTGGATCTCCCACCAACTTCTAGTATAATCTTTGTGCAGTCTATTAAGATTTTTAAAGGTGGATTTGAGAGATGCACCCTGAACTGTATACGTCAGTTCACACTCTGAAAAGACGCTTTTGGCCTCACTCATCCACCCATCTGTGTTTAATTCAGAAAGTGCAAAGGCTGCCATACCTAGATAAACTGAAATTATTAACTGTATGGATTAAATGTAATTTCACTGTCTAGTTTGATAGAAATCTAATTGTGCTCCCACAATATGAGTAAATTATATAGTTCACTGAAGTAACAATAAAGTAAAAAATACCTTTTAATTAGTAACTAGTTAAAAACAGGGGTAACACACCACTGTGACATAAGCCCCACCGTGATTGTTAAAAAACGTATTAAACAAAAAACACTGAGTCATTGTGATACATCTAACTCGGTGTTTATAACAATATTATGTCTGGAAACAGCATATATCCAGGGCACATCAGTAGTACAATCCCAAAATAAAGCACAGGCGTCCGAATAAATCGGGTCTCCTAGTGCTGGGTGTAACACGATATGACTATCCCCAATGCAAACATTCCATAAACAGTACAACGACCCTACGCGTTTCAGGTACTCATCCTCAGGGGTCCGTATAATGGTAACTCTGGCCTTCACACCAGCGATAGAATCCTTTAACAGCAGATATTCTGCTGTGCGTCACGGCAAAGATGCACGTATTGATGTCAACGGCATACTTCATTGCAGGCGCTACGTTACTATAAACGCTAAACTCCACCCCTCGTATTCTAGCGGCAAACATGAACTGACCAATCCCCACACCCTCACGATTGGTGACACCTGCCCATGTGACCCCCCGCCGTCAGCTGACAACCAGGGGTCATCATCGGCCGCATCAAGCCGCACGCGCAGGCGCAGTAGAAGTCAGGGACAATTCGCCCAGACTGCCAAAATAGGAGAAGGTAAGCGCTACACGATAATGGATTGTAAGTAAATCTCGCGGGACAGTTAAACACCGCAAGTAGGCTACCTCACAAAGCAACTAAAAATGTAATTAATCACATGTAGGGTGGAAGGAAATACGATCCCTCATGACATGGGGGACCGAGAGACGATCGCCGTTAAAAAACGGCAGACCAATAGGGCCATCTCAAACCTACATGTGTTAGGCAAAAATGAACTCACCCACCCCCTGGGCAACCCAAGGGAGATAGGTCGTCCATACGGAGTGTTAAATAAAACATGTATAATTAGTCTGCTCATTTAAACCTGCTGGATGTATGCATTCCAGTCTGTGGATCCATTGTGCTTCTTTGCGTAAAATCAGGTTATCCCAATCACCTCCTCTTTTGGGGGGTCTAACAAGTTCAATAGCTTGAAACCTTAAACATGCTGCCTGGCCTTGGTGTTTGGCATGCACATGCTTAGATATTGGGGTGTCCCTATCATGGACAATATCTCCAACATGCTCCCTAATACGGCGACGAAATTGTCGTGCTGTTTTTCCCACATAGTTAAGGGGGCATGGACATGTGATTAGGTAGACCACTCCCGCAGTCTTGCAATTGACATAATCCCGAATAGTGTATTGTTTCTGTGTGGTGACGCTAGTGAAGCTATTACCTTTAAAAATGAAATCACAGGCTTTACAACTACCACACCTAAAGGTGCCTGGTATTTGTCTGTCCAGCCACGTGCCCCTAGGTGAAATGGGGTCAAAACAGCTGTGCATGACTCTGTCCCTTATATTTTTCCCTCTCCGATAGGTGACAGACGGCCTCTGTGTGATTTGATCTACCAGATCTGTATCAGAACTGAGAATACGCCAATACCTATTCAGTATCTGCATAATATCATTTTGTTTGGAATCATAGGTACCTATGAGTCTTGTGACCTGTTCTTCTTTCCGTTTTTTAGGGACCAGAAGACATTGCCTATCAGCATCCCTTGCTCCCTCATAGGCCTTCCTGATAACCCTCTCGGGGAAACCTCTGTCCTTCAATCTTGTTTTGAGCTCCTTGGCCTGGAACTCAAAATCACCCATAGAACTACAATTCCTACGTACTCTCATAAATTGGCCTTTTGGTATGCCACTTTTGAGGGAATGGGGATGACAGCTATTCCATTGCAGGAAACTATTTGTTGCTGTTTCTTTCCTATGTACCTTAGTGTGGATTGTGCCATCTGATGTTTTTGTGATTTTCAAATCTAAAAAAGACAATTCTTTCTCACTGATCTCACATGTGAATTTAAGTCCTACATCATTCTTGTTGAGGGCTGCTACAAAATTATGGAACTCATCCGCTGTAGAGTTCCAGAGGATCAACACGTCATCAATATATCTAATCCATAATCCAACAGATGAAGTCCAATTGACAAATTTGTCCCCAAAGACAATTGTCTCCTCCCACCAGCCAAGAAATAAATTTGCATAGGTGGGAGCAGCAGGACTCCCCATTGCAGTACCACATTTCTGATGGAAAATTTTGTCTTCAAAAATAAATATATTTCTTTCAAGAACAAACTGTAATAACTGCATGACAAACTGGTTATGAGCTACAAACTGGGTACCTCTAGATCCCAAATAGTACTCGACCGCTTTATAGCCACATTTGTGCGGTATGGATGAATACAACGCCTCGACATCCAGACTCGCCAAAATTGTATCTTTCTCCAGGGAAATGCCATCAATCTGTTTCAGGACATCCATTGTGTCACGCACATATGATGTGAGACTCAAAACAAAGGGACGCAACACTTGGTCAACATACGTGCTCACATTTTGAGTTAAATTATTTATGCCTGAAACAATAGGTCTGCCACGTAAAGGAGGATAACCTTTGTGGATTTTGGGCAGGCTATAGAAACACGCCATAACAGGAAATTGTGGGTATAAAAACCCAAATTCCCCTGCACTAATCAAAGATCTGCTCTTTGCATCACTCAAAATGCTCAGCAACTCTTTCTTGAATAATGCCGTGGGGTTATCCTTTAAAATGGTATAGCAGTCATGGTTAAATAAAATGTCCTCACACATCTTCTTATAGCCATCCCTGCTCATGACCACAATGTTCCCACCTTTATCGGATGATTTGAGAACAATATTCTCTTTTTTCTCTAAAGTGGTCAGAGCTAATCGTTCAGACCAAGACAAATTATTATCCATTCCCCTGCTATCCTGACTAAGACTTTTGATCTCATCTCCCACCATATCCACAAATAAATCCACATTGGTAAAGTCTCCTATAGGTGGCAATTTCCTACTCTTCATTTTAAGGTTGGTGAAGGGACCTATACCTGGAGTGCGTCCAGATTCCTCTAATAGCCCCTCAAGGGCCGAAAGACCTTCCATATCAGACTCCTCTAGGCCTAATTCCATGCATTTTTTTCTATTATGGTGTTTAAAAAATTTTATCCATTTAAGTTTGCGAGCAAATAAATTGAGATCTTTTATCCACGAAAATGAGTCAAATTTAACTGTAGGGACAAAGGAAAGTCCCTTTTCTAATAGTGTAATCTCTGATGCACTCAAATTATATTCAGAAAGGTTAATGATTTGAAGCCTATCCATGTTATTCCCCTTCACTAATCCTTTTGACCCCTCAGCATATAGCGGGAAATGGGAGGATTGTTGGCTAAAAAATTATTGCCACTATTAGAAGAGGCTCTCCCACGGCCTCTATTTCTACTTCTTGCTCCTCCCCTAAATTTGTGTTTCCCACCACTACCGCCAAAGAATGGGCCCACTCTTTCAGAGTCTGTAGTTTCACTCTCTGATGTGGAAGGGTCAGATTCCCTCGGCCCCCTATTGGTCTGTTGATATTGCTGTTGTTGTGTAGTGACAAAATCATACGCTTTTTTCTCCCTAAATTCCTGTAGGTCTCTCTGGAATTGGAAGTGTTTTCGTTCCTTAAGATGATTAGTAAACCTTTCCAAAGTTTGTTGGAGGATTTTGTCCTTTTTTTCAAAACCTGGGGTATCTACCAAGGACTTGGCTGCCTCAATCTCTTTTTTAAGCTCAACACTAATAAAGTCAAACTGGACTTTTTCTTCCTCTACCAAGATCTGCATCAGCCTAAGTGAGCTCCCTGTAATCTCCTGTTCCCACCTTTCTTTAATATTAGCGGTTTTTAATCTTAATGCTGGGACAATGGGGACCCTGAGACCTCTGGGAACTATCTTATTCTTTAAATAGTTTTCCAGACTCTGGATCTCCCACCAACTTCTAGTATAATCTTTGTGCAGTCTATTAAGATTTTTAAAGGTGGATTTGAGAGATGCACCCTGAACTGTATACGTCAGTTCACACTCTGAAAAGACGCTTTTGGCCTCACTCATCCACCCATCTGTGTTTAATTCAGAAAGTGCAAAGGCTGCCATACCTAGATAAACTGAAATTATTAACTGTATGGATTAAATGTAATTTCACTGTCTAGTTTGATAGAAATCTAATTGTGCTCCCACAATATGAGTAAATTATATAGTTCACTGAAGTAACAATAAAGTAAAAAATACCTTTTAATTAGTAACTAGTTAAAAACAGGGGTAACACACCACTGTGACATAAGCCCCACCGTGATTGTTAAAAAACGTATTAAACAAAAAACACTGAGTCATTGTGATACATCTAACTCGGTGTTTATAACAATATTATGTCTGGAAACAGCATATATCCAGGGCACATCAGTAGTACAATCCCAAAATAAAGCACAGGCGTCCGAATAAATCGGGTCTCCTAGTGCTGGGTGTAACACGATATGACTATCCCCAATGCAAACATTCCATAAACAGTACAACGACCCTACGCGTTTCAGGTACTCATCCTCAGGGGTCCGTATAATGGTAACTCTGGCCTTCACACCAGCGATAGAATCCTTTAACAGCAGATATTCTGCTGTGCGTCACGGCAAAGATGCACGTATTGATGTCAACGGCATACTTCATTGCAGGCGCTACGTTACTATAAACGCTAAACTCCACCCCTCGTATTCTAGCGGCAAACATGAACTGACCAATCCCCACACCCTCACGATTGGTGACACCTGCCCATGTGACCCCCCGCCGTCAGCTGACAACCAGGGGTCATCATCGGCCGCATCAAGCCGCACGCGCAGGCGCAGTAGAAGTCAGGGACAATTCGCCCAGACTGCCAAAATAGGAGAAGGTAAGCGCTACACGATAATGGATTGTAAGTAAATCTCGCGGGACAGTTAAACACCGCAAGTAGGCTACCTCACAAAGCAACTAAAAATGTAATTAATCACATGTAGGGTGGAAGGAAATACGATCCCTCATGACATGGGGGACCGAGAGACGATCGCCGTTAAAAAACGGCAGACCAATAGGGCCATCTCAAACCTACATGTGTTAGGCAAAAATGAACTCACCCACCCCCTGGGCAACCCAAGGGAGATAGGTCGTCCATACGGAGTGTTAAATAAAACATGTATAATTAGTCTGCTCATTTAAACCTGCTGGATGTATGCATTCCAGTCTGTGGATCCATTGTGCTTCTTTGCGTAAAATCAGGTTATCCCAATCACCTCCTCTTTTGGGGGGTCTAACAAGTTCAATAGCTTGAAACCTTAAACATGCTGCCTGGCCTTGGTGTTTGGCATGCACATGCTTAGATATTGGGGTGTCCCTATCATGGACAATATCTCCAACATGCTCCCTAATACGGCGACGAAATTGTCGTGCTGTTTTTCCCACATAGTTAAGGGGGCATGGACATGTGATTAGGTAGACCACTCCCGCAGTCTTGCAATTGACATAATCCCGAATAGTGTATTGTTTCTGTGTGGTGACGCTAGTGAAGCTATTACCTTTAAAAATGAAATCACAGGCTTTACAACTACCACACCTAAAGGTGCCTGGTATTTGTCTGTCCAGCCACGTGCCCCTAGGTGAAATGGGGTCAAAACAGCTGTGCATGACTCTGTCCCTTATATTTTTCCCTCTCCGATAGGTGACAGACGGCCTCTGTGTGATTTGATCTACCAGATCTGTATCAGAACTGAGAATACGCCAATACCTATTCAGTATCTGCATAATATCATTTTGTTTGGAATCATAGGTACCTATGAGTCTTGTGACCTGTTCTTCTTTCCGTTTTTTAGGGACCAGAAGACATTGCCTATCAGCATCCCTTGCTCCCTCATAGGCCTTCCTGATAACCCTCTCGGGGAAACCTCTGTCCTTCAATCTTGTTTTGAGCTCCTTGGCCTGGAACTCAAAATCACCCATAGAACTACAATTCCTACGTACTCTCATAAATTGGCCTTTTGGTATGCCACTTTTGAGGGAATGGGGATGACAGCTATTCCATTGCAGGAAACTATTTGTTGCTGTTTCTTTCCTATGTACCTTAGTGTGGATTGTGCCATCTGATGTTTTTGTGATTTTCAAATCTAAAAAAGACAATTCTTTCTCACTGATCTCACATGTGAATTTAAGTCCTACATCATTCTTGTTGAGGGCTGCTACAAAATTATGGAACTCATCCGCTGTAGAGTTCCAGAGGATCAACACGTCATCAATATATCTAATCCATAATCCAACAGATGAAGTCCAATTGACAAATTTGTCCCCAAAGACAATTGTCTCCTCCCACCAGCCAAGAAATAAATTTGCATAGGTGGGAGCAGCAGGACTCCCCATTGCAGTACCACATTTCTGATGGAAAATTTTGTCTTCAAAAATAAATATATTTCTTTCAAGAACAAACTGTAATAACTGCATGACAAACTGGTTATGAGCTACAAACTGGGTACCTCTAGATCCCAAATAGTACTCGACCGCTTTATAGCCACATTTGTGCGGTATGGATGAATACAACGCCTCGACATCCAGACTCGCCAAAATTGTATCTTTCTCCAGGGAAATGCCATCAATCTGTTTCAGGACATCCATTGTGTCACGCACATATGATGTGAGACTCAAAACAAAGGGACGCAACACTTGGTCAACATACGTGCTCACATTTTGAGTTAAATTATTTATGCCTGAAACAATAGGTCTGCCACGTAAAGGAGGATAACCTTTGTGGATTTTGGGCAGGCTATAGAAACACGCCATAACAGGAAATTGTGGGTATAAAAACCCAAATTCCCCTGCACTAATCAAAGATCTGCTCTTTGCATCACTCAAAATGCTCAGCAACTCTTTCTTGAATAATGCCGTGGGGTTATCCTTTAAAATGGTATAGCAGTCATGGTTAAATAAAATGTCCTCACACATCTTCTTATAGCCATCCCTGCTCATGACCACAATGTTCCCACCTTTATCGGATGATTTGAGAACAATATTCTCTTTTTTCTCTAAAGTGGTCAGAGCTAATCGTTCAGACCAAGACAAATTATTATCCATTCCCCTGCTATCCTGACTAAGACTTTTGATCTCATCTCCCACCATATCCACAAATAAATCCACATTGGTAAAGTCTCCTATAGGTGGCAATTTCCTACTCTTCATTTTAAGGTTGGTGAAGGGACCTATACCTGGAGTGCGTCCAGATTCCTCTAATAGCCCCTCAAGGGCCGAAAGACCTTCCATATCAGACTCCTCTAGGCCTAATTCCATGCATTTTTTTCTATTATGGTGTTTAAAAAATTTTATCCATTTAAGTTTGCGAGCAAATAAATTGAGATCTTTTATCCACGAAAATGAGTCAAATTTAACTGTAGGGACAAAGGAAAGTCCCTTTTCTAATAGTGTAATCTCTGATGCACTCAAATTATATTCAGAAAGGTTAATGATTTGAAGCCTATCCATGTTATTCCCCTTCACTAATCCTTTTGACCCCTCAGCATATAGCGGGAAATGGGAGGATTGTTGGCTAAAAAATTATTGCCACTATTAGAAGAGGCTCTCCCACGGCCTCTATTTCTACTTCTTGCTCCTCCCCTAAATTTGTGTTTCCCACCACTACCGCCAAAGAATGGGCCCACTCTTTCAGAGTCTGTAGTTTCACTCTCTGATGTGGAAGGGTCAGATTCCCTCGGCCCCCTATTGGTCTGTTGATATTGCTGTTGTTGTGTAGTGACAAAATCATACGCTTTTTTCTCCCTAAATTCCTGTAGGTCTCTCTGGAATTGGAAGTGTTTTCGTTCCTTAAGATGATTAGTAAACCTTTCCAAAGTTTGTTGGAGGATTTTGTCCTTTTTTTCAAAACCTGGGGTATCTACCAAGGACTTGGCTGCCTCAATCTCTTTTTTAAGCTCAACACTAATAAAGTCAAACTGGACTTTTTCTTCCTCTACCAAGATCTGCATCAGCCTAAGTGAGCTCCCTGTAATCTCCTGTTCCCACCTTTCTTTAATATTAGCGGTTTTTAATCTTAATGCTGGGACAATGGGGACCCTGAGACCTCTGGGAACTATCTTATTCTTTAAATAGTTTTCCAGACTCTGGATCTCCCACCAACTTCTAGTATAATCTTTGTGCAGTCTATTAAGATTTTTAAAGGTGGATTTGAGAGATGCACCCTGAACTGTATACGTCAGTTCACACTCTGAAAAGACGCTTTTGGCCTCACTCATCCACCCATCTGTGTTTAATTCAGAAAGTGCAAAGGCTGCCATACCTAGATAAACTGAAATTATTAACTGTATGGATTAAATGTAATTTCACTGTCTAGTTTGATAGAAATCTAATTGTGCTCCCACAATATGAGTAAATTATATAGTTCACTGAAGTAACAATAAAGTAAAAAATACCTTTTAATTAGTAACTAGTTAAAAACAGGGGTAACACACCACTGTGACATAAGCCCCACCGTGATTGTTAAAAAACGTATTAAACAAAAAACACTGAGTCATTGTGATACATCTAACTCGGTGTTTATAACAATATTATGTCTGGAAACAGCATATATCCAGGGCACATCAGTAGTACAATCCCAAAATAAAGCACAGGCGTCCGAATAAATCGGGTCTCCTAGTGCTGGGTGTAACACGATATGACTATCCCCAATGCAAACATTCCATAAACAGTACAACGACCCTACGCGTTTCAGGTACTCATCCTCAGGGGTCCGTATAATGGTAACTCTGGCCTTCACACCAGCGATAGAATCCTTTAACAGCAGATATTCTGCTGTGCGTCACGGCAAAGATGCACGTATTGATGTCAACGGCATACTTCATTGCAGGCGCTACGTTACTATAAACGCTAAACTCCACCCCTCGTATTCTAGCGGCAAACATGAACTGACCAATCCCCACACCCTCACGATTGGTGACACCTGCCCATGTGACCCCCCGCCGTCAGCTGACAACCAGGGGTCATCATCGGCCGCATCAAGCCGCACGCGCAGGCGCAGTAGAAGTCAGGGACAATTCGCCCAGACTGCCAAAATAGGAGAAGGTAAGCGCTACACGATAATGGATTGTAAGTAAATCTCGCGGGACAGTTAAACACCGCAAGTAGGCTACCTCACAAAGCAACTAAAAATGTAATTAATCACATGTAGGGTGGAAGGAAATACGATCCCTCATGACATGGGGGACCGAGAGACGATCGCCGTTAAAAAACGGCAGACCAATAGGGCCATCTCAAACCTACATGTGTTAGGCAAAAATGAACTCACCCACCCCCTGGGCAACCCAAGGGAGATAGGTCGTCCATACGGAGTGTTAAATAAAACATGTATAATTAGTCTGCTCATTTAAACCTGCTGGATGTATGCATTCCAGTCTGTGGATCCATTGTGCTTCTTTGCGTAAAATCAGGTTATCCCAATCACCTCCTCTTTTGGGGGGTCTAACAAGTTCAATAGCTTGAAACCTTAAACATGCTGCCTGGCCTTGGTGTTTGGCATGCACATGCTTAGATATTGGGGTGTCCCTATCATGGACAATATCTCCAACATGCTCCCTAATACGGCGACGAAATTGTCGTGCTGTTTTTCCCACATAGTTAAGGGGGCATGGACATGTGATTAGGTAGACCACTCCCGCAGTCTTGCAATTGACATAATCCCGAATAGTGTATTGTTTCTGTGTGGTGACGCTAGTGAAGCTATTACCTTTAAAAATGAAATCACAGGCTTTACAACTACCACACCTAAAGGTGCCTGGTATTTGTCTGTCCAGCCACGTGCCCCTAGGTGAAATGGGGTCAAAACAGCTGTGCATGACTCTGTCCCTTATATTTTTCCCTCTCCGATAGGTGACAGACGGCCTCTGTGTGATTTGATCTACCAGATCTGTATCAGAACTGAGAATACGCCAATACCTATTCAGTATCTGCATAATATCATTTTGTTTGGAATCATAGGTACCTATGAGTCTTGTGACCTGTTCTTCTTTCCGTTTTTTAGGGACCAGAAGACATTGCCTATCAGCATCCCTTGCTCCCTCATAGGCCTTCCTGATAACCCTCTCGGGGAAACCTCTGTCCTTCAATCTTGTTTTGAGCTCCTTGGCCTGGAACTCAAAATCACCCATAGAACTACAATTCCTACGTACTCTCATAAATTGGCCTTTTGGTATGCCACTTTTGAGGGAATGGGGATGACAGCTATTCCATTGCAGGAAACTATTTGTTGCTGTTTCTTTCCTATGTACCTTAGTGTGGATTGTGCCATCTGATGTTTTTGTGATTTTCAAATCTAAAAAAGACAATTCTTTCTCACTGATCTCACATGTGAATTTAAGTCCTACATCATTCTTGTTGAGGGCTGCTACAAAATTATGGAACTCATCCGCTGTAGAGTTCCAGAGGATCAACACGTCATCAATATATCTAATCCATAATCCAACAGATGAAGTCCAATTGACAAATTTGTCCCCAAAGACAATTGTCTCCTCCCACCAGCCAAGAAATAAATTTGCATAGGTGGGAGCAGCAGGACTCCCCATTGCAGTACCACATTTCTGATGGAAAATTTTGTCTTCAAAAATAAATATATTTCTTTCAAGAACAAACTGTAATAACTGCATGACAAACTGGTTATGAGCTACAAACTGGGTACCTCTAGATCCCAAATAGTACTCGACCGCTTTATAGCCACATTTGTGCGGTATGGATGAATACAACGCCTCGACATCCAGACTCGCCAAAATTGTATCTTTCTCCAGGGAAATGCCATCAATCTGTTTCAGGACATCCATTGTGTCACGCACATATGATGTGAGACTCAAAACAAAGGGACGCAACACTTGGTCAACATACGTGCTCACATTTTGAGTTAAATTATTTATGCCTGAAACAATAGGTCTGCCACGTAAAGGAGGATAACCTTTGTGGATTTTGGGCAGGCTATAGAAACACGCCATAACAGGAAATTGTGGGTATAAAAACCCAAATTCCCCTGCACTAATCAAAGATCTGCTCTTTGCATCACTCAAAATGCTCAGCAACTCTTTCTTGAATAATGCCGTGGGGTTATCCTTTAAAATGGTATAGCAGTCATGGTTAAATAAAATGTCCTCACACATCTTCTTATAGCCATCCCTGCTCATGACCACAATGTTCCCACCTTTATCGGATGATTTGAGAACAATATTCTCTTTTTTCTCTAAAGTGGTCAGAGCTAATCGTTCAGACCAAGACAAATTATTATCCATTCCCCTGCTATCCTGACTAAGACTTTTGATCTCATCTCCCACCATATCCACAAATAAATCCACATTGGTAAAGTCTCCTATAGGTGGCAATTTCCTACTCTTCATTTTAAGGTTGGTGAAGGGACCTATACCTGGAGTGCGTCCAGATTCCTCTAATAGCCCCTCAAGGGCCGAAAGACCTTCCATATCAGACTCCTCTAGGCCTAATTCCATGCATTTTTTTCTATTATGGTGTTTAAAAAATTTTATCCATTTAAGTTTGCGAGCAAATAAATTGAGATCTTTTATCCACGAAAATGAGTCAAATTTAACTGTAGGGACAAAGGAAAGTCCCTTTTCTAATAGTGTAATCTCTGATGCACTCAAATTATATTCAGAAAGGTTAATGATTTGAAGCCTATCCATGTTATTCCCCTTCACTAATCCTTTTGACCCCTCAGCATATAGCGGGAAATGGGAGGATTGTTGGCTAAAAAATTATTGCCACTATTAGAAGAGGCTCTCCCACGGCCTCTATTTCTACTTCTTGCTCCTCCCCTAAATTTGTGTTTCCCACCACTACCGCCAAAGAATGGGCCCACTCTTTCAGAGTCTGTAGTTTCACTCTCTGATGTGGAAGGGTCAGATTCCCTCGGCCCCCTATTGGTCTGTTGATATTGCTGTTGTTGTGTAGTGACAAAATCATACGCTTTTTTCTCCCTAAATTCCTGTAGGTCTCTCTGGAATTGGAAGTGTTTTCGTTCCTTAAGATGATTAGTAAACCTTTCCAAAGTTTGTTGGAGGATTTTGTCCTTTTTTTCAAAACCTGGGGTATCTACCAAGGACTTGGCTGCCTCAATCTCTTTTTTAAGCTCAACACTAATAAAGTCAAACTGGACTTTTTCTTCCTCTACCAAGATCTGCATCAGCCTAAGTGAGCTCCCTGTAATCTCCTGTTCCCACCTTTCTTTAATATTAGCGGTTTTTAATCTTAATGCTGGGACAATGGGGACCCTGAGACCTCTGGGAACTATCTTATTCTTTAAATAGTTTTCCAGACTCTGGATCTCCCACCAACTTCTAGTATAATCTTTGTGCAGTCTATTAAGATTTTTAAAGGTGGATTTGAGAGATGCACCCTGAACTGTATACGTCAGTTCACACTCTGAAAAGACGCTTTTGGCCTCACTCATCCACCCATCTGTGTTTAATTCAGAAAGTGCAAAGGCTGCCATACCTAGATAAACTGAAATTATTAACTGTATGGATTAAATGTAATTTCACTGTCTAGTTTGATAGAAATCTAATTGTGCTCCCACAATATGAGTAAATTATATAGTTCACTGAAGTAACAATAAAGTAAAAAATACCTTTTAATTAGTAACTAGTTAAAAACAGGGGTAACACACCACTGTGACATAAGCCCCACCGTGATTGTTAAAAAACGTATTAAACAAAAAACACTGAGTCATTGTGATACATCTAACTCGGTGTTTATAACAATATTATGTCTGGAAACAGCATATATCCAGGGCACATCAGTAGTACAATCCCAAAATAAAGCACAGGCGTCCGAATAAATCGGGTCTCCTAGTGCTGGGTGTAACACGATATGACTATCCCCAATGCAAACATTCCATAAACAGTACAACGACCCTACGCGTTTCAGGTACTCATCCTCAGGGGTCCGTATAATGGTAACTCTGGCCTTCACACCAGCGATAGAATCCTTTAACAGCAGATATTCTGCTGTGCGTCACGGCAAAGATGCACGTATTGATGTCAACGGCATACTTCATTGCAGGCGCTACGTTACTATAAACGCTAAACTCCACCCCTCGTATTCTAGCGGCAAACATGAACTGACCAATCCCCACACCCTCACGATTGGTGACACCTGCCCATGTGACCCCCCGCCGTCAGCTGACAACCAGGGGTCATCATCGGCCGCATCAAGCCGCACGCGCAGGCGCAGTAGAAGTCAGGGACAATTCGCCCAGACTGCCAAAATAGGAGAAGGTAAGCGCTACACGATAATGGATTGTAAGTAAATCTCGCGGGACAGTTAAACACCGCAAGTAGGCTACCTCACAAAGCAACTAAAAATGTAATTAATCACATGTAGGGTGGAAGGAAATACGATCCCTCATGACATGGGGGACCGAGAGACGATCGCCGTTAAAAAACGGCAGACCAATAGGGCCATCTCAAACCTACATGTGTTAGGCAAAAATGAACTCACCCACCCCCTGGGCAACCCAAGGGAGATAGGTCGTCCATACGGAGTGTTAAATAAAACATGTATAATTAGTCTGCTCATTTAAACCTGCTGGATGTATGCATTCCAGTCTGTGGATCCATTGTGCTTCTTTGCGTAAAATCAGGTTATCCCAATCACCTCCTCTTTTGGGGGGTCTAACAAGTTCAATAGCTTGAAACCTTAAACATGCTGCCTGGCCTTGGTGTTTGGCATGCACATGCTTAGATATTGGGGTGTCCCTATCATGGACAATATCTCCAACATGCTCCCTAATACGGCGACGAAATTGTCGTGCTGTTTTTCCCACATAGTTAAGGGGGCATGGACATGTGATTAGGTAGACCACTCCCGCAGTCTTGCAATTGACATAATCCCGAATAGTGTATTGTTTCTGTGTGGTGACGCTAGTGAAGCTATTACCTTTAAAAATGAAATCACAGGCTTTACAACTACCACACCTAAAGGTGCCTGGTATTTGTCTGTCCAGCCACGTGCCCCTAGGTGAAATGGGGTCAAAACAGCTGTGCATGACTCTGTCCCTTATATTTTTCCCTCTCCGATAGGTGACAGACGGCCTCTGTGTGATTTGATCTACCAGATCTGTATCAGAACTGAGAATACGCCAATACCTATTCAGTATCTGCATAATATCATTTTGTTTGGAATCATAGGTACCTATGAGTCTTGTGACCTGTTCTTCTTTCCGTTTTTTAGGGACCAGAAGACATTGCCTATCAGCATCCCTTGCTCCCTCATAGGCCTTCCTGATAACCCTCTCGGGGAAACCTCTGTCCTTCAATCTTGTTTTGAGCTCCTTGGCCTGGAACTCAAAATCACCCATAGAACTACAATTCCTACGTACTCTCATAAATTGGCCTTTTGGTATGCCACTTTTGAGGGAATGGGGATGACAGCTATTCCATTGCAGGAAACTATTTGTTGCTGTTTCTTTCCTATGTACCTTAGTGTGGATTGTGCCATCTGATGTTTTTGTGATTTTCAAATCTAAAAAAGACAATTCTTTCTCACTGATCTCACATGTGAATTTAAGTCCTACATCATTCTTGTTGAGGGCTGCTACAAAATTATGGAACTCATCCGCTGTAGAGTTCCAGAGGATCAACACGTCATCAATATATCTAATCCATAATCCAACAGATGAAGTCCAATTGACAAATTTGTCCCCAAAGACAATTGTCTCCTCCCACCAGCCAAGAAATAAATTTGCATAGGTGGGAGCAGCAGGACTCCCCATTGCAGTACCACATTTCTGATGGAAAATTTTGTCTTCAAAAATAAATATATTTCTTTCAAGAACAAACTGTAATAACTGCATGACAAACTGGTTATGAGCTACAAACTGGGTACCTCTAGATCCCAAATAGTACTCGACCGCTTTATAGCCACATTTGTGCGGTATGGATGAATACAACGCCTCGACATCCAGACTCGCCAAAATTGTATCTTTCTCCAGGGAAATGCCATCAATCTGTTTCAGGACATCCATTGTGTCACGCACATATGATGTGAGACTCAAAACAAAGGGACGCAACACTTGGTCAACATACGTGCTCACATTTTGAGTTAAATTATTTATGCCTGAAACAATAGGTCTGCCACGTAAAGGAGGATAACCTTTGTGGATTTTGGGCAGGCTATAGAAACACGCCATAACAGGAAATTGTGGGTATAAAAACCCAAATTCCCCTGCACTAATCAAAGATCTGCTCTTTGCATCACTCAAAATGCTCAGCAACTCTTTCTTGAATAATGCCGTGGGGTTATCCTTTAAAATGGTATAGCAGTCATGGTTAAATAAAATGTCCTCACACATCTTCTTATAGCCATCCCTGCTCATGACCACAATGTTCCCACCTTTATCGGATGATTTGAGAACAATATTCTCTTTTTTCTCTAAAGTGGTCAGAGCTAATCGTTCAGACCAAGACAAATTATTATCCATTCCCCTGCTATCCTGACTAAGACTTTTGATCTCATCTCCCACCATATCCACAAATAAATCCACATTGGTAAAGTCTCCTATAGGTGGCAATTTCCTACTCTTCATTTTAAGGTTGGTGAAGGGACCTATACCTGGAGTGCGTCCAGATTCCTCTAATAGCCCCTCAAGGGCCGAAAGACCTTCCATATCAGACTCCTCTAGGCCTAATTCCATGCATTTTTTTCTATTATGGTGTTTAAAAAATTTTATCCATTTAAGTTTGCGAGCAAATAAATTGAGATCTTTTATCCACGAAAATGAGTCAAATTTAACTGTAGGGACAAAGGAAAGTCCCTTTTCTAATAGTGTAATCTCTGATGCACTCAAATTATATTCAGAAAGGTTAATGATTTGAAGCCTATCCATGTTATTCCCCTTCACTAATCCTTTTGACCCCTCAGCATATAGCGGGAAATGGGAGGATTGTTGGCTAAAAAATTATTGCCACTATTAGAAGAGGCTCTCCCACGGCCTCTATTTCTACTTCTTGCTCCTCCCCTAAATTTGTGTTTCCCACCACTACCGCCAAAGAATGGGCCCACTCTTTCAGAGTCTGTAGTTTCACTCTCTGATGTGGAAGGGTCAGATTCCCTCGGCCCCCTATTGGTCTGTTGATATTGCTGTTGTTGTGTAGTGACAAAATCATACGCTTTTTTCTCCCTAAATTCCTGTAGGTCTCTCTGGAATTGGAAGTGTTTTCGTTCCTTAAGATGATTAGTAAACCTTTCCAAAGTTTGTTGGAGGATTTTGTCCTTTTTTTCAAAACCTGGGGTATCTACCAAGGACTTGGCTGCCTCAATCTCTTTTTTAAGCTCAACACTAATAAAGTCAAACTGGACTTTTTCTTCCTCTACCAAGATCTGCATCAGCCTAAGTGAGCTCCCTGTAATCTCCTGTTCCCACCTTTCTTTAATATTAGCGGTTTTTAATCTTAATGCTGGGACAATGGGGACCCTGAGACCTCTGGGAACTATCTTATTCTTTAAATAGTTTTCCAGACTCTGGATCTCCCACCAACTTCTAGTATAATCTTTGTGCAGTCTATTAAGATTTTTAAAGGTGGATTTGAGAGATGCACCCTGAACTGTATACGTCAGTTCACACTCTGAAAAGACGCTTTTGGCCTCACTCATCCACCCATCTGTGTTTAATTCAGAAAGTGCAAAGGCTGCCATACCTAGATAAACTGAAATTATTAACTGTATGGATTAAATGTAATTTCACTGTCTAGTTTGATAGAAATCTAATTGTGCTCCCACAATATGAGTAAATTATATAGTTCACTGAAGTAACAATAAAGTAAAAAATACCTTTTAATTAGTAACTAGTTAAAAACAGGGGTAACACACCACTGTGACATAAGCCCCACCGTGATTGTTAAAAAACGTATTAAACAAAAAACACTGAGTCATTGTGATACATCTAACTCGGTGTTTATAACAATATTATGTCTGGAAACAGCATATATCCAGGGCACATCAGTAGTACAATCCCAAAATAAAGCACAGGCGTCCGAATAAATCGGGTCTCCTAGTGCTGGGTGTAACACGATATGACTATCCCCAATGCAAACATTCCATAAACAGTACAACGACCCTACGCGTTTCAGGTACTCATCCTCAGGGGTCCGTATAATGGTAACTCTGGCCTTCACACCAGCGATAGAATCCTTTAACAGCAGATATTCTGCTGTGCGTCACGGCAAAGATGCACGTATTGATGTCAACGGCATACTTCATTGCAGGCGCTACGTTACTATAAACGCTAAACTCCACCCCTCGTATTCTAGCGGCAAACATGAACTGACCAATCCCCACACCCTCACGATTGGTGACACCTGCCCATGTGACCCCCCGCCGTCAGCTGACAACCAGGGGTCATCATCGGCCGCATCAAGCCGCACGCGCAGGCGCAGTAGAAGTCAGGGACAATTCGCCCAGACTGCCAAAATAGGAGAAGGTAAGCGCTACACGATAATGGATTGTAAGTAAATCTCGCGGGACAGTTAAACACCGCAAGTAGGCTACCTCACAAAGCAACTAAAAATGTAATTAATCACATGTAGGGTGGAAGGAAATACGATCCCTCATGACATGGGGGACCGAGAGACGATCGCCGTTAAAAAACGGCAGACCAATAGGGCCATCTCAAACCTACATGTGTTAGGCAAAAATGAACTCACCCACCCCCTGGGCAACCCAAGGGAGATAGGTCGTCCATACGGAGTGTTAAATAAAACATGTATAATTAGTCTGCTCATTTAAACCTGCTGGATGTATGCATTCCAGTCTGTGGATCCATTGTGCTTCTTTGCGTAAAATCAGGTTATCCCAATCACCTCCTCTTTTGGGGGGTCTAACAAGTTCAATAGCTTGAAACCTTAAACATGCTGCCTGGCCTTGGTGTTTGGCATGCACATGCTTAGATATTGGGGTGTCCCTATCATGGACAATATCTCCAACATGCTCCCTAATACGGCGACGAAATTGTCGTGCTGTTTTTCCCACATAGTTAAGGGGGCATGGACATGTGATTAGGTAGACCACTCCCGCAGTCTTGCAATTGACATAATCCCGAATAGTGTATTGTTTCTGTGTGGTGACGCTAGTGAAGCTATTACCTTTAAAAATGAAATCACAGGCTTTACAACTACCACACCTAAAGGTGCCTGGTATTTGTCTGTCCAGCCACGTGCCCCTAGGTGAAATGGGGTCAAAACAGCTGTGCATGACTCTGTCCCTTATATTTTTCCCTCTCCGATAGGTGACAGACGGCCTCTGTGTGATTTGATCTACCAGATCTGTATCAGAACTGAGAATACGCCAATACCTATTCAGTATCTGCATAATATCATTTTGTTTGGAATCATAGGTACCTATGAGTCTTGTGACCTGTTCTTCTTTCCGTTTTTTAGGGACCAGAAGACATTGCCTATCAGCATCCCTTGCTCCCTCATAGGCCTTCCTGATAACCCTCTCGGGGAAACCTCTGTCCTTCAATCTTGTTTTGAGCTCCTTGGCCTGGAACTCAAAATCACCCATAGAACTACAATTCCTACGTACTCTCATAAATTGGCCTTTTGGTATGCCACTTTTGAGGGAATGGGGATGACAGCTATTCCATTGCAGGAAACTATTTGTTGCTGTTTCTTTCCTATGTACCTTAGTGTGGATTGTGCCATCTGATGTTTTTGTGATTTTCAAATCTAAAAAAGACAATTCTTTCTCACTGATCTCACATGTGAATTTAAGTCCTACATCATTCTTGTTGAGGGCTGCTACAAAATTATGGAACTCATCCGCTGTAGAGTTCCAGAGGATCAACACGTCATCAATATATCTAATCCATAATCCAACAGATGAAGTCCAATTGACAAATTTGTCCCCAAAGACAATTGTCTCCTCCCACCAGCCAAGAAATAAATTTGCATAGGTGGGAGCAGCAGGACTCCCCATTGCAGTACCACATTTCTGATGGAAAATTTTGTCTTCAAAAATAAATATATTTCTTTCAAGAACAAACTGTAATAACTGCATGACAAACTGGTTATGAGCTACAAACTGGGTACCTCTAGATCCCAAATAGTACTCGACCGCTTTATAGCCACATTTGTGCGGTATGGATGAATACAACGCCTCGACATCCAGACTCGCCAAAATTGTATCTTTCTCCAGGGAAATGCCATCAATCTGTTTCAGGACATCCATTGTGTCACGCACATATGATGTGAGACTCAAAACAAAGGGACGCAACACTTGGTCAACATACGTGCTCACATTTTGAGTTAAATTATTTATGCCTGAAACAATAGGTCTGCCACGTAAAGGAGGATAACCTTTGTGGATTTTGGGCAGGCTATAGAAACACGCCATAACAGGAAATTGTGGGTATAAAAACCCAAATTCCCCTGCACTAATCAAAGATCTGCTCTTTGCATCACTCAAAATGCTCAGCAACTCTTTCTTGAATAATGCCGTGGGGTTATCCTTTAAAATGGTATAGCAGTCATGGTTAAATAAAATGTCCTCACACATCTTCTTATAGCCATCCCTGCTCATGACCACAATGTTCCCACCTTTATCGGATGATTTGAGAACAATATTCTCTTTTTTCTCTAAAGTGGTCAGAGCTAATCGTTCAGACCAAGACAAATTATTATCCATTCCCCTGCTATCCTGACTAAGACTTTTGATCTCATCTCCCACCATATCCACAAATAAATCCACATTGGTAAAGTCTCCTATAGGTGGCAATTTCCTACTCTTCATTTTAAGGTTGGTGAAGGGACCTATACCTGGAGTGCGTCCAGATTCCTCTAATAGCCCCTCAAGGGCCGAAAGACCTTCCATATCAGACTCCTCTAGGCCTAATTCCATGCATTTTTTTCTATTATGGTGTTTAAAAAATTTTATCCATTTAAGTTTGCGAGCAAATAAATTGAGATCTTTTATCCACGAAAATGAGTCAAATTTAACTGTAGGGACAAAGGAAAGTCCCTTTTCTAATAGTGTAATCTCTGATGCACTCAAATTATATTCAGAAAGGTTAATGATTTGAAGCCTATCCATGTTATTCCCCTTCACTAATCCTTTTGACCCCTCAGCATATAGCGGGAAATGGGAGGATTGTTGGCTAAAAAATTATTGCCACTATTAGAAGAGGCTCTCCCACGGCCTCTATTTCTACTTCTTGCTCCTCCCCTAAATTTGTGTTTCCCACCACTACCGCCAAAGAATGGGCCCACTCTTTCAGAGTCTGTAGTTTCACTCTCTGATGTGGAAGGGTCAGATTCCCTCGGCCCCCTATTGGTCTGTTGATATTGCTGTTGTTGTGTAGTGACAAAATCATACGCTTTTTTCTCCCTAAATTCCTGTAGGTCTCTCTGGAATTGGAAGTGTTTTCGTTCCTTAAGATGATTAGTAAACCTTTCCAAAGTTTGTTGGAGGATTTTGTCCTTTTTTTCAAAACCTGGGGTATCTACCAAGGACTTGGCTGCCTCAATCTCTTTTTTAAGCTCAACACTAATAAAGTCAAACTGGACTTTTTCTTCCTCTACCAAGATCTGCATCAGCCTAAGTGAGCTCCCTGTAATCTCCTGTTCCCACCTTTCTTTAATATTAGCGGTTTTTAATCTTAATGCTGGGACAATGGGGACCCTGAGACCTCTGGGAACTATCTTATTCTTTAAATAGTTTTCCAGACTCTGGATCTCCCACCAACTTCTAGTATAATCTTTGTGCAGTCTATTAAGATTTTTAAAGGTGGATTTGAGAGATGAACGCAAAGAAGCACAATGGATCCACAGACTGGAATGCATACATCCAGCAGGTTTAAATGAGCAGACTAATTATACATGTTTTATTTAACACTCCGTATGGACGACCTATCTCCCTTGGGTTGCCCAGGGGGTGGGTGAGTTCATTTTTGCCTAACACATGTAGGTTTGAGATGGCCCTATTGGTCTGCCGTTTTTTAACGGCGATCGTCTCTCGGTCCCCCATGTCATGAGGGATCGTATTTCCTTCCACCCTACATGTGATTAATTACATTTTTAGTTGCTTTGTGAGGTAGCCTACTTGCGGTGTTTAACTGTCCCGCGAGATTTACTTACAATCCATTATCGTGTAGCGCTTACCTTCTCCTATTTTGGCAGTCTGGGCGAATTGTCCCTGACTTCTACTGCGCCTGCGCGTGCGGCTTGATGCGGCCGATGATGACCCCTGGTTGTCAGCTGACGGCGGGGGGTCACATGGGCAGGTGTCACCAATCGTGAGGGTGTGGGGATTGGTCAGTTCATGTTTGCCGCTAGAATACGAGGGGTGGAGTTTAGCGTTTATAGTAACGTAGCGCCTGCAATGAAGTATGCCGTTGACATCAATACGTGCATCTTTGCCGTGACGCACAGCAGAATATCTGCTGTTAAAGGATTCTATCGCTGGTGTGAAGGCCAGAGTTACCATTATACGGACCCCTGAGGATGAGTACCTGAAACGCGTAGGGTCGTTGTACTGTTTATGGAATGTTTGCATTGGGGATAGTCATATCGTGTTACACCCAGCACTAGGAGACCCGATTTATTCGGACGCCTGTGCTTTATTTTGGGATTGTACTACTGATGTGCCCTGGATATATGCTGTTTCCAGACATAATATTGTTATAAACACCGAGTTAGATGTATCACAATGACTCAGTGTTTTTTGTTTAATACGTTTTTTAACAATCACGGTGGGGCTTATGTCACAGTGGTGTGTTACCCCTGTTTTTAACTAGTTACTAATTAAAAGGTATTTTTTACTTTATTGTTACTTCAGTGAACTATATAATTTACTCATATTGTGGGAGCACAATTAGATTTCTATCAAACTAGACAGTGAAATTACATTTAATCCATACAGTTAATAATTTCAGTTTATCTAGGTATGGCAGCCTTTGCACTTTCTGAATTAAACACAGATGGGTGGATGAGTGAGGCCAAAAGCGTCTTTTCAGAGTGTGAACTGACGTATACAGTTCAGGGTGCATCTCTCAAATCCACCTTTAAAAATCTTAATAGACTGCACAAAGATTATACTAGAAGTTGGTGGGAGATCCAGAGTCTGGAAAACTATTTAAAGAATAAGATAGTTCCCAGAGGTCTCAGGGTCCCCATTGTCCCAGCATTAAGATTAAAAACCGCTAATATTAAAGAAAGGTGGGAACAGGAGATTACAGGGAGCTCACTTAGGCTGATGCAGATCTTGGTAGAGGAAGAAAAAGTCCAGTTTGACTTTATTAGTGTTGAGCTTAAAAAAGAGATTGAGGCAGCCAAGTCCTTGGTAGATACCCCAGGTTTTGAAAAAAAGGACAAAATCCTCCAACAAACTTTGGAAAGGTTTACTAATCATCTTAAGGAACGAAAACACTTCCAATTCCAGAGAGACCTACAGGAATTTAGGGAGAAAAAAGCGTATGATTTTGTCACTACACAACAACAGCAATATCAACAGACCAATAGGGGGCCGAGGGAATCTGACCCTTCCACATCAGAGAGTGAAACTACAGACTCTGAAAGAGTGGGCCCATTCTTTGGCGGTAGTGGTGGGAAACACAAATTTAGGGGAGGAGCAAGAAGTAGAAATAGAGGCCGTGGGAGAGCCTCTTCTAATAGTGGCAATAATTTTTTAGCCAACAATCCTCCCATTTCCCGCTATATGCTGAGGGGTCAAAAGGATTAGTGAAGGGGAATAACATGGATAGGCTTCAAATCATTAACCTTTCTGAATATAATTTGAGTGCATCAGAGATTACACTATTAGAAAAGGGACTTTCCTTTGTCCCTACAGTTAAATTTGACTCATTTTCGTGGATAAAAGATCTCAATTTATTTGCTCGCAAACTTAAATGGATAAAATTTTTTAAACACCATAATAGAAAAAAATGCATGGAATTAGGCCTAGAGGAGTCTGATATGGAAGGTCTTTCGGCCCTTGAGGGGCTATTAGAGGAATCTGGACGCACTCCAGGTATAGGTCCCTTCACCAACCTTAAAATGAAGAGTAGGAAATTGCCACCTATAGGAGACTTTACCAATGTGGATTTATTTGTGGATATGGTGGGAGATGAGATCAAAAGTCTTAGTCAGGATAGCAGGGGAATGGATAATAATTTGTCTTGGTCTGAACGATTAGCTCTGACCACTTTAGAGAAAAAAGAGAATATTGTTCTCAAATCATCCGATAAAGGTGGGAACATTGTGGTCATGAGCAGGGATGGCTATAAGAAGATGTGTGAGGACATTTTATTTAACCATGACTGCTATACCATTTTAAAGGATAACCCCACGGCATTATTCAAGAAAGAGTTGCTGAGCATTTTGAGTGATGCAAAGAGCAGATCTTTGATTAGTGCAGGGGAATTTGGGTTTTTATACCCACAATTTCCTGTTATGGCGTGTTTCTATAGCCTGCCCAAAATCCACAAAGGTTATCCTCCTTTACGTGGCAGACCTATTGTTTCAGGCATAAATAATTTAACTCAAAATGTGAGCACGTATGTTGACCAAGTGTTGCGTCCCTTTGTTTTGAGTCTCACATCATATGTGCGTGACACAATGGATGTCCTGAAACAGATTGATGGCATTTCCCTGGAGAAAGATACAATTTTGGCGAGTCTGGATGTCGAGGCGTTGTATTCATCCATACCGCACAAATGTGGCTATAAAGCGGTCGAGTACTATTTGGGATCTAGAGGTACCCAGTTTGTAGCTCATAACCAGTTTGTCATGCAGTTATTACAGTTTGTTCTTGAAAGAAATATATTTATTTTTGAAGACAAAATTTTCCATCAGAAATGTGGTACTGCAATGGGGAGTCCTGCTGCTCCCACCTATGCAAATTTATTTCTTGGCTGGTGGGAGGAGACAATTGTCTTTGGGGACAAATTTGTCAATTGGACTTCATCTGTTGGATTATGGATTAGATATATTGATGACGTGTTGATCCTCTGGAACTCTACAGCGGATGAGTTCCATAATTTTGTAGCAGCCCTCAACAAGAATGATGTAGGACTTAAATTCACATGTGAGATCAGTGAGAAAGAATTGTCTTTTTTAGATTTGAAAATCACAAAAACATCAGATGGCACAATCCACACTAAGGTACATAGGAAAGAAACAGCAACAAATAGTTTCCTGCAATGGAATAGCTGTCATCCCCATTCCCTCAAAAGTGGCATACCAAAAGGCCAATTTATGAGAGTACGTAGGAATTGTAGTTCTATGGGTGATTTTGAGTTCCAGGCCAAGGAGCTCAAAACAAGATTGAAGGACAGAGGTTTCCCCGAGAGGGTTATCAGGAAGGCCTATGAGGGAGCAAGGGATGCTGATAGGCAATGTCTTCTGGTCCCTAAAAAACGGAAAGAAGAACAGGTCACAAGACTCATAGGTACCTATGATTCCAAACAAAATGATATTATGCAGATACTGAATAGGTATTGGCGTATTCTCAGTTCTGATACAGATCTGGTAGATCAAATCACACAGAGGCCGTCTGTCACCTATCGGAGAGGGAAAAATATAAGGGACAGAGTCATGCACAGCTGTTTTGACCCCATTTCACCTAGGGGCACGTGGCTGGACAGACAAATACCAGGCACCTTTAGGTGTGGTAGTTGTAAAGCCTGTGATTTCATTTTTAAAGGTAATAGCTTCACTAGCGTCACCACACAGAAACAATACACTATTCGGGATTATGTCAATTGCAAGACTGCGGGAGTGGTCTACCTAATCACATGTCCATGCCCCCTTAACTATGTGGGAAAAACAGCACGACAATTTCGTCGCCGTATTAGGGAGCATGTTGGAGATATTGTCCATGATAGGGACACCCCAATATCTAAGCATGTGCATGCCAAACACCAAGGCCAGGCAGCATGTTTAAGGTTTCAAGCTATTGAACTTGTTAGACCCCCCAAAAGAGGAGGTGATTGGGATAACCTGATTTTACGCAAAGAAGCACAATGGATCCACAGACTGGAATGCATACATCCAGCAGGTTTAAATGAGCAGACTAATTATACATGTTTTATTTAACACTCCGTATGGACGACCTATCTCCCTTGGGTTGCCCAGGGGGTGGGTGAGTTCATTTTTGCCTAACACATGTAGGTTTGAGATGGCCCTATTGGTCTGCCGTTTTTTAACGGCGATCGTCTCTCGGTCCCCCATGTCATGAGGGATCGTATTTCCTTCCACCCTACATGTGATTAATTACATTTTTAGTTGCTTTGTGAGGTAGCCTACTTGCGGTGTTTAACTGTCCCGCGAGATTTACTTACAATCCATTATCGTGTAGCGCTTACCTTCTCCTATTTTGGCAGTCTGGGCGAATTGTCCCTGACTTCTACTGCGCCTGCGCGTGCGGCTTGATGCGGCCGATGATGACCCCTGGTTGTCAGCTGACGGCGGGGGGTCACATGGGCAGGTGTCACCAATCGTGAGGGTGTGGGGATTGGTCAGTTCATGTTTGCCGCTAGAATACGAGGGGTGGAGTTTAGCGTTTATAGTAACGTAGCGCCTGCAATGAAGTATGCCGTTGACATCAATACGTGCATCTTTGCCGTGACGCACAGCAGAATATCTGCTGTTAAAGGATTCTATCGCTGGTGTGAAGGCCAGAGTTACCATTATACGGACCCCTGAGGATGAGTACCTGAAACGCGTAGGGTCGTTGTACTGTTTATGGAATGTTTGCATTGGGGATAGTCATATCGTGTTACACCCAGCACTAGGAGACCCGATTTATTCGGACGCCTGTGCTTTATTTTGGGATTGTACTACTGATGTGCCCTGGATATATGCTGTTTCCAGACATAATATTGTTATAAACACCGAGTTAGATGTATCACAATGACTCAGTGTTTTTTGTTTAATACGTTTTTTAACAATCACGGTGGGGCTTATGTCACAGTGGTGTGTTACCCCTGTTTTTAACTAGTTACTAATTAAAAGGTATTTTTTACTTTATTGTTACTTCAGTGAACTATATAATTTACTCATATTGTGGGAGCACAATTAGATTTCTATCAAACTAGACAGTGAAATTACATTTAATCCATACAGTTAATAATTTCAGTTTATCTAGGTATGGCAGCCTTTGCACTTTCTGAATTAAACACAGATGGGTGGATGAGTGAGGCCAAAAGCGTCTTTTCAGAGTGTGAACTGACGTATACAGTTCAGGGTGCATCTCTCAAATCCACCTTTAAAAATCTTAATAGACTGCACAAAGATTATACTAGAAGTTGGTGGGAGATCCAGAGTCTGGAAAACTATTTAAAGAATAAGATAGTTCCCAGAGGTCTCAGGGTCCCCATTGTCCCAGCATTAAGATTAAAAACCGCTAATATTAAAGAAAGGTGGGAACAGGAGATTACAGGGAGCTCACTTAGGCTGATGCAGATCTTGGTAGAGGAAGAAAAAGTCCAGTTTGACTTTATTAGTGTTGAGCTTAAAAAAGAGATTGAGGCAGCCAAGTCCTTGGTAGATACCCCAGGTTTTGAAAAAAAGGACAAAATCCTCCAACAAACTTTGGAAAGGTTTACTAATCATCTTAAGGAACGAAAACACTTCCAATTCCAGAGAGACCTACAGGAATTTAGGGAGAAAAAAGCGTATGATTTTGTCACTACACAACAACAGCAATATCAACAGACCAATAGGGGGCCGAGGGAATCTGACCCTTCCACATCAGAGAGTGAAACTACAGACTCTGAAAGAGTGGGCCCATTCTTTGGCGGTAGTGGTGGGAAACACAAATTTAGGGGAGGAGCAAGAAGTAGAAATAGAGGCCGTGGGAGAGCCTCTTCTAATAGTGGCAATAATTTTTTAGCCAACAATCCTCCCATTTCCCGCTATATGCTGAGGGGTCAAAAGGATTAGTGAAGGGGAATAACATGGATAGGCTTCAAATCATTAACCTTTCTGAATATAATTTGAGTGCATCAGAGATTACACTATTAGAAAAGGGACTTTCCTTTGTCCCTACAGTTAAATTTGACTCATTTTCGTGGATAAAAGATCTCAATTTATTTGCTCGCAAACTTAAATGGATAAAATTTTTTAAACACCATAATAGAAAAAAATGCATGGAATTAGGCCTAGAGGAGTCTGATATGGAAGGTCTTTCGGCCCTTGAGGGGCTATTAGAGGAATCTGGACGCACTCCAGGTATAGGTCCCTTCACCAACCTTAAAATGAAGAGTAGGAAATTGCCACCTATAGGAGACTTTACCAATGTGGATTTATTTGTGGATATGGTGGGAGATGAGATCAAAAGTCTTAGTCAGGATAGCAGGGGAATGGATAATAATTTGTCTTGGTCTGAACGATTAGCTCTGACCACTTTAGAGAAAAAAGAGAATATTGTTCTCAAATCATCCGATAAAGGTGGGAACATTGTGGTCATGAGCAGGGATGGCTATAAGAAGATGTGTGAGGACATTTTATTTAACCATGACTGCTATACCATTTTAAAGGATAACCCCACGGCATTATTCAAGAAAGAGTTGCTGAGCATTTTGAGTGATGCAAAGAGCAGATCTTTGATTAGTGCAGGGGAATTTGGGTTTTTATACCCACAATTTCCTGTTATGGCGTGTTTCTATAGCCTGCCCAAAATCCACAAAGGTTATCCTCCTTTACGTGGCAGACCTATTGTTTCAGGCATAAATAATTTAACTCAAAATGTGAGCACGTATGTTGACCAAGTGCTGCGTCCCTTTGTTTTGAGTCTCACATCATATGTGCGTGACACAATGGATGTCCTGAAACAGATTGATGGCATTTCCCTGGAGAAAGATACAATTTTGGCGAGTCTGGATGTCGAGGCGTTGTATTCATCCATACCGCACAAATGTGGCTATAAAGCGGTCGAGTACTATTTGGGATCTAGAGGTACCCAGTTTGTAGCTCATAACCAGTTTGTCATGCAGTTATTACAGTTTGTTCTTGAAAGAAATATATTTATTTTTGAAGACAAAATTTTCCATCAGAAATGTGGTACTGCAATGGGGAGTCCTGCTGCTCCCACCTATGCAAATTTATTTCTTGGCTGGTGGGAGGAGACAATTGTCTTTGGGGACAAATTTGTCAATTGGACTTCATCTGTTGGATTATGGATTAGATATATTGATGACGTGTTGATCCTCTGGAACTCTACAGCGGATGAGTTCCATAATTTTGTAGCAGCCCTCAACAAGAATGATGTAGGACTTAAATTCACATGTGAGATCAGTGAGAAAGAATTGTCTTTTTTAGATTTGAAAATCACAAAAACATCAGATGGCACAATCCACACTAAGGTACATAGGAAAGAAACAGCAACAAATAGTTTCCTGCAATGGAATAGCTGTCATCCCCATTCCCTCAAAAGTGGCATACCAAAAGGCCAATTTATGAGAGTACGTAGGAATTGTAGTTCTATGGGTGATTTTGAGTTCCAGGCCAAGGAGCTCAAAACAAGATTGAAGGACAGAGGTTTCCCCGAGAGGGTTATCAGGAAGGCCTATGAGGGAGCAAGGGATGCTGATAGGCAATGTCTTCTGGTCCCTAAAAAACGGAAAGAAGAACAGGTCACAAGACTCATAGGTACCTATGATTCCAAACAAAATGATATTATGCAGATACTGAATAGGTATTGGCGTATTCTCAGTTCTGATACAGATCTGGTAGATCAAATCACACAGAGGCCGTCTGTCACCTATCGGAGAGGGAAAAATATAAGGGACAGAGTCATGCACAGCTGTTTTGACCCCATTTCACCTAGGGGCACGTGGCTGGACAGACAAATACCAGGCACCTTTAGGTGTGGTAGTTGTAAAGCCTGTGATTTCATTTTTAAAGGTAATAGCTTCACTAGCGTCACCACACAGAAACAATACACTATTCGGGATTATGTCAATTGCAAGACTGCGGGAGTGGTCTACCTAATCACATGTCCATGCCCCCTTAACTATGTGGGAAAAACAGCACGACAATTTCGTCGCCGTATTAGGGAGCATGTTGGAGATATTGTCCATGATAGGGACACCCCAATATCTAAGCATGTGCATGCCAAACACCAAGGCCAGGCAGCATGTTTAAGGTTTCAAGCTATTGAACTTGTTAGACCCCCCAAAAGAGGAGGTGATTGGGATAACCTGATTTTACGCAAAGAAGCACAATGGATCCACAGACTGGAATGCATACATCCAGCAGGTTTAAATGAGCAGACTAATTATACATGTTTTATTTAACACTCCGTATGGACGACCTATCTCCCTTGGGTTGCCCAGGGGGTGGGTGAGTTCATTTTTGCCTAACACATGTAGGTTTGAGATGGCCCTATTGGTCTGCCGTTTTTTAACGGCGATCGTCTCTCGGTCCCCCATGTCATGAGGGATCGTATTTCCTTCCACCCTACATGTGATTAATTACATTTTTAGTTGCTTTGTGAGGTAGCCTACTTGCGGTGTTTAACTGTCCCGCGAGATTTACTTACAATCCATTATCGTGTAGCGCTTACCTTCTCCTATTTTGGCAGTCTGGGCGAATTGTCCCTGACTTCTACTGCGCCTGCGCGTGCGGCTTGATGCGGCCGATGATGACCCCTGGTTGTCAGCTGACGGCGGGGGGTCACATGGGCAGGTGTCACCAATCGTGAGGGTGTGGGGATTGGTCAGTTCATGTTTGCCGCTAGAATACGAGGGGTGGAGTTTAGCGTTTATAGTAACGTAGCGCCTGCAATGAAGTATGCCGTTGACATCAATACGTGCATCTTTGCCGTGACGCACAGCAGAATATCTGCTGTTAAAGGATTCTATCGCTGGTGTGAAGGCCAGAGTTACCATTATACGGACCCCTGAGGATGAGTACCTGAAACGCGTAGGGTCGTTGTACTGTTTATGGAATGTTTGCATTGGGGATAGTCATATCGTGTTACACCCAGCACTAGGAGACCCGATTTATTCGGACGCCTGTGCTTTATTTTGGGATTGTACTACTGATGTGCCCTGGATATATGCTGTTTCCAGACATAATATTGTTATAAACACCGAGTTAGATGTATCACAATGACTCAGTGTTTTTTGTTTAATACGTTTTTTAACAATCACGGTGGGGCTTATGTCACAGTGGTGTGTTACCCCTGTTTTTAACTAGTTACTAATTAAAAGGTATTTTTTACTTTATTGTTACTTCAGTGAACTATATAATTTACTCATATTGTGGGAGCACAATTAGATTTCTATCAAACTAGACAGTGAAATTACATTTAATCCATACAGTTAATAATTTCAGTTTATCTAGGTATGGCAGCCTTTGCACTTTCTGAATTAAACACAGATGGGTGGATGAGTGAGGCCAAAAGCGTCTTTTCAGAGTGTGAACTGACGTATACAGTTCAGGGTGCATCTCTCAAATCCACCTTTAAAAATCTTAATAGACTGCACAAAGATTATACTAGAAGTTGGTGGGAGATCCAGAGTCTGGAAAACTATTTAAAGAATAAGATAGTTCCCAGAGGTCTCAGGGTCCCCATTGTCCCAGCATTAAGATTAAAAACCGCTAATATTAAAGAAAGGTGGGAACAGGAGATTACAGGGAGCTCACTTAGGCTGATGCAGATCTTGGTAGAGGAAGAAAAAGTCCAGTTTGACTTTATTAGTGTTGAGCTTAAAAAAGAGATTGAGGCAGCCAAGTCCTTGGTAGATACCCCAGGTTTTGAAAAAAAGGACAAAATCCTCCAACAAACTTTGGAAAGGTTTACTAATCATCTTAAGGAACGAAAACACTTCCAATTCCAGAGAGACCTACAGGAATTTAGGGAGAAAAAAGCGTATGATTTTGTCACTACACAACAACAGCAATATCAACAGACCAATAGGGGGCCGAGGGAATCTGACCCTTCCACATCAGAGAGTGAAACTACAGACTCTGAAAGAGTGGGCCCATTCTTTGGCGGTAGTGGTGGGAAACACAAATTTAGGGGAGGAGCAAGAAGTAGAAATAGAGGCCGTGGGAGAGCCTCTTCTAATAGTGGCAATAATTTTTTAGCCAACAATCCTCCCATTTCCCGCTATATGCTGAGGGGTCAAAAGGATTAGTGAAGGGGAATAACATGGATAGGCTTCAAATCATTAACCTTTCTGAATATAATTTGAGTGCATCAGAGATTACACTATTAGAAAAGGGACTTTCCTTTGTCCCTACAGTTAAATTTGACTCATTTTCGTGGATAAAAGATCTCAATTTATTTGCTCGCAAACTTAAATGGATAAAATTTTTTAAACACCATAATAGAAAAAAATGCATGGAATTAGGCCTAGAGGAGTCTGATATGGAAGGTCTTTCGGCCCTTGAGGGGCTATTAGAGGAATCTGGACGCACTCCAGGTATAGGTCCCTTCACCAACCTTAAAATGAAGAGTAGGAAATTGCCACCTATAGGAGACTTTACCAATGTGGATTTATTTGTGGATATGGTGGGAGATGAGATCAAAAGTCTTAGTCAGGATAGCAGGGGAATGGATAATAATTTGTCTTGGTCTGAACGATTAGCTCTGACCACTTTAGAGAAAAAAGAGAATATTGTTCTCAAATCATCCGATAAAGGTGGGAACATTGTGGTCATGAGCAGGGATGGCTATAAGAAGATGTGTGAGGACATTTTATTTAACCATGACTGCTATACCATTTTAAAGGATAACCCCACGGCATTATTCAAGAAAGAGTTGCTGAGCATTTTGAGTGATGCAAAGAGCAGATCTTTGATTAGTGCAGGGGAATTTGGGTTTTTATACCCACAATTTCCTGTTATGGCGTGTTTCTATAGCCTGCCCAAAATCCACAAAGGTTATCCTCCTTTACGTGGCAGACCTATTGTTTCAGGCATAAATAATTTAACTCAAAATGTGAGCACGTATGTTGACCAAGTGTTGCGTCCCTTTGTTTTGAGTCTCACATCATATGTGCGTGACACAATGGATGTCCTGAAACAGATTGATGGCATTTCCCTGGAGAAAGATACAATTTTGGCGAGTCTGGATGTCGAGGCGTTGTATTCATCCATACCGCACAAATGTGGCTATAAAGCGGTCGAGTACTATTTGGGATCTAGAGGTACCCAGTTTGTAGCTCATAACCAGTTTGTCATGCAGTTATTACAGTTTGTTCTTGAAAGAAATATATTTATTTTTGAAGACAAAATTTTCCATCAGAAATGTGGTACTGCAATGGGGAGTCCTGCTGCTCCCACCTATGCAAATTTATTTCTTGGCTGGTGGGAGGAGACAATTGTCTTTGGGGACAAATTTGTCAATTGGACTTCATCTGTTGGATTATGGATTAGATATATTGATGACGTGTTGATCCTCTGGAACTCTACAGCGGATGAGTTCCATAATTTTGTAGCAGCCCTCAACAAGAATGATGTAGGACTTAAATTCACATGTGAGATCAGTGAGAAAGAATTGTCTTTTTTAGATTTGAAAATCACAAAAACATCAGATGGCACAATCCACACTAAGGTACATAGGAAAGAAACAGCAACAAATAGTTTCCTGCAATGGAATAGCTGTCATCCCCATTCCCTCAAAAGTGGCATACCAAAAGGCCAATTTATGAGAGTACGTAGGAATTGTAGTTCTATGGGTGATTTTGAGTTCCAGGCCAAGGAGCTCAAAACAAGATTGAAGGACAGAGGTTTCCCCGAGAGGGTTATCAGGAAGGCCTATGAGGGAGCAAGGGATGCTGATAGGCAATGTCTTCTGGTCCCTAAAAAACGGAAAGAAGAACAGGTCACAAGACTCATAGGTACCTATGATTCCAAACAAAATGATATTATGCAGATACTGAATAGGTATTGGCGTATTCTCAGTTCTGATACAGATCTGGTAGATCAAATCACACAGAGGCCGTCTGTCACCTATCGGAGAGGGAAAAATATAAGGGACAGAGTCATGCACAGCTGTTTTGACCCCATTTCACCTAGGGGCACGTGGCTGGACAGACAAATACCAGGCACCTTTAGGTGTGGTAGTTGTAAAGCCTGTGATTTCATTTTTAAAGGTAATAGCTTCACTAGCGTCACCACACAGAAACAATACACTATTCGGGATTATGTCAATTGCAAGACTGCGGGAGTGGTCTACCTAATCACATGTCCATGCCCCCTTAACTATGTGGGAAAAACAGCACGACAATTTCGTCGCCGTATTAGGGAGCATGTTGGAGATATTGTCCATGATAGGGACACCCCAATATCTAAGCATGTGCATGCCAAACACCAAGGCCAGGCAGCATGTTTAAGGTTTCAAGCTATTGAACTTGTTAGACCCCCCAAAAGAGGAGGTGATTGGGATAACCTGATTTTACGCAAAGAAGCACAATGGATCCACAGACTGGAATGCATACATCCAGCAGGTTTAAATGAGCAGACTAATTATACATGTTTTATTTAACACTCCGTATGGACGACCTATCTCCCTTGGGTTGCCCAGGGGGTGGGTGAGTTCATTTTTGCCTAACACATGTAGGTTTGAGATGGCCCTATTGGTCTGCCGTTTTTTAACGGCGATCGTCTCTCGGTCCCCCATGTCATGAGGGATCGTATTTCCTTCCACCCTACATGTGATTAATTACATTTTTAGTTGCTTTGTGAGGTAGCCTACTTGCGGTGTTTAACTGTCCCGCGAGATTTACTTACAATCCATTATCGTGTAGCGCTTACCTTCTCCTATTTTGGCAGTCTGGGCGAATTGTCCCTGACTTCTACTGCGCCTGCGCGTGCGGCTTGATGCGGCCGATGATGACCCCTGGTTGTCAGCTGACGGCGGGGGGTCACATGGGCAGGTGTCACCAATCGTGAGGGTGTGGGGATTGGTCAGTTCATGTTTGCCGCTAGAATACGAGGGGTGGAGTTTAGCGTTTATAGTAACGTAGCGCCTGCAATGAAGTATGCCGTTGACATCAATACGTGCATCTTTGCCGTGACGCACAGCAGAATATCTGCTGTTAAAGGATTCTATCGCTGGTGTGAAGGCCAGAGTTACCATTATACGGACCCCTGAGGATGAGTACCTGAAACGCGTAGGGTCGTTGTACTGTTTATGGAATGTTTGCATTGGGGATAGTCATATCGTGTTACACCCAGCACTAGGAGACCCGATTTATTCGGACGCCTGTGCTTTATTTTGGGATTGTACTACTGATGTGCCCTGGATATATGCTGTTTCCAGACATAATATTGTTATAAACACCGAGTTAGATGTATCACAATGACTCAGTGTTTTTTGTTTAATACGTTTTTTAACAATCACGGTGGGGCTTATGTCACAGTGGTGTGTTACCCCTGTTTTTAACTAGTTACTAATTAAAAGGTATTTTTTACTTTATTGTTACTTCAGTGAACTATATAATTTACTCATATTGTGGGAGCACAATTAGATTTCTATCAAACTAGACAGTGAAATTACATTTAATCCATACAGTTAATAATTTCAGTTTATCTAGGTATGGCAGCCTTTGCACTTTCTGAATTAAACACAGATGGGTGGATGAGTGAGGCCAAAAGCGTCTTTTCAGAGTGTGAACTGACGTATACAGTTCAGGGTGCATCTCTCAAATCCACCTTTAAAAATCTTAATAGACTGCACAAAGATTATACTAGAAGTTGGTGGGAGATCCAGAGTCTGGAAAACTATTTAAAGAATAAGATAGTTCCCAGAGGTCTCAGGGTCCCCATTGTCCCAGCATTAAGATTAAAAACCGCTAATATTAAAGAAAGGTGGGAACAGGAGATTACAGGGAGCTCACTTAGGCTGATGCAGATCTTGGTAGAGGAAGAAAAAGTCCAGTTTGACTTTATTAGTGTTGAGCTTAAAAAAGAGATTGAGGCAGCCAAGTCCTTGGTAGATACCCCAGGTTTTGAAAAAAAGGACAAAATCCTCCAACAAACTTTGGAAAGGTTTACTAATCATCTTAAGGAACGAAAACACTTCCAATTCCAGAGAGACCTACAGGAATTTAGGGAGAAAAAAGCGTATGATTTTGTCACTACACAACAACAGCAATATCAACAGACCAATAGGGGGCCGAGGGAATCTGACCCTTCCACATCAGAGAGTGAAACTACAGACTCTGAAAGAGTGGGCCCATTCTTTGGCGGTAGTGGTGGGAAACACAAATTTAGGGGAGGAGCAAGAAGTAGAAATAGAGGCCGTGGGAGAGCCTCTTCTAATAGTGGCAATAATTTTTTAGCCAACAATCCTCCCATTTCCCGCTATATGCTGAGGGGTCAAAAGGATTAGTGAAGGGGAATAACATGGATAGGCTTCAAATCATTAACCTTTCTGAATATAATTTGAGTGCATCAGAGATTACACTATTAGAAAAGGGACTTTCCTTTGTCCCTACAGTTAAATTTGACTCATTTTCGTGGATAAAAGATCTCAATTTATTTGCTCGCAAACTTAAATGGATAAAATTTTTTAAACACCATAATAGAAAAAAATGCATGGAATTAGGCCTAGAGGAGTCTGATATGGAAGGTCTTTCGGCCCTTGAGGGGCTATTAGAGGAATCTGGACGCACTCCAGGTATAGGTCCCTTCACCAACCTTAAAATGAAGAGTAGGAAATTGCCACCTATAGGAGACTTTACCAATGTGGATTTATTTGTGGATATGGTGGGAGATGAGATCAAAAGTCTTAGTCAGGATAGCAGGGGAATGGATAATAATTTGTCTTGGTCTGAACGATTAGCTCTGACCACTTTAGAGAAAAAAGAGAATATTGTTCTCAAATCATCCGATAAAGGTGGGAACATTGTGGTCATGAGCAGGGATGGCTATAAGAAGATGTGTGAGGACATTTTATTTAACCATGACTGCTATACCATTTTAAAGGATAACCCCACGGCATTATTCAAGAAAGAGTTGCTGAGCATTTTGAGTGATGCAAAGAGCAGATCTTTGATTAGTGCAGGGGAATTTGGGTTTTTATACCCACAATTTCCTGTTATGGCGTGTTTCTATAGCCTGCCCAAAATCCACAAAGGTTATCCTCCTTTACGTGGCAGACCTATTGTTTCAGGCATAAATAATTTAACTCAAAATGTGAGCACGTATGTTGACCAAGTGTTGCGTCCCTTTGTTTTGAGTCTCACATCATATGTGCGTGACACAATGGATGTCCTGAAACAGATTGATGGCATTTCCCTGGAGAAAGATACAATTTTGGCGAATCTGGATGTCGAGGCGTTGTATTCATCCATACCGCACAAATGTGGCTATAAAGCGGTCGAGTACTATTTGGGATCTAGAGGTACCCAGTTTGTAGCTCATAACCAGTTTGTCATGCAGTTATTACAGTTTGTTCTTGAAAGAAATATATTTATTTTTGAAGACAAAATTTTCCATCAGAAATGTGGTACTGCAATGGGGAGTCCTGCTGCTCCCACCTATGCAAATTTATTTCTTGGCTGGTGGGAGGAGACAATTGTCTTTGGGGACAAATTTGTCAATTGGACTTCATCTGTTGGATTATGGATTAGATATATTGATGACGTGTTGATCCTCTGGAACTCTACAGCGGATGAGTTCCATAATTTTGTAGCAGCCCTCAACAAGAATGATGTAGGACTTAAATTCACATGTGAGATCAGTGAGAAAGAATTGTCTTTTTTAGATTTGAAAATCACAAAAACATCAGATGGCACAATCCACACTAAGGTACATAGGAAAGAAACAGCAACAAATAGTTTCCTGCAATGGAATAGCTGTCATCCCCATTCCCTCAAAAGTGGCATACCAAAAGGCCAATTTATGAGAGTACGTAGGAATTGTAGTTCTATGGGTGATTTTGAGTTCCAGGCCAAGGAGCTCAAAACAAGATTGAAGGACAGAGGTTTCCCCGAGAGGGTTATCAGGAAGGCCTATGAGGGAGCAAGGGATGCTGATAGGCAATGTCTTCTGGTCCCTAAAAAACGGAAAGAAGAACAGGTCACAAGACTCATAGGTACCTATGATTCCAAACAAAATGATATTATGCAGATACTGAATAGGTATTGGCGTATTCTCAGTTCTGATACAGATCTGGTAGATCAAATCACACAGAGGCCGTCTGTCACCTATCGGAGAGGGAAAAATATAAGGGACAGAGTCATGCACAGCTGTTTTGACCCCATTTCACCTAGGGGCACGTGGCTGGACAGACAAATACCAGGCACCTTTAGGTGTGGTAGTTGTAAAGCCTGTGATTTCATTTTTAAAGGTAATAGCTTCACTAGCGTCACCACACAGAAACAATACACTATTCGGGATTATGTCAATTGCAAGACTGCGGGAGTGGTCTACCTAATCACATGTCCATGCCCCCTTAACTATGTGGGAAAAACAGCACGACAATTTCGTCGCCGTATTAGGGAGCATGTTGGAGATATTGTCCATGATAGGGACACCCCAATATCTAAGCATGTGCATGCCAAACACCAAGGCCAGGCAGCATGTTTAAGGTTTCAAGCTATTGAACTTGTTAGACCCCCCAAAAGAGGAGGTGATTGGGATAACCTGATTTTACGCAAAGAAGCACAATGGATCCACAGACTGGAATGCATACATCCAGCAGGTTTAAATGAGCAGACTAATTATACATGTTTTATTTAACACTCCGTATGGACGACCTATCTCCCTTGGGTTGCCCAGGGGGTGGGTGAGTTCATTTTTGCCTAACACATGTAGGTTTGAGATGGCCCTATTGGTCTGCCGTTTTTTAACGGCGATCGTCTCTCGGTCCCCCATGTCATGAGGGATCGTATTTCCTTCCACCCTACATGTGATTAATTACATTTTTAGTTGCTTTGTGAGGTAGCCTACTTGCGGTGTTTAACTGTCCCGCGAGATTTACTTACAATCCATTATCGTGTAGCGCTTACCTTCTCCTATTTTGGCAGTCTGGGCGAATTGTCCCTGACTTCTACTGCGCCTGCGCGTGCGGCTTGATGCGGCCGATGATGACCCCTGGTTGTCAGCTGACGGCGGGGGGTCACATGGGCAGGTGTCACCAATCGTGAGGGTGTGGGGATTGGTCAGTTCATGTTTGCCGCTAGAATACGAGGGGTGGAGTTTAGCGTTTATAGTAACGTAGCGCCTGCAATGAAGTATGCCGTTGACATCAATACGTGCATCTTTGCCGTGACGCACAGCAGAATATCTGCTGTTAAAGGATTCTATCGCTGGTGTGAAGGCCAGAGTTACCATTATACGGACCCCTGAGGATGAGTACCTGAAACGCGTAGGGTCGTTGTACTGTTTATGGAATGTTTGCATTGGGGATAGTCATATCGTGTTACACCCAGCACTAGGAGACCCGATTTATTCGGACGCCTGTGCTTTATTTTGGGATTGTACTACTGATGTGCCCTGGATATATGCTGTTTCCAGACATAATATTGTTATAAACACCGAGTTAGATGTATCACAATGACTCAGTGTTTTTTGTTTAATACGTTTTTTAACAATCACGGTGGGGCTTATGTCACAGTGGTGTGTTACCCCTGTTTTTAACTAGTTACTAATTAAAAGGTATTTTTTACTTTATTGTTACTTCAGTGAACTATATAATTTACTCATATTGTGGGAGCACAATTAGATTTCTATCAAACTAGACAGTGAAATTACCCTTTAAAGCCCTAAGAAAAATAGACTCTAACGTCCTAACTCATAGATACATACTATATAACAGCTGTTCAATGCTCCTGCTTCCCTGCAGATACACTTTGTTGTAAGGACGCTCTTGATACATAAGTCTAATAGGAGCCATATGGCATTTGCTAAGACCTGCATCACAATAACACTTTAAAGTGAATCTCCACCTGTTAATAATATGTCATTTTTAGATCCAACATTAATTGCTGATTCATTTCTTTATTTTCAAATTAATTCTTATTTATTAGAAAATTCCATACAAAATGACTTATTACCAAAGTTACAAAATAGCAAGTTTCTGATTCACTTCTTAATAGATCTTAAACGAAGGGTCTGAGCTTAATTTTTCTGATACAGAGCTCCAATTATACATTGCACTAAATAAAGTGATATCTGCAGGCAGCTGGGTTTCTGTTATATACTGCTATAGCTAAGCAAGGGATTTGGAGCTACATTTTAACAAAATGCAGCTCTGACTGTTATAAAGATATATTAAGACATTTATCAAACCAGAATTTTAGACTTATTTAGATTTAAAAAAAATCAAACTGGTGTCCAAGGGTAGAAATTCATTTTTAGCTTCCATTATTGAGGGACATCCCATTAGTTAAAGGGTAACTAAACTTTCAGAAAACTTCTGACATGTCGTCAGAAGTTTTGATCGGTGGGGGTCTGAGCACTGAGACCCCCACCAATCGATAAAACGAAGTGGCAGATGCGCTCCGGTGAGTGCTGTGCACGGATGAGTTGGTGTATGGACTCAATAGAAAGTCTATTGGCTCATACACCAACTGCTCGGCTTTCCGAGAAAAGCTGATCAGAAACTAAGTGGTTCAGCGCTTACCCGAGCACTTCTGCCGATTAGTGTTATCAATTGGTGGGGGTCTCAGTGCTCAGACCCCCACCGATCAAAACTTCAGACATGTCACTATGACATGTCAGAAGTTTTCTGAAAGTTTAGTTACCCTTTAAAGCATAACTTTAAATTGGGAAAAAAGTGTCTCCTTTACATTTTGCCTTGACTTGCTGTTCTTTTCAAAGCACATGGTATGCGGTTTTTGTAATTTTAGAATAGTAATAAGACTTCATCATAGATATTAATAAAGCAGTCACTATCAGTACTCATGATACCCGACGCCTCAGGCAACAGAAAGAAGAGTAAATTTATTAAAAGTAAATATATTTCAACTTTATTTGAATGATTAACTCTTAATGATCCCGTAAAGCACTCACTTATCTTGTATTCTATATACAATCTCTGACTGGTCGCGAGATACTTTTCAATAAATTTGCAGGAAAGTAAATTTGTAATTATACTCCCACCACTCTGACCACTATTCATTGGTCGGAGCAATATACTTCATGTTTTGTGACAATATAGATGAGGGTGGGATTCATTTTCGAGGGGGAAGAAACAATTGCAGCCATAAAGGGCGTAAGAAATAGGATTGACTATTGACTGCAATGATGAGTGAGACACGTAGATGAAGCAAGTAGTGCGAGATCAAGGTGTCTTGAAAGGACATGATGCGTTTCCTATTCCACTGGATTTCACAATATATTCAAGGGATTTTAAAAAAAAAGAGATAGAGCAGATTGTACATTTTGTAAGATTTTGTAATGAACAAAACCTAGTAGGTATATTTCCACCAAGATGTATAACTATAGGGGGAGTTCAGAGGTTTCAGTTTCAGTATTATAAAAACCCATTACAAAACCCATCCCTAGTGCTCTAATCAAAGGATCAAAAGATTAAGCTCACTGTTTGTTAACTTTTAATAAGTTTGCAAAGTCAGAAGAAGCAAACACATGTATCCTCTAGGTTTTCTAATTGAAGAATAGGGCTAAAGGTCCATTTACATAGGCCAATGATCAACTAAACGGGGGCTCGTACGAAGGCTCGTTCCCCATCATTGCCATGTGTAACGCTCATTCATCGGCTGATTGCCTCTTTTATGCGAACCGAAAAATGGTCGCTAGTCTGCAACACATCTCGCAGTGTAAACAGGGAGATGTGCTGCCGACATGCGTGCAAATGCATGGGGATGAAAGTTCATGGGAATGATCGTTCGTCCCCATCTATACCAATGATTTCTGGTTGTGAATGGAGCTAACGAGTGCCGATTGTGCTGTACCGCCGATCAGCACACGTTTTCACGGGCAGTATCAAGCCGTCTAAAAGGAACTTAAGACAAAGTAATTTATATGCAGTGGACATAATGGGCTTATTAATGAACAGAGTGAGACTGGCCCAACAGAGTGGCAGAGGATCCTCCAGGGGGCCCAAATTCTGACACAGTAATGGGCCCCAGCAGAAGACAATTTTATTTGATTTGGTTGATTTGGAGCCCATCAATTGCTCCTAGGAATGACTCTTATGGGTTGATTCACAAATAAAGTATTAGAAGTTATTAATTATATGACCTGTGTGCACAATGGTAACAGCATAGTTTGGGATGTATTTAAAAGACATGAACATGAACATGTTTTGCATAGATTGACAGTAGGCCTTCACAATAGTTTCCTCTCGTTCATGAATGAAGATGTTCCCACTACCCTTTCCATATTAACCTCTTCCCACCGCAGCCATTTTTCTGATTTTCACCTTCGTTTTTTCCTCCCCACCTTCCAAAAGCCGTAACTTTTTTATTTTTCCATCAATATTGCTGTCTGAGGACTTGTTCTTTTGCGGGACGAGTTGTAGATTTTCACAGCACCATTTATTGTATCATATAATGTAGTGGGAAACTGGAAAAAAAATATTTGAGGGGTGGAATAGGAAAAAACAGCAATTCCTCAATATCTTGGATGGTTTTGTTTTTACGGCGTTCACCATGCGGAAAAAAACGGCAAGTTAACCTAATTCTGCGGGTCAATACGATTACAGCAATACCAAATTTATATAGTGTTTTGTTTATGTTTTACTACTTTTACAAGGAAAAAAACGATTGTTAAAATTACAATTTGACTTTTGTCACCATATTCGGAGAGCCATGACTTTTTTATTTTTCCGTCGATTTAGCGCTATGAGGGCTTAACTTTAGCTGTAGTTTCTATTTTGGGGTAGATGAGACTTTTTGATCAATTTTTTATTTACATTGTGCTTGAGGGGAAATGGGAAAAGGGGGTTTTTGAACTTTTAATTATTTTACTTTTTTTACTTGTCCCCCTAGGGCAGGGGTCAGGAACCTTTTTGGCTAAGAGAGCCGTAAACGCCACATATTTTGAAATATAATTCCGCGAGAGCCGTACAATATGTTTAAAGGGCCATTGACAGATCAATCGCTCCAATGTTCACTTAGTACAGCAAGGAATGCTCCTCCCTGCTGTATAAAGCCACAACTGGACTGAAACAATGGTAATTAGCAGTAAAAAATTAAATAAATAACTTACATTGTGAGCTTGCGATGCATGACATCAGTCCAGCAGTCTGGCTTCTTCTTTTTCCTGCGCATGACTGGAAGCTGGCATTCTTCCCACCTGATGTTGAGAGAATGCCAGCTTTGAGGCATTCGCAGAAGAAAGAAGCTGGAATGTTGGACATGTCACACAACGCATTGTCAGTTATGTCAATTATCTATTTTATTATTTTACAGCGAATTATTGTTTAGTTCCAGCGGTGGCTTAGTGCAGCAGAGAGGAACACTCCTTTGTGTACTAAGTGACCGCTGGAGCAATTGTATCTGTCAGTGGCCCTTTTAAAAGTGTTGGTCTTACAGAAAATGAACAAAAAAGAGAGGTTCAGACCCATAGGGAACTAAAGCATTTACTACTTAAAGTGGTACATACAAGCAGGCACACCCAGCATAATAAATAATTGAACTTTATTAAATAGTCTCACTGTACATAAAGTGCACACATTGACTTGTATTTAATTTTAAAGAACAACAAATCTCCGAACTCTTTTTTTTTATAACATAATAACGTTTTAATGCTGTTGCTAACCAACGATGAATAGAATACTTCCTACCATTAATGTGACTTCTGGTGCTGCATGGATTTGCTGATGGCTTTGTAATCTGGTTCATACGTGGTGAGGTTTAGCTTCATGCAGGCGTTGAGACTTCCATCCGTTAAACGTGAACCTCCAGAGCTGTAAAGAAGCGCTCAGAACAGATTTTTGCCCTGATAGTAGTCCTTTAAATCAGTTTCTTATGCCCACAAGAGATTAATTTAAAGCCCCCAAGAGTGTAATATGGGTGGCAGATGTTTTTTAAGGCCATATTTTTTATTTTTTTTTGGGGGGGGGCTATATAATGGATTATGTGGGATTATTTTCAGGGTGAAGTGGGAAGGGGGGGTTGGTGGGACACACTGTATTACACAGCCCCTTTATTGATGCAGCTCACTGCTGCTGACCATGAGGCTGTGTAACAATTTCCATGTTATAATGTTCACCTTCAAAGCAGCAGCACAGCCAGGGGTTTCTGGAACGTCCAAGGGAAACACAAGGGAGGAGGCAGATGCCGCTTCACTAGGGGACGCAGGTGCGTGCTTGCAGACGGCGCGGCTATGCAGGGAGTTATGGGAAATGTAGTCCATGCTCCCTGCCGCTCACCACTGCCGCCAATGCTTATCAGGCCATCAAAGAACTAGGGATGTCACGATACCAAAATTTGGACTTCGATACCGATACTTCGTTTAGTATTGCGATTTCGATACCAATTTCGATACTTTTGCCAACAGTAATAAAAAAAAAAATCTTCCGTTTTCTGATGTGAGGTGCGACGTGTGATGAATTTTGAACGCGCCTCACATTAATAGTAATTAATCCCATCATGTTTCTCAGTCATAATGGGTTAATGTGTAAGGTACATGATGGGGTTAATTACTATTAATGTGAGGCACGTGTAGGTGAAATTCATTGCACCTCGCGCCTCACATTAATAAGTGATAGAGAGCAGTGTTTATTTTATTTTTTTACAGCGCACACATCATAAATGATGCAAAAAAATTATTGTGTGCGCCATTACTGAATGTGTATATTTTATGTATTGAGACTTATTTTAATGTTTATTGTAAAAAAGGTGTATGTGTATTTTTTTAAATTGATACTTTGTTTTTACTTTATTTTTAAACTTTAATGTACTGACATATATCAGATATGTGCCAGTACATTAGCCTGTGGACGGATAATACACAGGCAGTTGTTAGGACATACTTGGGTATGTCCTAACAACATGAAATATGGTAAGACAGCCCTGGGGTCCGTCAATAGACCCTGGGCTGTCTGCCCATATATGGTATGGCCCTCGATCGCGTCACAGGAATTCCCTGTGACGCGATCCAGGGGCATCCCCCCTGCTCATTTTCTCCTGAATGCTGCAGTCAGCTGTGATCGCAGCATTCATGGGAATAACGGCGGAGATGAGAGGTTTCTCTGATCTCCGCCGTTATAGAGCGGGGCTGCGGCTGTGTAATACAGCCATTGCCCCGCTCCTGACAGGAAGTGCACGCGCGGTCAGCATAAGGAGGTGCGGCCGGCGCTGCACTAATGAGCGGCGGTTCAGGCACTGGGGACAGAACATGTGGGTGTTTTGTAGCGCGCCCGCCATGTTCTGTCTCCAGTGCCGCCGCTCATTAGTGCAGCGCCGGCCGCATCGCATCATCCTGACCCCGCGAACTTATCATGACTCAGGAGCGGGGCTGTGGCTGAATTACACAGCCGCAGCCGCGCTCCCATACATTCATGTATTACTATACTGAGCTGTGCGGCTGCGCAGCCAAGTATCGAAATACAGGAAATAGCGGTATCGAACCGTTTAGGGATGCACAGTATCGAAACAGTATCGAAGTTTCGATGCACCGTGCATCCCTACAAAGAACTACCAATATCAGCGTGCACCGCGGCCTGATGGAGCGCGGTGCATGCATCCTTCCCATAGACAGGTAGGAGCCCTGTCTGCGAGCCAGATACGGCCATCAAAAGAGCCATATCTGGCTCGCGAGCCATAGGTTCCCGACCCCTGCCCTAGGGGATCGCTGGATCGCATGAACGATATACTGCAATACTAATGTATTGCAGTATACTGTGATACTAACAGTCTCCTATGAAGCCCTGCTGGAATACAAACCTTCATCAGGCCCCCAGGCTGCCATGCCAACTAACAGCACCCCCCGATCACACCGCGGGGGGCATTGTTTTTAGTCATTTAAATGCAGCGGTCGCTATTGACCGTGGCATTTGACAGGTTACACAAGTGGGATTGCGCTCGAGCATAATCCCGCTCGTTACCCAGAGGTGTTGGCTGTAACACACAGCTGACACACTCGTTCTATGGAGCGGGCTCAGCCCTTGAGCCCGCTCCATACTCCCCCACCCGACGTGCGCCATATATATACGGCGGATGTCGGAAAGGGGTTAAAGGAATTTTCCAGTTTTATATAAACAAAGCATAATCACTATATACGTGTTAGGTAGGACTAAACGTGGACACCACAACACTACTCAGTTCTTTTCTAATCAACGGTTTACTGAAAAATCACAATTTCAAACAGGCCAAATAACAACAATGCAGTATTCAAATCAAGTCTCTCAGTAGCTGGGGCCCTCGCCCTCGTGGGAGTCCCACTCGCCCTTGGGTGGCTGCGCCTGGCGCTCACTGACCCGGCCCGGCAGGTCTCAAGAAGGAATGGGCCGTCTCCGCGGATCACTGTGGTGCTACCACTCACACTGCGGAATCCCCAAAGGTGGAAGCTATGCCCCTCGCCCTTTGGCTACGGCGTGAGTCCGGCGGATATATTACCGCGTGCGCCTCCGTGGGTCAGAGTGAGAGCTACTCACTACCACGCGGCATACCACCCTTACCTCTGATTTCTGCTCCTCTGTTGATGAAGATGACGTCTTTTCCCTTGTGTCTCCTGACACCGCTGAGCTGTAGTGAATGTCCAGCTAGTCCTCTTTTAGGAACGTTGAGCCAAGGATACTTCTCCTACAAATGGCGGCAGCCTGGTCACTGTGCTCTCTCTCTGTCACACTGCAAGTCCTCTTTTCTTGTCCCCACTCCGCTCTGCATCCTCTCTCCTGCCCAAGTCTCCTCCCCTTTTTCTCCTCCTTCCTCTTCCTGGGGTCCTGCCAATTTTCCCTTCCCTCTCTCTTCATCTGTGCTTTTGTTCCTCCCTTTTTCTGTCCTAATGGCCTGTCTGTTTTCTCACTCCTGCTGTGTTCCACTGCCCCCCAGTGGTCATTGTTAACTTTACGGTTTCTACACATTGTTTCTAAGACATATGTCTAACCTTTGCTGCAAGCGGCCTGACGTCACACAAACGGGGGAAAACACGAGGCCCAGAAGGGGCTGAGAGCACAAATGGACACCTAAGGCTCGTGGAGATGGTGGGAGGCGAGGGGGCTGTGACCCCTATCATGTCATGAGGGTGCAGGAGGCTGGTACCCCCATTACACATCTCCCTTGAGGAAATAGTGCAGTCCCCGGCACTACAGTCAAAATCCCTGTAACGGGACGGTAAGGTCCCTCTGTTCTCCCGACGGGGGTAACGTACCGTCCCTTCTTCTTGGTCCCTTTCACCTGTTGTTGAGGATGGGACATCTGCGACCGGGACCACTACCCACCATTCGCCACTAGGTTCAGCGGGGGTAGTGTCAGGTGCCGTAGCCGGTGTCAGCTCCCTCATCTGCTCAGCTGGAAACGAACAGGGTCTCAGCAAGTTTCGGTGTAGTTTCCGTACCCTGCCGTTTCCGTCTTCTCGCTGTACTTCGTACACTGAGAGTTGTGGACTCGCTCTTCGGATAACGACATAGGGCACTCGCTCCCAACGTGGTGCCAACTTACTGGCTCGTTGTGCTTGTTTGTTGCGGACCAATACCCTGTCCCCAGGGTGGAATGGTTCTATGGCCTGGCTGGGTCCGGCCGTTATCGAGGGTTGTTCATGTCTCCTTGCTGCTTGTACTCGATCTCGAGCTCGCTGAATCCTGCGCTGGTGCTCCACTATCCACTGAGACGGGGTTCGCCCACTATTTTCTTCAGGTTGCTCCATGAGTAAGGCTATTGGTAGGCGTCCCATTCGGCCAAACATGAGCTGATAAGGAGTGTATCCAGTAGTACTGTGTATGGTATTATTATATGCCCATACTACGTCTTCCACATAATTAGGCCACCGCTCTTGGTGATCGTCGCCCAAAGTTCTCAGCATCCCCAACAGAGTCCGGTTAAAGCGTTCACACGCCCCGTTGCCCTGAGGGTGATAGGGTGTCGTTCGCGACTTCCGTATGCCGTGTAGCACACACAGCTCTTGAATCAGCTGTGATTCGAAGTTTGGACCCTGGTCAGTTAACAGTCTCTGTGGACACCCATAGGGCCTTATAACGTGAGTCCATATTAGTTTGGCTGTGGTGGGTGCTGTCTGGTCCCTGGTGGGAATGACGATCGCATATTTGGAGAAATGATCTACACACACCAATGCATATTTGTGTCCGGAGGTCACTTCATGGACGGTAAGGAAATCCATTGTTAACAGTTCAAAGGGTTCCCCCGTGTATATGGCCTGCGGCACGGTAGTCTGCACTGGTCCTTTGTGGATAGCACAGTTGGCGCATGTCCTGCATATCCGCTCCACCGTCTCACTCAGTTGTGGGCTGTAGAAATAACCTCGGACCAGGGCCTCCGTTTTCACAGCGCAGAAGTGTCCTCCGACCTCATGTAGGGTCCGGCAGACTGACTCTACTTCTTTGATCGGCAACACCAATTGCCACACGACTCGTTGCTCTTTCGCCATCCAGAGCCGGCGGTAAATGACTCCACCTCGAAGGAGCAGCCGCTCCTGTTGTCTTGCAATTTGGCATCCCCTTCGTGTCAGCTGAGCACGTTCGGACCCTGTCGGCCGCCGTCTGGCCAGAAGCCACCCATGTAAATGTTTTAGGTCCTTATCAGACCTCTGTTTCTCCTGCCACTCTAGACGACTGTACAGTTCACCCACTTCGGGCCCTCCATTCCTGACCTCCAGTTGCGTCACCCTGCTTGCCACCCGCAGTGGCGGGATCTCCACCTCTTCCACTTCTTCATCCTGATCCCCGACAGGGTTCGTTGTCGGGTTCCGGGACAAGGCATCCGCATTGCCGTTGTTGCGCCCAGGCTTATAGCGAATTATATAATCAAACCGGGCGAGGCGTGCCACCCAGCGCTGCTCTAGTGCACCCAGTTTGGCGGTGTGTAGATAAGCAAGCGGGTTATTGTCAGTATAGATCTCTATCCGGCTTCCCGTCAGGTACTCTGCAAATCTTTCCGTAACGGCCCAGACTACAGCTAGGAGTTCAAGGCGAAAGGAACTGTAATTCAGGGGGTTCCGCTCGGCGGGCCTCAGACTCCGGCTACCGTACGCAATCACCCTTTCCACTCCATCTCTCTTCTGTGACAGCACCGCTCCCAAACCGTGCAGGCTAGCATCAGTATAGAGTTGGAACGGCTGTGAATAGTCCGCGAATGCCAAGATGGGCGCAGTCGTTAATCGCTCCTTTAACTGTTGGAAGGCCTGTTCCTGAGTCGGGCCCCATCGGTTGGCCACCGATGTACTCTGTTTCCCCCGCCGTTCTGCCGGCTGCCCCCGTAACAGTTCGTGGAGTGGACCGGCAATCTTGGCAAAATCTTGGATGTATCGCCGGTAGTATCCTACCAGCCCCAGGAAGGCTCTCACTTCGGTAGATGTGCTGGGTGGTGGCCAGTCCATGACGGCTTGAATCTTGCTAGGATCAGGTGCCACTCCCTCTGGGCTGACTACATGTCCCAAGTAGTTGATCTTCTGTCTCGCAATCCGACATTTAGTCGGTTTTAGTTTCAGCCCGAACCTCGTCAAACGGCTCAGTACGGCCTCCAGGTGACCCAGGTGCTCTGGAAAGGTGCTGGAGTACACTACGATGTCATCTAGGTAAATCATGATGGACTCGAAGTTCATGTCTCCTAGGCAGTGTTCCATCAACCGTTGAAATGTACTTGGGGCGTTATTCAACCCGAATGGCATCCGGTTACACTCAAATAGCCCCATTGGTGTGATGAATGCCGTCTTCTCTTTGTCTTCCTCTCGAACGGGAACTTGCCAGTACCCACTGGCTAGATCGAGGGTAGTGAAATACTGAGCCTGACGGAGTGCTGTGAGTGACTCTTCCACTCTCGGGAGGGGATAAGCGTCCCTATGTGTGCATGCGTTCAGTCGGCGATAATCGATACAGAATCGTAGGGTGCCATCCTTCTTCCGCACTAGCACAATTGGCGCAGCCCAAGGGCTTGTACTTTCCCGGATCACTTGGCCCTCCAACATCTTCTGGATTAGGTCTTTGACCTCCTGGTACAATGCAGGTGGTATGCTTCTGTATCTTTCCCGCACTGGGACTGCACCCCTAGTGTGAATGGCGTGTTCTATAGCGTCGGTACAGCCATAGTCTTCCTCGTGAGAAGCAAAAGCAGTCAAGTAGCGTTGTAGGAGCGCCCGTAGTGCTTGTTCAGACTCCGGGTCGGGGGCCACCCCCTGCAATTTTAGTTGTTGCCACAGCCAGGTCAGTGTCCCTCCAGCCTCCTCTGTCTCCTCGGGCTCTGGCTCGTTGGACTGCCCGTGGGGTTCCGACTCAGTTACATCTTGAGGTCGTATAACATGTACTGCCGCTAGAGCTGTGGCGGAAGGGATGACAGTCACCACATCATCCAGATTCATCAGCCGAACGGTGGCGCAGCCCCGCGCTATTCGGCACACGGTCCTTCCCACCATCCAGTTGGAGGCTGGAGAGGCGTCGCTAAGTGGTTCTACTATCACAGTAGCATTCCTCAACCGTAGATGTGTCTTCACCTCCAATGGTAGCGTTAACTCTTGTCTAGGGGGCAGTTGAAGGGGTTTTCCTCGGGGTGACCTAATAGTACCCACTTGTCCTTCCTCTTGGGCTACTCTTTCTTTTTGTCGGCAGATTCTCTGTAACTGTTGAAGAGACTGTTGCACTCGGGTGTTCCCGCCGACTCTTTCCCAGTAGACGGTTCCCATCTCCCGCAACAGGAGTCCGTCTAACTCTCGTAGTATGTTCATGCCGATGATTACGGGAACACCCGGCCGGGCATAGTTAGGCACGACCAACACGGCCTGTCTAGGGATTGATTTTCCGAACAGCTCCATATCTAACCAGGTCATTCCAACCACTGGGATGGGGAGGTTGTTGGCAGCTGTCAAGGTGAGCCAAGGGTTCTCCAACTCATCAGACCCCGCAAAGTGTCTCTCATACACTTCCTTTGCCATCGTCGTAACTTCAGAGCCCGTGTCTAACAAGCAACTCACGTCTATCCCCTTTATCCGGGCCTGTAAGATGGGCGATCTGCCTGCGATACGGTGATATTGATCATTCGGGCCGATGGAATTGGAGGTCCCCGCCGCTTGGCCCTCAGCCGCGGGTGATTCTAGTTTAACAGGTTCCCGACCGCTGGCCGTAAATATACGGCCAGCGGCCAGGGTCTCTAAAGTCCGGCGTATAGTATATATACGGCCGCACTTCAGAGACTGTGCACGCGCGATCGCGTGCACACAGCTCTATGCCCTGGCTGTTGCTAACAGCCATGGGCACTGGGCAGAATGTCAGGGGTCAATCTTTTGGCCCCTGAACATGTGATCGCTGTGACAACCAATCACAGCGATCACATGCATTTCTGCATAGAAAACAGTGTGCACGCGATCGCGTGCACACAGCCCTGTGCCCTCGCTGTTACCAACAGCTCTGGGCACTGGGCAGAGTATCAGGGACCAATCTGATGGTCCCTGATCATGTGGTCGCTGTGAAAACCTATCACAGCGACCACATTTGTTTTATTTTGACTTTTCTGGCAGTAAATCTCCTGCCTCTTTTCTTCTCCTCAAACATTGTTTCAGTTTGAGGAGAAGAAGAGACTCGGGAGAATTGCTGCCAGAAGAATACAGTGAAAAAAAATACAGTTACACTAAAACATTCTCTGTATAGATAGATTCCTATCTATCTATACAATCTATCTATCCATCTATCTTTTTTTCTATATATCTACCTTTCTATCTTTTATTCTATTAGAATAGGCAGGTAGGGAGTATATCATTATATATATATCCACATATATATAATATATATAGCAATAGCGGTTTATTTTTTTGTTAGCGGTAGTGTAGATATATATAGCAGTTAGTTTGTGTGTTTTATAAAAAAAAAAAAAAAAAAAAAAAATTTGTTTCGTTAGTGTTAGTGTTAGTTACGTTATGGCGAGGAAGTTGTTTAGCGGCGAGGAGGCATACGCCATGCTGTGGTCTGAGTCGGAGACCGCATCAGAGATGGCGTCCGAGATGGAACCTGTTTTAGGTAGTGACGATGACAGCGTCACTTCAGGTTCATCTTCAGGGGACGTTGTCCCTGATGCAGTCGAAACTGCAGAACATGAAAGCGCAGGGCCAAGTAGCGCTGTAGCACGGGACAGCCTGGTCCCTCCAGTCCAGGCTCTTGTATGGGCACCTGCCCCATCTTTTGGGCCTAGAATCCACGGATTTACGGCCACTCCTGGCATAACCGTGGACAATACAAATTTTGTCCAAATGGATTACTTCCATTTATTTATAACGGACGACATCCTAAATCAGATTGTCCACGAAACAAATTTATATGCCACGCAATATATAAGGCAGAAACCTTCATCCACCCATGCCAGAGATTGGACGCCCACCAATTTGCAGGAATTAAAAATTTTTTTGGGGCTCACCCTAAATATGGGTATTGTCAAAAAGCCCTCCATTAGGTCTTACTGGTCAACAAGACCCGCCCAAGCCACCCCAGTATATTCTGCAGTAATGCCCAGGTCTCGTTATGAGACAATAATGAGGTTCCTCCACTTCAATGACAACGCACAGGCCCCCCCAAGTACCGATGCAAACCGGGATCGGTTGTTCAAAATAAGACCGCTAATAAATTCCCTGAATAATTTATTTCTGCAACTCTACACCCCTGAGCAGAATGTAAGTGTGGACGAATCCCTCCTCAACTTCCATGGCAGACTTAGCTTTCACCAATATCTACCTTCCAAAAGGGCAAGATATGGCGTTAAGCTTTACAAATTGTGTGAAAGCGGGTCAGGATATACCACCGCCTTCAGGATTTATGAAGGGCGGGACCGCACAATAAATGTTCCTGGATGCCCCCCTGATCTTTCCACCAGCAGTAAGATTGTGTGGGAGATAATGCAGCCTCTGCTTCACAAGGGGTACCACCTGTACTGTGATAATTTTTATTCCAGTGTGCCCCTGTTTAGGCATTTGCATGCTGCAAGGACTGGGGCATGTGGTACCATGCGCAAAAACAGAATTGGTTTTCCACAGCAATTAGTGGGGAAGCGCATGGTAAAGGGGGACTCCTGTGCTTATGCATCTGAGGAATTGCTGGCGGTCAAGTTCAGGGATCGCAAAGATGTGTATGTGCTAAGCACGATTCATACCGCAGGAACAGTGGCAGTGAGGGAAAGAGGGGCAACATCGGACAAGCACAAACCAGTGAGCGTGTCCGAATATAACAAGTACATGGGGGGGGTGGATTTAAGCGACCAGGTTTTACAGCCCTATTTAGTAAAACGCAAAACTAAAACCTGGTACAAAAAGGTGGCCATTTATTTGTTACAGGTGGCCATCCACAACTCATTTGTGCTCTATAAAAAAAACAGAGGCAGAGACACATACCTGGATTTCCAGGAGAAAATTATTGAAGGCCTCATTTTTGATGTTCAGGACACCCGAGAATGCCCCCAGTCTGAGGATGTCACGCGACTGACTGAAAGACACTTCGTCAGTCGGATTCCCCCAACAGCAACCAGAAGCAACCCCCAGAAAAAGTGCCGCGTCTGCAGAAAAGATGGGCACCGCAAAGATTCCCGATATTTCTGTCCCTCATGTCCCTCGCAACCAGGCCTGTGCATTGAGCCATGTTTTAAAAAATACCACACTGTTCTGAATTATTAGATTTTAGTTAATTTGTTGAAAATATATTTGCCCTACATTACGTTTTTATTTTTCCCCTGATTTTACTCCAAGGGTGAGGGAGGGAATGGGTGGGGGGTGGATGTCATGTTTGATGTTTTCTAAAGTTCATCTGCTGGAGAGCTCCATTTGCATTAACCTGAAATTTCTTATTTTAGAAAACCCCAAAAAATAAATTCCCATTATACCCCTAGATGAATATTTTGGGATTTCTGCTTCAAGAGCAGATATTTTGGAAGTGTTATAGAAAATGTGATAAATAAGGCCACATATTTGGTATCCCCGTGCACGGGAGAAGTGGCAGAATGTGAACGGAGATTAATTTTGACCGTGGTCTATACCGTGTGTGAAAAATGCTGGTATAAACTGACGCATTTGCTAAAAAATTGCTAATTTTATTTTGATCCATCTTATTCAAGAAACTTTCAGAAGAAAACTGGACTGTCTAAAAATATGATAAACCCCTTGAAGGAAACCTTGTGGGGTCTACTTGTGTGAATGAAGTAGTTTATGGGGTGATTCTAATGTTTCAGCAGCATTAGGCCCCCCAGAAAACAGTATGCGGCTATAAAGTCAAGTGCAGAATTCCTGGACCGAAAAGGCCAAAAAGCCTCCTTTTATGCCAAGCCCTGGCACATGCCCGTGAATAAAGCACACATATTTGGTATCCCCATGCACGGGAGAAGTGGAAGAATGTGAAATGCGATGAATTTTGTCCGTGGTCCATTTTGTGTGTGAAAAAGCTAGCATAAACTGGCGCAATTGTTAAAAAAAAAAGGTAATTTTATTTTGTTCCATCTTATCCAAGAAACTTTCAGAAGAAAACTGGACTGTCTAAAAATATGATAAACCCCTTGAAGGAAACCTTGTGGGGTCTACTTGTGTGAATGAAGTCATTTATGGGGTGATTCTAATGTTTCAGCAGCATTACACCCCCCAGAAAACAGTATGCTGCTATAAAATCAAATGCAAAATTCCTGGACCAAAAAGCCTCCTTTTATGCCAAGCCCTGGCACATGCCCGCACAGCGAATAAGGCACACATATTTGGTATCCCCATGCACGGGAGAAGTGGAAGAACGTGAAAGGAGATGAATTTTGTCCGTGGTCTATACCGTGTGTGAAAAATACTAGCCTAAACTGACGCATTTGCTAAAAAAGTGCTGATTTTATTTTGTTCCATCTTATTCAAGAAACTTTCAGAAGAAAACTGGACTTGCTAAAAATATGATAAACCCCTTGAAGGAAAACTTGTGGGGTCTACTTGTGTGAATGAAGTCATTTATGGGGTGTTTCTAATGTTTCAGCAGCATTAGGCCCCCCAGAAAACAGTATGCGGCTATAAAATCAAATGCAAAATTCCTGGACCGAAAATGCCAAAAAGCCTCCTTTTATGCCAAGCCCTGGCACATGCCCGCACAGTGAATAAGGCACACATATTTGGTATCCCCATGCACGGGAGAAGTGGAAGAACGTGAAAGGAGATGAATTTTGGCCGTGGTCTATACCGTGTGTGAAAAATACTAGCCTAAACTGACGCATTTGCTAAAAAAGTGCTGATTTTATTTTGTTCCATCTTATTCAAGAAACTTTCAGAAGAAAACTGGACTTGCTAAAAATATGATAAACCCCTTGAAGGAAACCTTGTGGGGTCTACTTGTGTGAATGAAGTCATTTATGGGGTGTTTCTAATGTTTCAGCAGCATTAGGCCCACCAGAAAACAGTATGCGGCTCTAAAATCAAATGCAAAATTCCTGGACCGAAAAGGCCAAAAAGCCTCCTTTTATGCCAAGCCCTGGCACATGCCCGCACAGTGAATAAGGCACACATATTTGGTATCCCCATGCACGGGAGAAGTGGAAGAACGTGAAAGGAGATGAATTTTGTCCGTGGTCTATACCGTGTGTGAAAAATACTAGCCTAAACTGACGCATTTGCTAAAAAAGTGCTGATTTTATTTTGTTCCATCTTATTCAAGAAACTTTCAGAAGATAACTGGACTTGCTAAAAATATGATAAACCCCTTGAAGGAAACCTTGTGGGGTCTACTTGTGTGAATGAAGTCATTTATGGGGTGTTTCTAATGTTTCAGCAGCATTAGGCCCCCCAGAAAACAGTATGCGGCTCTAAAATCAAATGCAAAATTCCTGGACCGAAAAGGCCAAAAAGCCTCCTTTTATGCCAAGCCCTGGCACATGCCCGCACAGTGAATAAGGCACACATATTTGGTATCCCCATGCACGGGAGAAGTGGAAGAACGTGAAAGGAGATGAATTTTGGCCGTGGTCTATACCGTGTGTGAAAAATACTAGCCTAAACTGACGCATTTGCTAAAAAAGTGCTGATTTTATTTTGTTCCATCTTATTCAAGAAACTTTCAGAAGATAACTGGACTTGCTAAAAATATGATAAACCCCTTGAAGGAAACCTTGTGGGGTCTACTTGTGTGAATGAAGTCATTTATGGGGTGTTTCTAATGTTTCAGCAGCATTAGGCCCCCCAGAAAACAGTATGCGGCTATAAAATCAAGTGCAGAATTCCTGGACCGAAAAGGCCAAAAAGCCTCCTTTTATGCCAAGCCCTGGCACATGCCCGCACAGTGAATAAGGCTCACATATTTGGTATCCCCATGCACGGGAGAAGTGGAAGAATGTGAAAGGAGATTAATTTTGGCCGTGGTTCATACCGTGTGTGAAAAATGCTAGCATAAACCGACGCAATTGTTAAATTCTTGCATTTTTTTCCAATTTTGCCCACTTTAGTGAAAAAAAAAAAAATGATATATACTGACAAATGCCACTAAAACAAAGCCCTATCTGTCCTTTAAAAAGAGTGTAAAATTCAAAGATGAACTTTATTCACCTGCTGAGTTATAGTCATGTAAAGAAGCGCATAGCAAAATTGTGAAATTTGCTCTGGTCATTTAGCTGTAAAACAGCCTAGTCCTTAACCGGTTAAAGGTGGCCGTTCCATCCTAGGGGCCTGACAGTCTCTTGCCAGGTGTCCTGGTCGGCCACATTCCCAACACCGGCGAATTTCGGCCGGATCAAATCTTCTCTGCCGAGGACGGTCCTCCCGGGTAGAACTTGCCGCCTTCAGCTGGTTGATCTCTTCTCTCATCTCCCTCATGGACTCCCTCACATCCCTGGCAAAGTCTCGGAGGAAAGCACTCTCTGGTGTGGGGTCCATTTTCTGAGGTGGTCCGCTTTTGGTAGAGTTGTGTACACTAACGTGAGCACCATCCTCTCCCTCGCGCTGCCACTCTATGGCCTCTCGAACTACGTCCACTAAGGCGGTATGCGGCTCCGTCCGTATATAGTCTCTGAGGCTCCTTCTTAGCGCTCTATTCTTCAACCCAGACACGTATTGGTCCCGCAGCACCCTGTCCGGGTCAGGAACAGCCGCACACCCCTCTTGATCTTTCTTGCTAAGTCGGTTCCACAATCGTTGGAGTGCGACCGAGTACTGTTGGACAGATTCATCTTCCCGCTGACTACGGGTATAGAATTTTTTTCGTAAATCGGTAACTGAGGTAGTGTCTCCGTATAGGGTTTCGAGCCTGGCGATGATGTCTTCCAGGGTCGCTCTTTGACTGACTGGGAGGACTACTACTGCTGCCCGAGCATCTCCTTCTAGCAGGCTCAATGCGAGATCCGCTTGGTGTGGGGGAGGTACTTGGTAGAGTCGGGCCGCTGCTCTTAGCCTCTCAGCCCAATCCATAAGCGTCACACTCTTTCCGTCATATTTGGGCACATTTAACATGGCTGCCCCCATAGGGAACAGAATTGGGGGTGGGGCTGGGGCACTGATGGCAGGCTCCGCTGAAGTTCCTGGTTGGCTAATCCTGTTCGTGACGCCACGTGTTAGGTAGGACTAAACGTGGACACCACAACACTACTCAGTTCTTTTCTAATCAACGGTTTACTGAAAAATCACAATTTCAAACAGGCCAAATAACAACAATGCAGTATTCAAATCAAGTCTCTCAGTAGCTGGGGCCCTCGCCCTCGTGGGAGTCCCACTCGCCCTTGGGTGGCTGCGCCTGGCGCTCACTGACCCGGCCCGGCGGGTCTCAAGAAGGAATGGGCCGTCTCCGCGGATCACTGTGGTGCTACCACTCACACTGCGGAATCCCCAAAGGTGGAAGCTATGCCCCTCGCCCTTTGGCTACGGCGTGAGTCCGGCGGATATATTACCGCGTGCGCCTCCGCGGGTCAGAGTGAGAGCTACTCACTACCACGCGGCGTACCACCCTTACCTCTGATTTCTGCTCCTCTGTTGATGAAGATGACTTTATTTCCCTTGTGTCTCCTGACACCGCTGAGCTGTAGTGAATGTCCAGCTAGTCCTCTTTTAGGAACGTTGAGCCAAGGATACTTCTCCTACAAATGGCGGCAGCCTGGTCACTGTGCTCTCTCTCTGTCACACTGCAAGTCCTCTTTTCTTGTCCCCACTCCGCTCTGCATCCTCTCTCCTGCCCAAGTCTCCTCCCCTTTTTCTCCTCCTTCCTCTTCCTGGGGTCCTGCCAATTTTCCCTTCCCTCTCTCTTCATCTGTGCTTTTGTTCCTCCCTTTTTCTGTCCTAATGGCCTGTCTGTTTTCTCACTCCTGCTGTGTTCCACTGCCCCCCAGTGGTCATTGTTAACTTTACGGTTTCTACACATTGTTTCTAAGACATATGTCTAACCTTTGCTGCAAGCGGCCTGACGTCACACAAACGGGGGAAAACACGAGGCCCAGAAGGGGCTGAGAGCACAAATGGACACCTAAGGCTCGTGGAGATGGTGGGAGGCGAGGGGGCTGCGACCCCTATCATGTCATGAGGGTGCAGGAGGCTGGTACCCCCATTACACACATGGTAAGTTATACAACTTTCTAATATGCTTTGTTACAATACCTCAGCATTTTCAAGATATTTGTTTGCTGTTAGTGAATAAGAACAACAGTCAGAGACTGCAAACCCATACATTCCTAGTTCTGCTCTCAGCTGAGAATTGAAAGCAATTGTATCCAGTCTAGGCAAAATTCCGTATGCTAAACACCATGTACTGCAGATTGCTACATAGTAGCAAACTACCAAAAATAATTTTGCAGTTGCTGCACAGAGCATTGTCTAGACTGGATACATTTGTATCCATTTAGCTGAGAGCAGGACTAGGTGTGTATGGGGGTATGTATGGATTTTCAGCCTTTGACTGTAAACAGTTTTCTCTCTACTAAAACAGCAAACAAATATCTTGAAAATGGTGAGGAATTGAAACACAAAGTATATTAGAAAGCTGTAGAACTTTTAAGTTATACTGTGATTAAATGGACACTAACTTATGCTAATCTAATAGTATACCTGATATAGATCAAATTTGTACTTTACTGACTGTTAAAATGTAGTTGTTTTATCAATGAAAATTCTGTGTGAAGTTGCTGCCACTAGGTGTCTCCCTTCTGTAATCTGTCAATGTCACTTCACTGCCTGCTTATAGAAGTCTGTGGAGGGGGAGAGGTGAGCAGGGGGAGGAAACAGAAGCAGAGTGAGAAAGACAGAGGCTGCTGGTAAGATTTCTATGTCACCCCAGTTCTGGATTTTCAGCTACACTACTTAGTACTGCTGTTTAATGACCACCATGCTGCTGGGATTCTCTCTTGCTATGTGTGCAATGTATAGAAGACATGATAGCTGTTAGACTATAGGCCTTTTTACAAGTGCCAATTATCAGGCAAATGAGCAATCACAGAATGCTCATTCCGATCATTGCCCTTTCATCGGCTGATTGTATTGCTTATGCGGCCAAAAATATTATTGTTGTCGGCAGCACATCTCCCTGTGTAAACAGGGAGATGTCCTGCCGACATGATACAAATGTATGGGGATGAGCGATCTGAGTAACGAGCGCTTGTCCCCATAGATAGCTCCTTGTGAAAGGAGCAAACGAGTGCTGATCAACGAGATGTCTTGTTGATCAGCGCTCGTTTACATGGACCACGTCTTTAAGTGGACCCTTAGCCCACTATCTCAAAGACAACTAAGAAATAGAGATAGAGCCTGCAGAGGGAAAAACTGCTAAAAACTTCAGAATACTAGTCATGTAATGGAAATAAATATTGTTATTCCTCATGTACACACATATAACAGCTTATTCTGAAAAGTCACCTGAAAAGTTAGGTACACTTTAGGCTTTATTTACATAAAACCAGAAAACCCCTTTAAGATCATCTTATAAAAAGCCCTTAAATATAACGAACTATCTGATGGCGTAAAGCCATTAAGTTTCAGAGCAGCTAAGGATAGCAAGTCTTTTTTCTCCTTTAAATTTGAATTCAGAGAAGACTTTCAAGTATGTACGTTGCGTTGCGTGATCTTTTCCACCTTCTAATTGCAGCCTGTCTTTATCTGCTGATCTGTAGATTCTAATAAAGAGACCTCTAGTCTGACTTGTTTTACATTGATACCATAAAATAACCATTACTATCGAACAGCAATTAAAATGCACAGGCAAGAAATTATTTGGTGTCAGCCCGGTGAACATTCTATATCGGCTTTCTAGAAAATTGATCAAATACCACAAGGTTTCATTTATGACCTTTTATTACACCATTCCCCAAAAAATAATCATTTTAAAACTTTGAGCTTAATATGACTGAAAGCAAAACATCAAAAAGCTTTAACCTTTCTGTGGTAGAGAATAAGTAGGTTTCCATTTTCACTGTTCTGTAGATTTTGTGTACGATGTGGTGACCTTCAGCGAGGATTGTGTCAATAAATCATTCCTATACATTCTTGTAATAAAATGGGTAATATGTCCAGCCCAAAAACTTTATATCAGTGTTTCCCAGCCAGTGTGCCCCTGTTTGTGGCTGCAGATATTATCATGCACAAGTGGCCACAGCATTACCAAAATTTGGTGCTAGGGTCAAAACCATATGGCTGGTAGTTACCACACAGTAGGAGCCATCACTCGTTCATACACTTAATAATCTTTTTACCTTTTAATACCCAGATAAGCTCAATACCACCTCTTGTATCTGAAAATTGCTTGCGACCTACAAAAAGTTTGGGATCTATGTTCTATATAAAGGTGTTAGGGTGTTCACATATTCAGGTTCCTTAGATTTTGTGGCATTTAGACTTATAATATGGCTGTACTTTGACTTCTGTAAACAAAGTTTGCTTAAAGGGAACCTGTCACCAGCATTTCACATATTAAACCAGCAATACCTGGTGGAAGTGGGGGAAAAATAATTTTTATGTTACCTATAATTATCTTCTAAGTAGCTCTATACCTTTAGTATTCAGTTTTTTTGTGTTCCCGTCCTTTATGCTAATGAGCATAAAAGAGTCATATCTTCGTTCGAAAAGAGTCATATCTTCATTCCACAAGCCTTTCCAAGTTAATCCCGCCTCCTTACTATTGATTGACAGCTCCTCGCCTCCCCCCAGTACACACAAAATCCCACGCTTGCACATAGATGTCGTTTTCTCGTGCGTGCGCACAACAGGACACGATAGCGGCGCATGCACAGTAACTAGATTTGAGGCGCCGACGAAGCAGGGAAGGGTATCGGACCTTCCATGATGGGTGCATGCGCGTTATCTCAGACGAGATTTTGGTATTCAGGGTGGGCCAGTTTTCGGCGGTGGGCGGGCATAAGGAGAGGAACCAACAAGACTGCCAGATTATTACCATAAAAGGTACAAAATGTTTGCAGACCGTTAATTTTACGGCCGGAGAAGGAGATTAGGAGAGGGGATAACGGCAATGAACTTTTGACAGCAGCGGCCAGCGACAGGTGAGCAGGGTTCAATTGGTGAAATGCTGGTGACAGGTTCCCTTTAAGTAGAATGGGGGTGTTGGGGGAGGGGGCCTGACTGTAATATTCATGCTAAAATGTGACAATATTAAAGCAAGGTTTTTTTCTTTTTACCCCATTTGACTTCAATAAGTCAATGTGGCCCACTGCTGTCCTACCACAATCGATGAACCCAGCCTTGAGGTAGTGTAGTCAGTACAGTCCATCTCGGCAACTGAGGAGTCAGCAAAATGTCAGGTATTGACAAATGGATGGATGTTCTCTGAACAAGCACAGGATCAGCAACAGGGTCCATGTGGCACCAAAATAGCAGGCAAAGAGGTATTTTGGCCGTCAGGTATAAGGTTGCCAACTGCATGTAGGTAAGGCAACAGGTTCATAGTCAAGCCAGGACACTAGACACTAAATTCTCAGAACTAAAGCTGGCCATACACTTTAGATAGTCGCTTGTTCGGCCAACAACTATTCCTCCCGACTCGGCCGAGCGTGCATGTGTTCTAAATAGGGAGAAGGGATAAAGCCACCAATAGACTCCTCTGTCAGCGGATTATCTTCTTACAAACAAAAGAATCAAGATTGCTGAGATCCAACATGCCCGACCCTTCTTTACCCCGACATTTGCCGTTGGGGGAGAGTTGAGACACCACCATACACATTAGATGGTCTGCTGGTCCCGCCAAAATCGGTGGGTTCGGCCGACATACATCTAATTTGTATGACCACCTTTAGCCACTAATGAAAGGGAACATGTTTTAGCATAAGACACTATCACTGTCTCTCTACTGGAACCTGTCGTAAGGTTCGATTGGTAATGCAGAACACTGCGTTACGGCTTGACCTTAAAGGAGACATAGCAGAAGAATTTTTTAAAAACGCCCTTTATTGTACATTAAAAATTTAAAAAACATTTTGGAATATTTTAATTCTTTCTAAGATTGAAGACTTTGAATTTACAGGCTTAAATCCTAAGGCTGCACTACTGAGAGATTCTCACGACAGCATCTCCCCTTCTGATTCATGTGAGGTGCAGTCTTAGGGTATGTTCACACGCTTAACCAAAAACGTCTGAAAATACGGAGCTGTGAAGGGAAAACAGCTCCTGATTTTCAGCCGTTTTTGAAGCAACTTGCGTTTTTCACAGCGTTTTTTACGGCTGTTTATGGAGCTGTGTTTCTATAGAGTTAGTGAAAAACGGCTCCAAAAACATCCCAAGAAGTGACATGCACTTCATTTTTGCGGGAGTCTTTTTACCTGCCGTTTTTAGAAAACGAGGTGTAAAAAAACGCCCCGTCAGAACAGAACGCCGTATTTCCCATTGAAATCAATGGGCAGATGTTTGTAGGTGTTCTGCTTCTGATTTTTCAGTCGTTTTTCCAGACGTTTACGCCTTGAAAACGGCTGAAAACACTACGTGTGCATATACCCTTAGGCTAAGTTCACATCTCATTTTTACTGTACGTCTGACGTACACGTTTTGACATGAAAAACCAGTGTCAAAACATGTACCAAAGCGTGTACATTGATTACTATGGTCAGAACGGATGCCCTAATGGTGTAGTTTGTGCATACGTTTTGTGTGCTTACGTTCTAACCTTTTTTTTTTCCATGTCCTGAAAAGCATAATCTATTATGCTTTTCATTACTTTTCCAAAACGTATACCACACGTGTACGTTTTTATCCGTACTGAAGTCAATGTTGACGTATGGATGACGTAAAACGTATACGTTTTTATCATTATATATGGGAAATCTTGACTTTACAAAGTTTGATTTAGCTCAAGAACAAAAAAAGTATACGTTTTTAGAAGTAAGAATGGACACAAACGTATAAAAACGTATAGTACAAAAAACTTAAGTGTAACTTTAAAAACGTATACGTTGTCGTATACCACAAACGTGTGCACAAAACGAGATGTGAACTTAGCCTTAGGCCCCATGCACACGACCGTAAAAAACCTCTGTTTTTGCAGAACGCAACTGCGGTCCACAAAAACGGAGCCATTCACTTTCATTGAACGCTGACACCTTTCCGTAGCACTACGGAAGGGTGTCCGTGCCGTGGAAATGTTCCGGGAATTATGGAACATGTCCGTTCTTTTGCATTTTGCGGGCCGTGCTCCCATACTTTGTATGGGAGCACGGCCCGAAAATGTGGCTGTCAGTCGGCGGCCGGCCGTGTCCGCAATCGCGGGCCGTGATTGTGGGCACGGTCGTGTGCATGGGGCCTTATCATGTAGATCTTGTGTGTTATCAAAGAGAAATTTTCAGTAATAAAAAGTAAAAAATATATCAATAAAAAGGGGTGTTGCTAGAGGAGTCATAAAGTGTGCCACATGTACATGCCGTTAATAAATCTGGCAAACTATAAGGCTTCATGCACACGACCGTGCCCGTAATTACGACCCGTATTGATCGGTGGGGGTCCAAGTGCTGAGACCCTCACCGTTGCTGAATCGAATGTGCAAAAGCGCTCAGCTGAGTGCCCTGCATCTTAAGCTGTGATCGGTGCTCCCTGTTAGACAGAAGAAGACTTACTCTTACACTAATATTGATCATGTGGTTCGGACACTAGTGCCAAGTTTTAGTTATATTATGTCTGCCCTGCTACCACTAGGGTATAATAGTGTTTGGAGCTACCAGCACCTGTGGAGCCACATGCAGAGGGCCTGGGAGCTACATGGCTGCTTTCTTCTACAAACAGTGCCACACCTATTCACAGGTTATGTGTGGTATTGCAGATAAGCCCCATTCACTTCAATAGAACTGAACTGCAATATAAGACATAAACCATGGCATACCTCCCAACTGTCCCGGATCCGGCAGGATAGTCCCGGTTTCTCACCGGGGTCCCGCTGTCCCGGGCGGTCTGCAAAATGTCCCGCTGGGCACTGCAACGGTATCAAAACAGCTGATCGCTGCTGACAGGCGCCCTGCATGCCAGACGACTGCAGCAGCGATCAGAAGAATGCAGGAGTCTTGCGGCGGTGTCCTCACTGGGATCGATGCCGGCATGTGAGTGGACCAGTCCAGTCACCTGACTTGTCATCTGACCTCACCGGTCAGGTGACAGGTCAGGTGACTGGACTGGTCCACTCCCGGGCCGGCATTGACACCAGTGAGAACGCCGCTTCAAGACTCCTGCCTTCTTCTGATGGTGAGTGACTTCAAAACAGAGCGGAGAGTGGCAGCAGTAGGCTACCTCTACCATTCTCCGCTCTGGCGGCATTGTGGCACAAAGTATAAGGGGTTGTGTTGCGCTACCTACAGGGGGGCTATGTGTGGAGCGATGTACAGAGGGGCTGTGTGGAGAGGTGTACAGGGGGGCTGTGTGTGGCGCTATCTACAGGGGGGCTGTGTGTGGTGCTATCTACAGGGGGGCTGTGTATAGAGCTATCTACAGGGGGACTGTATGTGGCGCTATCTACAGGGGGCTGTGTGTGGCGCTATCTACAGGGGGGCTGTGTGTGGCGCTATCTACAGGGGGACTGTGTGTGGCGCTATCTACAGGGGGGCTGTGTGTGGAGCTATCTACAGGGGGGCTGTGTGTGGAGCTATCCACAGGGGGGGCTGTGTCTGGCGCTATGTACAGGGGGGCTGTGTGGAGCTATCTGCAGGGGGGGCTGTGTGTGGAGCTATCTACAAGGGGGGCTGTGTGTGGCGCTATATACAGGGAGGCTGTGTGTGGAGCAATCTACAGGGGGGCTCTGTTGGATGATTTTTCCATTGACTGGTAGCAGAGTTACACACGCCATGGTTTTGTAATCCTGAATAACCATTTTATGGTGATACCTAAAACTAAAACCTTTGAAGTTTATGTCATTGGTGAACATGTTAGTAACACGTTCCACAATAACGCAACAGAAACCCAAGAATTGTAGTTGCCTGAAAAGGAAATCTCTCTGAAGGTGGAGATTTCCTTTAAATCGAATTTTTTTTTGCCAAATTCTATTGCTTCATAGTTAAATGTTATTTCCATGTGTACTGCCCATGTGTCAGGCACAGCTATAAGTATACAGTAGGCTACACATGCCCAAGTCTAAGAAAGCAATGGCAACATAACTTTTTCTTTTCAGCAATGCGAAGCTGTGCTCCACATTTTATTTTTCTTTTATATTGTGTTTGAATAATGTTATTTATACTCTAAGTATTGAAAAATGGACTCAATAAGAGCTGAATCACTTCACTGTATCTTATTTATACTGGTTGTTACAAGTTTAGAACTACAGAGACACATCAATGTTTTATAACTACCCCAGAGACGCATCAATAGGCAGCACAGTGTTGGCGGACTAGCGCATGAAAAAACTATATTGTACAACTTCAAAGATTTTTATTGTTTTCCTTCTAATGTTCTATAAAACTAAATTTATTTTCTGCAAAATTATTACTGGAAAAATTGGTGCCGTTATTATGGTTTGTCAACTGCAAATACGGAGGGAGAGATAGGGGTGCATTTATATTGCTTAAAGTTGGACAACCCCCTTTTATTAAGTGGCAATAGAAGATTAGTTATTGAAGGCAAAATAAAAGCAGCGCAAATTGGGCATAAATGGTCTACCACCTAGCACCGATGAAGGAGAATTCTATCTAGCAAGTGATAGAGATCTTTATATCCTTTTTAATTATCTGTAATTAGGACCATTAACAATCGAGAGTGGGACTAACAAATATGAGTTTTAGGCTCCTTCATGCACATATCCTTATATCAATTTATAGCAAGGCTATTAAATAATCAGTATTTTTTTTTTTTTTACCATGCAAGAGCAAACTGGAGAACATTTAAGCAAGTTTCCTTAAATAAGTCTCTATACCCAAACCACTAATCAATAATCCCCTTAGCTGTTCCTTTACAAACTAAGGCCTCATGCACACGACCGTAGCCATGTACACAGCCTGTGATTGCGACACGGACGGCCGCGGAGTGTCATCCACGGGCTGTCCGCAAATCACGAACCGTGCACACATTGATTTCAATACAAATGCGGCCCGTATGATGACATGCCCTATCGTTTTGCGGTCCAGGGTCCCAGCCAAGGCATGGAACGTGGAAACCATGGTCGTGTGCATGGGCCCATAGAAATTAATGGGTCTGCAATTTACCCACAGATTTGCGGGTGAATTGCGGCCGCAAAAAAAAGTTTTTGTACATGAGGCCTAAGGCCTCATCCACATGGCTGAGCCGTGTGCATAGAGTCTGTATGGAGGCACGCAGACACCCTGTAGAGTCATAGGCACTCTTCATGCCACCGTATCCTCCATACAGACCTGTATTACAGAGATATTCTCTTCTACAACATGGCATGATGTTTTTTATTTGCGGGATTCATATGGAGTCTGACAGAAAAAACCTCTATATGCTTCTGTATACATTTGGAGGCATGTGGTACATATACAGTTAGGTCCAGAATTATTTGGACAGTGACACAATCTTCATGATTTGGGCTCTGCTGCCACCACACTGGATTTTAAATGAAACAACTGACATGCAATTGAAGTGTAGATTTTCAGGTTTAATTTGAGGGGTTGAACAAAAATATCCTGTGAAACGTTTAGGAATTGCAACCATTTTTCTACACAGCCGCCTCATTTCAGGGGCTCAAAAGTAATTGGACAAATTAACATTACCATGAATAAAAAATTTTTTTTACTACTTTGTAGAGAATCGTTTGCAGGCAATGACTGCCTGAAGTCTGGAACCCATGGTCAACACCAAAAGCTGGGTTTCCTCATTTGTGACGCTTTGCCCGGCCTTTACTGCAGCGTCTTCAGTTGTTGCTTGTTTGTGGGTCTTTCTGCCTTAAGTTTTGTCTTAAGCAAGTGAAATGCAGCTCGATCGGGTTGGGATCTGGTGATTGACTTGGCCATTGCAGAATATTCCACTTCTTTGCCTTAAAAAACTCCTGGGTTGCTTTCACAGTATGTTTTGGGTCATTGTCAATCTGTACTGTGTAGCGAAATCCAATCAACCTTGCTGCACTTGGTTGAAGCTGAGCGGAAAGTAAATCCATGAACACTTCAGAATTCATCCGGCTGCTTCTGTCTTCAGTCTCATCATCAATAAACACTGGTGGCCTTTGGCTGCCATGCATGCCCATGCCATCACACTGCCTCTGCCATGTTTTACAGAGGATGTGGTGGCTTTGGATCATGAGCCGTTCCAAGCCTTCTCCATACTTTCGTCCTCCCATCATTCTGATACAGGTTGATCTTAGTTTCATGTTGTTCCAGAACTGGGCGGATTCTTTACATGTTGTTTGTCAAAGTCTAATCCAGCCTTTCTATTTTTGAGGCTGATTAATGGTTTGCACCTTGTGGTGATCCCTCTGTATTTGCTCTCATGAAGTCTTCTCTTTATGGTAGACTTAGATACTGATGCACCTACTTCCAGGAGAGTGTTCTTCACTTAGGTAGATGTTGTGGGGTTTTTCTTCACCATGGAAAGGATTCTGCGCTCATCCACTACTGTTGCTTCCGTGGACGTCCAGGCCTTTTGGCGTTCACAGGATCACCAGTGCGTCCTTTTTTTTAAAGAATGTACCAAACTGTTGATTTGGCCACTCCTAACATTTGTGCTATCTTTCTGATGGAATTCTTCATCTTTTTCGGCCTAACGATGGTCAGTTTCACTTGCATTGAGTACTCTTTGATCTCATGTTGTGAGTTCACAGCAACAGCTTCCAGATGCAAATTCCACATCTGGAATCAACTCCAGACCTTTTACCTGCTTAATTGATAATGGATTAACGAGGGAATAGCCCATGCAGCCCATTAAATAGCTTTTGAGATAATTGTCCAATTACCTTTGGTCCCTTTAAAAAGAGGCAGCTACATATTAAAGAGCTGTAATTCCTAAACCCTTCCTCAAATTAGGATGTAAATGCCCTCAAATTAAAGCTGAGAGTCTGCACTTTAAGCCCATATTGATTTTATAACTGTATATTCAATATGTTTGGTAAACAGCTAAAATGCCAAAACTTGTGTCACTGTCCAAATAATTCTGGACCTAACTGAGGTATGTCACCATAAATTTCTATTAGTGCTGTATTACAGCTCCATACAACATACAATTTAATATGGTCGTGGTCATTAGTATTGTTACTTTATTACTATTATCATTTTTTTCATCCAGGACTTGGCACACCACTGTGATATGTAACAGAAGATCAGATTCTCTACACCAATTTCCTTTTTCTTACCACATCAGAGGTGCATGCATACAATGTTTACGGCATGACAATTAGACATACTATAATACTGTGAAAGACCACAGTTCAACCTCTGTGACGCTTGCCAATCCAAAGAATCCGCGTACCCACTTCCTGTTCTCAGTGGATAGGTGGTCCCAGATGTGGGGGTCAGTCTTCATTCGATCTTATCCCTGTAGGTAGAGAGACCCACCACCTCTCAGTAAAGGGGTTGTCGAGGATTAAACATTGCTGCTTTTTATAAAAATCTTGCAGCTCAGTTCCATTGAAGTGAATGGTACTGAGCTGCAATATCACACGTAACCTGTGGACAGGTGTGGTGCTGTTTATGGAAGACAGCTGAATTTTTTTAATAAACCTAGACAACCTGATGGAATAGTGCATTTCTTCCATACAGGCGCTTCATCCCACCTGCTTTTAATGTACTGAAAACATAAAAGTAGATACATTGATTAAATACAACAAGCCGTACGTCCCTCAGCTTCACCCTGGGCCGGGGGCCTTTCCTACTCAAATTTATCCGTGATGTCCTGCTGTGAATAGGTTGTGGATCTGGTTAGTGACTTAAACGGGTTATCCAGGCAAAGACAACTGATGACCTATCTACAAGATAGGTCATCAGTATATGATCGGGGGGGGGGGGTCCGACACCTGGACCCTGCACCGATCAACTGCTCCATTGCCTCTGGGTGTCAGATGTTATGCAGGGTATTGAGTATTCTGAGCCGGAAGTAGGTGGCTCCGACCACTGCATAGCGGCCATGCCGCAGTACAGCAACTCTTCTCCTATTCACTTGAGTAGGAGCAGAGCCAGAGTACTGCAGCTCGGCCGCTATTCTGTGACCGGAGCCATCTGCTTGCGGCATGGATATCCAGTGCCCGGAGGCAGCCGGAACAGTGGATCGGTGCGGGGTACGGGTGTCGGACCCCGCATCGATCATATACCGTGCATAGGTCATCAGTTGTCTATACCTGGACAATTCCTTTAACACCTTAATATACCCTGAAGGCATTTTTAATAATACATAAATATCCAAAGCTAGAATGTATATGGGTACTGGTATCATAGGCAGGTCTGGGAGACATACTCTATGGGAGTTTTAGAAGCAGTGTAGGCCAATGAGCTTGGCTGTTTTCAGAAACCTGCACTGATGCTCTGCCTGAATGCGGCGGCCAACGGGTGAGGCTGGCAGGAAGGACTCGGGGGACCCCTGTGCAGGAGATAGGTGTGGGTCCCAGAGGTGGGACTCACATCTATAAGACATTGATGGCATAGATTAGCATGTTCTTTATACTATCTGCAATTGTGGATAGTATAAGGATAGTATACGGCTGCAAAACTACGGTCATGCGCATGACGCCTAAGTGTAGCAGGGGGAGCTGTGGGCAGCCTCGCAATTCCCCAGCAGTAGCCCATAATGTAGTCTTTAAAAGAATAGGAAACCATGGGATAACCAAGTTCTCCAGAGCGAGAGCCTTTCTTTATGGCAGTTTTCTTCTATGGCTAAGGGAGTGAGTGCCAAGCTGGGAACCTCTAAATATTTACTACTAGGGCATAGGGAAAGATGTTGTCTTGAGTCGCCAATAACTTTAATTAGACCAACAATAAAGCCATAGCAGGAACTGACCTACTTACTGACGTTTTTTAAGTGACAAGGAATTTTGTTTTGTGCGCTGCAACAAAGTAAAAGCAAAAAAAAACAACAAGAATAATGAACATATTGTACAATCCTGCCTGAAATTAAACACGCAGTCTCCATAGCTAATGTTAATCTCAGGCAGAGCTTCACCCTATCACTTTTATTCCTCTTTTAAAGCAAGCCCTTGAATTGGCAGCGCTTTGCTTTCTCATAGACACATTCCAGCTGGTGTGTTTCTCTCAAGGAGTCAACATGAGAACCGTGGTTTGCTGCCAGTCTAACAGGAAGCTCTGAGAATGGTGAGCACTTATAAACAGGAAGTGCACGGCGTATTACAGAGCGGCCCGCAATCACTGAGAAATGTCACAAATACTTCACGGGAAGGTCTAGGCTGCAAAATATATTGCTGTTTCAGTTGTTTTTTTTACTAGTTTTATGATGCATTTGAGGTCGTTTACCACAGTTTTCAATGAGTAGTATACAAGGTTAATAAAAAAAATATGTATATGAGTACACGGTCGTCTTCATGTAGAAAAACTAGTGGAGTAACTGCCCACTGCAACCAATCCGATTTCATTTTCTAATCTGACGTTGAAACTTCTAAACTGCAATCTAATTGGTTTTTATGGGAAACAGAACTACTGGGCTTCCTTCACACACACTTTTATGTGGCTTTGTCTCACTACCAGAGTTTTTTGCAGGCAGAAATCTCTGCCTGGAAAAATCAGCTCCGTTTTTTTTTTAAGTGGTTTTGCACCACAGACGATTTTTGAGGCGTTTTTTTTTTTTAGCCTTTTTTTCTCTCTTTCTTCAACAGACAAAGGAAAAAACAGCGAGCTTCTTTTGCCATAAAACACGTCAAAAAAACGCTGTGGCCGTTCGTGGTGTTTTTTTAGTCTCCCATTGATTTCAATGGGGTTTTTGAGGCGGAAAAGGCCTCAAGATAGGGCACGGGAAAAAACGCCTCCACCTTCTATTGAAAACAATTGGAGGCAATTTTGGTAGTTTCTTGCCGCGGTTTTTGCCGTGGCTTCCGTGGCAAAAAAAACAAAACTCTGTGTGAACAGGGCCTTATGATGACAATATCGGAGCATTGTCTTGTTTTTATTAGGGGGTCTGATAGATGCTATAAGTTGAAGCATAGGTGACTACATAAAAAGGTCCAGCAGAAGACAACCCCACTTGGAGGTGACTTTGTAGCAATCTCTTGTCTCTATTTCTCAAGAGTTGATTCACAAATTACCTATTAGACCTTAGTGATGATCTGTCCTGTGTGTACAAAGATAACGAAAAGTGCTATGATAAAATAAAAAGTAGACATGTTCTATATAGATGGAGGGTGGGCTCTCAAAATCATATCCTCTGGAGGTCCAGGGAACCCCAGTCCAACCCTGTGTGTGAATAACTCCAGAGAATAAGATTGTTGTATTCAGGAACTGTTAAATAGGCAAACAATACAGATCCAGAATACACAAGTGTGAATGAGACCTAAGTTTGACGTGCATTTCCATCTCCACCTGTGCCACACAAACTTCTGTAAATACCAGTTGTTCACTAAAAATGTATACATTTCTCTTTTTAACCTCTCAGGGTGAACTGAGCATTTGGATGAATATTTGGACTACGTAATGACTACGTAACTGCATTTGATGGCATTACCTGCATATTGACGTCATAGCAAGTACAGAGACTCTCAGGAATCGGGATTCCAAAAACTTAAGCTGTCACTATGGAGCAAATAAATGTTTTCTTCCGAAGGATCTCTGATATGATACAATATAAACATGAGCAGGGGATATACAACACCATCTGCCTGGGGGTACTGCTCGCCCTCCCATTACTTGTTTTACTCATTACTAGCATTATTTGCTGTCACTTCTGCTGTTGTCGGAACAGAAAAAGTAAGACGCTGAAACCTCCACCGGGCAAAAAGAAAAAAAAGAAAAATGAAGAAGAGGACTTCTGGATACCAAGTCCACAGGCCAAGTCCATCATGCTGGAGAAGGTGCCTTCATTTTCTGTGTAGCGATGGGTGTAATTGGACTACAGTCTGCTAATCTGCAGGAGCTGAATGCAAAGTGGCTATCAACTTTTCTGCCACATTATGTATTACTGAGTATAATAAGCTGCTGCATGAGTTTGACAATATCCAACTATATTGTTCTTCCATGACTCAGTAAGCAGAAATTAATACACATTTCCTTTACTATGCTATGGAATAAAAAATTACAAAGCACAAGTTAGACTAGTGCAGAGGTGTAACAGCTGTGCAGGCTAGTTACACTTCCATAACTCTCTGGTAAGAAAGAAGTGTTGAAAAGCTTCTAGTACTGTCTCCAGTGGGCAGTAGACATGTCAATGCATTAAGGAACAATGAGGTTTGGAAATGAAAGAGTTAAAAATTTAAAGCAATGATGACGCTGGTTTAAAAAATATAGAGAAAGATAGCAATTTTTCAAACATTATCTATATCGCTCAGTCAGGACTTCAGGTGCATTACATACAGGTTGATGTCTAAAGAATGAGTATAAATATCCAATTTGTATTAAATTATGATCTCAATGACTATTTAAGTTAAAGGTTATCCTAAATATTTCTAGAAACCAAGCACCTTATGAGGCTAAAAATCTTAAAGAGGAACTGTAATATCTCCAAAAACGTTAAATACCTGGATTCCTGCTCCCCCTCCCTGATTCCAGCGCCATTTAAAAAAAATATCTCTACTGGACTCTGTTATGGCTGCAATTTAATGTTTTTGGGGACACGACAGGTGGCAGATACACCTTTGCAAACCCAATTGTTTTTTATTTCCCCTATGCATCTGAAATGGAAAAATTAAGCAACTCTGCAATAGGTCTACAGCTCCTATGCAAAAATAATGAGTCTCCATGGTAACAGACAACAAAGAAACCCTTTGTAGGCTAATCCTGCAGTTAAACTCTTTACCGTCTGTCCCCTACTTCTTGTTGACGTACCAAACATATGTTATCAAGAAGTGGAGGACCCATAGAAGGCAATATAACTGCAGAATCAAGCTATCATGTTGTCTGTTACCATGGAGACATATTGGTGTGCATAGGAGCTGTAGAAACCAAACAATAAGAGATTTTCAATTAAGACCTATTACAAAGTTGCTTAATTTCTACTTTTCAGATGCATTAGGGCCATTAGGAAAAAATTATTAGCTGCGAAGATGGTCATATCCTTTAAGTTCTATATATGGGATCACTGTAGAGACATAGCAATTGGTTGTTACAGAGATCAAATTTATAATGAGTCCCTGTCCTGATGGGCATGTTGGCCGCCTTGCAACATCAGAGAATTAAATTGCTATCCAGAAGAACTTCATGCTACACCTCTAAGTATGACCATCCCATTCCAGGGTAGTCAATCCTACTCATTATCTCTTTCTATATGTAGCTTAAAGCTGCCCATGTCCATTTGTCTTTGTTAAGGGTGCTTAATGGGGATGTTTGGGTGTGATAACTTCCAGCTACAGTTTTGAGTGTGATAGATTTTGGACTTTTTATCAAGTACTTAAAATGCCTTGCCATAGTAGCTACTAGTTTATTTATTAATATTCAACTTTTGCTAACTGTGCTTGAAGTGCCGACTAAGGCCCCATGCACACGAACGTGCTTTTGCGGCCGCAATTTCCCCGAAAATCCATGGGAGAATTGCAGCCCCATTAATTTTTATGGGCCCATGCACACGAACGTGGTTTTCACGGTCCGTGCGTGGCCCAGGAGCCTGGACCGCAGAAAGAACGGACATGTCTTATTACGGCCGTGTTCTGCGGTCCAGGCTCATAGAAAATAATGGACGCGGCCATGTGCACGGCCCGCGATTTGCGAGCGGCTCGCGGGTGACACTCTGCGGCCAGCCAACCCGAAAATCACGGCCGTGCACATGGCTACGGTCATGTGCATGAGGTCTAATACATATAGGGCCTGATTTAAGACTGTCTAGCAGAAAAACTGACCTTGTTACAAATAGCAATCAATCACAGCAATCAAAATATGAGCTCTGATTGGTTCCTATGGGCAACCAGGCTGGTTTTTTATTTGACAGTTTTGATAAATGAGGCCCATAGTTTTCAAAATCCAAAAGGTATATCTGTACATGTCTCCAGTGAGGGTTTCACAATGCTACACAGTTAAAATTGGGACCAGGAAGGGATTTTTTCTCTACTTTCACTTAACCTAAAAAACAAAGCACTAAAGGGGTTATCAATCATTTAATATTACATTTCTCTGTTAGCGCACGCAAAACATGAAAAAAATAAATAAATTCAGCCATTAAAAGAAAAATGCTCCTGTGCCTAGATATTGCTATTACATACTTGATTCTATCTCAGAACGTCCACCTAATGTGCCCATTGCTGGTGGTCACATGTGACCAGTATCTCAGTCCAACCACCCAGATCCTCTTGTACATGGGTGACAGAGTGATGGCTGATACTGTGCAGGCAGCCAATAAGAATCAGCGCAAAAGAAGCATCATCTTCTCACCAGCACTGAACACATTAAAAGCTATGGACACCTTTGACAAGGAAAACAGTATTTTTACATATGTTAATGGTTACCGTGAGTTAAAAAGTTGCACATTTTCTGGCTCCAATGTCCATTATTACACCCTCATATGCAGTTTGCAACCTGTTCCTAGTATCTCATGTGGGCGTGTCACACCTTGTAAATGTCGCTATTTTGGAAAGAGAGTTCCTATTTCTGTTCCCCTTTTTGACATAGGAAATAGATCTGAATTATTAATCTTACTTTATTGCACCAGAGACCATCTGTCTGGTTCCTAACTGTAGGCTATTAGACATCAACCGTGTATATTATTTCATCATTTGGTGCAATTTTTATTATAAAAATAGATGTATATATGATTTTTTTATGCTAATATTTAAATTAAAAACTGTTCAAGCATATAGATTTGCATGAAAAATGGATCTTTCACACAATGAACCATAAGTGTCCCTCTTTGGTCCAAAAGGTTGTGAGGTATGAGTGTCCCTCCCAGTAATACACGCTGGTTGTGAGTTTTGTGAATCCAGGATGCTGTTGCCTTCACCAGCTATCATGTACTAGCACAGCTTCATTCCTGTACTGCTTTCTCCTTTCCCAGACACTGGTACAGCCCCTATATAATCTCCTCTTAACTGTGCAGACACTGATGCTGAGAAATGTGTTATCCCCCAATCCATGCCGACTCTTCCATGTGTGCTTTCGTCCCTATCTACTCTCTGATACAGCCTGTGAGATCTCTTTCCCTGCAGTCTCTGCCTCAGAGCTCTCCTCTACACTCTTTACACTAATACAGCCTGCTCTGTTCTCCTGTCCCTGCTGTATCTCCCACTAACCTTATATTGTGCTACTCCGAGAGGAGCAGACTCTCAATAAAGGAGATAGATGGTATCAGCCCTGAGCAATCAGCAACCAGGATCGGTGTGCTGTCGACAACTATGCAGAAGCAGAAGCACAGACTCTACAGCTGAACAAAATGGTAGGAAATTTATAATGAAGGCTATTTAAAAAGTTGCCTAATTTTGCATTTGCTAAAAGTGCAAAATGTTCACAGCCTTTAAGCGGACTTTCAAAGAAGGGCCTCAAAAGAACATCAGGGGGCGCCATACTGTACCAAGTATGTGACAGCAATAACTAGACACAGGATAAAAAAAAAATTAATTATTCCAATTGACAAATTGTTCTGTTTTATGTGATCTAACAGAGAAATGTCATATTTCATTCTGGGACAACCCATTTAAACTGTATTAGATTAGTGAAAGTTTTATAGTTTTAACAAGAAATGAGCTGTCACAGGGCAACTAGAGCAAAAGGTCAGTTTTATTACCTATCAAGTATGTTGCACCTCTTAGGGTATGTTCACACGCACTAATTACGGACGTAATTCGGGCGTTTTTGCCCCGAATTACGTCCGAAAATAGCGCCTCAATAGCGCTGACAAACATCTGCCCATTGAAAGCAATGGGCAGACGTTTGTCTGTTCACACGAGGCGTAATTTACGCGCCGCTGTCAAATGACGGCGCGTAAATAGACGCCCGCGTCAAAGAAATGACCTGTCACTTCTTTGGGCGTAATTGGAGCCGTTATTCATTGACTCCAATGAATAGCAGCGCCATTTACTTCCGTAATGGACGCGGCGTTCAAGCGCCTGCACATGCCGTTACGGCTGAAATTACGGGGATGTTTTCAGGCGGAAACATCCCCGTAATTTCAGCCGTTACGGACTCCCTTGTGTGAACATACCCTCAGATCTAACGTGTCAAAATTTGCACAGTAGAGGTACCTTAAAGAACATAGATCACTGTATTAAAATACTTTCCATAGTTTCCGTAATATATATTGTAACAGTAACTAATGTACTTTATACACCTTAATTCTTGCAAAATACAGCAAAAGCCTAAGGCCCCATACACACGAACGTATTTTTGCGGCCGCAATTTACCCGCAAATCTGCAGTTGAATTGCGGCCCCATTCATTTCAGTGGGCCCATGCACACGACCATGGTTTCCACGGTCCGTGCATGGCCCTGGAGCCTGGACTGCAAAAAGAACAGACATGTCTTATTACAGCCGTGTTTTGCAGTCCAGGCTCAAAGAAATGAATGCACGCGGCCATGTGCAAGGCCCGCGATTTGCGGACGGCCTGCGGGTGACACTCCACGGCCGTCCGACCCGAAAATCATGGCTACAGTCGTGTGCATGAGGCTTTACGCCACTTCATACACATAGCTTAGCTAATATTAAATTCCTTTTAGGCCTTATTCACATGACAGGGATAGGCCATTTTTTTTTAACTGCCGTCACACGGCTGCATTAAAATCAATGCATATCTATGGGACTATTCACACGGTCATTTATTTTTAACGGACCATGTGAACGGGCCGGGAAAAAATAGGACATGTCCTATTTTTGCCCGTTTTCCCAGATCCCTCAACAGACTCAAGTCTATGAGGGATCCATGAAAATGCGTCCCGCATGGGTGGAGTTTTACACAGCCAATTTCACACCCGGTCATGTGACTAAAGCCTTAAGAATACATGATTATTTTTCTTCTTGCTTTTTCTGTATTAGTTGGTTGTGCAGCTTGATTCCCTTTTTTGGTGACCACCATTTCAGTATATGTTGCCGATTTAGCGCTGCAGCGCCTTCTGTGTTTTCCCTGCCCAGCGGCACCTAAGCCACCCGCCTTGCAGGGAATAGAAGCATGGTCCAATTCAAGTTAATGTGACTAGCTGAAGTTCTCTGCACAGCCAGGTGGCCGGGAGCGCTGCTGTGCAGGGAAAACTTAGAAAAAGATGCAGCACTGCGGCCCATTAATTCTCAGGATTGGTGGGCGGCCCCAAAGGTCAAATCCCCACTGATCATAAATTTATGGCAGCGATATGCCACCACTTTATAAAATAGGAATAACCTTTCACTTTTATTTAGCAGTTTAAGCTATTCAAAGTACTATGAAGCCCATCTTAGACAACCACTGGAAATTGTAAAGGTGTAGTCCTCTGAATGAAGAGAAACAATATCAATAAGGGAATTAATAAGTGATTCTGATTATAAATCATGCTAGGGAATAGCTTTTTAGTGGCTCTAAAGGTGGAGCTCCATTTTAAAATGCATGTCCACCATTGAACACCATTTTGTGTTTATTTTTTAAACAAAATAGGTTTATAATTTTGTGCTGATAATTTTCTTAATATATCTTATTAGTAGTCCGAGTTCTGTTTCTTTGATACCGATCTCCAAGTCTATAGATAAAAATTTAAAACATAAAATTCTGGCTACCTGCAGCTGCCACTAGAGGGAGCTTACTGCATACAGTTATGCATTGAATTCAATGTTAAGACAGTATTCAGTAATATCCCTCTAGTGGTGACTGCAAGCAGCAGCATGTTATTCTTAACTGTATGTCTATGCAGGGGATTTGGAGCACTGTATCATAAAAATGGAGCTCCAAATGCTATAAAGATATATTAAGAAATTAATCAGTGCAGAATTTGGGACCTAAAATGACATGGTGTTTATAGGTGGAGCTTCACTTTAAAGAATGTAAATCAGTGCTCTTCAATCTATACTACAGAAGACCCAACAATGTAATTGTTATGGATAATATTTCCTAAATACATGTGACTTTAACCAGGATATCCTGACGTTTCTTAATTGCACGAGGACTCGCCTGGGAGGCACTGCGTAACCTTAACTTTATTTTTCTTGGCTTTATTTGTAATGTAAAAGGCAGTGTTATTATTGTACTGAATTTGCACTGAATTTGAAGATAAGATTTCTGTGTAGTTTATACTTAATCCATTATTTGGGGACTAAAGAAAGTGAAATGCAAAAATTCTATCACCAGTCATTTATGGTCCCCAACTTCACACAGGTGTTTTTTATTGCATTTGTGTTTTTAATGTTGTTTTTTTACTTTGGGTCATTTTGTAAAAGTGATTGTCCCTGCATCTCTATTGAGACACCTATGGAGAAAAAACCCTTATGAAACGCCATACCTAGAGCATGTTGACCCTAAAAACGCCATTAAAAGCCATAGACCAAAATATGTAGACATTGCCATATTTACCATAGATTTTTAACTAACATCTGGCCATAGCATTTAATCCCGAAAATAAAGTTTAAAAAAAAATCACGGAAAATGCTGTCAAACACTGTGTGTGAAAACCTATCTGTCGCTGTATCTCCCTCTGACATAGAGGTATGGCGGGATTGTCAGTGATTTCCTTTGCCTGACATAAGAGCGGTTTATAATAGTTTCGTGTTTTTAAAAAGGTTTTCTCTTGTCAGACCTATAAACTAAAGACGTTGCTCTAAAAAAAAGTATATGGGGACAATTATTAAAGCTGGCGTTTCATACGCCAGTCTTAATATATAGATCGCTGGAGTAAGATACGCCTAATTAATGAAAAGGCTATGAGCTGGCGTAGATTTGCACTATAATTTTTACCACTTTTTGGCATAAATTATAGTACATATACTGTATTGTGGGAGGCCGCACGTCCATCCACTAAGCTCCGCTCACTTTTGACAACAGTGCGGAAGCGGCAGAAGCAGCACAAAAGTAAAACAATTTCCCACAAATTTTGACTTTTTTTTTCCGCCTTCTACACCAGAAAACTTGCATGGAAAGTTCCTAAGATCCCCAAAGTGTAATCCAAACTTTAGGCCTCAAACAAGCTTTATTGTTTATTTAGCATTTTCACAGATGGACCTAAATCAGTGCCTTGAAAAAAATCAAAACTGGTGCAAAACTGGTGCAAAAAAAAGTGGACCAGTTGCCCATGGCAACTAATTAGATTCTACCTTTTTAAAAGGCCCTTTGGAAAATAAGAGCAATAACCTGATTAGTTGCTACGGGCAACTACTCCCCTTTTCCTTTGCACCAGTTTTGATAACTCTCCTCCATTGGGCTTCATTTACTCAAACTGAGCATGAGGGAAACTGTCTTGTTGCCCATAGTAACCACATTTTTCCAGAGCAGTTTCTGAAATGAAAACTGAGCTCTGATTGGTTGCTATGGACAACAAGGCCAAGTTTGACAGGCAATTTTTATTAATGAGGCCCAGATTGTTTGCGTCTAGAGGCGTGATGATGTAACCTAAAAAAAATGGGCCTCATTTATCAAAATTGTCTAACAGTAATACATTTCTTGCTGCCCATAGCAACCAATCAGAGCTCAGCTTTTATTTTTCGAGAGTAAAAATGAAAGCGGAGTTCTGATTAGTTACCATGGGAAACAAGGACAGTTCTACTTCTAGACAGTTTTAATGAAGAAGTCCCGAATATGGACCATTACTTTATCACCACCAGTTCCCTGAAGATGCCATATTTAGCAGTGGCACCCTTACATTATTTATATAAGACAATATTTATTATAATAAGCTATCAGATATAGATGAATATAGATATAGGCAGTTCATACTCTTAAGCTGTAATGTACTAAACTACACTCGCAACAATCCCTAAAGACAGTGCGGGAGCCCCTCGGTTGTCTAGAAGTTTTACCCCTGACTATGGATCTGCTTGTGTAAAACACATGTCCAACATTTAGCGTTTTTCAACAAAACATTGACAAGGACAATTCATAAACTATACAAGAAAGTCTGACATAGTGGGCCGATTTTGGAAACACATTTTTTGGATGAAATATACAATGAACTTTTAGGGTATGTTTACACGTAGCGTAAATACTGCAGATTTTCCGCAACGTATTTCATTGCGGAAAATCTGCAGCGCAATACAGTAGCAGCAGACTGGATGAGATTTCACTCACTGCATAAAAAAAAAAAACGTTCAGAAATTGACCTGCGGTGCAGTTTTTTTAATCCGTAGCATGTCAATTGTATTTGCGTAATCATTGGTTTCCTGTTGCGGGTCTTCCCCATTGTATTGTAATAAATCGCAACTGTTGCAATTTGTTTGGTGAAAAGGCTGCGATTCCGCAGCGAAAAGGCTGCAATTCCACTGCAAAAATTGCAACTCAGAAAAAAAAAGTTTTACTTACCCAGATCTCTTTGCCTCTCCGTCCAGCCCGGCCTCCTGGGATGCCATTTTATCCTATGTGACTGATGCCGCCAATCACAGGCTGCAGCGGTCACATAGGGATGAAAGATCATCCCAGGAGGCCGGGCTGCAGGACATCAGAGGGATGTATCGCCATGACTACGGCTAAGTATAAGCTTCCTTTTTTAATTTATTTTTTAACCTGCTGTTTCCCGCAGCAGACATTCCGCTTGAAAAACACCACAATTTGGTGCTGTTTTTTGGCCAGAATTTCTTGCGGGCTCTATGGCAGATACGCTATCTACTTTTACGCAGAGTATCCGCCCTGTGTGAACATACCCTTAAACAAAGAAATCGCTTATTTGCGTCTATTGGTATTCATTAGTATTATTTGAATGCACTTTGTATATTTGTATAGGGATATAGTTTATCTTGTTTTTATGTCATAAAGATACCATTAATAGTATACACCGTCTATGTCTATATTCATCTTTATCTGATAATGGTTATGATAATAAATATTGTCTAATATAAATACTATAATGGTGATTAGAGAGCCGGTTATTGTGTATAATAAAATAATCATATAAAAAAAGCAGTGAAGAAGTTTCCTGAGAAAAATTTTAATTGTCTGAATATTTTTGAGTTTTTTTACACTTATTCCATGTTATGTACAGATATTTATTCAGTTCTAGATTTCATTGGCTATTTTTAACCCTTCTGGTTTCCATTGCAGTCCTGAAGGAAACTTTTTCAGTTGAGTTTTGCTGCAATAAATAAATAAAACATGTAATAAAGTGTTCCTGGTGTTATGTCCTGTGTTGTTATCTATTACGTTCTTGTCACAAATAATCTTCTTTTTCTTTTTTTTGGAGGATGGAATAACGTAGTAGACTATGATATTCCATCCCAAGGGATCCAGAAAAACAAAAACAAATATCATGTGGTATATGTTAGTTTAACATGGGAGCCTATGTGTGACGGATGCCACTGTATGGCATTCGTCAGAGGGTTACGTTAAATGTAAATACCTCTGGGAGCTTCCCCAGGGTCGGAGTCCCTGGGTAGCACTCTGCCCGGGGATTCCAGTCCTGGGGAAGCCTCTGACCTCCCTGTCCATATGTGGACAGTAAGGTCAGGGGCTTTCAACTACAGAGTCCCCGGCCAGAGCATCGGAAGTGCTCTGGCCGGGGACTTCGAGACTGGAAGAGCCCCTGATGTCACTGTCCATATATGGACAGTGACATCAGGGCATTCATCAGGAGCGGAATCCCAGGCCAGAGCGTTGGTGACACTCTGGCAAAGGATTCTGACATCTCAAAGCTCCTGACATTTCCAGGAGCCCCGGCCAGAGCTCTTGCAATGGTCTGGCCGGGGACTCCGTAGTTGAAAGCCCATATATGGACAGCGACGTCAGGGTGCTTCCCCAAGCACAGCGCTTTAAGAAGCACTCTGCCGGCGAGTATAAATTTGTCAGAACTGTTTGAAATGACGTTATGTAATGTATGAATAAAAATGTAGCATACATTTAAAGGGAAAGACAATGGTGTCATCTGGAATACTGGAGACAGGCTGGTGGTATCTATCTATATGTTCTACCAGCGTTTCTGCTCCAGTGACGAAAAGATGGCCATCGGTATCCAAGTATTTCAGTTTTTTCTTATTTTATCAGTTTTGTTGAGTGTCCAGGAGAGAACTGGCATGACAATGTTAAGTCATGGCTCATTGGCCAGCCAGGGCACACGGCTGCCTAGTGATTTTTAACTCATAGTTCCTGATGCTCACTAACCCCGTGTATTTTCTTATGCGATAAACAAAGGGTTTTAATCAGTGCTAAGTAATCAAGTTCAATGAGGCGGGATATTTTATTATAAGGTGTCTGATTTTAAGATTATATTGGCCTACGTGCAGTGAGACGTTCAAGGTAAAGCCACATGCAAAGAACAGAATGCACTTTTTTTTTTTTAAAGGTTAGAAGAAATTTATTTTCCTAACAAGTAGTGCGGATGCGGATTTCACACCTCATATCTCTTGAGAGCAATATAGCCTACTCAAGGTGAAATTGTAGATTTAATGAGCAGTAGAATAAATTTTAACATGAGAAAAAAATATATATATAATTTTTTTTTAACAAGCAGTTTGAATTACAGCTTTAATCAACTGCTAGTTATTACAAGGTCTTTGGGCACCCTAGATACTAAATTGCATTTTTAAAATTAATCTTTACGCAGCCCCCACAGTAACTGAATAATAATGACATTTGTAAAATCAATAACATGCATGCCCTCCGCACTATTCATTTGTACTGAAATCCATCAGGAATGCGTTATCACTGAGTAATTGCATAGAAAACCTTACAGCAGCGCTCAGCCAGTATCAGATATGTTTATGCTCATTTTTATGTGTCCCCTGCATTTTCTTCATGAGATCGGATCTCAGAATTGTCTTAGGGAATCCTAGAAATGCTTTTCTTCATTATTTTGAACAGCCTGTGCCGTGACTTGGGGGTCAGTGGTTGCATTGTACAACAAGCTAGGTCAAGATTTGCACAAAATTCTAGAGATTACAGACACATGCATGATAAACCATAATTGGATATTTTCTAATCTGCAGTCGTTACTCTATTGTAAACCTACTGATACCCTGGCTTTTAAGAACCAATCCTGCCATTGTATGAATTAAAGGGTAAATCAACTTGATATTACTTTTAACACTGCATGATCCATACTGGTATCAATGACCCAGCGTCAAACTAGGGTTGCTTGGGCCTATCCAAGGAAAAGATTCTAAAGAAGCACCATCCATCTATGCAGAACTTGCGCACGTCAACGCAGGGCATATTGTCAATAAGATCTATAGTGGCAAGACCCTAGTAGCAAATAATGTCCAGTATCCAAATGGGATTATCTTGTGCTGGACCTATTGTATTAGGGGCCCATTGGAAAATCCTCTGGTAGTAGGATGGGCCAGTCTGAGACTGCAGTAACCCATTCTGCAGTATCCTAATTGTAGTACGTGACCCACATTATGGACCAGGGCGCTAAGAAGGTGCCCACAAGTTTCATCAACATTTTTGGGATTTGGAGTCTTCAGAAACATCAGAGTGAGAGCACTTTGTTGTTAACTGGAACCAACAAAAATCTGCTTCAGATGGATCCATTATTCCTAGTTTGTGTGACCAAAATGGTGTCCTGCTTACCATAGGAAGCGTAAAGGTTTGCTGTCCCACCTAGGCCTTGTAGCCTGAAAGAGGCCAAAAGGTCCCTATGCCCCATATGAGGAGATTGGTACTCTAAATAACATGCTAAAATTGAGGCATTGGGTAATAATTTAGCATTAAGGCCCAACGCTTCTTTATCCCAATAACATAGAAAGTATCATTACTCTTAAGGACATAAACATTACAGCTGCCCATGCGTACAATGCCCCATATAGTACACCAATTAAAAAGGCTTCCTTCGGTCATTAAACATCTTCTTACGCCATCTTTTACCATTATATCCAAAATGCCTATAACCACAAAGCGGAAAAAATTGCCAGCAAGCACAAATATGTTCAAGGTAAACCAGAGATGTTCGACAGTTATAATTTGATAGCGGGAGTAAACTATAAGTGGACATTTAAAAAGAAGTATTACTCGTCTTTCATAAATAGTCATTAAATGCCTGCGACCTTTAGCGAATGATATTAAAAACGATGCAGCAATCTCTCAACGAAATTGCTTTTAAGCAAAGAAATTGCTGCTAAGAAAAGCATATTTAGATAGAAGGGACAAGTATAGCAATGGTTTTATTGTACATTATGTTCCCTGAAAATGTTGTAAATTAATTGTTACAAAGTTATTACTGTTTATATTAAAGATAGTCATCTGTGATTTTAGCCGGGTACTAACAGAACCTATTTGCTGCTTTTGCAAATTTTTTGTTTCTTTTATTTGTTCCCATTTTTTACCCTTTCAGGTCCAATGAGATTTCATCATCTTCATTACTGTGCAAATCACCTATTTATTCACTGCTGGACTGACCAAGTAGACTGGACAGCCAAGGAATTAGCCAATGCCGAAGAACTTTCAGAAGTATAAGGCTTAGAAGTGGCCTTCATAAAATATATAGTGTCTGCTATAATGTACAGTAGTATATGGTTTTTAACTGGAATACTCCTTTAAGACAAAAATATAAAAACTTTTAGTCTGGTCAATGAAGTGTATACATGAAAGGGCATGTTCTACTTTATGTCTTAAAGGGGTTGCGTTCTTTGGACAATCTATTTGATAGAAGATTTTCCCCTGAAATAAGCTGATCACATGATGTCCCACTGTTTGGATCCCCAGCGATCAGCTGTAAACTGTAAGGGAACCTGGCAGCAACTGTTCAATATCCCTGCAGCGCCACCACAGGGCAAGTCAAACATTACACTGTTCCCATTTAAATAAATTGCCTGTCCATATAATGCATGGATATGCCATGTCCACTACAGTGAACACTATGATGTCATTAAGAACATTTCATTGTGACCTTGTACAATCAAAAGTTATAAATGTAAGTTCTCTTAGGTTTGTCTTGTAGCAATGAGTTTATAGGTCATGATCTTACTGTACTATCCAGTAGCTGTTTCTCTAATGATAGGAATATTCAATTTAGGAAAACCTAATTGTGATGTTAGTAACTATTAGTCATTCTCTATAAAACCTCAACATGCTGTGCCCATAAAGTAGTCATAAGGGGAAACTAAAACTGGTGATAAGTGTAAATTTCTCCTGCAACGACAATGCAGCAGCAATGGGGCATTTTATTGAAATTAATAGGCCATAATGTATGGATGAGCAGGGTCCTCCAAGGGGAAAGCTACTCTTTGAAACTTATTAATAGGGGTCTCACGTAGGGTACCTGCCTTATACATGCCTGCCCTAGTATGACCTAATAGATGTAGACCCATTGAAGAATCCTCTGGTAATAGGATGGGCATGTTTAAAAGCAAAGAACCCCATAGAATTTCTATGGTGTTCTTTGCTTTTGAATATGGGTTTCTATGATAGAAACCCATATTCAAAAGCAAAGAACCCCATAGAAACAAAATCTATTAATCTCATAAGGGTTTACTGATGACCACTCTATAGGATATCAGTGATGATTAGACATGTCCCTACACATAATGCTCTCAAACATTGTGGCCATCGGATAGACGAAAAAATCCTGTGTTTGCAATAATTGCAACAAAAATTAGAAAGCAATTAAGGGCGGGTTCACACATGGCGGAATTTCACTTAAATTCCGCTGCGGACACTCCGCAGCGTTATTCCGCAGCGGAGCCGTTTCTCCATTGACTTTCACTTTAATTTAGCAGTGTTCGTTTACACGATGCGTACAATTCCGCTGCGGAGCATAGGCTGCGGAGCGGAATTTGGTGTCCGCAGCATGCTCTGTCTGTTGCGGAGCAGTGGCGGACTCATGGCGGAATTTCTCCATTGACTTCAATGGAGATTCAAAGTTCCGCAATGAAGTCCGCAGCTGTCATGCACATGTCATGTGTGCTGCGGATGCGTCTTGCTTTTTTCACTTGACATTTCTTCATTCTGGCTGGACCTATGTATTTCTAGGTCTACAGCCAGACTGAGGAAGTCAATGTGGCTCCCGTAATGACGGGAGCGTTGCTAGGAGACGTCAGTAAATAGTCACTGTCCAGGGTGCTGAAAGAGTTAAGCGATCGGCAGTAACTGTTTCTGCACCCGGGACAGTGACTACCGATCCCAATATACATGTATCTGTAAAAAAAAATGAAGTTCGTACTTACCGAGAACTCCCTGTTTCTGTCTCCAGTCCGGCCTCCCAGGATGACGTTTCAGTGTAAGTGACGGCTGCAGCCAATCACAGGCCAAGCACAGGCTGCAGCGGTCACATGGACTGGCGCGTCATCCAGGGAGGTCGGGCTGGATGCCGAAGAAGGGACGCGTCATAAAGACAACGGGCGGTAAGTATGAAATTCTTTTACTTTCACTAGGGAAAGTGCTGTCCCTTCTCTCTATCCTGCACTGATAGGGAGAAGGGAAGCACTTTTCCCGCAGTCCGCAGCAGCTAGTCCGCATCAATTTTCTGCACATTTTGTGCAGATCCGCAGCCGTAATCCGCAACCCGGATTAGGTGCGGCATTGATGCGGACAGTTGCGGAGGAATTCCGCCATGTGTGGTCATGCCCTAATAGTGGATGTGTACATGTTCTGTATAGATGGTGGATGGGACCTCAGAATCAGATCATCTCGTGGACCCAAGGAACCCCAGTCCGACAAAGAATTATGGAAAAGCTGGGAAACAACCCTTGTGAGTAGTCTTTTCATCCGAGCTTAGCAAGCTCAAGCTGCCTATGACACGTGCTGATGTCAGTAGTGGCGGTACTTGTTCTTACAAGATGCTCAGGGTTGGCGGAATCATTTATACATTAGGAGAACACGAAGTTAGTTTTTATGTAAAATGGTAACAATAAAAATAAATATTTGACTGTGGAATTAAACGGACACGAGTATGTCCATAAAATTTTACTGGCTCAATTATCTTAGCCCAAAGAATGAATGTTATTTTTTTTTTATGCGTCGCCTTTGCATATAGTCACTTTATCCTCCAAGACGTTAGATTTTATGCAGGATCCTTGCTCTATTGCTGAGCTCTTATCACAGAGTGTGAATTATTCATCATTTTTCTCTCATAATTTAATCAGAAACTTTGGATATAAACTTAAACATCTTCAGGATTTTATTTCCGTGTCTTCACACTTTTTGGAGCATATATTTATTCAGAATAGGCATAGCTTAGAAGCAAATGCTACATGTGATAAGTAATGTGAAGAGGATGATGGTGAATGGTTCTCTGCACAGAAATGTATTATTTTTCCAAAAAAAGTGCTAATAACTAAAGGGATTTTATAAATTTTAGTAAATAAGACTAAAATGACAGATCATGTCTAGTGCTCTAATGATGATCTCAGAGGTCATGGCAGGTTTGGTTATTAAGGTCCTTCCCTTTGAACGCTCGTTCACGAACATTGGTTCGTGTAAGTTGCCATAGGCGGAGCCTGTATGGTGATATACTGTATGTAGTCCATACTGCTCCATATTACAGATCAGTAGGCTTAGGCTTTGTTCACATCTGCGCTACGGCTACATTCCGTCTGAGCTTTCCTTCGGAACGGAGCCCTGACAGACACAAACGGGAACCATTGATTTCAATGTTGACGGATCCGGTCCCAACGACGGAACCCTTGCACAACTGAGACAAACGGAAACCATTGGCACCGGATCCGACACCATTGAAATCGATGGTGATGGAAACGGAAACTTTCCATTTGTGTCTGTCAGAGCTCTGTTCCGACGGAAAGCTCAGACGGAACATCGGAACGGAGCCCTAGCGCAGATGTGAACGAAGACTTAGTGTATGTTCACATGCAGAGTCAAAAACGTCTCAAAATACAGAGCTGTTTTCAAGAGAAAACAGCTCCTGATTTTCAGACATTTTTTGTGCCACTCGAGATTTTCGCAGAGTTTTTCGCTGCGTTTTTTATGGCCGTTTTTGGAGCTTTTTTCACTAGAGTCTATGGAAAATGGCTCCAAAAACGTCCCAAGGAGTGTCCTGCACTTCTTTTGTGTGGCCATTTTTCTACGCGTAAAAAAACGCCGTGAAAAACGCTCCATCGGAACAGAACGCCGTTTTCCCATTGAAATCAATGGGCAGATGTTTGGAGGCATTCTGCTTCCGATTTTTCGGGCGTTTTTCGGGCGTTTACGGCCCGAAAAACGGCCGAAAATAGGCCGTGTGAACATACCCTTAGAAGAAAAAGACATAGTTGAAATAGCAAAAATAGCGAGGTGTTAAAGTCACTAAAGAAGTTGGTAAGACATTGGCTATAATGCTGTGAATAACCGACTGATGTCAATTCCACTTTGAGCTTGTCCATTCAACATTGCAATCAATCATGTTTACGCTCCAACAACTGCTGCGGTAGAAGATGAAATTGAAAAAAATCTGTATATACTGCTGGGGATATGAGACTGGAATGTGAAAGTCCGAAATGGAAAGGATGGAAATACAGTTGGACAACATGTTCTTGAAAGAATAAATGAAGATCAATTAATCAGCTTTTGTGAATACAAAGACTTTTTCATCACCAATACATTCTTCAAGCAAACAAAATGACATAATTACACCTGGATGTCACCTGATGGAGCTCACCAAAATCAAATAGACTACATTATAAGCGCCAGAAGATGGAAAAGCCCAATTGTAACAGCAAAGACGTGGCCCGAAACATTATGAACTTCTAATGTGCAAACTTCAAATTAGGTTGAAGATAAACAAGCAAAACATCAAGATATGACTTAGGCTGTGTTCACATCAGTGTTCGGTTTCTGTTGATGGGTTCCGTCAGACCTTGCCGTCGGAGAAACACATAAACGGAAACCATAGCTTTAGTTTGCATTACCATTGATTTGAATGGTGATTCTTTTTACATTTGTCTCCGTTCCGAAAGGCTAACGTTTTTTGACAGAATCAATAGCGCAGTCGACTACGCTATTGTTTCTGCCAAAAAATGAAAACCTTACAGAATGGAGACAAACGGAAACCATTAGCAACGGTAGCAATACTATTGAAATCAATGGTAATGCAAACGGAAGCTATGGTTTCAGTTTGCCTCTCTGTTGATGGGTTCCTCCGACAGAAAGGTCTGACGGAACCCACCAATGGAAACCAACCGCTGATGTGAACAGGCCTTTACAGAACATGCGTATTGCATTCAAAGAAAATATCAGACTCTAGACATCAGTCATAGAGAACCAGAAGAATTGTGATTGGAAATCTAAGACACTTTAAAAGAGGAATCAGAATATACAATCTAGATTCAGAGAAGGCAGTAGAACAAGGGACATCATGGCAGATGCCCGCTGGAAAATTGAAAGAGTTAGGAAATAGAAGAAGGAAGTCAACATGTGCTTCTTAACTACAACAAAGCCCTTGACATGTCAAATAACGAAATTCTCTCCGGAAAATGGGTGTATCTGAATATCTAATAGTTCTAATAGAAACCTCTACACCAGTCAGGCAGCTTCAGTCATGACAGAAAACGGAAAGACAGACTGGTTTCATTCTGGCAAAGGAGTTAGACAGGGCTGCATTCTACCACCAAACGTATTTAACATGTATGCAGAACACATGCAATAATGTTAGAGACAGGACTGGAGAAAGACGATCGAGGATTCAATATTGCCAAAAACAACATCAGCCACCTTTGATATGACAATGACACCACACTCATAGCTGAAAATGAAGAAGTCCTAAGGATTCTTATAAAGAAAGTTAAAGGGGTTGTATCAGAATCGACAATCATCACCTATTCACAGTATAGGTGATAATTGTTTGATTGCTATTGGCCCCACCACTGGGCGCCCAATGATTGTGAGAATGGGGGTCCTGAATCCACTGTGCCTCCTCACTGTACAACCCAACCCCCCTCCCCGCAGTGAGGAGGAGTGTAGCGTCCAGGGCCGCGGACCGTCAGGATTACTCACCCCCGACGGCCGCAGCCATGGATCTGTGAGCGTCGGCCTCCACCTCCTCCCCAGGAGACGCCAGTGCTCACTTCCACTCCGTTTTGCTGTGTCCCGTAAGGGCCAGCGCGCGCACATGAAAATAATCATCAATTAACCCATGATCACCCTGGACTATAAAAAGGGCTCTGCCCTTTCACTCATTGCCTGAGCGTTCTTGTGTTTACCCGTTTTAGTCTTGCAAATGGTCCCTTAGTGTTATCCTGTTCCCAGTGTTCCCGTACCTGCTACCTGCACAGGGCCTTAGAAAGTTGAAGTCGTGTTGTGCCATCGGTCACGCCTGCTGTGTTACACCACGCCTGGTGTCTGCTGCCAAAGTCCCATCTGAGCCTAGCCGTTACTACTGTCTGAACTGCCACAGGTACCCTTGTGCTTGGACTATATATACATTGGTACACTGTTTGGCCAGCTGCTATCCCGCTACGGTGGTACGGCCCAGTGGGTCCACATACCCACAGATCGTGACAGAGCTTCAATGGAGCGGCAGTCCATTCTGTGGAAAGTTGATAATTGTCCATTCTGGAAATAATCCTTTAAATTACAGAGTGAAAAGATCAGCCTGTAGCTAAATATAAAGAAAAAAGGTTATGTCAACAGGCAATACAGCTTTCTTTATAGTTAATGGAAAAGATATAGAAGTAGTAGACATCATTTGCCTACTTGGATCAATTATTAACCACAAGGGATCCATTAGCCAAGAAATAGACTGACAGTATCTTGGAAAACAAGAAAATGACTAGACTGCACTTAATAATAGGCGCTTTGTCTGTCTTTGTATGGTGCCTCTTTATGGTACCCTATTCCCCGCTAAAAGCATTGTTAAATGGCATGCGATGGCACATGCCACGATTTTTTTTTGTCAGATCTTATGAATCCAGTTGAAAAAAAAATCCTCCATATGCCAATGGAGGAATACAGAGGTAGAGTATGGGCTCTTAGACATCTATGGGTGCCGGATTACAGATTCGAATCACACGGCCGTGTGTATGACATACAATATTTGTTGGCAGATCCACACAATTTTGGTGGATTTTGCTGATAATCCATTGTACAATCTGCAGCGATGTACAGAAGTAGTATCTGCATATTTTTTAAGTGTGAGAGGGCTGTTGGGAATAGGAGTATTAGTATAAAGAAGAGGCTGGACGCAGCTGCAGGGTGAAGGGAAGCCGACATGACCGTCCTGGTAGGGAAAGGGTTAATTAGGGAGGGAGAGTTGGAAGGAGCTGAAGGAGGGACGGGGAGGAGTTAAGGGGGACGGGGGGCCGTTACTGCGCTTCCCGCTGTTTCTCGGCATTGAGCCGGAAGCAGCGGGAGGAGTAACATAGAAGCAAGTAAGCTCCCCGTTGCCCGGCTTTTAGAAATGGCAGAAGCCCTTATGTTAGAGCGGCTGCGTGCCGCTGCTGTGCACCACGGTCCCGGATGGCTAGAGGAGACCGTGGCTGCAATAACGAGGATCCCGGACGCCGTTTCGCCACGTCGGGCACGGCGTTCGGGGTCTGTTGAAAAGGACAGGCTCCCCTCCCCCGGCCCCCTTACGAGCATGGCTATGGCGGCGGGGGGGGAGTCGGCAACAACCGCTCCTGCGCTGGGCAGGCAGAGAGCGGTGCCAGGGGTGACGGCGACGCAGGCTGGGTCGACCCGTCCCTCTCGGCGGTCCCGACCTCCAGAGCGCCTCAGTCCGGAGGTAGTCCCGCGGACACGGCGTCGTAGAGGGAGCCCGATCCCGGACGCTGCAGGGCAGGCAGCTGGGAGGACTGCCCCTTCCCAGGCCCTGCGTCCTGGCAGGAATCCCAGGCCGCGACGGGGTCCGGCGGTAAGCAGGGAGTCGCAGGCTGGGCTCCCTGTCACCCCTCCCCCATCAGATGGAAGATTTGGAGGACAAGGTACGGCCGCCCCGCATGGTGATGTTCCGGCCAGGGGGCAGGCTTCGTCAGGATCGTCTAGACGGACGCCTAGATCTGCAGCGACGTCGAGGCAACAGGTCCGGTCGGAAGTCTGGGTCCCGGCGGTCGGGCGGCAGGTTGCCGGCCCATCGGTCAGCGCGTCCTCATCCCCGTTCCGAAGATGTCGTTGGGAGGGACAGTCGTCGGCGAGAGAAGAACTGGAGGAAGGTGAACTGGACGTGTATCGTCGAGGTCAGGATGGTCCGGCTGACGGGAACACAGCGCCTGTGCAGCCCGGTGAGTGTATAACTCCATCATTGTCTTATCCAGCGATTTTTATGTCGGGTGTCGGCGGGGGGGCGGCTAGCATTGCATCGGGGGCCGGTAGTGGCGCGGGCGGACGCGACGGAGCGGGTTTGGCAGACTTAGTGGGTTGCTTACGGGAGCTGGTGGGGCGCCTGGATAGGGCCGCGGCGCCGGTAGTAACGGAAGTGTCTCCTGCGGTAGTTTGGGAAGGCCCCAGGGACGTGGGATCGTTACAGGCGCGTCCTGTGGTGGCGGTTAGAGAGGCGGTCGCGGTGTCGGTACAGACCGAGGCACAGAAGGACGGCGATCGAGTGCGTATGGACGATCGTGCTCGGGGGGAGGTGTATGTTTGTTTTGAGGGTCCGTTGGGGGCGCATTTAAAGCAGGAGGTGCGTGATCGGATCTGGAAAGACGAATATGTTGACATTTTTTCTCACTTGCCGCTGGCTAAATTTAATTTGGATAAGAGCAAGCGGGATGAGAGTAAAAAGGACGAGGAGGAACGGCGGCGGTATAGGCTTATCCCGCAGACGTTCGTTAATTGGTCGCAGGCGTTCGCCATATTGGCTAGTGTGATAGGGGAAAAGGCGCCGGAAAATTGTTCGGCGTTGTTTTGTTATTTTGATGCCATTGGGGAGGCTCATAGGGCGTATGGGGGTCAGGCGTGGCTGCGATATGATGAGCAATTCCGTCAGCGGAAGGCGGTTCGGCCGGCGATTCGGTGGGACCAGAAGGATATTGCTCTCTGGTTACGGGTTACGGCTCCGGTTAGGCAGCCCTTTCCCGGGAGCGGTGGCCAGGGAGGCCAGTCTAGTCAGAGTGGACAAAGCGGCGGGGGAAAGGCGGGGTTTTGCTGGCAATTCAATGAAGGTCAGTGCAAGTTCGGGGCCACGTGCAAGTTCAAGCACGTGTGCTCTGAGTGTAATGGTGCATCACACGGGGCGGCAAAATGTCTGCGGAAAAAGAGGTCAGGGAACCAGCACGGGGCTGGTCAAGGGGGTGTCGCCGGTGAGGGTGGAAAGGATGGCCCCTTATCTAAGTGAGTATCCGGATAGGGCGGCAGCTAAGTTGCTTTATGAAGGGTTTCGTGTTGGTTTTGTTATTCCTCCGCCTCCTTATGAGGTTCCGGTTACGCGGAGGAATTTAAAATCGGCTTACTTGCATGCGGAAGTCGTGTCGGAAAAGTTGAAAAAAGAAGTTTCGTTGGGGCGCATGTCGGGGCCATTTGTTGAGTCGCCGGTAAAAGATTTAGTTGTGTCCCCTTTGGGTATTGTCCCTAAACGTGAGCCCGGAAAGTTTCGTTTGATTCAACATTTATCGTATCCCAAAGGTTCGTCGGTAAATGACGGGATTGATCACGAGTTGTGTTCCGTAGTTTATACCTCATTCGATAAGGCGGTGGGGTTAGTGCGGGCTGCGGGTCCGGGGGCGCTGCTAGCAAAAACCGACATCGAGGCGGCGTTCAGGTTGTTGCCGGTTCATCCAGAAAGCCAACGGCTGTTGGGTTGTTTTTGGAATGGGGCCTTTTACGTGGATCGGTGCCTTCCGATGGGGTGTTCTCTTTCTTGTGCATACTTCGAGGCGTTTAGTAGCTTCGTGGAGTGGGTAACGAGGGGAGTATCCGGGGTCGATTCGTTGATCCATTACTTAGATGATTTTTTGTGCGTTGGCCCGGGGGGTTCGCCGGTTTGCGGTAATTTGCTTCATGCACTACAGAAGGTGGCGAGGGATTTTGGGATCCCTTTGGCGCCGGAAAAAACGGAGGGCCCGGTAGCGACGATTTGTTTCTTGGGAATCGAAATTGACTCGGTGGCAATGGAGTGTCGGCTCCCGGCGGATAAGTTGGGTGCTTTGAGGCTGGAGGTTCGACGGGCTTGTAGAATGAAGAAAATGGCGCTGAGGGAGCTTCAGTCGCTGCTGGGGAAGTTGAATTTCGCCTGCCGGATTATGCCGATGGGGAGGGTGTTTGGTAGGAGGTTGGCGGCGGCAACGGCGGGACTGCGCGCGCCGCATCATTTTGTGCGGCTCAAGGAGGAGCACCGAGCTGATCTTCAGGTTTGGGATGACTTCTTGGGCCAGTACAATGGTCGCTCGCTATGGATGGCTCCTGCGCAGGATACGAGTGATTTGAATATTTTTACGGATGCGGCTGGGGTGGGTGGTTTTGGAGCTTATGGGGGAGGTCCGTGGTGCGCGGGTCAATGGCCGGCTAGCTGGGTGTCCAGTGGACTCACGCGGAATCTGGCCCTGCTCGAGCTGTTTCCCATCGTGGTGGCGGCTACCATTTGGGGGGACAGGCTCAGGGATAAGAAGGTCCGTTTTTACTGCGACAACATGGGGGTGGTGCTGGCCATTAATAACATCACGGCGTCCTCTCCTCCGGTAGTTCAATTGTTGCGACATTTAGTGTTGGTGTGTTTGTCATTGAACGCGTGGGTGGTGGCGGTGCATGTCCCGGGTGTTCAGAATTGTATCGCTGATGCTCTTTCTCGCTCGCAGTGGGACCGGTTTCGGCAATTGGCACCGGGAGCGGAACGTCTCGGGTTGGCGTGTCCGGAGCATCTGTGGGATCTGGTATCGGTCCCGTAGAGCAGCTGTTAAAAAGGTCTTTGGCGCGCACGACGTGGAGTGCGTATGCTGCTTGTTGGAGGCAGTGGGAGGAGTGGTTAAGAGAGTTGGGTGACGTCAATACGGATAGAGACAGGTTGGTGGCACTTTTGTACTGGTTAGGGGACGCCTGGGAGTCTGGGTTTTCAGTAGCGAAGGTGAACCGGTTCATATCTGCGGTGGCGTTTGGGTTTAAGCTGCGGGGCTTTCGGGATGTATCGAAGGAATTTCTGGTATCGCAGGCTTTGAAGGGGTTGCGTCGAGGTAGGGTGGAGGCGGATAGTAGAAGGCCGGTGTCGTTTGCTTTGCTTAATTCGTTGGGCGGTTCATTAGCATCGGTATGTCGTTCTTCAGATGAAATGGATTTGTTTCGATTGGCTTTTTCGTTAGCGTTTTTTGGAGCATTTAGAATAGGTGAGTTGGTGTCGCCAAGTACAAAACGGGCAGGGGGGCTGAGATCTGGGGAGGTGAGCCTATTTGCAGATCGGCTAGAGGTATGGTTGCGTCGATCAAAAACTGACCAAGTAGGGAAGGGAAAACTGATAGTTTTGTTCGCTCTCCCGGGGTCGGTCATGTGCCCTGTAGAGTGCATGCGGGGTTTTACGCAAAACGGGGGGTCTCCAGATTTGCCTTTGTTACGTCATGTGGACGGGTCGTTTTTGTCCAGGTTTCAGTTTGGAGCTGTATTTAAAAAATGTTTGACGGCGGTTGGTGTTGCGGCAGGCTCATATTCATCTCATTCCTTCAGGATTGGCGCAGCAACGGAAGCGGGGCGCTGGGGGTTGGATGATGAAGGGGTGAGGCGTATTGGTCGTTGGGAGTCTAAAAGGTTTAAGTCCTATGTCCGCCCCCATATGTTATGATTGGGGTTGTTTACGCTTTACAAATGTTATATTGGTGGTGCCTAATTGTTTTTTCCGTTTCAGATTCGCCTCCTTGTCTGGTGTGGTTGATGGGTCATTCGTACGTGCACTGGGGGGCTTTGAGGGCGGACGTCCGCCCGGATGGTCGCCAGTTGCGCATTCCGCGACAGGATGCGGTTGTGCATTGGCTGGGTTTTAGAGGTATGTCGTGGAACAGGGTGTTGGCGGAATTCCAGACATATGCGCGGCTTGATAGGGTTCCGGAGGTATTAGTGTTGCACGTGGGTGGGAATGACTTAGGAGTCCGCCCTTTTCGTGAGTTGGTGCGGGATATCAAACATGATATGTTGTGTTTGTGGGTATCTTATCCCAAGTTGGTGGTAGTGTGGTCGGATATAGTCCCAAGAAAGCATTGGCGGTTAGCTAGATCGGTGGAGAGAGTCAATAAGGCTCGCATAAAGGTTAACCGGGCGGTGTCCCGTTTTGTGGCAAAGAACGGGGGCATTTGCGTAAGGCATAGGGATTTGGAGTCAGGAGTGGGGAATTTCTGGAGAAGTGACGGGGTTCATCTGACCGAGGTTGGCATTGATCTTTGGAGCTTGGCGATAGCAGAAGGCATAGAAAGGGCGGTGGTGGTGTGGAGGAACTCACAGGCTTAAGGGGGTCAAGGCCTGTTTCGCTGTGGCGGGGGGAGTCCTTGAGGCCAGTCAGTACAAAATGGTGGGGGGGTCGCATCGGGGGTATGCATCCCCCAAAAAAGGTACATGGTTGAAGACTTCATCGGGTGTTATCCCTTTGAAGTGGTCTTCTGGTAGAAGGTATATCACTTGAAGGCTTCATCGGGTGTTATCCCTTTGAAGTGGACTTCTAGTGGTCGGTATATCACTTGAGGGCTTCATCGGGTGTTATCCCCTTGAAGTGGACTTCTAGTGGTTGGAGCCATCTGCAGAGGTGAACGGTGCTTCCGAGCTGGTTTACGGCTGGAGGTAATTGGTGGTTTGCAGATGGCTAATTCGGTGTGTTCTTAATAAGGAACATCTGAAGGGGCTTCAAGGACTTCCTCTGCTCGGGTTAATGTTAACGTTTAAATGTTATTTATGATTCTGACCCATGTTGGGTCATGTGAATTATTAGGAGGAATTCTCGGGTGGATTCCTAACTAGTTATCCGAATGTTTCGGATTTAAATTGTTTTTATAAAACTGTGAAATTAATAAACGGCTGCTGTGGCCATTTCACATCCAACCTCGGTGTCACGTGTCTTTACTAAGTGGGGGTGGGGGGGATAGTAAGGTCTAAGGTTAACACACGACTCTACCTAGGCAGGTCAAGAAGAGGCTGGACGCAGCTGCAGGGTGAAGGGAAGCCGACATGACCGTCCTGGTAGGGAAAGGGTTAATTAGGGAGGGAGAGTTGGAAGGAGCTGAAGGAGGGACGGGGAGGAGTTAAGGGGGACGGGGGGCCGTTACTGCGCTTCCCGCTGTTTCTCGGCATTGAGCCGGAAGCAGCGGGAGGAGTAACATAGAAGCAAGTAAGCTCCCACCCTCCCACCCTTGGTTTGTTACTCCTTAGGTCTTATGTACGTCCGTCTATGAGCGTTGTGTTTTATTTGTGTGCTTATTTAACATGTTTTTCTTTTTTCCGGAGTAGGTTCTGTTGTCATGGCAGCTGGCGGGGGGAGTCCTTGAGGCCAGTCAGTACAAAATGGTGGGGGGGTCGCATCGGGGGTATGCGTCCCCCAAAAAAGGTACATGGTTGAAGACTTCATCGGGTGTTATCCCTTTGAAGTGGTCTTCTGGTAGAAGGTATATCACTTGAAGGCTTCATCGGGTGTTATCCCTTTGAAGTGGACTTCTAGTGGTCGGTATATCACTTGAGGGCTTCATCGGGTGTTATCCCCTTGAAGTGGACTTCTAGTGGTTGGAGCCATCTGCAGAGGTGAACGGTGCTTCCGAGCTGGTTTACGGCTGGAGGTAATTGGTGGTTTGCAGATGGCTAATTCGGTGTGTTCTTAATAAGGAACATCTGAAGGGGCTTCAAGGACTTCCTCTGCTCGGGTTAATGTTAACGTTTAAATGTTATTTATGATTCTGACCCATGTTGGGTCATGTGAATTATTAGGAGGAATTCTCGGGTGGATTCCTAACTAGTTATCCGAATGTTTCGGATTTAAATTGTTTTTATAAAACTGTGAAATTAATAAACGGCTGCTGTGGCCATTTCACATCCAACCTCGGTGTCACGTGTCTTTACTAAGTGGGGGTGGGGGGGATAGTAAGGTCTAAGGTTAACACACGACTCTACCTAGGCAGGTCATGCAAAGTTGAAGACTGCACAGAAAACAAGGAAATATAAAATAATTGAAGTAAGGTGGAAACTAAAGTAAAAAAAATTCAAGAAAATAATCTGTGTTTGCAGTTCTAGCACTCAATGAATAAGTAAAAAAACAAAGTAATCAACGGCTGTGGAAACAAATACATAGGAGGTAAATTAAAGGCAGCAATTACTATTACAGACTGCAGGTAGCACAGAAGAATATAGTGATGCTGAAATAAACAATTTCAAGATAATGACCTTATTACAGTAATAGCATGGATGCGTTTTAGTCTCATAATTTACAGACTGAAGTTAAACTTTTGTCAAGTGATCAAAAAAAGTAGATATGACAAAAAGATATAAAACCCACGTTGCAGTAGTTTTCCAATGGCCTCGCATGCTCTGAACCAATGATAGGGCACCAAACTACTGCAGTACATTTTCTGAACTACTTCACATTTCTAATGTCCAATACATTTCCAAATTTAATGAATTCTTTGGAAATCTAGCAAAGGTCAAGTCTAGGCTCACCAATGTCATATATGAAGCTGTTTTCAAAGCTTCCTGCCCAGACTTTGCACTCCCACCAAGTAATTTCTTGGCTATCTGCATGTACTACTGTAAAGGATCTGCCTGACACAGCTTCTGTGTCAACGCCCGTGGTTACTCACTCTGCACCTGCTCCTAAGTCTGGTCGAGTGACCCCTTCTTCCACCAATCAGCCTGGGAGGCTGAGGAGTGGGAGAGCCTATCACAGCCTGGCCAGACGGAGCTAGCTCCCGCCCTCTGTCTATTTATACCTTCACTTCCTGCTCCTCCTTTGCCTGTGATTGTTTCAGTCTGTTTCCTGGCTCTGCTGCTGCTACTTACTACTTGTCTTCTGCTTCATATTGACCCTGGCTTGAGCGTAGGGACCGTCGCCCAGTTGTACGCTGTCGCTTAGGACAGGCCGTTGCAAGTAGGCAGGGACTGAGTGGCGGGTAGATTAGATACATAGATGTCAGACATTCAGAATTTCTAGACAATTCTTTGTGAAATAATTTTGTTTAGTATATAATAGAACAACGGACAAAGGTCTTGGAAGCGTGAGGCTTGAAACTATAAGGGCATGTTCACACATGGCGGAATTGCTGTGGGATTCCTCTGCGGACAGTCCACACTGGAAATCCGCAGCAGACAGTCTATCCATTGGTTTCCACATCTTTTTGGTTATCTTCGTGAAGACGTTGCTGACAACTCCGCTGCGGACCATAGGCTGCGGTGTGGAATTTGGTGTCCGCAGCATACACTGGCTGTTGCGGACTTGATGCGTACTTGTGATGGAATTTCTCCATTGATTTCAATGGAGTTGCAAAATTACGCAATGAAATCCGCAGATGTTATGTGTGTTGCGTTGCGGATTGCTTTCACGAACAGGATATTTCATCATTCTGGCTGGACCTATGTGTTTTGAGGTCTATAGTCAGACTGAGATGGAATGTTTTAAAAGAGAGCAGGATGTATTCTTCACCTGAATCCGCAACGGCTAATCCGCAGCATTTTACTTCACTTTTTAGGCAAAGGCGCAACGGAATCTGCAATGCAGATTATGTGCGGCATTGATGTCGACAGTGTCTGCAGAATTCTGCCACGTCTGAACATGCCGTAATAAAGCAACTGTGACTATTATTGGGTAGCGGGACTATCAGAACGCAGCGCAGCGCATGCAACGCAGATTCTGTGCGGCATTGATGCGGACAGTTGCGGAGGAAATCCGCCACGTGTGGGCATGCCCTTATAGAAGCTATATCTGTGTGCAATAATAATAAAGGAACTAAAAAATATCTTGATCCAGCTCTGGGTTTAAAAGGAAATATTTTCCACTTTATTAAAAAATTTGTTTAAAAATTGCAGTGAGCACAGAGGGGTGGATGCATAGAGCCTACGTGTTTCAAACGATTCTCTCAATATAATGTTATGCCATGAATAAGAACGAGAGAATCGTTTGAAACACGTAGACTCTATGCATCGAGTGGCACCTCGAGGATCCGTGCACAACCACACCTGGTGAGCTGGAGAAATCTCTCTTATTTCTTTGCAATAATAATACTAATCAGCCACCCCCCTCTTGAATAGTAGGCGTGAGAGTGGATGTTCATCAGTATTTTTGCACCTGTGCAATCTCCCTCTATGGAGCATTGTAGTCTCTCTGCGTCCTCATGTTGGTTGGTGTGTGTATCTGCAATTGTGAGTGTTTGGCTTTTTTCAGTGATTTTAAATTAATATTGCTAATTTTTGTGATTTGCTTGTAATAGGAGTATAGGGACTCGCAATACGATGAGGACCCTTGACGTGGGTTGCGATATATCAACTAATAACTCATGTTTATCGTGAATATTTATTGGTTATCATGGATATTTTTTCAGGATGCAGCCAGGCCTTGTAATGCTGGGGGAGAATAGTGTGTAAGTACTTTGTGTGGTACACTTATAATGTGGTGGGCAGCCCGCCTGATCTAATATTTTTGGCGTAACTAATAGGCTGTATGCCAGCATGGTGCTCTATATGTAACTAAGCAGCCACCCCCCTCTTGAATACTAGGCGTGTGATTGGGTGTTCATCAGTATTTTTGCACCTGTGCAACCTCCCTCCATGTAGTATTGTAGTCTGTCTGCGTCCTCGTGTGAATTGGTGTTTATATCTGCCATTGTGAGTAAGTTTGGCTTTTTTCAGTGAGTCTAAAGTCCCACTCACTTTTTAGGCCTTATACACACGAACGTGTTAAAATCACGAGCGTCGCATGCACCTATGTTAGTGAATGGGATGTTCAGACTGTCAGTGATTTTCACGCAGCATATGTGCGCTGTGTAAAACTCACGACATGTCCTATACTTGCCCGTGTTTCGCGCAGCACGCACCCATTGTATCAATAGGTGCGTGCAAATCGCGCACGGCAGACGGAAGCACTTCCGGGTGACGTGCGTGATTCGCGCAACAGCTGCTAAAGAAGAGAAGGGAAACATAAAATCCCCTCCTTCTTTACAGTGTCGTAACATAAAAAGGGAGTGTCATAATGATTCCGGCTGCGTGAAAATCACGCAGCCACGCACCATATACACATGTCACAATGAACTTTTGCGCGCGCAAAACGCATCGTTTTTTGCACGAAAAAAATGGACACGTTCGTGTGAATAAGGCCTTACTGACAAAGGAACATGACTCACAAAAACTGCCCCTGGGGCATCATATATATGCTGTTCATCTGAACATCATTTCTTTGGTATAAATACATTAATAAATCTACCCCCCTACATGATAAATAGATTCGTGGTAAAACAAAGGAAGGATAATAAAATAACAAAATATTATAGAATGTCCCTTTCCCAGTTCTCCTTCCTCATGGATAATTGGCCAATGGGCGATGAAATCTGAGCAATAATAACGCCTCATGCACACGACCGTTGTGCCACCAGGGCCTTTTTTGACGGCATCTGAGTGGCACCCGATAGTCTTCATGGACCCCATTCACATTAGTGGGTGAATCAGGTTCGTGAAAAATGATCCGAGTCTCTGATCCGAGGCAAGATAGGACATGTTCCATCTTTCCTCGGATCACTGACGGGACTCGGCCGGCGCACACGGTCGTGTGCATGAGGGGTTAGAAATACATTTCCAGCAAACAAAAATCACACCACTATCTTTTTACACTCTTTTATCCAATGGATTGCAACGACTGTCACAAAAGATTTGCATTGATTGATGTGATGCAGTCAGGGTCGGCTCTAGGTTTATGTGGGAACTTGGGAGATAGGATCACAGTGGCCTCCCTTATGCCCCAACTTCTATCATCCACCCAGTATACTATACAATAATACTGCTTTTTTTTTTTTCGTGTGTATTTTGTTAAAAATCACATAACTATATTTTTTCGGGCATTTTTACCAAGGAATGCCCCAAAAACATATGCCACTTGTAAACATTGATTCCCATGGGTGATATGTAAATATATATATGTATATATATATATATATATATATATATATATATATATATATATATATATATAGCATATCCCGTGGATATGTTGTAAATGTCTTAGATGGGAATACCCCTTTAAATGTTGTCTGCTGTACTGCAAGCCACTGTCACCAAATTCTCTAAAGTGAGGCCACAGAGTAGGAATAGAAACAAACACTACTGTGTCAACATCATAATAGGGCAAAGTCTATCCATAAAGACAGACTATTTTGAAATCGTCACTATAGAACACAGCCTAGGGATAAAAGACACACAATATTGTGACACAATCAAAATAGAACACAGCATAGAAATAAAGATAAACGCTTTTCTGACACAGTGCATTATCACATCATCAAAATTGAAACACAGCTTATTATAAAAGACACAGGCCACATGGGACATCATCACAATGGAATACAGCCTAGAAATAAAGAAACATAGAATAGAAATATAGAAATGTAGAATTTGATGGCAGAAAAGAGCCTACAAGTCCTCCAGCCTGCCCTTTGAAATACTGACAGATACTATTTTTACATCACAATAAAACAATGACTAGCATTAAAGACAAACAGTTTTGTGACACTATCACAACAGAACACAGCCTATAAATAAATACAACCATTATTGTGACATCATCACAATATAACCCCTGTCTAGGAATAGGCTGGGTTACATCATCACAATAAAAGAATGCCTAGCAAAAACTATTGTAAAGTCATCACAATAGAATACAGCCTAGAAATAAATATAACTAGTGTTGTGACGTTATGACAATGGACTATAGATTTTCAATGAAGACGCAGGCATTTATGGCATCATCACAATAGAACACAGCATAGAAATAAGATACATTGTATTGTGAATTCATCATAATGCAAAACCAGCAAACAATAAAAGTAAACAATATTGTGACATCATTATTAAAGAACACAACTTACAAATACAGACAGTCTATAAAGATATCAATACAAATCTCCTATTAGCATACACTTTCAATTTCTAAAAAGGGATTAGAGATGAGTGCCTCCAGCATGGCTCATTCCTAAGGGGAAGAAGAGGAAACCAATATGTAAAATAATTAATGCTTTGTGGCTTTGCACGTAATATATTGTATTTTATGATATGTCTATTATATTTATGGGCAGCACAATTTTAATCTGCACCTTTAGAGGGTAATCTCAATGTTGTACTGTAATTTATTTGAATGAATACAAATTTATGGGACATCTGTACAATCTTTCATATCTCCCATGATGGGCTGCAGTAGTAGAAGTCATCAGATCCTCAGCTCTCACTTATCCTGTCATCCACATATACTTAGAATTATCTCCTAACCAATCGCTTCCCTTGACCATCTACAAATTGGAATAATTGGTCTGTCGGGTCTCATTGATTTTCAGTGAGTCTCAATGATTTCGAGTTGCTTTTACTATTTTTTAGCATCAGCAGTTTCAAGGGTTCAGTAGTCGTCCACATTTAAGCCAATATCCTTCATTTCCATCAAGATCCCATTTTTCTTTCAGAATATTCAGATTTCATTCATTTATACTCAGCGTTGTTCACATTCCAGAATCCAGTATCAGCGTAAAGATGAATAATAAGATATTTATGGGGAGAAATATTCAAGTTTTTTCCTATAAGTACTCAGGAAAGTTATGAAGTGTAGGTTATTATAGTACTGCAGATGTAGCAGAGCTAAATTTGTAATTGAACTATTCCTTTAGTGCGCTGTTAATGCAAGAGATTCACCTGCCTTCCTAAGAAATCCGATATCACAAGATGATGCCATGGTGAGTTGTGCCAAATTAAATACTCAGCACTGCTACATCTATCTTCTATAGATGAGTATTCTGAATGAAGTCGAGGTGTATTTGTTTCTGTGATCAGGGATGGACTGTTCTAATAAAATGTATAATATAGTAAAGCTCAAAGCTGCAAAACATTTAGGGGGTTGCACTTGACCCCCTTGCTGTACAGCAGAGCATTCACATGTGCAGGTTGTGATCCGTTTTTTTATGCACTTTTGAAGCAAAAACTAGGTGTGGATCATAAAGGGAGAGAAAGTATAAAGGACAGAAACTAATTCTCTCCTTATTTAAATCTACTCTTGGTTTTGGCTTCAAAAACAGCATTAAAAAAAACCTGATCAAAACCTGCACGTGTGAATACACCCTTACACTAGGTTGTTCCAACCGCAATATCAAGGTTACAACTTGCAAAAAACTGAAGTATCAAGCCTTTATTATGGCCACCCTTTAAAACCATGCAGATTTTAGATCCAACATTCTCTGTTGATTCATTTAATATCTTTATAGCAGTTGGAGCTGATACAGAGCTTCACATACCTTGCAAAGACAAAAGGGGAAAATTGATCAATCATTGTCGTAGAGAAATCACAAAAGGGCCCAAAAGTTCATATTTGCCGTGCAAATTGCAACTTTTGGCCTTTTTACTCCGTCTCCACCACTTTTGTTAAAAATGGGTTTGGCTTCACACAAGGCTGACGTGGCCATAGCAGCGCAACAAATTTATTATAATTTATGCCAGAAAACTGGTGTAAATTGTAGTGAAAACTATGCGAGCTCCTAGTAAAGTAAAGGTCTGCGCCGACCCCCTTATCTTGCCTTCCCCATCGGACTACCCCCCCCCCCCAACCTCCCCAGCCCCATTTGGACTATTACATTTTTAAAAAATATTATGCTCACCTTGCCGCTTCTCTTCTCTCCTCCGGGACCCCTCAGCATGATGTGGCGCATACAATGTACGTATGGGCTGTGTCACATATACGGAACTGATCGGTGTCAGGAACTTGTATGAGCTGCAGCAAGCAGAGGGGACCCGAAGGGGAGAAGCGGAGAGGAGCGGTGAGTATAGTTTTTTAATTTTATGTCAGATTGGAGAGGAAAATGATGGATGGCGCACAGCAGCGGTTATAACGCCACAATTACGGCGCACGGTCATGGCCAGTGAAAAAATGTGACAGGTTCTTCAAGAGCCTCTTAATAAATCTGTTACTCCAGCGCAGCAGATAGCATATGAAACGCCAATCTTAGTAAATCTGCTGCATAAAGTTAAACGCTAAAATTCTGGCTTCCTACAGCCACCACTAGAGGGAGCTTAGGAGCTGACAGCAAACTGTTTTATTATTGAGTTCAATCTATAAACAGTATGTAGTAAGATCCCCCTAGTGGTAGATACAGGCAGCCAGAATAATATAATTTAACTCTATGTCTATGCATTGGATTTGGAGTGCCGACCGTTATAAAACCATATTAAGAAAATAATTATCTTAGGCTAAGTTCCCACTACCGTTAAACTCTGTTTCGCTCTCTTCCATTGGTGGAAGGGATGAACAAGAGTCCAAACGGGTAGCATTGCTTTCATTAGAATTACCATTGATTTCAATGGTAGTTCTTTTGTTTCAGTTGCTTTCCGTTTGTGTCTGTTCGATAGGTTTCTGTTTTTTGATGGAAGCAAAAGTGCAGTCTGCAAAGCTTTTGCTTCCGTGAAAAAAAAATGGAAACCTAGCGAACGAAGGCAAACAGAAAGCATCTGAAACAAAAGAATTACCATTGAAATCAATGGTAATTCTAATGGAAGCGACGCTTTCCATTTGGACTCTCGTTCACCTCTTCCTCTAACGCAAGAGTCCTAAACGTACTATAACAGTAGTGTGAATGGAGCCTAAGGAGAATTCTGTATTTAGTATGGCTTAAAATGGTGTTGAAGGCTGGAATTGGGATTTGTGCCAACATCAAATGCTGACTCGTAAAGTATGAAGCTGTGAAGCTGGCACATTATAGTTGCAGGTGCTGGTCCTGAATACGTTGGTTTATTTCCTGCTAATATGAAATTTTGACTTTTTGGTTGGGTGAAGAATTAGAAGTAAATCCAAATGATTAGTGTTTTTCTATTTGTCTTTGCATATGAACCACAATGGGGTTGTCCATTCTAATGTTCGCTATAGGGACTCTATATTCTATGTTTGTCATGTACAGTACATGGATATTACTGTACTTTTATGGTTACTGACTTACACAATGACTCCAAAAACATTTTCTGATTAGTATACTGTAACTTATTTAACCAAGAGAACACAGAAAATCTCGCCAAGCCAATTATTTCTTTACAGATTAAAATATGCTACATTGTATATGTAAAGTAATGTTCCTGACTCCATTAAATAAGGAGTAAATAAGTCTACATAAGCAGGTGAGTAGGTGTGCATAAATTTATTGGAACAAGTGTGTACCATGTCACAAGGAATCATATTTAGTTGAAGAATTATCTTAGACACCGTGCACCTGCTGCTTCCTTCACTTTAAAAAATGTTTTTAACAATTCATTATGCAAACTTATATTAGCCATGTTTTCTGAAGAGTGGGAATGCAGGAATAGTGACATCTTGTGGCAACTTTGTGTATTGCAATTGTAAGTAACAACCTACATTCCTTTATTATTTATTTTGTATTCCTTATATAGCGCCAACATATTCTGCAGTGCAGTATAGAGAACGTCATTTCTTACATTAGTTCCTGTTCTTAATGGATCTCACAATCTAATTTGCCTATTTATCCCACTTACAAATAGAAAGACAACTAACCAATCAGTATGTTTTTGGAGTGTGGGGAGAACATATTTTTTATATTTATATATATAAATCATTTTTTAACATTTTTGTTATTATATATTTTTTTAAAGTCAAATTCCATCTTTGGAAATGTACAATAAAATATATAGAGAGAATTGCATATATCTCATATAATGTCATTATTGGAAGGGCTTCCATTAGCTAATAATAACTTGGCAGATTTTTCCAGTTGCCCTGGAGATCCTTTTATGACTGTAGGGCGCCCTAAATAGGTCAACCACATCCATGGGAAAGGATGATGAGACCAATCTAAATATCTTGAGTGTTGAATGGAATCAGAGTATTCACAAAAAACATATGTCGAAAACACAAACTCCAGAACGAAGTTGCCCTTGGTCACATTTGAACTTAGGACCCCAGTGCTGCAAGGTAACAGTGATAACCACCACAAGTTCAATGACATGTCTTGGTTCTTAGCTCGAGTCACTACAAATCTCAGAACTTTGTAAAGTAAAACGACAGTAGAAAAAAGGGATATCAAATATGAAAAAGTAAAAGGGATATCAATATATAAATTAATAACAGGCTAGAATGGTGGCTCAGTGGTTAGCACATTGTCTTGCAGTTTTGGGATTATGGGTTACAGAACAAACAAGGAGAATATATATTTATGTGTGTATGTATATGTATATATATATATATATATATATATATATATATATATACATAAGAGATGAGCTATATCCCCTATATAGGCCTTGTAGAAAAATTATGTGTAATGTGTGTTCATGGCACAATTTCTATGCTGAGAGGTCACGGCTATGCGGCAAATGTGTTGTCTGGATTTAATGATCATAAATAATGCAACTCTCATTCAATCACAACACAGCCTCAGGTAATAATCAGAACATCAGATTAAGCCGCTCACACATTGAAATAACCATTAGACAGTGCTGAGATAATGTGATATTTGCAGCTTTATAATGGCCATTAGCTAACATTAATAAACAAGATTGATAAATGGCCTATTTAGCCTCTATTTTACAGGTTTTTTCACGTTCAGGAACTAATAATGATTTGACTATGTAAAAAAAACACTGAGTTCAGGTACAAACACTGCACATGTTAAAGTGGCAGGAAACCTCGGCTTCATCAAAGCAATTAATTACAATGATTAGTGAGACTTTAAAATAGAGGCAGCAATAGCATTCATTTTCATTGTATTAAATAAGCAGGCAAGCTCGAGGCTTTTGGCAGAACTGGTTTAAGGTAGATCTGATTTTAAAGAGCAATCCCTTCTGAATGTATTTATAAATGGATACTTGCCCCTCCAGGGCATCCAGAGTTTTTTTTTTTTGCAGTGTAATTACCTTTGATAAAGAGCATTAGATGCCCTCTGTCCTCTGCCAACCAGAACAGTAACTTTCATTCTGTGTAATCTGATCCTATAATTTCACTGAAATATAGAACGCCGGAGGTATCTGGCAGCCACTTATTTCCCTATTCCCTATTGAAATAACATGCCTTAAATATGTTTGGCCCTATATTATGATGGGGGAGTCAGGGCTGATAGCTGTCGACCAAATGATTGTTGAACATCACATATCTATGACCAGCTTAAAGGGGTTGTCCAGTTTAGAAAACCCATTTTTTATATATCCTTTTATGGAATTCTTAGTTAATATAGGGAATTTTCTGTTCAGAATCCTCATCTCCTGGCCAGTGTGGAGAGCGGTTACAAAGAGTGTCTCTCGTGTCTTGTCCTGTATTACACAGATAGCACAGTGATATGAATGCACACTGTGTAATGCTTCATTTCACCTGTGGTGGCACTGCAGGGAAATTGAACACTTACTGCCAGGTTTCCCCACAGATTACAGCCGATCGCTGGGGGTCCTATCAGCGGGACACTTTGTTATCAGCTTATTGTCAAGGGACCATTCAAACAAGTAAGGATTGTCCAAAGTGGAGAACCCTTTCAATGGGAAAGTACATTAAAAGTGATATGATATGTCACAGATTCATGTGAGAAAATACCAATGGTGTAGTCTGTGATCTCCGACCACCAGATTTCCAGAATAAAGGGATTCTTTAGTGAGCTGAAACCTCTTTTTGTTAGACAAAAATCTGACAACATATTTATCAATAACTGGGTACTGAGAATGTCACATTTTAAAGGGGTTTCCCACGAGGGACGTTTATGACATCAGAGGCGTAGCTAGGTTCTCCTGCACCCGGGGCAAAGATTCAGATTGGCGCGCCCCCCCCCCCCAACTTATTTCCCGACATCTCCTTCCCCCTCGCCATGTTTTCTTTCCCTACCAATCAATGAGATGTAATTTTTTATTCACAATTTTTTTAATGTAACTCGAGTGTAAAAGCATTTCTACATTTTACAAGCGATGTAGTTCTATAATGTAATTAACATAAAAATAAATTAAAAGAAAATAAATTAAAGCGGCCACACCACACAGCCCCCTGTAGATAGTGCCACACACAGCCCCCTGTAGATAGTGCCACACACAGCCCACCTTGTAAATAGTGCCACACACAGCCCCCCTTGTAAATCGTGCCACACAGCCCCCCTTGTAGATAGTGCCACACACAACCCGCTGCCCCTTTGTAAATAGCGCCACGCTCCCCCCCTTTTAAATAGCGCTACACTCCCACCCTTTTTAAATAGCGCCACACTCCCACCCCTTGTACTTAGCGCCACACTGTGAACAGACCGGTGAGCAGTAGCCTACCGCTACCACTCTCCGCTCTGCCTGGTGTGACTTACCAGAGGAGCCGAGGAGGTCATTCGGCGCAGGCAGCGGCAGAGTTTCTTCTGACTAGGGTTGGTGACAGCCAGGGCCGGCCTTAGGTTGGATGGCGCCCTGTGCGGGACTCTCTATTTCCGCCCCCTACACAAACCAAAAATGAACCACATATATGGACACGCTGGATCATATGTACTGTACATACATAAAGACAGATATTTAGACATACAGGCAAATATACATACATACATTCTGGAATACATACATACAGGTAAATATATAGACGTACAGACACATATACGCACACACACCGGCATATAAATACACAGACAGGAACATATACAAATACATAAAAGGCACAAATATACAAGCACAAAGACACATTCACAAACAGACCCATATATACGCACACATGCACATATGTACACAGAACAGATAATGTAGTAGATGTTACCTGCAGTCCTATGTAACAACACAGATAACACAGTGATAACTCTCTAAATACAGATAGTAGTGTTACCTGCAGTCCTATGTAAGACCACAGATAACACAGTGATAACTCTCGGAGTACAGATAATGTAGTAGCTGTTGCCTGCAGTCCTATGTAACACCACAGATAACACATTGTAGCAGAGCTGAGATTGTAATTTAGCACAATGTGTTATCTGTGGTGTTACATAGGACTGCAGGCAACAGCTACTACATTATCTGTAATCAGAGTTATCATTGTGTTATCTGTGGTGTTACATAGGACTGCAGGTAACACTACTATCTGTATTTAGAGAGTTATCACTGTGTTATCTGTGGTGTTACACAGGACTGCAGGTAACACTACTACATTATCTGTGCTCAGAGAGATATCACTGTGTTATCTGTGGTGTTACATAGGACTGCAGGTAACATCTACTACATTATCTGTACTGTGTAGCAGAGCTGAGATTGTAATTTAGCACACAGTACAGATAATGTAGTAGATGTTCCCTGCAGTCCTATGTAACACCACAGATAACACAGTCATATCTCTCTGAGTACAGATAATGTAGTAGTGTTATCTGCAGTCCTATGTAACACCCCAGATAACACAGTGATAACTCTCTGAGTACAGATAATGTAGTAGATGTAAGAGACAAACACATGCAGAGACACAGACAGACACACACACACACACACACATACACACACACACACACATATACACACACACACACTGTAACATATACACATACAAACACAGAAACACACATTACACACTACACACACAGACACTCACCATGTCTCCTTGCTGACAGGTCAGCACGGGCTGTGGGCGGAGCTTCCTCTCTGCTTCTCGGCAGAGCACAGAGCATAGAGTAGAGGCAGATGCAGGGAGGCTGCAGCACGGGAGTGGACATGTCCCCTGACCTGAGTCATCTGACCTCATGTCACTGACATGAGGTCAGGTGACTGGACTGGTCCACTCCCTGGCCGTCACAGACCCCAGTCAGAACGCCGTAATGTCCTGGCTCTTCCTAAGCTGCTGCAGGTGTCCCACATACGGGGCGCCTGTCAGCAGCGATCAGCTGCTCTTCGGCGCCCCCCCTTCCCTATCCTCCGGGTTGCGCCCGGGGCATATGCCCCGCCTGCCCCCCCCCCAGCTACGCCCCTGATGACATATCGACAGGATATGGCATAAATTTCAGATAGATGTGGGTCCCACCTCTGGGACCCGCACCTATCTCTAGAACCGGGCCCCTTAAACCCTGTTCTTGCTTTGTCTGCTATCGCTGTGTCCCGGCCACTTCCTGACTTTATGGTCGGGAGTTACAAAAACAGCGTAGCTCGCTGAGCTACGCTGTTTCCGTAACTCCATAGTAGTGAATAGCAGTCATGGAAGCAGTGTAGCTTGCGAGCTACGCTGTTTCCGTAACTACCATTCAGTTCTATGGGGCTTACGAAAACAGCGTAGCTCAGCAAGCTACACTGTTTCCACCTTTATGGTCGGAAATCAGCCGACACACACAGAGGTAGAATAGGGTTCAGGGGCCCCGTTCTAGAGATAGGTGTGGGTCCCAGAGGTGGGACCCGCATCTATCTGATATTTATGACATATCCTGTGGATATTTCATAAATGTCTCTCGTGGGAAACCCCCTGTAAGTAACAGAAATCTCAAATTGATTCGTATCAAAGGGGTTATAGCTATCTACAGATCCCTGGTCTCAGATCACAGACTTCACCAACGTGATCTTATCACATGTGTCTATATCATATCAGATCAATTTGATTGGATTTCCCCTTTAATACAAACCTGTCACATTGAAAATACAGTCTGATTTGTAGGTAGCAGGTTATAGAGCAACGGGAACTGAGCAGATTAATCTTTTTGTGGGAAGAGATTCGGTATAACCTGTAATTTATTCATATAAGTCTCTGTTCATTCTGGGCTTATGAGTCTGAGGGGAGTTCTCACTCAACGATTGACAGCCCTCCCTCTATAAGTATGCATACAGAGATCACTGTCAATCACTGAGTAGGACCGCCCACTGGACTCATAAGCCCAGAATGAGCAGAGAATAAAATACAAGTTATACTGAATCTTTAGCACAAACATGAGTCTGTTCAGTTTCTCCTGCTCTATAACACACTGCATGTTAGCATGACAGCTTTTCTTCAGTTGAGGTAGCATAAAAAAAAGAGATAAACCCCCCAAAGCCCATGCAATTTTACCAAAACCGTATGTTCTGTGGAGAGAGGATCAAAATCTGGATTGTTCCAAATGAACAGGATTTTTTTTATTTATTTTTTTTAAAACATTACTAACAGTTTAGCTGAGTTTACATGAACTCCCAAAATGCAGCTGGCTATCCAGTCTGTCCCAATATGATATTACTGTACAGTGTCTGGTGTAAAGACTTCACTTCTTAGAATTCTAATCACCAGAAAAGGCTCTGTATAAACTTCAGCAAGGAATGCTGAGGGATTTCAGCTCTAAAGCCTGCAGAATTGTGAATGCAGCTCTGAAGTATAATACAGATTGTGACTCAGGATTAGTACAAGATAAGTAATGTAATGTTTACAAAGTTACTCAATATTTATGAAGACTAATTATGTAAGTGAACTCTAAAATGCTATTCAGAGATGAACATTCACTTTAAGAAAATATAAGTACAACTTTTGCATTACCCTGTATAATTAACTTTTGGAATGTTTTATGTGATGTGATTTTACTTATAAAAGAAAAAGATTATTTAAACAGAAATGCATAGTGTAACTTTTTTCTAAAATATAATTGATTAAAGAGAATTAAAATTGAACATCCAAGATTTAGAAGTCTGGGGACCTACATTGATACACAAAATATTTTTGAATAGCCTGATTATGTTGTTCTATAGACAGAATACAGGCTGCCATATACAAAAGACTGCACTCAGGCAAAAAATATTTTCTCAGATTAATAAAAAGAAGGGGGGGTTACTAAGATGGTTCTGGCATGGCAGGTGCTCAAGATGCTGTGTTCCAGGTGTGGGTTTAACAATCTACTTTGCCTTGACCAGCAAATTTGTGCCCCTGGTAAGGGAAAGTCTAGCTTTGCCACTGTAAAACTTGAGCAAATCCAAAAGTAGAAGTTTAGAGAATAGAAGAAGTTTAGTAAGCGGCTGCTCATGCATTGTCCTGATATAGTGGTGTAGGATCACCGCGATCTTTTTTCTGGTATACTGGAATAGACTATGACATGAGTATTTCTGGCTAAAACCATCTATTTGGAAAATTCAAAAATGTTGGCTTTACGTAAAGAAAATAAAAATACTTCAGTCAAGTTTTCCTGTGAATGTCTTTATTTTTTAATTTCAGTACAGATGTAGTTTGCAGTGCAGTATACAACTATATACATATGACAATAAGGTGAGTTTTTAGCTTGCCAGCAAGGGAGACATTGTAGAAATTGACTATTTACATATCCTGCCTGCTTCTGGGGAGGGGGGACCGGAGCACTCAGTCACAACCACTCTCTAGATTTAGGTAGCTCAAGAAATGACAAAAACACAACAAACATCATTGTGCATTAAATAAACATGAAAAACTTGGAATGGGGTTAAATACAATCATGTTGTTATATATAAAAGAACAACAAATAATGAAGGCTCCTGCAGCTGTAGGGTTTGCTTGGATTATCTGAACCCACTTGTCATAAATAGAACACAAGTCACAAGTAACAAAAAGATCAATCAATTTCCCAGCATGCTCAGGGAGAAATTCAAAGGACTAGCCTTAAAGGGTTGTATAAGATTAGAAAAACGTGGATGCCATCTTTCAAAAACAGCGCCACTCTTGTCCATAGGAAGACAAGATGGGATTTGCATGAATTTACCTAGAGGGCCTGGCTTTTTAGGGGGAGCGAGTATCAGAATCAAGCTATATATTTGTATGGTCTAGCCCTGAGTCTGTGTCTGGGGAAATGTAAAGAAAACACAACTGTTAATGCAGAAAAATTCTGGACAAAGTTTTAGCTTATTATTATTATTATTATTATTATTATTATTCCCTTCAAGCTATTGCTTCTGCTTACAGGACCTGAGGTCTTATCTTCATCTCTATAAATGGAATGGAGAATTCATGACCTTTCCAAGGCTCCCAGTTAACTCCCTGGAAAACAGAAAAAAAAGATTCAGAAAACGTACGCATGTGTAAAAGCAAGTTAACTGGAAAGTAATAGGTTACTTAAAGGAACCCTAAACCTAAGGTCTGAGGCATTTAGGTTCCTATTACACGGCGTGGGCCGTTAAAACAAGCGCCGATCAGCGATACAGCTCTTTGATCGGCGCTCTTTTGCTCCTTTCACGAGGAGCTATGATCAGTAATGTATGGGGACGAGCGCTCGTTACAATGATCGCTCGTCCCCACACATTTCTTTCATGTCAGAAGCACCTCTCCCTGTTTACATAGGTAGATATGCTGCAGACAGGGATAATATTTTGGCTGCAGAAACGATACGATCAGCCAATGAATGAGCGTTTGCTTGTTCATCGACTGATCGTTGCCCTGTTTACGCATGATCAGGAATGAAGGTTCTGTGAACGCTTGTTTGCCCGATAATTGACCCGTGTAAAAGGGCCATTAGAATTGCTATGTAGTTGAATGCGGGTACGTAGGCTCAGAGATCTATAGGAGGCACAGAGATAATGGGACATCTTAGTAGTTGGAACAAGTTAAAACCATGTGTTTATTTAATCATAGTATAGTTCATAAGCTGTGAAAATTACATAAAATCTATCCTATATCTATTCTTCTCATCCCCATCATCTCTCTTTCTCACACCTTGCCTTATTAGCCGGGGTGTTTCAATATGGAATACACAGGTAGCAGTCACACCCAGGGCTTAGTATCTGAGGGGGCACAGGCGCACCCTGCCACATAAGAAGACACTAGTATCATAAACGGCTAGGTGGAGGGCCCGGTTACAGATTTTGCATTGTATTGAGACCCTGGAGTTTAAGTTAAGCCAAGGTTTGGTAGCTCGGTCAGATTTCGCTATATGAACTGTAAAGAGTTGCTGATGACTGTCATTTTTTCTTTTCTGAATTCACTGTTGTCCTGGGCTTATAATCTGTCAATAGTGGATTATTCAGAATATTTTTAACGTGTGTAACAGTTTATACAGGAACAGAATGTATAAAGTATTATAGTTATTACGTTACAATAATTGTGCCTTAGGTTGGTTGGTGCCAGCTGCAGTACCTTCTACTGACAACCCCCCCCCCCCCCCCCCATTATGGTGTACTATATTCTGCACAAATAATACAATCTTGCATTGTATAAATATCCATACTATTCAGTGTCGAACTATCATTGCCCGATCATTAAACTAGGGAGTGTGCAGCTGCCTTTCCATAAATTCAGATACCAAGGGTTGGCTGCAATCTCAGGTTCCCAGAACATCAGGACCAGTGGCGCCGATGTGCCCGGCACAAATGCATACTAGGTGTATGCCCTGTCAGCATGTCTGTGCAGGAGCATCTTTTTTTAAAACTTTATTACCAACATGACAACATCACCTAGAGACAGGGAAGCATGCTAGACATAAAAACAAGTGCATACATTGACCGTTAAAGACGACGTTCAGTGGTAACACAACTTTCCATCCTTGCACCCCATCTGACTGTTTACCACACTCTACACTTCTTTTACGTATTCTGTACTTACTATTTGAACTGCTGCCTTGTCTGTGTTTTTAAAAAAGCCTCCATCTTAATTCTTAGATTTGCCCAGCTTTCTCTTCCTCTCTGCTTTGCTATCAATCCCATAATGCTTCAGCACAGCATCACATGACTCGCTAAAGACCAAGCCACTTCTGCATGCTGGGGGACACTGTGATTATCATTCTCTCTATATTCTCCTATATAAGCTGAGAAACCATAAGTATAGAGACAGGGAGGCTGCACTATATTCTTCTACATTATACCTGTGTGATAGGAACCTAAGTATCAGTGGTGGCTGATGATAGAATTTTCAGCCCCCCCCCCCTGTGTAAAACTAGAGTGGTACAGGAACTGCTGAAGCCTGTGATGGGTGACACATAGATCTCCATTGACTCAAGTAGAGAAAAATTGTCACCGAGCTGGATTCACACTGCTGCTAAGCAACCATCCCAGTCTAATATATAGGGATAGAAGCCGCAAGAAAAATAACCGGTGAGAGACTGACACATGGAATACCATAATGGTACACATGGAAAAGTATAGTTTTGGCCGGGCTGTGCCTTTAAGTAGTTGTTGCAATGATCACAATAATAAGTATTATTCCAACACCTGCACGTGTTCCCCCTCTATTGATCACAAAGACTAAAGTGCTTCTAGAGAAGGAGAGCACTGCACAGATTCACACTGCTCATGGGAAAGAGGACTGAACTAGTCTAAGGCCCCCCACCTTCTATAGGAGACGCAGGGGGTCTCCTTGCGTATAATATAGAACGCAGGCACAGGTCAGTAAAGCCGACACAATTTTACATAAATGCAGTATTTGTGTGAATACTTCAGCTTTTAGTGAATACAATATTCTATTATCTCATTTCTCTAAAGAAATTTTCGAGCAGGCAGAGATGTGGCACAAAGTGGAAAGCTTTTGAATTCATGTCTTTAAACTAAAGTATATTATGTTAATGGCTTTGGCAGAGAGCCAGAAATAGCAGTAAAATTATGTAAATGTCTAATTTCCTATCAGTCGTTTTCTGCAGAAGCCTGAAATCAGCAGAACGGTCATTGTCTCCAATGGAGATCAGACCCTACACCAACTGTTTTTTCAGTAGAAGGCAGCAGAAGTGACAGCAAATCTATTCTGAGACATTTTCTAGAGTAATATACCATAACAAGGAGCCTTAATGGCTATGTACACCTTCGAAATCTTTTCCTTTTTTTTATATAAAAATGTGTATCAGTGTGTTTGGTGCAACATTCAAAATAATTTTTATTAAAAACTATTTTTACTTTTTGAGATACAGCTTCTTTGTATCCTGTATACAGAGCAGCTGTATCTAGTGCTGAAATCTGTGTCCATCATGTCAGCACACTGACGGGTTCAGTGTCAGCGGGTACTGGATGTCTCTGACATGCAGGATCGAGCTGTTACCGATAACATCGAAGTTCATAACTTAGATGTCAACGATAGCAGGTGGAGTATGCTTGACAAAGGCTGCATTCAGCAGCTGATACGTTGCACTACTTCATTGCACATATGGGAGAATGAATCCACCTATTTGATATTTTCAACTTGGAGTGCTGCCTCTTTCTCTTGTTCTTGTCTGTCGGCTTAGCATATCATCACGTACACATCCACTGCAGACTGCCATAACGTCATTAGGGCCTTTCCAGTGGCGGTTATAAAATTATTAGGGCTTGTAATAAGGAACTTATATGGTGCTCCAATAAACTATCTGAGCTCAGGCACCGGCCACTTTTGGTAAATGTTATAATTTTTATAACATTAAGTTAACTTCAATTTCCACCCAAACATTAGTCATTGATGTAATTATCATTTAGCTATAAACTAGATCATAGAAATAAGAGAACAGAAAAAAATGGCTCCATTAAATTTCCATGAGCCTGAATAGAAGTTCAATCGAGTCTAGCAACACTTACTAGCTACCTCTTAGGACAAGTTCTGAACACAACAAAATGGTCTATAATACATTAGTTTCTACATTTTAGTCAAATAATGGCGAAAGTTACCATATTTTTCGGACTATAAGACACACTTTTTGTCAAAAAAAAAACTGAGCTGTAATCTTGTTGTGCGTCTTATAGTCCGAATGCAAGCAGCTGCCAGTGTATGAAGAAGCAGGACACTGAGCTCTGTGATTCAAAAGTCCCTGCAGTGCAGTGTTATAGAAGCAGCATGTCCTGTGCTGTGTGTAAAAAAATCTGTTATCTGCTCACTGAACAGTCACATGCTACACACGAAATTATGTAAAATCTGACAGGTCAGTGAGCAAATAGCAGACATTTGTACACACAGAACAGGAATCTGTGCAGGTACTGATCTGGAAGGACCTTCTAGCCATACCCCCTCCTCCTATGCATCAACTCTAAAGCAATGACCTGAGCAGATTCATCCCTCATTAACCCCTGCCTCTCCACTCCTCTGATGTCTGGTGAGTTCAGGAGAGGGTGAAGGCACAATAGCTGCCAAGACATTGTATCCCTGTGACTGGCATTGTATTGGGGCACTGTGGCTGGCATTGTGGTGGGGTACTGGACCTGTACCATATCGCCTGAATAAGAATATTATTCATAGGAAATGTACAGTAAAAAAAAACAACAACTCTTTCTCCTCTTTTAAGCTTCATATTATGTGTGCGTCTTATGTTTCAGTGCGTCCAATAGTCTGAAAAATACAGTATGCGTTTTTATTATTTTTTTCATACCTGACTGTGATTGTTATCACCATACTGCCCATTAGGATTGGCGAGGTGGCAGTTCCTGTACCAGAAGGCGCCACGATGTGATAGAGCACAATTAGTGAGTGCCAGATCATTATCCTTATCCGATGTACTGAATTTCAATCCGTTGTGATATTTAAGAGCATCGCCTAAAAAAAGAGAATCATAAATAACATAATAGCAAAATTGTCAGATATGTCAGATTACCCATAAATGATCAGGAAATTCCCACAAATGAGATTATGATTGAGTATTTTCTGCAAGACGTTCAAGAAATCAACGAGTTCTGGTGCCTTCTTGTAATAGCAGCAGCACAGTACTACGAAAATCTAGAATCTTTAGGAAGGTTATTTAGAAGTGACAGTATTACCTGCTGTGCCAGAGTAGTTGTCAACTATCAGTTTGTATCTTTCCTTAGAAGTACCAACAGTGAAGGTGCGATAAACAGCATATGCAGACTCATCTCCAACCCGGAGGTCCACACGCAACTCATACTTCACTGGAGTAGATGTAAGTTTATGAATCCATTCCAAACCTGCACCGATATAAATAAAAATAGTTTATATTTCTGAAAAACAGATACCTGTACATCAAATTCTACCCGTTGTACGCAGAGATAATAGTTTTATTACCATAGTCACAGATTAAGGGTACAGATTATTATTATAAATTATATAGGCCCAATTATCTGTGCATCAACATTTACATACACATTGTCAGGGGCGTAATTATAGGGGGTGCAGAGGTAGCAGTAACCCCAGGACCTTGATACCTGAGGGGGCCCGAAAGACCCCTCTGTCACATAAGAAGACACTAGGATTATAATGGTACATGGTAAGTGAGCGGCCCTGTTAGAGATTTTGCAATGGGGCCCAGGAGCTTCAAGTTACACCTCTGCACATTGTAATATTCCCTTGGTTTTACTTACCAAGCCAGAATTCATCACTGGGGTCTCCAAATCCCTCTATGTATGTCCTCCAGCGCTGGAAAAAGTCAAGCTTGCCACTAGTCCTTCTCTGGAAAACCTACAAGGTGAACAACAATAATGAGAAAATTGTAGATAAGCCCTAAGTATAAAACTTGACCATATAATACATCTTAGGGCACTTACAGTCCATCCACCTCCATCTGTATCCTGGTCACAATACACTCTGATTCCTGGTGTGTTCTCCCCTCCAGGGTATATAGTATATACACCACTTACTCTGTTGCCAGTAAGTCGGATTTGGCTACAGTCCACAGGGAATTTAATTATGAGTGCCACTGGTAGGGAAATAATGAGAAAGGCACCATTAAGATGATCATGTTATTTCAATAAAAGATCGTAACTATTTTATCTGTAGAATTTTTTATTTCAATGGGCAAGATAAAAAAACGTTACATTACATACAATTTTAAATATGCAACCATATACAGTATACATGAATACCACCCTAGTATGGCCTACAAACTCCTATGTACAATAAATATAGTTTCAGCGGAATAGCTCTCTTGGTCACCTAGTGGTAAAAATCTGTATTGCATATGTTAGAAAGCTACATTTCTTGGCTGGGGTGAAATTCAAGCAATAGTGATGATGAGTGTAACTTTACAGAGTGTTCAGTTTATAACCTACATCCATTTCATTTCTTACCAGTGAGGAACATGGTGGTGGCTTGTCGGCTCTTCCGTTCTCCTTTGTAAGCCCTCAAAAACACATTGTACTGGGCTCCTTTCTTCAGACCCTTAAGCTCATAACTCTTGCTTGCAGCATCTAATTCAATCTCCTGTAATTGACAGATAAACCAGTCTTTTTCTGCACTATTTCACGCATTTTTCTGTCTTTGAATACTTTTCTACAACCGCTATAGAATCAACATGATAATGCTAGATCCCAAGATAGGCAGATAGGCGGGGAATTTTAATAGATGCTCTGGAAGCCCAGATGACTACAGACTACAGGACATCGTAAAATAGCTTTCATATTCTGTTTTGAAATTCCCAGCATGCTTACACTGGCTACATACTGGATCTTTAGAGGTGCTGAAGATAAAGATTCCTATAATAATATTACCTCTAAGGTGGAGCATTACATTAAATAGTCAGATCTTTTCATTTAACTTATATATATTTTCGAAAGTTTGTTTGAAGCAGGATTTTTCATTGGTTTAAAATGGATCACGTCATCGAGGCCACCATACTAACAGGATGTGCCAAGGGGGAAGTTGTCTTTATTCCTAGATAATATTGATGGTTATGGATTCTTTCTATCATCTCCAACCTCTAATAACACACACTTCTTATGTACCATCTATTATTATTATAAGCGGGGCACACATTGCGGTTATCGCATACACCACTACACACATTTACTTTCCCTGGAGCTGCATCGTTCCTCTGTTATTGGACTTGAGGCGTCCGGCGCCCGTCGTACTGTGCATGCGCAGGGAGCTGCACCGTGTTTCTCCTGGTGTCGCCGCGGCGCATGCGCACTGGGTACGAGAGGTGTGGTGCTTGGTCCTGCCCCCGGTTGTTGCATTGGGCATGAGTGGAAGGCCGCGATGTGCACGGGTGGGGGGTGTTCTCGTGCTGCACTGGGCATGCACGGAGTCAAGCATCATGCAACATCTATACCGTAAGTCAACATCCCGACCAACGCCGGGTATAAAAGCTAGTATTATATATGTTTGCTTCAATCTTTTATGACGTGTTTTTGCCCAATATAAGAAGACTATAAATAAATTATTGTAAACTATAGTACATAAATAAACTATATTACTATTTGTGCAAATCTCTAATGTTGTATTAGGTCCAACATACTGTGCTGATTGATTACTTAATATATCTTTATAGGTCTTGGAGCTCACTCAGTTTGTCTTATACAGAGATCCACATCCCTATAGACAGACATATAGTAAAATAATTAAATTCTAGATGCCTGAAGTCACCACTAGAGGGAGCTTAGGAGCCTATTGCATACTGTTCACTGTCTAAGGCTTCATTCACATCTGCATCGGGGCTCCGTTCATGGGTTTCGTTGGAGCTTTCCGTCACGGGAACCCATGAACGGAAACCATAGGTTTTCCGTTTGTATCACCATTGATTTCAATGGTGACGGATCCATTGCAAAATGGGTTCAGTTGTTTTGACGGTATCAATAGCATAGTCGACCACCGTAGTCATAGTGGTTTCCATTTGTTTCAGTTTGATTTCCGTTCATGGGTTCCCCTAACGGAAAGTTCCGACAAAACCCATGAACGGAGCCCCAAAGCAGATGTGAACGAAGCCTTAATGGTACAGTATGTAGTAAGCTCCTTAGCTCCCTCTTGTGCTGGCTGAAGGAACCCATCATTTTATTATTCCAATCTGTATCTATGCAGGGGATTTGGAGCTCTATATCATAAAAATGGAGTTCCAACCGCTACAAATACTGTATATGTTAAGAGATTCATCAGTACAACATTTTGTACCTGTTTAAATAAAAAAAATAATTGCTGAAGGGTGGACATTAACTTTAAAATGCTTGACTATGTACAGAACTAGTTACATATAGCAAATTTTTTTTCCTTCTCTGGCTGCTTAAAGAGGCTCTGTCACCAGATTTTGCAACCCCTATCTGCTATTGCAGCAGATAGGCGCTGCACTGTAGATTACAGTAACGTTTTTATTTTTTAAAAACGAGCATTTTTGGCCGTTATGGCCATCTTTGTATTTATGCAAATGAGGCTTGCAAAAGTACAACTGGGCGTGTTTAAAAGTAAAAGTACAACTGGGCGTGTATTATGTGCGTACATCTGGGCGTTTTTACTTCTTTTACTAGCTGGGCGTTCTGACGAGAAGTATCATCCACTTCTCTTCAGAACGCCCAGCTTCTGGCAGATCACGCTGTGACGTCACTTCCCCAGGTCCTGCATCTTGTCAGACGAGCGACGACACATCGGCACCAGAGGCTACAGTTGATTCTGCAGCAGCATCAGCGTTTGCAGGTAAGTAGCTACATCGACTTACCTGCAAACGCCGATGCTGCTGCAGAATCAACTGTAGCCTCTGGTGCCGATGTGTCCTCGCTCGTCCGACACGATGCAGGACCTGTGAGTGACGACACAGCGTGATCTCTCGAGAACACGCTGTGTCTGCACTGCCAGAAGCTGGGCGTTCTGAAGAGAAGTGGATGATACTTCTCGTCAGAACGCCCAGCTAGTAAAAGTAGTAAACACGCCCCGATGTACGCACATAATACACGCCCACTTGGACTTTTACTTTTAAACACGCCCAGTTGTACTTTTGCAAGCCTCATTTGCATAAATACAAAAATGGTCATAACTTGGCCAAAAATGCTCGTTTTTTAAAAATAAAAACGTTACTGTAATCTACATTGCAGCGCCGATCTGCTGCAATAGCAGATAGGGGTTGCAAAATCTGGTGACAGAGCCTCTTTAAGTGGGAGGGTAGGGGGGCTGTAGTTATTTTTTATATATTATGTTTGTCATGTATTTTGTTATATTTTATAATATTATATATCTGTTTTCCAAATTTAAATGGAAAAATAAAAGAAATATATATATATTTTTTAAAAATAGCAATTTTAGACCTGAAACGCTTCACAATGGGATCAATTAAAGGCTGCTCCACCTGCTTGTAATTTACAGATATGCAAACATCTAGATACAATAACAGAGGCCACAAAAAACATCTTAAATACTATTAAATCTCAATGATATCTATCAGTGTAGAAATACACCCACTTCCGACACCATTAAGTAGATATTAAAGCCTTACTAAACAAACCCGGCTCGTATTCCTCCATCTGGCATTGCAGTAATTACTTTTACTGCAGTATTTTAGTTGCACTGTAGCATGTTTTGCTCAGTCATATATTTTATGTTACTATTCATAAACCAGGCTTTAGATCTGAAAATTAAACCCTCGGGAGTTAAGTAAAGCTCAAAATTATTTGTTTATGTCCAAGGGCTTTTGTGTTTTGTTCCTACAAGCTCTGAATTGTGCTATAATTTAGTTGCTTGTTCCAATGGTGGCTTTTGCATTAGGCCAATAATTTCAAGCTACAACGCTGCTCCAATGAATGAATTTTATTAAGTTTTGAGCTTTTAATTTGCTATCCTATGAATGAATTTTGCTTCTCCCATACGGGCATTTAGAACTTGCACTTTATTAGGAATAGGGTTTGCATAGTCTATGCACTGACTGAGTGGTTAGAATTGCTGCCCTGTAATATAGGGGCCTCAGGCTCAATTCTTGTAACAATCAGTAATATTATAGTTTTCATTCACAATATGAATGTCTGACCAATTTTAAGCCGGGTTCCACCGTAGCGTAAACGCTGTAGAATTTCCGCAATAGAATTCTGTGCGGAAATTCTGCAGCATTTAAAGTACCAACAAAGTTAATGAGATTTAGAAAATCTCAGACCCACACTGCGGGGAAAAAAACGCATTGGAAACGTTCATAAATTGACCTGCGGTGCAGAACTGAAATTTTCAGCATGTCAATTTATGCTGCGTTTTCGTGGCTTTCCTGTTGCGGGTTTTCCCCCATTGAATTCAGAGGGGATGCAAAACCAACAACAGATAGCCAAGCGTTGCGACTTTTGCGGCAAAATCTGAGCCATTCCGACGCAAAAATCTCAACTCAGAAGAAAAAAAATGTCATACTTATCCAGAACTCCCTCCTTCTTCCCCCAGTCTGGCCTCCTGGGATGATGTTTCATCCCATGTGACCACTGCAGCCAATCACAGGCTGCAGCGGTCACATGGACTGCAGTTTCAGGGAGGGTGGACCGGACGGCAAAGGACGGCGTCACCAGGACAACGGCCGGGTGAGTATGAACTTTTTTTTTTTTTCTACGCTGATTTCTGCAGCAGAAATTCCAGCCGAAAAACCGCACCACAATGTGGTTCCAGGTAGGGTATGCTGCGTAGTTTTTATGGGCACGGCCTTAAAGTGCTTGAAAGTTGATGGCTTCTTTGAATCAATATGTCGTTAATCACCCAATAAATCCATTACCTGACGGTCACCATCTTCATCCTCATAACTAAGTATGTATCCATCTATCTGAGCTACAGGTGGAATCCAAGTCAAGGTGGCTTCTGTCTGTGTGATTTCAGAGGCCTCCAGATTTTTTGGTGCATCAATGTCTAGATGAGAGTGCACAAAATAATTTAGTATAAGAAAAGCCATTATGAGATAAAGTAAAGTTCCAACTTAACACTTTAAACCATATATTAGGGAATTGCATTATTACATGCTTTCCTATTCTCCGGGAATGTCTGGGAGACTCCCCGAAAAAGAGCAGCCATTTCTCCTTCTCGCTGGTAGCATTCCGGTTGTCCGCTCTATGGTCTCTTTACTGCCAAGTCTATATTATAGTCTGGTCAGTCAGAGGAGAGAGACCAAGAGGTGGTTTTTGGTGAGTGAGTTCTGAGACCTATGGTCTGTGCTAAAGGGTGCTAGGATCTGTGTGCTATGGTCTTATAGGTGCTGGGGTGTAAAGGGTGCAGTTCATGTGCACTAGTCATAATTTAAGGAAAGTTGGGAGCATTTTGGTGGCATCAGCTCTATATGAAAAACCGGGCATACATGTGCTAATATTGGCAGGAATATGATGCAGATAATACATAGCTTCAATGGGCTGAAAGGTGTAGGTTCACTTGAAATGTATTTTGGGTGTTTGTTGCTATATCCCTAACTCAGTCAACTGTCAAGCTGTGAAAAACGAATGCAAAAAAACATAGTGAGTCAGCACCTCCTAACAAAGTGCAATACATGGTGCTAATACCTCTTAGGAACATGCCCAATCTCACCTGTCATGGCTGTAACAGAGGCTCGCTTACTCCTCTTGTTTCCTTTTTCTGCCCAGATGTGGAATATGTACTCCATACCAGGGGTGAGGTCTGTCAAGAAAGTGCTGGTCTTCTCCTTGCCCACGGCCATCTCATCACTTTCTCCATCAAGTGATGCGTATGTTAATATATAGCGATCTATTTGAGATCGGGCAGCCTCCCAGGACAAGCTGGCTGTGTCTTCACCCACGTCTGTGGTCACCAGGTTTTTAGGACCATCAATTCCTAAAGATATTTGTCGATTGTTAGTTTCTTCAGTCACGTATATTACATTATACTTTTTCACTATAAAATACCTGTGGCTCTTAATAAAGTGCACATGATTTTCTAAGTCTTTCAACTATATTCGCCACAAATGATCCACTAGTAATAAGAAAATTTTTAAGTATAACTAAAAACATATCCGTGCAGCAATAAAACAAACGTCTTAAATGCGCCACTTTTTGAGGACTGTTTTAGGGGACTGCATAACAGTAATTACATGCTCTATGGTTATTATTGATATCGCTGACTTTACAAGCAATAATAATAATAACTCCGCAGAGAGCAGGAAATCTCAAATACCCCAACATTTACCTATGGAAGACATTAGTAAAATACACGCACCAACTATGAGACTCTGTTCCCAATACATTCAGTACCCATCAACGTATCACAACAGCGTGTATGTACAGTGCATTGACTGACTACAGGTAAATGGCACCTAATGGCAGCTAATGTAGGGCAATGGTAGGGAATTAGAAATTCCCCACAGTCCCAAGTCACCCAAAGTTTGGTAACTTTGTAAATACATTGTATTACTGATACTGAACTAGCCCTGAGTTACGCCTGTATTAAAGGCCAGTGTTGCATTCACAGTTTTGATGGTTGTCATTGGAAACAGTCAACATGTTTACAGCTTAGCTCCTAAAACAAGACCCAGAATGCCAATCTCCACACCACGCTCTGAGCAGACATTAACCCAAAGGAATGCTGGGAGATTTATATTCTACAGCCCGCAGAATTGTGAATGCAGCTCTGGACTAAAAAAACATATTCCATTTTAGGTTTTTATTGCAATGTCCTGTTCAGTTTTCCTGATAATTATATGGACAGATGGTCATTTTTATCACCTCAAAATACAGGATTTGTTGGACATTAGATGAACTTTTATCCACCCCTCATTGTTTTCTATACTTTCTATTGCTTATATTACATTATCCATAGCAAACGCTGCATCTAAATCTGCATTACTACAGTGAAGGACCGACTTTGCTGTTGTGTTTACATTGTATTAAAGGGAATTTATCATCAGAAAATTACATATATTTAAATCAGGTTTTTATTATGAACATGATTGAAAAATATTGGTGCTGTTTTTTTGTTTTTTTTACTATCCACATAAAATTATTAAATATTAAAATTTTTACACTAGCTACTAGAACTATGACAATAGTTTGACGCTTCTTTTATAATTTTTTGCCTATAATGAGCGCCTAACGAGAATATTGGCTCTCGATTAGTTCCATATACATGCAATCATTGCTACTAAATGTGCCTGAACAATCGTAAGTGTGATCGTCCGGGCACATACAGTTTTATTATTGTCAGAAGCACATCCCGGTTTACACGGGAGGTTGCCGACAACCGATGATTTTAATGCCCACATAAAAGATCCGATTAGCAGACAAGCGAGCGTTTGCCTGTTGGCAGCTGATCGCTCTGGGCATGTTGCAAGTGCCAATGATCGGGAACGGGTGGTTGAAAGTGTGCTCGTTCACCCAATTATCGGCCCATGTAAAAGGGTCTTAAAGCTATAACTTTACAGAGATCTCATGGTAGTTCAACCATACACAGATGCATTATGGGTTATTAAACATCAATAAATAGTTGGCAGCTTGGTTAATACTGTACCCTTTACTATACCCACAGATAAGGCTCTGTAAACATCTCCCTTGCAACTTTCTGTTCTCTGGGGTAGTGGCTGTTCCCTATCACTTCCTGAAGACTGTAAAAATGCCCATACACATTAGATAAAAGCTGTCCAATCCTGATGATTTAGGCGGGAATAGACGACAATTTCATATGTATGGGGGTCTACCGACTCTCTGCCAACTGGAGGTGAAAAAAGGATCGGTTACATCAAGGGCATTACATCAAGGGCTCGTGTGTTGTGTAAGAACAATATATGGGTCCTTAGGTATGCTCAGCTTATACATTGTTATGTATAACAATACACCAGTATTAGTGAAATATGAAATTCACTAACATGGGAGGTAAGCCATTGCCAGAGGGATTTGGTGCTGGCTTATTCCCCTCTCCCCCTTGAAATATACATGCACGTTTTGCTGAGCATGCATGTTTATGGAGATTCAGAAGAATTAGGTCTCGGACGATTAAGCTATTGTCCGACAAAAATCGAAAGCATATGGGGACCTTAATAATCTATTACATCTTTCTGTCAATTAACTTCCATTCATTTCAACTGCCATAAAGCACATGCACCCTGCTGTACAGTCTGTACAGACAGTACAGGAAGAGAGTATATTTCTCCAATATGGCCGCCCCAGGGAAGGTAAGGGAGTTTTCTAGAGAGAAGAAACTCACGGCCTATCCTCAGGATAGGCCATAAATATCTGATTGGTGGAAGTCCGACTCTCGGCACCGCCACCGATCAGCTGTTGATTGCTATCGCTTTACAGAGAGTGCAGGAGCGGGGGAAGGAATGAGCGCAGCTCAGAGCAGAATTACCATTCTCAATGTTCCTTTTATCTATTCCTCTCCCATGTGGACCCAGAAAATGGAAGTAAATTTGCTTCCTCTTCTGTCTTTTAATATCCTTTGTTTGAAAAATAATACAATAAGAAGTTGTCACAAAGAAGACAGATCCCTTTTAAGCAATTTTCATTCTTTATCATAAAACAGCTCACACTGGCATTACGCACGCCTCTACAGCTTCCTGCCTATTTTCATTTACTTGTTTTATTATGCACCAGTTTTCTTAATTAAATTAATCATAGCAAGTATATTTACACGGCTGCCTGGAGTATATAAAAGAAAATAATTAGGATTGTTTAGTACCATGGAGAAGTCTCACTGTACTGAGAATAAACTATTGCTTCACAGACGCTTTAAAAGATACATAATTCAAGGATTTATGGCTTGAGGTTGATGCCAGAGATGGGAAAACACAAATAATGAAATTGTACAAGACTGCAAAATAAGCGATATTTATCTGAGTGATGTACAAGGCAGCCTGCTGATTATATATACGCTACGATACCCATGAGTACTTGTGTGCCCTGAGATAGATATTGCAAATAAGGCATTTCATGTGGTGCTTGCTGGGTAAATAGTACTGTTTAATAAAGAATCACAGAGAAGCCGGAAATCACAGCTCTCAACAGATACCACCTAAATTTGCATGAAGGAAGATAAAACGAAATATATGTCCGTGTAGCGGCTACACAATAATTTGTACATGAAGGGATGTAAATACCATATTTAATGTCTTACGGTACGCTCATGCAATATTCATTGGTGACACTTGCTCAGAGAGTGTGTGACAGGTCGTAATATAAATATCCATCCAGTGCATATACTGATTAGACTGGCGAATGCATTCACGAACGACTGTCAATGACAGGAACGATTGCTCGTGTGATGAAGTGGTTGCTTGATCAATTGATTGAATGAACGTTTGTGTCATTTAATGATGTGCAAATAAATCATTGATGAAGTCAGCAAATGATTGTAGGAATAAAGAAATGATTTCATAATTACCAGACATGGTCGTGTCCAATAGAACTGATCAAGATAATCAGAGTCTACTTCACTCCATGTCTCTGCATGTATAGTATTAAGAGACATGCTGGAGTAATAACTAACTATACCTAAAACTATACTTGGTGGGTCTCCATGGCACCATAGTTGTCACAGCCACTGGGAGGTCCTCAATGGTTATGCAAGAAGATGCATTGTGGTCAGATAGCTGGGGCATATCTCAGCCAATAGGCAATCGCAATGCTGTTGAATGATGTTTATGGGGCACTTTATACAGAATCGGAAAATAATATGGCCGTGTAAAAAAACTTTTTTGGTGCCGTACTTTACTGTTACTGTTTTGCTTTACACTAAAAGGGTAACTAAATATTCAACAAAAATCTGACATGTCATAGTGACATGTCAGAAGTTTTGATTGGTGGGGGTCCGAGCACTGAGACCCCCATCGATCGCTAAACCAAAGCGGCAGAAGCGCTCGCGTGAGCGCTAAGCCGCTTCGTATCTGTTTGGCTTTTTCCGGTAGTAGCGGTGTACGGGCTCAATAGAAAGTCTATGAGCCCGTACACCGCTTCATCGGCTTTCCGGAAAAAGCAGAACAGAAACTAAGCAACTTAGCGATCACACGAGTGCCTCTGCTGCTTCGTTTTAGCGATTGGTGGGGGTCTCAGTGCTCGGACCCCCACCAATCAAAACTTCTGACATGTCACTATGACATGTCAGAAGTTTGTTGAACATTTAGTTACCTTTTTAGTTTAAAGCAAAACAGCAACAGTAAAGTATGGTACCAAAAAAGGTTTTTTTACACGGCCATATTCTTTTCCAATTCTGTATGAAAAAGGTTCTGTGCGAACCTGCTATACTTAAAAGGGTATGGATGTTGGTTGTGGGCATCTGCACCCTCTTAACTGCCCAGATTTTAGGATGAAACCAATGAAAAACACTTATAGAGTTTACACCTCAGCTCATTGACACAGTCAGAAGCCAATATATGAGTCCACTGGTAGGATGGACCATGAGGTCTAGGACTCCTTCAGCAATATAATGTGCACTTAAACTTTCAGGGTGGGGACTGAGATGCATTTTTTCTAACAGTATAGTGTTCCTCTGGTGACAGATATCTTTCCACAAGGCCCATTTAACACTTTCTCCTATACTAAATCCGTGCACTAGACACCACAGATTTACGACCATACCTGTTATTCCTACTACAGATGAAGCTTTTCCTTCCCGTCCTCCTTTTACAGACTGGACACTGATATCATACGTCGTGCTGGGCTGTAGACCTGAGAAATTAAATGCAAATAAACACATTTAATACTTTTTTTTAAATAATTTCTGTCCCTAGAATTTAATGTATAATATCTTGCTGAGCAATACTGCGGCGAATCACAGGAACATCGGTTCCTTGGAAACAAACTGAATTTGTGACGGTGTTGACGTAGTAAAAATACCATTGGTCCATATAATTACTCAAACCACGGTCTAAAATTAAGCATGCAAATTATTATAATATAATCTTTCTCGATGATCCAGTAACATTACGATAAATGAACTATGAGAAGTGTTTCTTGCAGCGGAAAGGACAGGCAATCATTGGTTCAAGGGGGGAACATCTTCCAGTTCATAAGAGTTATAGAGTATAAGGGACCTTAAAAGTAAATTTTCGGAAGATCTATGCCTAATACATGTGTTTCCATTTCATTTCTTTGCTAATGATTGAACTAATTAAGGCTGGGTTCACACGTGGCGGAATTTCACTTAAATTCCGCTGCGGACACTGCGCAGCGTTAATCCGCAGCGGAGCCGTTTGTCCATTGACTTACACTTTAATTTAGCAGTGTTCGTTTAGACGAGGCGTAAAATTCCGCTGCGGAGCATAGGCTGCGGAGCGGAATTTGGTGTCCGCAGCATGCTCTGTCTGTTGCGGAGCAGTGGCGGACTCATGGCGGAATTTCTCCATTGACTTCAATGGAGAGTCAAAATTCCGCAATGAAGTCCGCAGATCTTATGTGTGCTGCGGAGCGTATTGGTTTTACTACCATGACATTTCTTCATTCTGGCTGGACCTATGTATTTCTAGGTCTACAGCCAGACTGAGGAAGTCAATGGGGCTCCCGTAATGACGGGAGCGTTGCTAGGAGACGTCTGTAAATAGTCACTGTCCAGGGTGCTGAAAGAGTTAAGCGATCGGCAGTAACTGTTTCTGCACCCGGGACAGTGACTACCGATCTCAATATACATGTATCTGTAAAAAAATATATAAGTTCATACTTACCGAGAACTCCCTGCGTCTGTCTCCAGTCCGGCCTCCCAGGATGACGTTTCAGTCTAAGTGACGGCTGCAGCCAATCACAGGCCAAGCACAGGCTGCAGCGGTCACATGGACTGGCGCGTCATCCAGGGAGGTCGGGCTGGATGCCGAAAGAGGGACGCGTCACCAAGACAACGGCCGGTAAGTATGAAAATCGTTTACTTTCACTAGGGAAAGTGCTGTCCCTTCTCTCTATCCTGCACTGATAGGGAGAAGGGAAGCACTTTTCCCGCAGTCCGCAGCAGCTAGTCCGCATCAATGTACTGCACATTTTGTGCAGATCCGCAGCAGAATCTGCAACGCAGATTCTGTGCGGCATTGATGCGGACAGTTGCGGAGGAAATCCGCCACGTGTGGGCATGCCCTAATAGTCAACGTTTCTACTAAATGCTGCTTCTGGCCCCTGAAATGGAGGGTTGAAGGAGCTTATACTCTGGTTTGTAGTAGTGGTTCATGATGCTTTACAGGAGAATGTTTATGGAAATGTCCCCATAAATAAAAAGCAACTTATATAAATGATATCTTTAAAATTATCTCTCTCTTTCTCCAGCTTTAGTTTATTTTTCCTTTTGAAAAATTGAGGTCAGGTTACTGCGGAATACTACAACTAATTTCTATCGTGCTGAGGAAATTTATTTTATGAGTCTCATACTTTACGAGAACAAATCCTTGATGAATAACCTCATTTATACTTATCTAAGTGGAATTTCTTCTTTTCCGGGCACTTTCAGATGTAGCTGACAGTGGTTGTATTTATCTATAGTTGTATGTACTCTTTCTCTCGTCTCATCAGATTGGATAAAGGCTACATTTTACAATTGTATATTCTAACTCAAAAAAATACGCATGAAAGACTCAGATAATGGAAGATATTTTCTTATCCAGTTCCAAAAAATAGAGGCAAGATTCTTAAAAAAATGTATAAAAGTTTTTCGTATTTAATTTATTACTTAAATAAAAAAAGGTTTCTTTGATGATTAAAAACATCTGTATACATAGGTGTCTCCTTATTCCCTATTAGACACATATTGGGGTACCTTACTGCAGTGATGTACATAGAATAGAGAGGGCTCCATAGCTAAAATCTTAATAGGGTCCCTCTTTGGGGCCCCCTTCCCATTCATAATAGGAAAAAAAGGCAGCATAACCTTATGACTAGTTATTCCCTTTAATCTTATAACATTGCAATGCCAATGGGGAGGTCGAGCCTTGCTTAAAGGGATTTTCCATGTTTAGAAAACGTGGCTGCTTTCTTCCAGAAACAGCGGCAAACCTGTCCACAGGTTGTTTCTGGAATTGCAGCTCATTCAAATTAATGTGGCTGTACTGCAATGCCACATATAGCCTGTGTATAAGTGTGGCACTGTTTTTGGAAGAAAGCATGCATGTTTTTCTAATCCTGGACAACCACATTAAGTTCACATCGCCCATTGGGGGCCAGGACCCCAAAGCAGCAGTCTAGTGTGCCTCTATGTTATATATGCCCTTGTACTAGTGCAAAAAAACAGTCCCTAAAACATTGTGCTTGCAAATGTTAAGCAGCTGCAGTTCTGTTCCCTTTCTGATCCCTATGATGGGAAAGGGCGGTGGCGCAATTGTTGTTGCAGTTGTGCTGTGAAACGGTAAGGTCGGGTTCGCACATGCAGGTTTGATGCCGTTTTTGGCTAGGGTTTTTGAGCCAAACACAGGAGTGGACACTAAATAAAGTAGATGTATCAGTCTTTCCTTTATGTCTTCCCTTCCTTTTGGATCCACTTCTAGCTTTGGCTAAAAAAAACTGAGCCAAAAACTGCACCAAAACTGCCTGTGTGATCCTGGTCTAAAGCTGCTGCACTAACACAGTTGTGCTCCCCCTTCTGGCAGGATCTATAATTAAGAACTATTAGTTTATAATACAATGGGGAAAGTTTAATAATACTAGAGCATCATGCAAGCAGTGCACTAGTATCTCTATCCCAATGCAGTGTTCACAAGATTCACCAACAGGGGGCACAACTTTGTTTTCAAATTAGGTATCTATCCTTTTGTTGATGGGATACTTGGTTATCTGTACAATACTTAATAATTTATTTATTATAAATGACATTTTTTATGTCTTCCAGCAGGGTAAATGCATCGGCTATCGGCTGTTACAACTGTATTACGTGCCTCTTATCTCCATTGTTACCCTGGGGGCCAACATTACATTAGCAGCTTTGACATGATGTTCAGCACAGCCTGTGAACATATGGGTAAATGAAACTGCTACCGACAGCCGTATCTATGTGAAACTTTATCTGTGTCAGAACATCCAGTTACTCAACATGTCACATGTTAAGAGCTGTAGATATCATATTCAGATTAAAAGAGACGACGCACAAGAGCTGACATATAACAAGGAATGAATATAAACTGCAAATAATCTGAATTTGTCTGGAGGTGGATAAACTTAGAGTACCTTACATAGCACCAACATGATGCTGTTCAATGCACTTACATTAGTGGGGACATCATGGTCTAATTTCATATTTAATCTCAAGTATTCACAGACTTTAGACCATTTTATAAAATAAAGGAACACTCCAGGAAGAACTAGTAGACTGTGTTATGCATAGTGCAGGACCTGAGGGGGCGGTGCTTGACACAGTGTATTAGCTTTCCATGGCGTGTTCCTTTAAGTCACTTAGCCTATGATTTTGGAGTGCATTCCTTTTCAGTAAGAACCTAAGGTGGTATGGCAGTGGTGTTAACCACTGACCCATTATGTCATCCATTATATTAAAATGTTATAGTATATGTCTTTGCCAGTTTTTAGTGGAAATATGGTAAAAAAACAATCAATATTTGCCCTGGAGCAGCCTAATAGTAGTCCTTCTGTCTCTGGATCGGATAGATAAGGATAGATGATGTTAATTTATTGTACAGATAAAACAACAATGTGTTTTTCGAGGTCGCACCGGCCTCTTCATTAGGTAAGGTACAAGTGATGCATAGGTCAGGACATATATAACATGCTTCATATATGGGGCCTGAATTAGGAATAATCCAGACTGCCGAGTTAGGTTTAAAGGGCACAATCAGATCGGCCGACATTACAATAGATATATCGCTTACATGAAACAATTGACTCATCGCTAAAAGTTGTAAAGTTTTAAGAGTTTAAAGAAATTATTAACTAATCATGTCTGTTGGGAATGAGAATGTGCATGTTGATAAAAGTAATAAAAATAAAACATAAAATATAAATTAAATATAATATAAAAATAGATAAACAAAGAGCCCAATATTTTGGTCTCTTTGTTTTTCTGTTTTTCTATTATATTTTATTTATATTTTATATTTTTAATTTTTTTACTTTTATTACTAATATGCCATTATAATAATGATCACATAACTATGCTAAAATTAGATCTTGTTTAAAAAAAAAAAAAACCTGACTATATGCCCCGTTCTTTTAGCAGGAACGATCGTCAATCCTATGGACCGATCAACATGCACATTGTCATTTTATCTTCAGTACATGTTTGCTGTGTTCCCAACAGACATGATTAGTTAATAATTCCTGTAAACTATTAAAACTTTACAACTGTTAGCGATGAGTCAATTTTTTCATGTAAGGCTTCGTTCACATCTGCGCTAGGGTCCCGTTCCAACGTCCCGTCTGAGCTTTGCGTCGTAACGGGACTCTGACTGACACAAACGGAAACCAAAGGTTTTTGTTTCCATCACCAGTGATTTCAATGGTGACGGATCCGGTGCCAATGGTTTCCATTTGTCTCCGTTGTGCAAGGGTTCCGTCGTTTTGACGGAATCAATAGCGTAGTCGACTTTGTGCGCTGTGTCTCTGTTTCTTTTGCATCCCTACTTTGCCAGTTTTTAGGTAGCATGAGTAGGAATAAAGGCATTCACAGCTCCATGTCAATTTAGCTGTCTATATAGACAGGTTATGAACAATGACTTCTATGTAATATTTTATACTTATAAGTGCAAAATGCATATTCACATTAGGTCAGTAAACAGCAGCAGCTACACGTTAGGACTGTATTTCAATATGCTGTATAGAGATAGTTTACTGATCAGTTATATGAAATCTACAAATTTAGCAGAGCTAAGTTAGACAATGGCTTACAGCTGAGCACAGTTTGTGCACAGTTCACCATGATGTGAGGATGTGGTATCTGTGGATTTTCTATAGGACTACAGTTATCATAAATCATGATGCATAGTACATAGAGAGTCCCATTATAGGACTGTTGACATGCTCGGCAAATAATTACATGTTTTTTACAGATTACAGAAAGGCCAAAGGACAGGACAAGAGTATAAGTAGAGCCTCGTCTGCTTACCTCTAATGATGTATCTGGTCTTGGGGTCATTGCTTTGGGACACTTGAACCTCTGTCTCTGCTCCTCCAGGCTGGGCAGCATACTTCAACTTAAAGTAGTCCACTCTAATATCAGGATTCTCCCATTCCACCTCCAAAGAATCCTCAGTCTCTTCAGTCACCCAGAGAGTTCCTAAAGCAGCACCATCTGAAAATGCAAAAGACAAATTACTTCCTTTAGTGTATGAAATGCCATTTTATGAAGACAATGTAGCGATAGACAGATAGATAGATAGATAGATAGATAGATAGATAGATAGATAGATAGATAGATAGATAGATAGATAGATAGATAGATAGATAGATAGATAGATAGATAGATAGACATGTATTACTTATCATCTTTATTCATTATAGTTTTTCAATTTGTCCATAAAAATGTTAGCTGTTCGTGTTTTTTGGATTAATTATCCAGAAAAAAAGGAAATATCAGGTTGTATTGTACCATATTTAAAAAAACAAACAAACACCAATTATTAGGCTATGTTCACACAGAGTTTTTTGACTAGTTTTTTGACGCGGAAACCGCGCCGCAAAACTTGTCAAAAACGGCCCTAAAATGCCTCCCATTGATTTCAATGGGAGGCAGGGGCGGTTTTCTCCCGTGAGCGAGAAAGAAGGGACATGCCCTACCTTCGGGCGTTTACTCCTCTGACCTCCCATTGACATCAATGGGAGGCAGAGAAAGCGTATTTCGCGGCGTTTTATGCCTGCGGAGCTCAATGGCCGCAGGCGAAAAACGCAGGAAAAATCGGCGTGCAGGGAGAGGAAAATCTGCCTCAAACTTCCAAATGGAATTTTGAGGCAGAAATTCCGCCTGCAAAAAAACTCTGTGTGAACATAGCCTTAGATTGGAAATGTCCGTATATTTAGACCTTCATTAGTTCTGGTGGTGACCACACAGTGCATTGCTAGCTGGAGAAGGATGCTTGTCCTAGTTTTTCTTTTCACATGTTCTGATTCATTATAAAAAAATTCTACCAGAAAAAGTTTGTATCTTACAAGTCATCGATGTCACTCCTACATAAGTTTATCTGACCCTCCTCACCAGTTTGGCCTTGAAGCGTGGCTGGATCGCTGGTGACCCCATTCTTCACTTGGTACATCAGTATTTTGTACAGTGTGCTGGCGCTCAGACCACCAATCTGGTAAAAGTCTTGGTTTGCAGAAACTTTAATTTGCCGTTTCTGGCTTTCATCTCCATAAGGATAATAACTAATATAATAATAATCCACTTCCACCAGCAGGTCCCAGGCAATGTTCAGAGAGTCTTCTGTTGTGCTGATGAGACGTAAGTTCTGCAAAGCCATCACTGTCATAGAACAAAAGCATGTAAATTACTTATAATACCCATTGATACTAAAACAGCTGATGACTTACTGCGTCTTTGTACTTCCAATGTCTCCTTTTATCCGACAAGATAATGTTTACACTGTTCAAGATGAAAACCAAAAAACATCTCATATATTAAGACCCTATTGTTTAACTCCAAGGAATAGGCGTCAATTATCACTTTCATATACATTACAACTATAGCTGTAGCAGCTGTTACGGGCCCATTCAGGGGCAGAAACGTCGTTCCGTTCTATGGGGAAGAAGTTGGTTGATTTCTGCTGCGAGCACAACTATATGTGTTCTCTTCTGTGCAGAACACCTGATATATGACATTACATCCATCACTTGGTTGGCGCTGAGGTAAAAATGTTTATTAGAATCAAGAAGTATTTTTTTATTATCTGTCTGCAAGTAATTTTGCCTGTTTATTTGGGGGGGTGTTTACATTTTTATAATTAAGATTATTCAATTTTAAGGGTGTATTCACACTTGCAGGATTTGGTCAGGTTTTTTTATGGTGTTTTTAAGACCAGGAATATTTAGCACTAATCAATTGTGCAATGTTTGTATATATTTTACTTATAAATCGTACTATTATGATAAAAAAAACCTCATATTTCTAAGCAGTACTGAGTTGTTTCTTTTATTTTTTTTCTAGAAGATATTGAGATGTTTGATCTCTGGTTTGTATGACGTCCACATGTCCTAGAAGGGAATAAAATAGAGGTCATCTTCATGAGACAACCCGTTTAACAGACCTCATTAAAAAAAAAAAAAAACAACAAATAAAAAGGCACCTCAAACAGTATCTTACCTTCTGAGCAGGATTCACCAAAGAATCCCTCCTCACAGAAGCACTGACCGCCATCACAACGCCCGTTATCACCACAATTCACGATACAATCCTCCTCTCTGCAGGTTGCTCCTGTGAATCCCACGTTACACTGGCAGGCACCATTGACACACTTGCCATTTTCACCACAGTCCAAAAGGCACTCCTTCTCACTGCAGTCAGGGCCTGTGAAACCACTTGCACATTGGCAAATGCCATTGACACATACACCATTATTAGCGCAGCTGTTGGGGCAGCTCTTTTGAGAACAGTCTGGTCCTTCCCAGCCTTCATCACACACACATGTACCAGTTTCAGCTTCATATCTGCCATTGTAACCGCAAAGACTGGCCATCTCTGAAAAATAGGGGAAACAAAGCTGGTTAGGTAAGAAACGTTGCAAAAAAAAATCTCATTATCTTTCTCTCGCTTCATATCATCTTTGTAGCTACATATCTATCTCTCTGGGGAGAGGGGGGTACTGGTTCACCTTGCAGAGATCCAGCTGATGTAGAGCAATGCTCACTGGGAAAAAGTATTCAAATTAGCTCTCCTCCAGAAGGAAGAAAACTGTTTCTCTAGTGCCACCTATAGGTAGCTTCCCTATGAGTGAGTGACACACATGCACAATGCTTCTCAGTTATTAACGATCTAAACGTTTTTATGGTTCTAAAAGAATATGGGTGGACTGGGAAATGTGAAAGGTAGATAAAACATTTCTTCTATTTTACCTTAAATAAATTTATCTTTTTTGTTTCATTTGGATAAGGTTCAATTTAGAGTTAAAGGGTTTTCTTTCAGAGAGAAAAAATTGATGGCCTATGCTCAGTATAGGCCATCAAAATCTGATCGGTAGGAGTCCGACTCCCAGCACCCCCACCGATCACCTGTTTTGAAGGGGCCATGGCGCTCGCAAGAGCACTGCTTCCCCTTCATCGCTAACGCTGCTCAATGCTGTCAAACGCCGACACACTTGTAGCGGCGGTTCACAGTATTACAGGCTTCTCCAATGAAGGCTGTACTACTGGGAACCGTCATTATAAGTGTGTATTTGACAGTATTGTGCAGTAAAGGGAATGAAGAGGAAGCAGCGTTTGCACAAGTGCAGCAGACCCTTTAAAACAGCTGGGGAAGGAGTGCCGAGAGTCGGAACCCCACTTATCAGATATTAATGGCCTATCCTGAGAATAGGAAATCCAACTTCTCTCTCCATAAAAAAAAAAACCCTGTAAGGTTTAGAGCTGCACAAATTGTGTCTCTCCTGCCTTTACATTTGTATACTGTAAATTATAAGTGAACATGAATATAATTGTGTACCTTGTTAGAAAGCTTTGTACTAATGGAAGGCAGGAGAGACACAGATCATGTCTTTCCTGCACCTCCCTCATCAGACTTTGATAATGAGTATCCAGTTTGATGACCAATGAAACACTGTGTTTTGTTTCTTGGGTGAAAAACAACTATACACCATCCCTTCTTGTAAAGTCTTTGGACAATATGACATCAATGTAAGGCAGTGAACCTACCATATTCCACCTGTATTATTTCAGCAGTTTGGCAGTAAACATGTGTCTGGTTGCTGTGTGAAAGGCCACTATATTTTTTCTTTGCACTATTTTCCATAATTCATCTTGTTGCTGACATTTAAAACAATATTGCTTTAAATGTCAATATTTAAAAACTTGTTTTATAGCTAGGGAACCCGAAGCTTGAAAATAAGTTAAACAAATTGCATAGCAAGTTGTGTGTTTACCTACATGTCAATCCATATCCAAATACATGAAGTCAAACACAAAGCATTCAGATTTCATAATGAAAATCAAAACGAAAGCTTGTGTTTTTCTACATCAGTTTCGGCAGAGATAAGTGGTATTTATTCATAAGCAGGAGAATTCTATGCAGATATTTCTACACGCCGTAGGTGAGTAAATATTATACAGATTATATCACTATTTATGATAATACAGTCTTTCATTCACGTTTAGACCTCATTTACACCACCCTAGAGGTGCATGGTGTCTTACAGTACCTCTGTATTTACATGATTTCATACCAAGATATTTTTTTGTCGGATTCCATGTAAAAAAAATAATTGTGGCATGCTCTATTTGCTATCAATTGCAGAGATATTCTACCCTAGAAGCAATTTTAGAATCGAAATATGTTAAAAATTTCTCCCCATAAACATGGATATAAAAGATAACATTCTGTATATCGCCAGCCACCACTAGAGGGTGCATGTGAGCATACTGCATAATGTTATCCATTTCACTTAGTAATAAGATGAGTAAGCTCCTTCGCTCCCTCTAGTGGTGGTTGCAGACAGTCAGCATGTTATTTTTTTAACTCTACGCCTAAGGAGTGGATATGGAGCTCTGTATCAGAAAACAAAGTTCTGGCCGCCAAAAATATATATTAAAAAATTGATCAGCACAGAATTTTGGACCTAAAAACTGACATCATGGTAAAAGGTGGTGATTCACTTTAACTCCGATCACAAGCTGCATGGAAGTGTCATCTCTAACCTCCAAAAACTAAATCAACCCCGTTCCTCAGATCATGGCAACTTTAGCGCCTTCATAAAGTGATGTCATTAACCAACTGGACAATGGTATCTGTAAATACTCCCTCTGCTTTGTGTTGTAATGTCTAGCAGTATTTTGCAGAGAAACTCATGACACAACTATGTTGTGTAAGGCTCTGTTCACAGTAGCGTCATTGCTTACATTATTAAAGGGGTTTTCCCATGAGGGACATTTATGACATATCCAAAGGATATGTCAAAAATGTCAGATAGATGCAGGTCCCACCTCTGGGACGCTCACCTATTTCTAGAACATGGTCGAGAGTTATTGAAACAGCGTAACTCACTGAACTACACTGTTTCTGTAACTCCCATAGCATGCGGTATTTCCGTCACTACTATTCAGATCTATGGGAGTTACGGAAACAGCGTAGTTCAGCGAGTTACGCGATTTCCGTAACTCTCGACCATGTAAGTGGCCGGGAGGCATCGTGAGCACAAAAAGCTAGAACGGGGTTTAGGGGGCCCCGTTCTAGAGATAGGTGAGGGTCCCAGAGGTGGGACACGCATTTATCTGACATTTATGACATATCCTGTGGATATGTCATAAATGTCCCTCATGGGAAAACCCCTTTAACAAAGTCATGACAGCTGTGACGGATGAATTATCAAATAGATCCTAATGAACCCTGCAAAAATCTCATTGTCTTCTAATGGGTCTGCCAGGTTTCCGCTTTAAAGGCTAGAATAGCGTTGTAGACAACAGAATTCTTAATGTCAGGGGCAATAGAAACCTGACAGATCAGAACCCAGCAATAGTGTGTACAGAACCTTATGTCACGTAGGCATGTTAATTAACCAACAGCGACCTAGTAATTATAGGCTATTTGTGATCGTGAAATAATGTGAAGCACTGTCCTCTGATATCAATATCAAATAATGGCATCTACATGAACAACATCAAGAAATTACGTATTTAAGGAAAGATTGTGGTTCATTGTCTGACTGAGGCCTCACTCACACAAGCGTGGCGTTTTTGCGCACGCAAAAACGCAGCGTTTTGTGTGCGCAAAAAACACTTAACAGCTCCGTGTGGCTGCAGCATATGATGAGCGGCTGCATGCTTTTCGCGCAGCCGCCATCATTATGACACTCCATTTGGATGTTTGTAAACAGAATAGCACGTGGTGCTTTTCTGTTTACATTCATCCTTTTGACAGCTGTTGCGCGAATCACGCAGTTCGCACGGAACTGCTTCCGTGCGGCATGCATGGTTTTCACGCACCCATTGACTTCAATGGGTGCATGATTCGCGCAAAACTCCGAAAGAACGGACATGTCGTGACTTTTTTTCAGTGGACTCACGCTGAGTAAAAATCACGCACATGTCCGCATGGCTCCATAGACTAATATAGGTCTGTGCGACGCGCGTGAAAAGCACACGCGTTGCACGGACGTGATTCCCGTTCGTCTGAATAAAGCCTAACACTACACTGACTACACTGGCATTAGGACTACATGACGTTTCGTGGCACAAAAGTGTTTCAAGTGCCAATGGTGATCCCTTTCCAAGTAATTTAAAGGGGAAATCGAGTAAAAATGATCTACTGATATGTCAAAATAGATCTCCTCCACTGCTTTCCAGAACAAATCTGCTCTATGGAGTGCTCAACCCACCTTCAGATTTGTAAGTGAAAATCGAACACAACCTGTTAAGCATAATCCCATGGAAACCAATTGTATAGCACATAGTACATAAGTCTATTAGCTGGGCCAACAGGTTCTGAACAATCTAAGGCCTCATGCACACGACTGTAGCCATGTGCACGGCCATGATTTTCGGGTCGGCCGGCAGCGGACCGTCAGCCACAAGCCGCCCGCAAATCGCGGGCCATGAACATGGACGCAGCCATTATTTTCAATGAGCCCGACCCGCAGAACACGGCCGTAATAAGACATGTCCGTTCTTTCTGCGGTGCGGGCTCCCGGGCCATGCACGGACCGCAAAAGCACGTTCGTGTGCATGAGGCCTAAATCCCTTTTATCCTGGAAATTATACTGTTATCATTATTATTATTTTTAATAATGTCTCCTTTTTTTTTCATCTTTTCCTCTACCCTCCCCCTGAATTTGACTTTGATATGCTAAGGCACTGTGTTCCCCTACATGACTGTGGGCCATACATTTTTCATTGTTGTTGTTCCTTTTTTTCTGTACATCCTGCACTTTTTCTCCTTCGAGAAGTTTATGGAAAATTTATAAAATACTGTAAAAAACAAAACAAAAAAACTAGCACAGGGAATCAAGAGGAGATGGGACTCTTTAAAGCAGGGAAAATGGGGACTTGTACCTGTTGTTTTTCCATCATGTCTATACCTGCCTCCCTCCGTTTCCATATCCCTTTTAGAGTAGAAGGGTGGTATGAAATTTGGCCCATTTTCACCACACTTGTTTGATAAAGTTTTGGTGCCAATGAAGAAGAGATGGCGTGCCAAGGATCCCACTACCTATTGGACTGGTGACCCACACTATACCAGCTGTAAGGGGCATATTTTTGGCACATATTGCATTCATGTACCGTCGTCATGCATGAAGTATCCTGTTATGGCCGGAAGAAGGGGAAGGGGATAAGTGAGCCCTAATCTACCCACCGCCCTGTCCCTGCCTACTTGCAACGACCCGCCCTAGGCGACGGGGTACAACTGGGCGGCGGTCCCTACGCTGACTAAGTGCAAGGGAATACAAACAGGGAACAAGCAAGGGAAGGGGCAGTAGCCCACGGAACACCGTGAGGAAACCAGAGTGGTCAATGAGCCAGTCAGAATCAGGATGTCACGAAGTATACGAATGCAGAGCAAGGAGCAGGAAGCAAGCCGGGGTCAGAGCGAAGCAGGATAAGCGGAAGCTGTAGCAAGGCTGAAGCAAGGCAGTAGCAGGCTGAAGCAAGGCTGTAGCAGGGCCAGGAAACCAGGAAGAATCACAAGCAATGAGGAAGAGAAAACGGCAGGTATAAATGGACAGGGGGCGGAGCTAACTCCGACTGACCAGGCCGCGATAGGCTCTCCCACTCCCGAGCCTGCCACCCTGATTGGTGGGAGCCGGAGTCAGTCTAAGAGGTCCGGCCTCAGGTGTCGATTGATTAATCCTGGGAGTATCCACAGAAGTAGTGCCTGGCAGATCCTTTACATATCCAGCAGCTGTTGGGAAAGGGGCGGACATACTATTGGTGCAACCTGTGCTGCTGCACAGAAGCCCAGTACGTAAGGGGCCCCACTGTCACCTTAAAGCTACCTTCTTCTGCCTATTATTTTGCATGTAAATGCCCGAGATGATGAATTTAATGGCTAAGAATTACTGATGGAATGTTAGAGAGATATAATGGAGTGATTTATAATGAAATATTGGAGAGCAAGGAGCCCATATACTGTTCTTGCACAGGGGCTCTCAGCTGTCTGTGTCCGCCACTGTGTCGGGAGACATGTAGTTAGTCAGTCAACATTTTGAGCCCCACCAAAATATTTGATTTAAGAAAGCCTCTTACCAATGGAACAGTCAACTCCCATGAAGCCTTCATCACAAACACATTTCCCATTAACACAACGGCCATTGGGACGACAGTCAACAGCACATTTTTTCTTTTTGCAGTCCACGCCGGTGTATCCCTCTGCACATTGACAGGTTCCATCAACACATTTCCCGAATTCACCGCAATCAACTGGGCATTTCTTCTTTCTGCATGCTGGGCCAGCGTATCCCTCCAAACACTGGCAAACTCCATCAACGCAGGTGCCAAATTTGCCACAGTCATAGGGGCACTTCTTTACGCTGCAGTCCTCACCCGTGAAGCCTTCTGCACATTGGCAGACACCGTTGATACATACCCCATTATCAGCACAGTTGCCAGGGCACTTCTTTATAGAACAGTCAGGTCCTTCCCAGCCCTCATCACACTGACAGTAACCTAATGTTGGGGAGTATTTTCCATTCCCATTACAGTTACCATAAGGTGCTGAAAAAGATGAATTGGAATATTAATGTCAATTCATTATGAAATCAGTTACACACATAATAATGAAGGACTGTTATCATTCCAATGCCATTTGGCCAAAAAGGGGATACTAAATAAAAGCATAGACTTTACGAAAGTTGGACCACCCATTAAACTCAAGCCTTAGCTTATTAGATGAAAATAGTCCAAACCCTGAAAGTTTGAGATATTGACTCCTCACAATGAGATGGTAGAAGTTTTATGGCTATAAGGTGTTAATGAGCGTACATCTACATAGCTGAAATAACTGAGCATGTTTAAGGATATGTACAGTTTTGTAACCCTTTCTTATTGCTCCAGTGCATCTAAAATTAAAAAGTCAAGCACCTTTCATATAGCCTTGATTTAATACATCCTACCATTTTGTGTATGCAGCTCCTATCGAGACTTATGTGTCTCCATGGTTACAGACTACAAATAAATCCTGTGTGTAGTCTGATCCTGCAGTCAAGCATTACTCCACTTCTACTGTCTGTAGGTTAGTAAGAAGAGTAAGCAGAGGAAGACGAGTCAGATGGAAGGGACTAACCAGAGGATCAAACTGTATACAGGCTTGTAATCTCTAATCATAAATACACAGAAGTCTGCATATGAGCTGTATACACAAAACGGTACAAGATTTTTTTTTATCAAGACTATTTGCAAAGTCACTCAATATTAGCCTTTTACATCTTATAAAAAAAATGGTTGCAAAAGTATACATACCGTTTCATTTTCTAAAGTAGTCTGTATTAAAATTTATTTCTGTGCTTTAATTTTAGGAACTCCAGCTGAGGGAAGGGGGGATTATCTTTTTATGAGTATCTTGTCCATGTACATGTCCCTATGGACAAAATTATAGGTCCATGAGAAAATAATGTCCATGATGACCATGCACAGGGACCAAACTATAGCAGACAGTATGAGTTTTTACGATCTGTTTAATAATCTTTATTTATGTAGAGTGATCCTTTTTAATGTTACTAACCCTCTGAGTTACTTACTACACTCCAAAAATTATATTTTATATCTCGGGGTGTATGTATGCAATCTTTTTTTGGGAGAAGTCATTGAAGACCTTTCATTATACAGTGACATTACTAGTCATTATTTGCAGCACTTTATTCATATTTTTTGCCTCCTTTGTATATTTTATGCTCATCTTATTGTACTAACTTAAACAACCCTTTTCCCTTTATTTTTTCACAAACTTTGCATCTAAAAATAAGTTATCATTATGCTCGCCCATTAGGAATATCATTGCTTTGAAATTCCAAAACTGCCAGCAGGTCAACTACGGTAACTGAGATAATCATGAGGCTGAAGGGGAATAAATATAGATAATTAACAAGTATTGCTAACACCTGTAATTTAAAAGGATCCCAGAATCCTTTGCATCAACATAATACCGCTGCAGGAGTCTCAATTAAAATAATGTTAAATTGCCTCAATTTAGAGCCTTAGAAGTAAAAAGAACTTTCATATTTGATCAAAAATGTTACTAGGACAAAAAAGTAAGTAAATTCAAAGCATCTTGAGTCTTTACTTTCCTCTCTAGAATGATGCGTTACATGAGATGATCACACTGGTTTATTTGTAAAATGTAAGGTTACAAAAACTGAGCAATTTTATGGAAGATAACACTGAATTTATCAGGTCTGTTAAGAATTTAATTTGAGTTTTAGAAATTTTTTACTTTATGGTGTCATTTTTTATTTTGACTATACAGTTATTTTTCCTCTTTGAGTGTAAGGCGCCATCTAGTGGACTGTTAGAATAGCAGGACATCTGTGTGGACTTTACCTCCCTTTAATCCACTGCTTTTATCACTGCAAGTAGCATCTGATATTAATTAGGCGGTAAAGTCAACTAACCCCGGGTCACCACTGAGATAATGATCAGGTCCTGGCTCCTCTACAGATTTTTCTCTTTTTTTTTTTCTTACCAACTCTACAGTAATAGTGGGTATTAATGAAAACCTGAAGTAAATTGGGATCTTGCCATCTCCAGTACTTGGTCTGACATGTTTGATTGCGGTTCTCGGCCGCAGAAGAATTTTATAAAGAGCAACAGTAGCAGATGAATCGTAGAAGAAACAAATTGCCGTCTCTTTCATTTTTCTTGGTTTTTTTCTGACTGATGTCAGAAGATTGCAAACACATACATTAACCCCTTCCCGACATTTGACGTATCCATACGCCAAAGTCGGGTAGGGGAAGTATGGAACGGGCTCACGGAGTGAACCCGCTCCATACGATGCCGATGTCGGCTTTCAATAGCGACCGCAGCATTTAAATCGTTAGAAAGGGAGGGGTGACCCCCTCTAACAGCTCATCGAGCCACCAACAAACGCAATCGCGGGTGAGCGATGGATGCTATGGCCGCCTGGGGGCCTAATGAAGGCCCCCAGGTCCGCCATCTTTGTGCACCTATTAAGCTGGTTGAAGTCCCCTAGTGGGACTAATAAAAAAAGTAAAAATTAGTTAAATAAAAATAATAAATAAATAAACATAATTGGTATCGCCGCGTCCGTAAAAGTCTGAACTATTACAATATATCATTATTTAACCCGCACGGTGAACGACGTAAAAAAAAAATTGTACACGCCAGAATCTCTATTTTTTGGTCACCTAATCTCCCACAAAAAATGAAATAAAAATTGATCAAACCGTCGCATGTACCCCAAAATGGTATCATTAAAAACTACAGCTTATCCCGCAAAATACCACTTAATCAACGGAAAAAAAAAAAGTTATGGCAATCGGAATTTGGCGACACAAAATAAATGTTCTTTTTTACACTTAGGTTTTTACTTGTAAAAGTAGTAAAATATAGAAAAATATATATATATTTGGTATCGCCGTAATCGTGTTGACCCACAGAATAAAGTTAACATGTTGTTTTAATTGCACACTGAATTCCGTAAAACCGGCGAGCAAAAAACCATGGAGGAATCGCTGTTTTTTTCATTTTCCACCCCACAAATAATTTTTTCCCGTTTCTTAGTACATTATATGGCAAAATAAATGATGCTACGAAAAACTACAACTCGTCCCGCAAAAATCAAACCCTTATAGGACTGTATCGATGGAAAAATAAAGAAGTTATGGCTTTTGGAAGGTGGGGAGGAAAAAACGAAAATGAAAATCTGAAAAAGAATAGGAAGTGGCGTTTGTACTATATGGCTGTGCACATGGAAATCCAGGGGGGTCACAATGTTGCACCCAGGGGAGGACCATTTGTAGTGTGGGGGAGCTGGAATACCGAGAGGAAACAGACAGACTCCATGTAGTTGCTGCCCAAAATCCAGACCAAGTGATGCAAGGAACAGTGCTGACCATTGAGATACCAGAAATGGCATTACTGTCATATAAAGGAAGAGAATGATCCAGCGCTGTCGTGCTTTTGTTTAAAAAGGAAGAAGTATTCCCACTTTTCACACTTCTTTGCCATGATTAAGAGCACGGTACGTGCTTGAAACGCGTAGGCCAGGGCAACAGCCCACTACCAACATACATCTTGAGACTGCATCTCCCTTCAATTTTAATCTTACTTCCCCAATAAAAGTGGGAATACTTCTTCCTTTTTAAACAAAAGCACGACTCAGCGCTGGATCATTCTCTTCCTTTCTCTATTACGTACCGCCAGCCGTAGCGGGGATCCGAGCGGAGAGTCCGGAGACGCATCAGACCGGTGAGCTGGAGGTTTCCTCCCTTTCTTTACCATTACTGTCAGATGTTATAATCTTATAATAGTCTCCAATCTGGCCTATAGCTGTTCATGGACATAAGATCTTTATTGGCGGATCCCATGTCTTTTGGGGTATCTCAACAGTGACTTGGGATTGGACAGGTTAGATAGATTTTATTCAGTCCAATCCTAATTTTTTTCACAAGATAAGCAGCCCCAGAGATATCTGGCAGCAGCTTATCTCCCTAACTCCATATAAAACATATATATGTTTAGTCTTGCTTATAGGGGTTATCCAGGGTTTTAAAATTGTTGGCCTATCCTTAGAATAGGTCATCAATATTAGATCGGTGTGGGTCGACTCCCAGCAACTCCGCTGATCAGCTGTGAGTACTTGCATACTCCATTATTTTTTTTACGGTGGTACAAGGTATTGAAGCATTGTTCCATTTAAGTACATAGCACAGTTCTGCAATACCCTGCACAGCTGCTACTGAGGTAACGGCATGTGCAAGTTAAAGCAAAAATCAAATCCATGTTAACAATGAAGAGGCTGTGGCGCTAGTACGAGCGTGGTGGCCCCTTTAAACAGCTGATTGGTGGGGCTGCCGAGAGTCGGATTAATATTGATGGCCTATCCTAAGGATAGGATATCAGTTTTAAAATCCCAGATAACCCCTTTAACAGTTATATACATATGGGGTCTCCGGGAAGCCAATTGTCATTTGGCTACCAGTTGTCTGTGGCCGGCTTTCCTCAATGAGTTAATTGATATATATACTACCTAGCAATATACATGGTATTTTAAATTCTTGCTGTAAAGTTAAAATAATAATTTTTCTATAGGATCAGCTAGTTGGTGAAATATCTGCATCCAAAGAAACTGTTACTTTGGATGCAGCTGTTTCATTAACAAGCTGATCCTACAGAAAATAATGGCATTGATGTGAACGCTACCCTAGCTCCTCTTTATTCATTAACATGGCGGGATGCCCCAATTGCAGAAGTGTGGTTTGTGGGAAAGGCAGTTTGGTGCTAACCTGTCCCGTTCAGATATATGTTCACTATGCTCGAGAACCACTGCAGGGGCCATGTACTGTTGTACAGACCCACAGTGCTGCTGATCCTGTGCCAGCTATAAACCCGACCCAACAACTATTATCAGAAGGGCAGCCATATTGAATTTGTTTAGGCTTTGCCCCTCCCCTCTATGTACACACCTGCATTACTATCTATAAACCCATTAAAGAAGAATTCCTACCCTGGAACCATCACTGTAGATATCGTTCTTGGCATTCGGCACACAAGTACTGATTGCAGGGGCATAGATATAGGGGGTGCACACTAACCATGGTGCCTAAGAGTGCCCAAAGGCCCACCAGTATTCTATATAGCTTATGGTAGTTGGGAGTCCTGTTACAGATTTTGCATTGGGGTCCAGGAGCTTCAAGGTATGCCTCTGGCAGGTTTACTACATACCTACTCATACCTACATACTATCATTATTAGTTAAAGGGGTTTCCCCATCAGGGACATTTATGGCATATCCACAGGATATGCCATAAATGTCAGATAGATGCGGGTCCCACCTCTGGGACCCGCACCAATCTCTGGAACGGGGGCCCCTAAACCCCATTCTACCTTTCTGTGTTCCCGCTGCCACTTGTGATTTCCGACCATGTTAGTAGAAAACAGCGTAACTCGCTGAGATGCGCTGTTTCCATAACTCCCATAGTAATGAATGGCAGTTACGGAAGCAGCGGAGCATGCGAGCTACGCTGTTTTCTACTTACATTCTCGGAAATCCCAAGCGGGAACAGAGAAAGGTAGAACGTGGTTTAGAGGGGCCCTAGAGATAGGTGCGGATCCCAGAGGTGGGACCCGCATCTATCTGACATTTATGGCATATCCTGTACATATGCCATAAATGTCCTTGAAGGGAAAACCCCTTTAAGACGACGCAAGAAATGCTTCCATTGCATGTATGTGATAAGACAACCTTAAAGGGTTTCTTCACATTTGGCTCATTCCATCCCCACAGACAAATGTATGCAGGATATCTTAAATGATACACTCTATACTGATCCATCTGTACCTATAGAGGACAGTATAGTGATGTGATAGGGCTTAACCCCTTATTTATTACGAGTCCTGTTGTCAGCTCATGACTGGGAAACACATACGTCCTTAGAAAGGGCCATAACATTGAACTGCAGAATACAATTATACTAATTTAACCAACTATCTGTTTGGAAATGTCGTAAAGATTAATCTGCCAAGACACTTTATGTAGAAATATATCATTAAAAATTAAAGAAGAGATTTAGGATTCATGTCAAGTTTTAATTATGAATCTTATAATTGGGATCTCAGTATTTATAGACATTGGTGGTGCAGATGGCACAATGACCAATGTCCTTGAAAGAAGCATATTCACAGTAAATATATGACATCCATAACCGAGCTGTCTCACCCGCCAATGTGATTCCAGAGTCCACTGTGGATATTTTCCATATTTGATTAACGGATGAATAAAAAGTGAATATTAACTATTAGTACTATTCAACGCCAGAAATTGTAAGGTCTGACTATGACGAATGATGGGGAGAGTAAAAATAGGTTCTATTCATACCTTAATCTGCAGTCCTGTGTCTCAGGCATTCATATGAAATATATACATTGGCGTAACTTATAGCTCCTGGGCCCTAATGAAAAATCTATAATACGGCCACCACCTACCATGTGCTGTTTATTATAGTGATATCTTCTTGTGTGGTAGAGGTGTCAATAGCTACGCCCCTGAATATATACTGAAACCCCTGAGACTACAAACTGTTATATATCACTTTGGTACTTACCTTCCCCAGATAGTCTAAAACATGATTTAATGGGGATGGTCTCCACAATTTTCTATATATTCATGTAATTTATAATATTTCCTGACTTGTGAAAAAATTCAAAAAATTAAAACAATGTGTAATCACTTAAATAATAATTGCTTAACTAAAAAAAAACATTTCTAGCGACACATTCCCTTTAAAGGGATTACCCACCTTTTTATACCATATCATTTTTAGGTCCAATAGATTTATGTCTTAATATATGTTTATCACGTCAGAGCTCGTTTCTTATGATACTGAGCTCAAAATCCCCTGCGTATACATTGAGTTAAGTGATAAAAATTCTGTCTGCCTTAAGCCACCACTAGGGGGAGCTTATTGAATATTGTTTTATTATTGAGTTCAATGACATTCAGATAAAATAACAAAAACAGAATGGTATCCAAAGGTGGCGATTCACTTTAAGATTTTCATGGCAGCTAACGTTTGTTTTTGTTTATGTCTGTTTTAATATTTCTATTTATTCAAGAATCGGTGATCAGGGTTGTCAACCGTCTGTAAATTTACGGACAGTCCGCAACAAACGGGTGTTTTTTTCGCCCGTCCATAGTGTTCGGCAGAAAAAAACTCAGTCCAGGACTTTTTTCACTCGACAGAATCCCTACCGAAAGGTTGTACTGCGCATGCACCATAATTTACATGCGCACTCGCGCAGTGCAAAAAGGAAGCAGGAATTCTCTCTACCTAATTGAGGTCGGATGGAGACCTGTCACCTGACCTCACATCATGATAGAACGAGACCAGTGGGGGACGTGGTAGGGGTGGAGTGAGTGACTCAGACTCGCCAATTACAGCCCCGCTTGCAGCATTCCCGCGCTAAGTGGGAAAAATACAAGCGGGGCTGTGATTGGTGAGTCCCACTCCCGTCCAAGCACAGGCAGCAGTCAGAAGTTCAGTGTGCACCTGGCGGTCCCTGACCCGCAACCAACACCGTGACCGTCTGACTGTCTCTCTCTGGCTCTGGCCGGCGGGAGACTACTAGAGTGAGTGCCCGACTGAATTTTACTAGTTGAAAAGTTTATACAACACTTTTAAAAAGTATTGAGTGGTACAGTCTCTGTAGTGGTTAGCACATTTGTGTTACATGTGAAAGGTCACCGGTTCAAAGCCAGGCAGAACTTTATTATTATTTTCTCAACTGTATTATATAATCATTTTTTAATTTGTGCCCGTACTCATGTTTACCATCCCACTCGTGTGATCACATAAAAAGGTGTTACTTATGCTCTTTATTATCATTTAGGGCCCATGCATACGACCGTAATTCTGATCCACAATTACGGATCTGTCATTGCGGATCAAAATACGGATCCATTCATTTCTATGGTCCACGGACACCTACCCATATTTACGGGTAAGTATCCGAGTCGTAGAAATGACCCGCAAAAAATAGGACATGTCCTATTGTTTTAATTTGAGGACCATGCTCCTATACTTTATAATGGGTGCACAGCCCACAAATACAGATGACAGTCTGTGGCCGTCCATGCCTGTAATCACGGGCTGTGCACGCGGCTACGGCCGTATGCATGAGGGAGGCCTTACACTTGATTTTGTAATGGGTCTGTAAAAATTTTGGTCTGTCCGTGATTTTTAGCTCAGTTGCCCAGAAATGACTGAAGTGGAGGTTGGCAACCCTGTTGGTCATGAAGTCTTTACCGATTCTTACAGGACCCTTCGGTGGCGCACACAAGATAAGTAGTTTGGAATTTGGAAAATGCTGCCAAATATGGTATCAAGACTGCCCGAGGAAAATGCAATAAGTTGAATCTCTATTCAACAGTCATGAATATAAAAACCCAAAATAGTGTTCGGTCCTCTTCCCATGTACACCAAGCATTGATGAGTTCATCAAACTGTTACCATAAGGGCCTGTACACATCAGCACTGGCTTCCGTTTAGGACGTCCGTTCATCGATTCTGTCAGAGGAACAGATGAACGGAGAGCCAAAAGGAAAACATTGCTTCCGTTTGCATCACCATTGATTTCAATGGTATTTTTTTTATTTAGTTGGTTTCAGTTTGCTAGGTTTCCATTTTTTTCACAGAAAAAATAGCGTAGTCGGCAGAACTATTGCTTCTGTGAAAAAAACGGAAACAGAGCAGAACGTAGGCAAACGGAAAACAACTGAAACCAAAAAAATAGCCATTAAAATCAATGGCTGATGTGAACAGGTGCAAAGTCACAACGCATCTGTCTTGGGGGGGGGGGTCAATACTAGACTGGGGTAGGGAGATGATCAGAACCTCTGCACTATTTTTCAATATTGAAGACAGGGATGAGAATAGTCCACATTACCATCAGAAACTGATGTTATTTACCTGCAGCTCCACAGCATCCCTCATACTGCTCCTTCATGTCCCTCATCCCTAGTTCTAATGCTTGCAGCCTGGCAAGGAGGTCATCTATAAGGGCATTCCTTTCGCAGTCTGAAGAAGGGCTCTGGAGTCGAAGTTGGTGCCTGAACACCAGCTTGTTATCATCTGATTCCACAGTCTGGAGCTGTTCATTGTCTTCCCCCGGCACACTGTAGATATGGGTGATAGTGAGCGCCTTCTCGCCACTACAGTTCTTGCTTTCTGAAAGTTTGATGGCAGCTGCAGAGGTCAGAAGATCATAGGGACAGCAGAGAAGGAGCCCAGCAAGAACTTTCCAGAAAGTTGAGTGGTCCATTGTGAGTCCCCACCAAGAGCACTGCATGTATTGGGAAACACAAATGAATGCATGAATGTTACTGCAGTAGATTGTATTCCTGTCATTTAAAGCAACTCTCCAGGCTCTCCTGTACTATGGCTCATTTCCCTCAGTTTATGTGTAGCAATTATCTGCTACTTATCTTTTTTTTCACTGGTGGTTTATTGGTCTGTAGTTTATAATCATTCTGCACTGGCTGTAATAGAAATCAATCAGCTCTCCATGCACTGACATCCTGGTGAGCCTGTAATAGACTTGTGTTTATACACAGCAGCCAGTCTAAAGAGGCAGAACTGCAGCATGAACCAATCATGAGACAGGAGGTGTGTCTCAGACTACCTCAGACTCCCACGAGCCATTGTAGCTATGCGGTAGTCACAGATCACTGCTCTGTATTAATGGAGCCAGAAAGCAGCCAAACAGCAAGCACGGGCGGAAATAAATAGCAGGTCTGCTTCATCTATAGGTACTGACCTTCATATAATTTTTAAGCTCACAATTGGACAGTCGCTTTAAGGGAAACTATGAAGTTCATTTTAAGAATTAGAAATTAGATTGCAAACAAGAATTCAAAATTCTATAGATACTGGGGTAATAATATAGCACCTCTGTTACAGTTCCACATGTGGCCAAAATAATAGTTATACATAGTATTAATATTGTATAGGGTAGAAATCGCATTGTGCATAATGAATCCTAGCAACAGTAATACCCATGCAGTCTCAAACAATGCCCTAGCAAGTCATTCCCTCCTTGTAACTCAGACTTCGTGCCAAAATTGCTGTTCATGCCCCCTCCAATTGCCCAGTACAAGCGTTAATTTTAATATTGTTCCTCCATCATAGCGGTTATTAGGGTTGAGCTGGGCCAGCAGTGGATAAGTGGATCTGTCCAACGGTGTCCATAGTGTTACCCTGCAATAATGGCCACAGCGAGACTTGTATAACCATCATGGAGGAATATGTGTGGGGATCATTTGACCATTTACATACATTAGAGCTCAGCTAAACTGTTAAGGGTGTGTATGTTGCCAAACTTGCTGATGGTTTCCAATAACAACCTGCATAGACGTGAAAGCGGCTCTAGACTATAATCCATTAAACTTTTCTATGTAGATTATATCTACAGCTCAGAGCTGCTGCCCTTTATTCTCAAGATCGTTGAGGGTCCCAGATGTCAAACACCCATCACTTTATAAGATGGGAATAACCCTTAAAGGTGCAAGGATATTTAAGAGAATGGGGGAAAGTTACCACCGTTTCTAAGCCAGTTTTCTGGCTTAGAAATGTTGCAAACAGCCTAAAAGTCGCCAAAAATTGCGGCTTTTTGGCTGTTCCCTGCTCATGCCACTTAAAAACAGTGGGTGGGGCTTAGTGGAAAGGGCATGGCCACTTGTGGCCCAACCCATTTAATATAATTTATCCCAGAAACTGCTGTCAATTATAGCGGAAATCTATGCCAGCTCTTGGCTGGTGTAGATTTATTTTAGTGTTGCACGGACAGCCAAAGATGGCGTGTGCCTCTTAATAAATTTGTTGCATCTCACTCCAGCTTGATTTTAATTAAGACTGGCGCACTCCTAATACATTTTCCCCTGTGTGTACCTTTGTAAACAAAAAAAAGTCATAGAGACATATTAGAATATAGTATTGTGGCATAATAGTGGCACTTGGGACCCCCTCTGATTACTGGGGAAAAGGGGCTGCAGTGCTATTCAGACTGCCATCCACCATCTCCCTCTCTCAGGAGAGACACTTTTGGGGCATAGACTAGAAACAGGACGACAAGGTCCTTCCTGAGTAAAACAGGAGAGGCTGATAGGATCTGAAGATGCACAATGAGCCCCTTTATGGTGAAGTTCCATCTTTGATTAACAAAAATAGATATGTTTTTATATTTAGATTTAGCATCTCTATAACATGCCTTCATTGTTTTTTGACGTTTTTGTTTATTTTCAGTTTATCTTTTAGCTTTTGGCCCCGTGCACACGACCGTAGATTTTGTCTGTAATTACGGACCGTAATTCCGGTCCGTAATTATGGACCCATTCATTTCTATGGCCGACGGACACATTCCCGTATATTTACAGGTGACTGTATTTGCGGGTGACTGTCCGAGATTACATGATTACGGGCATGGTCGTGTGCATGGGGCCTTAGTTGGAAACCATCAGCAAGCATCTAAGTTGCTGTTGACAGATCTAATGATGGCTTATATATATGCAGAATATTTAATTGGGTATTCATCTGATATCAGGATTGTAGAGGCGTTAAAGTGTTCATGGGTCATATAAACCCACAGACGATTCCCAGTAAAACACCATTATGCACTCAAATTACTAAAGAGAGACTCCACCAATAGTGAGTGCAGATCTGGAGTATAATAGAAGATGCAACCCAGGATCAGTACAGAATAAGTAACGTAATGTATTTACAAAGTGACTCCACCCAGGGCCAGCCCTAGGATAGATTGCGCACTGTGCGAACTGATCTTTCGGCGCCCCAACCCATCATTAAAAAAAATGCTCCATAAAAAAATTATAACGCCCCTTTAGTGCCCCCATACAGTATAATAATAGTATTTAATAATATAATATATTACAACCCCTTCAAGGACACAGTATTTTGTCCTCTAATTGTGCCCACAGTATTATGCCAACTGTAGTACCCCTACACAGTATAATGTCCGCTTAGTGGCCCCCACACAATATAGTGCCCCCCCTGTAGATTTTGCCATACAGCCTCCCTGTAGACAGTGCCATAATCCTCCACCTCCTTTTTGTAGATCGTGCCATACAGCCCCCCCACCTCCCCCTTGTAGACAGTGCCATACAGTCCCCCACCTCCCCCTTGTAGACAGTGCCATACAGTTTCCCACCTCCCCCTTGTAGACAGTGCCATACAGTCCCCCACCTCCCCCTTGTAGACAGTGCCATACAGTCCCCCACCTCCCCCTTGTAGATCATGCCATACAGTCCCCGCACCTCTCCCTTGTAGACAGTGCCCCCAAAAAAAACAAACATTGTACTCACCTAGGCCCCGTTCCCATGACGAACTGAGCTGCTCCATGACGGGATCCTGTAGCCTAGTACAGAGTTTCTCAACCTTTTCGGACTCGAGGCAGCACTGGTAAAAACCAAAATTCCTCAGGGCCCCCCTACCAAAAAGTGTTTTGAGAAAGACAGAAAACGGCTAAGAACAAGCACTACACTCGTAGGGCATGTTCACACACATTTTTTGTAAGGCAAAAAAAATCAGCCTCAAAACTGCTTCAGCAACTGACAGCGCTGTGTGACCTTTTTTTGTGTTTTTTCTTAAGCTGTCGAAGCGAATGCAAAAGACGCAGGGAAAAAAGCTCCAAACGGGCGCCGCAGGTATTTTCTGCCTCCTATTAATTTCAATTGGAGGTCAGAGGTGGAAACCACTTGAAGACCATCAGCCCCCCACTCACAGTAAAATGACCATCAGGCCCCCACTCACAGTAAAATGACCATCAGCCCACCACTCACAGTAAAATGACCATCAGCCCCCCACTCACAGTAAAATGACCATCAGCCCACCACTCACAGTAAAATGACCATCAGCCCCCCACTCACAGATTCCCCCTGTAGGTAGCGCCACACAGCCCCTTGTAGGTAGCGCCACAAAGCCCCCTTGTAGGTAGCGCCACACAGCCCCTTGTGGGTAGCGCCACACAGCCCCCTTGTGGGTAGCGCCACACAGCCCCCTTGGGGGTAGCACCACACAGCCCCTTGTAGGTAGCACCACACAGCCCCCTTGTGGGTAGCGCCAGAGAGCCCCCTTGTAGGTAGCGCCAGACCGCCCCCTTATAGGTAGCGCCACACAGCCCCCTTGTAGATAGCGGCACACAGCCCCCTGGTAGATAGCGCCACACAGCCCCCTTGTAGATAGCGCCACACAGCCCCCTGTAGAGTGCGCCACACAGCCCCCTGTAGGGAGTGCCGCACAACCCCCTGTAGGGAGTACCGCACAGCCCCCTGGTAGGAAGTGCCACACAGCCCACAGCCCCCTGGTAGGGAGTGCCACAAAGCCCCCTGGTTGGTAGTGCCCCACAGCCCCCTGGTTGATAGTGTCCCACAGCCCCCTGGTTGGTAGTGCTACACAGCCCACTGGTTGGTAGTACACGACAGCCCCCTGGTTGTTAGTGCCCCAAAGCCCCCTGGTTGGTAGTGCCACACAGCCCACAGACCCCTGGTTGGTAGTGCCACACAGCCCACAGCCCCCTGGTTGGTAGTGCCACACAGCAGACAGCCCCCTGGTTGGTAGAGCCCCACAGCCCCCTGGTTGTTAGCGCCACAAAGCCCACAGCCCCAAAGGTTGGTAGTGCCACACAGCTCACAGCCCCATGGTAGGTAGAGCAAGGACTACGAAATGACCCTGATAGCTGGCGGGCAATAGACATTCAAAAAAGGACAACTGTACAGGAGTACACAAAATACCCAGCTTTCCCAGCTATCAAATAAGTGTGTGGAAATAAACTAAGATATAACTTTTATTTAGTCTGAGTAAAGGATCAATCATTTTAGCTAGATTAAATAAAAGTTATATCTTAGTTTATTTCCACACTTTTTTTGATACCCGGGAAAGCTGGGTATTTTGTGTGCTCCTGCACAGTTGTCCTTTTTTGTTGGTAGTGCCACGCAGCCCACAGCCCCCCTGTAGATAGCACCCCCCCCCCCTTCCAGTATAGATAGCGCCACTGTAGCCCCCTGAAGGAGCGGAATCCCAGTGTGGCCGGGGATTCCGCTCCTGGAGCGCTGCTTGATGCCTCTGCCCATATATTGACAGTGACATCAGGGAAAACTCCTGAGGCGGAATCCCCGTCCACAGCGTTGCAGACGCTATGACCATCGATTCCACTCCAGGACAAGCTCCTGTCGCCTGTGTCCATGACGTCATTGGCTTCTCCTGGAGTGGAATCCCCGGTCATAGAGTCTGCAACGCTGTGACCGGGGATTCCGCTTCATATATGGACAGAAACATCAAGCAGTGCTCCAGGAGCGGAATCCCCGGCCACACGTGGATTCCACTCCTTCAGGGAGCTACAGTGGCGCTAGTAGACAGCAGAGCAGGGAGATACCTCCCTGCTCTGCTATAGTGCCGTCGCTACCGCTATAGCAGCCGCAGCAGCTGCTAGCGGCGCCACCGCCCTCATGCCGCTATGGCTGCTACAGTGGTAGAGACGGCCACTAAGTGAAGAAGCGCCCGGGTGGAAAGGCGACTGCAGTTAGTGTGTGTATCCCCGCTGGTAGTTGCAACGGCGTGGGGATACACACACTCGCTGGTGCCCCTCTTGAAGTGTGGCGGCTGGCGCCCTGTGCCGCACTGGTCGAACATATCTAAGGCCGGCCATGACTCCACCAGCAGAATAGTGAGTGCAGCTCTGAAGTATAATACAAGTAATAAGTCAGCAACAACAGCAGGTTGTTTTTTCTACTTTGCAACGTTGCACAAAGAAAACATGATCCTCAAAATTAGTAAAAGCAGCAAAAAAAAGTCCATGAAGATACTAGATTTGACATTTCTGAACTATAATGCCAATGATAAATTGTGTCTCCGGTTTATTGATTTTTGTTTTGTTTGAACCCAGCAATAATAACTAATAAGTTTGATTAGCAAGCGTGCTCCAATCCCCTAATATTTTTATTTCCAAGGAGAAAAATCTGCTGCCATTAGGGCCAGTTCACACAGTTTTTTTTACACATTTTTTGACGCGGAAACCGCATCGGAAAACGTGCCAACAAACAGCCGAAAATGCCTCCCGCTGATTTCAATGGGAGGCGGAGGCCGTTTTTTTCCCATGAGCGGAAAAACCGGCTCGCAGGGAAAAAAGGGACATGCCCTATCTTCGGGCGTTCACGTTTCGGACCTCCCATTGACATCAATGGGAGGCAGAGAAAGTGTATTTTGCGGCGTTTTATGCCCGCGGCGCTCAATTTCTGCGGGCGAAAGACACAGCGAAAAACGCCGGCGTGCAGGCAGAGTAAAATCTGCCTCAAAATTCCAAACAGCCTTAGGGTTTGGTTCCACATATAGATTCATACAGGTCCTGTTGATCTCAATAGTAGCCATATGCACTCCATGCCCTGATTTCCAGTGAGCTGGTGGTGGTTTTGTGTATGTATATTGCAGGTAATGTGAACAAGCAGAGCTGCAGTGTAAGGGTATGATCACACGGCCAAATTTCAGACGTATACGAGGCGTATTATGCCTCGTTTTACGTCTGAAAATACGGCTCCAATACGTCGGCAAACATCTGCCCATTCATTTGAATGGGTTTGCCGACGTACTGTGCAGACGACCTGTTATTTAGCGTCGTCGTTTGACAGCTGTCAAACGACGACGCGTAAAAATACAGCCTCGTCAAAAGAAGTGCAGGACACTTCTTTGGACGTTTTTGGAGCTGTTTTCTCATAGACTCCAATGAAAACAGCTCCAAAAACGGACGTAAAAAACGCCGCGAAAACGGCGCGAAAAACGCCGCGAAAAATGCGAGTTGGTAAAAAAACGTCTGAAAAGCAGGGTCTGTTTTCCCTTGAAAACAGCTCTGGATTTTCAGACGTTTTTGTTGACTACGTGTGAACATACCCTAAGGGTATGTTCACACGGCGGGGGTCCGTAACGGCTGAAATTACGGGGATGTTTCAGCCTGAAAACATCCCCGTAATTTCAGCCGTACCGGCATGTGCAGGCGCTTGAACGCCGCGTCAATTACGGCCGTAATTAGCGCTGCTATTCATTGGAGTCAATGAATAACGGCTCTAATTACGGCCAAAGAAGTGACAGGTCACTTCTTCTACGCGGGCGTCTATTTACGCGCCGTCATTTGACAGCGGCGCGTAAATATACGCCTCGTGTGAACAGACAAACGTCTGCCCATTGCTTTCAATGGGCAGATGTTTGTCAGCGCTATTGAGGCGCTATTTTCGGGCGTAATTCGGGGCAAAAACGCCCGATTTACGTCCGTAAATAGGCCGTGTGAACATACCCTAAGGCATCTAAGTGATACAGAGCAGTAGTCTGAGTCTGTAACAGGAGCTAAGCTTGATACACTGATTACAGCTGTCATCTAGTAGCATCAGTTAATATACTTGCGTGTAAACTAAAGAAACCATTGGGCTAGCAGGGTATACTGGGATTTATAGTTCTATGGCAATTATAAAAAGCAACTGATCAGCATTATAAAGTATAGAAAATGTTCAAAATACAGATAAATTATACGATTACAATAATGCCGACCACTTTAAGTGCAACATCTCTCAAATATTGTTATAGACATTTTGTGAATCCACTAATAGATACGTGGTATACCTAATAGCTAAATTATTAGTCCTCATAGCCTACCCTCCCCCTCAAAAAAAGTTACAAATCAAAAACAGTCTACGCTTTCTTAGCCTTTATCTTATTCTCTGTTGTGTATACATTAATATAGATATAGGTATAAAAAAAAATATGTACATAACCAATGTATAAAACCAATTTCCAACATACTTTCTATATCAATTCTCACAATTTTCAAGACCTCTGCTTGCTTTCATTCAATAGGAACCTTCATGGTTAACATTAAGTGAATAATAATCTGTCACTGTTATTTGAGGATCAGATAGGTGCACCGCCTATTACTAGAGAGAGCTGTAATAACTGTTCTGTACCTGTAACCAGTCGTGCACCTGTGCGATCAAATGACCGTGACGGATTATTATTCACTGAATGTAAACCATGAAGGCTCCTATTAAATGACAGCATGCAGAGATCTTGAAAATCAAGAGGAAAAGTATATTGGAAAATTTGATAACATTTCATTTCTCAAAAAATTTCTTTTTTTCTGAAATATCACTTGAACATTTTACTAGCTTGGGCCCATAGACCCAACATTTTATAAAATGGAAAACCCCTTTAAATACATCTAATGCAAACCTACTCATCTTTTAACCATTGCTTCTACATCACATAAGCTGGCCCAAAAAGTGATGACTAATTGAAAAAAAAAAAGACAAAAAAACAATAGACAGCATAAAATAAACAATGCAACCAATTCAACTCATCTAATAAAAATTCAAGATCCCATCCAATGTGCCTCTGCATCCTGAGGCTCTCCAGCTGTTATGGAACTACAACTTTCATCATTGATAGGGCATGATGGGAGTTATTACCCTGAGAAACACAGGTTGCAGAAAACTGGTGTATACCATCAAGTTAAACACACATGCATCTAAACTTTCTTATACATCATGCAATGGACTAGAATTAAAACACATGCACAATGAAGGTCTATAATACACTTATATTAGTCCACCTACAAATTGACAAATCAGTGTAATGCTTTGATGCCGCAGACTGGCACAGACTCACAGTATGGTGACATGCAGCTTGGGTACCACCGCTCAGTGCACACACCTACCCCACTCTGATGACCTGGACTCTGTTAGCTTTTCTCTCTCTGAGCAAGTTTAAGTGTTGTTCAGACCCAGCAGAAGGGACCAATCCTCAATGCAGGGGCGTTGCTCTCAGGCCACTGTTTATAAGTGTCCGGACCCCTGTAATCCCTTTATCCCACCCCCTTCCTGTATTGAATTATTGCTTAGAATTTCTTAAAGCACATCTGCCTATGTGAAGATCCCCCCTCCCCATCCAATTCCTTAACAGCCCACAAAACCCCTTGTAAAACGCACTGAACAAATGTTTGCAGGTATTTTACACATTGGAAGTGGAAGAGTCTAAAACATGATATTCCTTGCTTGTCGTAAGTATACAGTCTCTTCTGAGGGAGACATTTTTAATCTTGAGGTTAATTTTAATTTGGCATCAAATTATGATAATTTTTAAATAGGACACTGCATATGAAAAAATATTCTGAGATGACAGTATTGATCGGCCCAGTTTAACAAGCTCAAATGATCAGACTTTTTAGTGCTAGTGACCAGCCAGAATTAAAGGGGTTCGTCAAAGTCTTTTATGGACTATTGATTGGGCAATCCAATCACTGGGACCGCTATATTTACCAAGAATGACGTTTTTCGGGTCCTCATTTCCTGCACATGGACGGCCACTCTCCATTACAACTTACTTGGCTGTTTTCTTTTCACTAAAATGGAGATTTTCTACTTTTCTGCCAGTCTCATCCACAGAGACTGTCCTTGTGGCCATTGTCCACTTTAAAGATGCCATCCTTCTCTCCTACAAGACAATGGGGAAGTACATAAGCGCTAGTCTCTCTTGCCACAAGGATGGTGACATAAACCACCACTAGGAAATGAGCTCCATTTTTAATCTTCTCTTCTCTCCATTTACACCTCTTGGGAAATCAAGACGATAAGAGCATATCTTTAATGGAACATGTTACCGGGGATGTGCACACAAATAATAGAGACTCTTAATTTTAGAATTGGCTCCTCTTCCCACTGAGAGCTCCACCAAATGTACGACACCTTTTTGAAAGTTAATGTTTCCCATTCAAGTTTTAGATCCAAAATTATGTGGTCACTAAAGGCGTTGGCCCCAAAAAAAATAATTATCACCTATACACATGATAGGTGACAAACGTTTGATCGCTTGGACCCCCAGCAATCACGAGTACGGGGGCCCCGTGTCCCCCGATTGAATGGAGCAAGCCGCGGTAACGCGTGTGCACTACCACTCTATTCAATGTCTACGGGATTGGCCTGAGATAGCCAGATAGCCAAACACTGTACTCAGCTATCTCCATCAGTCCCATAAACATTAAATGCTTTTATCACCGATACTGCGAATTAGCTGTAAATGTTTTTTCTGGCCCAACCTTTTAATTTTATAATGTATCTGTATAAGAAGGCTGTTTTTTTTTCATAATTGGTAAAAATTATATAATTCTGGTTCTACTAGGGGGTGCTAAGTATATATGGATTCACGGCGATAGATAGATAGATAGATAGATAGATAGATAGATAGATAGATAGATAGATAGATAGATAGATAGATAGATAGATAGATAGATAGATAGATAGATAGATAGATAGACACATTAATCAGCCATACCATTAAAACTACCTACCCAATATTGAGCAGGTCCGCCTTGTGCCGCTAAAGCAGCTTTAACCTGTTGAGCCATTGACGTTAGCAGCAGATACTTTCAGTCCTGAAAGACTTGTTTTTCCAGCACATCCCACAGATGCTCTATCGGATTGAGATCTGGGAAATTTGGAGTCAATACCTTGAACTCTTTGTCATGTTCCTCTAACCAAGGGTCGGCTCCACGTTTATGTGGGCCCTTGGGCGACACAGACTTAGTAGGCCCCTTTGCGGGGGAACTCACAGCGGCAGTAAAATGGCAGAATACGTAACTTTGTGCCCCATATAGACGTTAGGCTGCATTGCACTGTGTGTTCCAACACCTTTTTATTATAGCTGGCAGTAAGCTATTTGTGCACAGTACTTGGTATGTGGGATCAGACCAGACAGGCTAGCCTTCACTCCCTGCACACATCATTGAGCCTGTTGCCAGTTCACCGGTTGTCCTTCTTTGGACCACTTTTGGGAGTTACCAGGTCCGGCATTAGGGGTGAGTGTGACCTGTGCCATTGCACAGGACACATCACTCCAGCAGGTGGAAGGGAGCGCTGCGCTGGCTCCCTTCCCCTGATTGTTTCACAAGTGACCGGGCCCGGCCACTCAGCAGCCGCCTTTCCGTAAATGGTCACAGATGACAAGGGCTTCTCCTGGAGTGGAATCCCCGGTCACAGCGTCAACAACATGTAAGGACAGAGACATCAAGCGGAACGCCACAGGAGAGGAATCCCTGGCCACAGGGGGATTCCACTCCTTCAGGGAGATACAGTGGCGCTATCTATAAGGGGGCTGTCGGCTGTGTGGCACTACCTACAAGGGGGCTGTGTGGCACTACCTACAGGGGGCTGTGTGGCACTACCTACAAGGGGTCTGTGTGGCACTACCTACAGGGTGCTGTGTGGCACTACCTACAGGGTGCTGTGTGGCACTACCTACAAGGGGTTGTGTGACATAACCTACAAGGGGGCTGTGTGGCACTACCTACAAGGGGCTGTGTGGCACTACCCACAAGGGGGCTGTTTGGTACTATCTATAGGGGGATGTGTGGCACTACCTACATCCTGCTGTGTGGCACTACCTACAGGGTGCTGCGTGGCACTACCTACAAGGGGTTGTGTGGCACTACCTACAGGGAGCTGTGTGGCACTACTTACAGAGGGCTGTGTGGCACTCAAGTCCGAAAAGGTTGGGAAACTCTGTACTAAGCTACAGGATCACGCCAGCCTATGCAAGTATCCCATTGTGGAGCAGCTCAGTTCGTCGTGGGAACAGGGCCTAGGTGAGTAAAAAAAATTTTTGTTTGGCGTGCACTGTCTACAAGGGAAGTTGGAGGGCTGTATGGCACGATCTAGTAGGAGGAGGTGGGGGATTATGGCACTGTCTACAGGGGGCACTTAGGGGGCATAATACTGTGTGGGAACAAATAGAGGACAAAATACTGTGTCCTTGAAGGGGTTATAATATATTATATTATTAAATATTATTATTAAACTGTATGGGGGCAGTAAAGGGGCATTATACTGTGTGGGGGCACTATATAGGGCAAAAACTGTGGGGGGCATTATACTGTGTGGGGGCATTATACTTTTTTATGGGGCATTTTTTTTTTTTGATGGGGTGGGGCGCCCAAAGATAATTTCGCACGGAGCTCCATCTATCCTAAGGCTGGCCATGGTAGGTACTAACCACTGTAGACCGGGAACATTCCACAAGGCCGGTTGTTTTGGAGATGCTCTGACCCAGTCGTCTAGCCATCACAATTTTGCCATTGTTGCCCAGATCCTTACATTTGCCTATTTTTCCTGCTTCCAACGAATCAACTTTAAGAACTGACACCTCACTTGCTGCCTAATCTACCCTACCTCTTGACAGGCCTCCATTGTAACAAGATCATCAATGTTATTCACTTCACCTGTCAGTGGTTTTAATGTTATGGATGATCGGTGTGTATATCTACATAGTGGATTTTTTGCAACTACCATAATTTAAAGGAACACATTTCTACTTGTCAAAAGCCATCAGACCAGTCAAGTGAAGTTGTCATACCCTGACTTATCCGCTCAGTCTTTAGGAAAACAGAGATTGTATTGATGATCACTATTGTCAGACAGGATCATTTCCTACTTCTTCATGTACAGTGTTCATTCAGGTCGAAAGGTACGCATAAAAAACAAATACATAAGAGTAATTGTGTAATGCAATTGTTTAGTGTGGGGCAACGTAACGTTATATGAGCAAGTGGCGCAACTTTATCTATATCAGCTGTCAGTATTCTGGACAGTATAAAGAATACAAGACAAGATTTCTACTACCCCCTCCCCCCAATCATTTTTAGAATACTTCACCCTTGAAATTACGTCCGGATGCTAGTAAAATGCATATTTATAGCTAGTGAGAAGTGGACACAGGGATAGGGTTTGTCACCACAATGTGTCATTGCCATATGGTAGAAGCGTCTGAGTAGTGGTGGTTAGTACTGATGTCCCATTCCCAGTATTGCGTCTATCATCAAAGTAGGAAAAATCTCCTAACAGCTGCATGTCAAACAAGGAAGGGCCACATTGTACTGCTTATTCCAGATGAAAAACGTTTAAAAAATATTTAAACACATTTTTTTTTTTTAATGCATCAAAACCCTAAGAGGAGATACTTGCAGTGCTAGCTCCAAGATGCATCTGGACTGTTATGTGGCTGTTTCCTATCCCAGACTAGGAGTGTAGGCACAAGGATGTGACTATTGGAGTACATTACACAATGCTGACAGACATGTAGAGAGGAGAGTGCTAGAAGAGAGCAGAGAAATGGGAAGTTTGTAATTTTAAATAGTTGGGTGACCAGCTGACCAAAGGCAGCTCCCCATAACCTTAAACATGGCTGACTGTTTGTGATGAGCAACACTGATACTCTATCTAAAAACAGCTTTTATGTATAAGGCCCAATATATGCAGATTATGTGGGTTAGTTTGGCTTGTCAAGTAACGGCTGATGAAAAATAGTCCCAAATTTAATTCAGAACGTAAAGAATTTGTTATTATTTAGAGGATTTCTACCAAGGAGGCACTTAAGGGGGACAGGGACTAGTTCTTGTAAACTCAGTTTTTGGGAGTGATAAAAAAAAATTCTGCCACCATTGGAGGGAGTTCTTTGCAGATTGATTCAGTGGGAGCTGTGGAAATCCCTATGCACTAAATTCCCCCTAGAGGCAGCTGTAGCTAGAAAGAACTGTAACATTTAACTCAATGGTAATGTGAATGGATGTAGACCGTGGTGGATTATCATATGGGCGGTTTGGGCCCATATGATAATACACTACTTGTTTACACCAGAGGCAATGGCAACCTGATGTGCCACTGCGGCATATATTTTTCCTTTATGGGACGTTATATATCGGACTAATTTAATAGATAATGGCTGATAATACATACCCTCATCTTTTTGTCCAGGCGCGGCCACACTGGATCCTACCGCAATCCAGTGTCAGGACATAATGTATGGCGGTGCGCGCAACGTCTTGATGCTGCCAACGTGTGGACCCTGTTTGTATGGGGATTCCAGAGCTGAAAGGAACCCTGGGGTGATGAGGGTGATTATGAGTTTGATCTAGGCTCTAAATTTGCTTATGGGTCGAATTTATTTAGGGTTCTAGTCTGGGGTCTGAATTTATTTAAGGGTCTGGTCTGGGTCTGAAATAATAAAGGTAGTGTTGACTATAGTCACAGAGTAAGGGGCCCAAGTTTTGGGGAACAGCCCAGAGCCTATGGTCTACCTAATCCACTACTGAATGCAGGGGATTTAGAGCTCTGCACCAAAAAAAACAAAAACAAAGAGCTCTGACAACTATAAAGATTTATGGAGCTATTTAGATTACATGCTAATTAAATTATAAGTGCACATGCCTGCCAGATACCACCTCGATTAACCCCTTTATCATCCCTAAACCACACTAGACCACCAGGGATATTATCTATCAACCAATTGCGCCCTAGAATACCATGGGTAATGGATAACATCACTAACCCTTTTATCACCCTAGAGCACCACAGATACTGGCGATTACCTGCTTATTCACTTTAAGACCACCAGGAATATTACTGGGACATTATGACTAATCCCTAAACCCCCCCCCCCCCCCCCCCCCCCCTATGTAACAATAAGCAATGTAGTACATGAAGTAAAAGCATAATTGGGGGACATTTAGACATTTAGACATCTCCAACGTTTGTCCCTGTCCTTTTGCTTGAATAACTAAAAAAAAACAACGTCATAATTGAACTAAAATAATGATTTGTGTAGATTTCCTCACCTTTATCACTGCCCCCTTCCCCAATTCTTACACTGTGTTTGGTAATAATAATAAATAAGGGAAAACATACAAAAGTTATACGAAGAGGATAGATATGAAATGTCCTAAAATATGACGCAAACAGCAAATTTGTGGAAAAAATATTTTAGGTGCAATAGTTCTTAGGACAAAAAGGATGAGATACAGAAAGAAGTGCAGAGGACCCACAGAGCCATGTGAAATCTATAAAGCCGCATGTTTATGAGCAGCCCGGAATAACATAAATACCAGCATTTACGAGATTCCTGCCGACGTCTAAACATATGTTTTATGGCACAGGGATAGCAGAAATTATGTCGAATTTAGGAGCAGACTCCATTTCTTAAGTGTCTCAGAGGGGGACAATTCATATTTTTTTGTAGAAGACAAACCCAAACAATTCACACCATAAATACATTATAAAGGACAGGCCGTTTGTAGATAAGGCTGGAGACCACATAGTGATTCCTACATCTATCAATGAAGAATACCGGTGTATTTGTTAACTGTCTCCCACTTCTAGTAGGTCTCACATGGTTTAACAATTAGACCCTTCTGGTAAGTTCACATGTTTTCAGTACGGCCGGTAGATGCTCACTGTTGCATCGTAAAAAATGACAATCACGCTAGTTCTATGGTGCATTGTGTAAACAGGATTTTTAAAAATCTCATTCACTAAAATGTAATATTTAGGGTAATATACTGGGCTATGTTCACACCTGATCTTTCCACTTTTCTGCTCCGTCAGACGAGAAGAACATGGGAAAAACCGGAAGCGATGGTTCCGTTGCACCATGTACACCACCATCGCCCAACGGAGCTCATTGACTTTAATGGGTTCAGTCTGCTATCCGAAGGGGTGTGCGTGGTTTTACCGGAAAAAAAAACGGAGCCTCCAATGCAGATGTGAATGAGGCCTTAAAAAAAAGAGAACCTTTTATTTATCAAAGCAATCCAACGTTTCCCCCCTCCCTCCCTATTAAATATTTTTCGTTATTATTTTATGTTTATTTTTTACTTCTATCTTTTTTCTCTCTTCTTTCTTTTTTCTCCTATTTCTTTACTCCTTTGATACGCTAATGTTAGTGTGATTTACTGAACCAATGTGATGTTACTGGTCTTTGTGTTTGACCAATGTCACTTCTTTTGTAACCATTATGTTCTTGCTTCTTATTCCTTTGTTTAGCTATTGTAAAAATGTTATAAAATACTTTAAAAGTGAAAACTAACCCACATTATGTGTCATTGCATTGATATTGGTCCATCTCCATTTACTTTCAGATGATCCGCATGATGATTTTAGATGATCGCCATATTTTAGACTAGGCCAATTAAAACAGCCATGTAGACACATATTTATCAATGTATTTGCACCTTTTTTTTACGCATCTTACACCAAAATAATAAAACTTGCGCTGTGACATATTTATTAACCATTTGCCCCAGAATTTAGAGCTATTTGCGCCAGGCACGTTAGTTTGTATAACTGGAGTAATAAGTGTGTGTCGCTTACGGCTTGTTCAGGATTTAAACACATTTTTTAAATAAAAATTAAAAAATCACAAAATAAGGCGCAAATCGGGAAAAAAAGGTTGAAGCTCTACTCCGAACAGACCATAGCATAGTAAAAGTGGTATAATATTAGCCAGTGTAAAGTACTGTACATGACCATTTTGTTGGCACGTGTAAAGTTAATGAGACAGATTTACTGTTGCTGTTACACATGAATTTTGGACTAAGTTGCGCCTATTTTGGCGCAAATCAATTTAGATTAAAGTATTAAAAGGTCAGATGTCTGCAACTTTCTAGACATTTTTTTTAAAAGTGTCTGGGAAAAGTGGCATCTCTTCACAGAAAAGGGCATTGCTTAAAATGGCCGGACGTCTGCCGAAATTTTGGTGCAAAAAACTGGTGTGAACCCTGCCAACCAAGAGGTCGTATAAGGAAGAGAAAAGTGTCTCATATGTCTAGCAAGATACACCAAATTTTTCATACAGTGCGCGCCACTTTGATAAATTCGGCGCTTCTTCTGACTGCCTGGTCTTAGTTTACACTGTCTAAAACTTAGGCCGGATTCACACGAGCGTGTGCGTTTTGCGCGCGCAAAAAGGCACTTAACAGCTCCGTGTGTGAGCAGCGTATGATGCGTGGCTGCGTGATTTTCACGCAGCCGCCATCATTATGACACTCTGTTTGTATGTTTGTAAACAGAAAAGCACGTGGTGCTTTTCTGTTTTCATTCATAGTTTTTACTGCTGTTGCGCGAATCACGCGCGTCACACGGAAGTGCTTCCGTATGCTGCGCGTGATTCTCACGCACAATGAGAATGTCTTCAATGAGTGCGTGATGCGCGAACAACGCACAAATATAGGACATGTCGTGAGTTTTATGCAGCGGACACACGCTGTGTGAAAATCACGGACTGTCTGAACTGCCCCATTGACTAACATAGGTCCACGTTCGTCTGAATAAGCCCTTAGACAGTATTAGTAAATCTACCCCAATTTACATTTATAACTGGTATTGGAATAAAATCTAGTCTCATCACTTAGAAATAGATAGCAGCATTCTATAAAATAGATGAAGGCGGTTCACGAGCATCCCGAAATTACAAAGCAACTTATTCCCCAATAAACTGTTATTAACCAATCCTCCAACACAGACACATCCGCTCTCAACTTTAACTTTTAAGCCAAGACAAATGTAAACAGTTTAGAACTACTGTAGTAACAGTTTAAGTACTATTCATATATAAAATACACAATTAAGTCACATTATTATGACCACCTCCTACTTTCGACGTCGGCAGCGCGAAGCCCATGAAGGAAGTGATGTGCCGTGGCTGGCTTGGTGGGTATATAAGGTGTGTGATCGGATGTCTGAACACATATGACTCGTTGTTGCCATGGGTAAAAGGGGCGATTTATCAGAGTTGCAAGAGATGATTATTGGCTTTCGGGCCAAGGGTGTCAGTATTTCTCAAACAGCGCACTTTGTGAACTGTTTGCATGCTGCTGTGGTGAAAGTGTATAATTAGTGGACAAATGGCACCATTGGGAATAACCGACATGGAAACTGCGGAGCACCACGTGCCATTGATGTGAGAGGTGAACGTCGGCTAAGAAGGTGCATGCAAGGGCCGAACGACACGCTACAGTGGAGCAGCTCACAGTGAAAAGCAACCAGAGGGCTACCGGACGTGCGTCTAAAACAACAGTTCAGTGAACTCTACTGCGTATGGGGTGCAGAAGCAGACGGATGGTCACTGCTCCTATGCTAACAAAGGTGCATAGGAAAAAAAGGTTCTAATTTGCACGGCAGTATCGGATTTGGACCACCGATGATTTGGCAAAGGGTATGCTTCTTCAATGTGTCACATTTTCTGCTTTATCAAATGGATGGACGTTGAAGTCTAAGGTGAGAAACATCAGAGAACAAACACCCTGCAACCATTGCTGGAAGGCCGCAGCGTTATGGTCTGGGGAATTTTTTCATGCCATTCTATGGGCCACTCATCCATGTGGAAGGTTCTCTGAACTGATTTGGGGATGAATCCATCGTTGCAGATCACGTCCACCCATACATGCTGTTTGTCTTCCCTGGGGCAGATGGAATCTTCCAGAAAGACAACGCGACATGTCACACGGCTAGAAATGTCCGACAGTGGTTGGAAAAGCACGACCAAGACTTCCAAGTACTTCACTGGCCCCCTAATTCGCCGGACTTGAACCCAATTGAGCATCTGTGGGACCACCTTCATCGTGTTGTTCGCTCTATAGATCCTCCCCCAGGCACCCTCCAGCAAATGTGGAATGCACTGCAGTCATCATGGCTCCAGATACCGGAGACCTGCCAGCACCTTATTGAGTCACTCCCAGCCCATTCAGCTGTTGTCTATGTTGCACACGGCAGTTACTCTGGATATGAGCTGGTGGTCATAATAATGTGACTCGACTGTGTATAATAATGTGAATAATATTTTAAAGTCTATGAAAATAAGCACTGTTGACCAATGATAACTTACCCCCTATGTCACCTATGGAGGTTCCTAGAGCAAATGTCTTGAGTGCAACCAATCACAGTATTCTAATATTGATGGTTGACACCATTAGAATCCCCCTTCAGGAAGGTCTGGCACTAGGATGTAAGGGTGTTGTAACCTTTGGTCAGTTCCCCAGCTTATATTTCAGAGCCTGTGGAGAATAACAGTTTTTAGCAGATCCACACCATTCATTGGGAAGGGAGATAAGGTCAACCTGAGTGTTTGACCTAATAGGTTACCTTTAAGCTTAATGGAACGATTATTGGGGTTGTATTTTTACAGTGTATATTGAGTGTATATTCTATACTTTGTGATGTATATCACATATCTGATGAATGTTAAATTTCATTCAAGGTTAAGTGGATGACCCAGTTATAGCTCATATCCTAAGGCTGGAGGCGGTACAAACTTTGTATTAATATTTAGTCTATAGAACAGTTTCTTTATAATCTATTCATAAAAATAATCAGCCTCTTGTCTTACTTTTGGGAACGTCCCTCTCCAAGGTAAATTGCTAAGTGTTTTAATGATGCCCCCTGTAGGCAAGCACAGAGCAAAGGTTCATTTTGCCCATTTATTAAAGCAGCTCTGGCACAGCTATGGCTTATTTTGGCCATCAGAAAAGTTGGAAGCTTTGCTGTTTCAGTAAATCACCTAGGAGATTGGGGCCTACACTCTTTCAATCACATTCGGTGAATAATAACGGTACTAGATTGGGATTTCTGTGCCTCAACAGTAAATAAAGTCAGAGCCAAAGCTCTAACAGTCAGACAAGACATGATGTCATAAAGTATAGGCAGGCAGCCAGCCCTACTGGGCTCTAAAGCCATGCTGGGAGACTGATAAATACAGTATATGACTGATGGAGCAAAGGTCAGGCTTTCAGCCACAGGATACTCAATTTCCCTACAGACAAGTATGAATTAAAGGCTAGTGGGATTTCACTGACTATTTTGTGTTAACAGTTTATGTCCAGAATCTACCACCTAACGTTATGCATATGTTGGAAAAGAACTTGAAGTTGTGGGACTTCAGGCAATAATACATTATGTAACAGTGATTCAAGAGTCTCCTGGAATTGGAAAGTTTTCTTGCTAAACATATAGGCAGCTAAATCTGAAACAATAAAATTCCACAGATGTCTCAAAGAAGACCTAAAACTTCAATGATAATGCCCCTAAGGTCAAGTTTCACACAGTTTAGGATCCGTATTACGGCCGCAACAATCGTCCCCACCTACATACATCGCCATGGGGTTCTATGATGATCTAAGTTCAGTAGAATTGCAGGGGGTCCCAGTGCTTTGATCATAATATGAACGCTAAAAAGTGCACGTTCCCACTGGTGTGTTTTTGCTGGATGCAAAGTTTGCATCAGTTTTACGACTCGTTTTTTTAGATTTGGTTCTATTTCCATGACGCAAAAATCTAACATGGGCTCTGTTCACACTGACATATTTGTTTGCATATTTTTTTTAACAAATGCATTTTGTCATAAGTTCAAGAGAAAATCAAAAACAACAAAAATTATAAAATAAAAAAACTCTATTGAGGATAGATTCATGCTGAGTTTTTTTAGATCCAGTAAAATGAAACGAAAAAAAAAAACAGGTCCTGACTAAACTTATGTATTTTTGCTGAGGTTTGAATTATGTGATAATTTTCTTCATGTTTCTCACATGTTTCTCAAAAAAAAATGAATTAGTGTGAACACGGCCTAAGATCTATCCATAATTGTGAGTTTCACTACAATCCTCCTGGGTGTCTTGGCAAAAGCTATACTTGGATCCACCACCTGACCACTGAAGGTGGTTGAAATGTTGTCATATGTGATGACATGACACTATAGGATCTAGATAATACATTTATAACATGAGGCCTGCACTGCGATTCTATGGAGCCCACAACATAAGGACAGTCTTTATTTCTCTCTTAGGCCTTGTTCACACAGTGCGGATTTGCTGCAGATTTTGCTTTTTTTTTTTTAAGCAGTAACGGAACCTAAACAGAAGAAATATATAAAGGAAATTTTTATAGGTCAGGCTCCCCTGGATTAAATTCTTGTTTTGGCATAAAAAAAAACTTATGCAAAATCTGCATTAAATCTGCACTGTGTGAACAAGTCTTTAGAGGGGCTTACCTTATATACACCTACCTTACAATACCCCTGTCACTGTTGTACTTGATCACTGCCGCTCTGTTTACAATTCTGCATGACAAGGTGGTTTATTGCTGCCCACCATGTTGACATCAGTCAATCACTGCCCACCATCTTCCTGTGTTGCCACATCATCCTGTAGTATCATAAACAGAGCACTGGGAGATCAAGGAGAAAAAAATCCTATGTTATGACATTGTATGTCATAGTTTTATTGCAGCCTGACCGTGTAGTATTCCAGGTACTGCGGGTGAGGTGCATAACCAAAAAAAGTTATGCACCCCAGATCTGGTTGCACTATAAACCTCAAAAATTCATTAGGATAGTGAGGAAGTTCCATCTAGCATGATTATGGATGTAGCAATATATATTCTGTGGAGGAGGAACTGTACCCCCTCCCTGCCTCCCCCCCCCCCCCAAACACAGGGGTACAGTTGCCAACATTGACATCATTATGCACGGGGCATTGCTAGTGCAAAAATGGACACATTGCGGATATAATAACTTTGAATCATTGGACTGGTGTTCAGTTACTTCAAATCCAGGAAATGTTTTTTGCTGACTTAGTTCCCAGCATTAAAAGCTAGCATGAGTATATAATTATACACATATATAATAATAACCATCACAATTTTAATGCCTCAATAAAACATGAATTCATCAATTCAATATTTATTACAACCATTCAAAAAAACTATTTCTTCTAATCAAGGCTGATTCTAGCTCTTCTGCTGCCTGAGGTGAAAATTGAAATGGTCCCCCCCCCCCCCCCAGATTCTGATTGACATCCCCCTGGATGTGCTAAATCACTACCAGCCTCCTCCATCTCTAGCGGATGCGCCGTTGACTTGTACTCCCCTGGCATGCGCGGTGCAGCGATGATGCCAGGCATAGTTCACCTCGCTGCATGGTGCGTGCCCAAGTAGTACAAGGCAATGGCGCATCCGAGAAAGTTGGAGGAGACTGCTAGTGATATAGAACAGCCAGGGGGATGTCAATCAAGCCTGGAAAGGTGGGTTTGGAGGCAGGACTATGTGACTCTTCAGGATAGCGGCACAGCCACATGAGCCTTTAATGAGTAATTAGCATATAGCGTGCGCCGTTTTAAAAGTTGATTTTAGAGATTTTGCTGAATGTGAAAAAAACATACGATAGAACGTTTGGAAATATTGTCAGGTCATGTATCACTGCACGGTGGCGCTTCAAGGGGTTAAAACTACCAGACAGGTTCCCATTAAATATACAATGAATTGAAAACAATTCCATCTGCCCTGCAATTTTGTTATTATAAATATTTCCTATATAATTACATTTATATGAACCAAGCTCATACATATATATAGTACCAGAACAAATCTCACTACATCAATACAGCACCAGAACCAAGCTCAGTACATAAATACAGCACCAGAACAAAGCTCAGTACATAAATACAACACCAGAACAAAGCTCAGTACATAAGTAAAACACCAGAACTAAGGTCAGTACATAAATACAGCACCAGAACAAAGCACAGTATATAAATACAACACTAGAACCAAGCTCAGTACATAAATACAACACCAGAACCAAGCTCAGTACATAAATACAACACCAGAACCAAGCTCAGTACATAAGTAAAACACCAGAACTAAGCTCAGTACATAAATACAGCACCAGAACACCAGAACCAAGATCAGTACATAAATATAGCACCAGAACACCAGAACCAAGATCAGTACATAAATACAGCACCAGAACAAAGCTCAGTACATAAATACAACACCAGAACCAAGCTCAGTACATAAGTAAAACACCAGAACTAAGGTCAGTACATAAATACAGCACCAGAACAAAGCACAGTATATAAATACAACACTAGAACCAAGCTCAGTACATATATTCAGTACTAGAACCAAGCTCAGTACATAAATACAGCACCAGAACAAAGCTCAGTACATAAATGCAGCACCAGAACCAAGCTCAGTACAGAAAAACAGCACCAGCACAAATACAGCTCAATTTAGTGAAATCCTTGCCGTATAGGTTTGTACGACGTAAAACTATAGCTCCCAGCATGGCCCGAACAATGGTAAGGATATGCTGGGAGTTGCTGTTTCACAAAAAAAAAATCATACCTACCATCATCTCGCTGCAGATCATACAGTGACAATTGTACAGATTAGAGGCAGAAAAAAAACATTTACATTAAGTGACTCACAGGTGACGTCTTCCCAGATTCTAGTTGTACTTCTCGTTTCTTCTCCATCCGGTCCAGACCTCTATAATGACTACTCCCGGCCACAGTCCATTTCTGCAGTTTGCCGCTCAGATGTCTTCAGCGTCTCACTTTTCAAACATTTCTGCACCTATAAACGAAGATAAAATTCTCATGGTGCCACACACTATGCCCCTAAATATAATAGCGCCCTACACTGCACCTCTAATTATAATAGTGCCATACACTGTGTTCCTGATTATAGTGCCCTCATAGAGCCCCCTGTAGATAGTGCCTCCTTTATAGAGCCCCCTGTAGACAGTGCCCCACATAAAGCCCCCCGTAGATAGTGCCCTACATAGAGACCCCTGTAGACAGTGCCCCACATAAAGCCCCCTGTAGACAGTGCCCCTTATATATATAGAGTGCCTATAGAGCCTCCTGTAGATACTGCCCCACATAAAACCCCATCTAGATAGTGCCCCCATAGAGCCCCTGTAGATAGTGCTCCCTATAGAGTCCCTGTAGATAGTGCCCCCATAGAGACCCCTGTAGATAGAGCCCCCTGTAGATAGTACCCCCCATAGAGCCCCCTGTAGATAGTGCCCACTGTAGATAGTGCCCTACATAGATCCCCCTGTATATAGTGGCCCCCATAGAGCCCCTGTAGATAGTGCCCTACATAGATCCCCTATAGTGACCCCATAGATCCCCTGTAGATAGTAGCCCCAGTAGATAGTGCCCCACATACAGCCCCCTGTTGATAGTGCTCCACATATAGCCCCCCTGTAAATAGTGCCCTACATATAGCCCCACTGTAGATAGTGCCCTACATATAGCCCCCCTGTAGTTAGTGCCCAACATATAGCCCCCCTGTATATTGGGCTCCACATATATGCCCCCTGTAGATTGTGCCCCACATATAGCCCTCCTGTAGATAGTGCCCTACATATAGCCCCTGTAGATAGTTCTCCACATATAGCCCCTCATGTAGATTGTGCCCCACATATAGCCCCGCTGTAGATAGTGCCCCCTGTAGATAATGCCCAAAAAAACTTTGAATACTCAACTGTTTCTGTTACCGCGCTGTGCTCTTGCAATGCAGGCTTGCTCTTTTCTGTGCAGGTCTGCTGGGGCTGTATGATGCAAGCGTGCTTGCGTTGTTAAAAGGTGCTGAATGGCAGGGTAAGTCATTCAGCCTTGCCAATCAGCCCGTTTCAACTACGCAAGCAGCGCGATTACGTCATCGTGCCGCTTGCGTCATTGAAAGACACATAATAGCAGGGCACGTAACGTTCCCTGCCATTCAGCACTTATGCATGTAATTGTATCTGCGTCCTATAGACGCAGATACAATTAGGGTATGTTCACACGAGGTCATTACGTCCGTAATTGACGGACGTATTTCGGCCGCAAGTACCGGACCGAACACAGTGCAGAGAGCCGGGCTCCTAGCATCATAGTTATGTACGACGCTAGGAGTCCCTGCCTCGCTGCCGGACAACTGTCTCGTACTGAAAACATGATTACAGTACAGGACAGTTGTCCGGAAACAAAAGCACAGCATGTTGCACTATTGTTTCCAGTATTTTGGGAGGAATCTGCGACGGAGAGCCCTAATGGAGCCCCCAATACGGATGTGAATTAGACCTTGTTTTGTAGAAACAACAAGTGATCCAGGAAATACAGAATACCCCAGTAATAGCCGGAGAAATGGAAATCAGACATACTGTTACTGTTAAAAGTCTGATGGAGATAACATTTGATATACTTATTTTACACGCTCAAAATTATTTAAACTCAAAACCATGCGAAAAGTACACAAGACACTGCACTAAAGTCCTTCAGGAGGCCTTCAGCACCAAAAATTCTATAGACTTGATCACACAGTGCAGATTTGATGCCGTTTCTGCATGTATTTTTAAGTCAAAACCAGGAACAGAACCTAAACAGAAGAAATAAATAAAGGAAGGCCTTAAAGTGTCTCCTCTCCTAGATCCAATGTTGGTTTGGGCTTAAAAATTGCATGCAAAACCTGCATCAAATTTGCACTGTGTGAACAAGGCCTATGTATGCAAAGCAGGATGCATTGGATCAAATGGTAATCTGACATGTACATCAACAGTGTATGTAGTAAATCTGAGGATTTCTTTCTAAAGAGGCATTTCTCCCTTTAACCATAAAATGACTATACAAATCACAAATCAGAGTTTTCTTCAGTTCCATCAAGATAAGTTTTTGACAGACTCGGTCACAATTTTTTTATCACTAAAAAAAACGTGAAGAACTAATAATAAATTGACAGTTTTCTTAAATTAGTTGAGATCAATTGCTGAGCAAAAAACATACTCCAAAAGCACAGTTACGAACCAGTCCAGAACCTCATATGAAATGGGTCTTCTTATCAAGACAATTCCTTCTCTAAATACAACTGGCTCCTATATATATATATAGCAAAAAAGAAAGCAGCAGCACTCACACAGAAATTGTTGATCAGGTGCCCAGCAAAACGTCCGATCCTCGGACGTAATGTAATGTATAGAAAAAGAAAATTTGCAGCACTCCAATGTGAAAAAAGTGGTGGTTTATTCACTCCAAATACAACAGCAAAGTTTCAATCCTACAATAGGATCTTTATCAAGCTTGATAAAGATCCTATTGTAGTATTGAAACGTTGCTGTTGTATTTGGAGTGAATAAACCACCACTTTTTTCACATTGGAGTGCTGCAAATTTTCTTTTTCTATATATATATATATATATATATATATATATATATATATATATATACTCTTTGTATTCCCTGTACCCCTTAGTGTTAGAATAGACAGGCGGGAATATTAGGTAAGGCTCTATTCATGCCTGCGTTGGTGTGTTCTGTTGTTCTGCACCGTCAGAGGAGCAGAACAAGGGAATAACGGAACCGACAGACAATGCCGGTTGCCGACGGAAGCCATTTACTTTAATGGGTTCCATCGTCTTTCCGTCAGAGTGCCTGAGATTTTACCGGACACAATAGCGCAGCATGCTGTGCTATTTTCTCCGGTAAACCCTGCCGGATCTGCGAAAGAGGCCCCTAATGAAGCCTCCAATGCAGACGTGAATAGAGCCTTAGTTAGCTGGGAAAAAAAGTGGTTAAGTTATCCAAAATAGTTCAAAAGTTATAACTGTTTAAAAGAATGTATGCCAAAACTTTAAATTTAGGCCTGGACATTGAGTCGTCTTCTTCTTTAAAATAAAATGGCTAAATAAGAAGAAAAAAAAGCTAGATTCCAGATTACCCCAATTCCAAAAGCAAACCTGCACAGAACATTAACTTCCATTGAGCGATAATGCAGGTAAGAAGCCCTAGTCTCATTGGTCTATGGATTTGCAAAGCGATGGGGGGGACTCCGTTATCTTCGTAGATGGGGAATACACAGAGGACCTAAGTCTCAGGGAAATACCAAGAAAAGTATTACCAAATCCTATCCAAATATAAATGTTCTGCACAAAATATTTCCTGTGGTCTTTGACACGTTGACGATACCAAAGAAAATGAGGAACCGTCCTTCATATCTAGGGACACTTCTGAGTTGGGATGTTCAATTATATAATTTATGGCTCCACCAATGTCCAGTCTTTGTCTGAAATTGCTTTATTATCTCAGTCATGAAAGCCAAGAAAGGAATTTGTCATTTTTTTGGTCTTTTATTGCTGCTGGATTTATTATTCCCAGTCTTCAGAGATCACTCTTGACACGTGCAAAGACTGATTTAGTGAAATGCCTAAATCATATAATGTGGATGAAAGAGTTTACTGATCACAATATATATAAACCCTATTCTAATACCTGGAATAGGTGGGAGGTTTTTTGGAAACATAACCAATTGTGTAGCTGGCTGAATGGGACGTAATTGTGGACTACTAATGGAATCTAATGGAATATGGAACATACACGAGGAATCCATCTGGAAAAAAAAACCTGTATATACCTCTGTATGAAACCGAGGTACAGTATATCCCCATAGATTTCGATGCATGCCGCAATACGGCTCTGTGCAACTTTTAGCTTGTAAGAAGCCCTAATATGGCCGTGCACTTACAATTCTGCAGTCTGAAGCCCAGATGGCACTACCATGGTGCTGATAACAGCCATTGATACTCTAAATCGGTACCAGACTCTCTATAATTTTTATTGTTTGATTTAAAGTGTAACTAAACTTTTAAAAAACTTTTGACGTTTCATAGTGACATATACTCCTATCACAAAATACAGGCAGGATAACCAGTATAATGCAGAATATAACATCTTTATTAGATACAAGATAAAATACAAAATATAGAATGGAATGACAAACCCATGATACAAGGACCCCCACACATAAATGCAGCAGCCCTATAGTGACAAGTGTCAATTTAGGGAAAACAATTAAACTAGACAGGTACAAAAGGGAGGACAGAGTACAGACCAAAAGAGGGGGACCCTGAGCCCCAACACGTGTTTCGCCACCAGGTGAATTCATGTATTTTTTTCTATAGGGGGTTTTAGTATTTATGTGTGGGGATCCTTGTGTCATGGGTTTGTCATTCCATTCTATATTTAGTATTTTATCTTGTATCTAATAAAGATGTTATATTTTGCATTATACTGGTTAACCTGCCTGTATTTTGTGATAGGAGTATTTGATTTGATCGGTGGGGGTCCGAGCACTGAGCACAACACCGATCGCTAAAACGAAGCAGGAGAAACGCTCGGGTGGGTGCTGTGCCTCTCAGTTTCTGATCAGCTTTCCTCGGAAAGCCAAGCTAGCGAGCGATGTACAGACTCATAGGCTTTCTATTGAACTTCTACAATGCTCTTAGGAAAGCCGATCAGAAACAAAGTAGCACTCACCGAGCGCTACATTTTAGCAATCGGTGGGGGTCTCAGTGCTCGGACCAACTCCACTCAAAACTTTTCAACATGTCACTATGACGTCAAAAGTTATTTAAAAGTTTAGTTACCCTTTAAGGTATGTTCACACGACCTATTTTCAGACGTTTTTCGGGCCGTAAACCCCCCGAAAAACGGCTAAAAATACGGGGCTGAAAGCCTCCAAACATATTCCCATTGATTAAAACCGGCCATGTAAAAAATAGCCTTGTAAAAAGAAGTGCATGTCACTTCTTGAGCCGTTTTTCATTGACTCAATAGAAAAACAGCTCCAAAAACAGCCGTGAAAAACGCCACAAAAAACACTAGTTGGTTAAAAAAAAACGGCTGAAAATCAGGGGCTGCTTTCAAGGCGAAAACAGCTCCGTATTTACAGCCATTTTTTGTTAAGGCCGGATTCACACTCGAATCACGCTCGTGCCACGGAAGTGCTTCCGTGTGGTGCGCGTGATTTTCACGCACCCATTGACTTCAATGGGTGCGTGATGCGCGAAATACGCCCAAAGAACGGACATGTCGTGACTTTTTCGCAGCGTACTCATGCTGCGTAAAAATCACACAACTGTCTGCACTGCCCCATAGACTAATATAGGTCCTTGCGACGCGCGTGAAAATCCTGCGCGTTGCACGGACGTATATCCCGTTCGTCTGAATAAGCCCTAAGTGTGTGAACATAGCCTTCAGATATGTTGCATCGATTGTGCTGTAAGGGCTTCTGGTTTTGCATTGCGGCTACTGTTTTATTGTTAACAAAAACAGATTTAACAAATAAAAAATAAAGGGAACCCTATGGCCTCTATTGACCAAGTGTCACACATCCTGCTGAGCTGGTTGTTAACCTTTATGTAGGGCGCACCTGTGGATTCATCTGCAGCACTTGCCCTGCTGTGCGGTCTTTGATATTGCAGAGCTCTGGAGATCTGCCAATTCTTCCCTGCTCTTTAAGAAACCGTGCAATTATCAAGTAATATGACTAATTTGATGAATGTATAAAAGTGCAACTCAACATGGCACAACGATGTACAGCACGTTATCGCCATTATTAAATGCTAATGACAATTTAAGCAAATAGATCACTCCATAGTGAAAAAATAATGTACTGAATACGACATTTCAAGCACAGTCCTGGGACGCGTGATATAATGGAAAGTAAAAAGTCATCAATCGTCCTGCATTCGAGCGGTTGTTATAACATTGCTTTGATGCTGGATTTAAAATGATATTGTAATAACTGATGACTTCTAATATAACAAAATGCAGCTGCACAGAGTTACCGCTTCTTTGAATTTTACCCCCCAGAGTTCTAGAAACGGAGGAATTTTAGTTTAATACATTTGAAGCAACATGGTGCGTCCGTGCAACCAGGCACATCAATAGGTGCACACCCACCCGGAGGCATACGGCTGGTCCTGATCAAATGCCAATTATTTGCTTGGAAATACAGAAGGCGCCCAGACCTTTAACCCCATGAGTATGGCTAATGATCCCCAGCCCAAACCTCACAAATGTCACAGTTCTGATAAAATCCCTTTCAAGTGATGTTTAAGAAACAGATGCTTTGAAATCACGGGTCATCTGCAGTATGAGGTATATGACCGTCACGTTAACACACATCTGTGTTCCATAAAAAGACGACTCTTTTATAGCTTAATCCAAGTATCATCGGATTAACACTCAACAATCAAGGGAGAAGATTTCAGGCAGCCAGAAACTATTATTTTGCATTATCTATCATCAGTTGTCACAGTTTTATCAGTATACACAACATAAAGTCACACTTGCTTTTCTCAAGGTTATTAACGCCATATTTTTGCTGGTTGTTAGTACTCATCTATGACTTAGGCCTTATACACACGAACATGTCCGTTTTGCGCATATAAAAAACGCAGCGTTTTTCTTGCGTTCATACAAGGTCCTGGTGCCAAGCAGTGTCAGGGCCTTGTATGCGACGCAGCGTTAGGTCCTTTGTATGAGCGGCGCTGGAATAATGAGAGAGCCGGATGGGAGAAAAGGAGTGGAGCAGTATAATTTATATTTTTAAATTTTTTCATTTAATTTTTTTTATTTTAACTGTCAGGTGGGTTACCTTACTAGGCCCATAGAGTGAAATCTATGCTAGCTAGGAGCTGGCGTAGATTTCCACTGTAATTTACACACGTTTTCTGGTGCCCTTTGCCCAAAGCCTGTGTAAACATGGCAACCATCAGCCAATAAACGAACAAACGGTTGTTCATTGGCTGATGGTATAGTTTATGCAGCAATAAACATTATCGTTGTTGGCAGCCAACATGATGTAAATGTATGGGAATGAGCAAAGCCGGCCAGCACCCGGTGAACCCGGGCAAGTGCCGGGGCCCACTGCTCTTGGGGGGCCCACTCGGTACTGTCCCTGCCGTCATCACGGCATCCCTGTCCATATATGGACAGTGATGTCAAGAGGAGAGTAGGAGTCCCACGCAGAGCTCTAGTGGCTCTGCTCTGGGACTCTCTCCCTGGGGAAGCCCATGACATCAATGTCCATATATGGACAGTGTGGTCAGGAGCAGAGCAGTGTCCCAGGCAGAGTGCTAGTAGCGCTTTGTCCGGGACTTTGGCTCTGGGGTTGCCCCTGACATCTCTAGCTGTATATGGACAGTGATGTCAGGGGCTTCCCCAGAGATGGAGTACTGGAGCAGAGCCTTTACTAGCGCTCTGCCTGGGACCTCAGCTCTGTTCCGGACATCACTATCCATATATGGACAGTATTGTTAGGAGCAGAGCAGGAGTCCCAGGCAGAATGCTAGTAGTGCTCTGCCCGGGGCTATGGCTCTGAGGTTGCCCTGACAGCACTGACCATATATGGACAGTGACGTCAGGGATTTCTCCTGAAGCGGAATCCCCAACCAGAGCATTGGCAATGCTCTGGCTGGGGATTCCACTCCTAGAGAGAACCCCAGAGGTGCTACCTACAGGCAGGGAAGCTGTGTGGCACTACCAGGGAGGGTGGCTGTGTGGCACTACCAGGGAGGGGGCTGTGTGGCACTACCTGGGAGGGGGTACTCTACAGAGGGCCCTAAATTTATGGGGGTACAAACTGGGGGCCTAACTGCTATATGGGGGCATAAACAGGGCCTAACATCTATATGGGGGCACAAAGTGACGTTTTGTGCCATTTTACTGCCGCCGTCAGATCCCCCGCAAAGGGGCCTACTAAGTCTGTCGCCCAAGGGCCCACATAAACCTGAAGCCGGCCCTGGGAAGGAGCGATTGTAGTAACGAGCGCTCATCCACATACATAACCAATCACTGCGCCTTGTGAAAGTAGCAAACCAGCGCCGATCAACGAGCTGTCGTGTTGATCGGCGCTCGTTTTTACGGCCCATATTGGCTGATGTAAAAGGACCCTTAGGCTTCTGTTCTTTCTCCTTTATCATGCTCCACACTGCTTATTGAGATGAGATGAACTCACCTTTAGTGAATTAGTTCATGTTTAAATGTCTTGAATTACAGCAATGACAGAACTAAACTAATATGGGAGATCCTCCGTATTGTATGGATATGTCATATGGACGACCATAGAAATCTATGTGCCCATACTATACTGATTTCATATGGTGGATCACCATTTTTTTCTCATAGACTAATACAAAAGGCATAAGAAAAAAAAATCTATCACATGCGGTGCCACATGGAGGCAAAATACAGCAGTACAAGTATGCCTAAGACTCTGTAATATGGAGCTGTAGGGACTTTGTGTGCCACCTAAAGACTATAATGCTCAGTCCTCCAAATTAATTTGCGGAAATATTGGAGCAGACCACTTTATGGTGTAGGAGCCTATTAGGAAATGGCATATGTATGTCCACCACTTTTATCAAGTTAAATATTTTTATTGTTTTATGCATTTTATTTATCCTACATTTCATTTATTATTCCTTACTAGTTGTATTTAGCTCTGGCATTAAAGTTTGAATGAAATGTTAGTAACTGGATGCCATGAGTGACATCGCCATTTTGTCTTTAGTTTTCATAAATGTCATCGAAAATCAGGTAACTAAGAAAAGAAAATGAAAACATTTAAAAAACATATGTCACTCTTTGATTTTTTTTACATGGTGGAAGATGGATATATGAGAACTATAACATTTAATGTATGACAGCAGCCTACACTTCCTTTGAATGAAAGCAAAATATGGAGTCTCTTAAAAAAAACTATGCTTTTGACAATTATAGATCCTCTCCATAGTAGTTATACTGCAAAATAAGTTACAGATACCTTGTGATGGCCCACATACTTTATAGCCGTTATAATGCAGTGACCCCACAATAAATCCTCTCAACAACTGTTGCATAAGTATTCAAGAGAAAAAAGTAAGAATATTACTGGGGTATTTTTTCTTCTTTGATGTTGCCTGCTTTGATGTCTCCCTATCATCCTTTTTACTATGCCTTTCTGTATATACAACTATCAGTGCACATGTGTTGTAAGCATATCTGACACAGTGCACACCCCCGAAAGACACACTGGCCCACATTTACTAAGACTGTGTATGTTACGCTAGTCCCATTAAAGGAGATAGTTATCATAATTTGCACCAAATTTAGTAAAAGTCGCATTCCTCTTAAATGGTGCATTTTGCACTGTCTGAGAAGCAGGAAAATAAATCTGCACCTGCTATAAATAGGTGTGGATTTGCATCAAAATTTGCACCATTTTGCGTCTTTGACTGAAACTTCATCTACTTGGAGACCACGGCCACTTTTCTTATCAATTTCAAAATTTGCAACTTTTTTGTGTCAGTTTGTGCCAAAAACAGGTGTAAACTTCATGATAAATGTGGGCCACTGTTTTCATGATAATAAATAAAATGGAAGAATTGTGTACACTGTTTCTGGGAAAGTTGGGTGTAAAATATGGGCAGCATAGTTGCTTCCGTAAGTGGCAGCCAATGCAGCTGCAATAAGGCCCGTGAGGCAAAGGAGCCCCAGCTCGTCTAGTCCTATCCCCCTTTAATGTGAGCTGTGTTAACATGCATAGGGCTCTTCTTCTCCACAATCAAGGCAAAAATTGAGCAGGAAACTGCCTGTGGGTCATGCCATTATTATCATGCCATAGGAATGGAAAACGGGTGAGAAGACATCACGCTCTGGACCCTACCATCCTGAGATGTTGAGGTTTGATGGCTCGATATAGCACCAAGAAGGAACCCCATTGGGTTTCAATATGTCACATATTCTGTACACAACTGATGCTTTCCCAGTCCAGAGTGTCAAAACGGTAGTATTGTGGTCAGTATTTTGCTTCAGTATTTGTAAGCCAAAACCAGGTTTTGGTCCAAAACACATAGGGAGAAATTTATCAGCCTTTCTACGCCCGTTTTCTGGAGTAGAACATTTGCAAAAGGGCCCAAAAGCTGCAATTTGAAGTGAAAATTGCAAATTTTTTATCATTTTAGGCCACCCTCACCACTTTTGTAAAAAGGGGCATGGCTTCCAAAAGGGGTTATATATGGACAGTGACATCAGGGGCAACTCCAGTCGCGGAGTCCACTGCCAGAGCGTCAGCAACGGGGATTCCGCTTCAGAGCAGCCACTGCCATCACTGTCCATATATGGACAGTGACTTCAAGGGCTTCCCCGGGCACAGCACTTAAAGTGGCGCTGTGACTGGGGAGTCCTCGGTGAGCGGAAGAGCTCCCTCTGCTCCTCCACTCTGAACTAATGCTGAAGCAGAGAGCTGACGGTTCCTTGCTTCAGCATTAGGTTCAACTGTATCTGCATCCTGAGGACACAGATACAGTCGACTGCGGGACATACCCCAGGACGCCCGGGACGGTTGGGAGGTATGATTCCTCTCCTGGAGGAGGAGCCCCTTACATCACTGTCCATATATGGATAGTGACGTCAGAGGGGATTTCATTCCAAAAGGAGTATTTAATTTTATCTGCGCCTGGCCCGGCACCCCCTCTACGTTCTCTCCCAGTTGTGCCCGGGGGCACATGCCCCGCCTGCCCCCCCTAGCTACGCCCCTGGCTGATGGGTCGGGGTCCGACTCCCGGGACCCCCGCCGATCAGATGTTTTGAAGGGAGTGCAGAGCGAGAGAGGAACTTCTTAATGAGGTTTAAGAGCATTGGCTCCCAGGACCTCTCCTCTGGATAAAACCTCCTCCAATCCACCAAATAAAAAGTCCTTCCTCCCACCCTCTTGTAGTCCAGGATCTCCTTCACCTCAAAAACATCAGATGAACCGCTGGGAGCTACTGCGGGACCACAAGTCTTACTATAGCGGTTCAGGACCACAGGCTTCAGGAGGCACATATGAAAGGTGTTGGGGATTCTGAGGGTAGGAGGCATCCGAAGCTTATAGGAGACAGGGTTTATTTGTTATAGTATCTCAAAGGGTCCGAGGAGCAAACTTGTAGGAAAGCACCTTTAAACGGATATTCCTAGAAGACAAGCAGACTTTGATACCCGGCAGATACTGAGGTGGCTCTCTTCTCCTAGTATCCGCCTTTCGCTTCATGCGATTGACTGTCTGCAGAATAGAGGACCGGGTTTGCTGCCAGACCTGTAAAAAGTCTCTAAATGCAGAGTCAGCTGCGGCTACCTGGGATGTAGCCAGAACAGGAAGAGGGATTTGTGGATGTTGGCCATACACAATGTAGAATGGTGTGGAAGTGGTGGACTCACTTGTGTGGTTGTTGTATGAGAACTCGGCTTGTGGAAATAGCTGTACCCAGTCATCATGCTGCGTGGAGATCAAGTGGGAAGATAATTCTCCATGATTTGGTTAATCCTCTCGACTTGGCCATTGGACTGGGTCTGGTAGGCTGAAGAAAAGTCCAACTTGAACTGAACCCCCCCGATCAGACACGATATGAAGAGTCAAGCCATGCAAACAGAAGATGTGTTTGATGAAGGGGTTAGCCAGTCGAGGAGCAGAAGGTAGACCGGTCAGCGGGATAAAATGACCCATCTTCGAGAACCGGTCAACCCTCACCCAGACCGTATTGCATCCTGCAGAGGAAGGAAGGCCTGTGACAAAGTCCATTGCTATATGCTCCCAGGGAGCATTGGGCACAGGCAGAGGCTAGAGCAGGCTTGGAGTGAGCAACTTTGTTGGAAGCACACACAGTGCACAATGAGACAATGTCCACAATATCTTTGGGGGGCGTGGGCCACCAGAAATTATGGGCAATCAGATCTCGGGTTTTATGAGCACCAGCATGCCCAGCCAGTTTGGAGCTGTGCCCCCAGTGAAGGATTCTCCTCCTGTCTGTCAACCGCACAAAAGTATTCCCCGGAGGGATGTCTCTAACTTGCAGAAGATTAACAGGAATAATACAGGACGGGTCAATGATACATTCCGGAGAATCCACGGTGTCCTGTTTCAAACGACCTAGACAGGGCATCGGCCCTCACATTTTTGTCAGCGGGACGGTAGTGGAGCACAAATTGGAACCGGATGAGGAATAGCAACCACCTGGCTTGACGAGGGTTCAGCCATTGGGCCTAATGGAAATAGGTGAGGTTCTTGTGGTTGGTATATATCAGCAGGCGTGACTGGTGGCACAACACAACTGCAACAAGTTAAGGCACAGGAACAAATATAGCACAGGATGCAGGTAGCAGGGCACGGGAACAGTATAATACTAAGGGACCATTTGCCAAGACTAACATGGGTAAACAAAACAATGCTCAGGTAATGAGTGAAAGGGTAGAGCCCTTTTTATAGTCCAGGGTGATCATGGGCTAATTACAGATCTTACTCATGTGTGTGCACTTGCCCTTTAAGGCCGGACACGAGCACGCGCGCACCCAACGGTAACCAGTGCAGCGATGCAGAAGTGAGTGGCGGCGTCTCTCAGGAGGGAAATGCCACCCGGCACTCACTCGTCCATGGCCGCGGCCGTCGAAGGGCAGGTAAGAATGACGGTTCGCGGCTGTGGACGTTACACACAGCATGGTATACAGGATACAGGTAGCAAGGCATGTGAACAGGATACGACTAAGGGTCCATTTGCTAAGACTAACATGGGAATACACAACAATGCCGAGGCACGGAGTGAAAGGGCAGAGCCCTTTTTATAGTCCAGGCGATCTGGGGATAATTTGTAATTATTTTCATGTGCGCGCGCTGGCACTTTAAGGCTGGGAACGAGCGCACACGCGCACCCTAGAGCAAACTGCAGAGCAGAGCAGAAGCGGGCGCTGGCGTCTCCTACGAGGGAGACGCTGGCCAGAAGACGAAAGTCTGCAGTCGAGGGGTGAGTGAGGACAACGGGCCGCGATCGTTGCATAAGTAGAATTGTTCTAGCAGAATTGTTGCAGATCTTCCCATCCAGAATTGCTGCAGGCAAGTGGATGAGATTTAACAAATCTCATCCACATGCTACTAAACAATTATTAATATAGCATAAATAGAAATAAGGCGAATATATGAGGCAGACTATATTTATTAAGCATCTGGAGGCCATTTTTTACATACTTTTCTTGTGGCCAACAGTTTTTCCAGTCTGGGGGATCCGATTGCAAAATCTGTCAGCCAACTGATGCCAGATCAGACCAGTTGTTTTCTATAAGACAGTGCCTGTACCAAATTTATATTTTTGTCACTTACAAATTGTGCCATTTTTGCTGACAAATTCTTTATATGGAGTCAGAGGCTTTAACCTACTGGTTGTCAAGTAAATCTAACTACTGTCCTACCAAAAAACCCTCAAGAATGTCTAATCTGTCAGCTGGAAACGATAGCATGTCTGTACTACAGTAGATACTGTATGCCTCATGTTTTCAAAAGCATATAAAACCTTTTTGGAGACATCATAAGCGATATGCTAACATCAAAGTGATGCTGTCATTCAGAAGGAGAGGAATTTCCTAACTCTAGACAGGCAACAGGCTGTGTAAATTGGAGGTTTGCTCTAGTATGGCTCCAGCAGCATGCTTAAAGTAGAGATTACAGTCATCCTTTTATTGGGATTATCTGACAGTCTAACAAATTCTGCTTAACCTCTTTATGATCCAAGCCACATGCTCGGAGATGCTAACAGATGAAGTCTCAGATCATAAAAGCAAATCTACAGACACAGATGGAGTTTGAGACTGTAGAAGAGCATAGTTATCATGGAAATGCAGATTTTAGGAAAATAAGTAAAAAAAAGTGCAGGGTGACCCATAGTGAGTCCCTGTGTAATATTTATTTACTGTTAGCCCTTTCTTCTTGGCCATCACACACACACTATATGGAAAAAAGTATTAGGACACCTACACATTACACCTACAGAAGCTATTATGACATCCCATTCTAAATCCATAGGCATACAATTGTCCAAAATGTCTTGCTGTGCTGAAGCATTAAGACTTCCCTTCACTGGAACTAAGGGGCCTAGGCCGAACCCTGAAAAACAACCCCACAGAATCCCTCCTCCACCAAACTTTACAGTTGGCACAATGCGGTCAGGCAGGTAAAGTTCTCCTGGCATTCACCGAACCCAGACTCATCCATCAGACCACCTGATAGAGAAGCGTGATTGATCTCTCTACAGAACACGTTTCCACTGCTCCAGAGCACAGTGGTGGCGACTTTACACCACTCCATCCGACACTTGGCATTGTGCTTGGTGATGTAAGGCTGGCATGCAGCTGGCCGGCCATAGAAACCCATGTCATGAAGCTCCCAGGGAACAGAGGAGGTTTGGAACTCTGCAGTTATTGCGTCAGCAGAGCGTTGGCGACTTTTATGCACTATGCGCCTCAATACTCAACGTTTACGTGGTCTCCACTTTGTAGCTGAGTTGTTGTTGTTCCTAAATGCTTTTACTTTGCAATAATACCTCCCAAAGTTAATTGTGGAATATCTAGAGGGGAAAAAATGTCACAAACAGACATGAATTGACGGTGACATCCTATTACAGGACAAACCTGGAATTCAGTGAGCTCTTTAGAACGACCCACTTTTTCACAAATGTTTGTAAAGGCGACTACATGGCGGGAATTCAATGATTAAGAGGTATGTCCCAATACTTTTGTCTATATATTGTATGTGTGACTCAGTCCCATTAGAATGGGGACATTTCTATTAATGATAATTCTTCAAATGACTATGCACGACTTATATTGATTTAGCAAAAATATAGACCTGGAGCAAGATTATTACCAGGTTATCTTGTGGTCCCTGTCTACTTAATGTTTCTTAAAGTACTATGTGAACTCAAACATTAAAAATATTCTAGATTATTTGACTAATTTCTCTCACGGATTCCAAATTGTGGCATTTTTTCACACGTCCTATTATAGAATTATCGTTCCTTAGAAGCACAGCCTTATTTTCAGTACCTTAAAGACATATACAATGGACAGGCTCTGCAAAAGCAGCACTTGCCCTATCCAGCTTCTTCTCTAGTTTACGCCAATTTACTACAGTCAGACAAGGAAAATAAGCACATTTTTTAAGATTTTTTTTTGAAGGGCAACAGCATCTTTTTCAGTACATAAATGGAAATGGCTAACAATAGTCCCTTTGGGGCTCACAATCTGATTTTACACACACCGAGGGCCAATGTCAGATGATTGTATTGATTTTAGAGGTATTGTAGATGTATTCACACATAGTAAAGTCATCTCTAGGTTTCCTCCACATAATTTCTATATTAAATATTTCCATTCGTTGCACTACAACCCACACTTGTAAACAGTGCACATGTACTTGTACTCTCATTCCTATACAGCTGGATTTATGGCTTTCTGAACCTAAACTTACCCTTAGCCTTTTCTCTTGTGGATGACATATGGCTTTATTCAGAAGGTTTATCGACCTTCTGCTGTAACTCTTGTATGCATAAAATCATTTTTTATATTCACATTTTCTTATTTACATATCGAAAGAGAGAAGCTGCTCAAATCCTTTACTAGCCAGGTGCTCACGAGGGTGGCACTGTGCAGCACATGGAAAGAAACAGGAGTATACAGCATATTTCCAAGCTTTCCGGCAGATGAAAGAGGGACGCCTGCACTTCTAGAAGCTTTTGGACCCCTATAACAATGCAGGTTACAAGGTGCAAATAAATTGACAGCACAAGCTCCTCCAATAGATGAATTACCGAAATAAAATGATAACCACATGACACCCAAATACAATGGCAAGAAGATAGTAGAGGCAATAGCATGCTTTTCAGTGTATCGCTTTTATCGTGCCCAAAGTGTAATACAGAGTTTCAGTAGCAATGTTTAAAGTGCCAGTCACATGCGCTGACATAGTGCAGCCACTACTCCCATATACAGTAGAATCACATGACCCAGATAAGTGCAAGCCACATGCGCCGCATAAGTGCCAGACACATTCCTCCCATATACAGTGCAGATACATTCCTCCCATATATAGTGCAGTTACATGGCTCCTATAAGTGTCAGCCACATTCATCCCACATACAGTGTAGCCACATGACCCCCAAAAGTGTGAGCCACATTCTTCCCATATACAGTGTAGTCACACGAACCCCATAAGTGTCAGCCACATTCCTCCCATATACAGTGCAGTCACACGGCCCCCAAAAGTATCAGCCACATTCCTCCCATATACACTGCATTCACACGGCCCCCATAAGTGTCGGACACATTCCCCCCATATACAGTACAACCACATGACCCACATAAGTGCTAGCCAAATGCCTCCCATAAGGGCAAGTTAGATTTCCTCCCATATGCAGTGCAGTCACATTCCTCCCATATACTGCGCAGTTATATAGCCCCCATGAGTGTCAGACACATTTCTCCCATATAGAGTGCAGCCACATGGCTCCCATTAGTGTCAGACACATTCCTCCCATATACAGTGCAGTCACATATCCCCCATACGTGTCAGGCACATTCGTCCCATATACAATGCAACCATATGCCCTCTCATGTACAGTGAAACCACATGACTCACATAAATGCCAGCCACATTCCTCCCATACACAGTGCAGTGACATGCCCCCCATAAGTGTCAGACACATTCCTCCCATGTACAGTGCAGTCACATGCCCCCCATAAGTGCTAGCCGCATTTCTCCTATATACAGTGCAGTCACATGCCCCCCATAAGTGTCAGTCACATTCCTCCCATATACAGTGCAGTCACATGCTCCTCATAAGTGTCAGACATATGCCCCCTCGGTCATGTACTGATACTCTCACTGAATTTAGAACACTTTCAGAAGTTATTAACAGAAACAATGTGTAGTATTGACAATATGACTTTCAAAAAGCTTCACTCATTGCATTTCACCATTTATTTTTTGCCAATGGGACAGTTAATATGTAATGGTTCTAATTCTTGCTAATAACAGCTATAATCTGAACTAGACAAATCAAGAAGCAGTTTATAACTTTTTATTAATTGAAGCATTCTCTGATTTTCTGCAGGAGAGAGATTTCTGTTGCTGGTGTCTTTATCTCAGAAGGAATTGCCTAGACTAGATACGCTTGTAACGTCTCAGCTGTGAGAAGTATTAGGTCACATGCACACAATGTGTTTCATGTGCGGATTTCCGCGCTGATTTTCCTACTGGCTAAGATTTAGTACTAGCTAAGTAAATGAGAGTTCAAGCAATCTCATCTATGCATTGCAGAATTTCTCCGCACATAAATTGACCTGTTGTCCGCAGCATGTTAATTTACATTGTGTTTCCATTTCAGAATTTTATCTGACAATTTTTTAATCCAAAAAATGCACCAAAATTCGCAGATGAAACCGCACCTATTTCTGCATCAAAATGTAAAAACTGCACCTAAAAACGTGTAAAAAACACAGTATAAGGGCGGATTTGCACGAACGTGTAATACGTCCGTGCAACGCACGGACCTATGCTAGTCTATGGGGCAGTGCAGGCTGTCAGTGATTTTTGCGCAGCGTGAGTCCGCTGCGTAAAACTCACGACATGTCCTATATTTCTGCGTTTTTCGCGCATCACGCACCCATTGAATTCAATGGGTGCTTGAAAATCACACGCACCACACGGAAGCACTTCCGTGGGACGCGCGTGATTCGCGCAACAGCAGTCAAAAGTATGTTTGGAAACAGAAAAGCACCACGTGCTTTTCTGTTTACAAACATCCAAACAGAGTGTCATAATGATGGCGGCTGCGCGAAAATAACGCAGCCGCACATCCTATGTGATGACACACGGAGCTGTTAAGTGCCTTTTGCGCACGCAAAACGCCACGTTTTTTGCGTGCGCAAAACGCACATGCTCGTGAAAATCCCCCCTCAGGCCTATGGAGGGATGCGTGATGCGTGAAAAGATAGGACATGTCCTATTCTTCCTTTGAAACAACGGCTGTGTGAACGGCCCCATTGAATAACATAGGTCCGTGGGACGGCTGCTGTTTCAACGGACCGTGTGAAGGGTCCGTGGGAAAATAGAACATGTCCGTTCTTTTCACACATCCCTCCATAGACTCTCAACTATGGGGTATGCGTGATATTGCGTCCGGCATCGCTGAGCACGGATGCACCTCGGAGGTGAAAAACTGTAGTTTTTCATGTCCGAGATGCGCAGCGTTCGTGTGAATCAGACTTTAAGTGCAGATTTTACCTGCGGAATTACCTGTTTACCTGCGGTTTTGATGCAGATTTCCCTCCTAAATTATGCATTGTATGCATGTTGCCTTTGGGTATGTTCCCACAGGCAGGAGACATTGATGATTTTCTATATATAGAGAAAATGGCAGAGGCAATAGAAACACGTTTTTTTCCCAACTACTTGCTACCTTGTAGAATAGTTAGATTGTAAAAAATACCTTTATTTAAAACAAGTAGGGACAAACAACATAGAATTTAAAACTACAATGTGTGCCGACCAGTTAGGGTATGTGCACACGATAACTGCAATTACGTCTGAAATTACAGAGCTGTTTTCAGGAGAAAACAGCTCCTGCATTTCAGGCGTAATTCTTCGTACTCGCGTTTTGCGGGGCGTCCATTACGGACGTAATTTGGAGCTGTTCTTCATTGGAGTCAATGAAAAACGTCTCCAATTACGTCCCAAGAAGTGTCCTGCACTTCTTTTGACGAGGCTGTAATTTTACGCGCCGTCTTTTGACAGCGACGCGTAAAATGACAGGTCGTCGGCACAGTACATCGTAAGACCCATTGAAAGTAATGGAAGTAGAAAGTAAAAAACACGGACCACCGGCGCTGCGATTGTAGTCAGGAAATAAGGACCTTTAGACGGACATCACGGCAAAGTTTTAATGACAGAGGCTACGCGTTTCAACACCGGACTGGTGTCTTCATCAGGCCAACATAACATGTGTGGTTCAAGCACATTTATATACAAACAGATACAAGAGAAAACAGGAAGAGGGAACAGAGCCCCGCCAAAACCACAGGTCAAAGTTCAGACACATTATGAATAAACAAACATGTCCAAACTTTAAACACGCTGACTATACAATACAATAATGTTTGAAAATACATATAATACAGTCCTTCACACAATGACACTAGAAATACATTAAAAGAAAGTTGATCGGCACTAAACTAAACCTCCCCGTTTTCAAGCACATATAAAAATACACTTCATATCTTTAGCAACAGTACTAACCGTGGCAATGAGTGCAAATTCTAAGTATTAGTCCGTGATGATAACACAAAGAACAAGTATGAAAATATTACGGTAATTGTAAACCTACGACGCTGGTTAAGCTTCCCCGGTTGCTAGGAGACCCAAAGAGTACGGTGGCCGAGACATAAGCGCTGAAGCGCATAATGGAACGCATAGAGCTTATTGCGGTGATTGTAATCCTAAGACACTGGTTGGGCTTCCCCGGTTGCTAGGAGACCAAGAAGGTACGGTGGCCGAGACATGAGCTCTGGAGCGCATAATGGAACGCACAGATCTTAGACAAAGGGGAAAGAGACGAGTAGTGAACAAACCAACAGTTCATTATTCAAGATGGGTAAAAGACTCATTTAAAGCTAAAATCTATTTGGACAAAAGCATATTTATAAGATAAAACGATGATAATGAAGTTTTTCATCAAGGGAGAAAAACAGCACCAGGCGATGGACCAGAGAAATGGGACACACACAAGAGAATCAACAAAAAGAAACACAACGGACCAGATAAAGAATCCAGAACAAGGTAGGCAAATGATTAAAAGTATATGGGGTCAAAAATCTATGGATTTTAACATTAGAATAACTAGTAATACAATAGATGATATGAGAATAAATATTATAAAAATGTAAAAAATATAAAAAAATATAAAAAATTGTGCTGTTGCCAACGTAAGTAAAATAGGTGACCCTGCATGGGCGGCGAAGCGAAATTGGGCGCAGAAGGAAGGAGGGTCATTCCAAGGATGATTCTGTGAGATCATTCAATCCATTGGGATATAAGGTGCCTAATTTGTATATCCAAAAATTTTCTCGCTGTTTGAGCCTAATAAATCTATCAGACGCATCAACGGATATTTGTTCTATAGGGGTAACTTTGATATGCGCGAAATTACAATCATGTTTGGATGCGCAATGTCGTGATACACTTTGTTTTAAAAAACCTTTACTTACATTAGACCTATGTTTATTAATGCGGTTCCTTAAGGTCTGTGTTGTACGTCCCACGTATTGCAAATTGCATGTGCATTGGAGCACATATACTACATATGTACTCCCACAGTTAAGATAATTTTTTATTGGAAACCTTTCGCCTGTTAATGTAGAAGAATAATCTATACATTTATTGGTGATGCTGTTGCAGCAAAGGCATCTATTTCGACCACAGCAAAATGAACCTTTTAAGCCTGTTACTGATTCTTGATTTGTCCTTTTAATATTACGCATTTTGCTAGGGGCTATTAGATTTTTAATTGTCTTAGCCCGTCTATATGTAATTGTTGGATTTGCTGGAATTATAGGTTTCAGAAACGGATCATTGGTCAAAATGTGCCAATGTTTCCTTAAAATAGATGTAATTGATTTGCTACCTTTATTGTATGACGTAATAAAGTATTCAAATAAAAACAACCACTGAGTGTTCTAACCAGGTTGAGCGAAATAGTAACTTTATTACGTCATACAATAAAGGTAGCAAATCAATTACATCTATTTTAAGGAAACATTGGCACATTTTGACCAATGATCCGTTTCTGAAACCTATAATTCCAGCAAATCCAACAATTACATATAGACGGGCTAAGACAATTAAAAATCTAATAGCCCCTAGCAAAATGCGTAATATTAAAAGGACAAATCAAGAATCAGTAACAGGCTTAAAAGGTTCATTTTGCTGTGATCGAAATAGATGCCTTTGCTGCAACAGCATCACCAATAAATGTATAGATTATTCTTCTACATTAACAGGCGAAAGGTTTCCAATAAAAAATTATCTTAACTGTGGGAGTACATATGTAGTATATGTGCTCCAATGCACATGCAATTTGCAATACGTGGGACGTACAACACAGACCTTAAGGAACCGCATTAATAAACATAGGTATAATGTAAGTAAAGGTTTTTTAAAACAAAGTGTATCACGACATTGCGCATCCAAACATGATTGTAATTTCGCGCATATCAAAGTTACCCCTATAGAACAAATATCCGTTGATGTGTCTGATAGATTTATTAGGCTCAAACAGCGAGAAAATTTTTGGATATACAAATTAGGCACCTTATATCCCAATGGATTGAATGATCTCACAGAATCATCCTTGGAATGACCCTCCTTCCTTCTGCGCCGAATTTCGCTTCGCCGCCCATGCAGGGTCACCTATTTTACTTACGTTGGCAACAGCACAATTTTTTATATTTTTTTATATTTTTTACATTTTTATAATATTTATTCTCATATCATCTATTGTATTACTAGTTATTCTAATGTTAAAATCCATAGATTTTTGACCCCATATACTTTTAATCATTTGCCTACCTTGTTCTGGATTCTTTATCTGGTCCGTTGTGGTTTTTTTTGTTGATTCTCTTGTGTGTGTCCCATTTCTCTGGTCCATCGCCTGGTGCTGTTTTTCTCCCTTGATGAAAAACTTCATTATCATCGTTTTATCTTATAAATATGCTTTTGTCCAAATAGATTTTAGCTTTAACCCCTTGCGTACCTTCGACGTAATAGTACGTTGTTGGCCGCTTATTCCAGCGTACCTTCGACGTACTATTACGGCGCAGGAATAAACTGTCACTATGTGAAATCACATAGTGACAGAACAGCGGCGGCAGCTGTCATTGACAGCTAACCGTCTCTGCTACCGGCCTGGGGACCAATTAGCAGTCCCCAATGCCGGCGATTGCTGTGATTGGTCAGTCTCTGAAGACTGACCAATCACAGCCGTCTGTGACGTCGTCTGCAGGAGAAAGCTCCTGTCACTTTCTCTGATCTCCTCACTTCTGTGAGATACGTGAGAGCAGAGAGCAGAGAAAACACTATTTTTATTAACCCCTTCCCGAAAATGGGCGTATAGTAACGCCCTGAGGATGAAGCGGGCACAGGAGCTGTGCTCGCTCCATCTTCATCGGATGTCGACTGTAATATACAGCCGACATCCCACTGCAACTACAGCGATCACTGTCCTCTCCGATCGCTGTAGTTTAACCCCTTAAATGCCGCTGTCAATAGCGACAGCGGCATTTAAGTGATTGATACAGAGGGAGGGGGCTCCCTCTGCACCCCATTGCCCCCCCCCCGCGAAAAATCGCGGGGTTCTGATGGTTGCGATGGCAACCAGGAAGCCTAGCAACGGCTTCCTGGTTGCCAGGTACGGGAGCCTATTAGGTCCTGCCCAAGGCAGGACGTAATAGGCTCAACTGTCAGTTGTAAAGTGACAGTTACAATACACTGCACTACATCAGTACATACAGAAGTAGTGCAGTGTATTGTGCAGGGGATCAGAAGATCAGATCTTCCAGTCCCCTAGTATGTGTAAAATAAAAAGTGAAAAAAAAGTAAAAAAAAGTTTTAGATAAATAAATAAATACAAGTTTTACGTAATGAAAACAATAATCGCCTTGTTTCCCTGATCAAGCCCTTTATAATTAGAAAAAAAATGAAAAAAAAGACAAAAACTAGACATAATAGGTATCGCTGCGTTCGTATCGGCCTGACCTAAAAAAATCATATTATTTATCCCGCACGGTGAACACCGTAAAAAAAATACCATAAAAAACAATGGCAGAATTTCCTTTTTTGGTCACGCTGTTTCCAAAAAAATTGAATAAAAAGTGATCAAAAAGTCGCGCGTAGCCAAACATGGTACCAATAAAAACGACAGTGTGTCACGCAAAAAATGTATGTACTCCGCACAGATTACATATGCCCCCACATTATAAACTGAAACACCAGTAAAACACTAAACAAAACTACCAAGCAAAATCTGCGCTCCAAAAGCCAAATGGCGCTCCTTCTGGGCCTGGCAGTGTGCCCAAACAGCGGTTTATGATCACATATGGGGTATTACCGTACTCTGGAGAACCGCTTAACAATTTATGGGGTGTGTGTCTCCAGTGGTACAAGCTGGGCCCAACGCATTGGGCACTGAAATAGCATATATGTGGAAAATGTCAATTTTTAATCTGCAACATCCACTGTGCACTAATTTCTGCAAAACCTTTGGGGGTCAAAATGCTCACTACACTTCTAGATGAATTCCTTGAGGGGTGTAGTTTCCTAAATGGGGTCACTTCTCGGGAGTTTTCACTGTACTCGTACCTCAGCGCAATGCAACATGGCACCAAAAACCAATTTTGTAAAATCTCCACTCCAAAAACGAAATTGCACTTTTTCCGTTTAGACCCTTGCCGTATGTCCAAATAGCCGTTTACAACCACATATGGGGTATTTCCGTAATCAGGAGAAATTGTGTAACACATTTTGGGGTGTCTTTTCTCCTGTATTCCTTGTGGAAATGAAAAATTCTGAGCTAAAGCTACAGGTTATTGGAAAAAAAAAATGTTTTCATTTTCACGGACCAATTCTAATAAAATCTATAAAACACCTGAGGGCTCAAAATGCTCACTACACCTCTAATTTAATTCTTTCAGGGGTATAGTCTCCAAATTGGGATCACATCTGGGGAATTTCTACTGTACTGGTACTTCAGGGACTCTGCAAATGCGACATGGCCCCCAGAAACCAATTCAGCAAAATCTGAGCTGCAAAATCCAAATGGTGCTCCGTCCCTTCTGAGCCCTGCCATGGGTCTAAACAGCAGTTTATTACAACATATGGGGTATTACCGTAATCAGGAGAAATTGCTTTACAAATGTTGAGGTGCTTTTTCTCCTTTATTCCTTATAAAAATTAGAAAATTCTGTGTTTTTTCCAAAAAAAAGTCTCTTTTCATCTTCACAGACTAATTCCAATAAATTCAGCAAAAAACCTGTGGGGTCAAAATGATAACTATACCACTAGAAAAGTTCCTTGAGGGGTATAGTTTCCAAAATGGGGTCACTTTTGGGGGGATTCCACTGTTTAGGTCCCTCCAGGGCGTTGCAAACGTGACACGGCACTGAAAACCATTCCAGTAAAATCAGAGCTCCAAAATCCAAATGGGGGTTATTCCCTTCTGAGCCCTGCTGTGGGTCAAACAGCAGTTTATGACCACATATGGGGTATTTCCGTAATCACGAGAAATTGCTTTACAAATGTTGGGGTGCTTTCTCTCCTTTATATCTTGCAAAAATTAAAAAATTTTACGTTTTTCTAGAAAAAAAGTAGATTTTCATTTTCACAGACTAACTCCAGAAAATATAGCAAAATACCTGTGGGGTCAAAATGCTAACTATACCCCTAGATAAATTCCCTGAGGGGTGTAGTTTAAAAAATGGGGGTCACTTTTGGGGGTTTCCACTGTTTTGGCACCACAAGACCTCTTCAAACCTGACATGGTGCCTAAAATATATTCTGAAAAAAGGAGGCCCCAAAATCCAAGAGGTGCTCCTTTGCTTCGGAGGCCTGTGTTTCAGTCCATTAGCGCACTAGGGCCACATGTGGGATATTTCTAAAAACTGCAGAATCTGGGCAATAAATATTGAGTTGCATTTCTCTGGTAAAACCTTCTGTGGTAAAGAAGAAAATGTATTACATATGAATTTTGTAAAAAAAAATGAAATTTGAAAATTTCAGCTCTACTTTCCTTCAATTCCTGTAAAACGCCTAAAGGGTTGAAACACTTTCTGAATGCTGTTTTGGATACTTTGAGGGGTGCAGTTTTCAAAATGGGGTGTTTTATGGGGGTTTCTAATATATAAGTCCCTCAAAGCCACCTCAGAACTGAACTGGTCCCTGAAAAAATCGCTTTTTGAAATTTTCTTGAAAATGTGAGAAATTGCTGCTAAAGTTCTAAGCCTTGTGAGGTCATAGAAAAATAAAAGGATGTTCAAAAAACGATGCAAACATAAAGTAGACATATGGGAGATGTTAATTGGTAACTATTTTGTGTGGTATTACCATCTGTTTTACAAGCAGATGCATTTAAAATTGGAAAAATCATAATTTCTTCATATTTTCGCTAAATGTTGGTGTTTTTCACAAATAAACAATGAATTTATCGACCACATTTTTGCACTAAACTAAAGTACAATATGTCACGAGAAAACAATCTCAGAATCAATTGGATAGGTAAAAGCATTCCGGAGTTATTACCACATAAAGTGATACATGTCAGATTTGAAAAAATGGGTCTGGTCCTCAAGGCCAAAATGAGCTGGGTACTCAAGGGGTTAAATGAGTCTTTTACCCATCTTGAATAATGAACTGTTGGTTTGTTCACTACTCGTATCTTTCCCCTTTGTCTAAGATCTGTGCGTTCCATTATGCGCTCCAGAGCTCATGTCTCGGCCACCGTACCTTCTTGGTCTCCTAGCAACCGGGGAAGCCCAACCAGTGTCTTAGGATTACAATCACCGCAATAAGCTCTGTGCGTTCCATTATGCGCTTCAGCGCTTATGTCTCGGCCACCGTACTCTTTGGGTCTCCTAGCAACCGGCGAAGCTTAACCAGCGTCGTAGGTTTACAATTACCGTAATATTTTCATACTTGTTCTTTGTGTTATCATCACGGACTAATACTTAGAATTTGCACTCATTGCCACGGTTAGTACTGTTGCTAAAGATATGAAGTGTATTTTTATATGTGCTTGAAAACGGGGTGGTTTGGTTTAGTGCCGATCAACTTTCTTTTAATGTATTTCTAGTGTCATTGTGTGAAGGACTGTATTATATGTATTTTCAAACATTATAGTATTGTATAGTCAGCGTGTTTAAAGTTTGGACATGTTTGTTTATTCATAATGTGTCTGAACTTTGACCTGTGGTTTTGGCGGGGCTCTGTTCCCTCTTCCTGTTTTCTCTTGTATCTGTTTGTATATAAATGTGCTTGAACCACACATGTTATGTTGGCCTGATGAAGACACCAGTCCGGTGTTGAAACGCGTAGCCTCTGTCATTAAAACTTTGCCGTGATGTCCGTCTAAAGGTCCTTATTTCCTGACTACAATCGCAGTGCCGGTGGTCCGTGTTTTTTACTTTCTACTTCCAATTTGGACAACAAACTGTGTTTGTTTGTGTTTTTGGACCTGGCAGCAGCCTCTATGCTCTTGTGAGATCTCTATGCTCGTGTGACACCTCACAGTGTCCATTGGTTAAGGTGAGCTTATATTTAACCAATTTTGCTCCTTTACCCTATCCAACTTTTACTTTGCACGATGTGGCGCCGTGTTTCTTTTTCTTTGTTTTAGTCATTGAAAGTAATGGGCAGATGTTTGCCGACGTATTGGAGCCGGTTTTTCAGACGGAATTCGAGGCGTAAAACGCCTCCATTACGTCTGAAAATAGGTCGTGTGAACCCAGCCTAAGGCCTCGTTTACACGAGCGTGATATACGTCCGTGCGACGCGCGTGCTTTTCACGCGTGTCGTACGCACCTATATTAGTCTATGGGGGCATGCAGACAGTCCGTGAATTTTGCTCAGCGTGAGTCCGCTAAAAAAAACTCAAGACATGTCCTATATTTGTGCGCTGTTCGCGCATCACGCACCCATTGAAGTCAATGGGTGCATGAAAATCACGCAGGTCACACGGAAGCACTTCCGTGTGAACAGCGTGATTCGCGCAACAGCTGTCAAACTATGAATGTAAACAGAAAAGCACCACGTGCTTTTCTGTTTACAAACATCCAAACGGAGTGTCATAATGATGGCGGCTGCGCGAAAATCACGCAGCCGCGCATCATATGCTTATGACACACGGAGCTGTTTAGTGCCTTTTGCGCACGCAAAACGCCGCATTTTTTGCGTGCGCAAAACGCACACGCTCGTGTAAACCAGGCCTAATAGTATCAAAGTTCCTATGCCATACAAAAGATAAGAATAACCCAATGCAAATCATAAGCACTGAGTAAAGTGCTCGCTGTAGTCACTAGTATAGATCAGCTATCACTAAGTAAAGGTATTAACTATGGTCAATAGTAAAGGTCAGCTGTTAACATTGCTGTAAAATAGGATTAATATAGCCCCCCCCCCCCCCCAACATGTTTCGCTAAATTGCAGCGTCCTCAGGGGGATTTGGGCCATATTTTGAGGTTTCAATGATTTTCTGCCGCAGGAAATCTGCAGCGCACTCTCAAAAAACCGCAGGTAAATCAGTCACAGAAATCTGCAGCAAATAGTGCGTTTGTTTGCTGGACCTATTGCTGTGGAGACGCCGCAGATTTTCTGCAGCATTTCTGAAGCATTTTTTTATAGCAAACTTTATGTGCACCTGCGAATTTCCACTACGTAAATGCTGTACAAACCGCAACAAAACTCAACTTGCGGATTTTAGTGCGGAAATTATGCTCCCCATTGAAGTCTAAGGCCCAAACAAGCAGCATCTCCGCACAGAATACGCAGCATAAATTGATATGCTGCGGATATGAAAGCCACACCGCAGAACTTCTCGCACAACTTTTCTGCATTTTTGCTCCGCAGCGTGTGACTGAGATTTGCAAAAATCTCATTGACTTTGCAGCTACCGTAAATTTTGTGGAAATTCCGTGGCGGATCCGGCCTGTGGGAGGTCTGTACATATTCTGAGCCTCTGGATGTAAACAATAATGTTCCCATACATCTTGAAATGGTAAGGAATTAAAACACAAGTTTTACAGAACTTTTCATATGCAATGATTAGGCTTTATTTACATGAAACCTGAAAATCCCTGTAAGGAAATTTGTCACAAAGTGTCCCCCAAGGCTTTGTATATGTGTAATCTGTCAATGAAATAATCCAGAACAATAACCAGAACAGGAATTAGAGATAGAAAACAACAATTTAGAAGTAGGGTAGAAATGTAGTAAACAGCTGTCCAGGAATAGAATGATGAGACTTACTGAGCAATAAATATTTGAATATCCTAATTGTAGACATTTTGTCCCTTCAATATTGTGGGAAAACGTTAAAGGGGTTGTCCGTGATAAAATGACTGTGTTAATGTTTGTAATTTATTAATGTAAATATATTTGTAATATACTTACATTTTCCAAATTGGTCCCCGTTTCCAGATGCTGCCATGGGGTACTTGTCGGTGATGTCACTCTCTGGCCACTGTGTTGATCTTCAATTCTTTTCCGGGTATACGACACCTCACTTGTGACGTGCCGTGTATGGGCTGTTCTGGTGTATAGCCCGTAACGCGCATGTGTGGTCCCTGCTCTTCTCGCTGTCCCTGTTGTTCTCGAGATAACAGCAGGGACCGTGCATGCGCGTTACAACAGAACAGCCCATACACGGCACGTCACAATGACATGTCGTATACCTGGAAAAGAATTGGAGCTCAACACAATGACCAGAGAGTGATGTCACCCGTCAAGTACCCCACGGCAGCATCTGGTAAATTTCTGTGCGGTTCTTCAGCTCAGCATTTACGCAGCGTGTGGATGAGATTTTTTTCTATTATGCTGCGGATTTTCCGCAACTCAATCCATTGTGGAAAATCCAGAGTATTTACGCTATGTGTGAACTTACCCTTGATGTGACTGGGACGCACAGTATGGAACTTTAGTTTTGCGTATGCTGTATTCTTCAAATGGTGCATACATATTCAGGAATGTGATGTCGCTACTGAGTCTCCCCAGGCTGTACATGGCGTAGCGCACCTCCAATTTTTCATGCGGGAAAGTGACACATTATTATTTTTAAAATAAAACTAAGCCCCTTTTTTTTTAGAAATTCTTAATTATGGCTTGAGCAAATAAAGATTATCCTTTGTATAATGAAAAGTTATAACATTTTTCAGAATAATTTCTGTATCAATTCCTTGCTGTTTTCAAGATCGCTCTTTGAATAGGAACCTTTAGGGTATTTTCACACACAGCTGCAGTTTTTCGGCCGGAATGTCTGCTGCGGAAAACTGCACTTAAAAAAAAAAGTTTATGGGTATGTGCACACACACTAATTACGTCCGTAATTGACGGACGTATTTCGACCGAACACAGTGCAGTGAGCCGGGCTCCTAGCATCATAGTTATATACGTTGCTAGGAGTCCCTGCCTCGCTGCAGGACAACTGTCCCGTACTGTAATCATGTTTTCAGTACGGGACAGTAGTTCCACGGAGAGGCAGGGACTCCTAGCATCGTACATAACTATGATGCTAGGAGCCCGGCTCCCTGCAGTGTGCTCAGTCCACTACTTGCGGCCGAAATACGTCCGTCAATTACGGACGTAATTAGTGTGTGTGCACATACCCTAATACTTACTTGTAGCAATACGACGCGTCCCTCTGCTGTCCTGCAGCCTGGCTTTCTGGGATGAGATGTCATGTGACCGCTGCAGCCTGTGATTGGCTGCAGCAGTCTCATGGGATAAAATATCATCCCTGGAGGCTGGGCTGGACAAGGGAGAAGAGATTTTTGGGTAAGTATAATCTTTTATTTTCTGAGTTGCGATTTTTGCAGCGGAATCGCAGATTTTTCTATTTGTTGCAGGTTTCACCTCCCCATTAAATTTAATGCGGAAAACCCGCAGCAGAAGAGCAGCGATTCCGCAGCATTAATTCACATGCTGCAAATTTTGTTTTTAAAATGCATCAGAGGTCAATTTATGAACAGTTTTCAGCGTTTTTTTTACACAGCATGTGGATGAGATTTGTTCAAATCTCATCCACTTTGCTGCTATTGTATTACGCTGCAGATTTTCTGCAATTAAATATGTTGCGGAAAATCTGCAGTATTTACATAACGTGTGAACCCGGCCTTATAATTTACTTCCAGTGACTAAAAATCTCTCCTGGTCATGTGATGATCACACAGGTGCACAACTAGTTGCAAAACACAGTTCAAGCTGTGAACCTGTGTATCCAATCACATGATCACAATTTTTATCCACTGAAAGTAAACAATAAGGTCGGGTTCCCACGTAGCGTAAAATGCTGTGGAATTTCCGCAACAGAATACTGTGAGGAAATACCGCAGCATTTACAGCAGCAGCAAAGTGAATGAAATGTAGAAAATGCAGATTTTAAATCCGTAGCATGTCAATTTATGCAGCGTTTTCATTGCTTTTCTGTTGTAGGTTTTCCAATATGAATTCAATAGCCAAGTGTTGCGACTTTAGAAGGGGAATCGCAGCAATTGCTCTGCAAAAATTGCAACTCAGAAAAAAAAAACTGCTTATACATACAACACGGGCATTGTCATAACCACGCTTTTTTCTGTTTTTCTGCCAGACCGGCCTCGAGGGATGGCGTTTCGTCCCATGTGACTGCTGCAGTCAATCACAGACTTCAGCGGTCACATGGGCAGCAGCATCATCCCAGAGGCAAGACTACACATCAACAGAGGGACGCGTCGCCATGACTACGGCCGGGGTGAGGCTATGTTCACATGCAGTGGTTTCAGACGTAATTCGGGCTGTTTACACCTCGAATTACGCCTGAAAAACTGCACCATTACGCCTCCAAACATCTGACGATTGCTTGGAATGGGTTTTACGGTGTTCTGTTCCCACGAGGCTTAATTTTACTTTAATTTCGCAGTCAAAATACGGCGCGTAAAAAGAAACCCGCGAAAAATAAGTGCAGGTAATTTCTTGGGACTTTTTTGGAGGCGTTTTTCATTGACTCCATTGAAAAACAGCTCCAATAACGGCCGTAAAATACGCAGCGAAAAACGCGAGTTGTTACTTTTCAGACGTATTTTGCTAAGCGTGTGAACATACCATTCATGTGAACGTGTTTATTTTCTAGCACTGCTTTCCGAAGTGGAAAACCCACCCAAAAAGCCACACCCCAATGTGGTGTAGTTTTTCAGATAGAATGTGCTGCTAGTTCTAGGTTGGGTATGCTGCGTAGTTTTAGGGTATGTTCACACAGCAACGCCAATTACGTCTGAAATTACGGCGTTTTTCCCGGAGTCCATTACGGACGTAATTGGAGCTGTTTTTCAATGGCGTCAATGAAAAATGGCTCCAATTACGTCCCAAGAAGTGACATGCACTTCTCTGAGGCGGCCGTCTTTTTACGCGCCGTCTTTTGACAAAAAAAAGCCAGTCTGCACAGAACGCCGTAAGACCCATGGAATTCAATGGGCAGATGTTTGCAGACGGTTTGGAGCCATTTTATCGGCCGTAATTCGAGGCGTAAAATGCCTGAATTACGTCCGTAAATAGGGCGTGTGAATATACCCTTACTCAGCGTATCCGATCCATGGAAACCCAGCCAAAAGGTTCCCTTTCAAGCAACAATCTTGGAAACTGTGAGGAATAAATATTGCTTACCCCTTTCAATGTCAGAAAAAGGGGGGCGATAAATATGGCACTCGGCCAGAACACCGTTCTTTCCAATGAAGTTACACCAGAAAGCTGGCATAGTTGCATTGATGAATGTGCCGTGTTGACATAGCAACTCTGTTTCTGCATTTTAATCTACTGCATATACAATGAATCCTGGAAAATTAAGTAACAACATACATATATAAATAAATATAAAATATATTTAGACTGAGGCCTCATGCAGAGGACCGTGCAGTATTTACGGTCTGTAAATACTGAACAAACGGGCTGCGGGCAGGCCGCAGAGTGTCGCCTCACGTTAGCAAGTATAGGAGCACGGTCCGTAAATGCAAAAAATAGGACATGTCCTATTTTTTACGGGTCATTTCTATGGCCCAGACACACAACCGTAAATATATGGGAAGGTGTCCGTGGCCAATAGAAATTAATGGGTCAGTATTTTATCTGCAACTACAGATCCGTAATAGCGGATAAAAATTGTAAAAATAATATATTTCGAGCTTCTACTGCAATGTCATCGCGACCCAATAACTTTTTCTTCCTTCAGAAGATTAGGTGTCAGCCTCTTGAGCAGAACTTATATCACTGTTCCTCACTTTAAAAAAAAAAACGCTGCGTGACAACTAAATACACAAGCACTCATTTCTGAAGTGGTAACACTTTGTGCTTCTACGATGTGACTTGGCAGCTGTGGGTGAAAAATGTTCTACTTGTTCATTTTAACACAAAAAAAAAGATCTGTATTGTTCTCCTCCCAGCTGCACCCTCTACAAACGGCTGCTTGGTTACAGGTCCTTATCCGATGCCAGCTTCACCCCCAACTTCCCAGCAGTTAAATGGAGCAGGAGATTGAAATCTCTGCTCATATTGAATTGATTTAGAATCCGAAGAAGAGAGTATTTTTCTATTTCCTCCTCTCTGTCCATTATTACCCAGGGGGCAGATAACAGGTCACATGTAAAGACTTTTCTCGACAGTTTTAAGAGCTGAAATTCTATCCCTGTCACCGAGAGCTTTGTAGTGGAAGTTCCTGTCTGTGATACATAGCAATTAATTTTGCACCAGGAACGACCTTAATAAAATTAGAATGAGGTCTTCTTATCGTTCTGACAGAATAAAAATATGGTACCTAATTGCGGTTCTTCGCATCCATGCCCGTAGCTTACACAACCCTTTTATTGTTGGGTCCTAGACCACAGTGTCCTCAGCAATGAATACTAAGGGGGATAGTGTTTTACAGAAAAGCGAAGAGCAATTTAAAAAGAAAAATCACAAGGTGTCTATGATGTATTTGGAGGATGGCAGAAGATGGGGCGTTCTCAGGAGCAGAATTATTAATAAAAGAAACAACATTAAGGAGACATCGTACCCTGCATGCCACAAAGGTTTAAGTTTCCTTATGAGGACAGTAAAATATATGATGTTGTTTTATTTCGGATACTCTGGGCTCAAGGATAATTGTCTTTAAGGGGATGTCCAGTTGAAATGATTTGGCTGGAGAAGAATTCTAAGGGTAAGTTCACATGGGGCAGATACGCTGCGTAAAGGTACACAGCGTATCCGCCCCTGTGGCCGCAGGGAATTCCAGGAGAAAAACCACACCAAATTGTAGTGCAGTTTTTCCCCCGGAATGTCCGATGCGGAAACTGTAGCATTAGCCGACCTGTTGGCAGGCCGGCATCCTGGGATGACGTTTCATCCAAAGGAGACCGCTGCAGCCTGTGATTGGCTGCAGCAGCATTCACATGGAATGAAGCGTGAGGCCGGCCCTCTGACGTCATTCAGGCCGGCCTCCTGGAACGACATTTCATCAGATGTGACCGCTGCTACAGCCTGTGATTGGCTGCAGAGGTCACAAATAAATGTCATCCTAGGGGGATGGCCAGAACGAGGTAAGTATAAAGTTTTTTTTCTAAGTTGCGATTTTTGCAGCGTGACAGTTTGTTGCGGGTTTTAGATCCCCATTGGATTCAATGGGGAAAACCCGCAACAAAATACCGGCGATTCCGCATCCACAATTGACATGTTGCGGCTTAAAAAAAACGCACAGCAGGGCAATTTGTGTGCGGAATCTCCGCATATCACGTACACAACATGTGGATGAGATTTCTTGAAATTTAATCCACTCCTCTGCTACTTATTATGCTTTGGATTTCCTGAAATGGAAAATCTGCAGTATTTATGCTACGTGTAGACCAGCCCTTATAGTTCAAATAATACCAAGGCAGCTGGCACCCCCGCCAATCCCTATAATTAGTTTCTTACAGCAAGAATGCCAGTGGTGGATTTTGCGTGTGGCATGATGCTCTACCATTATCTTTGTATGGCGTTGTTCATACTTGGATTATTTATTTTCCATATCATTTCTGTTGTTCTTGGATGACCAGAAGAGTGAAGCATGTTGGGCTATTCTTTTGGGTAAGAGAAAACAAAAAGTGATGGACCCTTTATAAGCTGATAGGATCCATCAATATCCAGTGAGATCTATTAAGGTCTATCAGGATCCGTGCCAAAAAGGATCGTTGATATCGGTCATGGCTCTTGTGTCATAACACCAGTTTGAACTAAGCCTAAGGCTCCTTTCACACTATATTTTAGAAATCTATTCCTACATTCATGCTGATCAATTACTATTGAGGTGGTGTGCAGGAACATTGCACAACATAAGTTTTTGGGAAGAAAGGGTTTCCAAAAAAAAATAGAGGACAAAAATGTGGTCTGTAAAGATCCGGAGGCTGAGTTCATGTTTTTTGCCCTCTAATTGATGTAAATTGATGAAAAACTTGACAAATTGAGATCAGATTCTGTCAGCTTCTTCAGCCCGTCACCCATTCCCTATAGAAATGAATAGGATCTGTCATGATAAGTGAACCCAAATTTTTGTTGCAGTTTTGTATACAGTTTTTTGAGCCAAACAGGAGTGGATACAAAAGAGTGGAGACAGATCAGTCTTTATTTTATAATTTTTCTTATGTTTGTGTTCACTCCTAAATTTGGATAAACAAAACAGACAAAATAGACTCAAAAACAGCACGTGTAATTCTAGCCCTATAGAGGTGACCATGTAGGTAGGATATATACAAGTATAGAGTATAGAGACCCAAAATTGTCACCTCTGCCTGTCACTAGACAACCATCCATACTTCATTAGTGAGTCTGAATATTTACAATGCAGTATTTTACATCTATGTCAGAACCATATTACGAAGCCTATGTTAAAGGTGTCATGTGGGGACCGAAAAAGCATTAGCAGTGTAGTCACTGCAGTACATGAATACACTCGCTAATATACATCCGGTCCCCCGTCGCTCTATGAGATTTGAATAGATTTTTATACTGCTGGCGGAGGACCGGAAGTCTAGTGGCATAGTCTTCCTTAATGACGACATGACTCTTTGTCATGTGACCAGCACTGCTGTACGCTATGTAATCTATGTACTGCTTGTACATAGAGTACAACGGGGTCGGTCACATGACGAAGAGTCGTGTCATCATGAAGGAAGACTTCCAGTCCCCCGCCAGCGCTATAAAAATCTATTAAAATCTCATATTCAGCGCGACAGGGGGACCAGAGTGTATACTATCAGTGTACTCACATACTACATACTACACATACTACAGTGAGTACACTGCTAATACCTTTTGGTCCCTACACAGTGCCTTTAATCTATGGGGTTTTTCACTGCATATTGCGCTATTCCTGCCATATTCTTTCCTCTGCTGGAAATCTAAAACAGTAAAATGAACCGAGCCTTATGGGGGTAACTCCTCAAGAGCATTGCTTCTAGGGGAGAATATGGTACCAATTTGGAAAGAGAATATTAAATTGATTGGGAGGGATTAAGATGCCTTACCACATAACAAAGCCCAGAATCTTTATAGCCCCTGAATATTCCCTATAGAAACATCATTCCTTATTTCTAAGTACATAATAAATAATAAAACGCGATTATGCACTTAAAATGACGACATTACCCCCAGTATATTGTGAATTTATTGTAAGATATTGGTCATAATAAATGTGTCTAGCCCAGTCTATGTAACAGTATATCAGCTGAACACCTAGACATGTGGCAGTTTTATATTCTCATTCTAGATGTCCTATGGGTTAATCTACAGTTATCTATAAGATCCAGTGAACAATCCTTTCTCACTTACTCTCCATAATGAATAACATACATTGCAGCCCCGCACTCCCCCATACCTATAATATGCTTGCTATGCATTTACCATAAACCTGTCAGATCTCGTCTCACAAATCATAATTACACCGTCACAATACAATGTAACTTTATTTTGATTTAGTTGTATCATTTAGTCCTGATATATTTCTATTCATTTTATGAGAAAATATCTGTCATTCTTTTATAACCCTTTTCTGAACTCTGCAGCTCGCACTGTTCTGACTGGCACTTTTACACCGTCTTAAATTACCAGACCTCTCAACGCATTTCATCAGGACCTATAAGACTCTAAGGATATGTTCACACAGCTTAGCAAAATACCTCTGAAATTACGGAGCAGACGTTTTTGTAACAACTCGAGTTTTTCGCAGCGTATTTTACAGCCGTTATTGGAGCTGTTCTTCAATGCAGTCAATGGCTCCAAAAACGTCCCAAGAAGTGACATGCACTTCTTTTTCGCAGGCGTCTTTTTACGCACCTCTTGGGAACAGAACACTTTAAAACCCATTGCAAGCAATGGGCAGATGTTTGTAGGCGCAATGGAGCCGTTTTTTCAGGCGTAATTCAAGGCGTAAAACGCACAAATTATGTCTGAAAACACTGCGTGTGAACATACCCTAACTTTGACCTTTAACTAGTAATAATGATTTAAAGCTAATACTTGTGTACTTTGGCATCCATAATAATTGCCGACATTTACAGACTTTAAGCAAGGCTTCATACATCCTTGCCTTAAAGGGGTTATCCTGGAAATTTTTTAGTAGGGGCTGCAAATGAAATAAATAAACCCAAAAATAAATATTCACCTTCATTTGCCCATGGCGATCCAGCGCTGAGGCTCTGGTGGCCCTCCATGTGGTTGTTAAAGGGAATGTGTCGCTAGAAAATGTTAATTTTTTTTTTTAGTTCAACAGTTTGTGTATAAATGATTAAACATTGTTCTAATTTTTTAAATTTTTTCACGAGTCAGGAAATATTATAAATTAGATTCTAATTTATAACATTTCCCTGTGCTGGTCACTAGAGGGAGCAATTCCCAAAATTGGCATTGCTTTATGCTGCAAATTTGGTGTAAACACACAAGCTCTAGTGAGCTCACAGAATCCCCCCTCCCTTATCCTGGCTAGCGCCAGGAGAAAGGAGGGGATTGAACGTTCAAACCTCCTACACTGTGTGCCGCCATTTTTTGAGCGAATACACAGTGTAGTAGGTTTACATACAGTGCTAATCACACAGTAAAAGACGAACAAACACAGACATAACTTACCTGATCCTGCCGCCGCCGCTCCCTCCGGTCCGTCCGCTCCGTCTGCTCCCTCCGCTCCTAGTGCTTGCATCAGAACACATGTCCGGAAGCCGCGACCGGAAGTAGTAATCTTACTGTCCGGCCGCGGCTTCCGGTCCACAAGAAAATGGCGCCGGACGTCGCTCGGCCGAAGACCTTCCATTTGGACTGTGTGGGAGCGGCGCATGCGCCGTTCCCACACAGATAGCGTACAGCATAGTGAATGGAACGGGTCCCGTTCGCATTCACTATGGGGCTGTATGTGCCGTATTCCATGTCTGTATGTGTTGTTAATCGACACATACAGAGATGAAAAAAAAAATGGCAGCCCCCATAGACAAGAAAAAGTTCAAAAATAAAAAAAGGTAAAACACAAACACACAAATAAATAAAACATTTTTTAATAAAACACTAAAAGCAAATTGATATAAAAAAAAAAATTCGCGACACCCTTCCTTTAACATGCACGTAGCATGTGACCGCTACAGCCAATCAGAGGGCTCAGCGGTCATATGTTATAATTGAGCCCTCTGATTGGCAACAACCGGACTGCCACTGGAGCCTCAGTGCTTCATCACCGGGGGGCAAGGATAGGTAAATATTGCTTTTTTTGGTTTATTTATTTAATTTGCAGCCCCTACTAAATAATTAATTGACCTCCCGGATCACCTCTTTCCCCACGAGGGACATTTATGGCATATCCACAGGATATGCCATAAATGTCAGATAGATGCGGGTCCCACCTCTGTGACCCGCATCTATCTCTAGAATGGGGCCCCTTAAGCCCTGTTCTAGCTAACTTGGCTCAGCTGCCACAGCCAATTCCTGGTTAGGTGGTCGGGAGTTACGGAAACAGTCGAGAGCTCTTTGAGCTACGCTGTTTCCGTAACTCCCATAGAAGTGATTGGGAGTTACTGAAACAGCGTAGCACGGCGAGCTACGCTGTTTCCGGAACTTGATAGCTACGGAAACAGCATAGCTCGCCGTGATAAGCTGTTTCTGTAACTCCCATTCACTTCTATAGGAGTTACGGAAACAGCGTAGCTCAGTGAGCTCGGCTGTTTTCGTAACATCCGACCACCTAAGCAGGATGTGGCCGAGAGGCAGCGGGAGCAGAGTAAGCTAGAACGGGGTTTAGGGGGCCCCGTTCTAGAGATAGGTGTGGGTCCCAGAAGTGGGCCCTGCAGCTATCAGACTTTTATGTTATATCTTGCGGATATGTTGTAAATGTCCAAGATGGGAAAAACACTTTAAAAGAAAGGGACAACTGAATGATTTACTGGTGGTTTTTGTTAATTTTAGTGGAAAATAGGCAGAGAAATTTTTCTTGAATTTGGTTAAAGAGGCTCTGTCACCAGATTTTGCAACCCCTATCTGCTATTGCAGCAGATAGGCGCTGCAATGTAGATTACAGTAACGTTTTTATTTTTAAAAAACGAGCATTTTTGGCCAAGTTATGACCATTTTTGTAATTATGCAAATGAGGCTTGCAAAAGTCCAAGTGGGTGTGTTTAAAAGTACAAGTCCAAGTGGGTGTGTATTATGTGCGTACATCGGGGCGTTTTTAATACTTTTACTAGCTGGGCGCTGTGAAGAGAAGTAACATCCTCTTCTCTTCAGAACGCCCAGCTTGTGACAGTGCAGATCTGTGACGTCACTCACAGGTCCTGCATCGTGACGGCCACATCGGCACCAGAGGCTACAGTTGATTCTGCAGCAGCATCAGCGTTTGCAGGTAAGATCGACTTACCTGCAAACGCTGATGCTGCTGCAGAATCAACTGTAGCCTCTGGTGCCGATGTGGCCGTCACGATGCAGGACCTGTGAGTGACGTCACAGATCTGCACTGTCACAAGCTGGGCGTTCTGAAGAGAAGAGGATGTTACTTCTCTTCACAGCGCCCAGCTAGTAAAAGTATTAAAAACGCCCCGATGTACGCACATAATACACACCCACTTGGACTTGTACTTTTAAACACACCCACTTGGACTTTTGCAAGCCTCATTTGCATAATTACAAAAATGGTCATAACTTGGCCAAAAATGCTAGTTTTTTAAAAATAAAAACGTTACTGTAATCTACATTGCAGCGCCTATCTGCTGCAATAGCAGATAGGGGTTGCAAAATCTGGTGACAGAGCCTCTTTTAGTACTTCAATTTATCATGAAACAAATTCTATACAATATCACGACATGTTAGCATAACCCTTTACAGGCTGCAATTCACATCACAACCACTGGGTGGCCACACATAGACATCTCGTGAACAGAGTATCACACAATCATATTTCTTTCCAAAGCTAGTCATCTTGCGCCACACATCTCAGGATATGTTAAGAAAAGGAGAAAGGGAGGGAAGGACACATTTGTATAATTAACATTAGGGGACTGTAGTGAAAAACAGCAGAGTTGGCAGAGGAAGAATTGGCAAAGGAAGAATTTCATTTCCAATCTTAACCTGGAGCTGCTTATCCCAGCTGTAGTAAAACAAATGCTTGTGTATGATTTACTGCACCAATTTTCGTTTTAAAGCATAATTCCGCTTTTAATATTTTATATGGGTTTTAAAGGGATATTTATGATAGTAATTGATGGCATATTGCTAGGATATGTCACCACTTACTGATCAGTGGGGGTACGACTGCCAGGACCCCCACGATCTTTAGAATGAAGCTCTGCGGCTCCTGCACAGCATTTCTCTGCACAGCGATGCTCCCGGCCACCTGCTGTGCCGGAAAATACAACACAGCCCCATGCATAGCAAACGGCCAGGAGCATCGCTGTGCAAGGAATAAGCCAAATGGACCTTGCAGTCCACAGAGATCGAACTTTGAGTTGGGAACACCACGTTAACTGTGAAATTCTATAAATTTATGTTCAAATGTTTTGCTCTTTGTCCTTAAGACTCATGACCACGTACCACACATGACCTTTATCCCCACTTACTATCAACATAAGCAAAGTCAGTATGGAGTATCTATGTATATCATTTATTCTTTTATATCATAAATATACAATGAGGAAATTATTTTATTAAATTATTTAATCAAAATCTCCTGTTATTTCAAACCTTTTTCCTACTGCTTTCACCAAGATCCTCAAAAGAATGCTCCCTGGTGATCAGCTGATGGCGGTGGATCCGACTACTGAAGCTGTGAGCTTCTACACATTTCCCCTGCAACAACGTAATATATGGTAAACTTTCAGAGTGATAGCTGCTCTATTCAGAGTCTCCGCACCCTGACTAGAGAGGGGTACACCCCTTCTGACTTCATATACCCTAATGAGCAACCCCTTTATAGTGGTATTCCCATCTTATAAAGTCATGGCATATCGTCAGGATATGCCGTTACTTTATGATCGGTGGGTGTCAAACTTCTGAGACCCCCGCCGATCCCGAGAATTAAAGGGATGCAACGCTTCTTTTTGGGCTACGTCACCTTCACTGTTTTTCCCAGCACATGGCCAATGCAAAACTGTGCAGGGGTGGCGGCTCTAAATCAACACTGTGGCCTACTTTTATTTTTTGGATAGTGGCGATCCTAGAGGTCGGACGCCCACCGATCGTAAAGAGATGGCATATGCTAGCCATGTTTTTTGGTTCTTGCACACAGATTATACGACCCAGCTATACACAGATCATGTAGATATGACTAGTTAAACGTATGTTCACGTTTAAACTACATTTCACAGTTTCCATAAAGAATATCTTATTACCTTTATAAATACATTGAATTTTTCTATATTGTAGTCCAGAGCTGCATTCCCAGTTTTGCAGGCTTTAGAGTTGAATATTATCCTAATCCCCTCCTTGTTCGGAGCTTGCTCTGGCATTTTTCATTCTGGTACTCCGATGAAGTCCCAAACTACATTCCAGAACAGAAAAATCTCATAGCTAGTAGTTGATCCACTTTATATTTAGATCTCCATATTGAGATTTTCCCGGCGCATACGCAGTCCATTGTTGCATTACCACCGTCAAGATTTTGGCTAAGGATAACTTGCCGCCTGCAGTACTGCTGTCAACTTCAATACTACAGCATATGAAGCATATGATGCCGCCAAAGCAATCGCAAGCCTGATTGTTAATTTTGCTTCTCACACATACCATGGGGCATTGAGGCAGAGTTATACGGACCTATCAGGTCCCAGCCATATTAAATCTCATCTGTTAGATTTAGCCATATTCAGTTCTTCAGAAACTTAAGGAAGATGCAAAGTTTTACATAAATAAACCTTATTTAACTGGGCAATAAATATGCACTAAGACTTTAATATATGTCAAAATTGTATTGAGGCCTCTCTAAGGAATGAAATCTGATAATGTACTCCCCTCCCGACCTAAAACGGTTACATCTTTTAGGTGTTTCCATCTGTCTGCAGGAAAAATGTATTTACTAGAGAGTATATGTATCCTTACGTACAACAAGCCAACATCCTGGGGCCAGACTCTAGAACAAAGCCAGGACAAAGATAAAGCAGGGTAGGAAGGCAGCTGCTTAGGGAGTAATGCAAGTTAGGGAAAAAGGGGGCACAATATTAAACATCTTCTGTTCTTAGACACTTGGACTCCCACAAGAGCTTCTACTATAGACATGGACACCTACTGTATGTGCTCTGCATCGTGTAGTGCAGGGCTGTCATTTCTATAAAATTGTGTTACTGCTTGGTAGCAATTTGCGATTTATGCCTTGGGCACCGAAACACCGCATCCTGCCGCTTCTTTCGAACCACTGGATACAGAAATAACCACTGCAAAAGTCCGAAGACTTCACCAGATCTGAAAAGTGTGAAAACCAAGTACTCATATAGACCATAAAGAGGATAAACCCATCACATAAAGTGGGAGTGAAAGATGGCATTCTTTGGCTTTCTTAACTATCTATTTGTGATATAAAAGATGGAAGAACAAAAATACGTATTGTGAATCTCCACCTTTGAACACCATGTTGTTTTTAGGTCCAACATTCTGCCCTGATTAATATATCTATACAGGGGTAGGAGCTCCATTTTCTGATACAGAGCTCCATATACCCATATAGACATTTTTTAATATTAATTATATATAAATAAATGATAAAATTCTCTTCTAGCGAAGCTTAGGAGATTTTCGCATATTGTTTTATTAGGCCCTGTTGACACAACATTATAGACTTCCATTGGAGGAATATGTCGGGAAAACTCCTGATGTGTACCTTCGACAGGGGATATGTCGTCCGAACCATCCAGGCAAAGAGATTTCTGAAGCACTGCCTCCGGGGAAACTCCTGACATCACTGTCCATATATGGAAATGATGTCTGGAGCTACAATGCCAGAGTCCCGGGCCGGAGCATCGCAAGAACTCTGACCTGGGACTCCAGACCTGGGAAATCCTTAACGTCACTGTGCATATAGCAGTATACTTTTTTTTGGTAATCCTCAGGATGGACTAGCACAGTCTGCTACGCTATTCCATTCTTTAAAAAAAAAAAGGTATATTGATGTACTGACATATACCAGCCCAACGGAGACCAAAAGGATACTCTTTTGGTCTATGTCTGGCCCCAAGTGGTGACTGCAGGCAATCAGGATTTTATCATTTAACTTATACAATTATTTAATATTAAAAAAACAAACTCTATGTTTATGTAGAAATATGTCTCTATCCAAAAAAGTTAAAATACGGAGTTAATTAGCAAAGACCTTTGGAACTTGTTAATTAAAAATAAAATGGTGTTCAAGGGTGGACGGTCCCTTTAAAGTCAACGTAAGGCTCTGTTCACATCTGCGTTGGGGTCTCGTGGTCCTGTGGTTTCCGTCGCTGTCAGTTTGTGTCTGCTCAGGGTCCCGTTCTGATGGAAACCTCTGACGGAACGTCAAAACAGGACCCCAACGCAGATGTGAACAGAGCCTAATACATTGAACTGAAAATATTTAGTTAAAAAAAATTCTGATTCCAAATACTGTTCCATAACTACAGGAAACTGGTTTAAATAGACTCATAAATTCAAGTATTTCATGAGACCTATAGAAAACCAGGTTCTCCAGCATTTTGTGCTACTTTTCTTCCACGCCACTAGTCCTAAATATTATTACTATGCACCTGGACCCACCGCACTCCTTCCCTAATCTCATTAGACCAGATTGTGTTCTGCGCAGCAGTCCCTGTCACCATCTCAGACTGTTGTAGCAATGAGTTACTATACTAACAGTACAAGCTGCTACATTGACGAAAAAAGCAAAGCTAAATACAGAGGTGCAATCCTGCTGTGAATTCAAGGTTTATGTCTCTTGTCCTACAAGTAGAATGTTTCATTTCTAAAATCTGCTCCTAGCCTGGCATAGAATTTGGTTGCCTGTAAATCAACGTGACAAACACAGCACATTTCTCTATATTTATGGCATTCGACCAAAGTTAGGTTACAGCTACATTTGGTCTTAATACAGAATTCAGGAGCTGAAAGCCTTTGATGTTGAGCACTTGTTTTGAATCGTATAGTGGCTGATATGTCAGGAAGGGAGAGGCGATGGGACTAGTTATCCAGGTTTCAACCTTTTAACCCTTCAGTGACCCGCCTATTTTGAGCCTTAATGATGGAGTGATTTTTTTCAGTTTTTTGATCGTCGCATTTCAAAAGCCATAACTCTTTTATTTTTCCATGGTCAAAGTCATATGACGGCATGTTTCTTGCGGGACAAGTTGTATTTTTTTGATAGCAGCATTTTAGAGTACATATAATTTATTGACTAACTTTTATTAACTTTTTTTGGGGGGGTAATAAAAAAATCTGCCATGCTTTTTGCGTCTTAAGTTAACAGTGTTTACTATGTGGTATGAATAACATAATAACTTTATTCTGCTGGTCGTTATGATTGCGGCAATACCATATTTCTTTTTGTTTGACTAATTTTGCACAATAAAAACACTATATTTTCTAAAAAAGTTTTCGTTTTTGTGTCGCCATAGCCTAAGAACCATAACTTTTTATTTTTCTATAGCTGTTTAAGGGCTTATTTTTTGCATGACAACTTTTAAAATAGTGTTGGTACCATTTTGGGGGTACTTATGACTTTTTGATCGCTTTTTATTGCATCTTTTGAAAGGTAGGATGAACAGAAAACAGCAATTCTGGCATTGTTTTTTGTTTTATTTTTTACTAAGCGAGTTAAATAATGTAATAGTTTTATAGTATGGGTCATTATGGACGCGTGGCGATACCAATTATGAGTAGTTTTTGTTTTTTTCATAAGAAAGCATTTTGTTAGAGGAAAAAGTGAGCTTTTGATTTACTTTTTTTGCTAGGGATTTTTTTTATTATTTATTATTAACTTTGTTAATCAATTTTTTACTTTTTTTGTCCCAGGACTTCACTAGAATAAACTTTGATCGCTTATATAATACACTCCAATACTTCTGAATGAAACTGGCAGGCATTCTCTTAGGCATACACTGATGGCAGCCTTTGTTAGGCCCCCGACTGCTATGAAAACCCTGATGGTGCCGATGGGGTGACAGCAGGAGGACCCTCCCTTTGAAACCACTTAGTTGCCAGGGTCGCTATTGACCGCGACATCTTAGGGGTTAAATGTCCGGGGGTTGACGATAATCCTGGCCATTAGAGCAGTAGCCCGGCTGTCTTTAGATAGTCCAACACCCGCTCTAGCTGGCCGGGCTTATGACACAGCGCCTTGCAAAGGCGATGCCGTTGCATAAGTACACTTAATGGGCGCTGTGAAAAGGTGCATGGGTGGTTATTAGGAGTTAACCAGCTCTAGTAGTTCAGTTTGACAATAAAAAAAATGTCCCCTATAAATTACTTACAATTTCATATGTAGAAAGAAGACGAAGATCTTGAGAAAATCCACATGATGTAATGTGGACACTGAAAAGGCCCGCATAAATGTTATTGAGATGTTTAAGGGTATGTTCACATGGCTTATTTTCGGCCGTTTTTTGGGCTGCCGAAAAACGACAGAAATATCGGAAGCATAACGCCTCCAAAAAACGGCGTTCTGTTCCGACGGGCCGTTTTTTACGTGGCCGTTTTGAAAAATGGCCGCGTTAAAAAACGCCCGCGAAAAAGAAGTGCATGTCACTTTTTGAGCAGTTTTTCATTGACGCTATAGAAAAACCGCTCCAAAAACGGCCGTAAAAAACGCAGTGAAAAACGCAGTGAAAAATCAGGAGCTGTTTTCCCTTGAAAAGAGCTCCGTATTTTCAGCTGCTTTTTGTTAAGCGTGTGAACATACCCTAACTTATACCCAATACACTGCGTTCCAAATTATTATGCAAATGTTATTTTTCGCTGATTTTCCTAAATAGTCGATGCAAATGACAGTCAGTATAATCTTCAAGCCATCAACCGTTGGAGTATAATGTGAATTTTATTGAACAAATCTCCTAATGATAACAGATTTTTTTTTAGAAGTAAAAAACTCAAAATGCACTGTTTCAAATTATTATGCACAACAGAGATCGAAATATTTTAAAGGTTGTAAAGAGAACTAAAATGGTCATTTGTTGAATTTGCAGCATCAGGAGGTCATATTTACAGAAATCAAAAGCTCGTTCAATCAAAAAAATCTTAACAGGCCAAGTTACATGTTAACATAGGACCCCTTCTTTGATATCACCTTCACAATTCTTGCATCCATTGAATTTGTGAGTATTTGGACCGTTTCTGCTTGAATATCTTTCCAGGATGTCAGAATAACCTCCCAGAGCTTCTGTTTTGATGTGAACTGCCTCCCACCCTCATAGATATTTTGCTTGAGGATGCTCCAAAGGTTCTCAATAGGGTTGAGGTCAGGGGTACATGGGGGCCACACCATGAGTTTCTCTCCTTTTATGCCCATAGCAGCCAATGACACAGAGGTATTCTTTGCAGCATGAGATGGTGCATTGTCATGCATGAAGATAATTTTGCTACGGAAGGCACGGTTCTTCTTTTTGTACCACGGAAGAAAGTGGTCAGTCATAAACTCTACGTACTTTGCAGAGGTCATTTTCACACCGTCAGTGACCCTAAAGGGGCCTACCAGCTCTCTCCCCATGATTCCAGCCCAAAACATGACTCCGCCACCTCCTTGCTGACGTCGCAGCCTTGTTGGTACATGGTGGCCATTCACCAACCATCCACTACTCCATCCATCTGGACCATCCAAGGTTGCACAGCACTCATCAGTAAACAACACGGTTTGAAAATTAGTTTTCTTGTATTTCTGAGCCCACTGCAACCGTTTCTGCTTGTGAGCATTGTTTAGGGGTGGCCGAATAATAGCTTTATGCACACTTGCAAACCTCTGGAGGATCCTACACCTTGAGGTTCGCGGGACTCCAGAGGCACCAGTGGCTTCAAATACCTGTTTTCTGCTTTGCAATAGTATTTTAGCAGCTGCTCTCCTAATCCTATTAATTTGTCTGGCAGAAACTTTCCTCATTATGCCTTTATCTGAACGAACCCGTCTGTGCTCTGAATCAGCCACAAATCTTTTCACAGTACGATGATCACGCTTACGTTTTCTTGAAATATCCAATGTTTTCATACCTTGTCCAAGGTATTGCACTATTTCACGCTTTTCGGCAGCAGAGAGATCCTTTTTCTTTCCCATATTGCTTGAAACCTGTGTCCTGCTTAATAATGTCGAACGTCCTTCTTAAGTAGTTTTCCTTTGATTGGGCACACCTGGCAAACTAATTATCACAGGTGTCTGAGATTGATTACAATGATCCAAAGAGCCCTAAGACACAATACCATCCATGAGTTTAATTGAAAAATTAATAATTAAATGTTTATGACACTTAAATCCAATGTGCATAATAATTTGGAACGCGGTGCAGTATTATCCGTAAATCTTCATGATCAAAAATATTAAATCCATTCATTCAGGGCTTGGGTTCTGTCTAAAACAGAGGTACATAAGTGGAGTTGGCGGCTAAAGACACAAAAATTTAGCTATTAAAGGGATTGTCTCACCAAAGACATTGGTGGCGTATCACAGGGATATTCCAACAATATCTGATCTGTGGGGTCCAGCGACTGTGCCTACTGCCGATCGCTAGAACAAAGTGGCCGCGGGGCTGGTAATATCAATTGTAGTCAATGGCCGCCAATGTCGCTCTCCAGAAGACAAGTAGAACAGGATAACTTGTATTTTTTAATGGCACCATTTTGGCATATAATACGATTTGATGAACTTTTAGTCTTTTTTCGGGTTGTGGTAAAAAAAAAAAAGCATTCTGCAAGTGTATTTTGGGCCATTTTATTGCGGTATAATTAACATATTTACTTTATTTTACCGGTTGTTACGATTACAACGATTACACATATCTCATTTTTTAGGTACCACTTAAAAAATCAAATGGAGATCTGTTCACATGCTGCTTCATGAGTGTAGGAGCCTAACAAGTTTGCTTTTAAGGAATAAAATTATACCAAGCTAAAGACTACCATGTGCCAAAACCCTTCCAGTCCTGGGGAAAACCAGGACACATGGGAGCCATACTCATCTTGAAAGCATTCTTTAAAGGAATGCAGAGCTGTCACTGAAGGTAACGCACACCTAGACCAGGAGATCACTGCATTCAAAAAGCAAATAACATTAAGAGCAGAATTGCAGCTTATTTCTTATTGTTCAGATTGTGTTGCTGATGTTCAAGTTTTATGGGTCATTTTCTCCTTTAACATGACGTGTCTTTCATTCTTGTACTAATATATAAATTTGACCTAATAAACTAGTTTATAATTGGGGCCGTTCTAAGAAATTACAAAAACATGAGAAGTCACTGTGGAGTTTCTAGACTAGAGATAACTTTTTGTCCGATTTGCATTTTGGCAAATTCACAAAACAGTTCACTATGTATTGGCCTTAAAACAAAACAGAAGAAAAGCACACAATACTTAAAGGGGTATTTCCATAATCAATATAATGAATACCTGATCAGTCCCACCGGTGGGACCCCCACTGATGATGAGAATGGGCGCCCCATATGAATGGAGTGGTAATGCACATGCTCGGACAACACTTCATTCATTTTTATGGGGCCTCCAAAGATAACGCTCGGCTGCCCCATATAAATGATTGGGGCGGTGCTGAGCATGTGCATTACCACTCTATTCATATGGGGCTCCAAGAATGGCAAGGTAAGCCCGTTCTCATGATCAGTGAGGGTCCCAGAGGTCGGACCCCCACCAATCAGGTATTTATCACCTATCTTGTGGATAGGTGATACATATTGATTATGGGGGAAAAAAATTCAGAGGTCAAAGAAACTTGCCCCTTTCTGCCTGCTTACATTGTATCTGTTCACATTAGTGTCATGGCTTCCAATCTTAGACCCCATTCACATTGTGTCTGCCGAGCATCTATGTTTTTAAAGACTTAAAAAGTATTGAAACGTATAGCTCGGCGTATACATAGACTATAATGGGTCAAATGTAGACCAAAATAGCATCCGTTGGGTCTATGTTTGCCATGGTTTACATTGGGATACCGTTTTTTTTAAGTCTGCTACGCTATTTAGTACTTAAAAAAAGGTATATGCGACGTAACGTTTTTTTTTAGCATTGATCTCAATGGACGACGTATGCTATGCTATACGTTTGTGTCCGTTTACATACAGTAAATCTATCAGTTTTGTTTTTTTCTATCAGTTTTCAATTTTAAAAAAACTTATACGCTCAGCGAATAGCACAAATGCTATGTGAATGGGGCCTTAATAGAGTTATAACAGCTATGTAAGAACTGTTTTAAAGCAGATCCTGATGGATCCCATTACCTAAGGGCACTGTGCGGAAATTAGGCTGCGGTGCAGAATTTTCCCTCCGCATCATGCTCATGACGCTGCGGAGAAGAAGCAGAATTTCACTGCGGATTTCAGCCATTGCAATGCAAAAACTGAAATCTGTGAAGTCCGCTGTGATATCTACAAAGTCTGAATTACATGTCAAATATGCAAATGTTGGTGCAGATTCGTTGCGTAATTGCCCCAAATCTGCACCAACATTTGCAGCGGAAAAATTCCGCCACGTCTGAACATGGCCTTATAATTCAATCTGTAAGTTTTTCGTCAGGGTTCCATCATTTTTTTAGGACAATAAGCCACCAATGTGAAAAATAATGTTATCGGGTAACTGGCACACATGTACAGTGGCAAATGAGCCCAAAAAAAGTCATATCCTGAAAATCCACCTTAAAAGTAAAAAAATTATAATTATTAACTATTTTAAAGCATTAAAATCACAAATAAAAAAGTATTATATTGGTTGTTGTGGGTATTAAAGCAAAGTTGTGATTTATTGTGGTCAAGGTTCAAAAAGGTTAAAATCGCCCTCCATGGAAAGGCCAAAGAATAATGGGCAAAGTAGGCACTGTGTGCATGTTTTAGATTATACTGCTTTTACTCCTTGCTGTGCACATATTATATATAGTCTTGTATGATGAACACATTTATGAGTCTCAATGTAAATAGCTGAACTAACAGTTAATAGTGATTGCCTGGGGCAGTCAGACGAAACCCTATCCTATTTCTAACCCATGGTTATCAGGCTGGCCACAATTTTACTTGACATACTGCACTGTCAACTTGTCGGATGTTATTTTTGCACAATGTTTTATTGTTTGGTAACTGTATTCTTTTTTTCTCTACCGTTGCAAGTTGGAAGGTGGCTTAACATTAACATTTAAATATTTAAATAAATGGAATATAATAATAAATAAAATATAATAATAATACATGTAAATATTTAAATATAATTTTGCTCATTTTTGAAAAATTTTTCTCAGTGGAAGAAGATAGAATGACTGCAATAGCTACTAAAAAAAAACAGATAAAACTGCAAAATCTAACATCTACAGAAGAGGTCTCCACCTGTGTTTTTCTAGCATGCAACAAACCCGTCGCAGACATTTATGGCATATCCATGGGATATGCCATAAAGGTCTGATAACTGTGGGTCTCAGGGCTCTGGGACCTGTATCTATGTCGATAACAGGGGTCCACTATCCCCCCTTCCACCTGCTGAGACAGCCTCTTCATCCCGACGGAGAATAAATGGAGAAGTGGCCGCACATGTGCGCTGTTCTGTCCATTCACTTCTATAGGAGTCTTGGAAAACGCTTGCTCGGCTGTCTCCGTAACTCCCTCAGAACAGTGGCCACCATTTCATTCATAGATAGTAGAACGTAGTGGCTTAGAGTAACAAGAAAATCATATAGGGCCTATATGTTTTACTTGTTATTCTAAGCCTATGTAGCGCTTATATTATAGGCGTTACTACATAAGGTTACGATGACTGTAAAACCTGTACCTACTTTTTAGGGTAGAATTAGGTTCATAGTTGCAAATCACTTTTAATGATACTCAATAGCCTCCAACATCTCCCTTAATCCCTTTAAGAGGTTGTCTAGAATTAGAAAAATTCTCTGCTTTTTTCCTGAAGCAGCCCCCACTCGTGCATGAGCTGTGTCTCATATTGTAACTCAGCCCGATTCAGTTTAAGGATATGTTCACACAGGGCTGATACGCTGCGTAAAAGTACACAGCGTATCCGCCCTCGATGCCACAGGAAATTCTGGCCGAAAAAACGCAACAAATTGTGGTGCAGTTTTTCGTCCAGAATGTCCGCTGCGGAAAATAGCAGGTAAATAAAAGCCTATACTTACCCGTAGCCATGGCGGCGTGTCCCTCTGACGTCCTGCAGGCTGGCCTCGTGGGATGACATTTCATCCCATGTAACCGCTGCAGCCTGTGATTGGCTGCAGCAGTCACATGGGATGAAACATCATCCCAGGAGGCCAGTCTGGATGCAGGAGCAGAGAGATCTGGGTAAGTATTAGATCCTATTTTTTTTCTTCTGAGTTGCGATCTTTGCGGTGAAATCACAGCTTTCCCGCTGCATCTGTTTGTTGTGGGATTTACCTCCCCATTGAATTCAATGTGGAAAAGCCGCAACAGAAAAGGAGGGATTCCGCAGCATAAATTGACATGCTGCGGATTAAAAAATTGCAAGGCAGGTCAATTTATGAACGTTTTTTCTGCAGTGTGGATGAGATTTGTTCAAATCTCATCCACTTTGCTGCTACTGTAATAAGCTGCAGATTTTCTGCAATTAAATCCATTGCGGAAAATCCGCAGTATTTACGCTATGTATGAACCCGGCCTAATAGAGCGGAGCTGCAATACCAAACCCAGCCCATGCAAGGTGAGGTTTCTAAAAAAAAGAAAAGAAATAAACCCTTTTGTATTATCCTAGACGATCTCTTTAAAGTGGATGTCCGTCTAAATCAGCCCAATATTCTGTGCTGAATAATTTCATAATATATCTTTATAGTTGTCAGAGCTTTGTTTTTCTAATACAGAGCTGCAAATCCTCTGTATGACAAAGAGTTAAGACAAAATGCCTGCCTGCATCCACCATTAGGGGCAGCATGGAGCTTACTATACGTTTTATACATTGAACTTGATAATAAAACAGTATGCAGCAAGTGTCTAAGCTCCCTCTAGTGGTGGCTGCAAACAGCCAGAATTTCCTTTTTTAACGCTATGCCAATGCTTTGGATTTGGAGCTCTGTATTAGAAAAGCAGAGCTCTGACTATAGTAAAGGTAAATTATTAAATGAATTTATGGTGATAAAAGATTAACGTTAACTTTAATATACTTTTGTCTACCGTTGGTTATAACATCTTTTCAATTATCATTCTTTTATACATTCCTCTTCCATTTTCAGTCAACTCAGCAACTCAGAGGACAAATTTCCTGTGCATCTACATGATGGGTTTACCTTTATATTGCTGGCAATGTAAGCACTGTTTCCCCAACACAATCCCAATTACAACAGATACATTTTGTGAATGCTTTCTCTGCATAGACACTGTAATAAGTTAGGGATCTCGCATTTGCCAGGAGCGCACAGCTGAATTTAGATCCAGATCCCTAAATATAAAATATGCAAGGGGGATGAAAAAAAATCATGTGTAGAAATACAATAGACATAAAGATTTCACCACTGTATTAGGGTTTTATTTAACCACATCCATGCAGCCTGGCATGTCTACTGTGCAGCACAGGGCCTATAACAAGCCCATGCTTTAATGGAACATATTGTTCTGAAAGGAAACATTCATATAAAATCCTAACACATTTGGGATGCATTTCCTCATTCTCTTTTGGTTAATATAAACTGCCTTTGAACCACATCTGTGTATAACTTTCTTAAGCATTCCTTTTAATGTTTATTTTTTTGTTCCTTATTTCTACCCCTCACCTACATTAAAGTGAGCAAACTGTTTCAATCATAGATGAGGATGGGACAGTTCGGACATCAGTCTGTTTGATCTAAAGGATGTCTTGCTTGAGAAAGTCTCCCAGTATACACAAGGTCATCAAAGACTCATACCAAAGCAACACTTGGGATAAATTAGTACCCCCATTCCTTTAAATGTGTTATTTTGTGCGTAGAATACCTCTCAAGCCTGTGTCTGCTATGATTGAGAAATGAAAGAATGGAAACATGGTCACAACATTCAGAGCACCTTGGTTCAGAGCCTTCTGGGTGACCAAAGGTAATTTCTTTGGAGAGATCATAGAAGAGATCAATGAAGAGTTAAACATTTCAAAAACATGCTAAAATGTAAGGGTCCTCTTACATGTCCTCTTACATGTCCTCTTACATTTTAGCATGTTTTTGAAATGTTTAACTCTTCATTGATCTCTTCTATCGAGTCAGCTCATTGATCGGTGCTTGTTTGCTCCTTTGAGAAGGGCATCTTTGGGGATCTTGTCACACTGGCGTCATGGATTCTGTTTTTACAGTATAGGATCCATGACAGATGTGGATCCGTTATGATCCATTTGATGGATCTGTTAGGATCTTTTTGTAAGATCGATCTGTCAAAAAGCAACTGAAACCTAAAGGGAAGGAACTAATGCAAATGTGAACTGAGCCTAAGATTCCAAGTCATTGCCATTAGCTCCAATATGCAAATTATAGTTAGTGGTGTTCTTTACCATCATGCAAACCATGCAATTCTGTGGAGCTCCAGCAGTCAGGGGGCCCCTGTAGATGCCCCTGACAGCATTACAACTAGGGTTCCCATCTCGGCGTCTCATAGGTTGCAGGCATAATGTGGCTGAGGAGGCAGTGCAGCTCCGTTTGTTGTGGGAAGGGGATAGATGAGTATAAGTTTTATTATTTGTTTGGGGAGTCTATTACTGAATGAGGGCACTACTGGGAGCACTGTGTGTGGTACTTTCCGCAGGGGGCACTGTGTGTGACACTATCACAGTGGGCACTGTGCGTGGCATTCTCTACAGGGAACAATGTGTGTGGCACTATCTACAGAGAGCACAGTGTGTGGTACTATCTACAGGGGGAATTGTGTGTGACACTATCAGAGGGGGCATTGTGTGTAACACTCTCTACAGGGGGAACTTTGTGTGACACTCTCTACAGGTATCTTTGATTAGGGCCCCCACACATAACTTTGCTTGGGGCACTGGAAATGCCAAATCCGCCCCTGATTATAGTCTGCAGATTACGGTAGTTTATAGTATAAAAATTGGACATCTAAACTATGCTAGAACCTGCTAACAGGCTGATAAAGACATTGTCTAGAGGTCTCTAATTGCCAATCTCAGGGTAGCGATTGTTTGTTTACATAAACCTCATCCATAATGCCATAGACTTCAGGTTTTTGTCCTGCCAATTTTGTTGGGATCTGATGAAAATCAACTGTCTATGGCACTAATTTGATTTGATTGTATGTATGTTGTTAGTGACATGTGCATGCTTTACTCTCCATTGTAAATGTTTTGCTAAAGTTTGTCATTTGTTGACATTTGGCATTACAATTCTATTTTATGCACCGTTTTCTAGGCCCCGAGCACCTTGAAGCCTGGTAAGGGATGCAAAATCAGTGAATCTGTTGCAGAAACAACCACATTCTGAGAAATGAAACTCATTTTCATTTGCAGAAATTTTTGCAACAACATTTTTACAATAGAGATGGCAATCTGATTTCAACCTGTTCAAAGATATTACAAAAACAATCAATACTGCTAAGCCAGAATATAGCACTGGGAAGAATTATAGTTTACTTTACTTACCCCTATACCAAGATATTTTAAGGTAGGAATGGGAGCTGGAGTTTCCCGGGAGATTAAATATTGTTCAGGGCTTCCCCCAGTAAATAAAAATCCAACTTTATGGCTTTAACTGGATTTTTTTCAGTCTGACCCTTTTGTATCTCCGTGTCACAAGTCACTTATGCAAAAATGTCCGCCACAACAAAACAGAAAAATGGCAATATTTCTGGGAGTAGAAGAAACATAATTACTAAACTGTAATTTCCGCTCTAACTTCCTATCCGGGTTGGACATCCAACTGCATAGGAGCTCCACTTCTTACGTAGACGTCTATGTGGGATGTCAACCCCACCTTAATTACTCCCACTTCCTAACCCTGGACCCTGAGATGACCGGTGTTAGAAAACTGCAGTGCGAGTCACAGTTTGCGTCAAACTAAATACATTCCAGTTGCACGTACCACAGAGGCAGTCCATGCAGCTGCTATAGGGGCCCATGGTAAGTGGGTGCCCATACAGGATTGTTCTTGTCCGAGGAACATGATGTAATATTAGCCAAAAAAAGACCTGTACAATGTACTAGAGTCATGAAAATGGGATTGGCCCACTAGGACCTTCTCATCCAGGTGATTAGGAGTGTGATGACCTCAAGCGGCACCTGAAAGCGGCCTCATTTTTTCCCCCTTCTCTATGTACTCCACTGCTTAAATAGTGGGGTTGCTTTAAAAAAAAATACATATAAGAGATACAAGAAAGCTTTAATATTTAAGCAGGATAAACTTACATATACTGTATTTCTCAAACCACAGCTGGAAATAATGAGGTCAGCAGATCAGGACATTGTAGGATCCAGGTTATAGAATCTATAAAATACCAGTTGATTTAAATTGGAGCCTCACAATTCATATCCAGGGAGAATAAAACCTAAATCTTACTAATACAATGAGATATAGCAGGAAATTCTTCCCGTTTCACAAAACAGCTTAACCTCTGCAAGATAAGGGGAATAGTTTCCATATAGAATTCCAAAGACGATATAAAATGTTTCTTAGACTGCAGTTACCAAAGAGTCCCGGGGAGCCTAAGACATGCCAACATCTAGGTCCTATTTTCCCTCTAATGATTTCCAGTTTCTGGAGAGTATGCCATACACTTCTATGCAAAGTATTATATACATTTAAAACATAATAAATTAAATGATAAAAATGAATGTGCGCATATCAACCTTCTGTTTAACCATGTTATAATAATTAGAGTTATTAGATGCATTACAATTTTTACAAGCCTTTCACCATTAAAGTCGATAATAATAGGACAAGATTGTGTGGGCAACGGCATGCTGCAGCAACTCAATCTTCAACAACTTTATGCAAAATTAAATATTCCCCCTCTCCTATTGCTCTAGCTCAACGATGGACTAATCATTTGGGCATGAGATCAGTGCCTGAGGGCTTATGGCCAGAAGTGGTCCACTGCCCCTGAGTCAAATGTAGGGTTTTTAAAAAAAAAAACAATACACAAAGAGATATAGTGCATAAATGCTGGTCAAAGGCACAAAGGTGTATTAACCCAGGTTGGTAAGGGGCCCATGACTATTATGGTCCTGGGGGCCCAGACCACTCTATCGGACCCTGCTCTAGCTGTGTAAGTCTAATAGTAGTTTTGGCAGTTCAGAGGTTCTGGCATTATATTCATGAACCAAGAAGCTGAGGATGTACATTGTTACAGGCCCCTTCCAGAAAAAGGGGTGCTGTGGTACATGCAACTGTGGGAGGACCCAGAAAGAAATTACATTTTTATGGTGAGATGATTTTTTTTTTAATGTATCTTGTTCTTTTATATTAAATCAATGAGAAGAGTTGTTCCTATTTACCCACCTAAGGCTTCGTTCACATCCGCGTCAGGGCTCCGTTCTGACTTTCTGTCTGAGCTTTCCGTCGGAACGGAGCCCTGACTGACACAATCTGAAACCGTAGGTCAACTACGTAGTCGACTACGGTATTCATCCCGTCAAAACGACAGAACCCTTGCACAACGCAGACAAACGGAAACCATTGGCACCGGATCCGTCACCATTGAAATCAACGGTGGTGGAAACGAAAACCTACGGTTTCAGTTTGTGTCAGTCATGGCTCCGTTCCGACGGAAAGCTCAGATAGGACGTCGGAACAGAGCCTTGACGCAGATGTGAACATAGACTAACAATATATTAAATAAAAGTGAATTTTATTTTCAGATATTTTAAAGGGTTTAACCACTTTTTGGGCAAATGTACTCAAATATTTATCTTATTACAGTGGAGTGTTATGCTCGGGACCTACCAAATTGCAAATGTAATTGCGTGATTTCAGATTTCCTAAAACTAATGTAGTCCATACCACCAGAGACCATATGTACACCATAAGTGACCTAAATAAGGGGATGGTTGTAGATGAAATTCCAGGATATGCAGATTGTTTAAATTGTACTTCCAACCTTAAGACAATTTAGAGAAAATATTAAGGGGTTTGCATTATCAGTAATTGACCAATAAGTTGTTATAACAGGTTTTCAGAGGTGTTGGAGGAGGATAATGCAAAACAAAATGTATGCAGGCGTGATGTACAACTGCTTTCTGCCAAATGGGATTTTTACTGTTCAAAAATATTTCTATATTTAGCATCGGGGCAGGAGCGAACTTACAGCAGCTTAAAGAAGCCCCCCACCCCCACCCCCAATTGGCATACGTACAATAGAGGTAGGCTATGCAACTAGCTAGAAAAACTAGGCTTGTTCAGTTTGGAAAAAAGACGTCTTAGAGGTGATCTTATTAACCTGTATAAGTATGTCATGATCTGTGGGTTTGTGGACCCACTGGGCCGTACCGCTGTAGCGGGATAGCATCTGGCCATACAAGGGTACCACGACAAAGTCTATAGTCCGAACACAAGGGAACCTGTGGTAGTTCAGACAGTAGTAATGGCTAGGCTCAGATGGGACCTTGGTAGGCAGATACCAGACGAGGTGTAACACAGCAGTCGTAGACGCAAGCAGCACACGACTCCAACACTTCAAGGACACCAAACCAGGTATAGCACGGGAAACAGGATACAGGTAGCAGGGCACAGGAACACTGGGATCAGGAAACACTAAGTAACCATTTGCAAGACTAACGTGGTTAAACACAACAACGCTCAGGCAATGAGTGAAAGGGCAGAGCCCTTTTTTTAGTCCAGTGGTATTATGGGTTAATTACAGATTTCTGACATTTGCGTGTATAGGCCCTTATGCGTGTGCACCCTACGGGAGCCAGAACAGTGATGCGGAAGTGAGTGCCGGCAACTCTCAGGAGGGAGATGCCGCCCGGCACTCACTCGTCCATAGCACCGGCCATCGGGGGGTAAGTAGAACGACGGTCCGTGGCTGTAGACGTCACAAAGTATATGTGTGGTCAATACAGAGAGCTAGCACATGATCTGTTCCTTCCAAACACTCTACAAAGGACCAGGGGACATCCATTGCATGTGGAAGAAAGATGTTTCAGACATCAACATAAAAAAGTGATCTTTACAGTTAGCGTGGTCAAGTTATGGAATGTCCTACCCCAAGAGGTAGTGATGGCAGATACTAGGTCAGTATTTAAAAAAAAAGGTAGATGCTTATTTATCGACGAATGGCATTGAGGGTTATAATTAATCAAGCAATGAATGACAGGTAATTTATTGAGAAAGGTTGAACTTGATGGACCTGTGTCTTTTTTCAACCTATGTAACTATGTAATTGCTATGGGGCCTTGGTGGGACTACCCTTCACTGAACTCCTTCCCCTCTTTGCCATGATACTGTCAGAGCAGTTAACTGCAGGTGCCACCTGGGGGAGCTCACTACATACACATTTATATAGCTCCCATTGAGTTCAATATTAGCTTCAGAAATAATGCACATGTTGATAGCTCCCCCTAGTGGTGGTTGCATGCAGCCAGAATTCTATAATTTGTCAAGAGAGAAAAAGAGTGCCCCCTATACAGATATATTATGCAATTAATCAGCATCGAATTTTTAACATAAAACAGAATAGCAGACATTAAATTTAATCATTGCATAGTACATTTGGGTGAGCTCTTAGTGAAAAGTGGGGTCAATTCTGAATTTTGCTATGGGGCCTTATGATTTCTATGTGCGCCCCTGCAGCCTCAGTGGCCTCTATGACCAACACACTGTTTTGTTTCTCTCTAGAGAAGTGGATACCCTAAGATGCAATCACTTTGGAGCTGGCTAGAGTAGGGTGCGGAGATTAAGGAAACTCATCCTTAACCTTCACAAGGTGTCAGGGACACAGCCAGGGGTCATCAATGGATTAGTAGTGAAGAAGTAACAAGCTGGAGGAAGAGACAGAACCGTAGTCAGAAGTCAGGCCAGGAGTTGATGCCAGGAGTAAAACCACAGGAACCAAGCAACAAATCCAAAGGGCGAGACAGAAGCGCAATCCAGCTCAAGGCATAAGCCAAGGTCAGTATCAAAGTCAAATAGCAATAGAAACAAACGCTACTACATCCCGCCGGATCCCCAAAAAGTGTTTATCGCGCCGCGCGGTATACGTTTTTTGAAAATAATAGCCTATGAGTGATAAACGTCACTGTTTGGCATGCATCAGTTGAATGGATAAGTCATTGACTTTCTAATAGCCTTTCATGACGTATCCGTTAAACAGATGCCATTATAGTCTATGGATGAAGAATCCATTAAACGGATGCCTAACAGTGGCAATTGTCACCCATAGACTATAATGTATACATTTAATGGATACGTCATAAACTCTCATGATCTCAGTTCACGACTTACCTGTTTCACGGATACCATTAAAGTCTATGGGGAAGGATGCCACAGATAGGATATCCGTCACAGCATACGTTTAACGTATACGTCGGGGGCTTTTTCCCGATGTATACATTAGACATAGGCAAAAAACTTAGGTAAAAAGCCTGGATGCATTTTCGCTCCCATCTTATATCTTCCACCAATCACTATGAACCCCTAGTTTAGCACTTATCATAGAGACGATCCTCTTCCACAGAGTAAAGTACATGCAGCTCCCCCACCCGAGGAACCAGATACTCATTACAATGTTTTGCTATGTTCAGAAGGATGACACAAAGGCCCCATGCACACGTGCTTTTTGCGGCCGCAATTGCCCCGAAAATCCACAGGAGAATTGCAGCCCCATTCTTTCCTATGGGGCCATGCACACGACCGTGGTTTCCACTCTCCGTGCATGGCCAAGGAGCCTGCACTGCAGAAGGAACGGGCAAGCCTTATTACGGCCGTGTTCTGTGGTCCGGGCTCATTTAAAATAATGGCGATTTGCGGGCGGCTCGCGGCTGGCAGTCCGCTGCCGGCCGACCCGAAAATCACGGCCGTGCACATGGCTACGGTCGTGTGCATGAGGCCAAAATGATAAGGAGTATACTTACAGGTATAAAACACCTTTTCAGTTTTTTTCTGAAGATTTAGTCGTAAGAATCACTCATGACCAGCGGACATAAATCTAGTATTATGATTAAAAACAGAATCTTCAGATGCCAAAGAAATATCTCAGATTTCAGCACCAATAGGAAGTTCCAGGCTGTTCATCTTATTACTGATTTCCATCTACAGTCACACAACATAAAGCAGCCTTCATATCCTCTCTGTACACTTCATTTCATAGACAACAACCTTATCGGCAAACTTTACATTTCCAGCTTTATTCTGCACATTCATTTCATGCAACATCAACTATCACATTATATCTATAAACCATCATATTTCCATGACAGCTTCCAAACACAAATACAGAGCGCGTTTAATAAAATACAAGCCACACTTACTCCGCACTAGTCTATACACACCGCGACTTGTTCGATCAATTCAGATCTTTTTGAGCTGATTTACCAGAGTAAAGTTGAACTTATAATAATAAATGTACGGCATATTAATAGCGGGTCTTTTATTCCTTTTTCTGCCAGGAGTAATTAGCCCCAATATCTGCCCAATTGTCTGATGAGTTTTGGAAAACTTCTTAGAAGTATCTAAATGTTGGAAGTACAATTAAAACAATCTGCATATCCTAGAATTTCTAAATCATCTTCTACCATCCCCTTCTTTAGATCTGGGATCAGAAAATGTAAAATATATGGACAATAAAATTATCTGATTGGACTTACAAACTCATAATCATGGCCATGATTTAACCCATAATTATATTAGTTGTTTCACAAAGGCAACCCCTTTTTAAATGGAAGTCGGTGCGGCGATCATGTGATTGCCACTGGTCTGGCTTCTCTAACCCCGTTGATCGCTGTTGGAATCCAGGTCTGACCATACATACGGTGCAGGGGAATACAGCTGCTGCAGTGGAAATGTAGCACTATATGGCAGCCATTCAATTGAATAGCTAGCCATGTATGGACGGGTCGGGTTTGCCAGATCCCCCTCTACGATATCTATTTCCCCTAATAGAACATATGGATAGGGGCTGTCTCTATGAGATTGTTACCTATACTGCCTGCTATGAAACAGGAAGATATATATATATATATATATATATATATATATATATAGCATAAGTTATAATTAATGCGTTATGCAATCAGCAGGTGCTACAACTGATTGACAATAATAAGGAGCAAGTGACACCGCTGTCACTAACTAATTATCTTTGGAGCGCTACGTTACTTACAGCCCTGTAATGCATTCAGCGTCAAACTGGGGTTCCTTGGGCCCACCAGAGGAGATGATTCTGAGCGTCCACCCTATAGCTGTATAGAACATGTCCACTTAATTTTATCATAGTCCTTGCTGTTATCATTGTACACACAGGACAGATCATCACTAAGGTCTTATACGGTAGGTAATTTGTGAATCATCCCATAAGAAATAGACCCTAGTGGCAAGAGATTGGCTCCAAAGAGCTCCAAATGGGGTCTTCTGCTGGTCTTCGGCCCATTATTGTGTTAGAGCCTGGTCCCATCGAAGGATCCTCTGGTTCTCTGGGGAGGCCAGTCTGACCCTGAACACACTGATCCAGGGAAGAGAGAATGAGCCAAATTGTATTAATGTACTCAGTCTTAATTTAATTATTTTTGTCTACATGCGTAAGAACAATGTTTGTGAATGAGAAATCATGTTATTAATTATTTTATAGCCGACCGCAGCATGTGTATTTTATTATAATGTATTAAAGAATGCGTACATTCAGTGCACCAAAACCATATAACATAAGTATTTATTTTAATAAATGGAAAATTAATTTTTAAATGGATTGGAAATATGAATTCCTGTAATGTACATATAGATGTGAGCGGGGTGATGATTACATCCAGATACGAACATTAGTCATATAAGCCAGAATGTACAAGGAAGCTCGTATTAGGGGTTTTCTTTTTGTCTATTGTACAATTACAAAGTACTTGACTGCTTTAATCAGTTTCCAAGAACATATAAATGAATCTAAATAGTTCCTGTCACTAACAATTTATTCTAATTCAACAATATATGAACTTCTTTAATATGTTAGCTGTTTCTGCAGGACAGATTATTTTGTTAACGTGATTTATCCTTTTTCAGATGGTTTTTATTAGGGTTAGATCACATTATTATATTCATTTTTTCATCTACTGTTCACCAAGTGCCTTCGTGTGTTTTTTTTACCACTAGTAAAAATATGAGTAGAACAAATTTGCCACCTCGATATTGGGTAGTTCCATGAGAAGTTCTACACTTGAGTTTCAAAATGCCATAAAGCAAATGTCCACCTTTTAATACCATGTTGTTTTTAGATCAAATATTCTGTCCTAATACGTTTCACAAAATAACAGCAGTTGGAGCTCAGTTTTTCTGATACAGAGCTCCAAATTTTCTGCATAGACATGGGGGAGATTTACTAAGGCCCCATGCACACGTGCTTTTGCGGCCGCAATTCCCCCGAAAATCCACAGGAGAATTGCGGCCCCATTCATCCCTATGGGGCCATGCACACGACCGTGGTTTCCATGGTCCATGCATGGCGCAGGAGCCTGGACCGCAGAAAGAACGGACAAGTCTTATTACGGCCGTGTTCTGCGGTCCAGGCTCATTGCAAATAATGGCCGCGGCCATGTGCACGGCCCGCGATTTACGGGCGGCTCGTGGGTGACAGTCCGTTGCCGGCCGAACCGAAAATCACGGCCGTGGACATGGCTACGGTCGTGTGCATGAGGCCTAAGACCGGCGTTTCATACTCCAATCTTAGCTTTTCGCCTCGCTGGAGTAAGATGCTACAGATTTACTAAGAGGCGCACGTATTGCATGTATTCGCTGGCCGTGCGCCACAATTGTAGTGTAATGATCGCAGCCATGCACCAATCAATCCCTTTCCCCCAACAGACATAGGCTGGATTCACACGAGCGTTGCGTTTTTGCGCGCGCAAACAACGCGGCGTTTTGCGAGCGCAAAAAACATTTGACAGCTGCGTGTGTCATCCGTGTCTGATGCGCGGCTGCGTGATTTTCGCGCAGCCGGCATCATAGAGATGAGGCTTGTCGACGCCCGTCACTGTCCAAGGTGCTGAAAGAGCTAAATCTTTCAGCACCCTCGACAGTGAATGCCGAACACAACAGCGAAAAACCTGTAAAAAAAAAAGATAAAGTTCCTACTTACCGAGAACTTCCCGGCCGTTGCCTTGGTGACGCGTCCTTGGTGACGCACCTCTCTTGACATCGGGCCCCACCTCCCTGGATGACGCGGCAGTCCAAGTGACCGCTGCAGCCTGTGATTGGCTTGCAGCCTGTGCTTGGCCTGTGATTGGCTGGAGCTGTCACTTGAACTGAAGTGTCATCCCGGGAGGTCGGACTGCAGGAAGGAGACAGGAGTAATCGGTAAGTTAGAACTTCGTTTTTTTTTACAGGTTCATGTATTTTGGGATCGCAAGTCACTGTCCATGGTGCTGAAACAGTTTAACTCTTTCAGCACCATGCACAGTGAATGTCTCCCGACGTCGCGGACCGGAAATTTTTTTGCCGGGTTCGGCCAAAACGAGTTTGGCCGAACCCGGTGAAGTTAGCTTCGGTTGTCGGGGTTCGCTAATCGCAAAGACACTCCGTTTGGATGTTCGGAAACAGAAAAGCACGTGGTGCTTTTCTGTTTACATTCATCCTTTTGACAGCTGTTGCGCAAACACGCAGTTCGCACGGAAGTGCTTCCGTGCGGCATGCGTGGTTTTCACGCACCCATTGACTTCAATGGGTGCGTGATGCGTTGAAAACGCTGAATCAACGGACATGTCGTGAGTTTTTGGCAACGGAGCAACGCTGCGCAAAAAACGCTGCCGTGTCTGCACGGCCCCATTGACAAATATAGCTACGGGCAACGCACGTGAAAATCACGCGCGTTGCACGCGCGTATTTTACATTCGTCTGAATAAAGCCATAAAATGTAAAAAATATATACTCCCCTCACTGCTCATCTTTGATTCTCTCCTCCAGGTCCCCTCAGGCTCCGTTAGCAAGCTACATACAATGTACTGACGCCGGGCAGCGCCAGGGTCTTATTTGCAACGCAGCACTCAATGTCCTAAATACTGAGTCATGTACAATGTCCTGACGCTGCCCGGTGTCGGTACAATGTATGAGCTGCAGCATGCTGAGGCTGAGGGGACCCGGTGGAGAGGAGCGGTGAGATGAGTATAATTTTTTTTTATTTACTTATTTTTTTTATTGTCAATGGGAGGGTAGTCTGATTTGAGGAGGGCAAAGCACAGGGTATGGCATGGACCTCTACCTTGCTAATACCCACAGAGTGAAATCTACGGAGCTAGGAGTTGGCGTAAATTTCCGCTATAATTTAGGCCAGGTTTCTAGCATAAATTATAATATATTTGTAGGACTGCAGTGACCCCACCCCCTCCAAGAAGCCACGCCCTTTTCAATGCAAACTGTGAATTTTGGAACATTTCTATGCCAGAAAACGGGGGGATGTCTATTTTAATAAGTACCTGCATTCCTCATAGAACAACAATTCTGGAGCATCTTTAATTAGAACTATGTCTTGAACTGTTCCTCTGTTATTCCTCCATCCAACTTATGAGTAAATTGGCAACTGGGTGCTACCATTCTCCTTGTCAAAGAGGCGTGTCCCTACACTGTTTGGCAGTGTCAAAACTTATTGGACAGTGTCAGACTTTGGAGGGACACTCCCCAGGTATCACCCAGTTGGCAATTTATTTATAAAATTCCAGGAAGAATAACAGAGGAATGACATAATGCAGAGTTCTAAGAAAAGATGCTTCAGAATTTGTATATAATAGAGAATACAAGTATTCACTAGGGTCTCATGCACACGGCCGTAGCAGTGTGCACGGTCCGTGATTATGGCACAGACGGACGCGGAGTGTCTTTCGTGGGTCGTCCACAATCACGGCCTGTGCACACAGAAGATGTGCATTTATTTCAATGGGGCCGGACCGCAATAGCGGACCGTAAAATGACTTGTCCTGAGTTTTTGCAGTCCGCAATTGCGGCCCGCACACGGTCCGTGTAAACCAGGGTCGTGTGCATGGACTCATAGAAATGAATCGGTCCGCAATTCATCCGCATTTTTCCTGAACTACGGACGCAAATACACGTTCATGTGCATGAGGCCTAAAACAGACATTTCAGCATAGCTGACAGGTCCTCTCAACATACATGTATTCAAAAATCTCCCCCTGGTGGTGGCTACAGGTAGCCAGAATTTTATCTTTTAACCCAAACCCTATGTCCACCTTTGCATTTAACTTTTTTTTTCAGCTCCTATGCAGACTTATAAGTCTCCAATGTTACATACTAAAAACAAACCCTGTGTAGTCTGATCCTGCAGTCACACTCGCTTCCATTTGTTCCCTATTTCTTGCTAACATACATTCAGCGTGACTGCAGGATCAGACTACACAGTTTGTTTGTAGTCTGTAACAGTGGAGACACATAGGTCTGCATAGGAGCTGTAGACATTAGGCAGCATGGTGGCTCAGTGGATAGCGCTGTTGTCTTGCAGTGCTAGAGTTCTTGATTTTAAGCCAACCAAGAATAATATCTGCATGGAGTTTGCAAGTGTGCCTCTGCGATCAGGAGCGAGGCAACGGCTGTACAACACAAAGTCACAGCCTCGCTCTAACGGTGGAGATCAAAGAAACCTCTGATCTCCACCATTAGCTGACCATATTTCCTGTTATTAGGGCAAACTAAGGTATGCCCTAAAAACAACTGCCTGTGCACTCTCAGTACACAGGCTAATGTATTGGCAAATATACTGGATATCACATTTATAGGCCAGTATATTATAGTATAAAAATAAAAAATAAATAAAAAATCTGCCTATGGAATATTTTTTTTTAAATAAATACAAAAAAGTAATGTTAAATCAAAAGAATAAACACACACGCACATTTTTTTAAATAAAAAAACGTTACATTTAATTCTCAAAACATAAAATAATATATACATATTTGGTATCGTCACGACCATAACAACCTGTACAATACATTTATAGCATCATTTATGGTGATCGGTTTATGCTGTTAAAATCAACTGCTTATTTTCTTAATTTTTGTCAATATAAGGCTAGATTCACACAGTTGTGTCCCTTTTGCGTCGGCAAAAAACACAGCATTTTTCCTGCGTTAGGGCCTGTTCACATCAGCGTTGGTTTCCGTTGAGGGATTCCATCGTTCCTTTTCGTCGGAGGAACCCCTCAACGGAAAGGCAAACGGACACCATTGATTTCAATGGTAATGCTTCCATTGCTTATGGTTTCTGTTTGTCACCGTTGTGTAAGATTTCCATTTGTTTTGAAAGAATCAATAGCGCAGTCGACTTGTCTCATCAGTGTGTGTTGCCTGTGGCATCCGTTTTTGATGTTGGTGCACATTTTTATTTTATTTTTTTTATTTCTCTGCATTTCTTTAGCAACTGGTGACGTCCGTGTGCTGTCCGTGATTTTCACGCACCCATTGACTTCAATGGGTGCGTGATCCGCAAAAACACACCAGAATAGTACATGCAGTGAGTTTTAGACCCTGCGTGAAAGATCACGCATGTCTTAATAGCCCCATTCAGTTGCATACGTCCGTGTGCTGCCCGTTGTTTCACTGGCAGCACAAGGACGTATACAACGTTTGTGTGAATCTTGCCTAAATGTGTTATATGTGCACAAATGTGCTATATAAATGACATGTCATAATAATCATTGTTATTATAGTCATTTATGTGGGTAAGAATTTATTTTATCCACAGAGTTTGGGTGGGATTGGACCAGTTTCCTAGATTTAGTTCCAGATCTAAATAATGGACTGAGTAGATGAGAGGCTCGATAAAATCAAAGTTGGGTCTTCAAGACGTTCCTAAAGATCTTGGCCTCTTTGGTGGAAAAATGTATTTAATGGCTATGTAAAACTGTGAGCAAATTTTTTTTAATAAAATAACGTTTTAAAAACATCTTTTTAATTGTTTTTGATTTTTAAAAAAAATTACTTTTTGAGATACAGCTGTATTTCAAAAAGTAAACTTTTTTTTATAAAAAGTTATACAAAAAAGTTGTTTTAAATCCTCTAATACGTTGTTTTATTTATAAACATAGCCGTTAATGCCATATTTTGTATAATATTCAAATATTTCCCTTTACATTCTCAATGTAAGGGGAACCGTCACTAACCCATGGGAGCCATCACTGACCCCTGAATAAATCAAATTCATATGTATTAAAGGGATATCCTCTGCTATAGTAGTCAGTGTAAAATAGTCGCAACAAAATTGAAAACTAGAACCATATGTGAGTCTTGGAAAATTTACGTGATTACTTGGGAGCTGGAGGCACATTACAGCCACTGCAGCATTAACAGCCGGCTACATAGGATTTATAATATTTCCTAATTTCATAGTTATAAATTCTATTTATATAGAAGGCCAATGCAATCCATTCATATTAAAAGCTATCCATCTTCTCTGTATACATAACCCCTTGTCTCATGGTTAGTAACAGCTCATAGGAGAAATAAAGTTAATGATAATTCCCTAGCTGAAGGATAATCCATGGGCTAAATGAAAACATGTTTTCGTTTCCATTATTGATTCAATAAAAGAGCGCATTTCTAGGGGCCTGTGGACAGATCACACTTTGAACCGTATAATCATTTAGAGCTTCGCTCCATTATTTGTACATCAAAGAGTTGAGGCCGTTACACAAAGATAGCAAGTCTATAACACGTCATTTGTTTCTTTGGATCTTAGTCTTAACAAAGAGTTGGATTGGAAAAGAAACATTAAAAGCACCAGGCCTGACATACGACATAGGGCCCCCCATAAAACATGAAACAATCACCATTATTTGGAAAGGTACAAGGCTTCAAAGGCGACCCTCATCATAGCAAACGTTTTATTGATTCCATATAGCAAATAGGATTAAAGTCAATCACAATCCAAAACATGAAAGCTGAGTTTGGCTTTGGAGGTTGGACCATTAGGTGTCCTTCATTTCCAAGATTAGAGTGTGAAGAATTTGGTGTGATCCCAAGGAAAAATTTTTCTGCTAAACAAGGTGCAATAAGTTATTATGGGATGTCTTCAGAACTCTCTATTATTGAGGCAGGATTAGCTCAGTCCTTGTGTGACAGTTATCTGATTAGTTGCATGTCATTTATAAACACTACTGACAATAAATATAAGAAACCAATAGGGTCCAAATAACTCTCACCATAGAGAAAAAAATTACTTGAGTTTTTTTTACATTGAGAATTCCCTTAAGTTAGACTGCAGACTTTAGGAGCCAGTGAGACCACTTCAGAAGCCAGAAGAATTTCCATAGACAAAAAAAAATACAAAAAGAGTTAGGCGCCAGGAGGAAATTTCTAGCCGCATTGGCCACCAAACTTGTAGTAAAAGATGTGGTTTTAATTTGATCAAGCTTGCATGCTCCTTTTAAAGGTTGAATGTCCAACTTTGAACATCACTTTGTTTTGTTTTTTATCCTAAATAGCCCCAAAAATCTGGGCCCATTAATTTCTTAATATATCTTCACCAAATCCCCTAGACATGGAGTTGAATGATAAAATTCAAAGTATGCGGTAAGCTCCTAACCTCCCCCTTGTGGTGGCTGCATTCAACCAGAACTGTATGATGTTAAAATGCAAATCTGGGGAAATCAGTTGAGCCACTTGAATCGACAACTTTTTTAAATCAATGAGACAAGGTGGATGCCCCATAACAGAGTCCTGCGATGAGCATAAGGCTGGATTCACACGAACGTGTATTGCGTCCTTGCGGGCCGCGTGGTTTTCACGCGCCACGCACAGACCAATACAAGTCTATGGGGCAGTACAGACAGTCCGTGCTTTTTGCTTTTTGCGTGAAAAACACGCGGGTCACACGGACGTATATTGCGTTCGTGTAAATCCGCCCTTACTGTGCATAGAGAAGATGGCTGTTAATCAGCGGCGGTGGGTGAGATTATCCCGCATATAATGAATATGGAAGACTCCAGAATTAGCGCGTGCACATCATTAGGAGGACTCCTGGCTTGGCTTGCGCTGAACTTTATAAACTGTGATTTTATGAAAACTACGCCATATTGACAAGTGACACATCAATGAAATAAGGGTTTCCGACACTACTTTATACTGGCCTAGGATAGGTCAGCATAAACCCAGTGACATATTCCATTTCAATTAGGTTCGATAGATCTAGAACTTTAAATATGAAGGTAATTGTATTTGTGTTTTCAGTAAGGCCTCATGCACACCTCAGTATTCTGGTCAGTATTTTGCTTCAGTATTTGGAAGCCAAAACCAGGACTGGAACATAAACAGAGAAAACCTATAATGGAAAGATTTGCACCTCTTCTGTATTGGACCCAGTCCTGATTTTGGCTTCCAAATACTGAAGCAAAATACAGACCAGAATACTGACGTGTGCATGGGGTATAAATACTGCGCCGTTCCCACACCGACAGTACCTTTACTTAGTACGTCGGTGACTGGCTGTCAAAATCACGTGGCATGGACACATCACGTCATTGTGTAAACAAGGTAACGAGAGATGACTGTGGACAGGCGGGTACCTGCGGTGCGGTAATGGCACAGAATTCCTAAGGTAAGCTCATTCCAATTTGATCTATTTTCATCCTAAAGTCCTATTAAACTAATTTTAATATCTCAGAAAAAATAACTTTGACAACCTTCCCCAGAGGTCACTGCTCACTATGCTTCCCACTGACCATTCTGCTCACTTCCCTCCCTTTAAAGGCTGAAAGGGTAAAATCCAAGGGGCCCTGACCAATCTCACTGTATGGCCCTGCCCCCACCTGTCAGACTGTCAATATGTCCCAAATGTGTCAGATGGGAATACCCATTAAAGTTTTATTATAGCCCATGGTATAGTTGACCCTCGGACCAGAAAAGGTTGTGCCCTAACCTATAACAATTTGGCAAAAGAGGGCAACTCAACGAATTAAAACCGGGTTGTTGTGGAATTTGTTTCATTTTTTATTTTAAGAAAATTTTACATTTTCTTTAATTTTTTTTAAGTCTGTAAATAAACCTGGAGGCCCATTCTGAAGGTCATTGATAGTGACAGGGCCCCTGATACAAAGTACAGAATACTTGTCCATTACCCAAATCAAAACCACTCCCCGACGTCCATTATATAATAGAGATAGCTCTCTCCTACTGCAATCACATAATGTTCTGCTCATATTTGTGCCCATTATGGGATCCACAACCTTTCAAATAATAATGAAATAAGATTTAGGTCATCTCTAATATCTATTATGGGATTATTTCCACTTTAACTATTCTTGGCAACAATGGACACACAGAAGTTTGTACCTGGATATGGGAATTTAGTTTATTAACCTTGTACCATAGCTGAACATCATTGTTCAGTAACCCATTAAAGTGAATGTAGGATAGAAGAAATCGAGGCACTCACCGACTAGCAATGAAATCATTTTATTCAGGATCTTTAAGGTCTGGATGTGACCCAAGCCTACGGCCGTTTCGCGTACATACACGCTTTCCCAAGGGGGCCTTGAGAAAGGGGGTGTTCGCGAAACTGGATCGCGTCACTGGAAACCCGGTGATGTGCTTAAAGAGCAGGGAATCCCTCTGCAGTCTGCCCTTGGGACCTACAAAGGACCCCAGGGCTGTCTGTTCCGTTTGCTTGCTGTTTGGGCACACTATGTGCTGCCCTAACAGCAGCCTGTCTCATAGTGACACAGTATGATGTATTAGCATACAGGAGTATGCTAATACATTACAAGTAAAAAATAAATTTAGAAATAAAGTTATCCCTTAATGGGATTTAAAATAAAGTAACAAAAAAAACAAATAAAAAAAAGTCCCAAAAAAACTCATTATTTTGCATAAAATATATTTTATTGCCCCTACATTAAATAAAAACAAAAAAAACTACACATAATAGGTATCTAAACGACAGTAATACAGTAAAAATAATTAATCTAACGGGTTATTTAGCGTGGACGGGATAAAAAATAAACAAGAAAAACGATGCCAAGAATCACTTATTCCTATATTCACGCCGTAAAAATATATTTTTTTTCTACCCCAAACTGGGGAAAAAATAATACAATTTCTCCCGCATAAAACAAGGCCTCATACGGCCATGTCAATGAAAAAATAAAAAAGTTATGGCTGCTGAAAGCCAGAGAGGTAAAAACTAAAAAAAAATGTAGCTGGTCATTAAGACCTTTTCAGGACTGGTCATTAAGGGGTTAAAGAGGCTCTGTCACCAGATTTTGCAACCCCTATCTGCTATTGCAGCAGATCGGCGCTGCAATGTAGATTACAGTAACGTTTTTATTTTTAAAAAACGAGCATTTTTGGCCAAGTTATGACCATTTTTGTGTTTATGCAAATGAGGCTTGCAAAAGTACAACTGGGCGTGTTTACAGTAAAAGTACAACTGGGCGTGTATTATGTGTGTACATCGGGGCATTTTTACTTCTTTTACTAGCTGTGTAAAGGATCTGCCAGGCACTACATCTGGGTATACTCCCAGGATTAATCAGTCGACACCTGAGGCCAGACCTCTGAGACTGACACCTGCTCCCACCAATCAGGGTGGCAGGCTCAGGAGTGGGAGAGCCTATCGCGGCCTGGTCAGTCAGAGTTAGCTCCGCCCCCTGTCCATTTATACCTGCCGTTTTCTCTTCCTCCTTGCTTGTTATTCTTTTTGGATTCCTGGCCCCACTGCTGCCTTGCTCCAGCCTGCTTCTGCCGTGCTTCTGCCTTGCTTCAGTTCCGTTTATCCTGCGTTGCTCTGCCCCTGGCTTGCTTCTGCTCCGTGCTCCCGTTTGTATACTCCACTACTTCCTGATCCTGTCTGGCTCATTCACCGCTCCGTTTCCTCGCAGCGTTCCGTGGGCTACTGTATTGCCTTGCGTGTTCCCTGTTTGTCTCCCTTGCACTTAGACAGCGTAGGGACCGCCTCCAAGTTGTACCCCGTCGCCTAGGGCGGGTCGTTGCAAGTAGGCAGGGACAGGGCGGTGGGTAGATTAGGGCTCACTTGTTCCCTTCACCTCCTTCCTGCCATTACATAACAAGCCCTTACCTAGTCTACCATTTCTTCTACGCTGACGCTATCATGGACCCCCTTGAGACCCTGACCCAGCAGATGCAGGGCCTCTCCCTACAGGTCCCGGCCCTGGCTCAGAGGGTCAATCAGTCTGACGCTGCCTTTGTAGTACCCCTCACCTCACCTTTAGAACCCAACCTCAAGTTACCTGACCGGTTCTCAGGGGACCGTAAGACTTTTCTCTCCTTCCGGGAGAGTTGCAGACTTTATTTCCGCCTAAGACCTCACTCCTCAGGTTCCGAGAACCAGCGGGTGGGTATCATTATATCCCGACTCCAGGAAGGGCCCCAAGAGTGGGCCTTCTCCTTGGCTCCTGACGCCCCTGAACTTTCCTCCGTTGATCGGTTTTTCTCTGCCCTCGGTCTCATTTACGACGAGACTGACAGGACTGCCTTAGCCGAGAGTCAGCTGGTGACCTTACGTCAGGGTGGGAGACCTGTTGAGGAATACTGTTCTGATTTTAGAAAGTGGTGCGTAGCTTCTCGGTGGAACGACACGGCCCTAAAGTGCCAGTTTAGGTTAGGATTATCTGACGCCCTGAAGGATCTGCTGGTTAGCTACCCCTCTTCTGACTCCCTAGACCAGGTTATGGCCCTAGCAGTACGACTTGACCGACGTCTCAGGGAACGTCAGCTTGAACGTTTCAATGTTTTCCCCTCTGACTGCCCTGCGATTCCCCCCGAGGTCCCGTCTCCTCGCTCTTCCACGGAGGACTCGGAGGTACCTATGCAACTCGGGGCCTCCATGTCCCCTCGACAACGTAGAGAGTTTCGCAGGAAGAATGGTCTCTGCTTCTATTGTGGGGACGACAAGCATCTACTGAACACCTGTCCCAGGCGCAAGAATAAGCAGCCGGAAAACTTCCGCGCCTAAGTGATCATCGGGGAGGTCACTTGGGCGCACAGGTATTTCCCGTTAATACTAAACGCAATAAGATTTTGCTTCCCTTTCAGGTCTCGTTTGCTGGCCGGTCTGCCACTGGCAGTGCCTTCGTGGATTCGGGCTCATCTGCTAATATCATGTCTGTGGAATTTGCTATGTCTCTAAAAATGCCATTTATTGATTTACCTTATCCTATCCCTGTAGTAGGTATCGACTCCACTCCTCTTGCTAATGGTTATTTTACTCAGCATACTCCTGTTTTTGAACTCTGTGTTGGCTCCATGCATTTGGAGCAGTGCTCTGTACTGGTGATGCAGGGATTATCGTCCGATCTGGTATTAGGTCTTCCCTGGTTGCAGCTGCATAATCCCACGTTTGATTGGAATACTGGGGATCTCACCAAATGGGGTAGTGATTGCCTGATGTCATGTCTTTCGGTTAACTCTATTTCTCCCCGGGAGGAGGTAAACTCGCTTCCTGAGTTTGTTCAGGACTTCGCTGATGTGTTTTCTAAGGAGGCCTCCGAGGTGTTGCCCCCTCATAGAGATTACGATTGCGCCATCGATTTGGTGCCAAGCTTCCTAAGGGGAGGATATTTAATCTTTCATGTCCTGAACGTAAAGCTATGAGGGAGTATATCCAAGAATGCCTGGCCAAGGGTTTCATTCGCCCCTCGACTTCTCCTGTAGGTGCTGGCTTTTTCGTGGGGAAGAAGGATGGTGGTCTTAGGCCGTGCATTGATTATCGGAACTTGAATAAGGTCACAGTAAGGAACCAGTATCCCCTTCCTTTGATTCCGGATCTTTTTAATCAGGTTCAGGGGGCCCAATGGTTCTCTAAGTTCGATCTACGGGGGGCATATAACCTTATCCGCATCAAAGAGGGGGATGAGTGGAAAACTGCGTTCAACATGCCCGAAGGTCATTTCGAATACCTAGTCATGCCCTTTGGGTTGTGTAATGCCCCTGCTGTCTTCCAGAATTTTATTAATGAAATTCTGAGAGATTACCTGGGAAATTTTCTTGTAGTGTACCTTGATGACATACTGGTGTTTTCCAAGGACTGGTCCTCCCACGTGGAGCATGTCAGGAAGGTCCTCCAGGTCCTTCGGGAAAATAATCTGTTTGCGAAGACCGAAAAATGTGTGTTTGGGGTACAGGAGATACCATTTTTAGGTCAAATCCTCACTCCTCATGAATTCCGCATGGACCCTGCCAAGGTTCAGGCTGTGGCGGAATGGGTCCAACCTGCCTCCCTCAAGGCGCTACAGTGTTTTTTGGGGTTCGCTAACTATTACAGGAGATTTATTGCCAACTTCTCGGTCGTCGCTAAGCCTCTTACGGACCTCACTCGCAAGGGTGCTGATGTCCTCCATTGGCCCCCTGAGGCCGTCCAGGCTTTTGAGACCCTCAAGAAGTGCTTTATCTCGGCCCCCGTGCTGGTTCAGCCCAACCAAAGGGAGCCATTTATTGTGGAGGTTGACGCGTCCGAGGTGGGAGTGGGGGCCGTCTTGTCCCAGGGTACCAGCTCCCTCACCCATCTCCGCCCCTGTGCTTACTTCTCTAGGAAGTTTTCGCCCACGGAGTGTAACTATGATATTGGCAACCGCGAACTTTTAGCCATTAAATGGGCTTTTGAAGAGTGGCGTCACTTCTTGGAGGGGGCCAGACACCAGGTAACGGTCCTTACTGACCACAAGAATCTGGTTTTCCTAGAATCTGCCCGGAGGCTTAATCCTAGACAAGCTCGTTGGGCACTGTCCTTTACCAGATGTAATTTCTTGGTTACCTATAGGGCAGGGTCCAAAAATATTAAGGCTGATGCACTGTCACGTAGTTTCATGGCTAATCCTCCTTCTGAGAAGGATCCTGCTTGTATTTTACCCCCTGGTATAATTGTTTCTGCCACTGATTCTGACTTAGCCTCTGACATCGCGGCTGATCAAGGTTCAGCTCCCGGGAACCTCCCTGGGGACAAACTGTTTGTCCCCCTGCAATACCGGCTAAGGGTACTCAGGGAAAACCATGACTCCGCTCTATCTGGTCATCCTGGCATCTTGGGTACCAAACTCCTCATTACCAGAAACTATTGGTGGCCTGGGTTGCCTAAAGACGTTAGGGCTTACGTCGCCGCTTGTGAGGTCTGTGCTAGGTCCAAGACCCCTAGGTCCCGACCTGCGGGCTTACTACGTTCCTTGCCCATTCCCCAGAGACCTTGGACCCATATCTCCATGGATTTTATCACCGATTTGCCTCCATCTCAGGGCAAGTCGGTGGTGTGGGTGGTAGTAGACCGCTTCAGCAAGATGTGCCACTTTGTGCCCCTTAAGAAACTACCTAACGCCAGGACGTTAGCTTCTTTGTTTGTGAAACACATTCTGCGTCTCCACGGGGCCCCGGTCAATATAGTTTCGGACAGAGGGGTACAATTTGTTTCCTTATTTTGGAGAGCTTTTTGTAAAAAGTTGGAGATTGATCTATCCTTCTCCTCCGCATTCCATCCCGAAACTAATGGCCAAACGGAAAGGACTAACCAATCCCTGGAACAATATTTAAGGTGTTTCATTTCTGACTGTCAATTTGATTGGGTCTCATTCCTTCCCCTCGCCGAATTTTCCCTGAATAACCGGGTCAGTAACTCGTCAGGGGTCTCCCCGTTTTTCTGTAATTTCGGGTTTAATCCTAGGTTCTCCTCCGTTTCCCCTGGTTGTTCCAATAATCCCGAGGTAGAGGACGTTAATCGGGAACTGTGCACAGTCTGAAGAACCTAGAGGCGTCCCAGAGCGTACAAAAGATTCAGGCTGATTGTAGACGTTCTGCTAACCCCCGGTTTGTCGTCGGGGATCTGGTGTGGTTGTCGTCGAGGAACTTGCGCCTTAAGGTCCCGTCCAGGAAGTTTGCTCCCCGATTTATTGGACCTTATAAGGTCATTGAAGTCCTCAACCCTGTATCCTTCCGTCTGGAGCTTCCCCCATCCTTTTGCATACACGACGTCTTCCATGCCTCCCTCCTGAAACGCTGCTCCCCGTCCTGGTCCCCCTCGAGGAAACCTCCTGTTCCCGTTCTCACCCCTGAGGGGGTGGAATTTGAGGTGGCCAAGATTGTGGACAGTAGGATGATCCAGGGCTCCCTCCAGTACCTGGTCCATTGGAGAGGATACGGGCCGGAGGAGAGGACTTGGGTACCTGCTCAAGATGTTCACGCTGGGGTATTGATAAGGAGGTTCCACCTTCTCTTCCCCACTAAACCGGGTCCTCTTAGTAAGGGTCCGGCAGCCCCTCATAAAAGGGGGAGTACTGTAAAGGATCTGCCAGGCACTACATCTGGGTATACTCCCAGGATTAATCAGTCGACACCTGAGGCCAGACCTCTGAGACTGACACCTGCTCCCACCAATCAGGGTGGCAGGCTCAGGAGTGGGAGAGCCTATCGCGGCCTGGTCAGTCAGAGTTAGCTCCGCCCCCTGTCCATTTATACCTGCCGTTTTCTCTTCCTCCTTGCTTGTTATTCTTTTTGGATTCCTGGCCCCACTGCTGCCTTGCTCCAGCCTGCTTCTGCCGTGCTTCTGCCTTGCTTCAGTTCTGTTTATCCTGCGTTGCTCTGCCCCTGGCTTGCTTCTGCTCCGTGCTCCCGTTTGTATACTCCACTACTTCCTGATCCTGTCTGGCTCATTCACCGCTCCGTTCCGTGGGCTACTGTATTCCCTTGCGTGTTCCCTGTTTGTCTCCCTTGCACTTAGACAGCGTAGGGACCGCCGCCAAGTTGTACCCCGTCGCCTACGGCGGGTCGTTGCAATTAGGCAGGGACAGGGCTGTGGGTAGATTAGGGCTCACTTGTTCCCTTCACCTCCTTCCTGCCATTACAAGCTGGGCGTTAGGAATGGGAGTGTATGATGCTGACGAATCAGCATCATCCACTTCTGTTCGTTAACACCCAGCTTCTGGCAGTGCAGACACACAGCGTGTTCTCGAGAGATCACGCTGTGACGTCACTCACTTCCTGCCCCAGGTCCTGCATCGTGTCGGCCACATCGGCACCAGAGGCTACAGTTGATTCTGCAGCAGCATCAGCATTTGCAGGTAAGTAGCTATATCGACTTACCTGCAAACGCCGATGCTGCTGCAGAATCAACTGTAGCCTCTGGTGCCGATGTGTCCTCGCTCGTCCGACACGATGCAGGACCTGGGGCAGGAAGTGAGTGACGTCACAGTGTGATCTCTCGAGAACACGGCTGTGTCTACACTGCCAGAAGCTGGGCGTTGTGAAGAGAAGTGGATGATACTTCTCGTCAGAACGCCCAGCTAGTAAAAGAAGTAAACACGCCCAGATGTAACACATAATACACGCCCACTTGGACTTTTACTGTAAACACGCCCAGTTGGACTTTAGCCAGCCTCATTTGCATAAATACAAAAATGGTCATAACTTGGCCAAAAATGCTCGTTTTTAAAAAATAAAAACGTTACTCTTATCTCCATTGCAGCGCCGATCTGCTGCAATAGCAGATAGAGGTTGCAAAATCTGGTGACAGAGCCTCTTTAAGTACACAATATGATTCTGTCCTGAATAAGATGTGATGCATGTGCTACTTGTTGACTGTTTCCAACAGGATTTATTTTTCTACAGTGAATGAACTATTAGGGTATGTTCACACGGTCTATTTTCATCCGTTTTTCGGGCCGTAAACACCCCGAAAAACGTTTGACAATACTGGGGCTGAACTAAAAAAACGCCCCTTAAAAAGAAGTGCATGTCACTTCTTGAGCCGTTATTGGAGCCGTTTTTCATTGTGTCAATAGAAAAACAGCTCCAAAAACGGCTCCAAAAAACGTTTGATGAAAATCAGTGGCTGTTTTCCCTTGAAAAAAAGCTCCGTATTTTATAGCCTTTTTTAGTTTCGCGTGTGAACATACCCTAAGGTTTCAGGTTTTTATTACAGAATCAATAGCACAGTCGACTGCACTATTGTTTCCGCCAAAAAAAACTGAAACATTACGGAACGGAGACCAACAGAAACGGAGACCAACAGAAACGGAGACCAACAGAAGCATTACCGTTGAAATCAATGGTAATGCAGGCAGAAGCTGTGGTTTCTTTTTTCCTTTCCGTTGATGGGTTCCTCTGACGGAAAGGCCTGACGGAACCCATCAACGGAAACCGAACGCTCATGTGAACAGGCCCTTAGGAACATAGATTGTTATTTTGAGTAGAACGGCTTTTTTCCCACATACTTCTCAGGAAACTGAACTGTATCAGTGTTTATTAGAGCCGCTGCGGAAATAAGAAGAAATAAGTCAGAAGTGTAATCGATGCACAAAAGACTAACAACAAGGGACTTGTAATAAACTGTTTGCGGCAGGTTCATGAGTACATTACCTTATTATAAAATGGATTAAAGACACATTAGAGTTAATTTATGAGCAACTATGAAGCTCGGTCAAGTTCCATTTTTACTAAGACAATAGATAACATCTGGAGACAAGGATATATAGTAAATTTGCTATCCTTATTTGAAGCAAAATTCCTAACAAGTGCGTCTATTGTATTCTATTATGTTGTTTTGTTGCATTACCTATACATTACAAATAATCTTTTTTGTTAAAGTCTGAACCTGGTGAATCTTTGGAGCCCATAAATTATTTCAATACAAAAGTACATATCACCATCTAGTGGCAAATAAAGATATTGCTGCTTCTGTAGACAACTATTGAATGACAGTTATGCATCCTCTGATGTTCTTATTTTTATATAGAGAGAACGCAAAAAAATAGCGACAGCCCACTGCGAACATTAATGTCACCTAAACCACTAAATATAAATAAATATGCATTACATGCTAAATTTACTTACAATAGGGAGGTTCTTAGTGCACGTTTTTGATCTAAAAGTCTTTGCCCACCTGCCACGACAAGGCGTCCCCCATAGGTGGGGACCTACTCTGCACATACACCCAGAACTGGGACTAAGCTTACATATGTCTGGGGATGGTAGGAACCAGCATTAAACTAAACTAAGAACCTCCCTATTGTAAGTAGATTTAGCATGTAATGCATATTTGTTTAGCGGTTTAGGTGACATTGGTGTTCGCAGTGTGCTGTCGCCATTTTTTTGTGTGCTGTATATTTGCAGTCACAGGCGTTCATGCACCTGAATATACGTTTTGTTTCATTTTGTTAGAATGTGCTGATCAAACTTTTGTGTTTGTGTGATCTATATATATATCTCACACACTTGCACCATAGATCTTGAAATACACATTTTTATGGAAATCTAGAAAACCAAAATCCTATAGGCACAATCTACCTGGAACCGAAGGCACTTTCCATTAATGAAGTAAAACTACCTGCCATATAATCTGTAATAAATCATCATTATTATGAACAAGCGCCATACAAAGTCAATACTTGCACAACAGCACATGGCAACATGCAGAACATCATATTCTTCAATCAGCAATTACAGGATAGGACTATAAGTATAAAACTAGTAAATGCTGCACCAACTTCCTACGCATGAACTAAAATCCAGCCTGAAATTGATAGGAAAAGACAAAGATTTGCCTGTTCAAAGAACACAGTTATTTGAGAGTCGGGAGCAGCAATTGTGAAAAAGAACAGTGTCCAAAATTCTTCAAAAGTAAAATGACATGAAGAGGGATGGTAGTGACCTTCTCCTCTTATTCCAGGAAGGAGATTCTCATTGTTGCACTTTCAATCCCAGATTTTCTTGTGTGTGATATATCCTCTATTTTGTGAAAATAAAATACGGACATAGTGCAATAAAACTTTCAGCAGGTTGTAAATACTCGAAGGGGGTTTATTGCACTCACAAACGGGTTTTTAAAAAAAAGGTATGTAAAAGATATAAATTCCACGTGGCATCCACCATAAATGCGCCTCGACGCGAGTTTCACCAGGAATGGCTTCTTCCGGAGCATAAACTCTGACGCCACCGAGGTCAATTCAAATAATTAAGTACATCCCTTACCGACAAACGTGCTAAATTCGCATTATTATACATTTGAACGTATCCTGATTTTTTTATTTGTATTTTCAGACATTGGTTCCGTAGCTCCCGAGTTATGGAAACAGCGTAGCGTGGCAAACTCTGCTGTTTCCATACTCCAGACCACCTTGTCAGACAGTGGCCGGGGGAAAGCTCTAAAGGTCCCTCTTATTGTGTCTCTGTTACAGGTGGCCCAAATAGCGCCTTTGTCACAGGTGCTCCCCTATAGTGTCTGTCACAACAGCCCTCTATAATGCTTGTACCACAGGTGCCTCCTACTGTGCCTCTCTCACAGGTGGCCATGCTTTTTACACAGGTGCCCTTTATACTGCCTCTACCACAGGGTACCTCCTTTGGTGCCTCTACCACAGGGTACCTCCTTTGGTGCCTCTGCCACGGGTACCTCCTTTATTGCCTCTGCCACTGGTACCTCCTTTAGTGCCTCTGCCACAGGTACTTCCTTTAGTGCCTCTGCCACGGGTACCTCCTTTCGTGCCTCTGCCACAGGTGATCCCTTTGGTGCCTCTGCCACAAGTAGCTCCTTTAGTGCCTCTGCCACAGTTACCTCCCTTGGTGCACCTGCCACAGGTACCTCCTTTAGTGCCTCTAGTGCCTCTGCTACAGGTACCTCCTTTAGTGCCTCTGCCACAGTTACCTCCTTTAGTGCCTCTGCCACAGGTACTTCCTTTAGTGCCTCTGCCACGGGTACCTCCTTTAGTGCCTCTGCCACGGGTACTTCCTTTAGTGCCTCTGCCACGGGTACCTCCTTTAGTGCCTCTGCCACGGCTACCTTCTTTATTGCCTCTGCCACTGGTACCTCCTTTATTGCCTCTGCCACGGGTACCTCCTTTATTGCCTCTGCCACGGGTACCTCCTTTATTGCCTCTGCCACGGGTACCTCCTTTATTGCCTCTGCCACGGGTACCTCCTTTATTGCCTCTGCCACGGGTACCTCCTTTATTGCCTCTGCCACTGGTACCTCCTTTAGTGCCTCTGCCACAAGTACCTCCTTTAGTGCCTTTGCCACAGGTACCTCCTTTAGTGCCTCTGCCACGGGTACTTCCTTTAGTGCCTCTGCCACGGGTACCTCCTTTAGTGCCTCTGCCACGGGTACTTCCTTTAGTGCCTCTGCCACGGGTACCTCCTTTAGTGCCTCTGCCACGGCTACCTTCTTTATTGCCTCTGCCACTGGTACCTCCTTTCGTGCCTCTGTCACATGTGCCCCCCATAGTGCCTCTGCCACGGGTACCTCCTTTAGGGCCTCTGCCACGGGTACCTCCTTTATTGCCTCTGCCACGGGTACCTCCTTTATTGCCTCTGATACTGGTACCTCCTTTAGTGCCTCTGCCACAGTTACCTCCTTTGGTGCCTCTGCCACAGGTACCTCCTAAAGTGCCTCTGCCACAGGTACCTCCTTTAGTGCCTCTAGTGCCTCTGCTACAGGTACCTCCTTTAGTGCCTCTGCCACAGTTACCTCCTTTATTGCCTCTGCCACAGGTACTTCCTTTAGTGCCTCTGCCACGGGTACCTCCTTTAGTGCTTCTGCCACAGGTACTTCCTTTAGTGCCTCTGCCACGGGTACCTCCTTTATTGCCTCTGCCACTGGTACCTCCTTTAGTGCCTCTGCCACAAGTACCTCCTTTAGTGCCTCTGCCACAGGTACCTCCTTTAGTGCCTCTGCCACGGGTACCTCCTTTAGTGCCTCTGCCACAAGTACCTCCTTTAGTGCCTCTGCCAGTTACCTCCTTTGGTGCCTCTGCCACAGGTACCTCCTTTAGTGCCTCTGCCACAGGTACCTCCTTTAGTGCCTCTGCCACAGGTTCCTCCTTTAGTGCCTCTGCCACAGGTACCTCCTTTAGTGCCTCTGCCACAGGTACCTCCTTTAGTGCCTCTGCCACAGGTACCTCCTTTAGTGCCTCTAGTGCCTCTTCCACGGGTACCTCCTTTATTGCCTCCGCCACGGGTACCTCCTTTATTGCCTCTGCCACTGGTACCTCCTTTAGTGCCTCTGCCACAAGTGCCTCCTTTAGTGCCTCTGCCACAGTTACCTCCTTTGGTGCCTCTGCCACAGTTACCTCCTTTAGTGCCTCTGCCACGGGTACCTCCTTTAGTGCCTCTGCCACGGGTACCTCCATTAGTGCCTCTGCCACGGGTACTTCCTTTAGTGCCTCTGCCACGGGTACCTCCTTTAGTGTCTCTGCCACGGGTACCTCCTTTAGTGCCTCTGCCACAGGTGATCCCTTTGGTGCCTCTGCCACAGTTACCTCCTTTGGTGCCTCTGCCACGGGTACCTCCTTTATTGCCTCTGCCACGGGTACCTCCTTTATTGCCTCTGCCACTGGTACCGCCTTTAGTGCCTCTGCCACAAGTACCTCCTTTAGTGCCTCTGCCACAGTTACCTCCTTTGGTGCCTCTGCCACAGGTACCTCCTAAAGTGCCTCTGCCACAGGTACCTCCTTTAGTGCCTCTGCCACAGGTACCTCCTTTAGTGCCTCTGCCACAGGTACTTCCTTTAGTGCCTCTGCCACGGGTACCTCCTTTAGTGCCTCTGCCACGGGTACCTCCATTAGTGCCTCTGCCATGGGTACTTCCTTTAGTGCCTCTGCCACGGATACCTCCTTTAGTGTCTCTGCCACGGGTACCTCCTTTAGTGCCTCTGCCACAGGTGATCCCTTTGGTGCCTCTGCCACAGTTACCTCCTTTGGTGCCTCTGCCACGGGTACCTCCTTTATTGCCTCTGCCGCTGGTACCTCCTTTAGTGCCTCTGCCACAGGTACTTCCTTTAGTGCCTCTGCCACGGGTACCTCCTTTAGTGCCTCTGCCACGGGTACCTCCATTAGTGCCTCTGCCATGGGTACTTCCTTTAGTGCCTCTGCCACGGATACCTCCTTTAGTGTCTCTGCCACGGGTACCTCCTTTAGTGCCTCTGCCACAGGTGATCCCTTTGGTGCCTCTGCCACAGTTACCTCCTTTGGTGCCTCTGCCACGGGTACCTCCTTTATTGCCTCTGCCGCTGGTACCTCCTTTAGTGCCTCTGCCACAGGTACTTCCTTTAGTGCCTCTGCCACGGGTACCTCCTTTAGTGCCTCTGCCACAGGTGATCCCTTTGATGCCTCTGCCACAGGTACCTCCTTTAGTGCCTCCTCCCATGTACCTCCTTTAGTGCCTCCTCCCATGTACCTCCTTTAGTGCCTCTGCCACAGGTACCTCCTTTAGTGCCTCTGCCACAGGTGCTCCCTTTGATGCCTCTGCCACAGGTACCTCCTTTAGTGCCTCCTCCCATGTACCTCCTTTAGTGCCTCCTCCCATGTACCTCCTTTAGTGCCTCTGCCACAGGTACCTCCTTTAGTGCCTCTGCCACAGGTACCTCCTTTAGTGCCTCTGCCACAGGTGCTCCCTTTGATGCCTCTGCCACAGGTACCTCCTTTAGTGCATCCTCCCATGTACCTCCTTTAGTATTATTTCTTAATCATTATCTGTGCGTTTACAGTTAATTAAACTTACAGTCTCGCTAAAGAATCAGGGTAACTAATTAATGTCTGGGTTGTTTTTTTTCATCTAATTGTTCTATAATCATCAAATCAGCTTTGGATTAGTTTGCTTCACACAAGAATGCATCATCTCCATCAACAAATATTAAAATGTTTTACTCCACTAGAAATGTTATCTCCTGAACAGATCAGCGCCAGTTATACATGAGACAATGCTATTCTGTAGACACAAAATGCCTCAGCTCAGTTACAGTATGTGCACAAGCAGCAAAGTGATAGTGGTGCATTACAAAGCCGCAAACACAAACAAAAAAATTTAAAATATGTAAAAAAAAAAAATATGTAAAAAAACAAAACCTTTGTACAAGTCTTGCGTCCTGTATACAATAAGGGTATGTGCACACACACTAATTACGTCCGTAATTGACGGACGTATTTCGGCCGCAAGTACCGGACCGAACACAGTGCAGGAAGCCGGGCTCCTAGCATCATACTTATGTACGATGCTAGGAGTCCCTGCCTCGCTGCAGGACAACTGTCCCGTACTGAAAACATGATTACAGTACGGGACAGTTGTCCTGCAGCGAGGCAGGGACTCCTAGCATCGTACATAAGTATGATGCTAGGAGCCCGGCTCCCTGCACTGTGTTCGGTCCGGTACTTGCGGCCGAAATACGTCCGCCAATTACGGACGTAAATAGTGTGTGTGCACATACCCTTAACCCTATCTCCTCTTGAGTCGGGCCCAAACTTTCTGGTTAGGTGATTCATTAGGGTACATACGACTTTTTATTCAACTTTTATCCTATGATATTTTAATACCTCAGACTTTTACAGACGCGGCAATACCAATTATGTTTCTTTTTATTTTTTTACATAACTTTAGGGGAAAAATGATTTTCTAAAACGTAATATTTAAATTTTTTTGTACAATATTAAAAATGTAATTGAACTGTTTTTACTTATTTTTTAGTCCTTCTAGGGGATTAAAAAATGATCGTTTGATCGCTGGTTCAATACATTGCAATACCTTCATTAGGCCCCCAGGCTGCAATGACAATCATCAGCACCTCACGACTGCGCCGCAGGATGCCGATGCACTAAGGAAGAGGACGGCTTCCCTCCTTCACATGGCTTAGATGCCGCAGTCAGTATTGATCGTGGCCTATAGGTGCTTAAATGGCTGGCATTGGAGTTATATCTGATCCCGAATATTGCAGTGAAGTGTCGGCTTTAACCTACAGCCAACACCCGCTGAATATGGTGGGGGCTTAGCCCATGAGCCGTCTCCATACATCCCCTTGGCGGCTGTGACGTACAATGGCCTAGGGGTAGGAGATACCTGCCGACCACTACTAGCTTTATTATTATTAGGCACTGTTCATATCTCCGATGTGACTGCCCCTTATAACAGAAAACATGACACTGTGCTGGATTCATCGTACAACGCATACAAGCAGTGCCTCACGGACTCCATTGACTTCAAATAGAGCCATCAAGGCTTTCACTGTTTTGACATGCTACATGCTGCGCTTTTCTTGCCATAAAAAGTGATGAAAACCTTGAAGGAAAATCCCAAATGGAAACCTGAAAACCGATGTGAACATAACCTGAAATCCCTGTCACAAAGGCCAATGATCGGGTGAACGAGCGCTGGTACGAATGCCAATCATTGCCCTGTATAAAAAAGGGCAGCGATCATCTGATGAACGAGCAAGCGCTTGTTTGTTCGCTGATCGTGTCCGGAAAAACGTCATCGCTTGTCGTCAGCACATCTTTTCGATACTTGCCATCGTTGCTCCGATTGAATGGAGCACACAAGCAGTGATCAGCATGCTGCATTGCAGATCGGCGCTCGTTCAACGGACAGAATATCTGCCTGTGTAAACGAAGAGTCAGTAAAACCTTTTTCCAGTACATTTATTGCAATAATTCTTTACATTATGATTTCTAGTTTATCAATATACAAATAGGGCGTTTACATTGTGAGCCTCACTGGAGACAGTGGTTGATGACAACTTCTGTACAGCGCTGCGGAATTTGATGGCGCTATATAAATAACAGAAATAAATAAATTCATCATTAATAGGATTATTTTTCCTGGCACCATCATAGACACACATCGTTTATACATTTATAACATCACAATCTGTATACAGCGCCGCAGTCCGATCTATATAGAAATGCACAATAAATAATATTATCTGCACCATAGTTTATACATCTATTATTATTACCAACGTCATCTACTGCAAATGCAATGCTATGCATGCCACGCTGCCCCGTGTTGTAGTTTTACCGCAGCTGGAGTTCCATAGACTGCAGACCACTGATATACACATTTGTTGACATGTCACCAGTCATAGATTTATCACGATTTATAGATTTATCACGATTTATAGATTTATCACGCTGGCATTCTCATTGGCACCAATCCTCAGTACGCTACTGGAGGGACACTGGAGCGACGTCCTACTGTCAAGAACAATAAAGTTGCAAGTCTTTGAATTGACAGCCGGGACAAGATGGCGGCGTCCATGTTGGGATCCGTGCTGCGCAGTGCTCGGCAGGTTAGTACAAGGACAGGGGGGGGAGAGTCCTAGCCAAAAGGAGCGGGGACTTGGACGTTTATGTATCGTGATATCGAAGGGTAAAGCTGCTAAAGGGAGGACTGCTATACCGGCGGTGACTACGTCCCTTGTGTATTATTCTATCCGATGCTTTCTTCCTGTTAGCTCCCAGATACACGTATAAGTGGCGCTGTTCACACTTGGACTAAGTTCAAAACCGCATTTTGTTGCTGTATGTAAAACACGCAATTGTGATTGCTTCTTATTCACTTACATTTAAAATCTAGAGACGCTTTTGTTTTTTGCTACAATTTGTTTACGTGTAGTCTATATAAAAGGTCGTATCCAGATGTCACAATGGGATTTGACCTGGAGAACCACCTAAAAAAAAATTCCTGTAGCGGAATCCAGTGAAGCCCACGTCAGGCCGGATTCACACGAGCGTGTGCGTTTTGCGCATGCAAAAAATTCGGCGTTTTGTGTGCGTAAAAGCTCCGTGTGTCTTCAGCATCTGATGCGTGGCTGCGTGATTTTCACGCAGACGCCATCATTATGACACTCTGTTTTTATGTTTGTAATAGTTCTTACTGCTGTTGCGCAAATCACACGCGTCACACGGAAGTGCTTCCGTGTGGTGCGCATGGATTTTCACGCGCCCATTGACTTCAATGGGTGCGTGATGCGTGAAAAACGGACAAATATATGACATGTCGTGAGTTTTACACAGCGGACACGCTGCGCGAAAATCACTGACAGTCTGAACGGCCCCATTCACTAACATAGGTCCGTGTGTCCGGGCTTATTCAGACGAACGTATAATACGTCCGTGCAACCCGCGTGATTTTCAAGCGCGTCGCACGGACCTATGTTAGTCAATGAGACTGTTCAGACTGTCAGTGATTTTCACGCAGCGTATGTCCGCTGCGTAAAACTCGCGACATGTCCTATATTTGCCCGTTTTTCGCGCATCACGCACCCATTGAAGTCAATGGGTGCGTGAAAACCGCACACGGACACACGTCCGTGTGCCGCGCGTGATGAGCGCTACAGCAGTCAAAACTATGAATGAAAACCGAAAAGCACCACGTGCTTTTCTGTTTACAAACAGTGTCATAATGATGCCGGCTGTGCGAAAATCACGCGGCTGACACGGAGCTTTTGTGAACCTTTTGGGCGCGCAAAACACGCACGCTCGTGTGCATCCTGCCTAACTCTGATTGTTGTACCTTAAATAGGGTTATTTACACGGCCGATTTTTAGCCTGATGAAAACGCAGGTCCGGCGTTGAAACGCGTAGCTTGTAAACCCTGCACACCCTCATTAAATTCTGAACTTTGCCTAGCCTCTTTGCCATCATTAGCAGCGCCACTTTGGTTCCATTTTTTTTTTGTTTTTCTTTTCATTCAATATAGCAGTGTGGAAGAGACTGAAGACTTTAGTGAGTGAATTTCTAATAACTCAACAGATTTCCTTTCTTCCATATAGCTGCTCTCTTTCTCCCCGGTAACATGCTCAAATCAAGTGAGAAGTTTTTATGTAGACTGGAGAATGTGGCGAGATGTGAAGAGGAGGAAGATGGCCTTCGAATATGCAGATGAGCGGCTGAGAATCAATGCCTTGCGGAAGAATAGCATCCTCCCTAAGGAACTTCGGGTATGAAATGGTTTGTTTATAGATCGCTTATGTCTCACATAATGAGAGAACCTTCACCGGGTCATTAAAAAGCGCTCTGCCCGCTCAAAGGACCGAAATGTAAAAAAAAAAAAAAAAAACGAACTGGAACTTTTTATTACAGTGGTGCACGCTGTATGATAAATTTGGTGCATCTTGCTAGACACTATTCTCCTTATACCACATTTAAATTGGCTTAATTTGAGACAGATTTTAAGCTAGAAACTTCACATTTTAAGCCATGCCCCTCTTCAGTAAACCCCACACCCTTTCCAGAACTTTGTGTATTGAGTTCATTATGCTCCTGTACATTGTGTTGAGGATGTTGTTTTGGTGGAGGGTTCTAATGAACAGTGGGTGTTCTGGGTGTGACATCCGTAATAGACGTACTTTTCCGTTTCTTTGATGACATATCCACAGGATATGTCATAAATGTCAGATAGATGTGGGCAGTGAATGGCAGTTACGGAAGCATTGTAGCATGCGAGCTACGCTGTTTTTGTAAATACCATTCATTTCTATGGCACTTAGGGAAACAGAATAGCTTAGCAAGCTACACGGTGTTCCTTGTGGTCGGAAATCACACGCTTCAGCCGAAACACACAGCAGTAGTACAGGGTTTAGGGGGCCCCGTTCTAGGGTTAGGTGGGACCCGCATCTATCTGATCTTTATGACATATCCTGTGAATATGTCATAAATGTCCCTAATGGGAAAACCCCTTTTAAGCTTCGGGTTATTGCTACATCCACAGACCCAGTATGGCTGCAATATTTTGGAATCCGTGACAATATAAATATACATTAATAGATTTTTGTCTTGCAGGAAGTGGCGGATAAAGAGATTGCAGCACTGCCGGTAGACAGTTGTCCAGTACGAATCCGGAACCGATGTGTTCTCACCTCTCGACCACGTGGTGTGAAGAGGAGATGGCGCTTGAGTAGAATAGTATTCCGCCATTTGGCAGATCACAATCAAATGTCTGGCATTCAAAGGGCCATGTGGTAGTCCAGAAGTTAAGCCTTGACGGAAGAGATATCCCAGTGCTGGTCCCGGCATTATCAGGATTTCATGGTGTCCTAAATGTTTTTATTTCTTACATTGTCTATGATAAATATAAGTTGCTATTCACTGGCAGGTTTTCTGTTTTTCTTTTCATTTCCTTCCCAGCTCCAGTGCTCATTTGGTGGAGTTGACACATTAAAGTGCCAACTGCAAACTCCCACCCAATCTTACATGGGTCATGGAGATCTACCAGTGCACGCTGACCATTGCTCTATATCTGGGGTGCACAACCTACAACCCAGGGACAGATACCGGTTTGTGTGCTGATGCTTCAGAGGGACACGGTTGTATAAAGGCAGCTCCATTCTCTCTTCCCTTCACTGAATGTCGATATCAGCAGTCACAAGAGGGTGCATTAGTACCTGTCAGAGGAGCGGCATGCGGTGTCAGCAGTGACAGGTACTAATGTTATAGGGAGGAACTGTGGGGTTGCAGAGATCTATTTTAAGCAACTTAGAGGAGCAATACAGGCAAAAGATATGGTGTTATGCCTAATGCAGACCATGACTGGCATTCTCTTTGGTGCCCTTTAAATCCATGTGTCATGCACCACCCTGCACTAGGCATAAAAAAAAGTCCACCGGTTTCATCCAGAGCTTTCCTATATGAAACACTTATAGTATTATCCTGTGGATATGCCAGAAGTGTTTATTTCTTCCGCTCTAGGGAGAAAGTGGCCAGGCATCAGTGCAGCTCTCTCTCTTATGGTTTCTGGGAGTTGTAAAAAGTCATAACTTCTATACACTACAATGGAGATAGCTGCATGCATGTGTGGCTGCCTCCTCTTCTGCAGTGCTGAGCAGAGGACCCCTATTATTCTGTAAGGTGGAGGTCCCAACAGCAGAACCCTCATCTATCAGACATTCATGGCATATTCTGTCATGCCATAAATGTCTCAAAGGGGTATTCCCGTCTGTACCACTTCCAAGGGCTGCAATAAAACAATCTGACAATGTGGCCCTTGGACCAGAACAGGTTATTTACCCATGAGCTAGAGGAAGTAATATGTATGGAAGTGCTGTATAACCCCTTCCCCCAGCATGCATTCTGGGCCCTAATGACCAAGCAATTTTTTTGTTTTTTCATAGTCCCATTCAAAGAGTTATAAACTTTATTTTCACATGGACATGTCTGTATGAGGACTTTTGCAGGATGAGTTGTATTTTTCAGTGGCAAAGTTTTGGGGTATATAGAACATTTACGAAGTTTACTGTGCGGCGTAAATAACACTTTAGCTTTATTCTATGGGTCGGTACTATTAAGACTATACCAAATATGTAGTGTTTTTTTTTTATTTTACTACTTTTGCAGAATAAAGACACTTGAACTAAAATTATTTAAATTTAGTATATCCGCTTTCCAAGAGCCATAACTTTTTATTTTTCCGTCAATGTTGCCATATGAGAGCTTGTGTTTTGCAGGGCTTCATTGCTACCATTTTGGGGTACATGGGACCTATTGATTAGCCTTTTATTTTATTTTTTGTGGGGGGGGGGGATGGAAAATAGCAATTCTGCCATTGTTTTGCAAGCTTTTTACGGCGTATTTTTTGTGGGGATACCATGTGTGTTTTTATTTTTTGCACTTTTATAAAATAAAACCATTTTTTCCCCATAAAAAATGGTTTTGTTTCACATTCATTATTTTTTTAGTCCCACTAAGGAACTTCACTGTACGATCGCTGTCCGATATAATGCTTTGGTATACTTCATATACCAAAGCATTACTGCCTGTCAGTGTAAAACTGACAGGCATCTATTAGGACATGCCTCTGGCACAGCCTAATTCGTATGTAGCCAGGGCAGACCTGGGGGCCTCTATTAGGCCCCGTGCTGCTATGGCACCCCATCTCATGCCCGGAGTTGTATTTGCGAGCTGCCGATGGGTGACAGAGGGAGCTCCCTCCCGCTGTAAACAACTCAAATGCAGAGGTCCCTAATGACTGCGGCATTTGTGGGGTTAAACGGTCGCGATTGAAGTAACTTTGATCGATACCGTTGGAGCAGGTGCCCAGTTGTCATCCGACTACCGAGCACCTGCTCCAGCCTGCACGGAACACCCGTGCAGGTAGTTGATTAGGCCGCCATGAAAAGGTGACTGCCTAGAATAAAGCCCAATAATGACTGATGTGAAAAGGTGTATCTGTGGTCATTAAGGGGTTAAGCAATTCCTAACTATTAGATTTGCTAAACCTACAATTGAAACCACAACTAAAAAAACTCAGATTCAACAATATGAAACAAAATGTATTTGGCAGAGTTTATTATACAGACATTTACAAATATTTCAAGATAAAATAATAAACTCCAGACAAAATATCTGCAGTCAAATCCAAGAAGAAGGATCTATTACGATAGAAATCTGCGGGTCAGTGCTCTGACCACAATGGCTAAAGTGTTTTGATTTTTTTCATAGTCCAATCAGAAGGGGCTGTAGAAGCAGCACAGAGTGCATGCTGGGAAGTAATTGGATTGTAAACAATGGATACTGTAGAGATCAACTCTACTGCAGGTAAAGCAAGACCCATCCCTGTACTCGGGAATTGTTTAAGGCGAAGGGATGGGGCGGGGAATCTCCTCTTTAGATATCCATGTCCCCCATATCACCCTTTAACTGTTTCTCTCGAGATTCTGCCCATGCTTTATTCAGCGTTCTTTTCATCTCATCATCTCCTTCATCGTAGATCTTCTTTAGAACATTCATTAGACCGGCACCAGGGTCTTCTGTGTCAGTTTCCATTGATGGTTTGCTGGAAAAGAAAAAAAAACTAAACACCTTACTTTATCCTTAACACATAAGAAGGTGGGTAATAAAATATACAAGGTGGTACATACCCTCTGGCTAACCTCTAAACTTGGCTTACATGTCAGGTATGTGGGACAACCCTCTAGCGTATTGTATCGTCACGGTTTGCTGTACTAAACGGTCGCATCATTCCTTGTCTCCATTCACAAAATCTCCAGGTGACTCTCCGACCTTGCAGGCAAAGTCAGTGAGGAGAGGAATCATGGGAACTGTAGTTCTTTATATGGTAATCCCACCCATAGAAAGCTTTAGCAGCATCAAAACAAAAAGGTGCTAGCGAGAGCTGCATAAGATAATAAAAATAACTGCTTCTGAGCTGGAGTGGCATTACCTGGCCAGCATTCAGACACATATAGGTACTTTCCTGTATTTTTATAGAAGTTCGGAAAACCCCTTTAAATATCCGGTACAGGCAATGCAAAAAATTCTGAGCAGAAATTGACCTGCGGTGTGTATTTTTGGGACCGCATCATGCCAATTCCTGCTGCGGACAGTGGCTGCGTTTTTCAGAGGAGATGTCTCCATCTCCTAACATTGTGAAATACGCAGCAAAATATACACCATTTTCTGCCATAAAAACCACAGGAAATTGTGCGTTTTTGCCACAGCGTAATGTTTGGTTTTCATCGGCATTGCTGCAGAGATTTTCTGCAGCAATTCCGTTGTGTGTGGACAAGCCCTTAGGCCTATATAATTTAATGTGGCCGTTCACACGACATTGTTTCAACGGACCATGTGAAGGGTCTGAGAAAATAGAACATGTCCTATTTTTGTCACGCTTCACTCCCCATAATCTAGTCTATGGAGGATGCATGATATGGCATCCCGCAGCGCAGAACACGGATGCACCTCGGACGTGAATAACTGCCGTTTTTCACGTCCGAGATGCGCAATGCCCGCGTGACTCTAGCCTTAAACTGCTATATTTTTTATTTATTTTTTAACACTACTGTATATTATGAGACCTGATGCAACAGGTGACATCTCAGTATAGGGGTGATAGATGCTTGCACGGCAGGACCCATCGTATTTAGAGATAAACACTCACTCTTTCTCCTTTGTTTGTTTTTCAACCTGCGTTAAATAGTCCCATTCGCTTTCAGATCTCTTTTTCAACATGATGATCACAGAGTCTGTCTTCACCTGCCAAAAAACAGCAAGCATTCAGTTACAGCCTATTCACACAACTATATAGAAGCAGCATTGAAACATTCATGTTGTGCCAAGAAAAGACCACGTACGAGGGATGAACATAGCCTAACTCTAACTAATGCTTAAAGAAATGCCATTGGTCTCTATCATGATTCTTAAGTATACGGCTGGTAGCAATTTATTTTTTTTAAGTTACAGGCAGGATCCTTCCAAACGACTGTTCACACGGTCATCATGGCTTCAGATAAAAGATCTATTAGGATCTGTTTTGCAATAGGCCCTAACATATCCCTCTGGCTTATAATGGGTCTGTCAGGTTTTTTTTAGTTTTTTTTTTATATACTGGAGAGCCATTCAAATAAATTCACATAAGTGTGAACAGAGCCTAAGGCTGGGTTTACACTTTGCAGTCGAGATGAGATTTTATCTTATTTATATCTGTTACTTATGTAGCACCAACATATTCTGCAGCGCTGTACAGAAGTTGTCCTTACTGTCCCCTATTGAGGCTCAATCTAAACTCCCTATAGTATGTTTTTGGGGTGTGGGAGAAAACCAGTGTGCCCAGAGGAAACCCACGCAACCACGGGGAGAACATACAAACAGAAAACATTGTTGGGTTTGGGGAAGCATGTCATTATGAGATTTTGGCTACTCACGGTAAATCCCTCACTAACAGGGAAGAGAAAGTGAATACAAGCTCCTGAGATTGGCCATACACTATATGTCTATTCTACCAACTGTTCGGTACACTCACTTTCTTTGAGCTGTTGTCAGGGGAGATGGGTTTCAGCAAATTGTTCACAGTCATGGCATAATTCTTCCCATTTAGATCCTTCACTAATAAATCAAACGACCTGCAAAAGGCAAAGAATACCTGTATCCAAATATTCCATAAAACACGCTATATAATACATTATCACAACATAGAATATAAGATCACACTGTGCTGACAGGAATGCGAATAACTGGTTATTACTACGGTGAGTGAGACATGGAGCTGAAATAGCATGATTCTGGTAATGTCCAATGAAGTCATATTGTGGCAATCCTATATCGTGATATATCTGCCATAACCAAACCTAAAGCGTTCCTAACTTCAGGTGACTTTTCAGAATGACACTGCCATATGTGTGCAAACTTTCTGGACGTTATATGACTAGTATTCTGCATTATTTAGCAGTTTTCCCCCTCGCCAGGCTCTATCTTTAAAGGCTATGTAAATCTTTGCTAGACATTTTTTTTTATTAAAAAAAAAAAAAAAAAGGTGAATCAGTGTGATTGGTGAAACTTTTTTTATTTGAAAAAAAATTGTTCGCTAAGAGCCCAATCCTTCAGTCCCACGGACCTGACGGGAACAGGATTTAGCAAACGATACAGCTGCTCTGTATCTCAAAAAATAAAAATTAATAAAAACTAATTATAAAAATGCACCAATCACACTGACCTTTTCAGTAAAAAAAAAAATCATATGTATATATGTATATATATATATATATATATATATATATATATTCACATACACCTTTCAAAAATTGACATAGCCCTTAATTTTAGTTTTTTTCTGAGCTGGTTGGCAGAGCCCAACTGCTTTATTTTGTCTTTTATACACTGCACAAAGAGAAGAGAACATGCTGCTCCCCTATCTCTTTGTAACACACATAGAAGCAGCATGGAGGACATTATACAGCAGTAATGAGCAGTGTAGCCGTGAATCCAGCACTGGGGTGAGATTACTAGAAAGCTGTAGCATTCACTATGTCTCACTCTGCTCCTGCTCTCCCCCTCTACTCTGCATAGACTTCTATGGGCAGCATATAACCCGATCACTCATCTGATAATCCAAGAGATTTTACTAGTGAATTGAGAGTGAATGATCAGTGCGGGGGGGCGGGGGGGGATAAGAGCCTGATCAGTGGAGAAAGAGGCATTTTTTTCTCAGATATATTACAAAGTTTCATATATTTGTTGTGTTTATGGTATCCATATATGTGGGGTTAGTGACTGCCTCCACTTGTTGTTCTTGCACTCCTCCCACTCTGCCCTGGGTGATTTTAATCAGTTCAATGCTGGATCCTACCATCCCCAGGTATATATGTAGGCTTAGTCCCAGTTCTGGGTGTATGTGCAGCGTAGGTTCCCACCTTACAGAGGTCGCCTTGTCGTGGCAGGTGGGCTAACACTTTTTGATCAAAATGTGCACTAAGAACCTCCCTATTTGTAGGTAGATTGAGCTTTAGTGCATATCTATTTATATTTAGTGGTTTAGGTGGCATTAGTGTTGCAGGGTGCTGTCGCCATTTTTTTATATCTGCTATATATATATATATATATATATATATTCACAAACACCTTTCAAAAATTTACATAGCCCTTAATTTTAGTTTTTTTCTGAGCTGGTTGGCAGAGCCCAACTGCTTTATTTTGTCTTTTATACACTGCACAAAGAGAAGAGAACATGCTGCTCCCCTATCTCTTTGTAACACACATAGAAGCAGCATGGAGGACATTATACAGCAGTAATGAGCAGTGTAGCCGTGAATCCAGCACTGGGGTGAGATTACTAGAAAGCTGTAGCATTCACTATGTCTCACTCTGCTCCTGCTCTCCCCCTCTACTCTGCATATACTTCTATGGGCAGCATATAACCCGATCACTCAGCTGATAATCCAAGAGATTTTACTAGTGAATTGAGAGTGAATGATCAGTGCGGGGGGGCGGGATAAGAGCCTGATCAGTGGAGAAAGAGGCATTTTTTTCTCAGATATATTACAAAGTTTCATATATTTGCTTGTATTATTGATTTATGCAAAGATTGTTAAAAAGTTATTTACCATTTAAGTCAAGCTATTGCTCCCATGACATACATATAGCTTCTCAAAAACACAGTACATTACAGTTCTACACCTACCGTTCTGTAAACTGGACTTGTACATTCTCCGCAGGGATATTTTGAACGCCATTCAAAGTGATGTACATTTTCACAAACTTGTCAGACTGATCCCACCCTGCCGGAAAAAAATAAAAATAAATGTCCTCAATCTGTGCAATGAACATTCACTTTCGCTAATTGTAAAAATGACTAAATGTTTTGCTCTTCATCAAACGTCAGACATAGGATCAGGCAATGTGCAGACGTGTTTAAAGCACTCTTAAAAGGAGTTTTTCAGTCCTAAGAAATTGATGGCCTATCCTCAGGAAAGGCCATCAATACCTCATCCGTCGGTCAGGGTCTGACTCCCGCCACCCCTCCAATCAGATGTTTTTAAGGGACCGCAGCGCTTGCGCGAGCGTCGCTTCCCCTTAATTTCCTTTACCGCTCACACTGTGAATTGCCGACACACTTGTACGGGCATTTCAAAGTATTACAACCTACTCCAATTGAAGCGAATGGAAGGCGGTTGTAATACTGTGAACCGCCGGTGTTTCATAGTGTGAACAGTAAAATAAATTAAGAGGAAGCAGCGCTTGTACGAGCACTGTGGCCCCTTCAAAACAGCTGATCATCGAGGGTCCCTGGAGTCGGTACCCCAATCGATGATATATCGGTCAGAGAGGAATTAGTGCACAAACTGCGCTACTGACCCATTGTAACCCGGGGACATCTAGGACACAAGTTTTAGTTGTGCTCCGAACACCTACTTCACATAGATGACCCAGTAATCGCCCATTCCTGCATGGAAAAGACGGCAGAGAATATTTTACTGTACATAGATGAGACATTCTCCCACATACTGGTCTATGTACAGTTTCCTCCTACTTACCATAATTGCTGATTTTCACTGTGTAAGTGCTGGTCATGGGAGGGACGATGGCAGACGGCTTCTGAACATCCATAGACTCTCCTGCCTGCTGCTGTTGCCTGTTAGAGATTTCAGTCTCCAGCTTTCGTTGCTCCACAATCAGCACATCACGCACTCTTTTCCTGGTGGCCTTCTCCAGCAGCTGCTTCACTTCTTCAAGATCCTTCTGCAGCTGGGGGGGGTATCAAAAATCCATGAATTTATGCACTTACAAGAAGGTCACGTTGACACTATACAGATGAAATCTGATGTGGATAGTACAGTACAAAGGGCGAAATCATCAAAAGACGGCGCCTTTTCTGGGACGTGGCTTGGCTGCCGGACTGAATAGCATTAGAAGTACTAACTCGAGACAAAACAATGGGAGGATTGGGTATACCGGATATTCCTAGTTACTACGTAGCGACCCTAGTATCGCAAATATCTAATTGGTGGACTAACGATGTGAACAATCAATGGTTACAAATGGGAAACTCATATCACATATCTCACCACTTCGCTTGAAATCCACTCTGCTCTTAAGCTTCTCTTGCCAGATCATGCAGTGACGTCACTTACTCCCACAGTTCCTTCACCGGAATGACCAGACATCGACTCCAGCCGTGCCAGGACGATTATCCTCCTCAGCAGCAGTCATGGCACGGCTGGAGGCGATGTCCGGTCACTCTACCGTCGTTCTGGTGAAGCACCTGCGGGAGTAAGTGACGTCACAGAGTGATCTTGCGAGATGATGCTGTGCTGTGAATAAAGCTGGGCATGAATGGAGAAGTGTATGACGCTGATTGGTCAGCGTCATACGCTTTTCTTTACAACGCCCGCTTGGTGACGGATTAGATTGGGTAGGAGATAGGGAAGTTATAAACTTGTGACAGAGCCTCTTTAAGGAGGCCTAAGGCCCGCTGCCCATGATGCGTATTACGTGCTTCTGCATCAAAAATGTAAAAGTCGCATCTGCAAACGCATCACGAAGTGCAGATTTTACTCTTGCCGATTTGCGGTTCTGATGCAGATTTTCCGCATTAAATTAGCAACATGTGCATGTAGCCTAAGAGTCAATGCACACTATGCGTATTGCATGCGGAAAAACCACAGCGTGATACAGTAGCAGCATAGCCAATGAGATTCCAGGAAGTCCCATGCACACGCTGCGGTGTTTTACTGCACGTAAATTGACCTGTGGTGCGGATTTTAAAATCTGCAGCATGTTAATTTATCTTGTGTTTCCGGTTGTGAATTGTATATGCCTAGTGCGGAGGAAAAGTCGCACCAAAACCCGCAGCATGGAAGCAAAACGCAGCGTGCGCAGAGATATTAACACGTTCCTGACTTACAACAAACATCTGGCAGCAACGTCTTTTGGCTTTGAAAAAAAGCATCAGAACACTAAGGGGAATTTATAAAGATAATTGCGCAAGTTTCGTGGCCTAAAAAAAAAAAGCAGCAAATTTTGGCGGACTCTATATTTGCGATAAAATTAGTGACGTTTCTTTCTTTCACTTTTGAAAAATGGCGAAACAAGTGGGCAAGGTTAACCAGTAGGGGGCAGGGCAGCAAATATCTGGCAGATTTAGGATTTTTAATGAAAGAAAATGGTGCTAATTGTAGCGCAAATCTACGCCTGCTCATAGGGGCATAGGTTTCATTTTCTGTCTTTAGAACAGTCCAAATATACGAAGAGTGCGCTTCTGATTAAATTTGGCTCAATTCACTCCAACAAACTTCAGTTAAGGCTGGCGTATGAAATGCCAGTCTTAAAGGGGTTTTTCCATAATTAATATTAATCACCTATACACAGGATCGGTGATAAATATTTGATTTGACCGCTGGGACCTCCACCAATCACAAGCTCACCATGCCGTTCCTGGGAACCCCATAGAAATTAATGGAGCGTTGAACGGGGCATTACAGCGCTTCGCTTTTCCGGTTGTAAATTACTGTCTTAACGAGATTGTCTCGCCAAGTCAACCACTTTAAAAAAAAACAAAGCTCACGCAGCGGTTGGGATCGGCTTCCCTAATACAAGGCAATTACAAATGTTTTCCCCAGTGCAGTATTTGTCTGGCCGCTTAGTTCCCCTGCAGCGAACATGGCAGCCATATCAACGCATGGCAGTCCGCGTAATGAACGGATGACCTCCACCGGAATGGTTCTCCCCTGGCTTATAGATTAGAGTCCCGAGTCTATGACATTCATATGTCCTAATAGGAAAAATTGGCGCAAGTTGGATCTTCTTTTTAGACAGTCCCTTTAAGTGGCACCCCTGTGAGAATGAACTCGCCTGAATTGAAAGTCTAGGGCACAGTACAGCAGCTTCAGGCTCAGATAAGTGCATGGGAGTTGTCACGTTATGCGCCCGGCTCCCTGTAGCTTCCTTACCTCGAGCAGAGCAGATTCCATAGCCGAAAAAACGTCTAGTCGCAAACCTAGAACGATGAATGAACAGCCGCTAGAAGCACAACCCTCTGGAACCTTCCGCCGTTGAACGTGACGTCATGACTCCTCAACCAATCGCTCAATGAAATTCATTTTACCCGTTCTAAAAAGTACCAGATTTTGTGTGAAATACCATAGCGGCGGCCATTTTCACGGAGACTAATATGTCTATGAAGATAAAGGGACATGGGAAAATGGCGCCCGAAAGAGCTGAGACATAAAAGTGGAGAGTTGGGACCTCTGGCGTTTTGCGCTTAGACTAACAGGACACGTGATCGCGCGGAGTGTAGCAGGTTAACAGCGCGGTGGTCTGTGAGTGCAACCAAACTTTAGGCTTCATTCACTTGCCGTGTTGTTAATGAGCAGTATCTGTCCGCATTAAACACAGACAGAATAAATATGAAAAACCTATACAAAAAAATTCATCCACTAGCCAGTCATTATCTCTGCACCACAAATCAATTACTAGTGACACTAAGGAATCTGAATGGTCGGTGGCAAGTCGTCAGATAAACCTTTGAAGCCAGGCTACAAAGTGACTAGTACATACATGTAAATATAAGCACCTATATAGGAAACGCAGACACCCCACCAGATACACGGACCCCTAAAAAAAAAAAAAAAAGACCCCCTAAAATGAAGACTTTCAACCAGGGCCCCCCAAATTAATGCAAAGCCTAGACCATACCCCTCAAATAAATGCAGAAGCCCCTAAATGCGCCAGCCTTAGACCAGATACAAACAGATCCCCTAAATAAATGCAGACCCCACTCCCTAAATAAATGCGGACCACAGTCCAGAACCTATATAAATGCAGACCTTCAACCAGACCCCCTAAATCGGAGGTGGGGAACCTTTTTCCTGCCAAATGCTATTTTTATATGTATACCACAATTCACAGGCCATACAAAATTATAAAAACGTAAACATGAACCTGCTATATTTGGGCAAACATTTAATGAACCCACCCCTAATGTGATCACTGGAACCACTTCTCTTTGGTGAGGCGTGAGGTTAGCCGGTATTGATGAGTCGGTCAGTCTGGAGCACAGTCAACTCTTTGGTAAGTTTAACAAAGAACCCGCAGCAGGAAGTTTTCCCATCAGGGACATTTGACATATCTGCAGTATATCAAATGTCCGATGTGGGTCCCACCTCTGATCCCCCCCCCCCCCCCTAAACTCCACTCGACCTCAATGTTCCAACCACAAAGAGAAGTGTAACAGTAACCGTTTCTGTAACTACTGTTCCGTTTTACGGGACTTACGGAAACAGCGTAGCTCAGCAAGTGACTTATTCATGGTCAGAAATCACCAGCTTCAACCACAACAGGTAGAAGACGGTTTAGGGGGCCCCATTCTAGAGATAGATGTGGGACCCGCACCTATCTGACATCTCCTGTGGAATAATCATAAATGTCCTTGATCGGAAAACCCCTTTAAGGTCATCTGACCTCACTTCATGCGTTTGTCAGGTCTTGGGTCTACACTACAGCTAAATTTCTACATTTAGGCCTTCGCTAAGCTTCTAAATGTTAGGTCAGGAGTAGGAGGGTGGCAGATGTAACCAAGTACGGTCACGAAATACTAGTGAATGAGGATGCGGCAGTCCGAGTGTGGTCAGTGCGTGCCAGGCCAGCCCAGGAGTGGATCAGTCCAGTCACCTTACCGACATGAGGTCAGGTGACCGGATTGGCCCGCTCTCAGCCCACAACCGCCATACTTGGCTCACACCGCCCTCCTCCCACTCCTAAATGTGAGTGGGTAGGGCAGAGCCAAGCAAGTGACAGTGCAGCAGTGTGGTCTGAATGAAGTTGGACCAGACCAAATTCTCATGGGCCTTATACAGCCCACAAGTTCACTACCGCTGCCCTAAATTAACAAAATCTCCCTAAATGAACAGACCCACATAATGATGCAGACTAATATCCATACAGACCTTCGACCAGACATTATATTTACACTTTCCAAATGTAGACACCAGCGCCCCAGAGTACAGACTCCCCTAAATATTGCAGATCAGTTGTCAGAGGGGCAGTGCTTCCCTCATAAATACACTGGACTCCACTATCGTGTTGTGTACTCTGCTTCTATTAGTCAAACTCCTAGGAGTACAGACCTAGCGATTGGCATAGCACCAAGTCTACAGAAGCCAAGGTTAACTTTGGCACCTAAATTGTTTTGCAGATGAGGGTACACCAAGTCCATTGGTGCCATGGCAGTTGGGCTCTAACGAGAAAATCTGTTTCCTGAGCCATTTACAGAAATGTGAAAATCCCTTTAATATAGGGTGTAACCTTTATTCAGGACCCTGCCTTGGCCAGTGGAGAGTAGTTACAAAATCTATTCCAGACAACCCATTGATCTGAGCGGGAACATTAGCACTTAATCTTCCCGAAGGTGAAGCGTCAGAAAATTGAAGCCTAAGGACTCATGCGCACCGCTGTGCCCATAATCACAGGCATTTCCAGCTACCCACATTTTCAGCTTGTGCTCCCATACAAAGATCTGTAAAAACAATATGGGACATTTTTCATCTTTTGCAGCCTTTCCACAGCCTGGACACCTTCCTGTAAATAAACAGGAAGGTGTCCGTGGGCAAAAGAAAAGGCATCTAATTCTGAACTGTAATTACAGATGACTTCTATGTCATGTGCATGGAATGGGGCCTTACTGTCATGTTTCCCCAAAAAAAAAGTCTTTTTATTCTCAATACTGGCTACTTTTCAGCTTCATTAGGTTACAGCTGTGATCGGCCTTCACAGGCTCACTGGTAAGTCAATGCATGGAGATCTGATTTCTATTACAGATCTATCAGCATGATTGCTAAAGCACTAGTGGGAAAAGTCAGCTATAGTAAAAGGGACCCAGGAGGGCTGCTTTAAGGGGGTGAGGGACAAGGGATTCTCCACTATTTATACCTGTCAAGTACCATTAGGTCCTGCCATAAGACATATTTTAGCATGGCATTTAAAGTGAACCTGTGGGCAGCATATTGTAGGGACAAACTAATCTGTCCTTTTCCCCCCCCAAAAACAGCAGCAGATCCTAAATAATTTAAAGTCAGATTGAGTGTAGGCCTCATGCCAGCTTTGAATAACCCTTGCAGTAACTAGTGTGAGCCTAAAGAATCTAGTGTAGTTCTTAAAGACCATTCAGCATTTTATTCAGTACATGTTACCACCGAACTCTATAATATATTGAGCAGAAATGCAGTTTTATGTTATAAATCCACTTTATTACAAAAGTTAGACATTTTATATTGATGCTTGCCACGGACGACAATCCTTCAATAAACCTAAGAAAACAAAAAACACAACATTAGTGTGACATTCGATGGTTTATAGGAATTACTACTTTTGATAGGAACTGGTGTCAGTACTTTCGCTTTCATCTTTATATCAGGGAGAGAGTTCAAAGCAATTGTCATCATTCACCACAGACCATTCAATTTAAACAGCAAAGACTAAGTTACACACCAGAAAGGATTGTTTGCAGCAGTCTCAAGTAGTTTGTCGGGTCCACACTACGGAATCAAAAATAAATATTCAGATCAGTCTTGCACAACGTAAACATTCTGCTGTTTATAGGCTTTACATATGGGTACAGGCTTGCCAAGGGAGTTGTAGTTCAGAAAAAGTTAATGGATTATCTGCAATAGCAGACACATTCCATAACAAGCTGTAGTGATTGAGAGAATAAACCTGTGCACCCCAATACATATAACAATGGTAATGAGTTCTCCCACTATAGCCTCAGAAAAAAGTGGAACGGTTGCTGTTGAAATCAGTAGAGTTCATATGGCAGAATCTTTTTCATCACCGGTTATAGGGGAGGAGGGGGTCTAGAACACACTTTATATAAATTTTAAAAAAATATTCATAGCAGTCAAAATTTCAACCTATGGCAATAAGATAGCAGTTAGAAGCCCTTACCAATGGGTAGCAAGCTTAAAGATATATTTGTCTGCATCAATGTGGGTCAAGTTATCCTCACATGTAATTGTAGACCTGATTCATAAAGTCATCATTTACAGGCCACTGCAAGATCCAAACTACCAAGTCTAAACTCCCACTGGATAACTACAAAAACTTTGCACTAAACATACTGGCAAATACCTGTACTTCCTAGAGTCTGGGGAAACTAGAAGCCAAACATTATGCCATCTATTGGATGTCCTGAAGCGCTATTGCAACTGCAGAATAGCGGTTGTGCTCACAAGCTGCGTAACGGCACCTCTAGTAGTTACAAGAATGGATTGCTAAAAAGGTTCGTGGCATGTCTACCTATGCCATAAACTCCATGTAGTTAAAGATCCCAGAGATGAGACCCTCAATTATCAGAACAGCTTTATAGACTTGTCTGTCGAACAGCAGCTGCTTTCCTTATAGAAAGTTTATGGGAGTTACCGAAAGCTAAGTAAGCAGTAGATGCACCATTTGAGATGGCAATAGCCCTTTAATTACATTATAGAACAAGGAGTCTCAATAATGTAACCCAAGTATACTTACTCTGGTAGGTCTTTAGTGATCGTGCAAGGTAATTACACAGTTAATCAAGGTTTCAGCTAGTCAGATGGGCTTGACATGGCACCTAAAGGAATATTCAACAATTACTTGCAGTAATTTAAAAAAAAAAAAAAAAACTAGTAAAATGTAAGGATGATTCAGATAGGAGCGAAAGACTGTTCTTCACAGAAGATCAGCTGAACTATGTGTTCATCATAAACATCCTGAACACTAGAGCAGAGTTGTCAAATTGTACTTACCAGGATGTCAGAGTCCTGTCCTCTCGTGACCCGAGGCCTGTGAATAGATTTAGAACATCTTAGTCTAATACTCAAAACTTAAACAAAATGTTTAATAGTCGGTCAATCACTGGAACCTCAACTATGGATGCAGGTGCAATCCTAAATAGCACACCAGGGAGATTCAGACCAGTAAATCCCCCAGTTTCTGCAGCTGCCATGTAAGCAATTACTCTAAGTGAACTTCCCATCCCAGACGGTTAAACCACCCTGCCAGGAGGCCCATACAAAGTCAAGCAGGATCCATCAGATAGGAGCGAAAGATCTCACCACTGTCAGTCTGCTGAACTATGAATTAATCACATAATCCTGTGCTGGAGAAATCCTATGCACTCAAATTTCTAATTTAAGGAAGCTCACCTGTTTGGTTGCCTTTCCATCAAGTAGACAATTCCTAAAACCAGAAGAGGAGAGTAGTTAAGCACTTGTACAATACAAGAGATTAAGAACTTGTGTTAAGAGCCGCACCATCAGTAAGAAGGTTCTCCTTCATTCTTATTCAGAGAGATTCCCATTGATTAATAAACAAATCATCACAGTGCCAGGGTAACAGATATCAGTTGATCAAACACACTTACATTAAAGAAGAAGTCTTGAGATTCTGAAATCTATAAAAAAATAAAATAAAAGAACTTAGGCATATTAAAACAGACGCTGATGAGTTGTGTAACATGTGAATTACGCATGAAAATGTATAAGGGGTTTTCCCATCAAAGGATAGGATAAATATCTGACACTGATCACAGGCTTACCTTGTCATTCCTAGGAGCCCTATAGGAATGGAGCGGTAGTGCACACGCTCGGCCATCGCTCTATTACTATGGCGCTGCCAAGTGCCCTTTGCGGTGGCCGAGCATGCATCTTATTGCTCCATGTTTATGGTGTTCCTAGGAACCGCTAGGCAAGCCTGTTCTCGTGATCAGTGGAGTGGGGGTCCCTGTGGTCAGACTCCCACCTAAGTCAACTAGGCAAGTATACAAAGCAAGGGTGCAGGATTTCAAAGCCCAGTAATCAGACATCTTAAGATTAAGCCTCAGTTAATAAAAAGTTGTCAGAAATCACTTCTGTCCACTACTCTTGAAGCATCATAGGCTCATGTCAGACCTGATATCTCTATTGCTAGACAACTTACCGATTAAGCCGTTTATCTGGATTCTGTCAAACACGTCCTTGTCTGCTGCTGGGAGAAGGAATATAGGAGTTAGCAGACAGTTTACATTAATATTCTAAACTGAAAAATACATACTACTACAATCAGAGAAGAAGTTGGTAATCATCATAAGATCTCAGATGTCCCTACCAACATAATTGTCATCATAAAAGTTGCCACCAGTGATCAGACAGAATTTATCCTGCAGATCGGTATAATTGACGATTCTGGGACAAGCCCTTTTAACAGGTGCCGTCACCCCTCACATGTCTGTCTTGACAAATATTTGTATTTGCCATTAAATTCTGGAGCGTCTCGTCACAGAACTGCTTTGTTCTGACGTGAATCTTTCCTCCTAGTAACGCATGAACACGTTAACTGGGTGTTACCATTCAGCTTGTGAAAAAACACCAACCGTTAAGACGAAGTTGTCAATTTATTCATAATTGAACTAGTGAACGGCCCAACGCGGAGTTCTAATTAAAAGATGCTCCAGAAGGGTTATTTGGGGGAGGGGGTACAAGTATTTACTGAAAGAACCAAAATCTAACATTGACTATTAAAGTAGTTTTGTGTTTTGCTTTGGACCAAGATCGACCCGCATGTGTAAACTTACCAAGTTCAGCGTCCAAGATGCTCGGACCTGCAATAGGAGGTTGATGATTAATTTAGTTTTGTCACAAAAGTTTAGTTTTTAATTTCATGCAGGTTCTCAGAAAAAAGTGGAACGGTTAAAGATATAATCATCCTTAATCATATGGCAGAATCAGTTTCATCACTGTAACCAAGTATTAGATTACATACCAATAATAAGTTACTCACCATGTCTAGCAATGCGGTACATTCAGAACCTAGAATTAGAGAAGGTGATTAGTGGGGCCAGATACACAAGCAACACTTAGATACCAAGTGTCAGGGGGTCATGTCAGTATTTCGGATAGTCCACACATAATTTCAGGTCAGACATTTGGAGCATCATAAAAACCCCAAAAGAAATTGTCATGTTCTAAATTTGTACCAAGCGGTCACGAATGCCATAGTAAGCAAAATTGCATGTAAGTGTCCACAACTGCAGCCTTCAGGTCTTAAACATAGACTGCTGCTATCCTGCCAACATAGAGGAGCTATAGAGACAGCTTATTAGCATACAGAACGCTGAGGCTTCAAAAACAGGCCGAGCTCTCCAAGACCATTACATGCTCATGCCAGACTATATAGCTAGACTCAGTCATTCAGGCTGATAGCAAGTTTAAAGTGTGAATATAGGGCACAATCTTACCTTGTCCAAGCTTTATCTGCAGGTTCTCCAAACCATGGTCCTGAAACCAGACAGATTATACATTAATTGGGATTTGTAAATTAAATGCCACATGAGCTGCCAGATTGAAATGCAATATTATGTAGTCTGCATCAGTGTGGGTCAAGTTATCCGCACATGTAATTGGAGACCTGATTCATAATCATCATTGACAGACCACTGCAAGATCTCGGCTGCCACTGGATAATTGCATATTAAAAAAAAAGCCACTTGTGGCACCAACTAAACTGGCAGCTATTCTCAGTAGATAGAGCCAAGTATGAACCTGGTCGCATCAGTGCAATATGAGACCAGACTATATGCTCTAACCAATACGCTAGTGTTATTGCACAAGATGTATAACAGGGCCTTGAATAGTTGCCATAATTTAAACATCTGATGGGAGTCTCAATGTGCTGGATATTATACTCACTCAGGTAGGTCTCCAGCGATGTTAATGATCCAAGGCAGTCTATAGATAAACATCTGGAGGTTCAGCTGGTCTGACATGGCACCTAAAGAAATATTCAACGATTAGTTACAGTAATAATGGTGCCAGAGGCTTCTAAAATGTAAGGATGATTCAGATAGGAGCGAAAGACTGTTCATCACAGAAGATCAGCTGAACTATGTGGTCATCATAAACATCCTGAACACTAGAGCAGAGCTGTCAAACTGCACTTACCCATATGTCCAAGTGCTTTGTCCCCTCAAGTGACCTGCCAGATTGTGGTCTGCAGAAAGGGAAGGAAAAAAAAAAAAATAAATAAATTAAAGGCAAAATTCTGTACAAATATAAAACCATGCCAAGCCAATCTGAGATTGCCAGCATCTGCCATTTAAATATTATAGAAAGGCCAACTCTTGAATGGAATCAATGAACTTCATCAATTCACACTGGTCATGTACAGCTGATAAGTCAGATAGAGCTAATAACATACCTCCATGGCAAAGTCAAGGTTGTTAAAGCATCATCATGTTACAGTTTATTAGTACGCTTTACTAGATACCAAGTACTCTTTTCATTCAAGTGAGGCCAATACAGAACGGTTATAAGAGTCCACAAGTTGCCAATGGCCTGTTCATATCAGCATGGTTTTTCAGTTGAGGGGTTCCATCTGATCTCAGGCAGGGGAACCCCTCAACGGAAAGACAAAGCTCATGTGACTACACCCCAAGTACTGATAACAAATATGAAAGTACACTTCTGCGAATACTTACTGTAGAAGTCCCATGTCACTGAACCCGCAGTATGATCTGCAGAGAGATATATTGCAGCATTACAACTCAGCAGTCTACAGTGTCATTACAGGACATTCAGCATAGACACATCAGATAGGAGCGAAAGACAAAGTTATTCATCACTGTTCATCTGCTGAACTATGCGATCATCATTTGTGCCTGGAGTAATTTTAACATCTAAAAGTTAAGACTATGATAAGACTTTATTTGCTCAACAGAACCTAGATGCAAATTTTCCCTGGTGCTATAGAAATGAGGAAATAGTTAAATTATGCACCAAGGAGATGCAAAAAAGTAGCAAAATGTATGCAGCGGAACGCTTCTGCAACTCTTTTTATGATTTTAGCTGCATAACCGGACGTTCATGCGGCTATAGTAGTTTAGCCATATGCACCGAGCACAGAATAGCACCCACCATCACACAGTAAATACATGAGAATGCATATCCATTGGAACAAAATGAAGTGGTAGACACCAACCTCTTGACACAGTATCATCCATCTTGGGTCATAGCCTCTATCCTAGCCCTAGAAACACAGGACGACAACATGAATAAAATATCCCACACACGTACTTAAACTTATTTTACTACACTGTATCAGTATAGAAGTTGTCCCTCATCCTTTTTCAGAGAGATTCCCATTGATTAAATCAAATCATCATGTACAGCATTATAAGAAGTGCATATATCACAAGTAGTAGACTTACCTGTATGGCCAACGTATGGTATGACTGGACTTGGGACCTAGAAGGAAAAAAAAAAAAAAAAAGAGACTGTTAAGAAGCAGAAATGTCTGTTCATAGCAATAAGGTGATCAGTAACTAATGCCTCAGAATAAGTATTGGTGGTAAGCTCTCTCGTCATCCTGACAGTCAAGAGTAGCAAATAAGTGTCATCAGTGGCATTAGAAGATCAGCCTGGTGCAAGTCACTGCAGATGGACCATTCGAGCAGCCACCCGAATACTAAGACGCTGCCGATAACTCAGGTGTACACAAGTCAATGTATTGCTCGCACAGGATCATGCATTGGGTTCAACAAGAACCTTTGCAGATGAAATTACAAAGTACCGCACCTGCTGGCAAATTTATATTATGGATGTGGACAGAGCAAAGAGAAGGGGAGCTGCGGAGGATACGGGTCAGCTACTAAACACTGCAAGAAAAAGCAGACCACGAGCCGTCCCAAAAGTGGGACTGCTGATCAGGTCATTGTCAAGAATCTTGAGGGGTTATCATGATAACTTAATTTTAAAACTTTCTTCACATTGTCAAGTGAAGTTTGGTATTGATACTGGAACCTATGAGTGAACACATACGTAGTGCTACACGCCATATATCCAAATAAATAGGAAAACCATGTGGCCTCATTCACAGAGTTTTTTGCAGGAGGAAAATTCTGTTTGGGATTTTGAGGCAGATTTTGTCCTTCCTGCATGTCGTTTGCCGCGATTTTTGCCTGTGGCCATTGAGTGCTACGGGCAAAAAAAAAAACAGCGAAATACGCTTTCTCTGCCTTCCATTGATGTCAATGGGAGTTCAGAGGCGTAAACGCGTGAAGATCGGGCATGTCCCTTTCTACCGCAAGGCGGTTTTACCGCTTGCGGGAGAAAACAGCCGCCACCGCCTCCCATTGAAATCAATGGGAGGCGTTTTCAGCCGGGTTTTGCGGAGTGGTTTCCGCTCCAAAAATCTTGTCAAAATACTCCGTGTGAACAGGCCCCAAGTCCTGGGCAGCGCAGTGGCTCAGCGGTTTGCACTGTTGCTGTGCAGCACTAAAGTCCAGGGTTCTAAACCAGAAAGGAAAATATCAGCATGGAGTTTGTATATTCACCCAGTGTTTGTATTGGTTTCCTCCGAAACGCCAAAAATAGATAAGGAAATTATATTGCCTACACCTGGACAGCGCGGGGAAATATGTTGGCGCTATACAAGTAATGGAAATAAAGCCCTGCAGAGCAAGGCCTACTGATCTGGCCAGTAAAAGGATACTGCAAGATCTCAATCTGCAGGGAAAGTTAGGGACTATAGGGGCAGCTGCCAGATCACGCCCAACGCCATCAGCACAGCTTCATAGCAGAACCAAGGGGGACACAGGGTAGATAGATATCAGAAGAGTAAATTTAATGCTATAAAGCCAAAAAATTGCCTTAACAGCAGGACTAGACTTTGTATAAAAATAGTTCATGGGAACCCCTTTAGGTGGGAATAGAACTGCATAAAGAATCGGAGCACATAGAAGACAAAAAAACGGTATTTATAAATCAGGACTTACATAGTTGATAAGCAGAGCCATGAAGCTTCCTCATATAATGTAGATGCCTGCAAGAGAAGGACAGAGTTTATATCTCACTCTAACACTCGATTCTAGAATAACCCTGGGCCGGTACAGACGACAGAAAGTCCCACATATATCCCAGTGGCAGCACATTATACAGAAGCCTCCCTGATCTAGCACTGCAGCCTGGTCAGAGGCGTTGGTAATCATCATTATCTCAGATGTCCCTACCAACATCATTTTCATCACATTCAGGCAAATCATAGATAGGAGTGTATTCTCCTCTGCGCCTTGCAGCATTAGCAAAAATGAACACGTTCCACGTGATCAACTTTGTAAAGAGATGTAACAGCAACGGAATGGTTAAAAAGCATGGCCGCACATCATGGCAGCAAGAGCCACGGGTAGTGGACAGCACAATCCATTCCCATCCTGTTAAAGGAAAGTCCCAGTGCAGCAGAGGACAGAGGATAACGGTATAAAGAGAGCAGGAGGATAACGTTACTACAATATTAAACAGGAAGAGGTAGAACAATATTCAGACCTGCAGAGACCACTCACCTCTCTCTATGAGAGCAGCAGACCAAGAGAACTACTCAGTGCCGAAGCTGCGGTTTATATATGCAGCAGAATCCCGGATGTGACGTCAGCGACGTAGCCCGCGCTAGGGGCGGAGCACGCTGTTTGGCTTTGGCTATTGGAATTGTCGCCCGCAGAGGCACAAGGTGCCATGTTCTTGGTTATAATAAAGCAATTTGAAACTACGAATGAAAAAAATTAGCAACAAAAAAATGTCTGTCGCAATTTGATCAATATGTCCAGATATGCTTATAAGCCCACTGAAAATACACTCTAGTGACTTTACTATGCATACTGAGTTCCCCACCTAAAATGGCTCCGCTGCACTTCCTACTCCCCACCAAACATGGCTACCAATCACCATTCCCCATCGTGCGACGGAGGCAGATGGGGGGCAGGGTTCACTTCCGGGTAAGGAAGGCAGGAGAGTGAAGGTATTTTGACATAGCACTTCCGGAGCGTTGTGTTCCGGCGGTGGCCCCGTCCCGGCCCGTCCGCGCCCCCGGAGGTAGGTGACAGAATTCTGGAGGGAGGGGAAGAGTACTCAGGGGGGTTGGAATGTAGGGCGCGGCATTAGGACCGCGCGTCTCATTCTCCCGGGAAGGGGAGGGACCAGTCCAAATGCAGCCCGCCCACTGCCAACCTGAGCAGCCTAAATACCACTCCAGGGGGTAACCCCAAGTCTAATGACAGCTGTGCCCGCTGCCTGCACCATGATGGATATTGCTGCCCACAGATGTAACTGTTATAGCCAATAATTTCAGCGGTGTGCAAAGTGCAGCTCTCTTGCTATTTTAAAACTACAACTCCTTGCATGCATAGGCTGTCCGGGCATGGTAGGAGTTGTAGTTCCACAATGTCCGGAGTTGTCAATAGGTAACAACTTTTGGAATAATGGGGACAATTTACCAAACCAAAGGCTTTCCATTTGTGCAAAATATCACACCCAGTGCAAAGATTTGTGCCCAGGTTCTCCCAGCGCGTATATATGGGGTCTTTGGGGGTGCCATATCTTACCGCAAATGTTAGTGAAAAGTAATTTATGTCATTCACAATCACTCGTTAATCTATTTCTGCTGTAGTGTTGTGCGGGTTTTCGGGCATTCTCAGATTATTCATTACAATCAATGGGACTCTTGTATTCTGTGGCCCTTTAATCTTGTGATCCTAAGGGCAATTTTGCAATGACGGACAATGCGCTCAACTTTAAGCTCCGCCCACAAGCCCCTTTTAGAAGAATAGTGGGGGGGCACACCGCACCCTTGTGCAGCGGGCCTATGTAAGGTCTATTCACACTCATGTCATGGCTTACATCTTCAAAGCGTCTATGACAAATGTATCTGCTTTGATCCGTTGTAAATTTTTCCTGTTCAAATTTATTGACATTTTTTAAAATAAACAATGAAAATCAATATAACAAATGAACTGACCGCAATAAAGAAACAAAAGCCTGACATAAAGAACGAACGCAAGTGTGAACAGAGCCTAAGGGTCCTATTATAGGGGCGGATATAAGAACGCGTCATGATTGTCTTTTGCGTTCGAAAGACGGTTTATTAAACGTGACAATAATTGCTAAAGATTTTCGCTGTTCAGTCGTTACTGCGATCGTCGCTCGTTTGACCACGCCTCATCTCTGCGCTGCTAATGACTGAGATTTCTGATTGCACGCGATTATCTCTTACATTCGGATGATTATATGGAAATTTGTAGGATAATGGCTCCGTCTTATAGGGCCTGAGACACTGACATCAGTTTGAATGGTCCCTGTGTCAGTGACGGAGGTCGTAGTGGTCTGAGGTCGTAGGCGTCACCGTGTATCTATAACACATTTTGACTAGATACTAGATATACAGCATCTGTCAGTCACTGATGAGAGGGGCAGGAGGAGGCGGGGGGAGCGCTCCCCTCATGTATACAGCCGCATATACAGCATCTGTCAGTCACTGGTGAGAGAGGCGGGGGGAGCGCTCCCCTCATGTATACAGCCGCATATACAGCATCTGTCAGTCACTGGTGAGAGAGACGGGGGGGGCGCTCCCCTCATGTATACAGCCACATAGACAGCATCTGTCAGTCACTGGTGAGAGGGGCAGGAGGAGGCGGGGGGCACACCCCTCATGTATACAGCCGCATATACAGCATCTGTCAGTCACTGGTGAGAGGGGCAGGAGGAGGCGGGGGGCACACCCCTCATGTATACAGCCACATATACAGCATCTGTCAGTCACTGGTGAGAGAGACGGGGGGGCGCTCCCCTCATGTATACAGCCACATAGACAGCATCTGTCAGTCACTGGTGAGAGGGGCAGGAGGAGGCGGGGGGCACACCCCTCATGTATACAGCCGCATATACAGCATCGGTCAGTCACTGATGAGAGGGGCAGGAGGAGGCGGGGGGCACACCCCTCATGTATACAGCCACATATACAGCATCTGTCAGTCACTGGTGAGAGAGACGGGGGGGAACTCTCCCCTCATGTATACAGCCACATAGACAGCATCTGTCAGTCACTGGTGAGAGAGACGGGGGGGCGCTCCCCTCATGTATACAGCCACATAGACAGCATCTGTCAGTCACTGGTGAGAGGGGCAGGAGGAGGCGGGGGGCACACCCCTCATGTATACAGCCGCATATACAGCATCTGTCAGTCACTGATGAGAGGGGCAGGAGGAGGCGGGGGGCACACCCCTCATATTTACAGCCGCATATACAGCATCTGTCAGTCACTGGTGAGAGGGGCAGGAGGAGGCGGGGGGCACACCCCTCATGTATACAGCCACATATACAGCATCTGTCAGTCACTGGTGAGAGGGGCAGGAGGAGGCGGGGGGCACACCCCTCATGTATACAGCCACATATACATTATCTGTCAGTCACTGGTGAGAGGGGCAGGAGGAGGCGGGGGGCACTCCCCTCATGTATACAGCCACATATACAGCATCTGTCAGTCACTGGTGAGAGGGGCAGGAGGAGGCGGGGGGCACACCCCTCATGTATGCAGCGGACTCATAACTGTATTCCTTGTTAGCTGCTATTAGCCACACAGCACAATGGTTTTTGGCGTAGTTTTGGCTAATAATGCAGCGGACCTGTCTCCATAAAATGCCGCCCTTACATATGGCAGTATCGTATAATGACAGATCTGCTTTAAAGGGTTTTTCCCGTTTAGAAACCCATTTTCATATACTTTGTAAATTCTAATTGACTAATAGGGCCCCTTATTCAGGATCCTCATCTCTTGGACGGAATGCAGAGGGGTTACAAAGAGCATCTCTCGCTCTGGAGGACATATCCCGTATTACACAGACATTCATTGATCTGAATGGGCACTGTGTAATGCTTTATTTCCCCTGTGGTGGCGCTGCAGGTAAATTAGACACTTACTGTTATGATTTTCCACAGATTACAGCTGGTCTCTGGGGATCTCAGCAGGGGGGGCACTTTATCAGCTTACTGTCAATGGATCCTTCTAAAGACCCTTTTACACCCGCCGATAAGCGGCCGCTGTAGCGATTGATGATCAGTAGGACATCGTTGATCGGCGCTCGTTTGCTCCTGTCACACGGAGCTATGGATGGGGACGAGCGGTGGTTACCCCGATCGCTCATCCCCATACATTATCATGTCGGCAGCGCGTCTCCCTGTTTACACAGGGAGATGTGCTGCCGACAACGATAATATTTTACTTTTTTAAAACGATACGACCAGCAGATGATGGAGCGTTTGCTCGTTCATATGCTGATCGTTCCCCTGTTTACACAGGGCAATTACCGGCAACGAGAGTTATATTAACGCTCATCTGCCCGATAATCGTCCTGTGTAAAACGCCCTTTACATTACGCACCAATCAGGGTTCTTCCTTAATTTTCTAATATGCAATAAAAAAGACTCTGATTGGTTCACATGGTAACAACATCTCGTTTTCTCTTATATGTGAGGCCTTATTGTTCTTATGTTGAAAGTGCATGAATGTGTTTTTTGATAAACCTGTGGTAAGAAATGCAGGTACTTTCCGGAGACTTTACCACCAGGAAATAAGAGCGGTGATCTTTATTAGGATAAATTATGTTTATAAGAACAGAAATTATAAAAAAAAAAACTCCTCAGTCACACATTAAAATTTATTATCACTCGACGTCACTATGTGTGGAGAAAAATGGTTATTAAAAGGAGTCTGTCATCACATTTCCGGCTTCCAAACCGCTAATACCGCTATATAGGGAAGGACTATAGCTTTTCAAACATATCTATGTTGCCCGATTCAGCTCATCGTAAACCATAAAAAAGTGCTTTTATACATCCGGGCGCCATATGCAAATGAGCACAGAAGAGTCCTGCAACCTAGGAAGTGTCCTGCATGCTACATGGTCTCTGCTTAAAATGCAGGACACTTCCTGGGTTGCAGGAGACTTCAGTGCTCATTTGCATATGACACCCGGAGGAATAAAATAACTTTTTTTAATGGCTCATGATGGGTTGACTTGGGCAACATAGGTCTGTTTAAAAAAAACTAACATTCTTCCCTGTATAGTCGTTTGTGAGGTGAAAAATGTGATAACAGACCCCTTTAAATATTCTAGGTAAGTATATTATTTTCATTGTTCCTTAAAAGGGTGGTCCACTATTAACAATTCCTTTTTTTAGAAGGGTCTCACAAAATAAGATGATCACAGGGTGTCCTGGTGCTTGGACCCTCCAGCAACCCACTGTAATCTGCTGAGGAACTTGACATCAACTGTTCAATTTCCCTGCAGCACCACCACAGGTGATATTAAAAATTACTTGGTGCATATTCATATAAATGGGCTTTCTATTTACATGGAAATGCTGGTTCTCTGGTGGAAGAGACTCTCTTTTAATGGAGTCCCTGAAGAAGGAAACCCCCTATCTTAAAGAGGCTCTGTCACCACATTATAAGTGCCCTATCTCCTACATAAGGAGATCGGCGCTGTAATGTAGGTGACAGTAATGCTTTTTATTTAGAAAAGCTATCAATTTTTACCACATTATGAGCGATTTTTAGCTTTATGCTAATGAGTTTCTTAATGCCCAAGTGGGCGTGTTTTTACTTTAGACCAAGTGGGCGTTGTACAGAGGAGTGTATGACGCTGACCAATCAGTGACCAATTAGCGTCATGCACTCCTCTCCATTCATTTACACTGCAGATAGCGATATAGCTATATCGCTATGTGCAGCCAAATAAACACACTATAACATTACTGTATTGTCCGGACAATGAATATACGTTACCTCCAGCCAGGACGGGATGTGTATTCAGAATTCTGACACGTCTGTAGCGTCTCTGTGAGATTTACAGTAAGGCAAGCATAATCTCGCGAGATTACTATGTACGATGGTTCTGAAGTGTCAGGATTCTGAATACACATCATGCCCTGGCTGGAGGTAATGTATATTCATTGTCAGGACTCTGCAGTAATGTTAGTGTTTGTGTATGAGGCTGCACTAGCGATATAACTATATCGCTATCTGCAGAGTTTATGACTGGAGAGAAGTGCATGACGCTGATTGGTCACTGATTGGTCAGCGTCATACACTCCTCTGTACGACGCTCACTTGGTCTAAAGTAAAAACACGCCCACTTGGGCATTAAGAAACTCATTAGCATAAAGCTAAAAATCGCTCATAAAGTTGACAGTGGTTCATTATATTTAGAGATTGGGGATAGTCCAGGTGATTTCCATCAAAATGTATTAATTTTTATTCCCATGTAAATATGGCAGAAAAACTCCTTTAGGTGCTCCTCTCCCTACGGAGGGCTGTACGGCTTTACAAGTTTCAGATTTTTTACAATATGTATCAGATATCCATTCCTTTCATTAGGGTTATTATCCAGATTTCTGCTTTCCCAGTCTTTTGGATAGCAAATCAGCCTAGTTATCCAGTGATAAATCATCTGTTCCCATATTGCTTTATAACAAGGCATCGTTGCCATTCAGGATTGCAGGAAAGCGGAGCTACAGTCCCTTTTGAAACTGCAACTGTGGTTGTATATTGATATTAAAGGGGTTGTCTAGGCACGGACAACTTGTGACCTATCCACAGGACAGGTCATCAATATATGATTGGTGGGGGTCCAAAACCTGTACCCTGCACCGATCAGCTACTCCGGCTGCCTCCGGGCCCCTGACGTCCATGCAGGAAGCAGTTGGCTCCGGTCACATAATAACGGACGAGCTGCTGTACTGCAGCTCTGCTCCTATTCAAGTGAATAGGAGCAGAGCTGCAGTTCTGTAGCACGGCCGCTATGCAGTGGTCGGGGACCATCTGTTTCCAGCATCGAATACTGCATACCCTGCATAACATCCGGAGGCAGCCAGAGCAGCTGATCGGTGCGGGGCCAGTGTATGTGACCCCCACCGACCATATACTGATGACCTATCCTGTTGATGGATAGGTCAACAGTTGTCTGTGTCTGGACAATCCCTTTAAAAATAAAGGATTTGTTACAGCCCACTCAACCAATCCAATATGGCCTCTCTCGTCCATGATACTCTTGATATTTTTGTATGCTGACTATATATTGCATACATTCCCCCTAGCAGAAGCAGCTGTAGATATTTACTTGCTGATGTATAATAAACGCATAGAACAATTAAGGCTGGATTCACGCGAGCATGTTCGGTCCGTAAAGGACGGAACGTATTTTGGCCGCAAGTCCCGGACCGGACACACTGCAGGGAGCCGGGCTCCTAGCATCATAGTTATGTACGACGCTAGGAGTCCCTGCCTCGCTGCAGGACAACTGTCCCGTACTGTAATCATGTTTTCAGTACGGGACAGTTGTCCGGCAGCGAGGCAGGGACTCCCAGCGTCGTACATAACTATGATGATAGGAGCCCGGCTCCCTGCAGTGTGTCCGGTCCGGGACTTGCGGCCGAAATACGTTCCGTCCTTGCTCGTGTGAATCCAGCCTTACTCAATGCAAACTGATCTTTCCATAAGACGCATTCATCTGTGTCTCTTCTGTGTAAAATCTAAGACGCATACAACAGGGTTTGTCTCCACTAGATCTTATTTGTATGCATTATTGTCTGTGGGCGCAGTCTGCATGAACAGAATGGCGGCTGTTGTGACATCTTTTGTGACAAAATTATGCAGCGCTAAACCCATTCTATGCAAGCATTCACATTATAATTTATAATTACTATTCTTGAGTCTGCTGGTACAGATGTAGCAGAACTGTTTGTCATTTAACTCTTACTTATAAGCATTGTGATGAGGGGCTTTCCACTCATAGACTTTTAGAGTGTTAATTAGGCATGCAATAAAAGTGTGATCGGCGAGGGTCCAACCACCGCGAACACCACCAGTCCCATGAGTAATTAGGTTCTAGTCCTTTCTCTATCAAACGGAATTGCAAATACGTAAACAGCCAAGTAGTAAGCGCCTGTAAAATAACTCCGTGTTATGACCAGCAGGTTGTGGACCCACTGAGCTACTCCACCAGTTTGGCTTAGGGACACCTCTAAGGGCGCTATCTAAGTAGCCTTCATCCTTTAACCCCTATACAGGGATCTGGTCTTTGCTGCCGGGAGGCTACCAGGTTGCTACCTCTTGAGGTGGTCCCGGCAGAGTAGCTGCTGGCCAAGCGGACTAGAAGCAGGCACTGGCAGAGATGTTACCTTGATGCGTGGAAGCTCCAGGCTTGACACCGACAGTAGGAGGCAGACTGACGGCGGGCAGCTGAATCAAATCTAAAGTGGATCGCTGGACACAGGCAAACAGCGGACAACTGGATACAGGCTGGATTTATGCATACAGGAACCTTTGCAGGCTGTCCCACTCCTGCTCAGGCACCAAGCGGATAGTGGAAGTGCCTTAAATAGTCCTGGGGCAACAGGGCTTAGATGAGTGAATTTTTAATTTTGCATGCGCTGGCCCTTTAAGAGGCGGCTGGAGCACCCACACTAGGAACAGTGCAGCCGCAAACGGAGGACAACAGTAGACGCCGGCGGCCTGGGAGAGAGGCAGGCCACTGGAGGAGGTACAAGATCCGACGGCAGGGACTGACAGCAGGACTCACCGCCGGCATTACTCAGTTTTACCTGCAATCCTATGGAAAACTGCATGGTTAACACAATATTATTTTAGATCATCTTTAATAAAAAAGAAATAGCTGCCTTTCCTCTGCCAAGACATTCAATTTTTTTAGCTTTCATGCACACTGCTGTATTAAGGATCTGTGTCATCGGATAACTAACACGGCACCCATAGAAATCGAATGGGCCGATACTGTAGCCCTGTGTGCCTCTGATTTGGGAGATACACGAGCAATAAGGTTTTCTCATCTCGATTCATTGCTTTCAGGGGACAGTGCAGTGCCGTAGAAGCACCATGCAGAAGCACGTGGGTTGTGGGCTGTACACTTTTTAGGATGGATGGTGGAAATTCATTAGAAGCCGAGGCAGAGCTAGAGTTTTAGTAAATAGAGAATATACTGCATGGCGGCATACGGATTCCCCGGCAGCTCCGTGCTACGTAGCCGACCGGACGCGTGGTGCCATATGTCAGATATTCTCCCCTAGAAGTAATAAATACCTGTATAATATGACATCCAAAGGAAAGTGGCACAATTTATTTTCTGCCAGATTTGTATGGAAAAAACCTTGGTATGAAATCAAAGGCTTATGGAGTTACAGTAGTTATAGAGGTTCTCCATTACAGCCCCATACAAGGTTATATGGAGCCATAATATCGCCATGTGCATGAGGACTAATATACCTATGTAATAGTAATAGCACTGATTTATAATCCTAGTCTTCCATAAAAAAAACAGTTGTCTTCATTACTTTGTTGTTATATATTTTTTATGTTTTTTTGTATTTAAATCATTTTGCAATCTTTTCTATAGGGTTGAGTGCTTACGAGAGGGGCAGCCATGGAGAAAGGAGGCAATATTCAGCTGGAGATTCCTGAGTACAGCAACTCTGTCCTGAGCCACCTCAACCAGCTGCGGATGCAAGGCCGTCTCTGCGATATTGTGGTCAATGTACAAGGCCAGTCATTTCGAGCACACAAAGTGGTCCTGGCAGCCAGCTCACCCTACTTCCGGGACCACATGTCCTTAAACGAGATGAGCGCAGTGTCGTTATCGGTCATCAAAAATCCTGGGGTGTTCGAACAGCTGCTTTCTTTTTGCTATACTGGCCGTATTTGCTTGCAACTTGCTGACATCATAAGCTATCTAACAGCTGCAAGCTTTTTGCAGATGCAGCACATTATTGACAAGTGCACTCAGATCCTTGAGGGCATCCATTTAAAAATTAGTTCACCCGAATCTGAGGAGGAGCTAAGCCAGAGTAGACCCAAACACCAAGAAAGAGTCCCGGATACCCACCGTGTCACTCAGAGTTTAACTCGTTCTGTAAGTCCACGGCACAGCACTCCAAGACCCTCAGGAAATCGGAGGGGACAAGTAAGCACTGTACTGGACATTAGAGAGTTAAGTCCAGCAGAGGAGTCTACAAGTCCTCAAATGGTGGAGCAGGGTTCAGATGTGGAGAGCAGGGAGCCCATTCTTCGAATCAACCGAGCTGGACAGTGGTACGTGGAAACAGGGTCAGCGGACCGAGGGGAACGCAGTGACGATGATGTCAGGGTGATGGGGGCCCTTCGTATCAAGACAGAAAACCTGGATGAGTGGCTGGGTCCAGAAAACCAACCCTCTGGAGAAGACGGAAGCAGTGCAGAAGAGGTGACCGCCATGGTGATTGATACAACAGGGCACAATGCTGCGGGACAAGAAGGCTACAATTTGGGCTCGTCTAGCACCAAAGTGTCCAGGCCAACAAGTAGTGAGGTGGACAGGTGAGCGAAACATTATCCTTCCATGATGATTGATTTTCCCATTACCTCCAGTTATAAGTTAAAATCAATTAGATGCAGCACTTACTGTTTACTTTGCCGTACAATTTATTAACTTTATCTACTTTCTTTCAGAGCAGCATGGACTGTGCCCGATGCTTATCCATGCGGCTCGCTTGGCATAAAGTTCAGAAAACTTGCAGCAGGAGACAGGACCATTGGCATGTAGATGCAGTATTGAGCCTTGTTGTGTGGCTTCTAGTATATACAATAGGAGCTTCTGACTAAGATGTCATTGTATGTCCTTCACTGTACCGTTAGTGATGGTATATAGTTTACCTGGCATTCCGCTGAGTAGTACATACGGGAGTAGCATTGTAAGAAGAACCCGGTCTGTATAGTGGGAGTACTCCGCTCACTAGTTCAACTTTTTTATTTATGGGCAACTTATAAATATTCTTGTTTAAAATGCCAATGGTCGTCACTTTCATTTACAACCTTAATGATCTAGGTTTTTAGTATACGGGATGTTTGCATCAGTTGCATGTACCTGCTCGTTTCTTTTTTTACCATTGGTAATCGTAGTCATGTAGTGCAAGCCCAACTATTTACAGTAATGTAAGGAGTTATACATCCCTGATGTAGGGTATGAACGTGAACCTGGAGAACCTTAAAGGGATATTCCCATCTCGGACAGTTATGGCATATTCACAGGATATGCCATAAATGTCGGATAGATGCGGGTCCCTCTTCTGGGACTTGCACCTATATCCAGAACAGGGCCCTATGTCCTACCTTCTGTCTCTGGGCTCCCACTGATTATGAGGTGGCTGGGTTTTCCAGAAACAGACAAGCACGTTTTAGAAAAAGTGTAGCTCGCTTTCATACGATGTTTACGGAACTGCCATTAACGTCTGCGGGAGTTACGGAAACAGCGTAGCAAAACGCGCTTGGCTGTTTCCACAGAAATGGTCCACCTCATAATTCAGTGTTTGGGAACCCATTGACAGCAGCAGAAGGTAGGACGCCGGTCAGTGGCCCCGTTCCAGAGATAGGTGCGGGTCCCTGGGGTTGCAGCGGCATCTATCAGACATTTATGGCGTATCCTCTGGATATGCCATATATGTCCGAGATGGGAATACACCTTTAATCTTGGTTCCCTCATTTGTCACAATAAAATTGATTGCAGCTACTTCATATTCTTTTGAATCCTGAGAGATTTTTTTAATTTTTTTTTTAAGATTCAGCCCCTCTGGTAGCGTGAGCACCATGCCGGAAAGACACAGAGCAAAAAGTGAGTCTCCCCGGCGGTTGGAGGAACCAAAGCAACATAGCAACCAGGTCAGTGGTTGTCAGCTGAGAGTCATTAAAGTGAATCATATGTTCATATCATGTGAACTTCCTCCGGGGCATTAGGGAATGAATGGAAATACGAACTCAAACATGGATAGAGATATTGTAAACGTGCCCTTCACTCCTGGATTCTATTTTTTGGTTAATTTAAAAAGGCAGAAGGTTATGGATGCCCAGAAAATCTGAAGTACACATTAATATATGGATTCACAGTGTATGGGTGGAGGCAGTGCCAGTATCGGTGGAGGCAATGCCAGTATGGGTGGAGGCAGCGCCGACACTGCCAATATTTTAGATAGTTTTATTAATAGATAATTATTGGGGGTGTTAGTAAAGTCAGGGAAGGGGGTATTATTGATGTCAGAGAAGGGGGCGTTAGTGATCCTTTTGGCAACTTCTCCTGTACAGTTTTCAGGACCTATAGTGTACAGAGCACCCTCGAAACTTGCATTTGAGGCACTGTGAGTTATGGTATTTTTTTGGTGTAGCTACAATGTCTGTATATATTTGCTAGATTTTTTTTTTACCGCAGAAAACGATTATGGGCTCGGAGGCCATCATGCTTTCATGTTTTATTACAAGTACTCTATTCCCCTTTTATCTTTCTGTTCCTTTTTCTGTACAGGGAGATGAAGGGGGGGTAATTGGAGTGAGTGGTTACGTAGAATATCTCCGTGAGCAAGAGGTTTCTGAGCGATGGTTCCGCTACAACCCGCGATTGACCTGTATCTACTGCGCCAAGTCTTTCAACCAGAAGGGCAGTCTGGACCGCCATATGAGGCTACACATGGGTATCACTCCTTTTGTGTGTCGGATGTGTGGTAAGAAGTACACCCGCAAGGATCAGCTGGAGTATCATATACGGAAGCATACAGGCAACAAACCCTTCCATTGCCATGTGTGTGGGAAAAGCTTCCCCTTCCAGGCCATCCTTAATCAGCACTTTCGGAAGAACCACCCTGGCTGTATTCCTCTTGAGGGGCCGCACAGCATTTCCCCCGAGACCACCACAGTTGTCACTTCTAGGGGTCCAGCCGGGGAAGAGTCTCCACCTCATGAGGAAGCTGGTGGAGTGGCACCTTCAGCAACAGCTGAGGCGGCATATGGCGGCGAGACAGCTCATGGCTCTGTGTCCACTACTGGACCAGACTAAGAAAACAAAATGATCTAAATATATAAAGGAGGACAAAAGTAGACTAATTTCCTCCCTTTTACCTCAGCAAAACTTCACAACATTTTTATCCTTCCCTCCTGCTCCCCTTTTTCCCAGTTGAGTTCGCAAGATTGTCTCCTGGGGTATTTGTAGAATGCAGAATTTTGGGAAGTTTGCAAATTTCATTGCCAAATTCAGAGAAAATTGTATCAGCTTCCTTCGTGCTCCTTTCCTTTTAGACCTCAAAGACCAACTTTTACCATTCTATATCGACAGCTGTGCAAAGGAAATGAGCTACTGTTTTTTAAGTGAATATGCCCTTTCCTTTTTTCAAGTACAGTCAGTGACTATTGGAGATCATGGTGTACATGTTGAAACAAATGCATCTCTACAAGAGCATTTCGAGGTAGTGTGGCACCTGTCATGGAAGCTTTTTTTTTTTTCTGAATAATGCGTGGAAGACCGTTCGGGCCTGGCCTATGAAGAAGTTTGATGGTGCTGTCTTAGGAATATTAGTAAGGTGCTTAAAGATACTTCTGTAGCAGAGTCAAAGACTCTCCTGTACGTGTAAGAGAAGTGTGAAATGTTAAATAACGCTCAGAAATGTGACTTGAGGAAGCAGTGATGCAATAAGTAACCCTTAAGACATCAGAGCTGTCCCTGTGCGGTTTTGGAGACACCTCTGAGAAGGGCTGGATTCATTTTCAGGTACACAGAGCTATGCCATCCAATAGCCACACTTTGCCAATCAATGGGCTGAAGCTTTGCCAATCCTTCCAAACAGCAGAACCTAGTTAGAAAAGGTTGCCATACACATAATTTCGCCAAAATAAAGGTAACAAGCATTAGTGCCAATATTTCCTGCTTCTATGGTAACAAAATGATCCTTTCAAACCAGTACGTTGGAAAAATGTACTCTCCAAATGGTTAGTATTGGAAAACTCACGCTACGATCACAACAAAAATTCTCATTGTTTTAAAGTGAATGGCCACCTTTTAATATCATGTTTTTAGGTTCAACACTCTGCGCCGATTAATTTCTTCATATGCTACTATAAGGGTCCTAGCTCTGTTTTTCTTATACGGAGCTCAAATTCTGCATAGAAATTAAATGATCACATTTTGACTGCCTGCAGCCACCACTAGGGGGAGCTAAGGAGCTTACGGCATACGTTTTTAATATTGATTCCCAGTGGAAACGTTGATCGTTCCTATGTCTATACAATGAATTTGGAGTTCTGTATTAGAAAAACAGAGCTCCGACTGTTCTGGCCCTTATAAAGATATATTTAGAAATTAATGGATGGACATTCGCTTTAACAAAATATTTCTATAATGTATTTTATGGTTTTACATTACGGTAGTTGGAACATTCTGCAAGTCAGTAGATGTTTCTTTGCCTAGGATGAGACCTAGGTCGTGTACACCTTGTGATAAATCCAGCCCTGTCTGGGTAGTAAAAAGTAAAATAAGTGATGCCTTTTTTTTCCCTTGGCATCAATTGCCTTACTAGCTGCCTGCTTCATGAGTTTCTCAAGAGAGCTTTGCCTATTAAATATTAGGGTGCACTAAGCTTTTTTTTTTTTTTATAAAGTAAACGGGCTTTCCCACCAACTTAACATGACCGAACCCGTGTTCATGTCGGAGGGACCCCTTTTTGGATGCTTATTTATAAACGACTGGTGTTCTAGATCTCCTCAATGCTCCATTCGCACTTTTCATTTCTTCAATTTAATGAACAAGGGAGATCCGCTCCGTCGATCTTCTTGCGACAAATGTTTTTAAACAGACGAGTGAATATGCTTTAACACAGCCGTTTTTCAGTATACATCTTCATTGCGCTTCTTACATGCCATAGACTCCTAGATTTTGTCAGTAGTCTTCCTGGCATGTATGAGGTTAGTGACAGTATTTCATATATTTATTTATTTTATTTTTTTGTTACCCACAACACACACTTTATATTACAGACTATCATTTGTTTTGTACTGTTATGAGTTTTGATTTTATTTTCGATATTCTAAAGTAATGACAATGCAAGTTGCTTTTGTATTGCAAAGGATTTTGTAAAATTCAGAAACATACAGCGTCCGTACTTTGACAGAACTTCTATGGGTTGTCTGCTAGAAACAAACCTATTAGATTATGCTGAGCTAATAGTAGGGGGTCCCCTGACTGCTCACTATTAGCTGAGGTTGTCCAGCATGACTAAAGCGAACCATATGTATGAGATCTAAACAATGGAAACCTATTGATTTAAATGGACATCTTGTATAACAATATTATAACTATCATCTATTGTCAGGGAGACGCTCTGAGAAAGGGTTATCCAAAACAGATAACCCCTATAATAATGTTTATTATCCCCAACAGCCCTATATGTTAAGCTGATTGTTACTGGTCCAAATACTGGTACCCGCAGCGCTCTGATATTGCCAACGAAAATGTAGTAATACATGGCACCCATTTCATCTAGTCCTCCATAGTGGGAGCCGCTCTCCGCTTAAGCTAACAGAGCAGGTCTATAGCGGGAAACGCAACCCCCCCCCACCCCCTCAGATGTCTTTTTTTCCTAATAACATATTCAACTGGGAAAGCCCCTTCAAAGGAAACTCTGACTAAATAGAGGGGGATTCCTGTGTTCACGACCATTAGCCAGAGCAGGGATTAGCTACAAAAACCGTCTCTAAAGGCCCTATTAGATGAGTAGATTCTCATCCGAAAAAACGTTAGATGGAGCAAAATTGCACAATCAGAGCTGGTGTAAACACAATCAGCGATCAAACGATCATCGATCTTTCGTTCGCCTGCGATCAGTGATCGCATCATTTTGCTGACAAAACATTATCATTCGTTGGTAACAAATTTGCAAGTGTAAAAAGGAATGGCTCGTTTTTCCACGTCAAACCAGTAGGTGTGTTATTGTCTTTCTTCCGATCACAATTACGAATATTTGAAAGATAATATACAGGGTAAAATTCAGCTCATTCAACACTAAATGAATCGCTATTCGTTAGATCGTAACAATTTTAGTGTTTGTATAAAAGGACCTTAACTCTGGATGGTGAAGCATGTCCATGCATTACACAGCCCTTTAGGGTTACTATGTACAATGTTTAATTCCCCCTGCAGGGGCGCTGCAGGTGGATTGAACAGCTGCTGCAGGGTCCATCACTGATTGCAGATGATTGCTGGGCTAACCAGCAGTGAGACACCCATGAGCTGCTTATCATCAGGCGATCCTTCTAATAAAAAGGGATTGTTTAAAGCAGACGACCCCTTATGCAACTCCTTAATACATTCTTCAGATTAGGTCAGAAAATGAACGTACTCTGGAGTTCCTGGAGAAGTGACCTCACTTTATTGATGTCACTGGTTACTATTGAATGGAGAGGCTATCTTTTAATATATGGTGGCTTATGGCTGTCACTATCATGTAGGGGATGCGCACTATGGGTTCTGTCAAAGTACGCCATAATTCTGTTCATGTAGAAGAAAATCGTCATTGAGTAATGGCTTCCTCTACATCAAGACAAGCTTTTCTCTGCAGTCTATTTTATCCTTCAAGGTGAATTGCTTTATTTCTCTATTAAGTCTGCCTTTTGTTTGAAGATATGACCAAGCAAAAATGCGGACACTATGGCTTTATCTTGACTTATGTGAAGAGTGTATATGAACTGGTAGTATCCAAAAAAATAAGACCCTAGTCCTAATGAAGCTCAGGGTTTTGACTCCTTTATTTACTACGTACCTCTCGGGCCTTGGTTTTGGTATTCTGCAATGAGAAACAAGCTTGAGGGCTCGGCTGCATGGATATTTTAGTTTTAAGCTTCTAGATAGAATACAATAAGGGCCTCTCTTCCAGTTATACTTTACATAGCTGGGTCTGGGATAGCGAGGAGGTGTTCACTTTTTTGGGCTTATAAATGAGTCATGCTCGTTGAAAATATTTCCAATATTCTATTCTATTCAGGAAGAGTATGGTACTTTAAACAACCCCAGTCCAATAAAAAACACATAATTTTCTTAATTATATTTTAACCAAAATTATTTTAATGATGCGGAAACAAACATTTTTGTATCGGTTTGTAAATAGCACTTTAAACGGAAAGTAGCCTTGGTTCTTAAGGTAATAAAACAGATCCATGATAGGTAATAGGTTCTTCTATTCAGGTGCTAGAGCATTGTAGTCATGTCATGATTTCACTGCAATAATACCCAGGTGTCTATGGAGTATGGATCTGGAGCGCTAGTCCTATGACAGCTCTAGTCCTATGACCGCTCTAGTCCTATGACCGCTCTAGTCCTATGACCGCTCTAGTCCTATGACCGCTCTAGTCCTATGACCGCTCTAGTCCTATGACCGCTCTAGTCCTATGACCGCTCTAGTCCTATGACCGCTCTAGTCCTATGACCGCTCTAGTCCTATGACCGCTCTAGTCCTATGACATTTCAAAATATGTACAAGGAGAGGCACTTAAAATGGCACTTAACCCACAAATAAATGTTGCCTGACATAGGGGGTTGCATAGTGTTAGTCACAGAGAAAATATTATTTCTCCAAGTCTCACATACAGGGGGTTCCCCATTTTCTAGATCATGAGGCGTGTTGTTAAGGCCCATGCCGTAAGCTAGCAATCCCAATATTATTGAGCAGGTTTAGGGCAGATTAACGTTGGTGGAGGACCCTGGGTAAAAAAAAATTGCCGGAACCCCAACCCGCCTCTGAGATCCAGACTCTACCTGATCCCCTATCGTAGCCAAACATAGTAGAGCTGGCCATGCATGCAAATGGCCCTCTCCACTGGAGTTATGGTGGCAGCCAAGCCAGTGACTCACTTAGACTTCAAAAGAGAGACCTACATACGTTCGTGGACACCTCTGCTCCACTTTTCGGCTGGATAGGATCACTGAACGGGCATCAGAGAGGTTCAGTGGTGGATGTCCCATAGATCCCGAAGGTGGTGAATGCCCCAGGGCATATACCCTCCCTGTAATCCAGCCCTGAGCAGGCTGCTTTCCCAGCGTGCATGCAGCACTGATCCATTCACAGTAAAATTAATATTTACCTGAGTAAAAAAAACAAGGAGCCCCCAGTAAATAAGAGGGATCTTTTTTTTGGGGAGGTGGGGGGGCCGGAGTTTATCTTTAGAGAGACGTCAAGTTTGTGTTAACACGGGAGAGCCTTGGGCCCTGTAAGGGTGGGATAGTAAGCACTTCCAACTATCGTGAACACGCTCCATGCAAAGAACACCGTACTTTACTTTTCTTATGGAAAGCAGAAGGAAGGTGTTCGCCACTTAGGAGGTCGGCAGATGTGTCACCACCAGTGTTGGCAAAGCATCTGCCAGTCTATGACCTCCTTATGTTATCTTTAATAAAGGGAAAGAAGGAACCAGATAAACACTCCATCCATTATACTGTTTAAAGTGGTTTTTTTCCATACTTTTATAATAGTGTATATATCTTCTTGAGCAATTGAATCTAGAGTTTTCTGAGTTGGATGGTTGAGAGCAACTTACAATATTCTCATTAGAAAACCTTTTCTTTTTCATCTTGTGGACTGTAGTTTATGTTATCACTGTTTATTTCTATTCAATATGTATGGGAGGTTTTTGGTTTTTTTCATATTTATTTTTTGCATGCGATGGACGGGGGTTAATTATCAGTGAAAGAGATTTACTTATTAAGAGTGGATGCTAAACCTGAAATGCAAAATGCTTAAAGGGAACCCGTCACCAGCACTTCACCTATTAAACCAGCAATACCTGGTGGGGTGAAAGATAATTTTTATGTAATATAAATATATAATTATCTTCTAAGTCGGCTCTGTACCTTTTAGTATTCCATTCTTAGTGTTCCTGCGCCGTATGCTAATGAGTATAAAAGAATCATATCTTTATTCCTCAAGCCTATTCAAGTTAACTCCGCCTCCTTACTTTTGATTGACAGCTCCTCCTCCCACTCCCCCCCGCCCCCCAGCATACATGAAATCCTTGCGCAATGATGTCCTGTTCTGGTATGTACTCGCAACGGGACACCATAGCGGCACATGTGCAGTAACTAGATTTGCACGGAAGAAGCATATGGGACTAGATGTGTCCGATATGACATATAAGGGTATCGGACTAGACGTGACGGGCACATGTGCGCTATTTCAGATGAAATTTTGGCATGCAGGGCTGGACAGTTTTCGGCGGTGGGTGGGCATAAGAAGAGGAACGAACGAGACTGACTGATTATTACCATAAAAGGCGCAAAATGTTTGCAGATCATTATTATTATTAGGAGGGGATAACGCTAATGAACTTTTGACAGCAGCGGCCAGCGAGACGTGAGTAAAGTTCAATAGGTGAAATGCTGATGACCGGTTTCCTTTAAGGTCTCGTTCACATCTGCGTTGAAGGCTCCGTTAGGGGCCTCCGTCTTAGCTCTGCCTGAGAATACCGGAAACAGTAGTGCAGCATTCTGCACTATTGTTTCTGGTAAAACCACGGACACCCCGGCGGAAACCGACGGAACCCATTAAGGTCAAAGGGTTCCACCGCCTGCTGGTGGTGTCCGTTGTGCAACAGAACCGTCGCTTCCAGTTTTCCTATTCTTTTCAACAAAAGAAAGCCGAAAGCACATGTGAATGAGGCCTTAAAAGGAGGTACTTTTAATGTTTATGGGGGAGGATATTTTTATATGCATACCAGTCTTCCTTCCTCTGATAGGACAGCCGTGCATTTAGTGGTGCTTAAACTGTGAAAAATATTAAAGGGAACCTGACACTGAAATAGGCCCCTGTCTATTACTAATGCCTTAATAACACTGAGGGAGCGATTGCTCCTACTTAAATTGCCAGTATTGACCCCCGATTATTATTGTGAGGGTCCATAAAACTTTAGAGGGGTTTTCAGTTTTTATGTAAATCATTTTTTATTGTATAATGAAAAGCTTTTCAACATTATAACATACATTCTTCTTTAAAGATCTCTGCTTGCAGTCAATAAATAATACATTTTATATGGGGCCAAAATATTCTGCAGCACTTTATAGTCGGGGAAGAAGTAACAAACAAGTAAAATGACAAGTAATCACAACTAATAAACCAACAACTAGACAGACGGAGAGAGTTCACTTCCCATAGAAGCTTTCACTCAAAGGGCATATTCACACAATGCGGTCCAACTGCTATTTAACCGCACAGTGTGAATGTACCCTAAAAGCTGGGCTACATGCAGACTTTTTGTAGTGCAGATAATTGATTTTGAGGCTGGGTTCACATGATGCGTTTTTTCCATGCATTTTTTTGGGGGTTGATAAAATTCCATTGAGAGACATGAAAAAACGCATGCTAAAAAACGCACCAAAAATGCACCATGTGAACCCAGTCTAATTATTGAGCTACAACTGCAGTCCAAAGGAATACATTGATTTACATGCAATCTTGTGGACTGTCACTCGATCGTTAAAATCAATCTGTTGTGCCCAGTCTCTGTGAAGCCCAGGCCTAAATGGAATAGGAGGAGCGACACAATCGGTATATGGTGCTAATTTTGAACCAGTCACCACACAGTATCTGAGCTAACACGGATATAAGGTGCAGTGACATTATGACATAATGTAATGGAGATATCTCAAGACCAGGTCAGGTTGTGTATGGCCCATAGACTATAGTAATGTGATATGGGCCGCGTTGAAGAGATTTGTTTTATTAAGACATCCTTAAAACTGGGAATGTAAGGAGTAAGTAAAATGGTTTGGGACAGTGAGTTCCACAGAATGGGAGGGCAGAAGTCCTACAGATGGGAATAAGGCTAAGAAACCGCTCACACGGGTGCAGGGGGCTCATGCCCGTGTATCAGATCACCTTTTTTTAGGGGCCCTGCACCTGTATAGGCATTACATAATAGGAAACGTTTTTAATCTTCAAATGTAAATAGGGAATGTTTCTATTCACAAGCAGCAAGCAGAGTTCTAGGATTTGACCCACAAAGTAAAATAAAAATTTGCATTTATTCACACAAAATCAGAAAACCCCTTTAATATAACATTGGATGAATGTCTGCTTTGGTAACAGGTTCACTTTAATGAAGAATTCAAACCTCCTTAAAGAGGCTGTGTCACCAGATTGTAAGTGGCCTATATTGTACATGATGTGATCGGCGCTGTAATGTAGGTGACAGCAGTGCTTTTTATTTAGAAAAACTATCATTTGTGACGGAGTTATGACCTATATTAGCTTTATGCTAATGAGTTTCTCAATGGACAACTGGGCGTGTTTTACTATATGACCAAGTGGGCGTTGTGGAGAGGAGTGTATGACGCTGACCAATCAGTGACCAATCAGCGTTATACACTTTTCCCCATTCATTTACACTGCAGATAGCGATACAGCTATATCACTATGTGCAGCCACATAAACACACTATAACGTTACTGCAGTGTCCTGACAATGAATATACATTACCTCCAGCCAGGTCGGGATGTGTATTCAGACTCCTGTCACTTCTGTAGCGTCTCTGTGATATTTACATTAAGGCAAACGTAATCTCGCAATACTACGCCTGCTATGCTGTAAATCACAGAGAAGTGGTCAGGATTCTGAATAGACATCCCGTCCTGGCTGGAGGTAATGTATATTCATTGTCAGGACACTGCAGTAACCTTATAATGTGTTTATGTGGCTGCACATAGTGATATAGCTATATTGCTATCTGCAGTGTAAATGAATGGAGAGAAGTGTATGACGCTGATTGGTCACTGATTGGTCAGCGTCATACACTCCTCTGTACAACGCCCACTTGGTCATATAGTAAAACACGCCCAGTTGTTCATTGAGAAACTCATTAGCATAAAGCTAATATAGGTCATAACTCCGTCAAAAATGATCGTTTTTCTAAATAAAAAAAACCTGCTGTTATCTACATTACAGCGCCGATCACATCATGTACAATATAGGCCACTTATAATGTGGAGACAGAAACTCTTTAAGGCCCTGTTCACACAGAGTTTTTTTGCAGGCAGAAAATTCTGTCTCAAAACTCCATCTGGAATTTTGAGGCAGATTTTTATCTGCCTGCATGCCGTTTGCCGTGTTTTTCTTCCGCGGCCATTGAGCGCCGTGGGCTAAAATGCCGCGAAAAACGTTTTCTCTGCCTCCCATTGATGTCAATGGGAGGTCAGAGACGTAAACACCCAAAGATAGGGCATGTCGCTTTTTACCGCGAGGCATTTTTCACTGTTTTCCGGCGCGGTTTCCGCGTCGAAAAACGTGTCAAAGAACTCTGTGTGAACAGGGCCTAACACTCCCTGTTCCTGAATAAAGGGATGATCAGGTTTATCGTGCCTGTGCCTTTCTTTACAAGCCTGTCCTAATTTTGGCAATTTTGTTTTCATTTGGAATCTCATTATGAGCTGATTACCCACAATCGACAGTTCCTTTGTGAAAATATGTAGCATTGTCTTCTTTTAGGCTGCGTTCACACTTTGCGGTCAGTTTGGAATTATTGCCATATCTTTTGTTTGCTATAAAGCATGGCAAACCATACCACTTTGCCAAGACTTTGTAAAAATCACTGCAAAAGCCGCAAATTGACCGTGACGTGACAGCTTTTATGTTTTCCGTTCATTGGCCCATTCTCTATCTTCCGATTTAATTGGACAATGGGAGACATTTAGAAGTTGATGGGCCAGATCTCCAATTAAAGGGCTGGAAAGTTTAACTGGGGGCATGTACTAAGTGAATACGGATTGAGACCCTCTGAGATGGAAGTGGCACAGGCATTTTAAATATTACAGGATCAGAGACTGAGCTCTAAAGGCTTTCTTGAAGATTTTTTCACAAAATGAACTCAAAGGGCTTGTTCATCTTTGTCCTTCGGCCAAAGGGATCGGTTTTCCTAGCCTATGGCTTTAATCAGATACCCAGAGAAAACCGCTTACCAACAACAATGATGAACAATAACTTGCCTTCACAGATTTAGTTATGACCCTAGTTTCTTGAGATACTGCAGGCCTCATTTTTATGAATATTGGTTCAACTTATAAATGGGTTGCCACTGCTGCGATTAGGCCGGAGTAACATGTCAGCAGTATGAATCCTTTTAGCAGGGACCACTTAGGGTATGTGCACACACACTAATTACGTCCGTAATTGACGGACGTATTTCGGCCGCAAGTCCCGGACCGAACACAGTGCAGGGAGCCGGGCTCCTAGCATCATAGTTATGTACGACGCTAGGAGTCCCTGCCTCTCCATGGAACTACTGTCCCGTACTGAAAACATGATTACAGTACGGGACAGTTGTCCTGCAGAGAGGCAGGGACTCCTAGCATCGTACATAACTATGATGCTAGGAGCCCGGCTCCCTGCACTGTGTTCGGTCCTGGACTTGCGGCCGAAATACGTCCGTCAATTACGGACGTAATTAGTGTGTGTTCACATACCCTAAGTACAAAAGTAGCTGATTTTTATCCACTTGTGGTTAATTTTTAGTGGGCTGAGACATGGCTGGTGGTCAGCTATTTATTTAGACCTTCTGGGGTATAAAATCTAATAGTATAGACCAGTTGTCTCCCACCTGTGGCTCTCCTGATGTTGCAAAACTTCACGATGCCCAAACAGTTTCCATCAGTGCTATGCCAACCTGCAGCTAATTTCATAATTTTAAAGGGAATGTGTCATCAAAAAATGATGAAATTGTTTAAATCAAATTTTTATGTTAAAAATGTTTTTTAAGAATTTTGGGTGATTTTTTTTTTTTACATTTTCATTGTCATTATCTGTATTTAAAAATTCTCACTATGGCCACTGACTGAGCCTCACAATAGACTGATCCTTCCTGTTCTGTAGAGATCACTTCTCAGCAGTCATCTCATTATCATTATAGGCAAGATTACAGTGACAGGTAACACCTATATATAGATAACACAGGATCCACCATTCACAATAGACTGATCCTTCCTGTTCTGTAGAGATCACTTCTCAGCAGTCATCTCATTATCATCACAGGCAGGATTACAATGACAGGTAACCTATATATATATATATATATATATATATATATATATATATATATATATATATATATATATATATATATATATATATAGAGAGAGAGAGAGAGATTATATAATATATATATATATATAAACACAGGATTCATCGTTCATAATAGGTGATGTATACAGCTCCCTCCTCCCTGCACAATAGCCTCTACACAGGTCACAGCATGCCTAGAAACCACTCCCATAGAAATCAATGGGTTCCCTCCTATTTACAGGTTCCTATGGTCAATGTGGCTACTGTAAAGCATATCTCTAAATGCTGCTAACAGCAGCTCAGGCAAGATGGCGGCCCCTGTAATCATGTACAGAACATAGAATAAAAAAAAATCTACAATCAAAAAATAAAAACAGACCAGAAAAAAGATTGTTTTACTATCTGGTCATAATTATGAAAAAATATATAGGTGGTACATTCCCTTTAAGATTCCCATACCCATCAGATCAGTGACATATGGAACCTGTTTTGGTAAATAGTTGTCACCTCACTATATATATATATATATATATATAGTGTATCGATGGATCCCAGGGAAAACCTTTATTTTGAGAATGTTTTCCCTTGTCTTGGATCTTTTCCCTCTGTTGGTCTCTAAAAAAACAAAACAGGAAGGAGAACACATCGGGCAGGTACTAACCCTGCATTGGAAGGTGGACTGGCACACACCCTGAACCAGGGCTGGTGTTAAAAGTTATTTGATATGCTCCCCACATTTCATCCATAATATTTTTAGTTATTTCTGCCAGTATTTCTAACCCGAATAGGTCATGTATTCAATTAAATGGGGATAAGCTGCAATACCAGACACAGGCCATGGACAAGAGTGATGCTTTTCCTAAAAAAAAAAAGCAGCTCCTTTCTTTATAATCCAGGACAAACCTTTAATATCACAGAGATGTAAATGTAGACATGCCATAGGTGTTGACCCTATGGATAATCCTTAAAGCCTGACCTATGGGGGGGGGGGGACTTAGGAAATGGAGTTGAGAAACACTGATTTAAGCAACCTGAGCCCTTCTGCTGCTGTAAAGCTGCTCACTGCCAATGGAGATTCCTAGTTTTACTACAGCTAGAAAGCAATACATGACCTTCCGCTATCGTTGACCATGTATAATAACTTTGCAGCTCTACAACAGACTCCACTTGCAATGGAACCGATTTGACACTAAAGTGAAGGAGATGCCCCGTCGGGTATGGTCAGATGAGTAGGTCAGCCAACGTCCTACCACATCTGAAGGGGCCCTGCTCACAGATGACCTCTCATTAAGTATTATAGGGTTGTATTTTTAAGCTAGAATGAAGGGGAGAGTGCTGTATGGGAAATTATATGGATTTTTGGGGTGTCTCCGAGGTTCATTTGCGAAACCATGTAGCATATCTCACCTGTGAATTTAGCCACTGTGACATTTAGTAATCCAGATACATTTCAGTACCGGAGTGGAAGGGAACTCCGCTCCTTCTGCCAGAATACACTGGATCCAGTTCCTGTTTTACCTCTCACTTTTGCGCAATTTTATTTCTGATCACTGCGTCCTATAGTTTTGGCAGGACAATATAAACTACGAGGTGCCGCCGCTCAGTTATTTTCTGTATTAGGGTCTGACAGAGGTGGTCATTGCCTGTCGATAGTATTTAGATGATGGTTGGAGCACAGGCTCAGTTGATGTTACAGTCATAGGGATCCATTCTCCATTCTGTTCTTTGTTCGTTTGTTTTTCACCAACTATGGGAAAGGAAATGGATCCTATGACCGGACGAACTAATTATTATAATGCTAGTATAAACTAAGCATAACGGATCTCTGAAGAGCATTGGTCTCCAACCTATATCTCTCCAGCTTTTGCAAAAGTATAACTTACAGCATGCGCTGAGAGTTGTAGTTTTACTGCAGCCTGGACACCACTGCTGTAGAGAGGTCTTAAAGGGTCGAACAAGTGCCACCCTTGTCCTTGGGCTATATTTGGTACTGCATCTCAAACCTTATCACTTAAATCGGCCTAAACTGCAATACCAGATACAGCCTATGGGGAAGAGTGGCACTGTTCCTGGAAAATAAGCTGACTTTTTTTTTTTTTCTTATCTCGGACAATCCATTTAATGTATAGAACTTAGCTGATTATACAAAGGGAATGACAGCATGAAAATGAGTGTACCTTCCTTAGACTTTGGCTATACACACAACGGCTGGACTAACAAAGACGTGCATTGTGTAAAAGTAACTTTTGTACAATGGAAATGTTGTTTGACCTAAGCAATCGTGATTTCCATAGAGTTTTATGGACGCAGCAGAGTCAAGTTGCACAAACCTTGATGTGTCATTGTCACACACACTATGCGACAGTGTTAATGTATGGACAGCAGCATCACAAATAAAAGTTATTACATCACCAATCACGGTCTGATTTTCAATCTTCCAAAGACTATAAAGACCTGTATGGACCTTGATTTATGGCATCTAGGGAAATTCAGAACATGGAATTGACGGAGTAACACCCGATAGGGTAGTATAGACCTCACACTGCCTGTCTCGATCCATTTTTATTTATTTTTTATGCAAACTTAGATCTATGATTTGTTTTGTATTGTTCGTCAACCAATTCTGGTGAAACCGCTAATAGTTTTATTATAGTATTGAAAAATCACCATTCAATAGTATATTCACATTACGTGCATCTTCTTTTTGGTCAATGTCACAGAGGATGAGACTATAAGGCTGGGTTCACACGAGCACATTAACGTCCGTAATGGACGGACGTATTTCGGCCGGAAGTCCCGGACCGAACTCAGTGCAGGGAGCCGGGCTCCTAGCATCATACTTATGTACGATGCTAGGAGTCCCTGCCTCTCTGCAGGACAACTGTCCCGTACTGTAATCATGTTTTCAGTACAGGACAGTAGTTCCACGGAGAGGCAGGGACTCCTAGCATCGTACATAACTACGATGCTAGGAGCCCGGCTCCCTGCACTGAGTTCGGTCCGGGACTTCCGGCCGAAATACGTCCGTCCATTACGGACGTTAATGTGCTCGTGTGAACCCAGCCTAATGCTTCACGCCAGACACAATGGAAAATATTACATTCTTGTTTTATTGTACTTTTTTTCTTTTTTAAAGCGGAACTGTCTGATATTTATTCTCCCTATCTGAGGGCAGCACGCCACAAGCATAAGTTCTAAATACTCAATAACTACTTAAAATGACCTAATAGGTGACAGCACGTTGAAATCAGCGCCTGTCACTTCTTAATGCTGCCTTCAGACCTGGCAGCATAACTACCTGACCGTTCTACTAAGCCTTGGGCTAAGGACTCAAGTATACTTCAGTGATTTTTTTATTGGGCCATACACACTTCTGTTATTTTTGCGGGTCCGTGTGCCCGTTCCGCAAATTTTAGAATCCTATTCCTGTCTGTTTTTGTGGATCAGTCTCGGCCATTCTATTCATTGGTCCGTTAAAACTATGGACCGCATATGGAAGCCATCCGTGTGCGGTCCGTGTTTTGTGGATCCGTGATTTGTGGCCGTATAAAGGGCCACGAATGTGTGGTTGAGGTTGAAGTATGACATTTCTATAGCTGGCCATAAATTCAAACTCAGCTAACAATCCAAATTGAGGTTTTTACGTAAATAAGCTTTGGCCAACAGATTTTTTGCCATATGTTAAGTAGGCTTGCTGGCCAATGAGGAACAATCGTTTCCAAATAATAGCACTTTCTTAAAGAGAAGGGAATGTCAATTAATACCTTTTAGGGAAACTTTTATATGTATGAAGCCATCATTTGACCTGTTTGTGGATGTCGATTCAATGGCCAGACTAGACCGTAATGTCTATGGCCAGTATAAAGGGGATGTCTGGTTTAAAAAAAACTATTTTCAAATACCCTATTAAGGGATTTTGAGTTTAGGAAGGGAGTCCTCTGAGCGTCTTTCCCATCATGTCCATGCATTACATGGAGAGCCCATTTTTTTTTTTATGGGAAATATGTAATGCTTTATTTCACCTGTGGAGGCGCTGCAGGGATAACCAACTTGCTGTTGGTTCTCTGACAGATTGCAACTAATTGCTGGGGATCAATCTGTGATGAGCTTATTGTCGGGAGACTTATACCAAAAGGGAATTGTGCAAAGCAGACAACCATTTGTTCAGTCCTTTGTATGTCAATCATTGGTTAGGCGTTAATAGGCTATGGTTAGATCTCTACTCTAAGGTTAATAGGTAGAATCTAGGGTGAAGTTTGCAATGTGTTTTTGCTCAAGGTTAAGGGTTATTTTAGCCACGGAACAGTTTGCAAATTGAGATAACTTTGATGGTGTACATCAGGTGTTGTGTTGAAGTCCGTATTAAATAGGGCATCTCTTACACAGAGGAAGGAAATTACTCAAGAGAACCTCATGGGTGGGGTTAGGAAAGGAGGTAGGTCTATTTTCAGTTTAATTTGCATATTTATTACAGTAACCTGGAGTATACAAGTGCATTGGGATACAATCATCATTCTATTTTGTACACAGGTCAACTGCATTGCAAATGCAAAACTAACCTTTTTCCTTTAACTCGAATCCATTTCTTCTGGTTCCATCTAACTCGTACGGTCTCATCATAGTGAATAACACTTTTCAGACTGAATTTCCGCTCCGTAAAGCAGCGCTGAAAAAAACGCAAAATGTTTATACTTACCCCCTCTCTTCTGTGCGTAGTCCTGCGTCCTAAGATGACGTTACGGGCCGTGTGACCGATGCAGCCTGTGATTTGGCTGCAGCAGGCACATGGGATGAAACGTAATCCCTGGAGGCCGGACTGCAGGAAGTGCCAGGGAGTTCTGGGTAAGTATGATTTTTCTTTTCCTGAGTTGCAATTTATGCGGCGATTCCGCCGCAAATATCACAAAACTTGGCTTTCTGTTGTGGGTTTTGCATCCCCATTGAGTTCAATGGGTCCCTCTGCAGGCCGGATGAAGAACACAGAATTCTGGGTAAGTATACTTTTTTTTCCCGATTTGCGTTTTTTTTTTTTGTGGTGGAATCCCTGCTTTTTCTCTGCAAAAAAATGCAACATCTGTACACCAGTCTGTGATCGCTTCTATCTCTACACTGTGGAAGAAACCAGTACAGCACATCTTTATGCTCAACGTCCTTTAACATTTTGCTCATCAATAGGGCGGCACACGTCCACTTTAAGAAGGTTGTCTCCAGAATACTCCGGCTACATGCACACGCTGTGTATTTAGCTGCAGAAAATAAGCAGCAAAACCGCAAGAAACTTACAGGGGAAAAACACCAGAAGGTGCGTTTTTATAATGCATTTTTCAGTGCGGTTTTTACATTTAGATACGTAAATCACGGCGGGTTCATGCAGCGTGTTTGTGCCATTTTCCTCTGCACTAGGCAGATAGAATTCGCAAGCGGAAACACAATATAAAATCACCTGCTGCATATTTTAAAATCCGCACCGCAGGTCAATTCACGTGCGGGAAAATACCGCAGCGTGTACATGAGGTTTCCTGGAATCTCATTGTCTATGCTGTTACTATATTATGCTGCAGTTTTGCCACACGCAAATACGCGCTGCAAAACCGCATGTACCACGCATCGTGTGCATTGACCTTCAATGCCGCTGCTGAGGACTAGTTCATCCCTGCTGCTACTTAAGATATCATGTCTGTAAACCAGAACAAGTGGGTTGACAATGACATTGTCACAGTCTGGGGCCCCATGCCCACGACCATAAAAGCGCGGACCGTAACACAGGCCGCGGTTTTACGGACCCTTTCAGTTCTATTGGCCGCGGACACCTTTCCGTATCACTATGGATGGGTATCCGTGCAGAACTGTGCTGGGAATTAAGGAGCATGTCCGTTTTTTTGTGTTTTACGGGCCGTGATCCCATACTTTGTATGGGAGCACAGCCCGAAAATGCGGACGGCCGCCAGCAGACGACCGTGCCCGCAATCATGGGCCGCGATTACGGACATGTGCGTGGGGCCTAAAAGCCTATTGGATTTTGTATTATTGAACTTTGATGTGTTTCTGAAGAACATCATGTATAATATTTACCAAACGGAAGACCTAAAAGCCAACCATTCATACGATCAACAGCTATTTCTTCCATAAACAAAGCATATGACATGATGAAATGTGGTCCTTGAACTACAGCCAATGCTGGGAAAATATAGCATTAGATTCTGACCATTCATATGAATGTATACAGAGTCCCTCTCCGATCTGGCTCAAAGTGAGCTGTCCCGAGCATTCCTTCTATGTCCGTAGGCCAGGGGTCAGAAAGCTGTGGCATGTGGGGCATGGTTTTCTGGCACACTTTTCTCCCGGTGTCCTTCGTCCGTGCATGCTCGGCGTTGCTGAGCACAGGGAGAGAGAGAGCGGCGCTTTATTATGAGATTGGCAGCGCTAAACACCAGGAGAGAGAGGTGCTTCATTGTGTCTGTCTCTGCTGAACACTTGGCTAGCACACAGTGCAGCACTGCTCCCCTGGTGATCAGCGTCGCCAAGCGCATAATGCAGCGCTGCTCCCTCCTGGCGAACAGCGCCGCAAGGACGGAGTTCAGTAACCACTCTGTAAGAGAAAAAGTTAGCAAAAGTTGTCAGCTCCCTCTCCTATGTGCAAGCTAAGCTGGTGTTCAATAGCTGTGGTCTCCTATATGCACCCCCCAAATCTGGTGCTCAGTAGTCGCTTTCTTCTGTGTGCAACGCCCCCAAGCTGGTGTTCATTAGCCGTGGTCTTACCTATGTGCACCCCCCCAAAAGCTGGTGTTCAGTAGCTGCAGTCTCTCCTATATGAACCTCCAAGCTCATGTTCAGTATTCGCAATCTCTCCTGTATGCAGCGCCCCCAAGCTGGTATTCAGTTGCCGCGGTCTCCCCTTTGTACAGTTTCCCCCAAGCTGGTGTTCAGTAGCTGCAGTCCCTCCTATGTGCGACTACCGCCCCCAGTTCATGTTCAGTAGCCGCGGCTCTCCTACGTTCTCCCTTCCTCAGCTGATGCTCAGTAGCCTCGTATACACCACAGAGATCATTTGCAAGGAAAGCCAGGGACAAGGGTGAAATGTAAGTTTAATTAACTGATTGATTTGGTTTATGTCACATACGTGGTAACAGTTTGTCTTATATGACTTGCGTTTGCATGGCATATAGAGTACTTTATCATTGATTATTTATTTTTATTTTTTTTAGTCTGCACGCCATACGAAAAAAGTTGCCTACCCCTGCAGTTGCCTGTCTTTGCGACAAACCCTTTGAAAACTTCTTGATCTGTAGAATATTTGTTTTTCAAGATACATAGACCAAAGTTGCTTCAATATATCACTAATAGCAGTTAGAAAACCTATAGTATTGATTTTCTCCCTGGTCTAAATAGAAACCACAGACAGGCCTATAACAGGAATTTTATTATAGTGCCAAATATTAATATTTCCATTTGGTAAACAAGTGAAAACAAAAAGAAAAAAGTGTGCCTTTATAAAAGATAAAAGGCAGAATTGTGGAAGTGGCTCAAACGATGGTCATTATAAAATGTTAATTACAACCAGGATTGGAAACTCTGCCCATAAATACAATAGCGTTGATTGCAACTTCTCGAATGAAGACCAGGAAGGGTCTGTTGGCTCTAAATGTGATCCTTTTTGGGCTGAATGAGCGTCCAGCCACTAAAACAGCACTTGCTGCTGCAGCCTCACTGCCTTCTTCATTGACCTGAAGAGAAAGACATTTCATTATTGTTTCCATAGTTAGACATAGTTCCCAATTATAACTTAAAGGGGCTCTGTCACCACATTATAAGTGTCCTATCTCCTATATAAGGAGATCGGTGCTATAATGTAGGTGACAGTAATGCTTTTTATTTTAAAAAAATATCTATTTTCACCACTTTATTAGCGATTTTAGATTTATGCTAACGAGTTGCTTAATGCCCAAGTGGGCGTGTTTTTACTTTAGACCAAGTGGGCGTTGTACAGGGGAGTGTATGACGCTGACCAATCAGGGTCATGCACTCCTCTCCATTCATTTACTCAGCGCATAGTGTTCCTGCTAGATCACTATGTGCTGTCTTATACTAACACATTAACAATACTGAAGTGTTTAGTCAGTGAATAGACATTCCACGGGATGTCTATTCACAATCTCTGCACTTCGTTACTGTTTCTATGGTAGTTACAGCAGAGGAAGCGTAATCTCGTTGTAACCTGTCATTTACAGCGAGATCTCGCGAGATCACGCTTCCTCTGCTGTAACTACAACAGACAGAGTAACGAAGTGCAGAGATTGTGAATAGACATCCCGTGGAGTGTCTATTCACTGTCTAAACACTTCAGTATTGTTAATGTGTTAGTATAAGACAGCACATAAGGATCTAGCAGGATCCCTATGCGCTGAGTAAATGAATGGAGAGGAGTGCATGACGCTGATTGGTCACTGATTGGTCAGCGTCATACACTCCTCTGTACAACGCCCACTTAGTCTAAAGTAAAAATACGCCCACTTGGGCATTAAGCAACTCATTAGCATAAATCTAAAATCGCTAATAAAGTGGTAACAATAGATTGTTTTTTTTTAAATAAAAAGCACTGCTGTCACCTACATTATAGCGCCGATCTCCTTATGTAGGAGATAGGGCACTTATAATGTGGTGACCTAGTATTCAAGCTAAATTTTCTGCCCTAGGTAATAGCAGCATATTACAAGGACAGGTCCGTTCTCCTATTGGCCGAAAGAGCACAGAAAATATTGTGCGATTTGGCTAATAGGAGCGATCAAAGAATACACCGAATTCAGTCATGAGTAGATTGCTCCACCTGCCTCCCCCCGCCCTCCTCACAATGAAGGACTGCTGTGTATCTGTATACACAGCAGCCTATTAATCACCCTCCTAGAAGGGCGGGGGAAGTGCTCTCATGAAGATACTGGACTCATAACTAGGAGTCCGATGCATTCCTTGATTGTTCCTCTTAGACAAGTGGAATGGCCGTTTTGGCTAATAGGAGTACTAACCTGTCGCTGTAATATGCTTCTCTTACCTAAGGCAGCCTATTCAGCCTGCAAATCCACTTTTAATTGTAGTATAGGAAATCCTGGTTATTAAGCAAAAGCCTTGTACTCAGAAACCTGAAAGGGAATGTATCTTCTAAAAATGACATCTTATTTAAATCAGGTTTTTATTATAAATATGTTTTTTCAACATTTGTGGTTTTTTTTAAATTTCATTTGGCTATCCTCAATCTTGATATATTCCAGTATTTACACTGGTCACTAGAGCAGTCCCAATAAGCTGATGCCTCCTGTTTTATGTAGTTCACTTCTCAACTTTGCTGTATAGACTGGGACAGCATGAGCAGAGTATGCTCGTTATCATTAGGCCCCATGCACACAACAGTATTTTTCATCAGTAATTACAGACAGTAATTACTGACAGTAATTACGGACCCATTCATTTCTATTGGCCACAGATACCGGTCAGTATTTTTACTGATGGGTGTCAGTGCTGAAAAAATTACTGAACCGGTCCTATTCTTGTCAGTAATTACGGCAAGGACTCTCCTATAGAAGTCTATGGGAGCTTCCGTAAATACAGACGGCTACTGATGTGCAATCGTAAACCGTCCGTATTTACGGAAGCATTGCTAGGCAACATGTTGATGACATCATTTGCAACTTTCTTCTTTTTGTACGGATCCGTATATACGGATGGAATACGGATGCAATACAGACCATATTTACGGAGACCCTTCCGTTTATACAGATGAAATACGGAGCCGTCTTTATGGACAGTATTTTGGGGTAGATGAAAATACTGTTGTGTACATGGGGCCTTAGAGCGTGGAAAACACTATATTCAGAAATAAGGTTCTGTATGCATCTTCCCTGTCACTCCCTGGTCTCTGGGTAGGAGGTTGTGCTCCATCACTTCCTGGTGAATGTAGAATCTGTGTTATTTCTCTGTCAACTTTCAATCATTGCAGCTGCCAGAAGAATGTATCAAATATGGCCGCCGCAGGGAAGAAATGAAAATATACAATAAATAGCTACAACATTTACAAAGGAAGAAAAACACATTATTTATCTTCTATAAACTTAGATCTAAATAATGAATGTAAAATTAAATACATAAGACGTTCCCTTTAAAGAGCGATCATTGTCTTCCAGGAGCCAGGCTTGCACTCCAACGTAACACAAACAGGCCATAAAAAAGCCATAATGAGGATAACTCCACCAAATAGGAAGCATTTAAATCAAGCGCAGAATTATACAGTATTATCAGGTGGGCAGTGAGGGGCTCAGTGGTCAGCCCTACAGAACTGGATAAGTCATCCCTATTAGGGTATGTTGACACGTAACGTAAACACTGCAGAATTTTTGACCGGATTTTCTATGCAGAAATTTCGCAGTGTATTACAGTGGCAGCAAAGTGGATGAGATTTGAACAACTCTCATCCACACGCTAGGTAAAATAAATGTGCAAAAAAGATGTGTGGAAATTGACCTGCAGTACGGATTCTCAATCTGAAGCATGTCAATTTCTCCTGCAAAAATGCTACAGAATTTCCGCACAGAAAATCTGGTCAGAAACGCTGCAGTGTTTACGCAGTGTGAACATACCCTTATAATCTATACAGTCATAAAGTACTATAGGCCCCACTTATGAGTACTGTATTTCCGGCATCGTTTATCTTCCACCTGTAGTATCTTACCTCTAAAAATGCTTTGTGAAATGCATCTGATACATACAGGTCCGATCTTCCACTGGAAACAATCCCTACAAGAAAGGAAAATAATTAAATATGTTATCATTTAAAAAAATACAATTTATAGTTTACAAGAAAAAAAAATGAAATTTAAAAACACAGCTGCCCGCCACACCGTGAATACAGCAGTGCCAGCCACACCGTCAGTGATCAGTGCAGGAAAAAAAGAACGGAGCTGCCGTCTGAAGGCTCTCAGATCTCTGCATGAGAAGGTCACGGCTGTCCTTTGAGAGCCAAGTCTCTCAATTATTCAGGACACAGACAAGCGTGTCTTTGTCCTGATGGTTGGGGTCCACACAGAATGGCACTGCGGGCCACAGGTTGTGCACCTTTGGTCTATAACCACACTGCAGACGTTACAGACGAGTGCCTACCATTGATAAGGATAAGGGGGGGGGGGGTAGATAAAATGGACTTTGTACCAACATAGAAATCAATGGCCAGTAGGAAAAAACCAGCGAAGCAGAATTACCATGGTGTGCAGATACTGCAACACATCTGTAGCTCCAAATTGGCGCTTATCCATAATATTGCATTTGGGATAATCCCAAATCAGGAGGCAGTTGTCCTGGCTGTATGGCAGAATCATATCCCATTGCATATCGAAGCTACCGGCGGCTTAAGTGACCAAAATCCTATGAAGTATATTCATTCAGTAGGAGAGACATGAACTGCTTTGATCAGATTGTTCATGAGGGTGACAAGGACACCAACAAACAAGTTACCTGGGAGCCGTGCAGCATGTGGGTCAAACAGGTCCACCAGACCCAACTTCTCCAACTTCTCTTTAACACTAAAATTGTCATCAATCCTGAAGCGGGGAAGATGCAAGGATAACTGGACTTCTTGAGCTTTGTTCAACCAGTTTGAGAATTTCTCCAAGGACAGTGCCTGCTCCACTATTTCTAGTGGTGTACCTTCTGATGGCAGAACCAACACCATTGAGATATCATCACCTTTATAAGGCAATTCAAGAACCTGGACCTCATCAACCTTAAAGGCACCATAGCGGAACTTGCCATCCTGATACATAGTTGGGACATCACAGGCCTCATCTCTGCCTGGGACATGGAATTCTGCTTTTTCTGTATTGATAGCGTCAAACTTTGACTTCCACAAGCCCTGGAAATAATAATAGCATCAAATAAAAGGCATATATATTTTTAATTTATTTTTTTATGCATCACAACAAAAATTTAATTTGTAAAATAGAAGTTTGTAAGTGCTTTCAGATTCTGTAAAGTGCCTTATTAGGAATTAAACTGTACAGTGGCACATAATGCATCACTTGTGACTAGTGAATGGGAACGCAATGGTCCTGGTCTCGGCACCGGAACTTGTATCCTCAATCCCACACTAGGCACCCGAACCTATGGAAAGGCAACTGCACAGGAGCAGTTACATTCCCTGGTTTATTGGTTGAGCAGTGTAAGACCTCATGTACACGACCGTGTTCGGTCCGTGATATATGGATCGCATGGTGGCCGCATTTCCCAGACCAAACACAGTCCAGGGAGCCGGGCTCCTAGCATCATAGGTATGTATGACGCTAGGTGTTCCTGTCTCCCTGCGGGAATACTGTCCCGCATCCATGATGCGGTTGCTAGATCCGTTGTATGAATGATACCACCAACGTCTGCCAAACCCCCGATTGATTTATAATAGCATCTGGTTTCCATAGTTTTGACAGGAAGAATAGCGCTGCATGCAGCGAAAATGTTATAACAATAACATTTTATGTCATTTCGCACCTTGAAGTAGATGACATTCACCAGTACGAGGATGGTATCTTCTGTGATGGCACCTTCAGGGATCACATTAGTGATTTTCTTCTCTGTTTTATTGGCCACCCAATTATTGATGATTTCACGAGAATCTTCAGCCTTCTCCTAAAACACCAAAAAATAATCATTAGAGGGGTTTTCCCACAAAACACATGTACCCCCTGTAGATCGCATGTACCCCCTGTGATCGCAGGGAATGCGACCGCTGGCACCTCCTGCGATGAGGAGAACAGGGGACCGAAAGTCCGCCGAAGTGTTCTATGAATGGAGCGCTGGTCGAGTATGCGCACCAGCGCTCCATTCTCATGGTACACTTTGGAAGACTTTGGTCCCCCATTCTCCTCATCGCTGGGGATTCCAGCTGTCGTACCCTCCAGCGATCACATGTATCCTCTGTTTTGTGGATAGGGGATACATGTGTTTTGTGGGGAAACCTCTTTAAATATTAGAAAATTATGAAATAATGATAAACCCCAGAGCGGTTTTCAAGACAATGGTGTTGAAACATCTTTATGTCTTATGAAATATAGTAAAAAAGTTATTTAAAAAAGTTGAATAATCACAATTGCTTTTAATTGTATTTATGAGAGAGACATTTTGATTTTGCATAGTAACTCTACGCACCTTGAAGTTTAGAGGCCATAGTTTAGCTCCATAAACGGCTTCGCTGATATCTTGATATGTCTCATTGAAGGTCAAAGACTTTTCTCCAAAAAGCCGATTGGTTGATACCAGTTCTGATGACTTGTTAGCTTTCCGGTAAAGTCGACAGTTCAATTTGGCAAAGAAGAAATGGATTTGATCAGAGGCCTTTTCAGAAACTTGATCAAAGTGAAAAACCTTTTTTTAGGAAGTAACGGTATGAACATTATTATTTCCATAACGGAGTATAAGCCTGAAATAAATGTATCAGCTTATGCTTAATAAGAGAGGCCGGTTGACAGCAACTTTCCACAATATTACCAGAGAAACCTCTGATGGAACCAGGCTGGCACACAATAATTGGCCTTAAAGGTCCAGCAACCCCATTTGCAGCCTATCTCTTGCCACTAGGGTTATTTTCTTTTGGGTTGATTCACACATAACCTATTAGACCTGATGATATGTTTCATGCGTGCAATTATAACAAAGTTCTGTATTGATGGAGGGTGGGCCCTCAGAATCCAGATCCCTTTTAGTTCAGCCATGTATTTTATGCAGTATATATGCAGAACAGTTGATGTCAAGCAGTATCTTTAGAAACTAAATGATTGAAGGGAGTAAAATTAACAACAAAAAAATCACATTCGGTTTTTATTATAAACATGTTTTTTAAATGTTGGTGGTGTTTTTTGTTTGTATATTATTTTTATATGGCTTGAAATAGTCAGGATTTTTTTCACTAGCCACTGGGGCATATGCAATATGCGGATATTCCCGATTTTCTGCAGCTCACTTTTCAGTTTTGCTGTGTAGACTGGGACAGAGCCTTCAGAGTCATCTTATCATTTGAGGGCAGATTACAGCTCTATGGTACTGCTGCAGGCCTAGATAAGACTGGACAGCAACACTATACACACTGATAAGGCTCTGTAACGCAACTCCCCATCTACTCCTTGGTCTCTGGGGGAGACGGCTATACGCTATATGCTTCTGTCAAGTGTATTAGTCTATTGACACTTTCCTGACCATTAACTGACATACATTGCAGCTGCCATAAAGCACATACACCCTTCTACACTGTCTAAACAGGCAATACAAAAAGTATTCGTGTGCCTCCAATTTCAAAGGTCTCAAATTAGGGTTTATCCTCCATAAGAGGCAATATTCTCAATAGGTCTAGAAAGAAAATTTTGCAGTCCTACAGTGTAAGAACTTTGTAACTTTAGGACTGACACTAACATTTATGTACTCACCTCCATAAGCTGTTTTAAGGTGTTATCACAAGCCCCAAGCTTTGCCATGGTGAAGGCCTGGGAGATGCTAAGAGGTGACATAAAGATGTTCTCTGCATTGGTCTTAGAGTCAGCTACAATTTTGAAAAAGTCCATAGCAAACCTGGAATTTGCCTTGGAGAGTTCCCAGATTCTAGGATTGGTATTCTCAGGGATCTTCTCTGGAGGAGAGGCCTCCTTCTCCGTTTGTTCCTCCATTTCTACCACTTCTTTTCGATAAATGCACATGGGATTCAGAGGAATGTCTTTGGGTTTAGCAGTGCAAATGTCAGGATATTGGGCATGGGATGAAACCAAGCCCAAAAGACTTAAGAGTAATGCTGGGAGGAGATGCATACCTACAACAGATGTCAGAAGGCAGGACATGAAAACATAATTTGCCTGATGTTTTTGAAATACAATGTAATAAGAAAAAATTCACTTATGGAACTCCATTTATTAGATTTTCCTGACTTACAGAAAATTCCAATCAGGAAAGAAAAATGAAAATAAAGCATATTTGTTCTTATATGACCAGTGCCTTCAAACTTTCTCCCAAGCTGCAGTGAGAATTGGAAAACACTTTTTATACTTGTAGATAGCACTGTACACAACCCCAAAGCCACATAAACAAAGTCCAACCATATTAAAAACTGTTCTTCTTTGATAAGAACGAACTGTATACTTACTAGACCCTGCCAATAAATCCTTATACCTGATACAACTGCGGGACTTTTGAATTTGTTTGCTTTAGACAATCCCTTTTTGATACAATGGATCCCTCGCTGCAAGACCCCCAGCTATCAGGGAGCTTGGCACCAAGTGTTCCCTTTTCCTGCAACACCACCGCAGGTCTTAAAGGGAACCTGTCACCAGCATTTTAGCTATAAAGCCAGCAATACCTGGTGAAAGTGGGTGAAAAATCATTGTCATGTAAGCTATAAATATGTTCTAAGTAAGCTCTGTAGCTTTAGTATTCCAGTTTTCAGTGGTCCCACGCCGTATGCAAATGAGCAGAAAAGAGTCAAATCTTCATCTGAAAAGAGTCAGGTTTTCATTCCTCCAGCATCTCAGAGTGGACTTCACCTCCTTCTTATTGATTGACAGTTTCTTAGCCAGTCAGGGCCGGACAGGAGGTGGCAGTGGGCGTGGTTAAGAAGCTGCATCCCAGAGGGAAAAATAATTCCCATAAAAGGCGGGAAAAGTTTAAACGACTATATTTACCGACAGAGGAGGACTTCAGGAAAGAAGAGAACAGGAACGAACTCTGGACAGCTGCGGCCATTGAGGGGTCAGGTGAGTTTAACAGGTAAGATGTTGATGACAGGATCCCTTTAATTTATGGCATCAGCATCTACCATCTAGCTAATAAAAAAACATATCTCAGGTTAAAACATTGCCCAAAAAAAATCAGAAGGTTCATCCAACTTCTAATGATCTGGTTATCAGATAGTACAAGGAGATACCTTCATATCCATAGGTTACCATGTGATCTGAGGGCCTGATGTAGCTCCATCCTGCCAGGGAACATAAGGATTCTTAGATCCTCTAGGCCTTAGAATTTTGGTGGCTTGTATTCTGGTTTTGACACAGTATAAATAGCAATTTATTGAACGAGCAGCATCTGATCCATCTCCTTTCTTAGGTCAAGATCAGTTTGATATTTTAGTACTCTGTCGTCCAAACCAATAATTTTATAATGTGTTCTTTGCCAGTAAGATCTGTTGGAAGCATAAAGTAATTCCTAATGTCCCTATACAGTAAGTTAATCTCCCTGCTTTATTGGTTACTTTTATAAATAATAAAAACAAAAAGCTTGACATCTCATGTGTGTCTTGTAAATTATAAAAGGCATAAGTGAGGACAACTAAGGGTATGTTCACACGGCCTATTTACGGACGTAATTCGGGCGTTTTTGCCCCGAATTACGTCCGAAAATAGCGCCGAAAATAGCGCTGACAAACATCTGCCCATTGAAAGCAATGGGCAGACGTTTGTCTGTTCACACGAGGCGTAATTTACGCGCCGCTGTCAAATGACGGCGCGTAAATAGACGCCCGCGTCAAAGAAGTGACCTGTCACTTCTTTGGCCGTAATTGGAGCCGTTATTCATTGACTCCAATGAATAGCAGCGCTAATTACGGCCGTAATGGACGCGGCGTTCAAGCGCCTGCACATGCCGGTACGGCTGAAATTACGGTAATGTTTTCAGGCTGAAACATCCCCGTAATTTCAGCCGTAACAGACGCCCTCGTGTGAACATACCCTAACACTTGGATTGGAGTCCTAGATTTTTGCTAGAACTTTGCTGTAAGCTACATAGTAACATAACACAATAAGAAATAAAGACATAAGGCCATCTATCCCAATCTATTATCGTGCAGTGTTGATCCAGAGGAAGGCAAGACAACCCAAATGGAGTCGCTATTAATTTTCCTCATGGAGGGAGAAAGATTCCTTCTGGACTGTAAATATGGCAATTGGAATAAATCCCTGTATCAACAACCCATCTCCAGTTATCTAGTACATATAACGTATAATTTTATTAATGTATACCCCCCCCCAAATGGCGCCGTACAAATAAACACACAAAACATTCAGACCTAAGCGACCTAGTAAAACTCCAGCGTTACAATTGACTGACCCGACTGATTGCGGCAGCCCACGAAGTGGGCTGGAGGACACCTGCCCCGACCCACCCAACTCTGTGGCCTAACACAAATGCCTCCGCTGGCTACTTAAGGTGTTTACCTTCACTGCCCTCCCCTTGCCAGTAGTCATTGTTCATCTTCCACCAAACTTTGTAAATGCCAAAATCTGTCTGACCAGGGACCTGCCTCACAGTCTGTATCCCCCCCACTGAAACCCTGCGATAATGCCTGTAATTTACTCACCATGGCCCATAACTATCGACTCCATGCATATGAAGTGCATCAGAATGTAACCATTGGATCATAGTTAAACATTGTTAGGCCCTGTACACATCAGCGTTAACCTGACGGAACCCCTCAATGGAAAGGCAAATGGTGATCAATTGAGATCAATGGTGATGCAAACGGAAAGCTAAGGTTTCCGTTTGCCTTTTTCCGTTGAGGGGTAAACCAGACAGAAGCCTCCGACGGAACCCCTCAACGGAAGGGCAATGCTGATGTGAACAGGGCCTAATACATTATCTCTACGATAAGGTCAGCTTAATACATTATCTCTATGATAAGCCCCAAAGAGAAACATATATGACATACGGTTGAATATCAGTGGATACAGCAACAATTTAACATATAAGCTTATTTAGATCCCTATAAGTAGACAATATTATTTCTACCAACACCTTCTACACTGTGACATATGCATTATACAAAAACCAGAAGGGACCACTTATAGCTAGAGATCGGAATTGTATTCCTTTATTGAGTTCACATGGGTCATTTCCAAAGGTCTAAAGTCCACTATAGATAATGTCCAATACGTGCAAGTGAAGACCAAACACTCCTAACTCCACATGTACAAATAAGCTGAGCTTTCTCATTCTGTACTTCTACCGTCCTGCAGTGCCCTTGCAAAGTCCAAAAACATACGGGCAGGTAAGTTGACTTTGCATGAGAATGGATTAGGTAGCAGCTCTGTGTAGTAACACAAATTATAAGTAACTACTATATTCTTTTCTATACATAAGGAGCGCACGTTAAACCCCCACTCATCCAACACAAATAGCCACACAACAACAGTATTATGGCAAATAAATTTGTGGCACTAGCCACTCTTTATTTAAACATATTATACAGCTCAGTTGGGTGAACCCGACCGATTGCAGCACCTCACGTATTGGGCTGGGGCCCGCCTGCCCCGGCCCTCCCAAAGACTAGGAGCCAGAGGTGCACTTCCACTGGCTCCCCCTGAGCAACCTCTGGCTACCATGACCAACCTTCGCAGTTGCCCACATCCGTCCGAATCAGGGACCAGCCGTCTAGCTTGTGTCCCGAATCGGGAACCAGCCATCTAGCTTGTGTCCCGAATCGGGGACCAGCTGTCTAGCTTGTGTCCCCGAACCGGGGACCAGCCGTCCAGCTTGTGTGTCCCCCCCCCCCCCCCCCCACAGACGAGAAACCCCGCCTTATAATACAAAACATTACAACAAAACTTATAATAAGGGCTGGGTGGGTGGGTCTTGATTTTCCCTGTAAACAGAAACAAAATTAGCCTGCTCTCCTTCACATTCCTCCTACACTAATCCCCTTACCCAATTAACTTTACTCCCTCCCCAATTTCCTCACCCAATTGCCTTACACCTACCTTCTGGTCTAAAACCATCCCCTATTTTTCCTTTACCTCCCCCTTAGACTACCTGACACCACAAGCCATGAGGCCAGCTCCATTTTGGACAAAGTAAAAAACCTGCATTATCTCTATTCCTACCAGACTGTCTAAGGTTCCCTACAACAACCCCTTTCTTCCTGGGGGCCACATGACCCTCCTTATGGGCATTTTGCCCGTTCATCATTCTTTATCATTGATTCTGAATTACCTCTCAGCTCCTCCGTTTGAACCTATTGAAAATGTGGGCATAAAATTTCTTGCCTACAAAACACTATATCTGAGTGCTATATCTTTTGCAAGAAGAATTAGTGAACTTCAAGCGCTATCCTATAAAGAGCCATATTTGAAAATTCTCTCAGACTGTCATTTTGAGAACTATGCTAGGTATTTTACCTCAAGTCGCTTCTGTCAGCAATATCAATTCAGAAATTATCTTGCCAGTTTTTTCTACCTTTACAACTACAACCCCTTTCTCCCTGGGGGCCACATGACCCTCCTTATGGTTCCTTATGGGTATTTTGAGCGTTCGTCACTCTTTCTATAAGTGAAAAATGCTCTTAAGTTTCCCTGAAAGTCCCTAGGTTTAAATAATTGTTTTGGAAATGACCCTATTTTTCCATATTAGCAAATTGTACAGCACCATTTATCTTGTATATATCTAAGGATATACTTAGTAATTTGTCTTATTCCCCAGGTTCCATGTGTAAATATGCACTGAAAATGATCCATATAACATTATAACCAAGTTGTGTATTCAGGCTGTGATAAGAAAAATTGTAATGTATAGCGAAAAACAGTGTGACCATCAGTGAGTATAATCAGTACAGCGCTCTAGAATATGTGGTCACTTCATATACACTATATGGACAAAAGTATTGGGATACACCTCTTAATCATTCAATTCAGGTGTTTTTTTCAGTCCCATTGCCACAAGTGTGTAAAATCCAGCACCGAGCCATGCAGTCGCCTTACAAACATTTGTGAAAAAATGGGTCATGGTTAAGAGATCATTGAATTCCAGCGTGGTCCTCTAATAAGGTGCTACCATTGTAACAGTCAGTTTGTGAACTTTCTTCCCTCCTAGATATTCTACGATCAACTGTGAGTGGTATTACTGCAAAGTCAAAGCGTTTAAAGGGAATGTGTCGCTAGAAATATATATTTTTTTCAGTTAAACAATTATTATTTAAGTGATTACACATTGTTTTAATTTTTTCACAAGTCAGGAAATATTATAAATTAGATTCTAATTTATAACATTTCCATGTGCTGGGCACTAGAGGGAGCAGTTCCCAAAATTGCAGCATGGTCAATGTGGTAAAGCAAACTCATTGCTTTATGCTGCAAATTTGGGGTAGACACACTCGATCTAGTGTCCTCACACAATCCCCCCCTCCCTTATTCTGGCTAGTGCCAGGAGAAGGAGGGGTTTGAATATTCAAACCTCCTACACTGTGTGCCGCCATTTTCTGAGCGTCTGCACAGTGTAGGAGGATTAAATACAGTGCCAAGCAGACAGTATAACACTAACATACACGAACATAATACACACATCACATACACAAACATAAATTACCTGCTCCTGCCGCCTCCGCTCCTATTCCTTTCGTCTTCGCTTCCTTGAACATATGACTGGAAGCCACAGCCGGATGTAGTCATCTTAGGCTGGGTTCACATGAGCACATTAACGTCCGTAATGGACGGACGTATTTCGGGCGGAAGTCCCGGACCGAACTCAGTGCAGGGAGCCGGGCTCCTAGCATCATAGTTATGTACGATGCTAGGAGTCCCTGCCTCTCAGTGGAACTACTGTCCCGTACTGAAAACATGATTACATACGGGACAGTTGTCCTGAAGCGAGGCAGGGACTCCTAGCGTCGTACATAACTATGATGCTAGGAGCACAGCTCCCTGCAATGAGTTCGGTCCAGGACTTCCGCCCAAAATACGTCCTTCCATTACGGACGTTAAAGTGCTCTTGTGAACCGAGCCTAACTGTCCAGCAGCGGCTTCCGGTCCACAAGAAAATGGCGCCGGATTTCACTCTGCTAACGAGCTTCGTTTTGGTCTGTGTGAGAGCGGCGCCTGCACCGTTCCCACACAGACGGCGTACGCTGCAAAGAATGGAACGGCTCCCGTTCGCATTCACTATGGGGATGTATATGCCGTATTCCATCTCTGTATGTGTCGTTAATCGACACATACAGAGATGAAAAAAAAAATGGCAGCCCCCATAGTGAAGTAAAAGTAAGAACAAAGTAAAAAGTAGAACACAAGAACACAAATAATTAAAATTTATTTTAATATCATACTAAAAGCAATTGGATAAAAAGAAAAAAAAATCATGACACCTTCCCTTTAAGAACCACAGTAAATTAGCCAAGAAGTGCAGAACACATAAACTTAGAGCAGGTTACCGAGTGCGGAGGCGCATAATGCATAAAAGCCACCAACGCTTTGCTGACTCAACTTCAGTTACAACCCTCCTCTGGCATTAACATCCGCACAAAAACTGTGCATTGGGGGCTTCACGGCATGGGGGCTGAGCAGCTGCATGCCAGCCTTACATCACCAAGCACAATTCCAAGCGTCGGATGGAGAGGTGTAAAGCTCTGGAGCAGTGGAAACGTGTTCTGTGGAGAGATCAATCACGCTTCAGTCTGATGGATGAGTCTGGGTTCGGTGAATGCCAGGAGAATGTTACCTGCCTGACTGCATTGTGCCAGCTGTAAAGTTTGGTGGAGAAGGGATCGTGCTATTGGGCTGTTTTTTTAGAGAATTGCCTAAGCCCCTTAGTCCAGTGAAGGGAAATCGTAATGCTTCAGGACACCAAGACATTTTGGACAATTGTAGCCTCCAACTTTGTCTGCATTGTGCCAACTGTAAAGTTTGGTGGACGAGAAATAATGCTACAGGGTTGTTTTTCAGGGGTCCATAAGTAAGGTCCATAAAGGCATGGTTGGGTGAGTTTGGTGTGGAAGAACTTGACCGGCCCGCATTGAGTTTTGACCTTAATCCTATCAAACACCTTTGGGATGAACTAGAACAGAGATTGTGAGCCAGGTCCTCTCCTCCAACATCAGTGTCTGACTTCATTAATGCTCTTCTGAATGAATGGGCAAAAATTCCCAGAGACGAACACCAAAATTTTATATAAAGCCTTCCCAGAAGAGTGGAAGCGGTTTTATAAGCAAATGGGGGCAAGCTCCATATTAATGCCTATGGATTTCGTTTGGGATGTCATAAAAGCTCCCATAGGTGTGTTGTATGTGTCCCAATACTTCTGTCCATATAGTATATAACGGGTAGTAAGGTATAGCAATATTTACACTTCAAAATGCATCAGTAAAACAATTAAATTGTGGTGTGGGCAATGATATATAAATTCCATTGATGGTCTTCAAAAAGTGCAATCTTACAGCCATTCATCATGCAGCCAATATAATCACGTTGGTGTAATTTAGGCTAGTTTCATACAGTCATATTATGGCATTATGAAGCCTTTAGGAGTGTATAGAGGTGTAAATATGGAGGTCTGGTAGGGCATGTTGTCAAGTGCTTGTTGCCGGAGGGCACCAACAAGCCACTCTTTCTTGGCTAGGGTATTTGGAAATCAACTTGAGCAGCGAACTGAATTTTTTGCCAGGTGAAGTAAAGTCTAGTTAGGCTGGGTTCACACGACCTATTTTCAGGCGTAAACGAGGCGTATTATGCCTCGTTTTACGTCTTAAAATAGGGCTACAATACGTCGGCAAACATCTGCCCATTCATTTGAATGGGTTTGCCGACGTACTGTGCCGACAACCTGTCATTTACGCGTCGTCGTTTGACAGCTGTCAAGCGACGACGCGTAAATTGACTTCCTCGGCAAAGAAGTGCAGGACACTTCTTTGAAACGTAATTTGAGCCGTTTTTCATTGAAGTCAATGAAGAGCAGCTCAAGATTACAGGCGTCAAAGACGCCTCGCATAATACGAGGAGCAGAATTTACGTCTGAAACGACACAGCTGTTTTCTCCTGAAAACGGTCTGTCTTTTCAGATGTAAAAGCCTCTCATCGTGTGCACATACCCTTACGCTTCTCAAGAAACCAGCCTTACCTAAAAAAAAAATAGGTAGATTATCAAGCAAGATCTTTCTCAAGATCTCTCACTCTTGTTCTGATTCAACTGACTGAGTACTTTCTGAAACACTGGAAACCTTTTGTTGTGGGACAGATTTTCCCATAATTCATAATTTATTTGCAAAATGTATAATCCAAGCAATTCAACATAGGTCTCCCATACAGACAACGTGGAATGCGCCAGATGTCTTGTGTTTTAGGCACTTCTACTAGACCCCTACTTCAACAGTTTTAAAGAGTGGTCTAGAATAGGGTGCTTGGCTAAGAGGTGTAAAATGCATCAAATTTACCGTGCTGTTTGCACCTTTCAAAAAATTGGAGCAATTCGTGCCATTTTCGACAACTAGTGAATTTCTACACCCTGCTATTGATACATTTTTTACAGTTACGGACATATCTAGTGCTGAAGGTGTCCTGGCACTTTAGAGAATACAGGACAAAATGAAGATTGAGGGTCTTAAGAATGAAGAACTCAACCGATTATTATTCTCAAAGAGGGGAATAAAGTGTAACCCTTTAATTGTATATAACAAACATTATGATTAACAAAAACAACATAAAAGTAATCGGGAACCTAAAGGCCTTGTTAAAAAAAAAAAAACAGTCTTACCTAGTCCTGGTTCTTCTGCAACTGTCTTTGTGATATGGAAGGTACAATACCCAATGTTTCCCCACAGTACAGGTACTGAATGTCCCACTCCCCCAGGGTCAGGAGGCACAAGGACGCCAGGTGAAAGGTGCATGACCAGCCAGTTGAAATCTTAACCTGTGTTTTACTCTTTACTTTGGGTGGGAATTATTTTTAACTCTTTTGTTGCCAGATAAGCTAGGTGAAGAATCTTGTGAAACACCAGGAAGTTGCTCCTTATATTTTCTACAAACAATAATAGGTTATTTCACTGTGTCAATCTCCAAAGTACACAAAAAAGAAAGTCAGATAACACATTTTTAGGCCTCATACATGTGCATATTCGTTTCATGTTTAATGTAGGACAATGCAGTGATTTAAAAAAAAAAAATTCAAAAATTTTGTTACTTACGTTTTAACAACTTATTGATCAAGAGGAATGGGGCAGGTGTTTGTTTGTAAGCGATTGTCTCATGCAATAAACGATGCATCAAATTAAATGTCAGTCAATACAAAGTCATAATAATAGTAATCAATTAAGGAGGGGGGTTAGAAGATTGGACGCTCGGGCGACTAGTGGTAGACCACAAGATTATTTTTGAAGTCCATGACATCATCCTAGAACATCATAGTCTATAAAACACCATGTAGTGAGGGCATAACACTTAGACAGATTTATTATTGCGGTCTTACCATCTTATAACTAGACCAGGCAGGCAGAAGATACGCCAAATTTATAACAGTGGCGTATGCTGTACGAGAGGCTTCTATCCAATCCATATGAAATAAATATGAGAGTTTGTCAATGAAAATGCACAGTGGAGGGATAGGTGAGATCCAACAATATAGTTTTCTGCGGGACGGCAGATATGTAGAATAGGAGATCTTTTCGTTTTTTAGTATATTAGGAGAGTCGGGGGGGCAGGAGGCCAAAAAGGCTCCAAGCAGGAAAGCATGGGACAATCACATATAAGGTGGCCTCTGACAAACGCTCTAATTTTTGTCCAAAAAGATTTCACAGGAGTGCAGGACCACAAGCAGTGTAAGAAGTCAGCATGGGGTTTAGTGAGTGGTCAGAGGCATTTACACCTAATGTGAGAAACAGCTTCTATTCTTCTGGGAAGTCTTTCTACAAGATTTTGGAGGAGGTCTATGAAAATTTTTGCTCGTTCATCCAGAAGAACATTTGTGAGGTTAGACACTGATTTTGGAGGAGAGGGCCCGTCTCGCAATCTCCATTCTAGTTCATCCCAAAGGCGTTTGATGGGTTGAGGTCAGGGACCAGTCAAGTTCTTCCACACCAAACTCACCCACCCATGCCTTTATGGACCGTGTGCACTGGGGCACAGTCATGCTGGAACAGTAAAGGGCCAAACACAAAACTGTTCCCATAAAGTTGGAAGCTACAATTGTACAATATGTCTTGGTATGCTGAAGCATTAAGATTTTTCCCTTCACTAGAAGGCCAACCCCTAAAAAATAACCCCATATCATTATCCATTCGCCACCAAACTTTTCAGTTGGCACAATACAGTCAGGCAGGTAACGTTCTCCTGGCATCCACCAAACCCAAACTCGTCCATCAGACTGCCAGATAGAGAAGCGTGATTCATCACTCCACAGAACACGTTTCCAGTGGTGGCGGCTTTACACCACTCCATCCGACGCTTGGCATTGTTCTTGGTGATGTAAGGCTGGCATGCAGCTGCCCGGCCATAGAAACCCATGTCATGAAGCTCCCGGGGCACAGTTTTTTGTGCTGATGTTAATGCCCGAGGAGGTTTGGAGCTCTGCAGTTATTGAGTCAGCAGAACGTTGGTGACTTTTATGCCCTATGCGCCTCAGCACTAGGCGACCCTGCTGGTTCCTAAATGCTTGCACTTTGCTGTTGATGGTGGAATATATAGGCGGGAAGAAATTTCACAAACTGACTTTTTACAACAGTGACATCCTATTACGGTACCGCGCTCGGAATTCAGTGATCTCTTTAGAACGAACCATTCTTTCACAAATGTTTCTAAAGGCGACTGCATGGCGAGGTGCTGGATTTTATTCACCTGTGGCAATGGGACTGAATGAAGTAGGCCATTGCCCAATACATGGCAGAGGGGAGGAATTTTGCAACATAGTGTAGGGAGGAAAGTATGTCAGTCATTTATGGAGATACTGTTAACACGACTATATTCTTATACACTGGATAAACATTACCGAAAAGCAATACACAGACAAAACAATCCACATTCCATAGAAATCTCTATTTCAATACACATCGTCCTATACGAGGTAGTTGATAGACTATGGGGGTGAGAGACAAAACTTGTGCAAAGGAAAAGTGGAGCAGTTGCCCATAGCAACCAATCACATTGCAGATTTCCTTTAAAAAAAGGCTTTTGAAAAATGAGAGCTGGAAGCGGATTGGTTGCTATGGTCGACTGCTCAATATTTCCTTTGTATCAGTTTTCAGAAATTTCCACAAATGCTCTCGACTCCTTTGCGGTAACTAGAATTTGGGGCTCTAACACCCGGGTATATTACAGGGCTCCATAAAAGCTCAGCGTTGTAATGTGGCACCCATAGCAGTCTATGGGGCGATACTTATCTCTATATGCCTTTGATTTCATTCACAGGCATATAGATTATTTTTCTCCCCTTTTTATATGGAATCCAAAATAAGTGAACGGTGGCATATACCATCAGATGCTGCAGTATAGAAGTATTCTCCCCTAGGATCATTAAACATGTCTGCCAGGCTTAGAAAATAAGTGGATGTTCCAAAAACCACAATTGCAGCTAAAGCTCAACAAAAAAAAATGCATATGAATATACATGGGCATTTTGCAGCGCTATAGAAAGCCATGTGTGAACGTGGCCTTACATTGACTTGTCTCTTCTGTATGGCAGGACTGAGAGTAACGTGACTACAAGTTTACTTAACAGCGATTACCAAGTCCCATCGGACACTGACAGTGTAAATAGCTCCATAGCGAAGCCTGGTTACTCAATAACAGAGGTTAGCTTGTAAACTGGTAAACACAAATTCAGCCGCGCTCCGTTCAACAGGGTTTGTGAAGAGAAACTGACAATCTGTCACCACCAGGGAAAGATTAAAGGGAGGGCACATGGGGCATATGCCCTGGGGCCTCCACCACATTCTCCCTGGTGGCCATTCAGTGATTCTATCCTACCGAGATTAGGTGAAGAGGCACCCACTCATGCACAAAGTATTCCCATCTAGGATATTTATGGCATATCCACAGGATATGCCATAAAGATTCGATAGACGCGGGTCCCGATCTCTAAACCGGTGCCCCCTGACCGCCATCCTACCTTATGCAGCTGGGCTCCTGTCACTCAGTTATAAAGTTGGCGGGAGTACAAAAATAGAGTTTGTTGTGGTACAGTTTCCGTAACTCCCATGGAATTGAAGAAAACAGTGTAGCATGAGCTTGGCTGTTTCCGTCTTCCACGTTAATGCAGTGGCCTGAGCCTAGCGACACCAGGTAGGATGGGGCCTACGTTCTAGAGATAGATGTGAATGTGTCATAAATGTCCTAGATGGGAATACCCCTTTAAGTGGAGATGGCACACATCTCCTAAATGTGGCTGTGATAGGTGTCTGGTGACACCTGGCTTCAAGATGTGTGATGAGGAGGGGGGGGGGGGGAGGCCTCCCTCCCCATCTATCTTAATCTGACCCAGGTAACCACAACCCTCTCAATCATCAAGTGGGGAGTAATGTAAAATCCCCTCTCCTGGGTTACCATTGGTTCCTGGGAAAAGAAAAACTAGAATTTATGAAAACAAAAGCTCGAAGTGTTTTTTAGGCTACAATCACAATAGATTACACAATAGATTTGCTGCTGTCAAAGTCCCTACCGAAGATCTACAACATACCCGTGATAAGGATTTCACCGTGGCATCTCAGCGATCACATGATCAGCCAGAGGACCAAAGGTACCATCACTTCTGTATACACAGCACTCAATGGGGGAGATTTATCAAAACGGGTCCCTAGAAAAACAATGAGGTTGAAAACGAGAGCTGGCATATCATTGGTTGCTATTGCAACTCCGGTTTTTTTACACCCGTTTTGATAAACCTGGTCCATTGGGCGTTGTGTATGTGAAAATGCGCTAACAAACCACTTCCATCTTCTCTCCAAGATGTTGTTTGTGCGGTCAGATAATACCAGAGCCATACAATTGCTATGGCGCAGGTTAAGTCTAGGATGTGTAATGTACAGGTCAAACAATGAACGCATCTACGCACGTTTTCATAAACTTATAAAACCTGATGAAGAAACTGATGATTGTTTGCATCACTTAATACAGTTCTGATCCTTTCATTAACAAGTAGGATACACTCTCCAGTGTGAACAATGCCCGAGCCATATATTTCCACTAACTGGTTACACAACCACGCAAAATGTTCACGCCTCTCTCTTACACCTATCTATGCGTCTCATGTAATATATAATAAATGTAAAGTGGTAAATGTAGCGCATACACAGCTGCCGGCAAATACAACAGCAAAAATGTTAAAGTGTAGCTAAACGTTTGACATGTCATAGTGAGATGTCAGAAGTTTGGATTGATGGGGGGCCCGAGCACTGAGACCCCCGCCCAATAGTCAGAACAAAGCAGATGAAGTGCTCGTGTGAGCGCTCAGCCGCTTCGTGTCTGTTCGGCTTTTTCTGAAAATAAATGTATCGGTGTCCGGATTCTATAGAAAGTCTATGTGCGCGTACTCCGATACATCGGCTTTCCGGAAAAAGCTGAACAGACACGAAGCGACTGAGCGCTTACAAGAGCACTTCAGCTGCTTCGTTCTAGCGATTGGTGGGGGTATCAGTGCTCGGACCCCCACCAATCCAAACTTCTGACATGTCACTATGACATGTCAGAAGTTTGTCAAACGTTTAGCTACACTTTAAAGATCTGTGTGCGAAAATGAGCACCACCCTCCTTGTCCTGTAAATACTGGTAATATGGGAAAATCTATGGTGGGGGGGGGGGGTTGGGTTCAAAAACAAGTTTCCTGCGCATCATAAATCATCTTCCCTTTGCATTGAATTTTCAAGGAACGATATAGGCCGATTTAGTAGTTTGTAAGGGCCCAACGAAGACTGGGCCCACAATGTAGTGTATTTTTGATTTTGGAACAAGTCTCTTAGAGGATTTGTCTTGGAAAAATTGGCAGATCGATATAAAAAAAAAAAATGAATTAAAATACAAATCAAGTTGTCCACACACCCCTACCCATGCGGCATCCACTTGTGTACAAACAGTAAATGACTGACACGGCAAAAAAACAAAACAATTGGGACAGGTTTTATTTATCGCAAGATTGGGTTAACATTTTTTTGGGCAAGATGCATCCTTTACTTATCACGGTCAATGTGGATGGGGCTAGACGTTGGGTAAAAAAAAAATATTAAATTGTGGCTAAATGCAGCACAGGAAACATCACAGTATGCGTTTGAGGAGGCACAAACCCACTGCCTGCATTCTCCCATAAACGAGACTGCTCTAACCATTCTGACAATTAGGCCTTGTTCATACAGGCAGACTTTGCATATATTTTTTTAAACAAAAACTAGGAACGGAACATATAAAGGAAAGACTTACGGTGTCTCCTTTCCTGGATCCAATTCTGGTTTAAAAACCACTCGCAAAATCTCTACTATGTGAACAAGGCTTAAGGATGCAGTCCTTAACAAGCGACAAACTGAGTCTGAGACACTCCCACTGTTGTCAGATTGTCCGGAGCTGCCCACGTGAGCCGTTATGGCCAATCCACGAACAGTGTCTCTTAGACTCTCAGAAGTGATGTGGCCATTCTGAGACCACAAAAAGGGGATCATAAAATGGCAGATCCACAAAATAGGGGCACAACTGGAGGGCACCAGGTATTATTACTCCATATACTCCATCACATAAATAATTTTTTGTCCTGAGACTGGACGGGCGCTTTTATCAGTTTTGATCTTAAATGCCCAATTAAAGCACCACTGTTATTGAGGAGGTCACCAGCCAAGTCTATGAGCAGAATTGTGAGCGTTCCATTCCAAAACTTTGTTGAGGTTTATTTTCTGCAATGTACCACTTTGCGACTCCGGGGTGGAGGGTTTTGCACCATCCTGCAGTGTGCCAAGGCTGTGGGCGTGCATTGCAGGCCAGAAACGGACTCTTGAAGACCTCCAGAATGTCTACCACAAGCAGGATTATCCAGTTTATCATGGAGAGGTTACCTGTAACACCTTTCCTCCTGCGAGAATCTATGGAATTCCAAAATCTGACTAAGTACTTACAGTAATCTCCTGGAGGCCTCATCTGCTTGGAAAGTTCTGGACTCTTACCTATACAATACGAGGCAACACCCCCCCCCCACCATTTTGCTTGTCAGGGGTTTGGGAGGCCTTGGTTTGTTTTTCTAGGATATTCGAACTAAGATCACCAAGGTAGTCTTTCGACTCTCTTAGGGTATGTTCACACGCACTAATTACGGACGTAATTCGGGCGTTTTTGCCCCGAATTACGTTCGAAAAATGCGCCTCGATAGCGTTGACAAACATCTGCCCATTGAAAGCAATGGGCTGACGTTTGTCTGTTCACACGAGGCGTATATTTACGCGCCGCTGTCAAATGATGGCGCGTAAATAGACGCCCGCGTCAAAGAAGTGACCTGTCACTTCTTTGGGCGTAATTGGAGCCGTTATTCATTGACTCCAATGAATAGCAGCGCCAATTACGTCCGTAATGGACGCGGCGTTCAAGCGCCTGCACATGCCGTTATGGCTGAAATTACGGGGATGTTTCCTCCTGAAAACATCCCCGTAATTTCAGCCGTTACGGACGCTGTCGTGTGAACATACCCTTACGGTCATGTCGCCCCAACCTATTCGAGTCTCTTCGGCCACTTGAGATCATTAGCAGAGTTCTTTGAGATGGATTGCTGTGGCCTTAACGTTTGCAATGTTGGTCTCCCACCTGTTCTGTAGCATGACCCCTACCAACTAACTTTATGGTTCACCATTAGGGTATGTTCACAAGGCAACGCAAAATACGTCTGAAATTACGGAGCTGTTTTCTGGCGAATGTGACATGTCAGAAGTTTTGATCACAGGGGATCAAGCACTGAGACCCCACCGATCACTAAAACGAAGCGGCAGAATTGTTCGGGTGAGCGCTGAGCCACTTGGTTTCTGATCGGCTTTTCTCGAAGAGCCGATGTAATGGTGTACAGACTCTATAGAAAGTCTATTGGCCCGTACGCTGTTAGATCGGCTTTCTGAAAAAAGGTGACCAGAAACTAAGCAGCTCAGCGGTCACCTGAACGCTTCTGCCGCTTCGTTCGGGGTCTCAGTGCTCGGACCGCCACCGTTCAAAACTTCTGACATGTCACTATGACATGTCAGAAGTTTGTTGAACGTTTAGTTACACTTTAAAAAAAACCTCTAATCACTTACAACGTAAAAAATTCAAAGCAGATACTTATGTGTATTTTTGTTTGGTTGTAATGTATAAAAATCTTTCAATAAAAATTTAAGATTTAAAAAAAAATAAAAAAAAATTCAAAGCAGATTCTAGACATGTTGATTTTCAAATCCACAACGTGCCCTATTCTATTGCGGAATTCTGCCACAGGTGTCACCCATTGAAATGCAGTAAGTGGACTCCACGGCTGTACCCGCTACGAAATCTGCATGTGTTACATACGCATTTCATGGCAGATTTGGTGCGGATCTCCTCGTTGGTTCAACAGAATATTAACTATGTGATGTATAAATATGGCCTGAGCCGGTTGTACAGCTACTTGACCAAACTTTTGAGGTGCTCTGAGGGTTAAAGTGCCACGGTTGCATGACAGCGGTATTTAAGGCCATATGATATGCACACTAATATCAAACAGTATTTATAACTAGTGAAAATAGAAAAATTAGACCAAGTTCATTTAACAGAACTGCTAACAGAATGTAATCTACATAGAATAATGCAGGAAAACACATTTTTATATATTTCATTTTATTAAACCTCTGCAGGGCACAGTCACAGAACAATCAATAAGATTGGTGAATATCACAAGCTCTTTTTCAAGCAAAATGCATCAAAAAGTTAAAAAGTTAAAAAAAAAAAAAAAAAGAACAAAAAACAAACAAAAAACAAAACAAATTTAACTCCACCCAAAAAGGTGATTAATAGCTGCAGAATGTCTCGGAGAGACTGGTATGAGCCAAAAGAACAAGGAAATTATTAATAATAATAATCTTAAACTGAATCCAGCCTGAAAGAACACAATGCAGGTTGATAACACGTACATACTGCGGCCTGTGAAGTGCGGGGTGCTTCTGGCTTTCACAGAGGTCATTACCAGCAGAATAGTCGATGATATGTAATAACACAAGGGAGCTCTTCTTGGGGTAACACATTTGGAGTTTCTGACATTTTCAGAAAATCAGCATAAACCCGATTCCCTATTGGCACAGAATAAGTGGGTCAAAACACCACCACTCGGGCAAATTATGCTGAATATTAATTGGAGACTATTGTGCCTTCTGTATTGGGAAATAAGAATATTGTCATGGTTGGTTGAGGATTTTTTTTTTCAGCCTGTACCAAAGGGAATTATTGCGATTAACTGCCTTAAAGAAGTTCGTACAAAACATACGTTCCTGTACAGAAAGTCTCCAACCTGAAGCACTCAACAAATCACAGGCACGTGATGGGTCTTTTCTGCACAAGCCGATTAGGCCAAAGATAGAAGTCAGTCTTGTGATGATTAAATAAACTTTGCTACAAAGTATCATATTGGTTTCTGCATACACTTAGCAGATGATCATTTAATAAAATCAGGGTCGTGTGCAACCGAAAATAATAAATTCAAAGTAACACCACTCAACGCATTTCGGGGCTTTTACAAAGAGTGCTCATCAGTTATCTATGGAGGACGCCATTGCATCTACTGACCTAGCAAAGGTTTACAGCCATGGACTGTGAAATGACAAATAGCAGGTCGGGAGTTATAGTTTCACCATAGCTGTAGAGCCAAAAGTTGCATTCCACTGGCCTACATGTTCAAACTAAACTAGAGCTACTGCTGTTTGGGCACGTTCAGATGTAGCAAAAAATGTCCACTGTGGATTTTGCTGTCAATTTGCAGCAAATATGCAACGAATCTGCAGCAAAATTAGCATACTTGGGGGTTTGTCCAGTCTTGGCGGATTTTGCAGCGGACTTGCTGTAGATTTCATCTTTTGTATTGCAAAGACTAAAATCCACAGTGAAAATCCGCTGCCTCTCTGCAACACAGTGCAACGCTGCGGAAGGTAAAGTCTGCACCGCAGGCTGTTTTCGGCGCAGTTGTTTTCCACATAATCTGCTAACAACCAAAAAGCTATAGAAACTAAAAAAGGAAGAAAACGTCTTCCGCAGCAAATCCGCCGCATCTGAACACGCTCCTTGTCTTGACTTTTAGCAAAATTTCAGTTTAAATCACATAAATCTTCAGGTAACTTTAGAAATACTTTGCTTTACGGACACTATCAGATGAGTGATGTAACAGCTGAACTGTAATTATGTAACGGTCATCTCCGTGCCCACTCTGATCCACTTTAAATTAAAAACTCTGCTGCATCTTATTTCCAGTCAGGTCTCCTATCGGAGGTCAGCATATGATAGAGAGAGAAATGCCCAGCTTGGGGATATAGGGTTTTCTATGATTTGATTCAAAATTGTTATTTAAAAAGCCATTTAAAAAGTGTAGCTAAACGTTTGACAAACTTCTGACATGTCATAGTGACCTGTCAGAAGTTTGGATTGGTGGGGGTCCGAGCACTGAGACTCCACCAATCGCTAGAACGAAGCAGCTGAAGCACTCTTGTGAGTGCTCAGCCGCTTCGTGTCTGTTTGGTTTTTTCCGGAAAGCCGATGTATTGGAGTACGGGCTCATAGACTTTCTATTGAGTCCGTACACCGATAAATGTATTACCGGAATAAGCCGAACAGGCACGAAGCGGCTGAGCGCTCACACGATCGCTTGAGATGCTTTGTTCTAGCGATTGGTGGGGGTCTCAGTGCTCGGACCCCCACCAATCCAAACTTCTGACAGGTCACTATGACATGTCAGAAGTTTGTCAAACGTTTAGCTACACTTTAAATGTTTCCAGAACTCAGAGAAAGCCTGCGAGTCCTGCTTCACCAACCCACACAGTGATTGACAGATCCCCATGTATACCCACTCATAAAGGAACAGCTGTCAATCATTGTGCGGGCAGAGGAAGCAGGACTCTCAGGCTTTCTACGAGTTCTGTCAAAATGTAAATGTTTCTTTACTCGATAATACTAAACCGAATCATAGAGAACCACATATCCCCATGCTCAGCCCCCCCCCACCCCGAATCATATGCTGCCCTCTGATAGAACAGCATATAAAAATCTGACCGATACGAATGGCTAAGAAGACACGCAACTCTAAATCAGTGGTGAGAAAAGTGAAGCAAAGTATTTATGCAATTACTCAAAATTATACATAGATTTAAACTGTAGAACATTTTTGATAAAAGCAGACAATTTCTTATAGCGACCCTCTGGTCCCACGACATTTTAAATATGATGGTGTATATTAAGTAATATCTGATGCCCTCCAGTCGTGCCGCTACGCTGTAGATCCGCCGTTTTAGGGTCCCCTCTGTGCTGTCCAAAAATAGCTGCAGCGCTTCTTATACAACGAGTCAGAGACACTCCCACTGATCTCTGATTGGCCAGAGCAGTTCTGTCCAATCTGTAAACAGAGGGAGTGTCTTAGACTCAGTCTGAGAAGCGTTGTGGCCATCTTGGGACAACACAGCAGGGACACTAAAACGGCAGATCCACGGGATGGGGGGAAACTGGAGGGAACAAGATAATATTACTCCATTTAGAATTTTGTCCGGAGACCGGTTGGTCGCTTTAAGACATTCGTCTCCTGCTAGATTTCATTTACATGCATAAATACATATTGGTTCCGTATACAAAAATGGTTACTCAAACCGTGCCAGTTTGTTGTTGCTAATCTATCCTTTACTACACTTATGAAATAGATAAAAAGGTGACAACGGGTTATAGGACGTTTGGATTCTTGCCCTTGGTTTTATTGTGGATCGGTCATACACCGTGCTACTTTAACTAATCCTATGAAGACGACAACGTAAGAGTTGGTACATGCAATACCATCAGTCTCCACTAAGCTCTCCCAGATCTCACCTTCCTGTGGTGAAAAGATGCAAATATTGTAACCGCATTAAGACAAACCGCACTTGAGTTTATAGCAGAACATGTTATATTCGGTGAGAATGGCCCATTTTCTGCTGCTAGTAGCAGCTTACAGTATTCTTACCACCCAAACCTGGAAATGCGGCATTCTACGAATATAGACCAAACTTGACAATTTAGATTGTTTTCCCCACTAAACATCTTCTGACTAAAAAGATGACAGATTCCAAACTTAAATTTAAGTTTGGCTGAGGAAACAAATATTTGTCACACGCTGCCGAAAGAAAAACTTCAGGCAAAACGGTTACTCCCTGTAGGGTCCTGAAGGGGGCGGTGCATGACTGGGACTCTCATTAAGGCCACATGCACACGATGCGTATTACGTGGGGATTTTCCTGCAGCAAATCCGCAGCATAATACAGTACCAGCAAAGTAAATGAGATTTCAAGTAATCCCATCTACACATTGCAGATTTTTTCCTCACGAAAACTGACCTGCGGCGCGTATTTCAAAATCTGCAGCATATCAATTTACCTTGAGTTTTCGCCTCAAAATTGTATCTGAAAATGAAAAATGAAAAAAAACGCACTAAAGTCCGCAACATAAAACCGCACCTGTTTCCGCCCCAAAATGCATTAAAAAATCCTGCACCGTTAACGGTGAACTTTACCTGCATTTTTAATGTGGATTTTCTGCATCAAATTACGCAACGTGTCCATGGAGCCTAAGACCCTCAGCCATGCATTGCCCACTCAGTGCATCAGTTATGCCCAGGGTATAAAAAAAAAACTGTTCTATGACACTGGAAAGTCTCACAATAATGTAACATTATTACCAAACACAAATGTGTGTTACGTACCCTTAAGGCTTCGTTCACATCTGCGTGAGGGCTCCGTTCTGTCGGAACAGAGGCCTGATTGAAAAACTGAAACCGTAGGTTTGCATCACCATAGATTTTCAATGGTGACGGATCCGGTGCCAATGGTTTCAGTTTGTCTCCGTCGTGCAAGGGTTTTGTCGCTTTGACCGGATGAATAGTGTAGTCTACTACGTTATTCATCCGGTCAAACCGATGGAACCCTTGCACAACGGAGACAAACTGAAACCATTCGCACCGGATCCGTCACCATTGAAATCAATGGTGATGGAAACGGAAATCTACGGTTTTAGTTTGTCAGTCAGGGCTCCGTTCCGATGGAAAGCTCCGACGGAACGGAGCCCTGATGCAGATGTGAACATGGCCTAAGAAGCCTCTGTCATGGGACAAATGAAGTTTGGATACGAATAAAAAATTCATTAAAGGCTTAAAAGGAGTGGACACTAAAAAACCACCATGCTTGCCCCGAAAATGCAGTTTAGGTGACTAAGAACCCGGCATCTTCTTACTGATAAGCAATGCAAGGAAGGAAATCTTAACACTACTCCAACGTCAAATCGGGTTCGCTGTAATAAAGATTGGCTGAGGGTAAAGTGATGGGCAGGAATTCCTTATGTTGCACCACCCACCTGACTGAATTGGCAAAAGCAGGGTTGTGCTTTGGGCCTACAGAGCTTCACTAGTTTATCCCGTCATGGGCACCGTTTCTCGAGAAGCTTTGCACAGCAGTTATACAACTCGAAAAAAAGGGAATCAATATGGCCTGGTCTGACTATCAGCAATAATTGGGTCATGTATGGTGCCCTGAGAAAATAGCAAAGACCTCAGATCGACAGAAGTTTTTGGTATTACTTTTTAATTTTGCTACCTATACAAAATCAGCGCAGTCCAATACAAACATTAGAGAATGGGCGACATATGCAAAGAAATCAGCCAGTTTCACCTCCGTACAAACATATCTGCCGTCTATAGTGAAATAATCGCTAAAGTGACACGTCCAGCTGAGAGACCTTTAAAACACGGCTTCATTAACCCCTCAAAATCGGTAGGTCTGCAGCTTGAGGGACCATCGCCGTGTTCTACAGGTCTCTGTGACGACGCAGTGGGAGAAAGGAAAAGTTCATCACAAGACTGGAGACTTCCACAGTTCTAATACGGCTATGTGTGAATCTTTATCATACAGAGATCCCGGCTATTGAGCACGGTGCCTACCAGTTGAAGGCTTCCCCACGTTTCTACATTATTGAGTTATAACACCATTAGAAAACAGCAACTTCACAGAAGTTATTTGCTAAACAAATTCGTCTGAATGCATTTTCATTTTCTTTTCTTTTTATTTTTCTCTTCATAGTGTTGATGAGGCAGCTTCTAGGTATAGGAAACGGATTATGCGAGTCAAGGCGATGGTGATGAAATCAAAGGCTCTTACTAGATTTTGATAAGGAGTGTCAGACAGAAACCACCTGGTTTAGTATTATTTGAGTGGTAATTAAACTTATGCAAATGAAGATTTTTTTTTTAACTCCCCAAAATTAGATGCAAGTAGAAGCTTCAGCTAACCCTGAACACACATGATAAACACTGCAGAGGTACGAGGCTATGTACACTTCCAAAATCTCCTACGATTTTGTGTATACAGCTACTATACAGAGCTATGTATCTCTATGGTTACAGACTAGTGTGTGTAGTCTGATCCTGCAGTCATGTGTTAAGGCCTCACGGCCAGATATGGGCCGTGAAAACGAACGCAGATCAACAAGACAACTCGTTGATTGGTTCTCGTTTGCTCCGTTCCCAAGAAGAAATGATTGGCTATGTATGGGGATGAGCGATCATTAATACGATTGTTCGTTCCTATAGATTTCCATCATGTTGGCAGCGCATCTCCCTGTTTACACAGGGAAACGTGCTGCCGACAATAATATTTTTTGCTGCATAAACTAGCAGATGATTGTGCCTTTGCTCATTCATCGGCTGATAGTTATCCTGTTCATACACAGGAACGAACGTTCATACAAACACTCGTTTACCCGATCACTGGCGCCTTTTCTGGCTAACCTACAGATAGTAGTAGAGGGGCAGATGGAAGGGAGTAACACAAGAGTGCAGGATCAGACTACAACACAGTTTTGTTTGTAGTCTGTAACCATGGATATGCATTGGTCTGCACAGGTGCTGTAGATCTAAAACACTAAGATATTCTTAAGACTATTTGCAAAGTTACTTTTTTTTTTCTTATAAAAAAAAATGGCTCTAAAAGTATACATAACCTTTATGTGAAGATCAGTCATGGTTCCTTCACAGTGCGACAGCTCCTCCCCCTCTCGCTACTGACAGAATACAGACACTGTAAACGGGTCTGTATTCTGTTGACAACACAATGGGAGTGCAGCTATAGGGGATTTGATTTCCCCACAACTGCACCATTAGGCAAATAGCTCCCTCTTCAGCTAATAGGTATGAATTTGGTGAATAAAATATAAAATGTAATAAAGGCTCCATAGGGGAGTGTCAAATAGTACATGACAAGGTCTGATGATCCCCATAAGGCACATAACTGCTGAACGTAACCTTAGGGGATGGTTCGTACCAGCGCTTAAGAGGGATTTACCAAGCAGGGAATAAGAGGACTTGGGAAAGTAATTTCTTCAGTTCATGTAAAACCCACAGCAAAAAAACACCAGGATTTTTTTGTATAGGAATTCCTGTCTACTAAGGCAACCTCATAGCCTCTAGCCAGAAAGTTTGCATTACGGCTATCCTTGCAGTAAAGGAGCACATCTGAATAAGATGGAGATAAAAGGGACATAGCACCAAGTCAACGGGAGTTTTATATTCACTTTCAATCCCATTTTTATGCTTGTGATCATTGTATATGAAGCTAAATAAACCTCAACCAGCCGAGCTCCATGTAATTATAAAGCAGATCTCCTTGCACCTAGAAGTTGCACTCATCCAAAAAAGAAAAAATAAACCCTTAAAACCGATTATATGTGCTTGCATATAATTGCAGACATACACAAACACACATAACACTATGGTATTTTATTTAAATTAAAAAAAAAAAAAAGTTAGCTTGAACTCCAAGCCAATACATGTAAATATCAAATGTGTGACCAGCAGGTCCGAAATGTTCAATTTAATTCAATGTGAAACAGTATATTAAACGCGGTGCCTCCTCTTGGCAATAAGGAAAATCAAACAGGTGCTCTTTCCAAGCACCTTCAGTATGGAAACCTCAACTGGTAGGCAGGCGAGGGACCTAAAACCCATTTACTCTTTATAAAAAAAAAAAGTACATATATTGTACAATTTTCTTTTACATTTCTTTCTAAATAGGATTCATGGAACGTAACGCTGAGGCGGACAATGACCCAGCAGGAGTTAAAGATTTAGGAGATACTGGAGAGGGGGAGGGAGGAAAGAAAGGAGGAAAAACACTAAGAAAATACAAAGAACAAAAAGTAATTAATTCTCGCTTTTACCCCACCAAAACGATGTGGGAAGGTATTACATAGCCAGTAGTCTGCCCATCTGTCCTACTATCTTGTGAAGAAACCTTCACTTGCCCAAATAATCTGAATAATTTAATACATTTTACATGTCACTGTAGAATCCCTCCGGAAGCCTTCTGTATGTTTCCACATTACCTACAAGGCAAAATTATTTTGGTTGTCCTTTCATACAACAAAGTACTACTCAGAAGGCAACATTGAGTCCAATGACCAGAGCTGGATGTTGTGTTGGGAGCTATGGTAAATCACATTTACAGAAATTAATAGGGAAGGTCCGCCTGTGCAACCAATAATTTTTTATGTCTCCAATGAATCTAAAATGATTAACGTCTCAATTAAAATATCCTATTTTTTTTATCCACAGCTCCTATGCGGACCTATGCGTTTCCATGGTAACAGACTACATTGCCATCCTGTTCCCTACTACATGCTGACCTACCAAATGTAAGTTACTTAGTAAGAATTCGAGAACAAATGAAAGAGAGTATGGCAAGAGAATCAGACTACAAAGAGTTTGCTTGTAGTCTGTTACCATGGAGACATATAGGTCAGCATATGAGCTGTAAACACCAAAGGATAGGAGATTTTTTTTTTCATATAAACTTTTTGCAAAATGGATTTATTTTTCAGGCATTGGATCAATAAAAAAAATTGTTTGACTTAAGTGTTAAGATCTCCCCCCCCCCCCCATAAAACAGTGATACGCAAGGTTGGCAATCCAGAACGGAAAAGGCCGTTAACCTGAGGAAAGGTATTTCCTGGAAACTAGCCCGCAAACTCAACCCCTTTCCATCTTGTAGGGCATTAATGATATAAAATGAAACCGGAAAAGCCAGCCTTGCCATTGAGGGGCCAACAGCACTTACAGAAGTCCTAGGTATGTAATACCATCCTAATAAAACAAGAAAAAATAAATGTAAATCTACAGCAATAAGATCGTACAATTAATCAAACAGAGTATATATATATATAATATCTTCCTTTTTTTGTCTTTAAAGCCTTGCATCCAAGGCATCGAAAGGTATTAAAATTAAGTTCATTCACAGAACAAAAACAACTAATCTTGAATTGCTTGCAGATACTGCTAATTTTCATCTGTGTCTTTTTTTTTTTTTTTTTAATATATATTTTGTATTCTGTATATTTTTTTTTTATTAAAAAATGTGTTAACGTGAAAATATGTGCAGAGGTTGTTCTTACTAGTGGTGTTTTCAATGCACATTTTATATGTAGTCTGTCATGCTTTGGAGGACAGGGAACAAGAGAGCAGGGTCACAGGTTCTTCCCATAACTGACCCCCAAAAACGGGGATATGTAGGCAATTCTTAAATAATAACAACAACTTCTTCTGATAACCCCAAAATGCTCTGAACTCTCCCTCCGAACAAAAAAAAAAAAACAAACAAAAAACCACAAAAGGAAAAAAAAAAAAATTTGATGAGAACAAAACAAAAATATGAATTCTGTTTCATTTCTTTTAACCGCCCACTAAACAAAAACGCCTTAAGATAAAATTTAGAAGGGTTAAAGCATGTGGGTAAAACCGCCCTCATTATTTATGGAGCAGCGGTGGAATTGACTCCAGTTCTCAGGGACTCGTTTTTTTCCCCACCGGCCTGGGCATCCGCTGAAATGGTTAAAGAAGCTGATTTGCCAGATAGCATAGTGATGTCCTGGGCCAAACTAGATCCATTCGGCACCTCATTGCTGCAAGATAAAACGCATATAAATACAGTTTTGCTGTAATTAAACAGAAAATGCTGTCCGTATAATAATATTCAAAAGCGTGTATAAAGAGTAAAATGGCGCAAGTTTATAATGGAATTACAGTGTTTACAAAAATAAGGAAAAGGGGAAGAAAGCTAAGACGACTACGTGATGTGTATGTAGATCTCAAAATGGTTTGAACAGTTCTAACTTGAGTAGCGCCATGTTGCAGTTCCCTGCACAGCCACTAGCCGGGAGTGGCACTGTGCAGGTAAAATGACTAAGGGACCTCTGTTCCTTCGTTCTCTGTATCGATGGGGATCCCAGAGGTCGGACCCCCATTGATCAAAATAAGGCGTATCCTAATGATTTACCATAACAATAAATTCTAGGTATACTCCTTTAATTTATACAAATAAGCCACTATATCTACAAAAAAAATTAATTATATACACAAATCTATATGCATATATATTAAGTGTCATTTTTGTTTAATGATTTTTTTTAATTTTTGTATAGTACAAAGAATCGTTTTACAAACGAAGCGATCTAGATATTCATTTACCTGAAAGTCAAGGGAAGCTCGTGTGAGAGAACCTTGGTCTGTGGCTCCAGCTGTCCATTCTCAACTTTGATGACATCGGATTTGCTTTTGACGCTCATGGGATGGCTCTCCTTTAAAAAAAAAAAAAAAAAAATTATACATTTGAAAGAATATATAAAGAAATCCCAAACTATAAGGCTATGTTCACATCTGTGTTCATTATTCCCTTCGGCACCGTTATGGGAGCAGAACGAGGGAATAACCAGAAGCGCTGGTTCCGCTGCACCACGACACCACGAGCGGCTGACGGTACCCATAGACTTTAATGGGTTCCATCGGTTTTCCGTCGGGGTGTCTGTGGTTTTCCCAGAAATAAACATGCTGCGCTATTGTTTCCGGTATTTTCAACAGAATTTGCGGAGCCTCCAACACAGTTGTGAATTAGGCCTAAGAATACTATTTCAGAGATGAATAAGGCTCTGCTTCCAGCTGCGTCGTGGATCACGTTTATAACCAGGACCCCGTGCTGTTGTATGAAGCAGTTTCTGCAGCATGTGCATTTCTTTAAGCTCCATTCAGATGAATAGAACAGGTCGCAAAAATGTCTGTTGCATGTGAAGATACCTTAATCAAATTTGACACATTTCCTATCAACACCTCCATCGCCCCCCTCACCCCTTTTGTCATCATGAGCTGTAGAAGACAGAATTGCTTGGTGGTGGGAAACTCGATTGAATGATATATTGTTCCATATACTTTGTGGGGACTCACCATACTTAATTGACGAGTTCTTTTCCCAATCTCCCTCTCCACTTGATGCAACTCAAGGCTCAGCTGTTCATTAGACATGGTGGGCCACTTGGCTGGTGGTGGGGGCTGCTGCTGACTTCCCAGAGTGGAGGACTCTCTCTGCACTAGCAGACGGTTACTTGCAACCTATAAAGGAGATTTGAACTGTGAATATTTAATAGCGGACTGTGAATACTAAAATAATGTTGCAACGCACAGCAATAAATCTACTAGTGGCTCTGGTCACTTTGCATTAAATGAAAATCAAGGTCTGATTGTTACATTAAAAGTTAGAACACTTCTCACTGCTTTGTAAGTTATTAAAAAACATATGCAGATTTATATGGGCAAAACATCTCCCAAATACCTCCTGCATATAGGTGTGGGGGGGGGGGGGGGGGGGGCTCCATGCCACGCACCTGTGTCTGCTGACTGATTTGCTGGTTTAGCTGGTGCAACTCCATCCTAAGTTGTTCTCGATCAGATGTAGGTAAAGTCTTGGGCATACGATCTCTACAAGCAGCAAGAAAAAAAAAATGTGTCAAGTTGGCAGCTACTACAGTGCAAGAAGTCTAAACCTACAGGTAAAGAACGTGCAGTCTCAGCGTTAGGGGAAAGAAAGAGATACAATGACTTGCTAAGAATACAGTTAGGGACGTTTCCTACTGATAACATTTATGGCAAATTCAACTGCTGGGACCCTTCAAATGATTGCACTGCACGTCAGTCCAGTACTGGCAGATAGTGCAAAGGTCATTTGCACTATTTAGCCAGTCTGTAGTAAACAGGAGCATTACGTATAATAGTCCGTGGTAGTTACCTCTCACTCAAATGACCCTGAGAAGGAAGGTTCTGATGGGGAGAATATGGGGGAGCTCCGAGGCTGCTGTGACTACTGTAGAGGCTGTAATCTGAGAAAATAAGAGAAAATATATTCAATTTGTAGCCAAAAAAAATATTGTAAATCGTAGAAAAACTGTAATAAAAAAAACAAAAAACAAACAACGACTATTAAACTGTATCATGGACCTGCAAAAAGCTGCAATAACTCCCAGACATTGCACTATTCATTAATCACACACACATATACAGATAGAAAGGGACAGGAAATATATGTGTGGGAAGTTCCTACCTCCATTCTGACTTCCCAAGTGGACATAAGCCTACTATATACTATACTGCAGTTCCCCCGGGTCAGGTTTTTGCATTGCTGTAATGTATTAAAAGAATCTCATTGGACGTTAACCAAAATCTGTTGTTATTTTGAGCACTAAAGCAAGCGCACCTTGGTCTTGGCATACTTATAGCAACGAGAACTATGCCAGAGCAGAGCGCACTCTCTGGAGGACATAGCATGTCTGTGCATTACAAAGACAACCTATAGATTTCAATGGGAACGGTGTAATGTTTCACTTTCCTTGTGGTGGAGCTGCAGGGAAACTTAAAGGCATGGTGTCGCCCCAAAAACATGTTTTTTTTTTAAAATTTAAACATTTAGTGTGTGGGTGATTAAACATTGTTCAAATTTTTTTTATTTTTTTCGCGAGTCAGGAAATATTATAAATTTTTTCAAATTTATAATACTACCCATTTTTGGTCACTAGATGGAGCTGTTTGGAGCTAGTTCCCAAAATTGCAGCATTGCAACATTGGGTTAAAAGCTATCGCTCTAGTGAGCTCTCAGCATCCCCCCCTCCTTTATCCTGGCTAGTGCCGGGATAAACGAGGGGTTTGAAAGGTTTAACCTCCTACACTGTGTGTCGCCATTTTTTGAGGTAACCCACAGTGTAGTAGGTTTACATGCAGTAGTAAACACACACAAACACTAACATACATTGAAATCGCTTACCTGCTCCTGCCGCCGCGGCCCGTCCGCTCCCTTTGCTGCCGCTGTTCCATGTGCACTTGTCCGGAAGCCGCGACCGGAAGTAGTAATATTACTGTCCAGCCGCGACTTCCGGTCCACAGGAAAATGGCGCCGGACGGCGCCAATTTCGAATAGGACTGTGTGGGAGCGGCGCATGCGCAGTTCCCACACAGACGCCGTACACGGCAGTCAATGGGACGGGAGCCGTTCGCAGTCCCTATGGGACTGTGGCTGCCGTATTCCATGTCTGTGTGTGTCGTTAATCGACACACACAGAAATGGAACAAAAAATGGCAGCCCCCATAGGGAAGAAAAAGTGTGAAAATAAGAAACAGTAAAACACAAACACACAAATGTAAATAAACGTTTATATTAAGGCACTAACATCTTTAACATATAAAAAAATTATTTGTGATGACACTGTTCCTTTAAGTTCTGCCAAGTTCCCCTCCAAAGCAGAACGCTGGGGGGGGGGGGGTCCCAGTAGGAACTTATCGTCAGGAGATCCTGCTTACATGAACGGCTCCGTCCAGTGACAACCAGTTTAAAAGCATGATAAAGTTGTGTCTAGTGAACTCCTAGCCCCTTGTGATGGCTCACAAATGAGATCTGAAAAACCCTAAGGCTCTGTTCACATCTGTGTTGCGATTTTTGTTGTAGTGTTCAGTCCAAGGAGCAGAACAACAAAAACAAAGGCAGTGACAGATCCGTTGTAAGGTGGACACGAACACCACCCATTGACATTATTGGGTTTCCTCCGGTTTCGGTCATGGGGTCCATCATTTTGCCAGAAAATAAATAAATAGGACAGCGCTGTTTTTCTGACATTTTGGACCGTATCTGTGATGGAGGCACCTAACGCAGACTCCAAGGACATGAACATAGTCTAAGGGTTTTCATTTAATTCCCTTGAATATAAACATAGAAGAAGTATTTGCAGGAAGGCAGCGCCGTTTGTGGTCCACCAATTTTTTCCTCCTGCAAGTACTTTACAGCGGTAACCACCTCCAGTTACCGGATGGGACCGGGCTGCAGAGGTCTAATGATACCTATTTCATTATAAGTCTACAACAGCATCGTGCCGGTGCTAGCACAGCGCCAAGAGGCGAGCTCAATTGACTTTTCCTCTGTTTTATTCCATTACTTTTGGTGATCTGCACTAGGTGGCGCCGTGCGTTTTTTGCTTTCTTCTCTAGTTGAATATAAACAAACATGTACTGCTTCTTATTTTGGGATAAAAGAAGAATCTTTTTTTAGTTTTTTCATCGTCGCTTGCAGAAAGTCATAACTTTTATTTTCCGTCAAAGTAACTATATGAGGGCATGTTTTTTGCGTAATTTTTATTAAATGGTTTTATTTTTACGGCAAACACTTTTTTTTCCCTTAATTACTATATTTTAAAGAGGACCTGTCACATGCCCAAAAAACTGCAGCTGACATCTCAAATTAGATAGATGGCGCCTCACAGATTCTAAAGCTGGTTATTTTTTTCTTCTAGCCCCCACCATTCCAGAGATATCGGTGCCATTAGTTTTGGTGCCCGATATGCAAACAAAGCCTTTGGCCCACTTGGCAGTCAAAGGCCTCATTTGCATATCGGACACCAGAACTAACGGCCCCAACATCTCAGGAATGGTGGGGGCTAGAAGAAAAATAAATAAAAAAAGCATCAGAATCTGTGAGGCACCTGCAATCTCACTGAGAGGTCAACTGCAATTTTTTGGGCAGGTGACAGGTCCTCTTTAAATTATATATTTTAGTTCCACTAGGGGACATCTCAATGTGATCTTCTGATCGCTTCTATAGTGCTTAGATATACTTTGTATACTTTAGCATTATTGCCTGTCAGTGTAAAGGCACGGCCTAATAGGCATATAGGACCTGGCAGCAAAGGGGGGCCGCTTCTAGGCCCCCCAACTGCAGTGACTACCATAGTCAACGCAAGATCGCGTTGTGGGGATGACGATGACAAAACAGAGGCTCCGTTGCATCTGTTAAACTCCTTACATGCCTAAGGGGTTAAATGACCAGGATCAGAGTTGTCTCCAATCCCAGCCGTTGCAGCAAAATGTTGGCTGTATAGTTCAGCTGGCACCCCCTGCTGATGGAGTGGAACACATTATGTGCCCGCGCCATCACGGAGACAGTACTGCATGCCTTGGTACCCAAAGGTGTTAAGAAAAACATGCAGTAATGCAAAAACCCAGGTTTAGAAAATCCTTTTCCCAGCATAAGCTGCTGCTTACACTTTATGAAAATGCACCGGTAATGTTTGATTTGTTAGCCGCACCTTGGCCTCCCAGCGCCGGCTGCATAAGACCGGATGGCTGGTACAAGTTCTTGGAGGTGCGGGAGATGGCACCAAAACGGGATACTGTGGGTCGGTCACCAAAAGGAATAAGATCATCCTCTCCGGTCTCTGGGGCTCTCCTCTGGAGCTCAAGACGCTGATCCCTTAGGGATTTGCTGTCAACATTCTGTAATGGGTAAAAAACAAGAAAACTGATTGAATCAAGTATGGCTGCAGATTAAAAGACATGTACACTTCCACAACCAAATTATTTTTTATTATTTTAATCGTTGCTCCAATATAAAATGAAAAAAGAAGTAACATTGCAAATAGTCATTAAAAATATCTTATTAAATTTGGGGTACAGTCTGATCCCGCAGTCATACTTCCTTCCATCTGCCCCCCTATATTCGGTAGGTTAGCAAATAGAAAGGAGTAGGATTGCAGGATCTGATTTCACAGGTTTGTTTGCAGTCTTTTACCATGGAGAGAAAGTCCTGCAAACATGCTGAAGACACAAAACACGATAACACATTTTTAGTCAAAACTATTTGCAAAGTATCTCAATTTGTCCTTGCAGATGCATTGTGGCACTAACAATAACAAAACAAACCCCCCCCCCCCAAATCTATAACACCTGGTTGCGAAAGTGGACAACATTTATACCCCACAATTTAACAAAAGGCAATAATATATGGGAGTGTGAATTAAAGGGGTTTTCCCATCAGGGACATTTATGACATATCCAGAAAATGTGTCAGATAGACACCTCGCACCAATCTCTAGAACGGGGCCCCCTAAACCCTGTTCTACCGCTCTGTGTTGCGGCTGAAGCGTGTAATTTCCGACCATGAAGAAGTCTCATAGAACTGAATGGTAAGTACGGAAGCAGCCCAGCTCGCATGCTACGTTGCTTCCGTAATTGCGATTCACTATTATGGGACTTACGGAGAACTCATAGCTCAGCGAGCTACTCTGTTTTCTTCTTCATGGTCGGAAATCACACGCTTCAGTCCCAACGAGGAGCGGTAGAACAGGGTTTAGGGGACTCTGTTCTAGAGATAGGTGCGGGTCCCAGAGAGGAGACCCGCCTCTGACATTTATGACATATCCTGTGGATATGTGATAAATGTCCCCGATGGGAAAAACCTCTTTAAGATGTATTCCTACTTACTGCTACTTCCACACACCCGCCAGCTGAAACGTCTTTGGGTTTGGCGTCTTTGGTTCCAATGTAGGAACCGATAGTGTCACAGGACCAGGGAGAGTACTGGCTGTAGTCATTCCCTTTGTACTTCCCAGATCCTTTCAGTTCCTCATCGAGATACTAAGAGAACAGAAGATGTGTGATCAGCAAGTATAAAAACTAAGCAGTCAACATTTATTAACGGACATCCCAACAAAGATAAAGTAGAACATGTCCATAAATACCAGTCACAAGTATTTATGATGATTGCTTTACCTCGTCTGGATGGAAGGTTTGGGTCAGGGTTGGTGAAGGAGCAAATGGAGGCGGTGAGATGACTTTTCTCTCCTCTAGCTGAGCCATGATTTCTTTGCGACGGCGATGAAGCTCATCCAGGCTGGGATGGGACTGTGATATATGCTGAGGTGGCAGACGATTGTACTGCTCCTGGAATATATACATTATAGGGAGTGCACAAATTAATATACACATGAACAGAACTCAAAACTGGGTCCAATGGCATTAAAATGAATAAAAGCATAGATTACTACACTGGCAGTGGAAAACGCAACACTGAATAACTATGCAAATTGTAATACAGAAGACTGGGAAAGGTAGGGAGCGGTTATGGCAGCCATATTGGTTGCAACCCACCTTTCCTAGAAGCAGGTATAACTAAAGTAACAGCTAAAGAAAAGGTTTTATGATCGGAGATTAACCTCTTAAAAAAGCAGCCCCCACAAATCGATCAACTGATCGCAGCAAGTCCATCTACCAACACCTGCAGTGATCAGCCGGTATCGTCGGGGAAGCCGGTGAAGGCAAACATGTAATACATGATCAAGCGGATTCATCTACAAACGGGAGCTATTATCTCTAACAGCTCTCTGCACTGACTAAAGGAGGAGAGTCCAACACAGAGACGCCCCCATGACACATTCATATACCATAATAGGGCCCATGGAAAGAGGTTGTTGAGGTGAGACGAGGACCCGTCAAGTCCCCAGAATGTTATTCCGCTACCATACCTGCATTGCCCCCCCCCATTCCAGCGGCATTTATGTCATGTTTGTAGGTGCCTCGATTCCACTGCAATCAGCCCGTTCATGTCGGCGACTGATAAGCAAATTAATAAATTTTCAATTGTGTATGATAGTTGTCAATTTATTCATAAATTAGCATATCAGTCTGCAACATAAATGGCCTGAAGGCGGAGGAATGGAGGCACCTACAAACACAAAATAAATGGTGCTGAATTCGGGGGGGATGGGAGTAACGTAGGTATGGCAGCAGATTAACATTTCTGTGTACATAAAGGGTCCTCTTTTAGGATAAAACAACTTATATGTATTAAAGAGGCTCTGTCACCACATTATAAGTGCCCGATCTCCTACATAAGGAGATCGGCGCTGTAATATAGGTGACAGCAGTGCTTTTATTTAATAAAACTATCTGTTTTCACCACTTAATTAGCGATTTTAGATTTATGCTAATGAGTTGCTTAATGGACAACTGGGCGTGTTTTTACTTTAGACCAAGTGGGCGTTGTACACATGAGTGTATGATGCTGACCAATCAGTGTCATGCACTCCTCTCCATTCATTTAGGCAGCGCATAGTGATCCTGTTAGATCGCTATGTGCTGTCTTATACTAACAAATTAACGATACTGAAGTGTTTAGACAGTGAATAGACATTCCACGGGATGTCTATTCACAATCTCTGCACTTCGTTACTGTTTCTGTGGTAGTTACAGCAGAGGAAGCGTAATCTCTTCAGTATCATTAATGTGTTAGTATAAGACAGCACATAAGGATCTAGCAGGATCCCTATGCGCTGAGTAAATGAATGGAGAGGAGTGCATGATGCCGATTGGTCACTGATTGGTCAGCGTCATACACTCCTCTGTACAACGCCCACTTGGCCTAAAGTAAAACACGCCCACTTGGGCATTAGCATAAATCGCTAATAAAGTGGTGAAAACAGATCGTTTTATTAAATAAAAAGCATTACTGTCACCTACATTACAGCGCCGATCTCCTTATATAGGAGATAGGGCACTTATAATGTGGTGACAGAGCCTCTTTAATATACGGAGACATTACTTTTATTATCTTTACAGTAAAGTATTAATGAAAGTTTTAGTTTTTATCAAAGACAAACATACCCTGTTATACTGTGGTCTTATCTGCCCTGGGTGATGTGCCACCGGATAATAGCCTTCCACTTGTTGGTACCTCTCTCGAGCTTCCGGCACATAGGGTGACCCGGCAGCAGGTGCCATGTCCAGTGGTACAGGACTTCCACGGACCAGTTCTTCTCTCTGGTAGGATTGTGGAGCAGAGGAGTATACACGACGGCCATCGTAGTGTGGTGTATACATAGGCTGGCTCATTGGAGAGTACTGTTGAGTGGGTGTCGCATATTGTGGGCCAACCACTCTGTCTTGTAAATAGGAAGGATAGTGATCGAGGTAGGTAGGGGAAGATTCAGTGGCTGATGGCTGAGGTCTGACAAAGCGAGAAACAGGAGGTTGGTAATAAACATCTGTAAAGGATAAAACAAAACAGGCAAAGCATAAATTATAAATATAGACAACACGGATTTGAAGAGAAAATGTATTGTTATGCCCAAAAATATTCTAGATTTATGATCCTAAAGATCTTTGGCCAAATCTACTTTAAGCCTATGGAGGTAGTCAGTAACTAGCAGACAGATATAATCCAACTTATTTGATTCCCCGAAGGCCTTATTCACACACGTGTTTCAAATTAGCCGTGAAAAACTGCAGTTTTTCACGCTCGATTTGCACCCGTGCAGTAGCCGAGTTCACAGATCCCTCGTAAGCTGGAGTCTATTGAGGGACCCGTGAAAATGGGAAAAATAGGACATGTCTTATTTTTTTTCATGGGCCGTTCACATGGTCCGTTAAAAGAAAAAAAAAGAAAAATGGACTGTGTGAATAGCCCCATCGAATACATGGATTTTAATGCAACCGTGGGACGGCCACTAAAGAAACTGCTGTCACACGGCCGATTGTTCCATTCGTTTGAATAAGTCCTACAACAGAATCGGACAGCACACAGACGTGAAATAAGGCCTAAATGAGAAGGATGGAACCAGGGAAAATATAAAAATAATAAACATGTATACTATGAATGCACAGGTAATATCGATGAGCAAGTCATTCAAAATGCACCAAACTCATATAATCCAAAGCCAACATGCTCGATCACTAACATGCTCGATCACTAACATGCTCGATCACTAACATGCTCGATCACTAACATGCTCGATCACTAACATGCTCGATCACTAACATGCTCGATCACTAACATGCTCGATCACTAACATGCTCGATCACTAACATGCTCGATCACTAACATGCTCGATCACTAACATGCTCCAAAACACTAACATGCTCCATAACACAAGGAGGAAGCATGCAATACAAACATTTAAGCCACTTACTTGGTGGATATGCTACAGGTTCAAAAGGAGGACCCCCTCCTCTAGGGTCTGGGTAAAAGATATCAGTCTGAGGGGGAGCATAAATCTGGGAACCCCGTGGTACCATCTGTATCTGCTTAGACACAGGTAGAGGCGGGAGATCACTGGAAACACGTTGACTAGGGTGAGAACTGACTGGTAAGGCAGGAATGGAGGTCTTGGGGACGGAGTCAAGCCTATAAATGAAATTAAAAATAAAATGAAAAATCAAATCCCGACTCAAAACATAAAAACACAGGTTCTCTAAGGCTTAAATATAAAAAGAGTATGCGTACAATTCTGGGGGAGAGCCTGGGGCACTGTTACTTAGATGTTCCAATTTCACTGGCTTCAGAACAGACTCGTAGCCGGAGTCTGTACTCCGGGGAATAAGTTGGGTCACGGAGCTCCCTGACACAATGCCATTGGGAAGGGAACCTTGTTTCCGGTTAGGTAAATCCATGGGCCCTTCATCTGGGTGTATTGCCCCAGTGGGTAACCCTACTTCGTTCAGTTGACCAAGAGAGGCACTCAATGGCCGCCTAGGAACCAAGCGTTTGTTCATTTTTCTAAACCTAGAAAAGAAATAAAGTTGCCTTCAGACCAGTGTGAATAGCTCTGCTTCTATCAATACGTCTAGCATTTTAATGCAAAGACATATTAGGCAGAATAATTATAAAACTTAAAGTGTACCTGTGAGTTTAGGAGCTTACTAAAGATGGACCTTCATTTCAATGGGAGCAGTATGATCCATGTTCATTAAGCTCCCCCTAGTGGTAGCTGCAGGCAACCAAACATTTCTCATTTATATCTACGGCTATGATTGTGAGAAGGGAAGGAGATTTGGAGCAGAACAGATAAACGGAGCTCCAACCCCTAGGTCCACACAGACTTTTGGACAGATAAAAACACAACAGGTACACTTTAATATAGGCTGTACCGAACATTACCAATTATGTGTGTGATTTGCATTGCATCCTACAAAAGCAAAATAAAAATAAAAAAAACGTAAAAAAGCATTTCTTTTAATTTCCTATTGCTAAGAAAATACAATTTGTGGTCATTTAGTTCTATCTGTCCCTAGGAAAGCTGAATGATAAACCAACATAAATATTACAGCTCCCACAGGGATTACCATTCAGCTTTCCAAGATTTTGGAACGGCAAATGTGGCTTGCAATTTATTTTAGTTAATTTTTTGTTTTTAGATGCAAAAAAAACCCAAAACAAAACACTTCTTATGCTGCATTATGTAAGGGTACAGGTCCTCGCTCCTATTCGCTAAAACGGCACAAAAATAAATAAATATTGTGCCGTTTTGATAATTGTAGCGATCATAGAATACACCGGACTCATAGTTGTGCATTTGGTGTATTGCGGAGGCAAATGCTCCCCCCACCCTCCTCAAAGTTATTGACCAGCTGCTGTGTATGCAGATCCAAAGCAGCGAGCGGTTAATCACTGCAGAGAGGTGCGGGGGAGGGGCAGACCTATCCCCATATTATACTTCCCTTACACAGGCCAGCAGTGTCGGAGGACAAATTCGCTTTAAAGAGACTCTGTCACCACATTATAAGTGCCCTATCTCCTATATAAGGAGATGGGCGCTGTAATGTAGGTGACAGCAGTGCTTTTTATTTAATAAAACAATCTGTTTTCACCACTTTATTAGCGATTTAAGATTTATGCTAATGAGTTGCTTAATGCCCATGTGGGCGTATTTTTACTTTAAACCAAGTGGGCGTTGTACAGAGGAGTGTATGACGCTGACCAATCAGCATCATGCACTCCCCTCCATTCATTTAGGCAGTGCATAGGGATCCTGCTAGATCAGTATGTGCTGTCTTATACTAACACATTAACAATACTGAAGTGTTTAGACAGTGAATAGAGATTCCACGGGATGTCTATTCACAATCTCTGCACTTCGTTACAGTTTCTGTGGTAGTTACAGCAGAGCAAGCGTAATCTCGTTGTAACCTGTCATTTACCGCATAATCTCGCGAGATCACGCTTCCTCTGCTGTAACTACCACAGACAGAGTAACGAAGTGCTGAGATTGTGAATAGACATCCCGTGGAATGTCTATTCACTGTCTAAACACTCCAGTATTGTTAATGTGTTCGTATAAGACAGCACAAAAGGATCTAGCAGGATCCCTATGCGCTGAGTAAATGAATGGAGAGGAGTGCATGACGCTGATTGGTCAGCGTCATACACTCCTCTGTACAACGCCCACTTGGTCTAAAGTAAAAATACGTCCAGTTGGGCATTAACCCCTTAGTGACCAGCCCATTTTAGGCCCTAATGACCAAGCTATTTTATTCGTTTTTCTATAGTCGCATGCAAAGAGCTATAACGTTCTTATTTTTTCGTCTACATAGCTGTATGAGGACTTGTGTTTTGCGGGATTAGTTGTGCTTTTTAATGGCACCATTTTTGGGTACATATAATTTTTATATTAACTTTTATTAACCTTTTTGGGGGGGGGGGGGGATTTTAAAAAAAAAACTGAAATTCCGCCATTGTTCTATGCGTTTTTAAATTGACGCCGTTCACTATGCGACGTAAATAACATGTTACCTTTATTCTATGGGTCGGTACGATTACAGCGATACCACATATGTAGAGGTTTTTTTATGTTTTACGACTTTTGCACAATAAAAGCACTTTTGAACTAAAATTATTTGTTTTTGCATCGTCGCTTTCCAAGAGCCGTAACTTTTTTATTTTTCCATCAATGTAGTGATTTTTTGGGCTTGTTTTCTGCGGGACAAGACGTAGTTTTGATTGGTACTGTTTTGGGGTGAATGGGACTTATTGATTCATTTTTATTATGACTTTTTTGGGGGGCAATGGAAAAAAAATTGAAATTTCGCCATGGTTTTTTGCATTTTTTTTTTACGGTGTTCACTTTGCGGTTTAAATCACATATTAACTTTATTAATGGAGTCATTACGGTCGCGGCGATACCACATATGTGTACTTTTTTTTTTTTTACACTTTTACTAAATAAAACCACTTTTTATGGGAAAAAATGAATTTATTTTTTTACTGTACTTTTTATTAATAATCTTTATTTCACTTTAATGACTTATTTTATTAGTCCCACTAGGGGACTTTACTGTGCGATGTTCCGATCGCTGCTATAATGCTCTGGTATACTTCGTATACCAGAGCATTATTGTATTTCAGTGTAAATCTGACAGGCAATCTGTTAGGACGTGCCTCCGGCGCGTCCCAACAGGAATATGTCCAGGGCAGACCTGGGGGCTTTTATCAAGCCCCCGGCTGCCATGACAACCCATCGGAGACCCGCGATTTCATTCGCGGGCCGCCGATGTGTGACAGAGGGAGCTCACTCCCTCTGTAAACAAAGTTAAATGCCGCGGTCGCTATTGACGGCGGCATTTAACGGGTTAAACGGCCGCGATCGAAGTAAACTTCGATCGCGGGCGTTGGAGCAGGAGCTCAGCTGTCATCAGACAGCAGAGCCCCGGCTCCTGCCTGCACGGGAGACCCGTGCAGCACTTAGACTAGGCTGACGTGAAAAGGCGTCAGCCTAGCCTAAAGCCCATTAGCGACCGACGTAAAAAGGCGTATTAGTGGTCACTAAGGGGTTAAGCAACTCGTTAAATCTAAAATCGCTAATAAAGTGGTAAAAATAGGTTGTTTTTTTTAAAATAAAAAGCATTACGGTCACCTACATTATAGCGCCGATCTCCTTATGTAGGCGATACGGCACTTATAATGCGGTGACAGAGCCTCTTTAAGGCTTTTCACATAAATGAAAGAATCACTGTCATTTTAAAGATGCCAATACCCCCACAGATCACTAATACTATAACTATATAGGATTTTTTTGGAAGGCTAAGGCGCAGTAGGCCTCTTCATTCTAGTTATCGATGGGGATCTCAGCATTATTATTATTTTTTAAAGGGAATTCAGTAAATAATCTATATCATCTTACTTTTCCAACTCTTCTTGAGAGTGAGCAAAGGTGCAGCTCGCCCCACGGGGGCATCCTCCCCGCTGCTTCATGTCCCTGCACATGTAGGTCTTGTACTTGCTGTGCTGTGGAGGCTGTGCCAAAGAATACAAAGAAGGTTATTAGAGCTGCCCTGCAAATCACCATCAAGCCAACAAATACTGGTGGATATTATTTACATGGTCAAACCCACTAAACAGCGGCAGTCATAGTGACCATACACTACACATACAGAAGTCACACAAGCCTCTATCAATCCAATACATAAAACAAACTGTATACACACACTATCATAAGACAGTACCATGTCACAATTGCAGACTTGGACATAGATCGGTTTACGCCAAATCCATACAGACTGGCGGTGAGACTCTCCGGGAAACCCTGCTGCGGCGGTCATAACCTTCGCTGTTTCTAGTGAAAAGCGAAGGATCGTTTGAGCCGCTCGGAGGTTTACATGTTAAAGTGATCACAGGCTTCTTATAAGAAATGCTCATTAGCAGCCCCAGACATAGTCCAATTTTTGTCACCAGTCATCGTTCCCTGCATAAAAGTTGTGTTGTGTATCGCCAGTTTAACATTGTTGTTCTGTCTACCATAATTATGTTTATAGGGGTTGTCCCAGATTGGACAATCATTTAGCCACAGAAGAGATGATAATTGTCTGATCGCAGGGACCCCCACCGTTTGCGAGAACAGTGGTCCCGAACCCCCGTTACTCGTCACTGCTTGACCGCAGTGTTGAAGTCTGAATGTAGCGATGGTTTAGCACGTCCGCCGCCGCTCCAATCAATGTCTATGGGACTGACAAACAGCCGAACACAGCGCTTGGCTGTTTCCATCAGTCCTATAGACATTGAATGCAGCGGTGTGTCTGCTGTCAAGTAGTGAGGGGGGGGAACGATCGCAGGGGGGGTGTCAAGGCGATCGTTTGAGATGTCAGTTCTCACAGTCGGTACGGTTCCCAGCGATCAGACAATTATCACCTATTCTGTGGATAGTTAAAGAGGCTCTGTCACCAGATAAGTGCTACATAATGTGATCGGCGCTGTAATGTAGAGAAGTGTGTTTTTTTATTTTGAAAAACTATCAATTTTGAGCAAGTTATGAACAATTTTAGATTTATGCCAACTACTTTCTTAAAAGACAACTGGGTGTTGTACAGAGGAGTGTATGACTCAGACTAATCAGTGTCATACACTTCTCTCCATTCATTTTTAGCAGTACTCACTCGCGAGATCACGCTGCGCTGTGACATAAACCCACATTAACTTTACTGAAGTGTCTTGAGAGTGAAGACATTACCTCCAGGCAGGACGCAATGTTTATTCACACTCCCGACACTTCGGTCAAGTTTCTGTGAATGACAGCACAGCGTGATCAAGTGAGTAAGTCCCCAAGAAACTTTACCGAAGTGTCGGGAGTGTGAATAGACATCGCGTCCTGGCTGGAGGTGATGTCTATTCACTCTCAAAACACCTCGGTAAAGTTAATGTGGGAGTATGTGACTGCACAGCGTGAGCTCACGAGACCTCGCTGTGTTGTGAGTACTGCTAAAAATGGAGAGAAATGTATGACACTGATTGGTCAGCGTCATACACTCCTCTGTACAATGGCCAGTTGGTAAAAAAGTAAAAACACGCCCATTTATCTATTAGGAAAGTAATTAGCATAAATCTAAAATTGTTCATAACTTGCTCAAAATTGATTGTTTTTTTTTTAAATAAAAAAAACAAACACTCGTTAATCTACATTACAGCGCCGATCAGATTATGTAGGAGATAGGGCACTTATAATGTGGTGACAGAGCCTCTTTAATTGTCCATTCTGGGACTACCCCTTAAAGGGAAAATACAGTAGATACATGTGATATCACATCGGAGACGTATGCTCCTGGACCTCCACCGTTTTCCATAGTGCAGTAACCCCTTAGGCACTGCTCTGAACACAACATTGTAGACACTACGTCATTGATTTGAATGGCTGCCCTTTGTGATTTTAAAATACAATGCAGAAATCTGGCCTAACAATAAGATTTAGGAGACAGCAAGCAAAATAAAGGATTATTTTATACTAATTCAGCTTATATTACCAAGTCACTAAAAATAGGATTTTTTTTATACATAACCTGCGATAAATAAAATGTTGTTTTATTTACGTGTATGTCCGCTTAGACACCATTTTACAAATATAATACATTTACATAAAAAGAGGAGTTCGGCTTCGTTCACATCTGCGTTGGGGTCCCGTTCTGAGGTTCCGTCGGAGGTTGTCGTCAGAACGGGACCCTGAACAGACAGACTACGCTATTGCTTCCGGCAAAACTACAGGTCCGGTGCACAACAGACACAAAACGGAAACCATGGGTACCAGATCCGTCACCATTGAAATCAATGGTTATGGAAACCTCTGGTTTCCGTTCGTGTCTGTTCAGGGACCCGTTCTGACGGAAACCTAAGACAGAACCCCAACGCAGATGTGAACGAAGCCTAAGGCTACCTTCACAGGCAGCGTTTTTCGGAAAACTCACTTTTTTTTGTTCCTTTTTTCCTGGTGTTTATTGCCGTGGTTTTTGTTTTGTTTTAGCATAAAACTCTGCGGGCAGAGGTTAGCTGGAAGTCACTGGCGAAATATTGAATGCAATACAAATACTGTTTTTTTTTTTTTAAAGGTGGCCTTTTATCGCTTGAGTTTTTTGGGTGGCATTTTTTGCAAGTTGTGGCTAGGGTTGGTTTGGTGTTTTTTTCATGCCCTTATTGATGTGTTTTACCATAGACATCCTCAGGTTATTTTTTCCCTCAGAATAAAAGCAAAGTGGACACTTTGAATCGCACGATCTTTGATACGGATGATTTAAAGTGTGAAAAATGCAGCTTTAAAAAAACAAAACAAAAAACACCACAGGCAGTAAAAACTCTGTATTCGGGAAAAAATGCCACAAAACACACACACACACACACACACACACACACATTAAAAACACGCAAAAACTGCCAATTTGAAAATACATGACATCTTGTACTGATCTGGAGTTACAGCCTGTATTATAAGAGCTTGATCTCCGTTCTAGGAAGTGTCGTTTTTACACTATTTTATCCATTGAGGAGCGGCTTGAAATCCGCAGATTTATCCTCATGTGTAAAATGTGGAATTGGATGTGGATTTGTTTATTTATTTTTGCATTTTTCTTTATGTAAACAAAGTTATAAAAGAACAGAGAGCACAAAAAACATACACAATATACAAGAACTAAAATTGTGTGTAGCCAGCAGAGGAATAGCAAACAAATACAAACAGGTAATAAGAACACAGGATGCAGATTTTGATGTGAATCTATTGGCAGATTTCACCAACTGAACAGAAATGGATAAAAATCTGCAGCAAATCTGGGAAATAATCTGTAACAGAATGGGCATACTGCAAATTTTCATGTCTCCAATCTGCACAGATTCTCCCACTATGGGGTTATGTTCAACCTTAAATTTTACTATGTGCGGATTTTCGGTGAGGATTCTGCGCCAAATATCCCCAACTAATCCGCTGTGTAGGAACAGATTTTGAATGTTGCTCTGGACTATGATACAGTCTGTAACTCAACATCTTTACAATCCTGATTCATTTCATGCCGATTAATTCAATATAAATCAGGCGGACATACACGTAAAAGGGGAAAAAAAAAAACACATAAAAGAAATTGTCACAATATTAGAAACGATAAATCTTATCTAATGAAAACCTGAAACCGCTATATACCTTTGTCGGTCTTATATTCGAGATTTAAATTACCAGTAATTCTACAATATATTCTGAAAAGCAGAATTATTGCGGTTATCTATAGTCAGACAGTTAAAGGCTATGGAAACTTTTAGGGACTTTTTTTATTTTATTGCATCGTATAATCCTAAACACATTCATCAACTTAGATTTGATCAGCATTAGGCTGGATTTACACACATCGTTATACTGCGTTTCCCGTGGCGTTTTTTTTTTTACTGCGGCCAGATGTTACATTTAAGTCTATAGTAAATTACTAAATGCACTACACAACTGCGTTTTTTGGTTTGTGGCGTTTTTAAGCCAATTCTGGTGTCAGTGGCGCGCCCCCCCCCCCCCCCAACGCAACATGCTCTGGGTATGGAGGGGAGCCTAAAAAAAAAACAAAAAAAAAACAAAAAACATGTACAAAACGACACCACATAAAAACGTCACCAAATACACCGGTTTTATTTGAAACCGGTTAGCGTTTTTTGATGCAGTTTAAAACGTATAAAGAAGATGTGTGAGAAGGTCGTCTTAGGGTTAGATTGTCACACGAGCCGTTTGCAGTCCGGCTCACTGACGAATTTGGCTTGTAGTGGTATTCTGCAGCTTCTACGTGACGTGGATACATAGAAGCTGCAGCGCTGAAAACAATACAGCATTTAAAAAAACCAAAAACATTTATATTAAAAAGTGTTTAGAATCACTTTATACAAACATTGCATAAATTACAGCAACAGTTTCTACATTTATTAGCAAATGTGTTCACTGTCATTCTGTAACGCTGTGCATGTCTAAGGCTAAGTTCACACAGAGTTTTTTGACAAGTTTTTTGACACGGAAACTTCTAAACGGAATTTTGAGGCAGAAATTCTGCCTGCAAAATACTCTGTGTGAACATAGCCGAATACTCCCGCTGCAAACAACTGAAATAAAGTCACACATGGCTACAGCTTCAATCCTGCTGCATTGCATATTTTTACTTGGCTTCCCAAGAAAACGATCTTGGATAGACTTGTAGTTTATGGTGTGGTACCTGAATCATGTGGTAGCTCCGAGCCTCGCTCACCTGCTGCTGGTCAGTCCCCTTCTTGCTGTGGTTCTGGATGTAATCAACCAGCCCATGTACAACAGTCTTCACAGCCACAAGACCGTTCTCCAGCTGCTCCCATGTTGGAGGTGGAGCATCTAAAACGGAAAAGATTTACAGATGCAGTTTCCTTATTATGCACTTCGTCTTAAAATAAATGCAATGTAACGAACACAATTTTCTATAAAAAAAACAAAACAAAAACATTAAACCGAACGCGGCCGTCTCATGAAGACAACTCTTTTACACCTGCTCTATTAGCACAAAGTATCATCATAAGGTAAGGGGGCATAGGGAGATGGGTCCGTCTGCTCATAACCCCACTCTATGAGCAAGAGCGGAGCGATACCACATATCCCCTGTAGCTGCCGCATTAGTAACGCAGCGTTTTATTTGGTCGCCGCAGCAGTAACTTTCCTTTCAAATGGAAATAAATGTGTTTTAGTCGTTTTAGCTGACAATTTCCACATGTGAGAACCATTATCCGGTACGGGATAACCAGGAAATTGGCAGTTCCCCAGCAATGCCTATAAAAGTTCACTGTATTTTTAGCTTGCACAAAAAAAACACAATAATGGTGAGTTGCATTTTAGTTGCCATCACAACCTGTATGTTCCGTCCTACGTTTATTGCTGTTAACTTACCAGGACTTGGATCTATATTTGCCAGAAGCTCTAGATGAGGTCGTAATCTGTTGAGATTGGCAGGGTCTCCAGTCCTCTGCAGAGCAATGGTCAGTTCCTGGACACTCTGAGCAAATGAGGCCGGGGTCTGCAACTTAACAAAAACTTTCTTGTAATAAATTAACTGACGTCTAGCATGGGCTATCAATGTAAAACGGTAGAAATTTATGTATCACTGAACCAAACCAGATGGTTCAGGGCCAAATGTGAAAGTCTATAAATGTAGGGAGACAAACGCGAAATATACTGAAAAAGTGCAACAAGATTTTAAAAGAAAAGAGCAGGAATGAAGCGGTTACCTTGTCAATAATGGACTGCATATGGGATTTATGAGACTGATCCCCATACAGAAGAGAGGACCATTGATCGGGGGCGATGCGCAGGCCGGCCTCCATTGCAATCTGCACAATTTGAGAATCATGCTCTCTGCGCAGCGCTTCATAAGTGCGAAACTCCTCCTTTAGCTGCATCAAGGAGGAATCTTCATCACGCTTTGTGACCTGGAATTATAATAAAGACTTTCATTTTACAAAAGGATAAAAAAAAAAGAGCTACATACACGAATATCTACATATCAATTATTACTGTCTAGCGTGAATATTATCCAGCAGAAACTACATGCATTCTGTGTCTCAATTATTAGAGAGTAAACTTGCACAATTGCTTAGGCCACATTCACACGACAGTGAAAAAAAACGGCCATTAAAAACTGATCAACTCCGTCTTTCATGGCCATTTTGCACAAAATTTTCATCCATTTCCAGTCCGCCTTTAATGGCCGTTTGACATCCATTTTGCATCAGTTTATCCTGGTCGCTAAAAAAACCAAACTGATTAATTTCATTGGTCAGGTGTTTTTTGTCCCAACCCACCTAAAAACACCCAAAGGAAGGTCATTCTCATGATTGTTTCACATCCCCCCTGTAGATGATGCCACACAGACCCCCTGTAGATGATGCCACACAGACCCCCTGTAGATGATGCCACAGACCCCCTGTAGATGATGCCACACAGACCCCCCTGTAGATGATGCCACACAGACCCCCCTGTAGATGATGCCACACAGACCCCCCTGTAGATGATGCCACACCGCCCCCCTGTAGATGATGCCACAGCGCCCCCCTGTAGATGATGCCACAGCGCCCCCCTGTAGATTATGCCACACCGCCCCCCTGTAGATTATGCCACACCGCCCCCCTGTAGATTATGCCACACCGCCCCCCTGTAGATTATGCCACACCGCCCCCCTGTAGATTATGCCACACCGCCCCCCTGTAGATTATGCCACACCGCCCCCCTGTAGATTATGCCACACCGCCCCCCTGTAGATTATCCCACACCGCCCCCCTGTAGATTATCCCACACCGCCCCCTGTAGATTATGCCACACCGCCTCCCTGTAGATTATGCCACACCGCCTCCCTGTAGATTATGCCACACCAGCCTCCCTGAAGATTATGCCAGAAAACTCACTAGTTGACCACTATGTACAATGCCCCCTGTACTAGCGCCACACTACCCTTGCAGTGAGCGCAACAATGCACTACACACTCCCTGATGCAGCGCCGTCTCTCGTCTTCATGTCTGGTCTCTCATCTGCGCGGGATCTGCCAAGGCGGCGTGGTGACGTTGTGTCGCCTTCGCAGAACCCGTGAAGACGACTGCGCTTCATCGGTGAGTATGGCGCCGATAGCCAGCAAGGGAACTAGTAGTTCCCTTGCCAATCCCCATGCCACAGATCCGTTTTTAACCGTTGCTTCATGTATTGACAGCCGTTAAAAACGAATCCATTGATTTCTATGGGGGACGTTTCCTATTGTTTGACAGCCATTATTCACGGGCCGTTAAAAAAACGGCTGTGTGAATACACCCATAGAACATAATTGTTCTGAAAACGTCCGTGACGATCGTTAAAAGAACGGCTGTCACACGGACGTTTTTCACCGTCGTGTGAATAAGGCCTTACACTAAACCCTTCACTAGAACACAACATAGAAGGACACAGTTACGTGGTTATTTCATATAGCGGAAGGCTGGACACACCGATCCTCCAATCTCAGGCACATTCAGCAGGGAGCCTCTACTAATAGTGGCAATGGCTCTGGTGGACCCGGCACGTCTATGTGTTACTTGGAGACCCATTCACTTCAATGTTTATTTAATGCCAGGAAAATGGTAAGCAACCAAGGGTTCCAGCAGCAGGACCCCTCAGTATCAGATCATCTGGACAGGACTTCGCTTTAGGTGGACAACTTTTGAAAGGGTTGTCTCATGAAAACAAAGTTAGAGCGGTGAATCGTTTAATCACTGCGATACCGGCTTCTCTAGCCCCTGGCTGTGATCGTCGAGGAAGCCGCATCTAGTTATACATTTCCATTGCAGCTGCCGACAATGTATTGACTAGAACGACTGGCCAGATCCATTAACGTGGGAGCATTTCTGTGTTATGGCTCATAGAGAACGGTACACATAATAGGACATCTGAAGAGGGCTCTTTCTGTAAGACAATCCCTTTAATTTTCTACATGCAATCAACCCGAATCCAGGCCAATACGACGGTAATTGGACCATGTATGCCCAGTCACATGTGAAAGTGATCTCTTCAACAAAGACTAAAACAGAACACAATCTATTTCCGGGTGCTACACCGGATCAATGAAGCAATTGTTGCTGCTGAGCGACAGTCCTTGTAGACTAATGTGATGTAAGCACCATGTACTTGTCTTACCTTAAAGCAGGAGGCTCTATACAACAGCTGGACAACATGCCCAATGCTAGTTTTCGAGGCTTGAGGAAAGCGCGGTTCCAGTCTTTGTACCACAAACAAAACAAGGACCTTCCGTGAGAGTGCAGATCCGTCTTCCAGAGCCAAGAGGACAAGCTTCAAGGCTTCTTCCTGCATGGCTGAAATGGAGAAGTAGACAAAACGTCAGTCTATTCAGCCAACTTATGAGCGTGGCCCATAAAGTACAACGATAAATGGTCACATTGTCATAACTAGCTGTACAAATTCATTGCAGCTCCGTGTTCATAAACAATCAATGGCTTACAGGGTTATTCCCATCTCATAAAGTGTTGACGTATAGCTAGGATATGCCATCACTTTATGATCGTGGGACCCCTTGCTGATTCTGAGAATGAAGGGGCCACAGAGCTGATTTAAATACAGAAGCAAAAAGCACGGCGCCACATGGTGCAGGTCAATGGGATAACGGGAGAGCCATAAACGTGATCAGTTCTGCTCACCTCGAAAATACGTATTAAAGGCAAGGATAATAGGTCCACTTCGTGCTGCTGCCAGGATCCAAAGCCGGTAAACCAGAACGGTTACCGCTAGTCGAGATAAAAAATGGGGAAGCAAAAAGGAGGATCCTGTAGGGCGCTGCTGCGTGGTTATTAGAAGATAGTCAATGATGGTAAATACAAGAGTAATACGTGAATATTTATTTAGGCTACGCGTTTCGACACTGTACCAGCGTCTTCCTCAGGCCTGAGGAAGACGCTGGTACAGTGTCGAAACGCGTAGCCTAAATAAATATTCACGTATTACTCTTGTATTTACCATCATTGACTATCTTCTAATAACCACGCAGCAGCGCCCTATAGGATCCTCCTTTTTGCTTCCCCATTTTTTATCACAGAGCTGATTTAGCATTGCACTGTGCAGTGAAAACTTAGAAGGGTATGCAGCGCTAAATCAGCATGGCCACTCCTTCATTCTCAGGATTGGTGGGAGCCCCAGAGGTCAGACCCGCACCGATCATAAAGTGATGTCTTATCCCAGAGATATGGCATTACTTTATAAGATCATGAATAAGTCTTTATAGAGAACATCTTATATTACCTGGTCCCAGGAACTGGCAGCCGCGGGCACGAACAGCTGCCCACAGATTGGAGGAGAGTTGTTGTGGGTTCTGGTGTTGTAATATAAGCTCAGTAACTGTTCTCTCTCCCAGCGACCGCGCTGCTCTCATTGCTCGAATCCGTCCCTCTTCTTCCACCAGTTGACAATGAACAAGTGTCACCAGTTTCCGCTGCATGGGGCGGCTTAGCACACTTTGTGTGGTGCTATTTAGACCGACACCTGGAAGGGAAAATTGCAACAGAGTTGAACAATTAAGAGCTCCCCCTTACTTAAATAAGTGACACTGATGTGTGAAAGTAAATGTTACACAAAACAAACATTGTAGAAGTATAGAAGCTAAACTCCATAAACATGCAAACTGGTGGATAATCACCACATGTAGAACAAGTGCTACGAATATATCCACAGGAATAATCTTAGCACCCATTACCGCTAGGTGGCCCGCATGATTTACATATAAGCAGCCGCTTTGTTCTAGTCCCTGATCAACAACCAAAGGTCCCCCTAGTTTGTCTTACAGATGCCCTAAAGAATGGATATTGTGTTTGCATTTGAGCACATTACTTATATACACAGAAGTCAGGAAAAGACTATTTCTATCACAACGGTTCACAATATCTAATTTCTAAGCGTATTAAAGGTTATGGAAACCTTTGAATGGCAATTTTTTTTTTTTTATAAAAAGGTTAGTATGATTGGTGCAACTTTAAATAGTTTTTATTCAAAATTATTTTTTACTTTTTGAGATACAGCTGCTCTGTATTCTCTATACAAAGAAGCTGTGTCTTTCGCTATGACCCGAGTTCAGTTCTGCGGACCTGATGGGTTCAGTGTCAGTGGATTATGCTGGTCTCTGAAACACAGGATCCACCTGTAATCTATCACATCTAAGTTATGAACTTAGGTGAGATCGATTACAGGTGGAAGCTGTGTGTTAGACACACGCAGGACCCGCTTTCACTGAACCCGTCAGTCCCGCGGACCTGACGGGAACAAGATTTAGCAAATGATACAGCTGCTCTGTATACAGAATACAGAGCAGCTGTATCTCAAAAAGTAAAGAATAATAATTTTTAATAAAAACTAATTTATAAAGTTGCACCAATCACTCTGACCTTTTTATTAAAAAAAAATGTAAAAATACACCATTCAAAGGTTTTCATAGCCTTTAAGTGATTAACTGCGAAAGAATGTTATAAAAAAATAAATTAATTACGCTGGTGTCTATTTCGGGACAATAGTTACACAATTGTCACATTCTCAGGGAATTGAATATTGAGGAAGTGTGAAGATTACTTGATGCACTTCCTCTTACATCTCACCCACCGCAGCACTACTGGAAATCTCACACTCCCACCTGACACCGCTCTCTAGGCTTCATCTAAACCACCCCGTGCAACGGTGCGAAGATGGAGGCCCTCGGGTGCTCAAACTGTGGCTCCTTGTCCACTTTTCCAGCTATGTACTTCACAGTGTGAACGGTGCACAGCCCCACGCATGAGCTCTGCAGCCTGGTATGCATTCTGAGAATGGGGTCCAGCATCCCCTTTTTGCAGTGGAGAGTAGGGCTGGGCAATTATGACCTAAATCAAAATCATAATTAATTTAACATGCAACCTTGATTTACAAGTAAATTATTTAGGCCACAACCCATTTTGTGTGCCACCCCCCCATTTGCATGCTACGCCATTGAGTAAATATTTATCCCCTGAGCCTGCTGTATATAATATGCCCCCACACAGTATAGTGCCCCATAGCTTCCCCCAGAGTATAATGCTCCCCATAGCTGCCACCACACAGTATAATGCCCCCCATAGCTGCCAACCACACAGCATAATGCCCCATAACTGCCCTCTCATAGCTGCCCCTACATAGTATAATGCCCCCATAACGGACTTCCATGCAATATAATGCCCCTATAGTTCCCCTCACACAGTATAAAGTCCCCCATAGCTGCCCCTACACTGTATAATGCCCCCACAGCCACCCCCAATAGTACATGATAAAGTTAATAATCTACATACTCTCCTAAACATGTTCCAATGAAGAGTGGAGGAGATCCCTCTGCTCTGTGCAGCTCAGCGCAGACAGGTGCGATTACTTCACTGCCTCGTGTCCAGCGATACATAGTTAACGATAGCTTACGGTCCCCTGCTCTACCATTGGGTTAAACTGTATCTGCGTCCTGAAGATGCAGATACAGTTCAAACCGGGAGAAAATAATTGATAAATCCGAAATTCGCAAGACTATTAATTGCGCTGAATTTAGATTTTGATTAATTGCCCAGCTCTAGTGGAAAGGTAGCCATACATGCACACTCACTCTCCATACCAAAAGAGAACAGAGACTCTTCCTGTATCTCCCATAGAGTATACTGGATAGTAAACACAGATAGGCAGCCACCTCTGTGCTGCAAATGGGGAATACAGGACACAATCTTAGATCTGTAAACCTTTTACTCAGCTGATCACTAAAAAAAAACAGGGTGTTTATTTGTTTAAGTTAATAAAAACATTAATACACATGACCATCCAGCCTGGACGTCATGTGTACTCAGAATCCTGACACTTCTGAATCTTTTTTTTGTGAGATTCCGGCAAGTGAAACCAAATCTCGCGAGATCACGGAGCTAAACGAGATTTGGTTTCACTTGCCGGAATCTCACAAAAAAAAAGTCAGAAGTGTCAGGATTCTGAGTACACATGACGTCCAGGCTGGATGGTCATGTGTATTCATTATCAGGACACTGTAGTAATGTTAGGGCTTGTGTATGAGGCTGCACATAGTGATATATCTATATCGCTAGTGCTGTGTAAATGAATGGAGAGGAGTGCATGATGCCGATTGGTCAGCGTCATGCACTCCTCTGTACAACGCCCACTTGGTCGAAAGTAAAAGTACGCCCACTTGGCCATTAAGAAAGCTCATTAGCTTAAACTAAAATCTCTGCTAACTTTGTGAAAAAAGATCGTTTTTTTTTAAAATAAAAAGCATTACTGTCACCTACATTACAGCGCCCATCTCCTTATATAGGAGACAGGGCACTTATAATGTGGTGACAGAGCCTCTTTAACCCCTTAATGACCGGGCCTGAAAAGACCTTAATGACCAAGTCAGATTTGTTAAATCTGGTATGTGTGACTTTATCAGAGAATAACTGTGCGAAAGTTTTGAATATCCAAGTAATTCTGACATTGTTTTTTCGTCACATGTTGTACTTTATTTTAGTGGTAAAAGTAGACTGATACGATTTGCGGAAATTAATGAAAAAATAGAAAAATTGAAGAAATTTTGTAAAAATTATCATTTTTCCCTATTTTTAACTGCAATATGTCACATATGTACACACATACAAGTTTAGTAATGATTTTATACATTTTGTAGTACATTTTGTTTTCCTGCACCAAGCCAGGTTTTCAGAGGCTCATAGGTGTCAGAATGGTGGAAACCCCCACAAGTGACACCATTTTGAAAACTACACCCCTTAAGGTATTTATTAAGGTGTGTTGTAAGTATTTTGACCCCACAGTTTTTTTGTAAGAATTCATGCAAAGCAGGCGTAAAAACATATAATTTCACTTTTTTCATAAAATTATCACTTTGAAGACCGATTTCTTTGTAAAGCGACCATGAGAATGAAGAAATGCACCCCAAAATCTATCACCCTGTTTCTCCTGTTTTCAAAAATGCCCACATTGTGACCCTAATGCGTTGCCTGGACACACGGCAGGGCCCGAAAGGAAGGGAGCAACCGGAGGCTTTCAGGTCTCATTTTTGCTTGAAAATGTTTTAGGCCCCACTGTACATTTGGAGAGGTTTTGAACTACCAGAACGATAGAAACTCCCCATAAACGACCCCATTTAGAAAACTAGACACCTTAAGGTATTTATCTAGGGGTGTACTGAGTATTTTGGCCCCACAGTTTTTTGCTAAATTGAAAGCATAGCAGGTGAAATTAAAAACAAACAAACACTTTTTATATAAAAGTATCACTTTGAAGACCGATTTCTTTGTAAAGCGACCATGAGAATGAAGAAACACCCCCCAAAATCCATCACCCCGTTTCTCCCGTTTTCAAAAATGCCCCCATTGTGACCCTAATGCGTTGCCTGGACACACGGCAGGGCCCGAAAGGGAGGTAGCGCCCGAAGACTTTCAGGACACACATTTTGCTTGAAAATGTTTCAGGTCCCATTACACATTTATAGAGGCACAGAGCTGCCAAAAAGATAGAAACTCCCCATAAATGACCCCATTTTGAAAACTAGACCGCTTAAGGTATTCATCTAGGTGTGTACTAAGTATTTTGACCCCACAGTTTTCGCAGGAATTAATGCAAAGCAGGTGGAAAGAAAATTTTATTTCACTTTTTTTCACAAATGTGTCATTTTAAGGTCAGATTTCTTGTACAGAGGACATGAGAATAAGGAAATGCACCAGAAAATGTATCACCCTGTTTCTCCTGTGTTCAAAAATATCCCCATTGTGGCCCTAATGTGTTTCCTGGACACACGGCAGGACCCAAAAGGAAGGGAGCACCCGGAGGCTTTCAGGACACACATTTTGCTTTGAAAATGGGAGGATTCTACTTTTCTAGATTGAGAAATAGATGTCCCTAACAGTTTCTACACCCTATGACTATGTCGTGCTAAGAAAGCAGCTGTCCTGCAATCATGTCAGTCCATAGACATTATGTATATCAACCCGCTCTGATATATAGTAAGTTAGAGTGGGAAAATGTATTAAACTGTTGGCGGAAAAAGGCAATATATCCAAAGAAAAGGAGGAAGAATGTATCCAGCTATGTGGAAAACTAGAGCATGTTCACAGGATGAAAGAAAATTTGTAGGGCTGTAATGACTTTATTATTCAAAGTGACTGGTCATACGACGTCTCTTTAGCTCCATATATCCCTATATAAGGGACGAATGTGCTAAGTGTCACGGTACACCATAACAAGCCCCTGCCCGGCAAGGTAGGAACCGCCATGTGCACAAAACAACCAATCACCTGTAGAATATATAAAGGGGCAGTGTCCCACACCGTATGTATAGATACAGTAAAGGACCACTACTCCCCAAATTAATGTCGCTATTTCTAGAAGTATTGTCGGGTGTAAGAGGTCCACCAAAAACCCGAACAAAACTGTTATAAAGCCCATAGTGTATTGATAAGGACAAAACAGGGACTTATGCATAGACCAGGGTTGGAAGGACACGCGGAACAATAATATCATGACTCACTTCGCCGTCCTCGTTTGCTGCAGACCCGACACCGTTTTTTGGGGTATTTTTGGTTAGATGTTGAAGGGATGGGGTGTAAAAAATGTTTTTCAACAAGTCGGTGTACATCCTCTGACTCATGGACTACTCTCTGGTCTGCAGATTGAAATAGGAGATCTTCAATCACTTTCTCCTGAAATTCAAAGAATGTCGCCCTGCCCGCTGATTTTTTGTACAGGACAAATGCGTTTTGCATCGCAACTTGAATTTGTTATAGCCGATGACACACACAGGCTTTTGTCTCTCTGCAGAGGCCCCACGTTCTCTAATAGTTGCTGTTGCACTTGTATGGATAGTGCTGATCATGTAGACGTCCTTGCGGTCACGAAATTTTAAAGCCAGCGTCTTCTCAATTTGAAAAGCGCATGACTCCCCCTTTCGTAGTTTTTTATCCACAAGTTGACGTGGGAAATCTTTGCGATTCCTGCGTATTGTGCCACAGGCTCCGGTGTTGGCACAATGAAGGGCGCTAAACAATGGCACACTGGTATAAAAACTGTCCGTGTATACATGATACCCCTTGTGTAGGAAAGGGCCAATTAAATCCCACACAATCTTACCAGTGGTACCAATATTTGGAGGGCACCCTGGTGGATTAAATTCACTGTCTTTACCCTCGTAGATCTTAAATGCACATGTGTAGCCAGTAGTGCTTTCACATAACTTGTAGATCTTTACCCCGTATTTTGCACTTTTTGAGGGTATGAATTGACGGAATGAGAGACGCCCTTTGAAATTTGTGGGATTCCACAACATGGCATTAGGTGACGAACTCTTATTGGCAATGTACTGCCTGGCATACAAATTTGTATGCCAGGAGTAGCAATAAAGTCATTTATGGTGGGAGAAAATAAACTCGTGGGTTCCCACACTAAATCGGTTTGGTGGGGTTGTGCAATTTCAGGGGCTGCACTTTGAACGGACGTTGTGGCAACTGCGCCGTCTCCCATATCACTGGTGCTGGGTCTCATATCCATAGAATCCCTTGAAGCGACACTTTCGCTGTCGCTTTCAAGTAAGGCTGGGTTCACATGACCTATTTTCAGACGTAAACGAGGCGTATTATGCCTCGTTTTACGTCTGAAAATAGGGCTACAATACGTCGGCAAACATCTGCCCATTCATTTGAATGGGTTTGCCGACGTACTGTGCAGACGACCTGTTATTTACGCGTCGTCGTTTGACAGCTGTCAAACGACGACACGTAAAAATACAGCCTCGTCAAAAGAAGTGCAGGACACTTCTTTGGACGTTTTTGGAGCCGTTTTCTCATAGACTCCAATGAAAACAGCTCCAAAAACGGACGTAAAAAATGCCGCGAAAACCGTGAGTTGCTCAAAAAACGTCTGAAAATCAGGGTCTGTTTTCCCTTGAAAACAGCTCCGTATTTTCAGACGTTTTTGGTCACTACGTGTGCACATACCCTAAAAGCTCAACTTCAGATGCAGAATCCGTATCTCAGCATAGCTTCCTCAACGCTGTATCTTCTGGCAGCCATAATGATAATACAGTCTAAACCGCAAATAATAAATGGAACTAGCGGTTTAAATTTTTTTTTTTTATCAACTAAGGCCTCATGCACACGACCGTAAAAACACCCGTTATTGGGGGTCGTAATTACGACCTGCAATAACGGGCTCATAGACTTCTGTTACCCACGGGTACCTTCCCGTTTTCTCACGGGAAGGTGCCCGTGCCGTTAAAAAAATAGAACATGTTCTATTTTTCGGGCCGTGCTGCTATACTTTATAATGACAGCACGGCTCGCAAAAGCGGCCGGCTACCCGCGGCCGGCCGTGCTCGTAATTACGAGCACGGTCGTGTGCATGAAGCCTAATCAACTAAGAACACTAAAAGAATTAAACTTTTTTTTTTTTCAAACCTAAACCTAAACCCTACGCCTAACACAAACCGTAAACCCAAGCCCAGAACAGCACCCTACGCCGTCTAAGGCCCCATGCACATGAACGTGTTTTTGCGGCCGCAATTCCCCCGAAAATCCACGGGAGAATTGCGGCCCCATTCTTTTCTATGGGGCCATGCACACGACCGTAGTTTTTGCGGTCCTTGCACGGCCCGGGAGCCCGGACCGCAGAAAGAACGGGCATGTCTTATTACGGCCGTGTTCTGCGGTCCGGGCTCATTGAAAACAATGGTGGCGGCCATGTGCATGTCCCGCGATTTGCGGGCGGCCTGCGGCTGACAGTCCGCAGCCGGCCGACAGTCCGCAGCCGGCCGACCCGAAAATCACGGCCGTGCACACGGCTACGGTCGTGTGCATGAGGCCTAACAGCGTACACGCCGTCTAACAGCGTACCCTAAAAAGAAAGTAGTTTATAGTACGATTCTTAGTATATACAGTTAATATATTTCTATATATATGTATATACTATATACTATAAAATACTGAAAAAATAAACTGTGTAAGGGACAAGTGATTTTGTGTGGGGACACTGACACACCTGTATCTGTTTCTCTCCACAGCTAGAACAGTGAGGAGAAACAGATACATGTTTTTACTTTTATTTTACAGTAGTGATCACTATGATTGGATCTCATAGTGATCACAAAAGATCAGGAACCAATACTATTGGCTCCTGATCACTACTCTAAGAACAGAGCTGCTAGCAACAGCTCGTTTTTAGAGCAGGAGCTGTCATTTAGACACTCCCGGCGGCTCTGTACGCAGTAACAGCATGTGACCGCTGTGATTGGCTGTCACAGCGGTCACGGGCTGTTACGACGAAATCGGCAGGTCCTGATGGCTGCACTAAGAACCGGACCTGTTACTTACAGCCGGTTTTTAGTGCAGATCTCACCAGGGTGCCGATAAACCCCCTCTACTACAGCGACGCCAAAAGGCGTCGCTGTAGACTGAGTACATGCACCGCCTGACGTCAAAAGACGGTGGGCGGTCGTTAAGGGGTTAAAGAGGTTCTGCCACCACATTATAAGTGCTGTAAGTGACACACAAACGTTACCGAAGGGTCGGGATTGTGAATAGACATTGCGTCCTGGCTGGAGGTGATGTCTATTCACTCTCAAGACACTTCAGTAACGTTAATGTGTGAGTAAGTGACAGCACATAGTGATCTCGTAAGATCACTATGTGCTGAGTACATGAATGGACAGAAGTGTATGACGCTGATTGGTCAGTGTCATACACTCCTCTGTACAACACCCACTTGGTCAAAAGCTAAAGAAACTCATTAGCATAAATCTAAAATAGGTCATAACTTGGTCAAAATTGATAGTTTTTCTAAATAAAAAAACACTGGTGTAATCTACATTACAGCGCTGATCACATTATGTACAAGATAGGCCACTTATAATGTGGTGACAGAGCCTCTTTAAGCCGCTTTCACTCGGGCGTAGTATTGATGCTTTTTTGCAACCCGTAATTCGGACGCAACAACTGGACCACCCAGGATCATCAGAACCAGAGTTAGCGTACCATAGAAGCCTATCATACTTAACTATGGTACTGGTGTTTCGTCCGTAAAATGGGCGTAAAAAAACCAAACCTGTATTACGCCCATGTGTAAGCGGTCTTAGGGAATTTTTTTAATTAAATTTTTTTCAACTATAATGATCTTTATGGAAAACTACAATGTAGCAGTGGAAAACCGTGTTGATGTGAATGCAGCCTGAATCTTAGGTTATGTTCACACAGTTTTTTTTTGCAGGCAGAAAATTCTGCCTCAAAATTCAGTTTGGAATTTTGATCTGCCTGCAAGCCGTTTGCCGCGTTTTTCGCTCGTGCCCATTGAGCGCCACAGGCAAAAACGCAGCGAAATACGCTTTCTCTGCCTCCCATTGATGTCATTGGGAGGTCAGACGTAAACGCCCGAAGATAGGGCATGTCGCTTCTTTTTCCCGCAAGCGTTGTTTTTCCAGTTGCGGGAAGAAAAAAAAAAAAAAACACCTCCGCCTCCCATTAAAATCAATAGGAGGCATTTTATAATAGATCAGCAATTGGCGCTCCCATTTTTTTTTCCCTACAGATCCCCAAATCAAATTCTAATGCGCTGGGTATTACCTGCCCTCTAGCATTCAGACCCTATCGTGAATGATCATATGTGATATATATTGCACACGTCTGTCAATTACCAACTTATATTGCTCACTTTTTTTTTTTTTTTTTATACCTTGTTAGTAAGAATAAAAAAAAAAGTTTTTATTTTTTATTTTTTAAGAACATTACGATATGAAAAAATTAAAAATCAGTGCAGAATTCCGGGTCTATTTAGATAAAAAAAAAAACAGACCATGTGTTCTAGGGCGGCCACTTTAAAGTGAGTTATTCGGGTGTGCACAGTAGGCAGTATATTGTAGGGAGACTTCGCTTACCTCTTGCAGTACTCAGGGGCTTCAGGTACAAAGCCAGCTCTTCCACGCACTTTCTGGCCTCTTCATAGTGCTTGGTATCTTCAGCTCCACTAAACAGAGTAACCGGCTGCTGCTCAGGTACCTGGAAAACAAACACATGTATGAAGAGAGGGGACATTGTGCTACTTGTGATTACCTATGTAGAGAAGGAATACAGCGCAAGTTAAAGGGGATGTTCAGAATAAAAAATAAATTAAAAAAAAAGCCTACGATTTTTCACGGGAACAGCGCCACATCTATCCATGTCTGGTATTGCAGCTCATCCTGATTCAACTGAATTGTGCTGAATTGTAATACCAGACACGGCCCACGGACAAGAGTGGCGCGGTTTCAGCCGGAAAAATAAAGCAGGCATTATTTTTTTTCTAATCCTGGAAAACGAAATCAATATGACATGTTAGGTGGTGGGGAATACCTCTGTACTTACTTTATGGATTAACTTTAAACCTCTTTCCTATCTACATAGAATGTAACCTTTTGCGCTCAGTGACATTTATTGGGTTCACATCAAAATATGGGACATTCTGGCTGTTGTGGTCGTTAACCAAAGAATTTTACTTTGCGGTAAAATGTATGTTAAGCTATTTTGTACAAATAATTTTTAGGATGTGACAGGTACACCTTATACATGAGGTTTTTCAGCTTTGTATTCCTTTGCTTTCAATGGAAGAAAAAGGTCCCACGTAAAAGTCACAACCACAGTTCATACACGTATAGTACTACGGTCGCAGTTTTCCATAAAAGCAGTTAAAAATATTTCCTAGAACTGTATCTTTAAGAGAAAAAAATTAATGACAGCCATCATGGCAGCCTTGAGTGATTAGACGCTCCTTGTTAGGGCTCGTCCACACGTAGCGGACATGCTGCGTATTTTCCGTCCGGAATTGGACGGAAAATACGCAGTGGAATACAGTAGCAGGATAGTGGGTGAGATTTAACAAATCTCATCCACACGCTGCAGAAAATTTTACGTCCCGAAATTCACCCGCGGTGCGTTTTGTTCGTTATGCGGCACGTCAATTCTTGCTGCGGAAAATGGACGGAATTGCAGTAAAAAAAGCAGGAAATGGTGCGGTTTTTTACCGCAGCGGAATATCTGCTAGTTTCGGCGAAAATTTGGGGCAAAAAATTCTGTTACGTGGGACAAGTCCGTACATTATCAGAGCGTAAAAAAAGCCCCGTTGGCACCAATTCTTAGTCTGTGGCATCTTAGTCACTTTTATCAGAAGTTCATATAATGGCAAAAGTCAGAACAAACCCATCGGCCGTTTCTTTTGGAAACTCAAGGGTGCGACTACTGAATATTTCAGCCCCAAACCTGCCAATGACAGGTCCATAAATCAATACACCATATAGACTAATAATGAAACATGGGCGGAGATGTAGACTATACATATACAATAGGTTATTCATCAGTTTCGGGATTAGTAAGTGGCTATTAATACTACCATCTGATGCTTACATGCGGAGTCAAACTACATAGTCGGAGTTGGTAAGGCTCCCCTGCACACGACCATAGATTTCGTCCATAATTGCCTACCTTAAAGGAACAGTGTCATCACAAATTTTTTTTTCATATGTTCAAGATGTTAGTGCTTTATTAAAAACGTTTATATTTATTTGTGTGTTTGTGTTTTACTTTTTCTTATTTTTACACTTTTTCTTCCCTATGGGGGCTGCCATTTTATGTTCCATTTCTGTGTGTGTCGATTAACGACACATACAGACATGGAATACGGCAGCCACAGTCCCATAGGGACTGCGAACGGCTCCCGTCCCATTCACTTGTGTGTACGGCGTCTGTGTGGGAACTGCGCATGCGCCGCTCCCACACAGTCCAATTTGAAATTGGCGCCGTCCGGCGCCATTTTCCTGTGGACCGGAAGTCGCGGCCGGACAGTAATATTACTACTTCCGGTCGCGGCTTCCGGACTTGTGCACTTGGACCAGCGGCAGCAGACGGAGCGGACGGGCCGGAGGGAGCCGCGGCGGCAGGAGCAGGTAAGAGATTTCAATGTATGTTCGTGTGTGTTTACTACTGTATGTAAACCTACTACACTGTGTGTTAGCTCAAAAAATGGCGACACACAGTGTAGGAGGTTACACCGTTCAAACCCCTCGTTTATCCCGGCACTAGCCAGGATAAAGGAGGGGGGGATGCTGAGAGCTCACTAGAGCGAGGGCTTTTTACCCAATTTTGCAGCAGAAAAGCTATGTGGTTGCTTTACCACATGCTTTTGGGAATGGCTCCATCTAGTGACCAGAAATGGTAAATACTATAAATTTGAATCCAATTTATAATATTTCCTGACTCGTGAAAAAAATAAAAAAAATTTGAACAATGTTTAATCACCCACACACTAAATGTTTAATTTAAAAAAAACAAACATGATTTTCTGGCAACACATTGCCTTTAATTAAGGACCTATTCACTTCTATTGTCCATGGACACCTTCCCGTATATTTATGAGAGGTGTCCGGGCCATAGAAACCTTCCTTAAAAAAATAGAACAAGTCCTATTTTTCTATTTTACAGTCTGTGCTCCCATACTTTATATGGAAGAACGGCCCGCAAACGTGGATGACTGTCCTTGGCCGGCCATGCCCCAGGGGCCCCTGTTCGAGTCTTCGATTCTCTACTACTGTACAAGAACTTTACGTAGGGACAGCTCACAACGTGTAGTCCCAGTTAGTGATGTCACGATACCAGAATTTGGACTTCGATACCGATACTATGTGTAGTATTTGCGATTTCGATACCAAAACGATACTTTGCCAACAGTAATAAAAAAAATAAAAATAATACTACCATTTTCTGATGTGAGGCGCGAGGTGTGATGTTGAATTTTGAATGTGCCTCACATTAATAGTAATTAACCCCATCAGGTTTCTCTGTCATAATGGGTTAATGTGAGAGGTACATGATATGATGGGGTTAATTACTATTAATGTGAGGCACATGGAGGTTAAATTCATCACACCTCGTGCCCCACATTTTTTTTTTTACAACGTACACATCATAAATGATGCAAAAAAAATAGTTGTGCAGGTTATTACGTCCGCGCCAATTCCGAATGTGTGTATTTTATGTATTGAGACTTATTTTAATGTTTATTGTAAAAAAAGGTGTTTTTTTTATTTAATATTACTTTATGTTTTTACTTTAATGTACTGACATATATCAGATATGTGCCAGTACATTAGCCTGTGTACTGATTGTACACAGGCAGTTGTAAGGACATACCTAAGTATGCCCCAACAATAGGAAATATGTTTAGACAGCCCTGGGGTCCTTCAATGGACCCTGGGCTGTCTGCCCATATATGGTATGTCCCTCAATCGCGTCACAGGGATTCCGGTTATGCGATCCAAGGGGCATCCCCCTTCTCACTTCCTCTTGAATGCTGCATTCAGCTTTGATCGCAGCATTCAGGAGAGTATCGGCGGAGATGAGAGGTCTCTCTGATCTCCGACGTTATAGAGTGGGGCTGCGTAATACTGTCATTGCCACGCTCCTGACAATAAGTGCGCGCGGTCAGCATGAGGTGATGCGGCCGGAGCTGCACTAATAAGCGGCGGCGCAGGAACTGAGGACAGAACATGGGGGTGTTTTGCAGTGCACCCGCCATGTCCTGTCTTCATTGCCGGCTCTCATTAGTGCAGCGCTGGCCGCATCGCATCATCCTGACCCCGCGCACTTGTCAGGACTCCGGAGCAGGGCAATGACTGTACTACACAGCCGCAGCCCCGCTCTCATACATTCAAGTGTTACTATACTGAGCTGTGCGGCCGCAGCCCCGCTCTCATACAGCCATGTGTTACTATACTGAACTGTGCGGCCGCAACTTAGCATCGAAATACATGAAATAACGGTATTGAACCGTTTGGGGATGAACAGTATAGAAGTTTCGATGCATCGTGCATCCCTAGTCCCAGTAGTAACCACGTTAATCAAATGTAACACCCGTGTAGATGGCAAATCCTATTCTTCACATTAACCCCTTAGTGACCAGCCCATTTTAGGCCCTAATGACCAAGCTATTTTATTCGTTTTTCTATAGTCGCATTCAAAGAGCTATAACGTTTTTATTTTTTCGTCTACATAGCTGTATGAGGACTTGTTTTTTGCGGGATTAGTTGTGCTTTTTAATAGCACCATTTTTGGGTACATATAATTTTTATATTAACTTTTATTAACCTTTTTGGGGGGGGGATTATAAAAAAAACCTGAAATTCCGCCATTGTTCGATGCGTTTTTTAAATTGACGCCGTTCACTATGCGACGTAAATAACACGTTACCTTTATTCTATGGGTCGGTACGATTACGGCGATACCACATATGTAGAGGTTTTTTTATGTTTTACGACTTTTGCACAATAAAAACACTTTTGAACTAAAATTATTTGCTTTTGCATCGTCGCTTTCCAAGAGCCGTAACGTTTTTATTTTTCCATCAATGTAGTGATTTTTTGGGCTTGTTTTCTGCGGGACAAGACGTAGTTTTGAATGGTACTGTTTTGGGGTACATGGGACTTATTGATTCATTTTTATTATTACTTTTTTGGGGGGCAATGGAAAAAAATTGCAATTTCGCCATGGTTTTTTGCGTTTTTTTTTCACGGTGTTCACTTTGCGGTTTAAATTACATATTAACTTTATTAATGGAGTCATTACGGTCGTGGCGATACCATATATGTGTACTTTTTTTTTTTTTTTTTTACACTTTTACTAAATAAAACCACTTTTTATGGAAAAAAATGGATTTATTTTTTTACTGTACTTTTTATTAATAATCTTTATTTCACTTTGATGACTTATTTTCTTAGTCCCACTAGGGGACTTTACTGTGCGATATTCCGATCGCTGCTCTAATGCTTTGGTATACTTCGTATACCAGAGCATTATTGCCTGTCAGTGTAAATCTGACAGGCAATCTGTTAGGACGTGCCTCCGGCGCGCCCTAACAGGAATATGTCCAGGGCAGACCTGGGGGCTTTTATCAGGCCCCCGGCTGCCATGACACCCCATCGGAGACCCGCGATTTCATTCGCGGGCCGCCGATGGGTGACAGAGGGAGCGCACTCTCTCTGTAAACAAAGTTAAATGCCGCGGTCGCTATTGACGGCGGCATTTAACGGGTTAAACGGCCGCGATCGAAGTAAACTTCGATCGCGGGCGTTGGAGCAGGAGCTCAGCTGTCATCAGACAGCAGAGCCCCGGCTCCTGCCTGCACGGGAGACCCGTGCAGGACTTAGACTAGGCTGACGTGAAAAGGCGTCAGCCTAGCCTAAAGCCCATTAGTGACCGACGTAAAAAGGCGTATTAGTGGTCACTAAGGGGTTAATAGAAGTCTAGTAATTTTAAGCTAACCTGTCCGCCTAGACAGGGAAGAGGCGGACAACACAATGCTCCTGCTTAGTAACACTGGAAATCCGATCATAAATCGACCCCACCCCAATGTGCTGTAGAACGCTGTGATGCTGATCATGGTTGCAGGAGGGCGTACTGTTTGTTTATAATGGCATTGCCATGGAACCAGCTGCACCAACCTATTCAGTAATTATTCTCCACTGCCACACTATCATGGATGCACTGCAGCATCCTCACATGGTCAGTCCTATCTGTGACTTGGTGCGGTTGACGCCAGGCCACGGACAGCAGGGGACAAACTGCAATTTCAAAGCAGTTTCAAGGGTAATTAATCCAGGTGCACCGACAAAGTGTGACGCTAGCTCAATAAAGGTGAAGTCCTAGGAGGGGGATCTGCACTGAATGAGAACAACGGAAATTATATGTGACAGTCAGCGCCGTACACAGCGTATTAAAGTAATAAGAAAGCCAAGTATAACCGCGTTGTTTTTTTTTTAGAGAATGACTTGGCTCAGAGTAGAGGGCATTATATTTCTGTGGGTAAATTCACCTTTCACAACCCACCAATACTCCAGATTCAGCCAATAAAAAATATTCATTAAATAATGGAAAGTTCTGCAAATATCTAATATAATTCGCGTATCAATTTCTTACATCTCCAAGATTCCTGCCTGAGGTCATTAACCTGTTAGTGACGGCCCCATACTGTTTTTACGTCGGTCACTAACGGGCTTTATTCCGAGCTATCAAATCTCCCTGCACAGAGGCAGCTGAGGGCTGGGGGCGTCCCTGCTCGAACGTGTGAGATCGATATTAGTATCCATCTCACCCGTTTAACTCTTTAGATGCGGTGCTCAATAGCGTGCGCCGCATCTGAGTGGTTTTGGAGAGAGGGAGGGAGCTCCCCCTCACCCCCTGACACCCGGCGATAAGATCGCCGAGTGTCTGTGTCGCCGATGGCAGCCGCGGGGCCTAATAAAGGCCCCCAGGTTTGCCTGTAGTGAATGCCTGCTAGGTCACGCCGGAGGCATGTCCTAGCAGATGCCGGTCCGGTTTACACGAAGTATTGCAGTGTATTATAAATGCGCTCGGATAATCATAGTGAAGTCCCCTAGTGGGACCAGTGAAAAAAAATAAATGAAAAACCCTCTTTTCCCCCTTACAAACTGCTTTATTATTAACAAACATAATAAAGTAAAAAAGTTACACATATTTGGTATCGCCGCATCCGTAACGACCCCCAACTATAAAATCATTACATCATTTAATCCACACGGTGAGCGTCGTAAGAAATAAAATAAAAAACCATGCAAAAATTGCTGTTTTCTTTGAATCCAGCCTTAAAAAAAAATGTGATAAAAAGTGGTACTGATAAAAACTACAAGTCGTCCCGCCCAAAAAAAAGCCCTCCTACAATTGCATCGGCGAAAAAATAAAACCGTTACGGCTCTTTAAATATGGTGACACAAAAACAAATAATTTTGAAAAAAAAAGTGTTTTCACTGTGTAAAAGTAGTAAAACATACAAAAACGATACAAATTTGGTATCGTTGCAATCGCAACAACCCGCTGAATAAAGTTAGTGTGTTATTTATAGTACACAGTAAACGGCGTAAATTTAGGACGCAAAAAAGTGTGGCGAAATTGCTGGGTTTTTTCTATTCCCCCCATAAAAAGGTAATAAAAGTTAATCAATAAATTCTATGTACCCCAAAATGGTGCTATTAAAAAGTACAACTTGTCCCGCAAAAAACAAGACCTTATACAGCTATGTCGACGCAAAAATAAAAAAGTTAAAGCTCTTTGAATTAGACGATGGAAAAACGTAAAAAATGGCTTGGTCATTAAGGTCTAAAATAGGCTGGTCATTAAGGGGTTAAAGCTAAAACTTCACTGTTTACTTCCAGATGATGCAAATCTGTCCTGGTCATGTTATGATCACACAAGTGGTGGTGTGTGAGGGTAAGGCCAGATGTGGCCGATTTTTTCCGCTGTGGATTTCATGGCAAATGTGCAATGAATCCACTGCAAAATCGGATTGTGTTACATGCAGTTATTGTTGCAGATCTCACCCTTTCCATTGCAAAGGGTAAAATTTGCAACATAAATTGACATGCAGCAGATTTTGCAAAAAATATATAAATAAAAATGTTCTGCTACATCCTCTGGAAGTAAACAGTAAAAGTTCCCATTCAAGGACTGCAAGCAGAGATCTTGAAAACATAAGGAATTGATACACAAAGTATATTATACACTTGCATAATCCTTACCTACAGAATGAAATATCTTTATTTGCTGAAACCATAATACACCTGTACATAGTAACTTCCAGAATCACATTCAGTTTAAAAAGAGTGACAAGCAACTGCATAGTATACTGCATTCTTGAATATATTTGAAAGTATATTTAATAACTAGCTACACATCCTCTATGGCTAGTAATGCATGCTGTATTAGACATGAACAGCTGATTCTTTGTCGTTATGCTACTACTTTCAAAAGTGTGCACATTTTTCAAGACGTCTGTTACCATTATGGAAAGCCACAGGTTTTCGTGCTGAAAAAGGACTATGGCTTCTCTACAGACTCATCAGTATTTCATTAGCTATCCTGCCATTTCAGTCCCTTTGCATCTCCATGGCTACAAAGCACAAATAAAACCTGTGCACATTATGCACTTATGTAGAACTCCACTCTTTCTGCCCCTCTTATACTGTCTGTAGGTTGGCAAGAACATGGGGCAGAAATAGTGGAGTAGAACATGACATCAGGATTAGACTACACAGGCTTGTTTGTAGTCTGTAACCATGGAGACAGACTTCTTCCACCAGCTCTGCTGCTGCAGAGAAAAACAAGAAGCACGGAGGGTGTTAAAGAGTGATTGTGGGGCATTCAAAACAACAAACACAAAAGAAAAAAAACCACAGCCAACCAAGCTACTAGAGCGGTAGAGGTCACACTGCAGGATATACCATCTAATAGAGGGGCAGAGAATTTGTGCTCTCAGAAATAATAGCATATATTCATTCTGAGGATTTCAGAAACAGAGCGCTCAAATTTTATTGAATGCAGTACAAAATATATGCAGATTGGAATCCATTAAGATCAAAGAATCACTTCACATTTTTTTTTATTTCCCCCTCCATTTGTACATCGGTGGTTCAGTGGGGTGCTGTGTGCGGAAATACTTACCGATCCGTGCATCACGTCGTTTTCGGGTCAGGCGCCGCCCACGTGATCTTCACTCTGACCTGTCTGGAATCACCGTGCTTTTCAGAAAACCAGAACTAAGGCTCTCAATGAATTCCTATGGCAGCCAGAATGAGGCTCCATAGGAATGCATTGAGAGCCTGAGTTCCGGTTTTCCGAAAAGCACGGTGGTTCCAGATTCACATGGGCGGCGCTGGAACCGAAAACGGTTTGATGTACGGATCGGTAAGTATTTCTGCACACAGCACACCACTGAACCAGCGATGTACAAATGGAGGGGGAAATAAAAAAAATAAAAAACGTGGAGTGCTCCTTTAATGTATGCACCTGTCTTAAATCCCAGAGTCTCACAATGTGACTTTCTGCCACATGTTACCATGTCAGGGGTTATCCATGTCATGTAAAGGGATTGTCAAGGATTAGAAAAAAAAATGATCTGTTTTTTTTTCTACCCACAAATGGTACATCTTTTTATGGGTTGTGTCTAGTTTTGCTGCTCAACCCCATTAAAGTGAATAGGGCTGAACTGCAATACCGGACACAGCCCATGTATAGACATGGCAACGCCGGGTTTCTGAAAAAAACATCAGATCTTTTTTTTCTAACCCTGGACAAACCCTTTAAGATCATTCGATCAGCTGTAATCTAAATCCAAAACACAGAAAGGCTTGTGGTTCGCTAACAGTGCACATCTCCCAGGCTGGCTACCATACCAGAAATCCTACAAGTTCGTCACTCACCTGAGCTCCTACCAGCTGCAACAAGGCAGAGTTGACAGGCAGCAACTCAATGTCTGTGTTTATGGTGGTCTGGTCGAACGGACAAGCCTTGCGGTGAAGCTTGTTCAGGCACATCTTGCAAACTGTGTGCCCACAGCCCAGGCTGATGGGTTTCCGGATGGTTTCGTCGAAGGTCTGCGTGCAAATGGGGCAGGACAGGAAGTCGGTCCATTGTGGAGCTTGTACAGGCATGTTGTCCCACTTTAAAATAGGAGCTTGCAAAGCAAAGGGTAAGGGAGCTTAAGCACAGATTCCACTGGAATCAAAAAACCTTTCCAAAATAAAGTTTGTCTTTCTTATATATCTTCTGTAAATACAGACAGTCAGCGCATAGTGGAGTATGTGACCTGGAGAAAAGAGAAGATAAAAAAGGTGTTAAAGCATGAAAAAAAGTTATATTGAAAAGCAAATAAAAATATGAATTAACAAAAGTTGCAGATAATTTAAGTAGCATGAACCATCAATATACTAGTATAGGCGCTCAATGATCCCCGCAGTCCATAATCATACAGACCTATGGCGATCTAAGTTAAGTTCGGTACAAGCACAGGCGTTGCGTCCGTCATTCGTCTAATGCAGGGCTGGACAAATCCCAGGAGCCAGGTGGCCAAAGCACCTATAAATTTGCTGCGGGCATCTAACATTTAGGGTGATTTTAAGTTGAAGTCGAAGGCCTCATGCACACGACCGTAAAAACTCCCGTTATTACGGGTCGTAATTACGACCCGTAATAACGGGCTCATAGACTTCTATTGGCCACGGGTACATTCCCGTTTTCTTACGGGAAGGTGCCCGTGCCGTTGAAAAAGATAGAACATGTCCTATTTCAGGCCGTAATAACGGCACGGACAGTCCATAGAAGTATATGGAGCTCTCGTAATGACGGGTGGCTACATGTGTGCACCCGTCATTACGGCAGCGTTGCTAAGCAACGTCAGTAAATAGTCACTGTCCAGGGAGCTGAAAGAGTTAACTGATCGGCAGTAACTCTTTCAGCACCCTGGACAGTGACTACCGATCAGAATAAAGAGCAACCTGTAAAAAAATAAAAGACTTTCATACTTACCGAGAACTTCCTGCTTCCTCCAGTCCGGTCTCCCGGCCGTTGCCTTGGTGACGCGTCCCTCTCGACATCCGGCCCGACGTCCTGGCCGTCCCTGGATGACGTTTCAGCCCATATGACTGCTGCAGCCAATCACAGGATGCAGCGGTCACATGGACTGCCGCGTCATCCAGGGATGTCGGGCTGGATGTGAAGAGAGAGACGCGTCACCAAGACAACGGCCGGGTAAGTATGAATTTCTTTAACTTTTATTACAGAAAGGGCTGTCCCTTCTCTCTATCCTGCACTAATAGAGAGAAGGGGCTGCCGATTAGTGCAGTGCTATTTTGCCGCCAAAAACGTGCCCGTAAATACGGGTGCAAAACGGGTCGAATACGTGTGACACCGGACCCGTATTTACGCCAGCATTTACGGGTGGGAAAAAATACGGTCGTGTGCATGAGGCCTAAGGAAGTTCTTATTGTCTGGGCACATCCAAGCGTGCAGGTTTATGGGGGGAGTTGGGAGACAACTGCAAGGTAACATTTCTTAACAGGAATTATGATGGTAATAGCGCATGGTATGGTTTTGAGGGTTTTACGACCTTCCCCTGGCATTTTTTTTGGGATATTTTCTTTCCACAATGGCTTTATTTGGAGGGGAGCTATGACCGCATGCACGTGATAGCTCACTAGGTAGCTCAAAAGTTATCAAGAGTTACTGCCCATGACATTGAATCGAAGGCCCCACAGGGTGGCATCGATGTGGCCAATAACCGGTTTATGGCTGCATCACCGATGTATCAATGCAACCCCATGGGGGTCAGGCCCAACGGGGCTGCATTAAACCGGCCTCAATGCGTGCGGCCAAAAATCACACTGTCATACTGTTCAGCACAGTTGTCATATTGTTTGTTAATGGCCGTGCAGTGTTGCGACTCCCTGCAAATTCATGCAGCAATTAGGGTCTATTTATTAATGGTCGTATGATTTTGATGGTATCCAGGAGTTTTACCTGCAACACAACGCAGAAATTAACAAGCAAATTGACATGCGGTTTGCGGCCACTTTGTGACCTGGTCGATACAGATTTGTAATTGTAATTCATAACACATCACTGTGAATCTCTGCCACATGAAATGGTCACTAGATGAAGGGTCACGGTTGAGATGCCCTTAAATTCACCAAATCCCATTGCAACATCATGTAAACATAATGTGGGTGAAAGACGTTTACATACAATATGTAATTATCTTAAAAGGGGTTGACCACTACCGGACAACTGATGACTATTCAACCAGATAGGTCATTAATACATGATCTGTGGGGGTCCGACACCTGGACCCCGCATGGTTAAGCCGCTCCGGTGGCCTCCGGACACCAGACGTCCTTGCCAGAAGCAGATGGCTCCGGTCATGAAATAGCGGCCGAGCTGCAGTACTGGAGCTCTGCCCCTATTCAAGTGAACAGCAGCAGAGCTGCAGCACGGCCGCTATGCAGTGTACAGAGCCAACTGCTTCTGGCTCCGTACATTGTAAAATGTTCCATAACATCCGGTACCCAGAGGCCACCGGAGCAGCTGATTGGTGTGGGTTCGGGTGTCGTACCGGCATCGACGATATATTGATGACCTATTCGGTCGATAGGTCATCAGTTGTCCGGTAGTGGACAACCCCTTTAAAGGGTTGTCCAGTCTAAAGAAATTAATGGCCTATACTCAGGAAAGGCCATCAACAATTGATCGGTGGGGACCAGACTCTGGCACCACCGCTGATCGCCTGTTTTCATGGGGCCACAGCGCTCGTATGAGAACTGCTTTCCTTTCGTTCCTTATCTGCTTGTATTGTGATTTGTGACACACTTGTTGCGGCGTTTCCGTTTTACAGCCTTAGGCCTCATGCACACGACCGTAGCCATGTGCACGGCCGTGATTTTCGTGTCGGCCGGCTGCGGACTGTCACCCACGAGCCGCCCGCCAAAAGCGGGACATGCAAATGGCCGCAGCCATTATTTTCAATGAGCCCGGACCGCAGAAGTCGGCCGTAATAAGACAGGTCCGTTCTTTCTGCGGTCCGGGCCCCTGGGCAATGCACGGACTGTAAAAACTATGGTCGTGTGCATGGCCCAATAGAAATGAATGGGGCCGCAATCCTCCCGTGGATTTTCGGGGGAATTGCGGCCGCAAAAGCACGTTCGTGTGCATGGGGCCTAAGGGCTCAATTAGCTCAACAGAGGCCAAAAGAGGTCCTTTTGGTCTCAGTTGAGCTGGTATAGGTCCACATACATTTTCTTTTATGTATGGAATAGCTTAGTAGGCTGGCTACACCATTACAAACAACAGAATCCCGTAAAGAAAAAGTGTTTTTTTTTTTACACAAGGGAACCTATGGGTGATGTATGCCACTGTATGGCATACGTCACAAGTATCCAATAAACGTATAGGTTACAAGCTTTCCATAAGTTACACGTTAAAAAGGTGCATTAAAAGCTTATGGGTGACTGACACATGGCATCAATTCAGCAAATATTGCCATGAAAGTTCATGACATACGTTAAACTGATCCTATAATAGTCTATATGTTACAGATGCCACTGTTTGATCTATCACCGCCTATGTTTAAGGTATATGTAGAGAGCTTTTACAGCATATATGCTAAAAAAAAAACGTGATGTGAACAGAGCCTTAGATGGTTCGATAAATTGATCAAAATGACAGCCGATCGACAATCTAGCGAGTCCTTGACTTTAGAAAGACGTGTATTTATTTGTAACAATAATCATGTTTTTTTTCCTGACTTTTAAAATCGCTTCTCTCCTCCGGTCTCATCTGCTAACAATTAGCTGTATACACGACAATAATTGTTAGGTTTTAAAAGATTCGACAAGCGATCAATGTCTTCATGTTTACACTGGCCAATGAGTGCAAACTTTTATTCGATAGTACTCATTTTTACACGATAAATCGGTGACCCGGTATATATTCTCCCTCACTGGTGGCTCTACAACAGCGGCCTCCAAGCTGTGGCTCTCCATCCGTTGGGAAACTACAACTCCCAGCATGCCATGATAGCCGGAAATCTCAAACCGGAGACACCAATCTGTAAACAACGTTTGCATGAAGTTGCATTACGAATGATGATTCAGAAACGCTATTACGTCACGGTAATCCGGATGCATTAATGGAACGCCAAATAAAACTTACAAAGTCATTTCTTCACTGCAGATCAAAGGCAGCCCCATCCCATTACCACATATACCACGATATAGCTGACAAATTTGCTAAGTTGACTCAAGTGATGACTCACGGCTACACACATTTAGTGTACCTGTCCAATTGCTCTGGTTTCATGACACTTAAGGAGGCGGCACACCTCACCCTGCCTCATTAACCCCTTAACTCCTGGCGCGTCACACGGTAGCGGTGAGTAAAAAGTAGGAAGAGGCGACAGAAAACGTATAAGAAAAAAATATATAAACAGATCACGTTCTTTGTGTGACTCATAGAAGGAAGCTCACATTAGAAACAGATCTCCAGGCAGCAATGACACTTACAAACTTGTGACCCCGTGGGCGGTAAAGGTTGCCTTACAAACTGTTAAGAATAGAGCGCCTGTGACACCGGGCAGCACGTGGGAGATCCAAATATAGAGACCAGTGGGAACGCAGCACATGGTAGAAATAGCATGCCCATCCAGGCAGAGATGAACAAAATGCCAGACATCGCACTCGCCAGTCAGACCACTTCTAGTCACTTGAACTTTATCCCAGTAGGAGTAGATTTACACGGGGTGGGAAAATGGTGGTTTATTGCCACAATTACGATACCTCCGAACCGTGGCAAAATGCTGCATTTTGTTTTGGGAAATCACAGAAAAACCGCAGCATTTTGCGGCAATTGCAGCAATAGACCACACCATGTGTATATTATATTAGGAATCAGGGCCCAGTGCCGAAATAAGCAACTATTTTGGTTTTGAGGAAGAAAAAAAAAATAAATCACCAGAAACAAAATAAAACCAACAAAAAAAATAATACTGGGTAAATTGAGTTAAAGGGATTTTACAGCCGATAAAAATTTATGGCTGATTAGTCCGGGTCCGACTCCCGGGACCCCCGCCGATCAGTCCTTTTGAAGCGCTCGTAATTCTTGCTCACTGTGAATGTCTGACACACATTTAGTGGCGATTCACAGGTATTGCAGGGTTTTGGGAGAAAAGGCTGCAATACCTGTGAATCGCCACTAAATGTGCGTTGAACATTCACAGTGAGCAAGAAGAAATGAAGGGGAAGCAGCGCTCGTACGACCCCCTTCATAACAGCTAATGGCAGGGGTCCTGGGAGATCTACCCCAACCCATCAGCTATTGATTGCCTATCCTGAGGATAAGTCATCAATTTTTAATTGGCTGGAAAACCCCTTTAAAAACAGACCAATTGTCGGGCAAAGAATCGTTCCCGATCTTCACATTGTATAAACAGGGCAATGATCCGCCGATGAATGAGCAAACTCGTTCATTGGCTGCTTGCATAGTTTTAAATGCCTTAAATATTATCGTTGCCGGCAGCACATCTCCCTGTGTAAACAGGGAGATGTGGTACCGACATGATATAAATGTATAAGAGATCGGGGTAACGAGCGCTCGTCTCCATACATAGCTCCTTGTGAAAGCAGCAAACGAGCGCCGATCATCGAGCCGTCTCGTTTGGCGCTCGTTTGCACGGCCCACGTCGAGCCGTGTAAGGGGACCCTTAGACTCTCATAGAAATGAATAGGGTACATTGATTGTTTGCTCCGCTTTGACAAATCCTGGAGCGGCACCCCAGACACTTGATTCCTGGTGGTCCAGTGGTGAGACGCATCAGCTAGGTTAAAGGTCCTATTAGATGGAGCAATGATCGTACGAATTTCGGTATAATCGTTAGAATGTAAGAGATAATCGCCATGTGTAATAGCGTGCAAGGATCATACGATGAACGATAAATCGTTGTGCTTCTGTGGGTCGGCCACATCTACCTGAGTGAAAGACGATCGTTCGTCAGAAATCTTCCAGTCGTTAACAGTTCAAAGATGAGGGCGAACAAGCAACGATCACAGTAACGACTGAACAGCAAATATCTTTAGCGATTATTGGCACACGTAATAGACGGTTTTTCTAAGGCAAACGACTAAATCATCACTCGTCAATGATGGAATATCTGCCCGTCTAATAGGACCTTAACTCTATAGGGAACCACATGGTTTTTAAAATTGAAGTGCAACTTAATCTGAAGGTTCTATTAATATTTATATGAAATATCGTCCCGCGCCCCCACCCCCCCCCCACACTGTAAATTATAGAATTAAAAAAAGTCACCAAGCAGTCCCGTAACTATATAACAGCATGAGGATGCGGTTCATTATATAGATTTATTATTTTTTAATTTATTGCATGGATTATATTATTTCTTATATTGCACACCTCAGCTGCTGCAAAACCTCTTTTTAGAGTAAGGAAAAGCTTTAACCACTGATTGACATGATATATAATATTCCCTCAACTTTTTGAAAAACTGAAAGTCTGCAACATCTAAGGCTCTGTTCTCATCTGTGCTCGCTTTTCCGTTTCTTCATAGGAACAGAAAACTGGAAGCGCCGGATCGTCACATGACGGTAAACCAATGTCGCCCGGCGATTTCTGTCATATTTGCTGGGTGCTATGCTATTCAGCCAGTCAAATATGACCCAATCTGCGACAGATGCTCCGACGCAGATGTGAACGCAGCCTAAGGTGTGTATTATGAAGTTCAGCAGCAGATGCGGCAGAGAACTTTATAATACATACTGCAGCTTCGTTCACACATACTCCAGGGTCCCGTTCCGATGTTCCTTTGGAGCTTTCCGTCGTAACGGGACCCTGGCTGACACAAACGGAAACCGGAGGTTTCCATCACCATTGACTTCCCCAGCGCATATGTGAACGAAGCCTTAAACAGTGGTTTGCACAGGGGAAGGAACTTCCAGCAGCCGTGAAAGACTACTCCTGCAGAGATAAAAAGTGTCTACGTGGCATCGTTCAGCTCTGTATAAGGCTCCGTTTACATCTGCGCTGGAGCGTCCGTAACGGGCCTGCTGAAGATCCGGCAGAAGTTACCAGAAATAATACATGAAGCGCTATTGTTTCCGGTAAAACAACCGACATCCTGACGAAACCCATTAAAGTCAATGGGTTCCGTCGGCTGCCAGTGGTGTCCGTGTTGAAGCAAAACCGTAGCGTCCGGCATTACCTTGTTCTGCTCCTCTGATGGACACAGATGTGAACAGGGTCTAATCGTCACGTTCGGACATCAGAATGTAATGTTTCTGCAAATATTATTCAAATGGTTTTGGGACACCAACCAAATGAAAAAAAAAACACCCACTTTAGTGGTGACATCGAAACATGAAAAGGTGACGCTTCGAGATCTCGGTTATTACACTTGTACCCTAAATGTTATGACCAATGACTCAACAAACATAAGATTACCAAAGGATAACTACACGAGAAAGATATGTAAAACTGTGCCTGAGGTGGGCAAGCAGCATCCGGCTAACATGATGCATCAACTTGCAGAAACCCAGTGTGGAATTCACAGCCCGCACCCACACACTGTAGACCATACAGAACCATGTAAATAATATAAACCACCCACCACACCGGAGTCACAGCCCATCAAATAAAGCAAAAGTTACCAGCCATCAATCAGACGTCACGAGACTAAAGCACACGACTTATAAAATGCACAGCCAAAAAGGCAAAACTAGGTTTCGGGAGGTTCTCGGAACTGGGGAGAAGTGAGAAAGTAGTGATCATGGGGGGGGGGGGGGGAGATTTTCTTTGACTCTTTGCCACCAACCCCTTTGAAAAACATTGCAGTCAGCGTTTCCCTAGCCCAAAATGGCTGATAACAGGGAACAATAGAGGTAATTCAATTGCATAGCAAACGTAGAGACGACAGATTAATTATCGCCCCTTTTCTTGCCACCAAGCAGTTCGTTTTTGGCTTTGTCTCCCGATTCTGGGAGCGAATTAGGTTACCACTATTCCCTTGGGAGCACTGGGTACAGGAATCACACACATTAATGATGTAATACTTCCTAATAACGCCTTGTTGAGAGATGAGAACTGTATGATAAATATGCAGGAACTGAGAATCAAGTTGCCCAATGCCGAGTTCACGTTAATTTCTAGTATGACCCGACCAAAAATGACCAGAGATCATCACTGCGTCACTCAGGACGGATAAAATCCTATCAATTGCTAAACATTTCCTCTAGTGATCACAAATGTCTACAATAGTATCGTGTAAGGAATGATCATCAACAACCGGGACAAGCAGGGATTCAAACTGCTCACACCCTAACAAAAATCTGTAAAGGTTAATGCACTGCACCTATAATTATTAGGACGGGGCGTTTTTGAAGAGTTGTTCTAAACTCCGATATTTTATGGCACATCCACACAATTCGGGTCCAACCTCTAGGACCTGCATTTATCTCCAAAACGGGGGTCACTGAACTCACCCGGTGGGACATTTGCCGGCCGCCGCACCCAGAGAATGGATGAATGAAGTGGCCACACACGAGCACATTCATTCATTTCTATGGGAGTTATGGAAACACCTGAGCCCATTTGCTTGGCTGTCTCTGTAACCCCATGTATGGAGAGAACCTCGTCCATACACGGCCACTTCTATCTAAATAATGGGGGGGGGAGGGGTCCGATGGCTGGAACCCCCGATAATCAGCGGTTATGGCTCGGGGAAGTAGCAAGTGCTTACATATTTTACCTGAAGCATCTGAAATATTACACGACATTAAAACCGAAGGAAGGTCAAGCCATAAATGGTTGCTCCAAGTGAAGATTGAAACTGGCTCTTTACCGTGGCTCCCCGCTGCGGCTAATAGGGGGGTTTCTCAGAAGGATTGCCTAATAGAGCATACGGTAAGAGGTTGTCATTATGGTGCAAGCCATTATTGTTACCAGACCCCTCTTATGATACTGGAATCTGACAGTACTCGCAACACATCGCTGATTAATCCATGGGAGTTGTATTGCAAAAGAAGCATCAGGGATCCTAAGTTAGGGTCAGTTCACACAGAGTTTTTTGACCCGGAAACTGTCGGAAAAAGCGCCAAAAAAGCCTCCCGTTGATTTCAATGGGAGGTGGAGGCGTTTTTTTCTCGCGAGCGGAAAAACTGTCTCGCGGGAAAAAGAAGCGACATGCCCTATCTTCGAGTGTTTACATCTCTGACCTCCCATTGACATCAATGGGAGGCAGAGAAAGCGTATCTCGCGGCGCTCAATGGCCACGGGCGAAAAACGCAGCGAAAATCGGCGTGCAGGTAGAAAAACTCTGTAGGAACCCAGCCTTAAAGGCTGTGTAAATCTTCGAAGACTTTTTGTTATGAAAAGTAAACTTTTTCAAATATGATATTTCGTTTTATTGCTGCAGCTTCTATGTTTCCACTACACATAGAAGCTGCACAACGCCCAAACTTGTCAGTCAGTTGGACTGAAGGCTCGGCTGACATAGGCTCCTGTGTGCCTCTATTATACAATAAAACCCTAAGGCCACATGCACACGATGCGCATTACGTGCAGGTTTGCCACGCTGATTTTCTTGAGACAAATTCACAGCGTAATAAAAAGTACCAGCACGGTGAATGAGATTCAAAGTAATCTCATCTACAAGTTGCAGAACTTTTTGGTACATAAACGGACTTGCGGTGCATATTTTGAACTCTACAGCATGCCAATATCTCTTACGTTCCAGTTAAGAATTGTTTCTGACAAAGTCCTACAATGATGCAGCAAAAACCACAGCATTAAATCCGCATCAAAATGTAATTTTTTAAAAATAAATGAACTAAAGCAAGTGTGGATTTTACCTGCGTTTAGCTGCGGTTTTGATGGAGATTTTTTCCAATTAAATTTCACAACGTGTGCATGTAGCCAAAGGCCATGTTCACACATACCGTAAACAGTGCGGAATTTCTAAATGGATTTTCTAGGTGGAAATTCCGCAGCGTATTACTGTAGCAGCAAAATGGAAGATATTTTAACAAATCTCTTCCACAAGCCACATATAAAACACAAGGAAAAAACAATTGGAAATGGACATTGTAAACGGAATTTCATTCCGTAGAAAGACAATTGTTGTTGCTTAAACACAACAGAATTTCCGTTACAGATTGTCAAAAAATAAATAAATTTTAAAAATAAAAAATCGCAGACAAAGTAGCACAGCATGCAGCGCTATTTTATCCAGGAAAATGATGAACACCATGACTGACCCAATTGAACCCATTTAAGTCAACCGGTTTCATTGGGGATCTTTCAATGCCGTCACATTTGTTGCTCTGCTCCTACAATGGAGTGGAACAACGGAAACAAAAATAAGTGAACAGAGCCAAGGCTTTGCTTTTCGATACGTAAAAATAAACAGAAAATAGGGCCTGTGCACATCAGCGTTGCCCTTCCATTGAGGGGTTCCGTTGGAGCTCTCCATCGGGGGAACCCTTCAACGGAAAGGCAAACGAACACCATTGCTCCCGTTTGAATCACCATTGATCTCAATAGGGACGGCCGCTTTGCTAATGGTTTCCGTCTGTCACAGTTGTGACAGGGCTCCGTTGTTCTAGACAGAACCAATAGTGCAGTTGACTGCACTATTGATTCCATCAAAAAGACGGAGCCCTGTCAACGGTGACAGACGGAAACCATTAGCTAGGTTTTCGTCACCATTGAGTTCATTGATAAGGGAAACGGAACTTGAGGTTTCCGTTTGCTTTCCGCTGAGGGGTTAACCCGACAGAAAGCTCAGACGGAACCCCTCAACGGAAGGGCAACGGTGAGGGGTTCCCCCAACGGAAAGCTCCGACGGAACCCCTCAGCGGAACACAGACGGTGATGTGAATACAGCCTTAGGCCATTTGCCGCGGTTTTTTTGCTGTGTTTTTCGCACGCGGCCATTGAGCGCCACGGGCAAAAAATGCTGCAAAATACTTTTTCTCTGCCTCCCATTGAGGTCAATGGGAGGTCAGAGACGTAAACAGCCTAAGATAGGGCATGTCACTTTTTGCCGCGAGATGGTTTTTCCGCTCGCGGGGAAAAAAACGCCTCCGCCTTCCATTGAAATCAATGGGAGGCATTTTCAGCCGTTTTCCAACGCGGTTTCCGCGTCAAAAAAACCTCTGTGTGAACTTGCCCTAAGATGTATACGTCCACAGAATTTCCTGGCTTATTTCCAAATGTTGGTACGTTTTTGGCAACGTTTGCAGAGTTTTTTTGGTTTGTAAATTAAACACTCCTACAGGTTCTCAATTGGTAATTGCATTGACCGCAATTAATATTCAGGTTTTTCTGTGCGTTTTTCTTTTTTTAATCACTTGCATTGTGTCCATCATACTTTACCTCTATGAATGTGTTAAAAAATAATTAAATTCCTCTATTATATCTGTTACAAACTTTACGATTTGTCCTTCGGTTAGGATTTTCCGTTGTGGCTTATTGACAGTTTACAAGAAGTACACATAAAAATTGACCTAACAAACGAGATAAAAAAAACTTTATGACCATTTGTGAAACTAATTCCGAATACAAATCTAACGTTCACCACGCCAGTTCCAAAAAATGACACGGATAACTTAGATCCTGTGATCTTTGTAAACATCGGCAATACACTCCCTAACCCAGCGATCGCTCTGCGCAAACGTGAGCCGTCCAGAAGGTGAACATGGATCGCTGACCATGGATCGCTGAAAACATTAAAATGCTCTTCATGTCATATTTGTGGGCGCACATCCGAATCCCATCATACAATGGTGCAAAAATTCAGATATCCCAACCGTCTGTGCACTGGTGGAGAAGGAAAACTCGTAGTTTGACCCGCCAAATTAAAAAAAAAAACGACAGTACCGTGAGCACAGCGATTATAAAAACGTATTATGCTGCACAATACAAGCAGCGATTCATATAAAACCGTGTAGGAGTAGAAAGCTGTCAAACGGCATCAATACAACACAGCGGCTGCAACGCTCCCCGACACAGAAGTCACAATACACAGAGCAAAGCTGGATGCCGACAGACGTACCACACGAGGGTGGCAAGGACTTGCAGCCAAATAAACAGAGCGTCAACCCCTTCCCACAGCTCAATCTCTGTACAATGCTGCATTACATGTAGTAAAAAAAGAGAAACCCAAGCTCTTCCTGTCAGAGGTTACACAATATCCCACACCCAGTGCTGCAGACATGACAACAAGCTGCCCGCAACGTGCCGGGGACCTCCTGCCACCCCAGCGCATGAAGCAGGATTCACCTACCAGTCTTATGCCCCTCCATCAAGCTGCCACAAGTCCACGGCGGGTGCAAATCCCGTCCTGAGAGAACCCCAGTGTAATAAACTTGCTGTATTCTTAGCCTTGCTTCCTCATTCCTCCAAGTTATTTGCAACGCCCTCCTTAAAGGGGCAGCGCTTCTTTTAAGAAAAGAGGAAGTGAGCAGTAATAATGTCACGGCTAAAGCTAGAAGAACAAGTCGGGTTCATTTACATGGAGAGAGGGGGAGGGAAAAATAGTTTTCAAGTGAAACCCAGCAGTGGGCTAGAGAGGACGACAGGTCTGGGAGAAGGGGCTGGAGGTGGCTACACGGAGCGTCTCCTCCACAGTAGGACGTGTGCTCTGGTTTTGTTCAGACAGGGACTTCAATTCCATTTCCATTGTTAAAGATGCCAATTTACAACAAACCCCAAAAAATAAATGTATCAACAATTTGACCGTAACTGTAGATGGTTATTGATAATCGCCATCTTTGGTACCAAACATAATATTATGGCAGATTTATCAAAGGTGTCTAACCATAAACTGTCCTTGTTGCCCATAGCAACCAATCGCAGCACAGCTTTCAGTTTCCCAGAGCAGCTGAAGAAATTAAAGCTGTGCTCTGATTGGTTGCTATGGGCAACAAGGACAGTTTTACTGTTAGACAGTGTTGTCCATCAGTGGCAGTGCCACCCAGTGTGCCCAAATCTAGTATCAGTGAGGGTTTATCTGATTCTAGAACAGCTGAGTGACGGCCAACCCAGGCTACGCAGACTCTTAGGCCAAATGCACACGATGCGTATTACATGCAGAATTGCCACACTTATTTTCCCGCCGGCAAATCCGTGGCGTAATACAGACAAAGCAAAGACAATGAGATCTCAAGTAATCTCATCTACGTGTTGCAGAATTTTTCCACACGTAAATTGACCTGCGGCGCGTATTTTAAAATCTGCAGCATGTCAATTTGTCTTGCGTTTCCGTGCCGTCGCACAATTGTTTCTGTTCAGTTCTAAAAAAAAAAAAAAATCCAACAATATCCGCAGCATAAAACCGCACCTATTTCCAGATTTTACCTGCGTTTACCAATGTCCCTAGTTCATACTTAGCCGTATAGGTAAAGCGGACGTAACTGGGCAGGTTTGCCATTCAGTGCTCTAGTAAAGAAGGGTGAAACCCTGGGTGGGCTGCAATATCGGCTTTTAAGTTTTTTGCCCACTTTTCTAAGTTGAAGAGGGTATATAGACACACCACGTAGACACTGCAGATTTTCCATCCGGAAATTCTGCAGCGCATTACAGTAGCAGCAAAGTGGATGAGATTTGAACACGCTGCGGAAAAACATGCAGAAATTGACCTGCGGTGCGGATTGTAAGGCCATGTGCACGGCCGTGATTTTCCGGTCGGCCGGCAGTGGACATGCACATGGCCATGGCCTTTATTTTCAATGAGCCCGGACCGCAGTAATAAGGCTTGCCCGTTCTTTCTGCGGTGCGGGCTCGTGGGCCATGCACGGACCGTGGAATAAATGGGGCCGCAATTCTTACGTGGAGAATTAATGATATAGGTCACCTGGGATCTTGAAACGAGTAAAATAAAAATAAAAATTATATATTAAATAAAATGCGATTTTGTGTAGAAGAACGGTGATCCCAAAAACGTACTTCGGCTCTGTTCACACTTCATATGCTGAGCGTATCCATAGAGCCCTGTGTACCCCACGGATGCCAAAAGGAGTGTGTTTTGGCTTTTTATTTTCTATTGTAAAGGAAACCGTAATCTGCTGCACTTCCCTATACAGTGGACCACCAAAAAGAAAAATGTATACCGCAAACTCGCAAAGTATACTTTTTTAAATTATTTTTTATTTCTTAACATGGGGGCCTACGTATGACATATGCCACTCTATGGCATACGTCTGGGCTTGATGTTTGGTGAATACCATACATCAGTAGATTTCACCAACATATGCGCCAAACGGAAAGCCCGGACGCAATGTGAACAGAGCCTTAAGTCCCACTAACCAATGATCCGAATGCTCGTTCCCGATCATTGCCCTGTGGAAAAAAAAAGGGCAACGATCAGCCAATGAATGAGCAAACGCTTGTTAATTGGATGATCGGCCTTTCTATGCGGCCAATAAAATGGTCGCTAGTCAGCAGATGTGGAGCCGACATGACGCAAATGTTTGAGAACGAACGATCGTAGTAACGATCGTTTGTCCCCATACATTACCGATTATCGCTGCTTATAAAAGAAGCAAATGAGCACCGACAGACATGCGGTTTCGTCAATCAGTGCTCATTTTCACGGCCCACATCAGGACGTGTAAAAGGACCTTAAAGAGGCTCTGTCACCAGATTTTGCAACCCCTATCTGCTATTGCAGCAGATAGGCGCCGCAATGTAGATTACAGTAACGTTTTTATTTTTAAAAAAACGAGCATTTTTGGCCAAGTTATGACCATTTTTGTATTTATGCAAATGAGGCTTTCTAAAGTCCAACTGGGCGTGTTTAACGTTAAAGTACAACTGGGCGTGTATTATGTGCGTACATCGGGGCGTGTTTACTACTTTTACTAGCTGGGCGTTCTGACGAGAAGTATCATCCACTTCTCTTCAGAACGCCCAGCTTCTGGCAGTGCAGACACAGCGTGTTCTCGAGAGATCACGCTGTGACGTCACTTCCTGCCCCAGGTCCTGCATCGTGTCGGACGAGCGAGGACACCGGCACCAGAGGCTACAGATGATTCTGCAGCAGCATCGGCGTTTGCAGGTAAGTCGATGTAGCTACTTACCTGCAAAGGCTGATGCTGCTGCAGAATCAACTGTAGCCTCTGGTGCCGACACGATGCAGGACCTGGGGCAGGAAGTGAGTGACGTCACAGCGTGATCTCTCGAGAACACGCTGTGTGTCTACACTGCCAGAAGCTGGGCGTTGTGAAGAGAAGTGGATGATGCTGATTCGTCAGAACGCCCAGCTAGTAAAAGTAGTAAACACGCCCCGATGTACGCACATAATACACGCCCACTTGGACTTTTACTGTAAACACGCCCACTTGGACTTTTGCAAGCCTCATTTGCATAAATACAAAAATGGTCATAACTTGGCCAAAAATGCTCGTTTTTTAAAAATAAAAACGTTACTGTAATCTACATTGCAGCGCCTATCTGCTGCAATAGCAGATAGGGGTTGCAAAATCTGGTGACAGAGCCTCTTTAACCTAGACTGCAGTGTTTACCAGGCTGGGTGGGATTCTCAGCGCTATTCCTGTGCGCACATTAAGTATGGCTGTCACTATACAACACATTATGGCTCTAGAGAGACAGGACTGACAGGAATTTGATATCTGCTAAACCTGGCCAGCTGGTTTTATTTTTTAGACATACCAGACTTTTCCTTGTAGGCAATGTTTGAGCTACCTTTGTGACCGAGATAAGTTGGGGGTTCACTGGGATGTCCCGTGTGTGCGGAGCGGCTGATGATGGAAAAACCCCAAAAGATGCTGCTTAAATGTGACGAAAAACCCTGGGAATGAAATCGGTTGCTCTTGATCCACCCCAAGTAATGGCAGCGACTACTTCTGGTGCTACTTTACAAATAACTGAAAACTTCCTGGTTACCACAAACGGGGAGGTTAGAAGAAGGAAAAGGACGTTTCCTTGTCAGTGACCGGTCTATCTTACCGTTGCTCATTCACACTTATACGTAGATATTTGCTACCTCGGCTATTTTTACACTTTTGACATACAGAAATAAGACCAATTAAAAATCTAATTATACCCCCATACTGATTCATGTAAGTAGACACCTAGTAAAAATGTCACCTAGCACATTATACTCATGGACGCCTTCATGCAATTTTATACGAGTAAAAAAACGAATAAAAATTAATGTTTGTAGCTATAAGTATGACCAAAGCAGAGCTCGAGACTTACAACACTTGCTAAAAATAATAGTACTAGATGGGCAGATGCCACTTGCCCAACTGAAGAGGCCAAAAACATCAGCAATACAGACATCGAAACATCAGTCAGGGAGCCGTCAAACGGTCCGATAATGCGCAAGGGGGTGAAATGTGCAATTGCGAATCTTCACTCTCATTTAGTAAAAAAAAAAAATTAAAAGACCTGCCCACACACGTGGCGGATTAGTCCACGTCAAAGTCTGCAGGGGAAATCCACTGTAAACACCCGCAACAGAATGAGCGTGCTATGAATTTGAAAACGCGCAGAACGCTCAGATTTTCAGGCGGAAAATGTTTTGCAGCTTGTGAATGAGATTTGCTCATATCTCATCCACATGGCTGATCGTGTAATCCACAACATTTCTGTCCCGCGTGAACCTGGCCTAGAGATACGTTCAAATGTAGTGTAAACGCTGTGAATTTTTCGCATTGGCTTTCAACGCGGAAAATCTGCAGCGTATTACAGAAGCAGCAGAGCGGATGAGATTCGAACAAATCTCATCCACACGCTGCGTAAAAAAACAAACACCGAAACGTTCATAAATTGAAAAGTCCTGATGTATCACATACGTCCTTGGCAGTGAAAGGGTTGATGGAATATATTTGGCCTAAATGCTACCCGCGATGCCATTCTGCACGGCCAATGCGTGTATGTGTCATGATGGTTCAGAACAGCATGGCTGCCAAAAGACAGCAGCATCGGATGCAGAGAATGGGGTGCCATCACGAGACCACTGCTCCGTTATCTCTTCCCTGATGATAGAGATCTGAGAATGACTTGGATGATACATGTGAGCGCCCTCTAGTGGCTGCCATAAATGAGGACTCCACTAAACTGCAGTTTTAACATTTTTAATCGTAACATTATGAATCAATATTTATTCTTAAGTATTTACCAATAAAAGTTATATTTTATTAGCAATTAATTGGAGCAAAGGAATTATTCTGCCCTCTGGGCAATTGTGTGTATATATAGGTTAATATACCCTGCAAAATGGAGGGGGTGGGGCATAATTTGCTTCAATATGGCATCAATGGGGGGGCACTGTGTGGCTGCCACTGTTTTGGGGGCACTGTGTAGCGGGCACTAATATTGGGACCACTCCAAAGAGGAGAGGTGGCCAGGCATGCATGCGCCTCTCTCCACTGTAGTTAATAAGAGTTCCCGTAACTCCCATAAATTATGGGGTGCGAGTCTCTCAACTTAGGTGCATTTTACTCCAGCGCTCTTTATATTAAGATTTGCGTATAAAACTCCAGTCTTAATTAATTCCCCCCTAAGATTATAGCGATAACACCAGATCTGTATATGCATTATTGTGATTATTAAATAATAAGTGTTAGGGTATGTTCACACGCCCTATTTACGGACGTAATTCAGGCGTTTTACGTCTCGAATTACCACAGAAAAAACGGGCTTTTTGTTTACGCGCCGTTATCAAAATATTGCACGTAAAAATACACCCGCGTCAAAGAAGTGCATGTCACTTCTTGGGACGTAATTGGAGCCGTTTTTCATGGACTCCAATGAAAAGCAGCTCCAATTACGTCCGTAAAATATGCCGCGAAAAACGTGTGCACTTGTCAAAACGTCTGAAATTCAGGAGCCGTTTTCGCCTGAGAACAGCTCCGTAATTTCAGACGTATTTGGCGTTGCCGTGTGAACATACCCTTAGACTGGATTCACACGAGCATGTTCGGTCTGTAAAGAACAGGACGTATTTCGGCCGCAAGTCCCGGACCGAACACACTGCAGGGAGCCGGGCTCCTAGCATCATAGTTATGTACGACGCTAGGAGTCCCTGCCTCGCTGCCGGACAACTGTCCCGTACTGTAATCATGTTTTCAGTACGGGACAGTAGTTCCACGGAGAGGCAGGGACTCCTAGCGTCGTACATAACTATGATGCTAGGAGCCCGGCTCCCTGCACTGTGTTCGGTCCGGGACTTGCGGCCGAAATACGTACCGTCCTTTACGGTCCTTCAGTAATCGAGGCAGATTTTGACCAGCCTGCACTTTCTTCGCAGCATTTTTTTCCCCCGCGGCCATTAAATCTAATGAAGGACCACAGGCAAAAAAAACGTGAAAAAAAAAAAAAGTTAGAAACGAGAGTCGTGGGTTTTTCTCCCTCCCATTGATTTTAATGGCAGGTCAGAGGCAAAAACAGCAGCAAGAAAGAACATGCCGATTATTTTTCCTGCAAGCAGCCAACCGCCGCCCGGGAAAAAAACCAAAACTCTGCCTCTCATTGAAATCAATGGAAGGGTGATTTCGGCCATTTTTTGGTGCGGACTTGGATGCGGTTTCCATGTCGAAAAACTCAGTGTGAACTGACCCCAAGGCAAATACGGATGTACATCCGTAGCCGTCCACAATCTTCTATGGGCGAGTCCGTGCCGCAATTGTGGAAAGGGATAGGACACGTTCTATATTTTGCGGATCATTTCAACGGCCCGGACACACATCCGTAAACAGACGGCAATGTGCCCGTGGCCTATAGGAATGAATGGAACCGCAATTTCATCCTTTACCAGATCCGTAATTACGAATGAAAACTACGGTCGTGTGCAAGGGGCCTGAGAGTGCATCTTTCACAGTTTTGGTGCGTCTTGTCCCCCTGCAATTTCTGTGATAACCGCAAAAGTGGCATAAAATTTTCATTAAAAAAAAAAATGCAAAGTGAAGCAAACGACAAGGACCTTATACATCGCCAGTCTATAGTCTGGAGGTCTCACCGGACTCTATATGGAGTTGTGCGGAGAAGCAGCGCTCATGTACAACGCCGCTCCATATGAACTTCTCACCAGGACTCAGGATCCCCTTCAATTGTGCAACGCAAAGACTAGAAATCTTAGTAACCGGTTTCTCATAACCGCAAGGAAAATTACAGCAGTTACATAACCATTAGCGCTATTTAACGTGAGCCATTTTATACAGATTTGGGTTGAATAACACCCCTGGTAACTACAGATGACCCGAGCATCATTCATGCTATAAACCCCATACAATAATGTCTACCATTAGCGAACATTCAGGTTATTCCGGACACTTCTTTATGTATACGGATCCATCACAGCACAAGTCATTTACTCATTCACACTTCATCATGTCTGCTTAGCACCTCTCCCATTATAAGCAGGATACGTGGTGTTTTTTTAATTAGGTCTTCAAGTGAGTAAACTAGTTCCTAAAATAACATCAACCGCAAAAAGAAAAAAAAACAACATATACATTGGGCTCACACATTTAACAATGGTGAAGCTCCTACTGTACCAGAAAAACAGCCCCTTTCCATCCGCCCCATATGGGGGTGGGGGGTACCCAGCTCTTGCGTTTGTGGTCCCGGGCCGTCAATGTATTGATATTGTTAATACATATTTAGGAAATATTTTGTTCTGATTTGGGTCGAGTGCTATGACTTATATTTATTGATACAGTTTGCAATACTAAGGCCGGGTTCACACTGAGTTTTTTTGCAGGCGGACAATCTGCCTCAAAATTCTGTTTTGAAGTTTGAGGCAGATTATACTCTGCCGGCACGCCGATTTTCGTCCAAAATACGCTTTCTCTGCCTCCCATTGATGTCAATGGTCGGTCAGAGGCATAATTGCGCGAAGATAGGGCATGTCCCTTCTTTCTCCCACGAGTAGGTTTTACCGCTCGCGGGAGAAAGCCGCCGCCTCCTATTGAAATCAATGGGAGGCATTTTCGGCCATTTTTTGGAGAGTTTTGCTCCGGTTTCCGCGCCAAAAACTTTGTGTAAACTTCCCTGTCAAATAGATGATTTGGTGCCTTTGTTAAAAGAATTATCTGAGATAAAAATATAATTTATAGCAAAACCCTGTGTATTAAGTGTTTTACCTCAGAAGCTGGAGGTATTTTTATTTTAACTCAGAGGCCGGGGGCCTCGTTCTAGAGATAGATGTGGGTCCCAAAAGGGTATTCCCATCTTGGACATTTATGGCATATCCCGAGGATGTCCCCTTTTGGGACCAGCACCTATCTCTAGAACGATGCTCGCGGCCTCTGAGATATGGGAATTACGGAACAATGTAGCTCAGTGAACCACCCAGTCAGGAGGCCCCATAGGTGGGACCTGCATCTACGAGACATTCACAGCATTTTATTTTTTTAAACCTCAAAAAAATAAATTTAAATGCTACCAAAACCTGAGTTGTGTGCGAATTCAGCCTAAAATCTCAGAACACCCCTCTATTAGCCAGAGCGGCACACACTGTCCAGAAGCCTCAATGATCACATCCATTACAATAGCCACCATACTACCTAAGGGTTGATATATATAGGACATATCGTGGTTTGAAATAGCTGCAACATATCCACAAAATTTAGTGTGTTCACACTTTGTCGCCAATTTGCATTTTTAGCTGCAATTTTCACAAAATGACAGCAGAACAATGCGGTTTGGTCACGATTTTGCAAAAACGTATGCAAAAGCTATGATTTGGCTAAACATACCTTTTGCGTTTGTGTTTTTTTTTTACCAAAACATGTGAATGGGATTATTAAAAATCCCATTCATTTTAATGAAACCAGCACGTATGAATATACCTGAACATTATGCAGTGAATGACTTCTTGCTCCCCCCTCATGGCTGCTTTGCTTCATCAAGAAGTCCCCTTTTCCTGTCACAATGGCAGCCGGAGCACGTGTACATCATTAACAACAGCAACTTCACATGACTCAGCGTACAAAACGGAAATCATCATCAACTAAACCATCAGAGAATTACATAACATAAATTTCCCTCAAGCAGGTAAAAAAAAAAAAAAGAAGTCACACAATAAACCACAATGTAAAACCCACAGATGAAGCCGTTTTTCCACAAGAAGCCACATTACTGTAACAACGTAAGAAGAAAAAAATATACATTTTTGGTAATAAGTATTCTGTTACTTTCTGTCAGAACCCATAGTAGTGCTGGATAATATTCTAGCTGCAAAATATGGGAACTACATATACGGCAGCCATGACGGAGTGTAACACGCCCAGGGAGCTGCGCCACATTGATCACACCACATGCAAAATTTTAATGTTTGTGGCCATAGGAACCATTTTTGGCCATATTGCAAACGGACGCATCCTACAACAGTTTTGACAATTATCCCTCAATATTTCTAACAACTGCTGCCTTGGTTCGCTACAGGGACAAAACGGCTGCCACATCAGTAAAGGATCACGCATTGATTTGCAGTTAGATTTCGCAAAATGAAAGGGAAAAAAAAAATTACTTGACTAAAAATCAAACAACCTTTCACCTTCTCCATTAAGAAATTTTATTTTTTACATTTTCTATAGGGTAAAAATATTATAGAACTTCTGATCTGAGAAAAAAAAAAATCTAGCTACAAGAAAAAATAAATTAAAAAAACTTGATAGTCACAGGTACAGACCGCTCCAAAGACAGAAGTTCAGCAACAAAAAGGTGAGGTCTCCAGCTTAAAAAGGATCTTCACAAATGTCTTGTTCCTATAAACCTTAGGCCTGCTTCATACGGCCGCGTTCAGTCCATGAGATACGGACCGTATATTTGCCGGACCGGACTCCTGGCATCATATTTATTAGGAGTCCCATACTGTAATGATGTTTTCAGTGCGGGACAGTAGTCCAGTGGGCAAGCAGTGGCACACAGCATCATGGATGACTATGATACTAGGAGTCCCGCTCCATGAATTGTGTTTGGTTCTAAAAAAAACTTCCTATATACGGTCCGTATCTCACAGACCAAACACGGTGGTGTGAAGCCGGCCTTACATGCCCTAGGCCTTACAGTATAAAAAGCCGTCATACACTTTCAATAGCGGTCGGCCGAACGCTCGTTTGCCTGACAGCTATTTATAGTGAATTCCCATACACCCTCGGTTCAGTCGAGCGTGCAGGTTTTTTCAATGGGAAGAGGGGAGTAAGCTGCTGTGAGACCCCTCTGGCGCAGGCTTTTCTATTCTGAGAACACAAGAATCAGGTGTGGATACTCAACATGCCCGATTCACACGAGGGTATGTTTATAGAAGTTGTTGTTTTGTTAATGGAGCTTTTTTGCTGTAATCGTGGCAAAAACGTGACATTTTTGTCAAAACCTGCCACAAAAAAAACACAACTCATAAGGGGAAACATATCCTTGGATGGTTAACTGGTCCCGCAGAACCTAATCTAATGTGTATGGGGGGGGGGGGGGGGGATCTTAAAGGCTGAGAACACATTTTAAAACTATTTTTTTATAGCTGCTTTGTAGCCTTTATACAGAGCAGCTGTATCTAGAGCTGGAACCGGTATCCGTCAGCTCAGCGGGTCATGCGTGACTGACACGCAGGATCCACCTAAAATGTATCACATCTAAGTTATGACAGTAGATGTGATCGATAACAGCTCGATCCCCTGCGGTCACTGAACCAGCCAGTGCCGCTGACCTGACCGATACAGGTTTCAATGCTAGATACAGCTGCTCTCTATACAGGGTATAAAGCAGCTGTATCTCAAAAACGAAAACATTTTTAAGAAAAAGTAATCAGAAAGTTGCACCAAACACACGTATATACATTTTAACGTTTTCAAATGCCTTTAGAAGGGTTTTCCCATCATCTGACAACCGATGACCCATTCACCGGAGGTACACGCTGGATGCAGTTAGTTCCCGGCCACAAATAGCGGCCGAGCTGCAGCTCTGCTCCTACTCAAGTGAATAGGAACAGACCTGCAGTACGGCCGCTATGCTATGTATGGAGCAAACTGCTTCCGGCTCCGTACATAGCATTATGAGCCATAACATCCGATGCCCGCAGGTCTCCAGAGAAGCTGATCGGTGCGGGGTCCGGGTGTCGGACCCGCATCGAGAATATACTGGTGACCTATCCGGTGGATAGGTCATCAGTTGTCAGAAGGTGGAAAACCACTTTAAGGCCTCATACACATAGCAGTATAAGGATATGTTCACACGCAAACTCAAAAACGTCTGAAAATACGGAGCTGTTTTCAAAGGAAAACAGCTCCTGATTTTCAGACGTTTTTGAAGCCACTCGCGTTTTTCGTGGCCGTTTTTAGAGCGGTTTTCAATAAAGTCTATGAAAATCAGCTCCAAAAACGGCCCAAGAAGTGTCCTGCACTACTTTTTCGCGGCCGTTTTTCAAAACGACCGCGTAAAAAAACGGCCCATCGGAACAGAACGCACTTTTTCCCATTTAAATCAATGGGCAGATGTTTCGAGGCGTTCTGCTTCTGATTTTTCGGCCCGAAAAACGGCCGAAAATAGGCCGAGTGAACAGTGAGTCGGCCCTCAGTTTAGAATTATACTCAATCACCAAATAAAAGGAACGACAAAAATATTTACGTTTTTTTTAATAACCTCTCGCAACCCACCAACACGGATCCGTAATTGCGGATAAAAAAAAACGACATTCATTTGGCCACAGACAATTACAAGGCACTCGAGGATCATCGTATGTTAACCACGCTGGAAGATTTTAGTCACACGGTAGATTTTGTTGCATAAATGTTTGCGACTCAAAATGAGTTCCCTTCGTCTGAATGTGTTGGTTTCTGCAGCAGGTGCATGGATTTTTGAAAACCCCACATGAATTGAACTGATTTTCAGTTGCTGCAACAAAATCTGCCGCGTGTGACTACACCCTTACGCCGTAACCACCCAAACAACCACATACGAATAAATGCTAATAAAGGGTCACGCCCGAAACCTGGTGACAAGGAAAGGATATCACGTTGTCCCCTGGTGTAATCAGGCAGGAAAAATATGCAGCGATCCTCCCTTACAGCCTTGTTCTGGGGAAAACTACGCAGATACGCTCAAAAGAAATAAAAGGTAGGCATACAAGTAAAAGTTGAGACTAAGGCCTTATTCACACGAACGTGTTTTACGTTCGTGATACGCGCGTGAAAATCACACGCGTTGCACGGACCTATGTTAGTGAATGTGGCCGTTTAGACAGTCCGTGATTTTCACACAGTGTATGTGCGCTGCGTAAAACTGACGACATGTCCCATACTTGGCCGTTTTCTCGCGCATCACGCACCCATTCAAGTCATAGTTGAGAGTCTATGGAGGGATGCGGGAAAAGAACGGACATATCCTATTTTCCCACGGACCCTTCACACGGTCCGTTGAAACAGCGGCTGTGTGAACGGCCACATTAAATGACATAGGTCCGTGGGACGGCCGCTGTTTCAACGGCCGTCCCACGGTCGTTTAACACGTTCGTGTAAATAAGGCCTTAGAGACCAAAAAAAATATTGCAAAACAAATCACTTAGGAACAAAAAAAAAATAATATTAAAACAAAACTGAGAAGTTCAGACAATATCTTCCATGAAGGGTTAAATCTCCCCCCCCCCCCCCCACCAGGCGCAGATGAAAAAAAAATAAAAAAATCAAACAAAGCACAGCGTTGTCAGTTGAGCGTCCAGCAACATGGTCGGCCATGCACTTCGGTTACCTATGAGACCAACACGCAAACAGTCCCAGAGTGATGCAAGATGCAGACCGTTCACCCCCCCCCCCACCAAAAGGTCTGTTTTCTTTACAACCGTGCGCCAGTTGCACAATAAAAGATCCGCTACGTATGAACTCTCGACACTTGTGGACTTCATAGTATTTATTGGTTAGGGAGCCTTTGAAGGTCCCTAGTGAACATTTTTTTTCTAGCACGGTTTGCTAAGCAGCAGCCAGAAAGTGTTTGTTACTTAGCAACCGAAGTCACAAGGAGCGAGTGACACGGCAGGATTTACAGATTAGGCCCCATGCACAAGACCGTAATCTTCATCCGATGAAATTGCGGACCCATTCATTTCTATTAGCCACAGACACCTTTCCATATATTTACGGATGCGTGTCCGGGCCGTAGAAATGATATGCAAAATAAACAACATGTCCTATCCTCGTGGACGGCTACGGATGTGCGTCCGTAGCCATCGGATCCGTATTTGCAGACAGTAAAAACTATTATGTTCTGTGCATGAGGCCTAAACGTGGAGATTTTGTCTGGTCACCCACCATATAAACGGAGGCTGATGGTGCATATTAGACAGCACCACCAATTTTAGACACCTAGATTTTTTTCCCATTGATTAAAGTTGATATACCTCATGGTTCGTGCCAAGCCATGGACAAATCGTATAATGTCGTACATAAATATGATATAACTAATCGTGTAGTGTTGGTCACTCCATATAGATTTATATTACTGTAAATCAAACTACAATCTAAGAAAAGATCCATTTATATCAATGACGTCAGATTTTCACTAACAGAAGTCTCTTAAGTGCTTATTCAGACGAGCGGGTGTCAAATCGGCCGTGAAAAACGTCTGTGCGTGACCAGTCGTAAACTTGAGTCTATTGAGGGACCCGTAAAAACTGACAAAATTAGGACATGTGCTATTTTTGCACTGGCCGTGTGAACAGCCTCATAGAAATACATGAGGCCGCGTGACGGCCATAAAAAAAAAAATCCGCAACACGGACGATTTCAACACTTGCCTGAATAAACACTGCGTTCTGTCCTCCGTTTAGCGTGTACACCAGTAAAGCTCCAGTACACGGTAAATGTCTCTATAGGGTTCCATCAGTAAGACAGGCTAAAAGAGTGTCCTTTGACCTCGGTCTGGCCGGTCGGTATATGTCAGTATACTGCAAGAAATGAAGCATGGAATAGCGTAGTAGACTAAACTATAGGTGCAGGAGCCAACGTATGGCATCCGTTTAACTGACGTCATGGGCTTTTCAATGTCTTTTTTTTTAAATGATATATCTGTTAAATAGATTACAATCTAAGGGTTTGTTCACACACCGAGTCAAAACCGTCTGAAAATACAGCTCCTGATTTTCAGACGTTTTTGAAGCCACCCGCGATTTCGTGGCGTTTTTGGAACTTTTTTCAATAGAGTCTATGAAAAACAGCTCCAAAAACGTCCCAAGAAGTGTCCTGCACTTCTTTTTTGCGGCCGTTTTTTTTATACGCGGACGTTTTTCAAAACAGCCCATCAGAACAGAACACCGTTTTTCCCATTGATTTCAATGGGCAGATGTTTGGAGTCGTTCTGCTTGCGACTTTTCGGCCGTTTTTCAGGCGTTTACGCCCCGAAAAACGGCCGAAAATAGACCGTGTGAACATACCCGAAGGGTGACAGATACGTTAAACAGATGAATAAGGCCAGGATCTCACACACACAAGTTTTGATGCAGTTTTTGCCTCAGTTTTTTGAGCCAAACATAGAAGTGAATGCCAAAAAGGAAGGAGAGACAGATGCATCTTTTTCCTTTTGTGTCCACTCCAGTGTTCAGCTAAAAAACCAGCAAGTCAAAAACTGCCGCAAAACTGTGTGTATGATTCTGGCTTTGGAGTAAGGTCCCACGTAGCGAATTTGACGTGGCCGTCAAATCGCTCGTAAATGGCCGTGCACTGGTGAAGGTAAAACGGCTGTTTATCCTTAAAATCGTGCGGCCATACAGGCTGTATTCATTAATGGCCGCAAGATTTTGCAGGTAAACAGCAGTTTTACCCACAACAACGCATTGGTCATTAACATGCTATTTGACAGCCGCATCAATGCCGCTACAAATTGACAACTGCGCCAAACAGAGTACAGGATCGGCTGTCGGCCACATCAGTGCCGCTTGGTGAAGTCTTAACCTTGTAGTGGAATCCGTCACCCTCAGGCTATAATGGCATCTGTTTAACGATAGGTCATGAAAAAGCTCAAAACGCACCCATTAAACGGATCCGATATTAGTCTGTAGGTGACAGATGCCACGGTTAGGCATCCCTCAAAGCCTCCGCTTAACATATACGTTGGGAGCTTTTCCTGGCGTATACATTTAATGGAAGACAAAATTGCAGTGTAAGCCTAGGGTAAGGCAAAAGTTTTATTTTTCGTGGAAATTTTTAATGGCGTTAATGATGTGTATTTTTTAGTGCGGCCAAACGTTACATTAAAGTCTATAATAAAATATTTTTTTAAAAAAACGACATGGAACGGCATTTTGGTTTGTGGCGTTTTTTGGGCAATTTTGTGGTCAGTGGCGTTAATTTTCCAAACGTGCCATGCTCCGGGTATGACATTTTTCCCCCATATATTTCTCTATAGGTCTTCAAAACAGGCAAAAAAAAAACAAAACATAAACAAAATGATTCTGAGATGAAAAACGCCACCAAATACCTTATAAAACACGCATGGTACATTTTAGTAACGCTGACGTTTTTAGAAGATTTTTTTTTATACAGTTTAAATTGCCAGAAAAACTCTGTGCGAAGGAGGCCGATGTGGCAATCATATGCTCTTCAAAAGGTGTAAACCAATATGGCTGCTTTTCCTGTTGTCACCTTTAAAAAAAACGGCTGTTAAAAGAGTAATCTGCCAATATATCTATGTATAAGGGTCCTTTTAAATGACCCGATTTGGGCCATAAAAATAAGCGCCGATCGTCGAGAAAGCTCGTCAATCGGCGCTCGCTTGCTTCTTTCACAAAGAGAAACGGATTGGTTATGTACGGGGACGAGCGATCGTTCCTATGATCGTTCGTCCCCATACATTTCCATCATGTCGACTAGCGAGCATATTACTGGCCGCATATTCGATAAGCCGATGTATGGCCTTAAAGAGACCCTAATTACCAAACATTGGCTGCTGTTCTAACTCCTGATTCACTAATAATTTTACATTTTGGGTAGAAATCCTTTTTAAAAAGGAGGAATTCTGGCCAAAATTGATTTTGTAACATTATAGATTCACTTCAAAAGATCACATCAATGGAGTCTGCGAGCTAAAACTGCCACAAATGTCCCGAACGCATCAGCTGTGGCAGTATATAGTAGCCACATGTCAAGAAAACGAAGAAGGGCTTCATGCACGGACCCGGCACAGAGTCCCTACCATCTTATGGACCCCGGTAAGCACCATGTCGCTGTATGGTGCCCCACGGGAGTCTCAATGAAATCTGAAGCGCACATGGGTACAGTATGGGCCCCAGATCAAAAGGGGGGAAAGCCTCTGCCGGGGGCCAAATCAAGAATATGTATATTACAAAGTTCATCCCAGTTATTGCGGTTTCTGGAGCACAATATACCACAGGACCCCTTTCTAGGGATACAATTGTAGCCATGAGAACCAGTCCGATCAGAACAGATTTGTCGCGCACTATTGTTCGGTCACTACAGACGCCCTTATTATCGGTATGTCCGGCAAATATCGGGCACCATGTAAATAATCAGCACGAGAAACGGACAGTCTGCTCATTTACTGGTTGACTTGGCAGGAAACATTACCTAGTGGCAGTAACAGGACACCCGAATTCACCCGGGTGAGGGGTACTAGAACTACAGCTGCCTACAGACCCCTGAGCGTTGCAATATTTAATAATTATACATGTAAAACAGATATTTTGTCACCGTGAGAATAACCATAGAAGAAATATTATGGACTATTGCAAAATGTGTGAAATGACAATTGTTGCGGTAGCCACGACAACCAGCGACACAACATTGCAGTTTATTAGTCGTTCCATTTTTCCACACAATTAAAAATAAAACTAATGTTTCACTGAATAGCCAGCGCCTCTAAGGCCTGTTTATGTCCCTGGTTGCCAGGCGCTATACATTACAGGCTGAGAACTACAGCAGCTCCACACCCATAACATTAAGCCATAGGGATAATTAGTGCAGACAAAAAGTGAGCAGTTGTCAATAGCAACCAATCAGATTACAGCTTGCAGGGCAGGTTAGAAAATAAAAGCGGCCGTCTGATAGGTTGCTATGGGTAACCGCTCCATTTCTTTATTGGCACTAGTGATTATACAGAAGGCCCAGTGTATTGTTCCTTATTAGTAAATACCAGGGCTGTACCATGGGAGAGCCGTGCGGGCATAGAGCGCTGTCTGGGCGGGGCAGGTGCCGACTCAGCGTAGGCCTCCGCTTAGTCCGCCACGGCTACTAGTAACTTAGCTGGGCAGCCGCGATCATAAAACCCCTTACAAGCCTGCGGCCTATCCGTTGTCACTCAGTAGTAGCAGCGATCTCGTCCATCCCCCGCCTCCTCCCCCTCCCGGGAGCTGAGAATACAACACCCTCCTTCCCAGAGAGCGACAACGACGACCCCCAGCGATCCTGAAATCCAGCCCCGAGATGGAAACCACAACTCACCGGCGATGGGTCTCAGCTGTCCGTGTCCCGGGCATTTCGAGCTGCCGGCGGGGGGCTCGCCTGGCGGAGAGCGGGGAGCATCGTGTCCTTCCGGCTGCTCAGCTCTTCTTCCTGCTCCCACAATCCTCCGCGTTCCCTCCCCTCCCCCAGTCCAGACTCACCCCCCCTCCTCCTTTGCTGAACGACATCTGCCAACACCCCCTGGTTGTCTTGTGTCATCCCCTCATCCATCACCCCACAGCTCTGTCCTCTCTCCTCCACATCCAGCCCTGTGTATTCAGCCATGTATGAAACGTTCTAGACTTGTGGAATCTGGAACATTTTATATAACGTTCTAATCACCCAATATAACATTATAATAATCATCTTATATCCTGTGTAACACATATATATATAATATGTGCAGAACATTTACTGATGGCCATACCTCCCATACTATGCAAATACATGTCATTTGTTTTCAATAGAAATAAGGAAATCCGTATGTAAATCCGTACGCAGAAGGTACAGCGAGGATGTCCGGCGGAAATCATCCACAACTTGTAAACATAGGCAGCGCAACATGTATTAATGGATCACCCTATATAATATGGCAAAGATACAACCCAAGAATTGGCGTATTGTAACATACAGACTTCATGAAGAAACACTGACAGCTCCAATATTTTTCTTAGTCGTTGGGAAAACGTGTGGTTAAATAGAGAAAGGGGTCACCTAAATGATGGGTGCGACCTGCCATAAGAACGTATTAACTGTTACGGCAGTAACCCCTTTCCTCCACAGCCACTTTTTGGATTTTAATTTCCGCTTTTTTCCTTCCCGCTGTCAAAAAGCCATAACTTTTTTCATTTTCCGCCGGAATAGCCGTATGAGGGCTTGTTTTTTTTGTGGGATGAGTTGTATTTTTTTCACGACACCGTTTACTGTACCCTATAATGTAAAAAATAAAAAAATTATAATTTGTGAGCAGGTGAATTTACAGAGTTCACCATGGGGTTAAAAATGACAGGTTAACTCTATTCTGCAGGACATTACGTTTACAGCGATACCAAATTGATATAGTTATTCAATGTTTTACTACTTTTATAAGGAAAAGACTAATTGTTAAATATAAAATTTGGTTTGTCACCATATTCTGAGGCATAACTTTTTTATTTTTTACTCGACTGAGCGGTATGAGGGCTTATTTATTTTGCTACATAAGACTGTTGGATCACTTTTTATTCCATTTTTAACCTAAAAACAGCGATTTTTTTTTTTTTTTTAATGGCGTTCACCATACGGGTTAAATAATGATCTATGGTAATAGTCTGGACTTTTACGGACGCAGTGATACCAGTTATATTAATATACACAACTGGTAGAAAAATAATTACACGGCACTCACCGCTTTCCAAAATATTTCAGTGCTTTAATTAAAAAATAGAGGCGGGCGAGACACGGGAAAAGCGACAGCAGGCCTACCTATATTAATTAATAAAAATGTTGACATTGCTTTTGCGGGAAAAATGGAAAAAGGGGCTTTTTTTAAACTTTTAATATTTTATATAGATAGATATGGATATATTAATAAAAAAAAACTATATTTAACTTTTTTGTTAGTCCCCCTAGGGGACTTGAACCAGCGATCTTTGGATTGCTTGCACAATATTCTACATTACTAATGTATTACAGTATATTGTGATTTCTACAAGGCTCCTATAAGCCATGCCTCTGGCTTACCTTCACTAGGCCCCAAGGCTGCCATGAGAACCATCAGCCCCCCGCGATTGCACCGCTGGGGGCGGTTTGGGACATCAGACGGGGCTGTCCCCTCAAACTAGTTGGATTTTTTCGTCCGTCTTCAAAAAAATATACATGTAGGATGAAGACGCATAATTGTTTATTTGCTTGCGCATAGTTTTCATTTTCAAAATCGGACACAAGTCTGAAAAGATGGAATATGTATATCCCTATGGTACGACTGTAACAGCCAATGGGGTCAATGATGTATCAATGGTGTATAGGCAAATACACAATGTAATCCCTAATGGACCTTATACGGCAAGACACAATGTTAGGCACCCTGTGTGATACCTCCGTGACGCAGCATATTCTTCCCTACAGCCAATGCTTTTAGTTGAAAAATATCTCCGTAATAAGGCATGAAATGGAGCATGACATATTGTTATTCCTCACGGATTCTGTATGAATCAACTAATGCAGTGTTACAGATCCGTACCGCATATATTAATAATATTTCCGTGTGCATAAGGACTAATTGCGCAAAAATAGAGTGCAGCCAGATGCACTGTAATGCTTTGTATTTGACTACGCGCCCCAGAGCGCACCTGGATGCTGGTCCCTGGCTAGCGTTGGCATAACTTGGATGACGTCTCAAAGACGGTGAAGCAGAATAGCACAGCAGAGTAGAATGTCTCTCGGACAGTGAGGCAGAGTAGCACGGCATAGCGGGATGTCTCAGGGACGGTTAAGCAGAGTAGCACAGTGTAGCTGGAACAGACTTCAGTGGCACCATGCAGACTTGTTGGAGAAGGAGTTGTGCACAGTTCAAGAGTAGTTTGGCAGACAACAGAAATAATGAATGACTGGGACTGTTACCGAGTTGGTGCAGACTAACCTGGGATGTGGAATCTAAGGAATCCCTGGTCCTTCACCCTTAAGCCCCGCAAGGAAGTATAGACTTTGCCGGTAAGATTCCCAAAGAGCGTTCCCCAGGATAGCGCCCAATAGAGGGTTGGGCTAAAGATGGCGGGAGTGAGATGTTTTGATGATCAAACACATCCGGTCGGTAACAGGCGGGCAATACAGGTCCAGTAATCAGAATCAAGAGGTAAGGTCAGAGGTCGGTACATGGATAGATCAAGCGGAGTCAAGATGAAACACCAGGACTGATAACCTAGTGAGGAATTTCATGAGCAGTTCCCCTTTACAGGTCCATATGTCATATGGCGGGTTCTGACCCTACAGCTGAAGCCACGCAACACAAGCAAATGATGACTGAGGCGCCCCATTGTCACGGTGATGCTGCGGTTCCAGGTGGCCGGAGCCGTCAGGCACCTATCTCACTATACATACTAAAAGGTCACGACCATTAAAACATGTCAGAAGTTGTGATCGAGGGGGTTTGTGTACTGAGACCCCCACTGATTGATAGATCAAGGGGATGTGTTTTGTCGACAGTTTCTTTGCTGAGCGCCATGCCCGTTGTTTCTTCTCGAACAGCGGAGTAGTTTTCAGCAGAAGGCCGCACCTCCTATTTCCAAACGATCGAGGGAACTCAGCGCCTTCCCACCAATCACAGCGTCTGACAAGTGACGTCGCTATTTTTAAACGGACAGCGACCCTTTAATACATTATTCCTTTGTATATAGATAGCAGCGTAAAACACTAAGGGGGCTCATTTATAATACATAAATCTATGAATTTACTATGAAGCAATTGTCACACTTTAAATTTATAGGAACAAAATAGTCAGGCACTTGGGTGTTTTTAGATTCACATGTATCTTGTAGACTGTAAGCATGGGAGTGCGGAGATGAATAGTGTGTTTGTTGACCAATGGTCCCATGACAGAAGCTAACTTTGGATTTGGAAGCATTGAAATCTTGTACGAGTTTAATGCAATTTTCTGGTTTATAATTCATAAATCGCTTATGTTAGTTTTAAAGAGACCATGCAAGTCCTTGTACAAGGGGCACCTGCCACCAGCAAGAGATCTTTATTTTAGGACATCCATAAGATGCGTCAAGATAGTGGGTGTTCTTGCAACCACTAAATGGAAGATCGGAAGACGGAAATATTTAAAATGGACTATTTATTGTAGGATAAACTCTTCCTTTTGGCAGCATGAATGGCATTTACTTAGGTGGACAATGCCCATCCAGATACCGGTTAGTATTGAAGTAGCTATAAGACCATTATTTTAATTTGAGGTTGCATAAGACTTGCAATCTACTATGGGAAGGATAAGGGAGAGGGGATTTAGGTAAGATATATTTCTTTTACATTTATTATTGTGTCATGACATGCATTTATGGCATATCCACAGAATATGTCATAAATGTCTGATAAATGCAGTCCCACCTCTGGGACCCGAATTTATGTGCCGAACTGGGGGCCCCCAACTCCACCCTTCCTGGTGAGAGCTGGCCGCTATCCGTTGCATCGAGGTGGGGAATCAGTGCACAGCAGGACTGGTTTCCGAAGACATCCGAGCTCCCTGTGCAGCACTGTTTCCGTCCCATTTACTTCTATGTGAGTTACGGAAACATCTCAGCGAGCTCGGATGTTTTGGAAAACCGTCCAGCTGTGCATTGATCCCCCCGTCTGGACATGGTCAGGGGACCTGAGTTCGGGAGAAAGGTGTGGGTTTCTTTTGGCAAGTACTGCATCTATCAGACATTGGATATGCCATAAATGTATGTCATGACACATCATTTTTTTTAAATAGTTTTATTGTATTTTTAACAAATATATAAACAAGTATAGAAACAAAGTATTTAGGTACACAGGCCCTTCAGTACAAAGTACATATCAATACGTATGACATATGAAAATAAAGAAGAAAAGAAAACAACTTTGCAATTTGCGGAAACCCCTAAAGTCTTCCCCATCCCCACCAGAAATCTTTTCCCTCCATGTCCTATTTATTTCCAAACTTGTACCCCTTCTCTAATGTCTGTTTATGACCTAGGTCACTTTTAACTTGCCCAATGAGCGTTTTACATTTCCAGATGGTACCTGTAATGACAGGGATAGGGAAACAGACAAGTGAGCCCTAATCTACCCGTCACTCAGTCCCTGCCTACTTGCAACGACCCGCCCTAGGCGACGGGGTACGACTGGGGGACGGTCCCTACACTCAGTAAGTGCACGACAGACAACCAGACAAGGAAACAAAGAACAAAGGGAAACGGGGCAGTTGCCCACGGCAACACCGTGAGCAACAAGAGTAGTAAACGAGCCGAGTCAAACCAGGAGAGTACGAGGTGTCAAACGCAGAGCAGGAGAGTAGTGAACAAGCCGAGTCAAACCAGGAGTGTACGAGGTACCAAACGCAGAGCAGAAGAGTAGTCAGTAAGCCAGGGTCAATACGAAGCAGGGACAAGTAGTTCAAGAAGCTGCAGCAGGGCCAGGAAACCAACAGAGAAGAATCACAAGCAAGGAGGAACAGGAAAGGCAGGTATACATAGACAGAGGGCGGGAGCTAGCTCCGTCTGGCCAGGCTGTGATAGGCTCTCCCACTCCTAAGCCTGCCATCCTGAGTGGTGGAAGATGGAGTCAGTCTTACAGACATAGAAGCAGGTGCAGACTGATTACCTATGGGCGTGGATACAGAAGCTGTGCCTGGCAGATCCTTAACAGTACCATTTTGTTAATGAAAAAGGTGTCATAATTTGCGTGATCTCTTCTGCCGTGAGATGCTGTGCAATAAAGATTCTCCATTTTCTAAAAAAAAGTGTGGTTTGTTTTTCCTTCTTCTTTTCCGCATCTGTCTTTTCTAGAAATAATAATTTCCTAATTTGGTCTAATATATCCTGTATAGATGGAAATTTTGGCTGAAGCCAATGTAGTAATAAAACTCTTTTAGTAGCTAGCAGGACCGGCGTTAGCACCCGGCGAACCCGGGCAACTGCCGGAGCCCACTACTCTTGGGGGGCCCACTCGACCACCGGGTGCTGACGCTGCCAACATGGCTCCTCCAGGAGTGGGATCCGCGGCCCGAGCGTTGTCGATGCTCTTGCCGGGGATTCTGCATCTAGAGGGAGCCCCTCTCTAGGAGCCAGTGGCGTAACTACCTGTTGCGACGGGGACCCGCGGCATGAGGGGGCCCGTGCCGCCCGCTGTCACGGGCCCCCGATGCCGGATGACACTGCTAGCCGGACATTCAATAGTATTCCTTAGGACGCAGATACTATTAAACACTATGGCAGAGCAGGTAGCTCCCTACTCTACAATTTACTAGGCTACAGGCCACGTTCGGCCTCCAGCCTATCAGGCGCAGGGACGGGATCCCTGCTCAGGCCGGCGTACTGACGTCACTGGATCACAAAGGCCAATGCAGGGATTCCGTCGGCGTTGATTCACTCCTTACGTCGCGGGTGAGTTTGAAGATTTTTTGTTGTATTTGTTTGTGTGTCGCTATATGGTGCTACCTACAGGAGGGGGGTACCTATATGGTGCTATCTACAGGAAGGGTGTCGCTACATTGTGCTATGTACAGGATGGGGGTTCGCTATATGGCGCTTTCTACAGGAGGGCGGTAGCTATATGGCGCTATCTACAGGAGGGGGGCTGTATGGTGCTATCTACAGGGAGATCTGTATGTCACTATCTACAGGGGGGCGTATAGCGATATCTAAGGGGGGGGTGTATGGCGCTATCTACAGGAGGGGTTTGGCATTATCTACAGGGGGGTTTGCCACTATCTACAGGGGGCGTATAGCGCTATCTACGAGGGGGCTGTATGGCGCTATCTACAGGGCGGCTGTATGATGCTATCTACAAGGGGGAGGTGGGGGCGATAGCTACAAGGGGGGCTGTATGGCACTATCTACAGAGGGCACTACATTTATGCGAGTACAAACTGGGAGCCTAACTTTTATATGGGGGCACAAAGTGATGTTTTATGACATTTTACAGGGCGGCTGTATGATGCTATTTACAAGGGGGAGGTGGGGGCGCTAGCTACAAGGGGGGCTGTATGGCACAATCTAAAGAGGACACTACATTTTTGGGAGTACACACTGGGGACCTAACTTCTATATGGTGGCACAAAGTGATGTTTTCTGACATTTTACTGCCGCCGTGAGTTCCTCCGCAAAGGGACCCACGAAGTCTGTGTCGCCCAAGGGCCCACATAAACCTGGAGCCGGCACTGGTAGCTAGACATATGGAGTGAAACAAAATTAGTAAATGCTTCCACGTGTTTGTTCCCACCTGTTCACCCATTTCCCGAAAATGAAAAAGATAAGAAGTAGGTTACAGTGGAATGTCCATATTCCACATTCAGGATATAAAATGTCATACCTGGGACCATAATAATTGAGATTTCCTGCAAGACCAAATACCATGAAAAAAAACTACCTTATCAAGAGCGCGTTTTGGACAATGGGTTATTCTATCTGGCTTGAGCGGTGTAGGTGGCAAATTAAAAGCATAGATTGCTCTGTGCATCAATCTAAAATGAGTGTCGCTCCATTTCCCACTGACAATTGTTTTCCTTACCGTTCTCCATCCTTTAGCTATCTTATCTCCCAAATCTGGGTTGTCTAGCTGATGTGCCCATGCTTGAAAGTATAGTGCAGGTGGTTTTGTAAGTAAGTGCTCCCTCAATCTACCATATGTGGCTGGGTTCACACGACCTATTTTCAGACGTAAACGAGGCGTATTATGCCTCGTTTTACGTCTGAAAATAGGGCTACAATACGTCGGCAAACATCTGCCCATTCATTTGAATGGGTTTGCCGACGTACTGTGCAGACGACCTGTCATTTACGCGTCGTCGTTTGACAGCTGTCAAACGACGACGCGTAAAATGACTGCCTCGGCAAAGAAGTGCAGGACACTTCTTTGAAACGTAATTTGAGCCGTTCTTCATTGAAGTCAATGAAGAGCAGCTCAAGATTTACGAGCGTCACAGACGCCTCGCATAATGCCAGGAGGAGCTTTTACGTCTGAAACGACGCAGCTATTTTCTCCTGAAAACAGTCTGTCTTTTCAGACGTAAAAGACAGTTCACGTGTGCACATACCCTAATACTGATATAGATAAACAAGAAGTATTGGAGAGAAGCATTTTAATCATTTTGTTTGTCTGGAATTCACATCTCTGAGCCTATCCATAATGAACTTTTTTATTTGCGCAAATGAAATAGTTTGAAATGGGTTCAGGTTATATTTTTCTATGCGTTCCTCTCTCTTATACCATCGAGTTTCTGAGTCATGTAGGAGATAAGTCAGTCGTGTGATGCCTTTATCACGCCATTCACTGAATAGTTTATTTGTTTTGCCATGGTTAAAGGCTGGAAAGGAGCAAAGTGTCAAATATTTTGATAATCCCATTGGAAGTTTTAGACATTTACAAAGGGATGACACAATCAATTTAAAACAAGGCCATTGGCACCCATGAGATGAGCTTTATTGCCTCAAGCGGTACATATGCCTCCGTATAGTCACCGTCCTGGGGTATGTGGACCCACTAGGCCGCTCCGCGGTAGCTGAGCAGCAGCTGGCCAAACAAGTCTATGCAAAAGTCTTTAGCACAGGAGTACCTGTAAGAGTCCAGACAGACACAAGATGTAGCAGACGCTTTGGCACAGATGGTTCGTGGCACAGATGATGCTCGACGTGGCAGGTGGCACCAGACATGGCAGATGACACCAGACGTGGCCGATGATACCAGACGTGGCAGATGATACCAGACGTGGCAGATGAGGCACACATGACTCCAACAATAGGCTTAGACTCAGGAACAAACAGCAACAGGATACGGGAAGCAGGATACGGGAACACTGGGAGCAGGATACAACTAAGGAACCATTTGCAATACGAACATGGGTTAACAACAACAACGCTCAGGCAAGGGGGAAGATGGCAGAGTCCTTTTTATACAGCAGGGAGACTAGGGACTGGGTAGGGAGCTTTTTCTAGCCTAGCGGCAGCCGAGGACGGTACAGTGTGCCGGCATTTCAGAGGAGGAAGACTTCAATATGAGCTTGTGGGTCTGCAGTCGCGGCCGTCGGCGTGGGAGGAATACTCGCTTCCCGCGACCGCGGCCATAACATGTATACAGTGCACCCACATGCTCTCCCATGTACAGTGCAGCTACATGCCTTCCTTCACACAGTGCAGTCACATGTTCTCCCATGTACAGTGCAGCTACATGCTCTCCCATGTACAGTGCAGCTACATGCCTTCCTTCACACATCACAGCCACATGCTCTCCCTTGTTCATTGAAACCTCTCCAAATGACCATCTCTTTGAGAAGACCACCCATCCAGAACAGATTTCCTGTGACAACTTTTCAATTCCATCCTATGCTATGAAAACTGACCATCTTCTTTGAGAGTATTACCTCTAATGAAGACCATTTTTAATGCAGTTTTGTGCAGCTGCTTCAAATCCCCCTATATACAGTGCCAGTCACAAGTTCTCGCTTCTCCATGAGCAAGACCCTTCTGAAGGCCGCACTTATTATGTCTCTTCTAAAACAGATGAGACATAATTAGATCAACTTCCTCTGTTAATTTTGGGACTGGGTAGGGTAGCTGAGGCCGCAGAGTGGGCATCTGCGAGGCACATGTGGTCTGTGGGTTGCCAGTTGCTACCACCACTGTTCTACAATATGCGATAATACAACATTTTTCATATTCCACTCCTGGAGAACACATTTAACCACATTTATAAGGCACATCCTATGCATATTATACATGAGCTTTCTTTTGTTCCGGTGTGTTCACACTGCCATGTTCATGCAATTTAATGATGTTTGTCTTAAAATGTATGTATGTACAGTATGTTAAAAGGGAGATGGAAAATAAAAATAAGTGCCGCAAAAATGTTCGTCATGATCCATAGGCTGACATTGAGATGCGCACTGCAGCTTTGTGAGGTATGACACTGTGGGGCAACAGTTGCATTCAAGTTATATCTCCCCCAAATGTGCCGGCCATGTGCACTTACATCATTTAAATTGTAACGAAACTTTTAAAAGACTTTTGACATGTCATAGTTACATGTCAGAAGTTTTGATCGGTGGGGTCCATGCACTGAGACCCACAGCGATCGATAAAACGAAGGGGCAGAAGTGCCTGGGTGAGCGCCGTGCCACTTCCTTTCTGATCGGCTTTCCTCGGAAAGCTGAATGAGCGATTACACACTCATAGACTTTCTATTGAACCCGTACACTGCTCCGAGGAAAGCTGATCAAAATCTAAGTGGCACTGCGCTCAACCGAGCCCTTCTGCCCCTTCGTTTTATCAATTGGTGGGGGTCTCAGTGCTTGGATCCCCAACGATCAAAACTTCAGACATGTCACTATGACATGTTAAATGCTTAGTTACACTTTAAGCATGAATCAACCATAAAAGTTTAGTACTTTGCATCATGTGACAGTGACATTAGGCGAACTGTTCTTGGGACTCTCATGTGTTAAACTTCATACTTCAGAATTTGCTGCACTGTTTGTTTTAACGCTACAGACTCTGCCTTTATAAGGGTTTATGCTAAACATTTTTGAAAAATATAATTGGTGTGAAATCGTATTAATTGCATATGACGGTATAGTTTTGTAGGTATTTATCACGTGTCGTGTTTCAGTTTGTAGTAAAGCCTCATGTTGCCCTCTTGTGATCAATAGGAACATTACAATCTGTCAAATTCTTATTCACCACCAGTTTTTACATCTGCTATCTTTAGTACAAAGACATTAATAATAATATATAAACTTTACATTTACTAGGAATCAGTGTTATAATTGAGAATTACATGTGCCATGTTAATTCACTAAGGACAAAATGAATTTTTGAATTAGTCTATAAAACAATAATTCCTCAATGTATAAAACAAATTAATGTTGTTTTTTATAGAATTAAAAGTTATACAATTTTCCAGTATACTTTCTGTATTCATTCTACACAGTTTTTAAGATCTCTGCTTGTTATTATTCAGTAGGAACATTCATTATTTACCACCTGTAGATAAAGTTTTGTCCATGGTCATGTGATGGACACACAGGTGCACGGATCGTTACAGTTAGGCTGGGTTCACACTACCTATTTTCAGGCGTAAACGAGGCGTATTATGCCTCGTTTTACGTCTGAAAATAGGGCTACAATACGTTGGCAAACATCTGCCCATTCATTTGAATGGGTTTGCCGACGTACTGTGCAGACGACCTTTCATTTACGTGTCGTCGTTTGACAGCTGTCAAACGACGACGCGTAAATTGACTGCCTCGGCAAAGAAGTGCAGGGCACTTCTTTACTACGTAATTTGAGCCGTTCTTCATTAAAGTCAATGAAGAGCAGCTCAAGATTTACGAGCGTCACAGACGACTCGCATAATGCGAGGAGGAGCTTTCACGTCTGAAACGAGGCAGCTGTTTTCTCCTGAAAACAGTCTGTCTTTTCAGACGTAAAAGCCTCTCATCGTGTGCACATACTTGTGCACACGATGAGAGGCTTTTACGTCTGAAAAGACAGACTGTTTTCAGGAGAAAACAGCTGCCTCGTGTCAGCCGTAAAAGCTCCTCCTCGCATTATGTGAGGCGTCTATGACGCTCGTAAATCTTGAGATGCTCTTCATTGAGTTCAATGAAGAACGGCTCAAATTACGTTGCAAAGAAGTGCCCTGCAGATGTCAAACGACGACGCGTAAATGACAGGTCGTCTGCACAGTACGTCGGCAAACCCATTCAAATGAATGGGCAGATGTTTGGCGACGTATTGCAGCCCTATTTTCAGGCGTAAATCGAGGCATAATACGCCTCGTTTACGCCTGAAAATAGGTCGTGTGAACCCAGCCTTACAGTATGTGTATCAGAGCTGTGTCTTCTAGATCCCAGCACCTGTGTGTCCATCACATGACCCTTGACAGAATTTTTCCCATTGGAAGTAAACAATGAATGTTCCTGTTGAATAACAGCAAGCAGAGATCTTCAAAACTGTGAGGAATTATTACAGAAAGTATATTTAAAAAGTTATGACATAACTTTAATTTGCTGAAACTGGACAACCCCTTTAAGTTAGGCTACATTCACACCAGCATCACAAATTTCCGATTGTAAAAAACGCAAGTAAATCTGTCCATGTGCTTCCATCAGTGGAATGTGTTTTTTATGCACTCGCAAAGCACTTCCTTTTTTTTTTCAATGGAATTGATGCACAAATCAAGCAAAGCACGCGGATCTGTTTTTCACGAACCCATTGACATGCAGTGAGTTTCACACAACGGACTCTCGCTGCGTGAAAACTCACACATGTGTGAATAGCCCCATTGAAATCAATGGAGCCGTGTGCTGTGCGAAGTTCACATTCGTGTGAATGGGCCCCTGTATAGGAAAACACTGGTAACACTCATTAAAAACTCTGATAGGGCACAGAGCCTTAAATAATGTGTGGGATTCAATAAACTTTTTAATGTATTGGCTTAAAATAACTAATAATGTTACTTTTTCAGTAAAAAAAAAATAAAAAAAATCATCTCACCTCTAGTGTATACTATCATTTCAAGCACCTCCAACTCATAGACAGGAAAGAATCTCCTGAGCTGAAGGAGGGTCCTTGCCTTGGATTCTTGCCTGGGGTTTTGAGACCCTCTTGCACGCCCTGAGTGATATGTCTCCCAAGTCCAAGTCCTTCAGGAGCAAAAATGGACTAAAGTTTTCACCACTTTTTCTTTCCATGAGCGGCTAAAAGCCGCCTGGGATAAAAAAAAAAAACGCCTCTGCCTCCCATTGAAATCAATGGGGGGGGGGGGCGATTTCAGATCAAACTCTGTGTGAGCTGGGCCTTACACTCTGTGCTTGAATTTGAATTCACAAATTAATTAGTATGGTATATTCATTACAAATTTAATAAATATTAAAGGGAACCTGTCACCAGCATTTCACCTATTGAACTCTCCTCACCCCTCGCTGGCGGCTGCTATCGAAAGTTCATTGGAGTTATCCCCCCTCCTAAACTCCTCCTCTGACCGTAAATGGTAATAATGCAGCAGTCTCATTCGTTCCTCTTCTTATGCCCGCTCACCGCCGAAAACTGGCCCGCCCTGAATGCTGTCAATCAAAAGTAAGGAGGCGGAATTAACTCGGAAAGGCTTGTGGAATGAAGATCTGGCTCTTTTATGGCCATTAGCATACGGCACAGGAACACTAAAAAACGGAATACTAAAGGTACGGAGCTACTTAGAAGATAATTATAGGTTACATAGAAATTATTATTCACCCACTACCACCACATATTGCTGGTTTAATAGGTGAAATGCTGGTGACAGGTTCCCTTTAATTAAACATAAAATAAAAACTCAGAGGGGCGATTTATTAATGCTGTCTAACATTCAGACAAGGCAGTGAGAAGATGCACCAAATTTAACACAGTGGTGAACGCCGTATGATAAATTTGGCGCATCTTGCTGGACACTGGTCTCTTTATACCATCTCTTGGTTAGCTTAGTTTACAATAGTTTTTTGTACCAAAATTTTGGTGCAATTTTGCGGCCCAACGGCACATTTAGGAAACACCTCTTTACACTAGACCACGCCTCTTTTCAAATAATTTTCTAAAATAGCTAATAAGTGTCTTGCACGACACGTGTACCAGCATCAGGGCGCATTTTAAACAGTAACGCTGCCCCAGAGAGTATAGTTTTCCTGGAAAAGAAATCTGCACCAGTCTTTACAATGCTTTCATTGTGACGAGCAAACTCGTTCATCGGCTGATCGTATAGTTTATGCAGCATAAAAAGTTATCGTTGTTGGCAGCACATCTCCCTGTGAAAACAGGGAGACGTGCTGCCGACATGTTGGAAATGTATGGGAACATCGATCGTGGGAACGATCGCTCGTCCCCATACATAGCTCCTTGTGAAAAGAGCAAACGATCGCCAATCAACGAGCTGTCGGCGCTCGTTTTTTACGACCAATATTGGCCGGTGTAAAAGGAACCTTAGTTAAAGCCTAGTCATGACTGAGCTCACTCCAGTCACTTGTGGTTTGTCCTCATTGAACAAGGTAACATGTCTGTCTTCAACTAGTCCACACTTTACCTGCTACCTCCAGGACTCAAACAGCACTTTCATAAGGAGTTAGCGACATCCCTTTCTTTGGGCTGCTCTCCAGCGCCCTCTAGCTTTACACCTTTACAATACATAAAAACTACTGCCTTTTGGTCACAAATTTCCTCTACCTGGCAGCTGGGACTGGAAGAAAAGCTATGATTACTATAACCCCGAGCTCTTGCAATGGGCAATAACAGATTTTTACAAAAACGTAAAGATTGAACACTGTTACCTATTACTATCTAGGCAAACATTACAGCTAAACACAATAGTTCAACACATAATAGTTCATCCATAAATCAGAAGGGCTACAAAATTAATAATTATAAAATGGATAGAATTACAGTTTTTACCAGAGTTTCCCTTTAACACAAGGTTATTAGCTTTTTAACTCTTCATTTTTCAGGAATTTGTCACATTTGTTAATGTCTGACGTTTCAGTTGTTCTCGGTTTGGCTCTGAAAAGTAAGCGGTCACTTGGCATTCTGATCCCACAAGTTAGTGAAACAGACTGTTGCTGCTGCCAGATCCTGCCAGAGAACGACGCCTGCCAAGAAATGAGGGAGACGGGAAACGTTACATCACAATAAACACTGTACTAATTTTATTCCTTTCCATCCATTAGCTAGAAGAGCAGTCTATACAGGTCTATCATTACAAATGGAAACTTTTTCCACATTGCAAACTTTTCTTTGTCTAACAGCAATTGCCATTCAGCAGCAATTTGATTAAAATGTGCACTAAGAACCTCACTATTGTAAGTAGATTCAGCAGCAACGCGTATTTATTTATTTATAGTGTTTAGGTGCCATTGGTGTTCGCAGAGTGCTGTCGCTATTTTCTTGTGTACTGTATTGTTTTGCAGTCACAGGCGTACTTGTACCTGTATACACGTTTTGTTTCATTTTGCTGGAATGTGCTGATCAAACTTTCTTGTCTCATAGATAAATATATATATATATTTATATAAATCCCTAATGAACATAGTGGGGTTGTAAATGTTGGATAAATGATAAGTTAACTGATATTTTCTAACAGAAGTCTCGGCGGTGCCCATCATTCCTTTTGTCAATAAAATGGCAACTGACAATGACTATAAAGAAATTGTAGGTAATTTATTTCCTCGGCTCTACCCTTTTCTACTAAAGGGATTATCTCATTAAAACCCTCGTCTAGTTGCTCTATTAAAGGGGCAGAAGCAAATGTTAGAAAATAAAAAAGTAGTCACCTGTTAAATTCCAAATTTACTCCAGCACTAATGCTCCGCTATTGCCCCAGTCTTTGTTTACTTTCCAGTAGCGATGAACTGCCGTACTGGCACGTGATCGCTAAGGCCAGTGATTGGCTGCAGAAATCACATGCTGGTATTGCACGTCATCGCTCCGAGAAAGTATCAAAGACTGGAAGGGGACCACCGGAGCATCGGGTCTGGGGCAATGGGAGATTTAACAGGTGAGTATTGTTATTGGTTTTATAAGTTTGCTGCTTTCCAGTTTTATTTCTTTTACTTTCAGACAAACACTTTAGGGACAAAATTTCCCTCAGCAATAAAAGCTGGTCATCTGTGTTCCTGGACCGCTCTGATCAGCTGATCACTATTGCCGCTGTTTTTAGATAAGGGATTGTCTTGATGAAAGGCAGTGGCGTAACTACCACCGTAGCAGCAGTAGCGGCTGCTACGGGGCCCGCGGCATGAGGGGGCCCGTGTCGCCCGCCGGCACGGGCCCCCACCATGGCCGCAGGCTCCGCTAGCAGCCGCTATGGCTGCTACAGCGGGACGCCACTGAACAGTACGGCAGAGCAGGGAGGTATCTCCCCGCTCTGCCATTAAACAAAAGACATGTATCCCCTATCCACAGGACAGGGGATACATGTGTGATCGCTGGCAGCGATAAGGAGAACAGGGGACTGAAAGTCCCCTGACGTTCTCCATCACAAACCTCGGACTTCCGGAGTCTGTGTCGGCAGCTCCGGAGAAATGAATGGAGCGCCGTTCCCGCTTGTGCGCATGCGTGACCAGCGCTCCTTTCATTTTTAGTGAGCTGCCGACACAGACGCCGGAAGCCAGAAGTTAGTCATGGAGAACTTCAGGGGACTTTCAGTACCCTGTTCTCCTTATCGCTGCCAGCAGGGGCGTAACTAGGAAAGACTGGGCCCCATAGCAAACTTTTGACTGGGGCCCCCCCTCCCCTGGGTGTCACACAACCCCCCCCCCTTGTAGATAGTGCCTTTTTTACAGCCCCCCCCTGTAGATAACGCCATACAGTCCCCCCTCTGTAGATAGCGCCATACATCCCCCTGTAGAGAACGCCACACAGCCCCCTGTAGATAATGCCATACAGCCCCCCTGTAGATAATGCCATACAGCCCCCCTGCAGAGAACGCCATACAGCCCCCCCTGTAGAGAACGCCATACAGCCCCCCCTGTAGGGAAAGCCATACAGCCCCCCCCCTGTAGAGAACGCCATACAGCCCCCCCCTGTAGGGAACGCCATACAGCTCCCCCCCTGTAGGGAACGCCATACAGCGTCCCCCCTCCCAAAAAAATGCGACCTACAGTGTGTCCTACAAAATACATGTATCCCCTCTCCACAGGATCTCCACAGGATAGCGGATACATGAGTGATCGCTGGCAGCGATAGGGAGAACGGGGGACTGAAAGTCCCCTGAACTTCTCCATGACAAACCTCTGACTTCCGGCGTCTGCGCAGCTCAATAAAAATGAAAGGAGCACTGGTTACGCATGCGCACAAGCACGACCGGCGCTCCATTCATTTCTACGGAGCTGCAGACACAGACCCCGGAAGTCCGAGGTTTGTGATGGAAAACTTCAGGGGACTTTCAGTCCCCCGTTCCCCCTTGTCAATGCCAGCGATCACACATGTATCCCCTGTCCTGTGTATATCCTGTGGAGAGGGGATACATGTCCTGTGGAGAGGGGATACATGTCCTGTGGAGAGGGGATACGTTTCCTGTGGAGAGGGGATACATGTCCTGTGGAGAGTGGATACATGTCCTGTGGAGAGGGGATACATGTCCTGTGGAGAGGGGATACATGTCCTGTGGAGAGGGGATACATGTCCTGTGGAGAGGGGATACGTGTCCTGTGGAGAGGGGATACGTGTCCTGTGGAGAGGGAATACATGTCCTGTGGAGAGGGGGGGGGGATACATGTCTTTTGCTCTATTTTGCGCCTTCAGGACCAGACATCGTTTAGCCATTTTTAGCACGTGTTAGTTAAATGGCTATAACTTTTTTATTTGTTGGGCTAACGACGTAATTTTTGCGACGTTTTTTCCGTAGACAATGCAGGTTTCATTTTGTATAGTTTTTATACACACCTTTTTTGCTATTTTAGAATTTTTATTCATAAAGTTTGAAAATAATAGTAAAAAAATAAGCTTTTTTACGTTTCAGCTATTTTTTTTTTGGTAATAACATAGTTTTACCCTAAAATAGACCTTTTATTTGTGATCATCATTGTCTACCGTAAATTTTTATATATTACATGTCTATATTAGGGTAATTGGGTCAGCGCTAGCGTTACAACAATGATTGGCGGGGGGGACGACGTTTTTTTTTTGGGGGTGGGTATTTTATGTGTATTTATTATTTACATTTTTTTTGCACTTTATTATTTTTTTATTACTATGGTCTGTCCCCCAAAGGTCAAAGAAGACCTTTGGGGAACTTTATATATTTTTTTTCTTTCTTTTACACCATGTTTTTCCACTGTAACTGGAGCTGCACAGCAGCCCCAGTTACAGGGGAAATCAGCCCTCTCATAGTGACGATTGTCACTAATAGGGCTGTGCCGGGTCTAGTAAGACCCAGCAGCAGCCTGCCACTAACGGCACCCGGCGATCATGGGACCAGTCACATGATCACCGGGAGGAATAGAGACAGCGCCGCTGCTGCTGTCTCTATTCCTGTACACAGCGCGCATTCAGCGCTGTGTACAAGTGATCAGAGAAGACAGAAGCAGCGAAAGCTGCTTCTATCCTCTCCTTAGGGTCCCCGGCAGTCACTCACAGCCGGAGACCCGCTCGGGCAGCAAGTTAAAACCCGAGCCGTAGAAAGTCTATGGCTCGGGTTTTAAGGACCCTGACCGCTGGCCGTAAAAATACAGCCAGCGGTCGGGAACCAGTTAATGGCAGAGCGGGGAGATACCTCCCTGCTCTGCCGTAGTGTTCAGTGGCGTCCCGCTGTAGCAGCCATAGTGGCTGCTAGCGGAGCTTCCGGCCATGGTGGGGGCCCGTGCCGGCGGGCGACACGGGCCCCCTCATGCCGCGGGCCCCGTAGCAGCCGCTACTGCTGCTACGGCGGTAGTTACGCCACTGGCTGCCAGCGATTACACATGTATCCCCTATCCTGTGGATAGGGGATACATGTCTTTTATTAGGACAGACTGTAGGTCACATTTTTTTGGGAGTGGGGACGCTGTATGGCGTTCCCTACGGGGGGACGCTGTATGGCGTTCCCTACAGGGGGGATGACGCTGTATGGCGTTCCCTACAGGGGGACGACGCTGTATGGCGTTCCCTACAGGGGGGGGACGCTGTATGGCGTTCCCTACAGGGGGGACGATGCTGTATGGCGTTCCCTACAGGGGGGACGATGCTGTATGGCGTTCCCTACAGGGGGGGCTGGATGGCGTTCCCTACAGACCCCCCCTGTAGGGAACGCCATACAGACTCCCTGTAGGTAACGCCATACAGTCCCCCCGTAGATAACGCCATACAGTCCCCCCTCTAGATAACGCCATACAGCCCCCTCTGTAGGGAACGCCATACAGCCCCCCATAGATAACGCCATACAGTCCCCCTCTAGATAATGCCATACAGCTCCCTCTGTAGATAGCGCCATACAGTCCCCCATGTAGATAGCGCCATACAGTCCCCCTGTAGATAGTGCCATACAGCCCGTCCCTGTAGATAGTGCCATACAGCCCCCCCTGTAGGGAACGCCATACACCCCCCCTGTAGGGAACGCCATACAGCCCCCTCGTAGATAACGCCATACAGCCCCCCGTAGGTAACGCCATACAGCCCCCCCTGTAGATAACGCCATACAGCCCCCTATGTAGATAGCGCCATACAGCCCCCTCTGTAGATATCTACAAAGGGGGCTGTATGGCGTTATCTAGAGGGGGGCCGTATGGCGTTATCAAAAGGGGGGGGTATGTAAAAAAGGCACTATCTACAAGGGGGGGGGTTGTGTGACACCCAGGGGAGGGGGGGGCCCCAGTCAAAAGTTTGCTATGGGGCCCAGTCTTTCCTAGTTACGCCCCTGATGAAAGGAATTGCTCCAAACTGCAAAGGGAGTAATTCCAATGATAACATTGTATTGGGGAATTGTGTATAATGTAATACTCTGTTACTATACTTAAAGTGGTCCCATACAGGAGGTTTACATTAACACAAACGTTGTGTTATATCATATTTTATAGTCCTGTCCGGTTATAATATTACTGTATGGTGGGTTTCCCCTTGTCGCTTGTAACGGCCGTGGACCGCCACCTTCCCTCACCTCCCGACGGCCGCGACCGCAAACCTCTGACTTCTTGCCAGCGTCTCCCTACCCAGAGACTCCAGCACACGCGACCGTACTGCTCTGCAGTATCCTCTAGGGTGCGCGCTTGTCCCCGGCCTTGAAGGGCCAGCGCGCACACATGAAAAAAGTTACCTAATCAATCCCGAGATCACCCTAGACTATAAAAAGGGCTTTGCCCTTTCACTCCTTGCCTGAGAGTTGTTGTTGTCTACCCATGTTCGTATTGCAAATGTTCCCTTAGTTGTATCCTGCTCCCAGTGTTCCGGTATCCTGCTTCCCATATCCTGTATCCTGTAACTGTGTTTGTTCCTGAGCTGAATTCTAGTGTTGGAGTCGTGTTGTGTCATCTGCCATATACAGTGTCTTCCGCCACGTCCAGTGTCATCTGCCACGTCTAGTATCATCTGCCATGTCCAGTGTCATCTGCCACGTCTAGTGTCATCTGCCACGTCCAGTGTCATCTGCCACACCAAACATCATCTGTGCCATGAACCATCTGTGCCAAAGCGTCTGCTACACCTCGTGTCTGTCCGGATTCTTACATGTACTCTTGCTCTAAAGGCTTTTGCATAGACTGTTGTTTGGCCAGCGGAGCGGCCTAGTGGGTCCACATACCCCAGGACCGTGACATCGCTTTTTCATTCACATGGTAGAAAACAGAACAATCTCACTGGTGCAGTTTTTTTTATGTGGCAAATAATCCTAATTTCCATTTAATTGACCTGATTGTGTCATTGGAAAAATCTGAATAATTTTCTGCTGGTCCTATGTAATAGAGAGCAGGACACACCCTAATGATCTTCTGTAAAAATATGTATGATGCACAGGATGAAGACTAGCCTGAGGTACAATATATAGAGCTGCTATTACCTATTACTGTTATAGTGCTATACTATTTATGTAATGTGGTAGGAGATTCATTTTAAAGTTAAACTGTAATGTCGGGGTAGGGAGACAGACAGGTGAGCCCTAATCTACCCACCACTCAGTCCCTGCCTACTTGCACGGCCCATCCTAGGCGACGGCGTACAACTGGGCGACGGTCCGTACGCTCAATAAGTGCACGACAGACAAACAGACAAGGGTACACAGAAGCTAAGGGAAATGGGGCAGTTGCCCACGGCAACACTGTGAGCAACAAGAGTAGTGGACGAGCCAAGTCAAACCAGGAGTGTACGAGGTACCAAACGCAGAGCAGGAGCGTAGTCAGTAAAGCCAGGGTCAATATGAAGCAGAGGTCAATAGTACTAGCAGGAACAGCAGAGCCAGGAAACCAGACAGAATCACAAGCAAAGGAGAGCAGGAAATGAAGGTATAAATAGACCGAGGGTGGGAGCTAGAACCGTCTGGCCAGGCTGTGATAGGTTCTCCCACTCCTCAGCTTACCAGCCTGACTGGTAGCAGATCGAGTCACTCTATCAGACATAGGAGCAGATGCAGACTGATTAACCACGGGCGTCAACACAGAAGCTGTGTCTGGTAGATCCTTTACATAAACTCTGATTTAGAGCCACTTTAGCTATTAGGGTATGTGCACACAGACGGATGTGCTGCGGATTTTACGCAACAGATCTCATTGCGGAAAATCCGCAGCGTATGACAGTAGCAGCAAAGTAGATGAGATTTCAGCGAATCTCATCCATGCGCTCCGAAAAAAATATGCAGAGAAGAAGTGCGAAAAATTGATTTGCGGAGCATATTTTCAAACTGCAGAATGTTAATTTCTCTTGCGAAAAAGAAGGAAATCCGGTCTGAAATTCTGCAGTGTTTACACTGTGTGTGGACGTACCCCTGTACTCAGGGCCAGTTTTAGGCAAGGATGGCCCTGGGCAAATTTACAAGTGGGGCTCCAAATTTTTAAATACTGTACCAACAACATAGTCACATTTAGTCAATTCGGTAAATAAAAACAAATTTTCTTATAGAAAATATATGTTTAATTACATGAGATAAATTAAATTGAAAGTAAACCACACACTATTAATACAACTTTAAATTCAGCATCCTAAAGGCTAGCTTCACCTGGACGTATGAAGATGTGTGTTTTTGGAGCCCACCCTTCAGCTATATAGAGATAATGTGACCACTCTTGTTTGTGTAGTAAAATCTGTGTAGTAAACCAAAGATCAATATTACCAGTATATAGTGACCACATACATAGTTGCCAATATATATATATTTTTTTCAAGGGACACTTAGGGTGTGGCCTCTTGGTGGATGTGTCATATGGGGGTGTGGCTAGTGGGCGTGTCTTTCTTTCCAGGGTGTCTGCATACAAATAAACAAACAAAAATGTCTGCACTAGTTTGGCTGACAACTGTTGCGCCCGCGGTCCCTGACCGCCGGCACGTTATACTCACCGGCAGCCGCGACTGCAGGACACTTGGAGTTCGTCGGTGTCTCCCTCCCAGCACACACGGCTGCACTGCTCCACTGTTTCCCCTAAGGTGCGCGCACACGCTCGTTCCCGGCCCTAAAGGGCCAGCGTGCGCACTTGTAAAATAGCCCTTACCCAATGCCTATGCACCCTGCTCTATAAAATGCACCCTGCCCTCTTCCTCCTTGCCTGAGCGTTGTTGTGTCTTCCCATGTTCATTTGCAAATGGTCCCTTAGCTGTATCCTGTGTTCCCGTATCCTGTATCCCATATCCAGTAATTGTGTTTGTTCCAGTGCGTAGTCCAGTGTCGGAGTCGACATTGCGCCATCTGTGCCAAGTGTCTGCCATGTCAAGTGTCTGCCATGACAAATGTCTGCCGTGCCAAGTTTCTGCCACGCCAAGTGTCTGCCAAATCTTCTATCCAGGTACTCTTGTTCTAAAGACTATCTCTGACTATTGTTTGGCCAGCTGCCACTCCGTCCACGTACCCCATAGCCGTGACAGTATGCTCAGGCCATGGGTCCCGCTGGTCAACCCAAAACCGCGGTCCAGATGATGCAAGCGAACATGCGTGACCTCCGGGCACATCAGGATCAGCTCCTACAGGCTATAAACGCCATAATTACCCATTACCCACTCTTCCTTCTGTGCCTCCTCTGGTTGCTTCCGCTATACCACCACCTGTTATCCCTCTTGCCCGTCCTGGGTCTGTAATTTTGTTGCCTCTACCTCCTTGCTATAATGGGCATCCTAAGACCTGTAGAGGCTTCATCAACCAGTGTACGATCCATTTCAAGTTACATGCTCATCTCTTCCCCTCTGATGAGGCCAAGGTTGCTTTTATTCTCTCCCTCCTCTCTGGAAAAGCCCTGGCATGGGCAAACCCCATCTTGGAGCGTGAAGGTATGGAATTCTCTGATTTTCCACTGTTTCTAGAGACTTTCCGTACAGTGTTTAAAGAACCGGGCCGAACATCCTCTGCAGCTGCTTCACTGCTGACCCTCAATCTAGGGGAATCAACAGCAGGGGAGTACGCCATCCACTTTCATACGCTGGCAGCAGAGCAGGCTTGGAATAATGAGGCCCTAGTGGCAACTTTCTGGCAGGGACTTGCCTCTCATATAAAGGATGAAATGGCAGCTCAAGAGCTTCCATCTACCTTTGAAGCAATATAGCTCATTATAGAGCAATATACTTACCAACTTCATCAAACGATAACAGGTTGGTCTGGCTATGTCATTGTATGACAGTAACAATTGATAGTCAATTATTCATAGGGCAAATTGTGCCCTCATGGTGTAGGACAGGGGGTCATCTGCACTGCAATTAAATTTGACCTACATTGGACAATTGTAAAAATTTCTATACAATTTTTAAATATAATTTGTTAATAAAGTTTATTATTTTCACTATTTTTAATTTTCCATAGGAACCACAATTCTTATCCCTCCTTACTTTTTCCCTAAATAAAAATTTGCATAATACTGGTGGTATACACCCTTGTGGTTCCCATTACTCACTCTATATAATATAAAAAAGAGAGGGTATTTGCAAAATTCTCTATTTTGACGCTTCCTGAAGCCTAACACACTGAAGGACCCTATTAGTTGGCGGGCAAACATTCAATTTTAATTTACAAAAAATGGCCAGGGGCAAATAAAGACCATTTTTTTCCCAACCAACATACATGTTAGTTGGGAAAAAATGGCCTTTATTTTCCTCTGGCATTTTTTGTAAATTGCTTCCTGAAGCCTCTCCCCCTCGTGGATGGGTTTAACCACTCTCCTTGCCAGAGACCCAGGCCATGTTGGAGTATGTCAAGGAGAACCTAGAGAGGGGGTTCATCAGTAAGTCCACTTTGTCAGCCAGAGCCGGATTATTCTTTGTGGAGAAAAAGGATGGATCACTTCAACCATGCATTAACTACCGTGGGTTAAACCAAATCGAGGTCAAAAACAAGTACCCCTTGCCGCTTATCTCCGAGCTCTTCGACAGGATTCGTGGAGCCAAGGTCTTCACTAAACTGGATCTACACGGGGCCTATAACCTGATTCGTATCCGCAAGGATGACGAATGGAAAACAGCATTTAACACCCGAGACGGTCACTACGAGTATCTTGTAATGCCCTTTGGACTGTATAATGCCCCAGCAGTGCTCCAAGAATTTGTTAACGACATCTTCCTTGATCTTCTGTATGTCTGTGTGGTGGTGTATCTGGATGACATCTTCATCTACTCACCTGATCTGACGACGCATCGGAAACATGTTCATCAAGTCTTGTTGCGGTTAAGCAGGAATAGCTTTGACTCGAAACTCGAGAAGTGCGTAAAAAAAGCATTTGTCATCTCTGGGACCCGTACGTATCTTTAGAAGGAGGCCCCCTAAACTCTGTTCTACCTTGCTCGGCTCCCGCTGCCTCCCGGCCACTTCCTGATTAGGTGGTAGGGAGTTACGGAAACAGCCGAGCTCGCTGAGCTACACAGTTTCTGTAACTCCGATAGAAGTGAATGGGAGTACAGAAACAGAGCAGAATGGCGAGATACGCTGTTTTCTGGAACTTGACTGTATGGGGCCCAGAAATTCCTGATGGTGGCCCTGGAGACAACTCCTTTAAATTGATTGCTGAAGCGCTCTGTGTTTCATTTTACTGTTTGGCTGATTTTATTAAAAAATAATTTTAAATGTTGTAAGTATATTAGTTTATGTCTTCGTGCACTGGCGATAATACTATCCTTGACCAAAACATCTCATCTATGTCCACAGGTTTCTGCGTCCTCTACTCTAAGGAATGTTCTCGCATGTTGTTTGAGACCAACCCCTAACCTTTAGTTTTCAAAAGTCACTGAAAACACACCTCTTAAGAGAAACTTTTACATTCCTTAGATGCTTTACCCCTAGAGCACTTTATTTGTATATATGAGTATTAGTTATGTTATGTGCTATCTTATTTTATACTTATAAACTAGACATATAGAGGCAAATAATCTAGCAGATCTATTGCAGTTTTACGGCGGTTTTCAAAAGAACGGTTGCAAAACTCTCAAAGAAATCAATGCAAAACACCACAACAAAGAGTATGGTGCCACATAGGGCATTCGCAAACCACGGCCGCATGCAGACTTCTTTTTTGGCTGCACAATTTTGTTGATGAAGCAGCTATTTTTACCACGAAACCGCACATTGATTAAAATTGATTGTTACTGACTGTGCGATTCACACTTTGCAGTAAATTTGTCTTTTTGCCATGATTTTCACAGAATTGTGGCAAAATGAAGCGGAAAAATGATATTCCTATACAATCCCCAATTTAATCTGCTTGCATTCCTGCGGTCTTGGCATTTCTTTAAAAAAAACATTCACCTGTGAATGCAGGCATGTGTGATATGTATGAACTCCTCATATGTTTTTGCAGAATACATTTTATTTGCATCTGCTTGAGTATGCATTTAAAGTTTAATTTTCATGCAATTTTTGCTTATAATCACCTTTCAATGCAAAGTTGCATGAAGGTGGTTGTGTCATAGCTCCCAACCGTCCCGGATCCAGCGGGACATTCCCGGTTTCTCACCGCTGTCCCGGGCGGTCTGAAAAATGTCCCGCTGGGCGCCGCGGTGCCCCAGGCGCAACTCGGAGGTAGAGAATAGAGGGGGGCGCAGAGCAGCTGTATCAAAACAGCTGATCGCTGCTGACAGGCGCCCTGCAAGCTGGACGAGCAGCAGCGATCAGCGTCAGAAGGAGGCAGGAGGTCTTGCGCAGACGTTCTAACTGGGGTCGATGCCGGCTCGGGAGTGGACCAGTCCAGAAACCTGACCATCACTACAGATGCTCATGTACTGGATCGTACCCGGCTCTTCCAGATACCCCCTGGTAATAACGGGGGTTAGTTGCAGCCTTTTTACTGGCTCACACTAAGCCCCGCCTTAGTAATAAACATTGTCAATTAGACTACTGCCATTATCCAGGCGCTAATAAAGTATTAAAAAAACCACAGAGACATAAGAAAATATTATTTATTGAAATAAAAACTCCCCCACACAATCCTCTTTGACCATTTTATTTTTTTTAAAACGTAGGTCATCGCAGTAGTCCAACAAATCTACAGCGTAGTCCAAACAGTCCAGCGAAACCTGCAAAACAAAAAAAAATAAAGTTAGTAATATGAAGAATAAAAAATCTTCTCCTCACCTTCGGTGACTTCTGTCTTCCTTCTTCAATAGAAACTAGACGTCAATGAAATATAATTCCCCTTCATGTAACTCTGCTACCTGTCAGCTGAAAAGTCATCCACCACAGGGAAAAATGTTTCCCCATCATGTCTGATTCCCAGGTGTTTCTTGGTGGTACTCTGCCATGGGGAAATATTTTTCCCTCTGGCGTATGATTTTGCCATTGACAGGTAGCAGAGTTACACAACTGGAAAAAAAAATCACCATCATGTAACTGTTACCTGTCAATTGAAAAGTCATCCACCACAGGGTCTCCCTCTTGACTTTCATTGTTCTTGACTTTTGGTTTGTCCTGCAGCTGCTGCCGCCGTGATGAGCAAATGTTATACCCAAGATAGGAAAAGTAACACAAAGACGACATAACCGGATCCATGATATCTGTGATATCCAGACTAGAGATCCGCAGTGAGAATGTGCGCTTGTTATTTGAAGAAGGATCTGGCCGTGATTTGATGTGCTTATGCGGGATATTGGGCGTGGTTAGGGGCGTGGCTTAAAATGTCCCTCTTTTCAAAAGTTGGGAGGTATGGTGGTGTGTATATATTATTAACTTGTATTTTTATACACAGTATCTATGCGCTCTCCAAAAAAATTGAGGTTTTGCTATCATGGGTGCTGTTCGTCGTGTGCAGTATATATTTTTAACACAATTCTGGACAATAGCAAAAAATGTCAAGGCCTCTGTTTCAGTGTTTTTGAGAGCACATGCTCTTGTTGATGTAGATGTTTGTGGTATACATGAACTTTGCACACCTTGTTCTATTATGTTTAACTTGTCTTTGTCTGTATATTACTGCTTGTATGTGAGTTTAAAGGGGTTGTCCCACAAACACATATATCCCCTATACCCAGGATAGGGGATACATGTGGGATCGCTGGGGGTCCAACCGGTGCTCCATTCATTTCTATGGAGCTGCCGGACACACAAGCCGGACACAGACCACGGAAGTCCCATGCTTCTCATGGAGCACTTCGGGGGACTTTCAGTCCCCCGTTCTCCTTATTTCTGGAAGTCCCAGCGGTCGGACCCCCAGCGATCCTGTGGATAGGGGATACATGTGTTTTGTGGGACAATTCCTGTTTGTCACAAAGTTATGTGAAGTTGGACATGGCTGCCAACAGCTCGTCAAGACAACTGCAATCTTCAGGTTTTCTGCTTTCAGTAAATATATAGGGGTTGAAGGGTTTACTCACTTTTCAAGGTGTGTATTTCCTATGTTTTAGAGGCTGTTACTTTTCTTTTATTTTTTGTCTCTTTAATTCTGGTGATTTTGTGAAGATTTGTGAAGCACAAAAGCGCAGGGGACATAACACCTCAATAGAGTATAAGGATAAATCACTGCCACATATCGTAAAAAATATAAGTCTTTATTAATACACAACAATACATGGTATCACAGTAATAAATATATTTGAATAAAGCGGGTCATACATGGAGAGCAATAACGGTAAGGTATAGATGACAACATACCATGAGGAAAACAAAGACAACCAATCTCAAAACGAACATCCCATACCTAGCATACCATGAATACCAAAAATATATACTAAAATATTGCAATAGCCAAAAAGGCAAATGTATGCAAAATAGCTATATATGTCCGATGGATACTAGCTGGTGAAACATATGTATAGCAGACATACGCTGCAGGAATAACAGCGCATATACAGAGAGACTAATACATGTAAGGCCAGGGATATGAATGAAAATACATACCTATAGACATGGTGGAGGCAGGGCACGTGGGGAGATATGGCACAGAAAACACCTCGACGCGCGTTTCGCCTAAGACCGGCTTCGTCACATGTCGAGGCGCTTTCTGTATGACCCGCTTTATTAAAATATATTTATTATTGTGATACAATGTATTGTTGTGTATTAATAAAGACTATATTTTTTACGATTCGTGGCAGTGATTTATCCTTATACTCTATTGGGGTGTCATGTTCCCTGCGCTTTGGTGCTTTTTAGTCTACCTTCCCGTACATTTACAGGAAGGTGTCTGGGCCGTAGAAAGGCTCCACAAAAAATAGGACATGTTCTATTTTGTGATTTTACGGACTGTGCTCCCATCCGTTATAATTCGGGTGACTGTCCACGGCCGTCCGCAGCTGTAATCACAAACCAGGATTACGGCTACGGCCGTGTGCAGGGGGCCTCAGACTGTATTATAGGAGCTCAGCTGCTGCAAATGGTGTGTCTGTCAAAAAAAATACAGACTGTTTCCATTGACAACCAGCAGAATTGTGAATGCAGCTCTGGGATATAATATAGGTTGTTACTCAGGATCAGTACAAGATAAGAAATCAAATGTGTTTACAAAGTTAGATTACAGTCAGTCATAATATGGCTCTGTTTTATGGCCACCTGAAAGCAGCCTCTTCCTCCGTGTTCTTTGCAGGTTAACGCTTTATGCCAAATGATGTTAAAAGGTGGACATAGACAGGGCCGGCATCAGCACCCGGCGAACCCGGGCAAGTGCCAGGGTTCACTACCCTTGGGGGGGGCCCTCTCGGCCACCGGGTCCTGACGCTGCCATCATGGCTCCGCCAGGAGTGGAATCCCTGGCCAGAGTCTTGCCGGGGATTCTGCTTCTAGACGGAGCCCTGTCTAGAAGGCGGCTTAACTACTGCTGTAGTAGCCACAGGGCCCGCACCATGAGGGGGCCCGTGCTGCCCACCGTCACAGGCCCCCCCATGCCCAGTGGCCCCGCTAGCTACAGTGGTAGCGACGCCATATTCAATAGTATCTGCATCCTTAGGACGCAGAAACGATTGAACGCTATGGCAGAGCAGAGAGATATCTCCCTGTTCTGCCATTTACTACGCTACAGACTCCCAGGCAGAGTGCTAGTAGCTAATAGCGCTCTGCCGGGACTCCGACTCTGGAGAAGCCCCAGACATCACTGTCCATATATGGACAGTGATGTCAGGAGCAGAGAAGGAGTCCTAGGCGCTAGAAGCGGCTCTGCTCGATGACTCCGTCTCTGGGGAAGCCCCTGACATTACTGTCCATAGCAGTGTCCCAGGCAGAGTTCTAGTAGCGCTCTGCCCCTGACATCACTATCCATATAGGGGCTTCCCCAGAGATGGAATACTGGAGCAAAGCCTTTACCAGCGCTCTGCCAGGGACTTCAGCTCTGCTCCGAACATCACTATCCATATATGGACAGTGATGTCAGGAGCAGAGCAGGAGTCCCAGGCAGAGTGCTAGTAGTGCTCTGCCCGGGACTATGGCTCTGGGGTTGCCCCTGACAACACTGTCCATATATGGACGGTGACATCAGGGGCTTGTACTGAAGCGGAATGCCCAGCCATGGCGTAGGCAACGCTCTAGTTGGGGATTCCGCAAAGGCGCTACCTACAGGGAGGGTGGCTGTGTGGTGCTACCAGGGAGGGGGGCTGTATGGCACTACCTGGGAGAGGGGCTGTGTGGCACTATCTACAGAGGGCACTAAATTTATGTGGGTACAAACTGAGGGCCTAACTTCTACATGGGGGCATACACAGGGCCTAACATCTATATGGGGGCACAAAGTGCCATTTTCTGCCATTTTACTGCTGCTGTGAGATCCCCGCAAAGGGGCCTACCACGACTGTGTCTCCCAAGGGCAAACATAAACCTGGAGCTGGCCCTGACATAGGCCAATGGGGGGAATATATTAAAGAACTTACGGCCAAAATCTGAAGGAATTTGAGGCAGATTTTGATGTGCCTGCGATTTCATGCGCGGCCATTGAGCGCCACGGGCAAAAAACACAGCGAACACGAGCGCTTGAAAGCCCCTGCAGAAAAAACGCCTCCGCTACCCATTGGAAACAATGGGAAGCGGTTTCAAACGTTTTTTTGGCACTGATTTCAACTCGATTTCCGTGTTGAAATCAGCGTGAAAAAACTGTGTGAACTGGGCCTTACTGTAGTCTCTGTCTACATTAGCATTAGGGTTCGTCCACACACAGAGTCAACACTTGTAAATGTCCATCGGGAAATTCTGCAGCATTTTTACAAGAGATAGAGAATCCGTACCGCAGGTCAATTTCCACTTTCTGCGTGTTTTTCTGCAGTATTTGTATGAGATTTGTATAAATAACCCACTTTGCTGCTAGTGTAATATGCTCCGGAAGTTCCGCACAAAAAATCTTGACGGAAATTCTGTCGTTTTTTACGTTGTGTGCGGACGTACCCTCAAGGCTTCTGTTTCTAACAGATCCACTATTAAAGGGGTCCATCTTCTAAAGTGATGGCATCTTGTAGGAAATGTCATCTCTTAATGACCGGAGTGGGACTAACCTCTGCCAGGCTGAGAGATAAGTTAGTCTCCTTTTTCCCTACGACTGACAGAGCAGCGTGTGTTTGTGAAGAGGACGACGACTGAGGGAAGCCATCCTATTGGACACTTACATCCGAGCCGCAAAAAAGCAACATAACTCTTTTTCTGTAAAAACAACGCCATGGAATAACAGAGACAAATGCTACTATGAACAGCCGTACACCTCTGTCTGCCGTTTCTGTATGTAAACAAGATTGTTTCTGTTCACTAAATGCAAGCAGAGATCTTTGAAATGATGGACATATCACATTAGTTGACAAACCTTTTATTCTACAATGACTACGCTTTAGTTTCATAATACTAGAAACACTTTATTAAATGGATTGTCATAATAGAAAAAAATGGCTGCTTTCTTCCTGAAACAGCGCCACACCTGTCTATGGGTTGAGTCTGGTATTGCAGCTGAGCTTTATTGTAGTGAATGGGTCTGAGCGTGCAATACCACACACAACTTGTGGACAGATGTGGCAGTCATGTTTTTCTAATCCTGGACAACCCCTTTAAGAAGAGAAGGTAACTGGTGTAGTGGCTAATAGAGGAAAGTGGCATTCATGTAAGGACTCAGTGGTGGCCCAATAAATATTATGTTGTCGTTTCCAACTTGTCTGTATCTCCCAACAAACGTTTATTTGACGAGTTCAGTCTGAACAGGGATGAGGCTTTTGGCTTGTGAACAGCGCAGCCATCACTGAGCAGCCACATCGCTGAGTGACGAGGCTGGCCGTGCGCGCTCCCGACGCTCCCCTCCTGCGCGCGCTCTCGCCGGCTTCCTTCGCTGACGTCGTGGGGGGCGCGCCTCGTGCCGGCGCCCACGGGAAGAACGAGAGAAAGAGTAGAAGGAGGGAGGGGGATATAGTAACTGCAAACGTGCGGTCGGGGGACAAAGTGAACCGGAACGGGGAACAGCGAGCAGGACCCATGAGCAAACAGCAAGCCTCCGTGGAGGGCAGATAAAGCGGCGGGACGTGAGCTGGCAGTTCCCGGTAAGAGAGGAGGGGTCTCCGGTATAACGGTAGCGTGTGTGGGATGGGCACTGGGCAGAGCCCCGCCCTCTAGCGCCTGGAGTGCGCTATTACTGTGTGTCTTGGCGCAGTTCTCTCTCTGGTCCGTTGGTTGCACCACCTGACCTGGGATAGCTGCCCCCCTTCCTCCTGTCATTGCTTCAGTCACCAGTCTAACCCTACTTGTGCCATGTCTAGCCTGGCAGAACAATTGGCACTCATGGCATCCAATTAAATTGTCCTGTTAAGTTGCACAACTTTAGTTTTCTCCCCATAGACTGTAACGGTATTCGCCATTGTGAACTATCATCACCCTGTTTTTTGTTTTTCCCTCAGAATTGCGGTGGTTATTTATTTTTGCGTGATCTCACCGACACGTATTGGTTCGTCATGGGGTGCCAGTAAAAATAATATTGACAGTGACACTATGTAGTGTTACCGTCACGTAGCATGCACTGAAGTTGTCGCCACTTTGCACACGCTTTGATCCATACACCGGTGCCCTCATGCCAACGAAGGGCAGAAGTCATTGCCCAGCCTAGTCGCTGCCACTCTGGCATGTGGAATTGGGCTGCTGTGGAGTGGACCCGGGTGGGGAGCAGTATACGGCTGCTACGGCCTCTCCTCCGATTACAGAGGGGTTTATTAGATGTGCCACATGTCCCCACTGGCACTGACAAGGCTTGTAGCAGCGATCAGAGTGATTACGAATACTGCAGATGCCAGAGCAGCGTCGTCGTCGTCTTTCCTGTTTTTCCCCCCTTAGTCTATGCAGACGTGTTTTTCCGTCTCTGATCTTTATTTTTATGACTGTTTGTTTAGCACGTTGATAGAAGTTCGTGTTTATTTTATCTACTTTTATTTCTTGAAATCACAATTGTATAATATTTATATTTTAGGTCATTTTAGATCTATGTTGTTCTTTTGGCTGTCACTTGTTATTATGTATCTTTTTATTATTAATACTTCCACGTGTATATATTACATTATCACCGCCTATTATTGTGTTCAGTGGTGTTAGAGTGATTAGTCAGGAGAAACTTATTGGACTTTTGACCAGTTCTGTTATAACTTATCGTTGTGCTCAGTAATCCAGTGCAAATAGTGCCACAGTGACTTGTCCTAGACACCCGTGTTGATTCATATTTCTTGCAGAAAAGCATATATCACTGTCTGTGACCTGCAGCTACAATATAAGGGTTTTCTCAGTAGGAAAAGTAGTGGGGATGTGTATCTGCGGCATAGTGGGGGCACTCATTTTGCACCAATATTGATATTCGTGCTAATGCAGCGCATCAGGACACGGTACTAGTGTATTATGTATAACGTGGCGTCAGTATTACGGATCATTAAAGGGATTTTCCCAGAATCATAAATTATCACCTCTTCACAGGGGAGTCCTGAACCCCCAGATCCTCAATGCACCCCCCCCCCCACAGTGAGGAGGAGCGGCGGTGGAGCATGCGCCTACCGCTCCTTTCACTGTCTATGAGAATGACGTAAACAGCCGGGCGCTCTACTAGGCTGGGTTCACATGAGCATGTTCGGTCCGTAAAGGACGCAACGTATTTCGGCCGCAAGTCCCGGACCGAACACACTGCAGGGAGCCGGGCTCCTACCATCATAGTTATGTACGACGCTAGGAGTCCCTGCCTCGCTGCAGGACAACTGTCCCGTACTGTAATCATGTTTTCAGGACAGTAGTTCCACGGAGAGGCAGGGACTCCTAGCATCGTACATAACTATGATGTTAGGAGCCCGGATCCCTGCAGTGTGTTCGGTCCGGGACTTGCGGCCGAAATACGTTCCGTCCATTACGGACGTAACATGCTCGTGTGAACCCAGCCTAAGGCCTCATGCACACGACCGCAGCCGTGTGCACGGCCGTGATTTTCGGGTCGGCCGGCTGCGGACTGTCAGCCGCAGGCCGGCCGCAAATCGCGGGACATGGCCGCCGCCATTGTTTTCAATGAGCCCGGACCGCAGAACAGGGCCGTAATAAGACATGCCTGTTCTTTCTGCGGTCCGGGCTACCGGGCCGTGCAAGGACCGCAAAAACTACGGTCGTGTGCATGGCCCCATAGAAAAGAATGGGGCCGCAATTCTCCCGTGGATTTTCGGGGGAATTGCGGCCGCAAAAACACGTTCGTGTGCATGGGGCCTTAGACTGTTTTTTCCTTCCCATAGACTTTGAATAGAGTGGCGTCACACTTGCTCGACTGCCGCTCCATTCAAGCTCCTCCTCACTGCGGTCGAGCAGTGAGGAGGATCTGGGAGTTCGGGGCCCCCGTTCTTGTGATTTGGAGGGGCATCCAGCAATCATAAAATCATCACCTATCCTGTGGATCGGTGTTAATGAGTGATTCTGGGAAAACCCATACCGGTGGGATGTCTTTCTGAAAAAAATGAAAATGTGTATGGCCCCATTCACATCACATTTTTGCCATGCGTTTAGCGTATACTCCAGGAAAAGCTCCGGACGTATATGTTAAACAGAGGCCGTGACGTCTGGGATCCATCACCCATAAGCTATTATGGCAACTTTTTAATGTAAAGATAATGAAAAGCTCGTAAAAAGCGAATGACGCATATGTTTAATGTAGAACTGTGACAGGTGCCATATAGTGTTAACCCCCCCCCGCGGTATAGGTTAACCCCCCCCCCATGCACGGAAAGAAAGCGAATGTCAACAAAACCATTGAAGGAATTGTATTTTTTATTTTTTAAAGCGTAATTAATAAAAAACCTATATACGAAAGTGTCAATGAGTCTTAAAGGGGTTATCCCACAATCAATATTTATCACCTATCCACAGGTTAAGTGATAAATATCTGATCGGTGGGAGTCTGACCGCTGGGACCCTCACCGATCCTAAAAACGAACTTAGGGCTTGTCCACACACACCGGAATTTCTGCAGCAATTCCGTTGAAAACGCAGAAATTCTGCTTTGGCAAAAACGCACCATTTCCTCAGGATAGGCCATTCATTTCTTAGGACTGGACAACTCCTTTAACTTGTTAACCACTACTTTTGCTTCTAGGAAGTCATCCGTGTGCTGTCCATTTTTTGCAGATACGATCACGTGACCTTCCTATAGGTGCAGACCGCAAAATACCAATGATACACGGAAGCAACACAGGTGTAATACACGAACACATGGAACAATTGCGAAGCAACTCGGATACGTAGTTTGCGGCTCGATCATTGGCAACGGTCATGTGTATGACACCTATTCAGATACCAGGCCTAGTGATTGTTGTTACTGTAGTAGATCAGTCTCTTATTGGGGATAATAATCAACATGCAAGGATTTTGCTTCCTGCAGTTCAAGATGTGTTCTTCAGATTGGCTCATATCCTCATTAGAAAGTGGCACTTTTATCTGTCGTCCATTTCTGAGATTTTATTATCTTCCTCTTGATACTGGCCAGAGGACGATATCATTTCTTTGTTGCGTTGTCTTAGATCAGTCGTGTCTCTGCGTTGTGTTTTGGAATGTGATTCAGTTCTAAATCTTCCACATTACATTTTGATTAACGTGTTCATCCAAAATCCATTTACTGCTAATTAATATCGCTTGGCACGCGTGACTGACGATTGCAGGGCTTGCATAGAACTTATCGTCCGGTCATTTTCCTGCGGGTACTGCGGTCTTCTCTAAATCCTTCAGTGAAATATCTCTTGGGCCTTATGCACATGGCAGTGCTGTGGGTAGAGACCTGTACGGTGGCACATGGCGTGCTTAGGAGTCCATATAAAGTACCCGTGTGCCTGTGTGGTGCATCCGTGAGGCACCATATTCTTCACTAGACACAATACTTTTAGGATAGAATACCTCCTGGAATCTGCAAAGAAAAAAACTCAATCCCTCCGGGTCAGATTTATTTGTGTGGTGTTGGGAGGTCCCATGCAATGTTTTTTTTCCATAGGGAAACATTATGGTCCCCTTTATCTTAGAGTTGCCCTAATAAAATCAAGTCAGTGGCTCCACAAATTCAGGAAAGTGTACCCTGTATGCAAATTCAGCACCTCGCTCTGACAATCCTCAATTCTGGAAAATTGCTTAGTGTGTCGTCATATGGCATTGTTCATTGAGTAGCTAAGGATTCCTGAATGACCCTACAATGTCCCAGTCTTCGGGCAGCTGCGCCCATATTTGAGACTTCTTGGCTCTTTGATGATACTGCAGGCCAGTGCTTGGAAGGAGTGTGTAATTTTGATAATTACTTTTCTAAACTGCCCCCATTTCCTTCAGATCTTAACATTTTGGTCTGAAATATCTACATTGTTTTCTTGGAAGAATTTAAAAAATAAAATCAACATAGAATTTTCCTTGTCCTGACGGGCCATCTACACATTCTTGTTAGTGACCAATATGGCCGTGATTATTTCTTTCACCCCGCAATGCCTAGTTATGCATTGACAGTAATTGACATTGGTCTAGGGCAGGGGTCTCAAGCACGTGGCCCGCTGCCCATATATGGACAGTGTGTCAGGGTCCTGCCCAGAGCGGAGCAGAGCGCTGGTGTCGGTTCTGCTCCGGGACTCTGTGGAATTCCCTGACATCGCTGCCCATATATGGACAGTGTGTCAGGTTCCTGCCCAGAGCGGAGCAGAGCGCTGGTGTCGGCTCTGCTCCTGGACTCTGTGGAATTCCCTGACATCGCTGTCCACATATGAACAGCAATGTCTGGGGCTTCCCCAGAGCCGGAGTCCCGAGCAGAGCGCTGGTGTCGGCTCTGCTCCGGGACTACGTGGAATTCCCTGACATCGCTGCCCATATATGGACAGTGTGTCAGGGTCCTGCCCAGAGCGGAGCAGAGCGCTGGTGTCGGCTCTGCTCCTGGACTCTGTGGAATTCCCTGACATCGCTGTCCACATATGAACAGCGATGTCTGGGGCTTCCCCAGAGCCGGAGTCCCGAGCAGAGCGCTGGTGTCGGCTCTGCTCCTGGACTCTGTGGAATTCCCTGACATCGCTGTCCACATATGAACAGCGATGTCTGGGGCTTCCCCAGAGCCGGAGTCCCGAGCAGAGAGCTGGTGTCGGCTCTGCTCCGGGACTCTGTGGAATTCCCTGACATCGCTGCCCATATATGGACAGTGTGTCAGGGTCCTGCACAGAGCGGAGCAGAGCGCTGGTGTCGGTTCTGCTCCGGGACTCTGTGGAATTCCCTGACATCGCTGTCCACATATGGCCTTATCCACAGAGGGCACTGTGGCCTTATCCACAGAGGGCACTGTGGCCTTATCCACAGAGGGCACTGTGGCCTTATCCACAGAGGGCACTGTGGCCTTATCCACAGAGGGCACTGTGGCCTTATCCACAGAGGGCACTGTGGCCTTATCCACAGAGGGCACTGTGGCCTTATCCACAGAGGGCACTGTGGCCTTATCCACAGAGGGCACTGTGGCCTTATCCACAGAGGGCACTGTGGCCTTATCCACAGAGGGCACTGTGGCCTTATCCACAGAGGGCACTGTGGCCTTATCCACAGAGGGCACTGTGGCCTTATCCATCTAAAAAGGGGCTGCCCAATCTTGACATGTGTGCTAACTGAGCCGCCGGACTGCATTTAGCGACACTTAGGCCTCATTTACACGAGCGTGTGCGTTTTGCGCGCGCAAAAAACGCAGCGTTTTGCATGCGCAAAAGGCACTTGACAGCTCCATGTGTCATCCGTGTATGATGCGCGGCTGCGTGATTTTCGCGCAGCCGCCATCATAGAGATGAGGCTAGTCGACGTCAGTCACTGTCCATGGTGCTGAAAGAGTTAACTGATCGGCAGTAACTCTTTCAGCACCCTCGACAGTGCATTCCGATCACCATATGAAGTAACCTGTTTAAAAAAAAAAGAGGTTCGTACTTACCGAGAACTTCCCGGCCGTTGCCTTGGTGACGCGCCTCTCTTGACATCTGGCCCCACCTCCCTGGATGACGCGGCAGTCCATGTGACCGCTGCAGCCTGTGCTTGGCTTGTGATTGGCTGCAGCTGTCACTTGGACTGAATTGTCATCCCGGGAGGTCAGACTGGAGGAAGAAGCCGGGAGTTATCGGTAAGTCAGAACTTTTTTTTTTTTACACGTTCACGTATATTGGAATCGGAAGTCACTGTCCAGGGTGCTGAACCAGTTTAACTCTTTCAGCACCCTGCACAGTGACTGTCTCCTGCCGGGTTCGGTCAAAACGAGTTCGGCCGAACTCGGTAAAGTTTGTTTCGCTCATGTCTAAGACACTCCGTTCGGATGTTTGTAAACAGAAAAGCACGTGGTGCTTTTCTGTTTACATTCAGTTTGACAGCTCTTGCGCGAATCACGCAGTTCGCACGGAAGTGCTTCCGTGCGGAATGCGTGGTTTTCACGCACCCATTGACTTCAATGGGTGCGTGATGCGCGAAAAACGCACGATTATAGAACATGTCGTGAGTTTTACGCAACGCACTCGCGCTGCGCAAAATTCACGCATTGTCTGCACTGCCCCATAGAGTAATATAGGTGCGTACGACACGCGTGAAAAGCACGCGCGTCACGCGCGTATATTATGCTCGTGTAAATGAGGCCTTAAACTGGAAAGCTGGATTGTTGAAATAAGCACGAGGAGAAATATCTCAAATTTTAAACCTAGCGCTATTATTATAGTAATGTAGTATTATAGTAGTTCAAATAACTAATTGATTAACAATAATTTTGTGTTTTATCAAATTTGAAAGTAATGCGGCCCGTCAACTTCCCATTTTTTCTATATGCGGCCCACTTACCCGGCCGAGTTTGAGACCCCTGGTCTAGGGCTACACGGCGACTCTAGCTGCGACACATGTCACACGGCCGCAGATGGCTGTATGCCCCAAGAAGCATCACATGTAATTAAAGGGAATGTGACCGCGTTACGTTGTATTTGTGTTGGATTTCTTGCAATTGTCTGGCGGTCACAGCAACCTGCCGGTCGCAATGTGGCCACATTAACTTTAATTATGTGCAAAGCACACCGCAATCTGTGTCGCGGCCAAAGTTGCTGTGTAATCCACAATTTCTATTGAAGATGCCACGGTTCTCTTATTGAAACCCAGATTCTCCAAGATCAAAAAGACTTTGAAAAACATGTTTAGCAATTTGACCGAAAAGGATTTAGGGTATGTTCACACGCAGAGTTTTCAGGCGTATTTCGCGGCGTAAACGCCTCGAAATATACCTGAAAAAACGGTAACTAAACTCCTACAAACATCTGCCCATTGAAATCAATGGGAAAAATAGTGTTTTGTTCAGATGGGGCGTTTTTTTACACCGCTGTTTTAAAAGACGGCGTGTAAACCCCCCCTCCGTAAAAAGGAGCATGTCAATTCTTGAGCCGTTTTTGGAGCTTTTTTTTTCATTGTGTCAATGGAAAAACAGCTAAAAAAAACACGGAAAAAAAAATGTTTTCAGCTTCAAAAACGGTTGATAATCAGAGGCTGTTTTCTCCGTCATCTTCAGCCGTTTTTGCTTGTGCGTGTGAACATACCCTTATATTTGCTGCAGATTTTTATTTTGAAGGGAAATGCTATTTAGCCAATTCTCTATTGTTCTGTCACCAGTTCTCCGAAATCTCCTCTTTCCTGCCGTTGATGTACTGCTTTATAAATAGTTTTCCCTCAGATTCCTCTTCTTACTATTCCTGTGTTGCTGTGGCATGAGGGTTTTCTCTTTGAGGTAAAAGCTGTGAAGGGCGGCTCGTTCTGTAACCGCCGGTGTCTTTTTTTAGGCCTCTGTTTAGAGGAAAAGTTTAAACAATTGGAAAGGTTTAGTCATTCTGCGCCTGGTTTCTCCTCTCATCAGAAGACTTAGGTCACATGTTTTTCTTTAGAGAATAAGGTGGCGTCTTTTACTTCTGTTTCATCATTTCCGGGGATTCCCATAGTCTTAAACCAGTGACTTTAGGTATGAAACCCTCACACCCCCAATTCTCTGAATTTTTATTTCTTTTACATCCTGCCAAATTGTTTTAATCGTCCAAAATACATATTAACCCTATAACTCTTCGGCCTTGTGCCCACAGCAAAGCCTTTGGTCTATAGTATGTGTGCTGCGGTTTGGCGCCTCTGTGAGAGGAGAATACCTCTGTATTACGGCATAGAATCCATGAGGAAAACAAAATGTTATTTTACCTTTTATTATATCGCAATAGGGCCGCTATTACATTTTTCTGGGCCCGAATGTTTGGGGCTTATTCATGGGAAACAAACGATAGGATTGCACTTAAATGGACACTTGCGTCCAAATTCAGGGCACATTTATTTCACATAAGGTAAAAACCTAAACCAGAAAGGGATGCATTTGCGGTCCTGCTATGGGTACCTGACGGCCATAATAACTATATTATTATAATACAAGCAAGCACAAAATATAAATTACAGCTGCTCAAAGACAAGTAATGATATTTGAGTTACAGTCCTCAGTACTAGATCCTTTTACATAACTGTTCAGAGACATTTCTTATTAGATTTCCTCATTTATGAGCCCTCGTGTCTCTCGCAGTTAAATGACTGTAATTGGGTTACGTGCATGGTTCTGCTAGATAATATTGGTATAAATGTCCAGCAGCAGTATATATGTCAGGGTGTGTTTACATCTGTGTCGGAGGCTCCGTCGCTGGGAAAAATAGTGCAGCATGCATCGCTAATTTGTCCGGTAAAACGACGGACACCATGATGGAAACCCGATGAACATCGTTATAGTCATAAGGGTCCGCTGGGTGCCGTTTGTTTTATGAGACAAATCCGTTACAGCCGTCATTTTCGTTCTGCTCCTATGACAGAGCGAAACAGCGGAAAAGACAGACGCAGATGTGAACAGAGTCTAATCCGTGATTACAATGTTCATGTTACAGAGGAGGTCAGCCTGTGAATCTGCAGGATTTATCCGAGAACAGATTGGGAGCACATCCCTTTCCCTAATGTTTATCTCTTTAAATCCTGCTCTGCTTGTACTCAGGAAGACATAATAATTTTTTTTTACTATGCGAACACATTGGTCGCTGTTACCATCTTTTACATAAAATGTGCAGGGTTCTCAGATTTGCTCTTCTCACCCAGGAGCGTTGATAGTTTTTGTGTCTCGCAAAGATAATCACAAACGCTTTGCTTTTCTCCAGGGAGAAGTAAGTTGAGCAGCATGACGTAGATCTGATAATAAGGAAGTAATTGTGTTCTGCAGAGCGTTGCACTGTACTGTGTAAGGGATCGGCAGCTAGGTGGTTATCTCCACTTCCAGATGTCCTACAATAATGGGGTGAGCTAAACAGAAGATATTAAGCCTTGCGTATGAAAAATATATTGTAGTTATATGGTGTGGACACTTTATAAAGGATATGAACACTTTTGCTCCCATTATTTTGTTTCTTCAATGTATCAACAACAGTGGTCTCCAACACGTGGCTCTCCAGCTGTTGGGTTACTACAACACCCAATATGTTCCGACTGCCTGTGGATCTAAGCTGTTGGTTGCCCAACAGTTGGGGAGACGCTTGTTTGAGACCAATAATCTAGAAAACAAAAAGGAAGAAACTTTGCGTATAGTCTTGATTAACCCCTTCCCTCTTTAGCCACTTTTGACCTTCCTGACCGAGCCTCATTTTTCAAATCTGACATGTGTCACTTTATGTGGTAATAACTCCAGAATGCTTTCACCTATCCAAGCGATTCTGAGATTGTTTTCTCGTGACACATTGGACTTTATGTTACTGGCAAAATTTGCTCGATATGTTCAGTATTTAATTGTGAAAAACACCCAAATTTAGCGAAAAATTGCAAAAATTTGCATTTTTCTCAATTTAAATGTATCTGCTTGTAAGACAGGCAGTTATACCACCCAAAATTGTTGCTAATTAACATCCCCCATATGTCTACTTTAGATTGGCATCGTTTTTTGAACATCCTTTTATTTTTCTATGACCTCACAAGGCTTAGAACTTTAGCAGCAATTTCTCACATTTTCAAGAAAATTTCAAAAGGCCATTTTTACAGGGGCCAGTTCAGTTGTGAAGTGGCTTTGAGGGCCTTATATATTAGAAACCCCCAAAAAGTCACCCCATTTTAAAAACTTCACCCCTCAAAGTATTCAAAACAGCATTTAGAAAATGTCTTAACCCTTTACACATGTCACAGGAATTAAAGCAATGTAGAGGTGAATTTTACAAATTTCATATTTTTTTGCAGAAATAAATTTTTAGTACAATTTTTTTTATAACACAGAAGGTTTTACCAGAGAAATGCAACTCAATATTTGTTGCCCAGTTTCTGCAGTTTTAGGAAATATCCCACATGTGGCCGTAGCGTGCTACTGGACTGAAGCACCGGCCTCAGAAGCAAAGGAGCACCTGGTGGATTTTCGGGCCTTATTTTTGTTAGAATAAATTTTAGGCACCATGTCAGGTTTGAAGGGCTCTTGCGGTGCCAAAACAGTCAAAATCCCCCAAAAGTGACCCCATCTGGGAAACTACACACCTCAAGGAAATTATCTAGGGGTACAGTGAGCATTTTGACCGCACAGCTTTTTTACAGAAATTATTAGAAGTAGGCCGTGAAAATTAAAATCAACATTTCTTCAAAGAAAATGTAGGTTTAGCGATTTTTTTTTTTTCTCATTTTCACAAAGACTAAAGGAGAAAAAGCACCGTAAAATTTGTAAAGCAATTTCTCCCGAGTAAAACAATACCCCACATGTGGTAATAACCGGTTGTTTGGAGACACGGCGAGGCTGAGAAGGGAAAGAGCGCTATTTGGCTTTTGGAGCTCAAGTTTAGCAGGAATGGTTTGTGGAGGCCATGTCACATTTACAAAGCCCCTGAGGGGACAAAACAGTGGAAACCCCTCACAGGTGACCCCATTTTGGAAACTACGCCCATTGAGGAAATTATCTAGGGGTATAGTGAGCGTTTTGACCCAACAGGTTTTTTGCATAAATTATTGGAAATAGGCCCTGAAAATGACAATCTAAATTTTTTCAAAGAAAATGTAGGTTTAGCTAATTTTTTCTCATTTCCACAAGGACTGAAGGAGAAAAAGCACCGTAAAATTTGTAAACCAATCTCTCCCGAGTAAAACAATGCCCCACATGTGGTAATAAACGGTTGTTTGGAGGCAGGGCTGAGAAGGGAAAGAGCGCTATTTGGCTTTTGGAGCTCAAGTTTAGCAGGAATGGTTTGCGGAGGCCATGTCACATTTACGAAGTCCCTGAGGAGACAAAACAGTGGAAACCCCCCACAAGTGACCCCATTTTGGAGACTACACCCATTGAGGAAATTATCTAGGGGTATAGTGAGCTCTTTGACCCCACAGGTTTTTTGCAGAAATTATTGGAAGTAGGCCCTGAAAATAAAAATCAACATTTTTTCAAAGAAAATGTAGGTTTAGCTTATTTTTACTCATTTCCACAAGGACTGAAGGAGAAAAAGCACCACAAAATTTGTAAAGCAATTTCTCCCGAGTAAAACAATGCCCCACATGTGGTAATAAACGGCTGTTTGGAGACACGGCTTGGCTTAGAAGGGAAAGAGCGCTATTTGGCTTTTGGAGATAACATTGAGCAGGAATGGTTTGCGGCGGCCATGTCACATTTGCAAAGCCCCTGGGGGGAAAAAACAATGAAAACGCCCAAAAAGTGACACCATTTAGGAAACTACACCTCTTGAGGAATTCATCTAGGGGCGTAGTGAGCATTTTGACCCCACAGATGTTTCATAGAATTTATTAGAATTGGGCAGTGAAAATAAAAACAATCCTTTTTCTTCAATAAGACGTAGCTTTAGCGCAAATTTTTTCATTTTCGCAACAAATAAAGGAAAAAAAGAACCCAACATTTGTAAAGCAATTTCTACCGAGTACGGCAATACCCCATATGTGGTCATAAACTGCTGTTTGGGCACACGGCAGGGCTCAGAAGGGAAGGACCGCCATTTGGAGTGCAGATGTTTCTGGATTGGTTTCTGTGCGCCTGTGGGCCCAAAACAGTGGAAACCCCCCAGAAGTGACCCCATTTTGGAAACTACACCCCTCAATGCATTTACCTACGGGTGTAGTGAGCATGTTAACCCTGCAGGTGTTTTGTAGAAATTAGTGTGAACTCGATGTTGCAGAGTGAAAATGGGATTTTTTCCACAGATATGTGGACAATATGTGGTGCCCGGCTTGTGCCACCATAACGAGACAGCTCTCTAATTATTATGCTGGGTTTCCTGGTTTTAGAAACACCCTACATGTGGCCCTAATCTCTTGCCTGGACAGTCGACCAGGCTCAGGAGTGAAAGGGTACCATGTAAAATTGAGGCCTAATTTGGCGATTTACAAAGTATTGGTTCACAACTGCAGAGGCTCAGATGTGAAATAATAAAAATAAACCCCTGGGAAGTGACCCCACTATGGAAACTGCACCCCTCAAGGCATTTATTAAAGGGTGTAGAGAGCATTTTCACCCCACAGGTCTTTTCCATTAATAAATGCGCTGTGGATGGTGCAAATTAAAAATTTATATTTTTCCCTAGATATGCCATTCAGTGGCAAATATGTCGTGCCCAGCTTATGCCACTGGAGACACACACCCCAAAAATTGCTAAAAGGGTTCTCCCGGGTATGACGATGCCATATATGTGGAAGGAAACTGCTGTTTGGGCACGCTGTAGGGTTCAGATGGGAGGAAATGCCATTTGGCTTTTGGAGCGTGGATTTTGCTTGGTAGTAGTTTTTGTTTGGAGTCTTACTGGTGTTTCCGTTTATAATGTAGGGCATATGTAAGCCGGGCGGAGTATATAAGGGGCATAGTCAGGTGGTATAATAATGGGGTAAAAAAAAACAATAAAATAATCCATAGATGTGTGTTACGCTGTGAAGCAATCCTTTCCGCACAGGCCGGTGTCGCACTGATAAATGGTGTAATTTCTTATCCCCCTTTTGGTCCACACTCCGCGCCTTTGTAGTTTGGGGAATTTTGCTGGGAAAGTGTTGTCCTGGTATAATACGGGCACCGTCGCTTCCAGCGGATATGTTTGGGCCCTCCCTTTCCTGGTTCCCTAATTTTAGGTCCTTGAAAAATCGCCTCTTCAAACAGAAGAAATGTTCCCCTCGGGCACAACTGCATATTTTTTTATTTCCTGACTTATTGGAGCCTTAACTCATTTTATTTTTCATAGACGTAGCGGTATGAGGGCTGGTTTGTTGCGGGACGAGCTGTAGTTATTATTGGTACCATTTTGGGGTACATGCGACTTTTTGATCACCTTTTATCCTATTTTTTGGGATGCCAGGTAAACAAAAAAACGCAATTCTGGCACAGCTTTTTTCGTTTTTTTTATACAGCGTTCACCATGCGTTATAAATTACATGTTAACTTTATTCTGTGGGTCAGTACGATTCCGGCGATACCGAATTTATAGAACTTTTTTATGTTTTACAACTTTTTGCACAATAAAATTACTTTTGTAAAAAGAATGTATTTTTTCTGTCGCCAAGTTGTGAGAACCATAACGTTTTAATTTTTTTGTCGACGGAGGTGTATGAGGGCTTGTTTTTTGCGGGACGAGCTATAGTTTTTATAGGTACCATTTTTGGATACGTGCGACTTTTTGATCACTTTTTATTCTAATATTTGTAGGGCAAAGTGACCAAAAAACAGAAACTCTGGTAACGTTTTTTACGGTTTTTTTTACGCTGTTCACCGCGTGCAATAAATAATATAATATTTTGATACCTCCGGTCGTTACGGTCGTGGCGATACCAAATACATATGGTTTATTATTATTTTTCAATAATAAAGGACTTGATAAGAGTAAAAGGGGGATTGTGTTTTATTTGATTACTTGAAACTTTTATTGTTTTCAAACTTTTATTTTTTGCACTTTTTTTTACACTTTTTTATACTTTTTTTACACTTTTTCTCAAGTCCCACTAGGGGACTTGAAGTTCCAACGGTCAGATTTTTTTTTTTCTAATACATTGCACTACCTATGTAGTGCAATGTATTAGATCTGTCAGTCATTCACTGACAGCAAGCCGATTAGGCTTCGCCTCCCGGCGGGGCCTAAATCGGCTTCCGTAATGACAGAGCAGGAGACCATTGTGTCTCCTGTTGCCATAACAGCAGTCGCCAGTCCCGATTGCCTGTCAGGGCTGGCGATATGCTAGTAACCGCTTCGATGCAGCAATCGCTTTCGATTGCTGCATCGAAGGGGTTAATGGCAGGGATCGGAGCTAGCTCCGGTTCCTGCCGTTACAGGTGGATGTCAGCTGTACAGTACAGCTGACTTCCACCGCTGATGACGCCGGATCAGCTCCTGACCCGGCGCCATCTTGCCGGCAGCTACGGAAGCCGATCAGGCTCCGCCGCCGGGCGGATCTTGACCGGCTTCGGTGCTAGGCAGACCGGGAGGCCAGTATTAGGCCTCCGGTTGCCATTGCAGCCACCGGAACCCCGGCAATTTCATTACTGGGGTTCCGATGAGCTGCAAACACCTTAAGTGCAGCGATCGCGTTTGAGCGCTGCACTTAAGGGGTTAATGGCGGGGATCGAAGCTAATTTCGGTCCCCGCCGTTACAGCCGGATGTCAGCTGTAAGATACAGCTGAGATCCGGTGATGATGGCAACGGCTCAGCTTCTGAGCCGGTCCCAAACATTTGGCGTACATGTACGGCAAGATGCGGGAAGTCAGTACTTTCCATGACGTACATGTACGGCAAATGTCGGGAAGGGGTTAAAAATAGCTCCTGTGAACAGATGTGTCTCCATGGTTACAGACTACAAACAAACCCTATGTGTAGTGGATCCTGCCATAAAAAATGGTTGAAAAAGTGCAATTTTATGATATAATGTTATTTGCTAAATTGCTCCGAGTGCAGGTAAACAAGGAGCAGGAGAGGTGTGTGTGTGTGTGTGTGTGTGTGTGTTTCATATTACTCATAGGTGCCCTGAGAACACATTGGGCAATTATAGACATCTGAAAAAAATGGCGACTGGCTGCCATGCTCTATGTTTGCATTGTAGTTCAGGTAATATGAATATTTAGGGGGTAAACTGATAATGTATTTATCTCATATTTTGGACAAAGTACCTCCAAACCGGTCCTTCCTTGTGAGTATAGTCCATAGTCGTCCACTTCAAGGATAAATTAAGGCAAGTGGACTTGTTAGGAAAGGCTTTCTTGATCTCCCGGGATGGGATCTAAACCCCGTCCTTAGCACTAAATATACTGCTCATGCACAGAGTTATTATATTGCCGTATCAGAATTTCTATTGGAAAGCCTTATTAAAGGAATCTTATACAAGTACACATTATTACGATACAGCCTCAGTTTGTGTTGAAAACCGTTAACAGTACATTATGTACTATGTAATGAATGGCTAAGCTGAGCAGTCCTGTTGGGAACGCTTGTGCAGTGCATTTGTCCTGTATGTGTACAGTAATCACAGCTGTATTGCAGCGATCGGTACCAGTGTCTCCAGTATTCAGATACCATAGCTTGTTCTAAATAAATAAAGAGAAACAGAAAGTGGTAAGGCCCTTTTAGGCTATTTTCACACGGAGGAATTTGAATCCGCAAAATTCTGTCTCCCAATCCTTTCAATTGGAGGCGGACGGAAAAAAGAAGCATCCTGCTTGATCTTCTGGCGGATTCTGCCCGAACCTCCCATTGAAGTGGATAGGAGTAGGAATGTTCCTGCTGGTGGCAAGAATAATTCTGAGGCGGATTTTGCAGCGATACCCGCCAAGCAAAATCTGCTGTGTGAACATAGTCTTACATAGGCCAATGATCGCACAAATTACCGTTTGTACGTTCCCGATCATTGCTCTTTGTAAATTGTGCAACGATCAGCTGATGAATGAGCAAACGCTTATTCATCGGCTGATCTTATAGTTTATGCAGCAATAAATATTATCGTTGGAGATGTGCTGCCGATATGATGGAAATGTATGGGGAAAAACAATTTTAGTAGCGAACGCTCGTCCCCATACATAACCAATCATTGCTCCTTGTGAAAAGAACCAAACGATCGCCGATCAACGAGCTGTCTCGTTGATCGGCACTCGTTTTCACGGCCCGCATTGACCAGTGTTCAAAGACCTTTACTCAGATTGTCCGTGTAGACTGTAGTGTTCTACTGCTTGAGACATTCACTTCACATCCACCTCAACCAGCAGTGATGTGGGCTTTTCAGAACTATACTCTGATTATCAGTGCTGTGCAGCGAAGGCATCTTTGATTTTTTGCTTTTTCTGTCCAGGTTTCCGCCAGCAGTTATAAAAACCGGATCTTGCTATTGACCTGTTCCCTGCCCAGCTGCTAATTTCAGTTTTATTGAAGTGGTTTTCTGGTTTAGAAATCCCAACTTCAAAATCTTTCCAAAGGCCCTCCGCCCAGGATCCCCATCTATTAGTCAGAGCAGGGAACAGCTACAAAGAACATTTCTCTCCTCTTCTCTCTTTTCTCTTCTCTTCTCTTCTCTCTCTCTCCATTCTCTTCTCTCTCTTTCTCTCTCTTTCTTCCCTCTTCTCTCTTTCCTCTTCCCTCGTTCCTCTTCTCTCTCTTTCTTCTTTCTTTCCTCTTCTCTCTCTTTCTTATTTCTTTCCTCTTCTCTCTTTCCTCTTCTGTCTCTTTCTTATTTCTTTCCTCTTCTCTTCTCTCTTTTCACTTCTCTCTTTCCTCCTTCTCTTCTCTCTTTCCTTTTCCTCTTCTTCTCTCTTTCCTTTTCCTCTTCTCTCTTCTCTCTTTCCTTTTCCTCTTTTCTTCTCTTCTCCTCCTCCTCCTGTTCTTCCCTTCTCCTCCTCCTCCTCCTGTTCTTCTCCTTCTTCTTCTCCTCCTCCTCTTCTTCTCCTCCTCCTCTCCTTTTTCTTCCTCTTTTTCTTCCTCTTTTTCTTCCTCTTTTTCTTCCTCTTTTTCTTCCTCTTTTTCTTCCTCTTTTTCTTTTCTTCCTCCTTTTTTTTCCCTCATCTTCTTCTTTAAAAGAAGTCTGTGCTGATCGCTGCCAATCTGCCTTCTCTCACCACTTTTGATCATCTGTTATCACTGAGGGAAGCAACGGCTAGCCACACTTCTGATGCAGGTAACATGTAGCTGTTGCCATAAACATATCTCACAGAGCAAATGAAATATTGGCTAAGTGATTCCACATACTGTACCACACCTCCAAAATTGTTAGGAAGTAAGAAATAGAAACTCCCCAGCATTATTTATATACTTAAGAAGGGCAAAATATCAAAACTTTTATTAGACAAAACATGAGGGATAAAATCACATAGAGTATCCCATACAATAGAGTTATACATGGGCTACACATAAATAATGATATGAATGTTCAAATATAGTAGTCAGAAGTAGTGCATAAAATGCATAACAGTGGGGAATTCCATATCAATAGTCATGTGCACGGATGGGTATAAGGTATCTATCTAGAGCATACTGCAGAGTGTGATGAACAAGTTTAGATATATATCCACATAGGAGAAGCGCATGAATGGAGTCTGCAGGAAAGCAAGAAAGTGGCCATCCACCTCCACTATTATAGGATGCCCTATCAATAGTATAAAGAAAGAGTTCTAAGAGTGGATGAATATCCTAAACAAGGTGACTTACCCATATGTGCAAAGTGATCCGTGTGCCCAGTGTAGTGCCCCGACGCGCGTTTCGCGTAGAACGCTTTTTCAAGGGGTGCTGTTGGCAGCCAGTCAATCCGTGTAATGCAAGGGCATGCCAGGTGCACAGAAAAGCCGCAAGGATATTTGCAGTGACAAATCCACACCAAATCGTGCCACGTGTACTACAAATCCCAACATGTCCTGCACATATGTATAAGATAATAGGGCCCAAAAGGGAAGTTTCACTTTGCAATAACTTTAATCACTCCATTCACAAATGGAAGTAGTGTGATAAAAAGGAATAGGAAAATCAAAATCCCTATTGCTTGTCTGTCCGCTAGATTTCTGTGCTGCTTTATTACGGGCTCTCTTCACATTACCTTTAGGGTGTGTATGTTTGACGTGTGCTGCCATATCTATCCCCCAGTTTTAAACTATTTTATGCCTATACAGTTGCATACATTTGCCATTAACTCCCACTATAGAAATAAACGTATACCGCACGGGAAGAAATGACTATTCACTCAATGTATATTATAATGTCATGTTCACACGCCACATGTTCGGGCTGTAAAATTACAGGCTGATTTCAAGAGAAAACGTCCACTGAATCCACGCATTTTTGGAGCTGGTTTTCAAAGCACTTATTTTTGTAAAAGATTTTAAAGCCTATTTTGAGATGTATTTTCAAAGCGTTTTTTGAGGTGTCAATGGGAAATATCCGCTTGTAAAACACTTCAAGAAATGACTAGTAACTTTTTTTTTTTTTTACAAGGCTTTTTTTTCATATTCAGCAGTGTAAAAATACACCTCGTATGAACTGTGCAGCATATTTCCCACAATGGGGGGCTGTATGTAGGTGTATTTTAAGTTAATTTCAGAGCATAATACGCCGTGTAAATATTGGTCAAGGTGTAGGTTCATCAAAGGTGTAGCTAGGCAAGTTATACAGAGAATACTTCATCTTCACAAGTCAGCAAATTTTAACCATAACTTTTTTTTTTTTTCCCCCGTATTGCCGAGCGCGCTCTGTGGCGTTGTAGCGTTATTTACACAGGATTGTTTGTTTGGGCTACTTTGTTACATGAACCTTGCAGGTTAAATCCTAATTCATTCAAAGTCAAATAACCCAATGAATTCTGGTTAAATACTCTGGCACGTGGCCTATTAGTGCTCAGGATGATGCTATACGGGTCAAGGTAGAAATGAGTGAGACGCTGTGTCATCTGGTGCACGCCCAGGCAGACAGGAATTTGTGTTGAGTAATTTACAGTTGCAGTATGTAAATCCCACTGCTGGGGGTGTAAAACTTTCTGTTCCTCTGTCTGCAGGATTTTCAGAAGCGGAATAACTAAACAGTTAACATAAAGTCTGTATTACCTACACCTGCTGTCATAGGCGATCTTTTGCTCCCTGTTATCAGCCATTTCAAGCTGGGGAGTGACTGATTGTAGTGTTTCTTAATGGTCAGGACAATATGTGTTGAAGAAAAAAGGATCAAAAACGGCGCTGCTACTCAATAAAGATGATCAATGATAATGATGTTTATTACAATCCAGGCTACGCGTTTCAATGCCGCACCGGTATCTTCATCAGGCCATATAAAATATTTTATATGGCCTGATGAAGATACCGGTGCGGCATTGAAACGCGTAGCCTGGATTGTAATAAACATCATTATCATTGATCATCTTTATTGAGTAGCAGCGCCGTTTTTGATCCTTTTTTCTTCAACACATATTGTCTTTATTGCGGTGGCCAATTGGCCTCACCGGTTGGGATCTCGGCAGCAGCACTCACTCCATACAGCAATTTCAACGTGATTATCCGTCTGCCCTTTGGTGAGCATTCACTTGTATTTACTGACTGCCACTCCTGGGATTTACTTACACCATGTGGCGCCGTGCTTTTTTTCTTTATTTTTAATGGTCAGGAAGTCTAGAAAAATGTCTGTCCCAACTTTATCTCACATTCTTCCGGTTCTGCAAAAAAAAAAAAAAAAAGTGACCTGATCAATATTGCCAATTTTAGGAATGATTCACATCCCCGTGTAAAAATGTTTGCATTGTTGAAAAAAAGAAAAAGAAAGTTTCACAGGTAGGCCTTTTCCAGACAAGTTTTGTAATAAGGAAACAAAATATATGGGTTTAACGCCAGACATAGAACACAAACCTTTATAACTACCTGGGTAACACGTTTAACACGTTACTTGTCTTCTCCCTGAGTGACAGTCTGTTTAACCCATTTTTATCCAAAGGATGCTTGTATAATTCTGCAGTATGCTGAGCTCCCAGCAATCCCTGCTTGTTCAATGTCTGATGATTTACATTCTGAGACGTGTAATCTTTACTCCAGGCACTGGAGGCGCTGGTTTTAGCATATGATACATGCTTTTGAACTGCGCATTATTTTCCCATTTTATGTCACTTTGTAAAGATCTTACAGAGCACTTTAAAGGGGTTTCCGATCTTTTTTTCTTACACATATCTCTAAAAAGATCAAACTATTTATACATGTACTCGCCTTTCAAAGCTCCTCTGCTGATAGTTCCATAGTCCTCCGCTGGATTTGGTTGACTTGGTCGCAGCTATGGTGTCAGTATGGAAAGCACATCGTCACTGCTGCCAGTGAGTGGTGGCCGTGGCCAAGTGTTGGGCACAAAGGGTCAAGTAAACGAAAAAAGATGGGGCTTTGCAACTCTCAGTGCGGGAGCTTTGAAATTCGATTACGTGACCTTTAATATTTTAAGCCATGTGCGTATCACACTGGGGTTTTACAAATGAGCAGAAAAAAAAACTTTTATATGTAGAAAATATCTTTATGTAAACTGTAAATTTATGAAGTTGAGGTTTACATTTTTAGCTTTAGCTTGTAGTAGAGAATTTTTTTTATGGCGTTTACCATATTACGTTTCTGTTTTATCAGATGAGTGGACACTGGTTCATCGTTTATAAGCAACGTAAGAGCAATGGATGACAAGTCCTCAATCCAAAGTTACAACACATCCACAGTAAACAGTGAAGATTTTGTCCTAGTACCTCTGCAAGTGGATGGTTCTTCAAACTTGGATGACAAACCTCAGTTAAAGGTATCTACACGGTATTGATCATTTTTACTGACTACCTTCTCACAATGAGCTGCTATGTCTGATTTTTGGGATTTGAGAACGGGATTTATCTCACTTTGATTGCCAGGAAGAGCTACAAGAGGGAGAGGGAAGGCCCGAGGCTTATGTGGCATCCAAGAAGTAGCTATCAGACCACCAGCTAGTTCCTACCCCAGAATCTAAAGACAGAAGAATTGGAAAGTGCAAAAGGCTGATATAAAGCCTTATTCACATCTGCATTGGGGTCCCGTTCTGACGTTCTGTCTGAGCTTTCCGTCAGAACTGGACCCTGAACGGACACACGGTAACTACGCTATTGCTTCCGGCAAAACGATGGGTCCGGTGCACAACAGAGACAAACGGAAACCATGGGCACCAGATTCGTCACCATTGAAATCAATGGTGATGGAAACGGAAACCTCTGGTTTCCATTTGTGTCTGTTCAGGGTCCTGTTCTGATGGAAAGCTCAGACGGAACTTTAGAACGGGACCCCAACGCAGATGTGAACGAGGCCTAACAGGGAGCAGGCTGGCCACCCTCTGAATTTACAGCAAATATTTATGTTGAGTTCGTGCGGTGATGTATATAGGGTAATGGTGCTGTGGTTATGTGCTCGTCCTTAATGGTCTGAATACATACAGCATCATCTTTCAATCTTGCCGTTTTTCAATGCATTTACTTCTGAAACTAAAGTTGATATGATCGTGCGTAGGACACAAGGACACATTCTAGTGCTTTTATACGGCCGCAAAAAATAAATACGCAAAAAAAGGCCACATACTGATGTCTTCCATGTGCGAATTTCGTTTTTCTAACAGACCTAAAGACTAGAATTGGTGAGACCCTGAGTTTTGCGGATCGGGCACACAGATCCACAAAAAAAAAAGGATGTGTGTATGGCCCTATAGAAATGAATGGGTCAGAATGCTCTCCGTTACAAAAAAAACTGATAGCACACTGAAGAAATTAACTGATGTGTGCATGAGCCCTTACGCCAAATTCAGATGACCGTAGTATACGTCCGTGTGACGGCCATTAAAACAACGGCTGTCACACGGACGCATTTATTTCAATGGGGCCGTTCACACGAAGGCCCCATTTTCTTCAGTTTTTACGGATCCCTCGATAGACTCAAGTCTATGGGGATCCGTGAAAACAGGACCTGTGAATCTGGCCTTAGGATGATATCTAGTGTTTCTATACAAAGTCCTCTGTAATCACACAGGAAGATTTTGTAAGATATTGGGTAGTTTCCACCTCTTAACTTATTGAAAAAGGAAGGATCAAGACCTTGTTGTCCCTCTGATGATGGGAGTAGGACTGACAGAAGCATTAACAGGATTGTCTGGCTCATACAACCCATTTCCATATGCCGTAATAGGGGGGAATCCTCTGCTCAGGCACGTCTTTTATTAAAATCAGATCAGGGAACCGCTACAGAGTGGCAGCACAATGGTGACCGGGCATGCAGCGGTTTTATAAAAACTACAGCAAGTGCTAAAGAACACCCAGAGGTTTGTTTTTTTCCCACTGCAGAAAAACTCATAAATGAAATTTATTGGTATGAACTAGGCTGGATAATAAGGAAAACAATGCCGTGGTTAGCCATGTAGAGCTTCCTCCCTCTGAAACCACACAGATGCTGTGGTTGCTACCGACTGTGACATCTAAGGGTTTGAATAACTGGGCACCTGCTCTACCCGGCATGGGCACCCGTGCCAGGTTTTTGCCACAGCGCCGTAAAAAAAGCAGCGCCGTGGGATAAGGCCCCTTAATTACGCCATAAAAAGGTATATTAGCGGTCATTTTAAACCGAAAAGAAAAATCTCGACATAATAATATTATATCAAAATATTTTTATTGTTACTTTATTAAACATCAATAAATACAAAACATACAAAATTAACCCCCTCCCAAGTATATACTATAGACATATAAAATATAATTAAAAGAATGTGTACCAGGTTCACAAAATACAGTATCAAAAATAGTTATATATAGAGAAATAATTCCTCCCAATAGAGAATCACATCCCAGGTAAGTAATAGCTTATATCATGTGTATGAGTATCAGACTGACAGGTCCCTCCAAACAGTAAAGTATAGCAACCATGTTTAAGATAATGGAGACCTAATCAGAAACAAGCTATAGGCAGTTAGAAATAGAACACAATACCTGTTGAGGACATGATACTGGTGGGATAGGACACCTGGACACCAAGCACCTCGACGCGCGTTTCGCAACCTTCGTCAGGACACCTTACTTACCTGGGATGTGTAAGCTATTACTTACCTGGGATGTGATTCTCTATTGGGAGGAATTATTTCTCTATATATAACTATTTTTGATACTGTATTTTGTGAACCTGGTACACATTCTTTTAATTATATTTTATATGTCTATAGTATATACTTGGGAGGGGGTTAATTTTGTATGTTTTGTATTTATTGATGTTTAATAAAGTAACAATAAAAATATTTTGATATAATATTATGTCGAGATTTTTCTTTTCGGTTTAATATATATGGATTATGTGAAATCTTGAATTTAATGAATTGGCTATGAGTATATATATATAGGTTATAATATATTAGCGGTCATTAAGGGGATATCTATATAATCGCACATTTACGAATATGGCCAGTAGTAAGATTAATTTATTAGATCAGTATCAGACATGACACTCAACTGGAAATAGGCCTTTAGCGGAGTTTGTATAGTAAGTAAATAAATGACAGCACTGGTATCACATGAGATGGTAAAATGGTTTAAGAACTGATTTTTGCTAATAAGTTTCCGTTCACATTAGCATCATGGCTTCCATTCATAAAGGAGCGATGACCGCTATGACAGATCTGTTTTTGAACAGATCCTGACCGATTCTATGGCTTATATTGGGGTCTATCAGGTTTCTGGTATTTTTATGGTAAGTACAGCACGGCTGATTACACTGTTGTCCCCGTAAAAAATACCAGAAGCCCTGACAGAAAGAGCAAACCGTTAGTGTGAACACTACCTTACATGTTAAGTGCCCGTTGTTAGGTGTTCCCTTGTGCATCCTTACAGATCATGTCCAATGGAGATGAACAACTGGAGAAGGCAATGGAAGAAATACTTAGAGATTCTGAGAAAAAGCAAAATGGCAACCAGACTGGAGGTGACGGTGGTGCAGAATCATACGCTGCTTGCTCCTGCATGACTGCAGCCAGAAACCCTCCGCTCACATTAATTTTGGATCCCGACAGCACAGGTTAGTGTTTTTGCCATTATACTGGAGAGTTGACAAAGAGCACCATGATGGATTCAAGAGGTTGTACCAGGACAACCCCTGCCCATATGCCCTGTTAGTGCATATTGATGATTTATGCTTGGGACACCACTAGCTGCCAGAGCAGAGACTTGCTGTAAAGTGCGGTTCCTACTTTGGAGTACTCAGTGCGGCCGTATATTACATGGGCGCTATGTAATACAACATTTGTCCTGAAAGGGAAATCTGCAGCCACTTACAGATTTCCTAAGGGATAACTACTGATAGCCAGGGGTTTTCGCTGGTACTTAGCGGGTCCAGACTTAAAAAAGTGGTTGTCCAGTTTGGACAATCCCTTTAAGAAAAACCGAAAATAACTTTTATTTTTTCTAATGTTCACCTAATATTGCAGGCAGTCGGAATGATGTCAATAGAAAAGCCTGGTTTAAATTTGATGGCATAAATCCGCTGCATTTGATGAATATAAAATATATGCTTGGTATTGTGTTGGTATTTCTGTATTGATAAGGATATTTTCTTTCTCACTCTATGTTGTCCTTTTTTTTTCCCTTAGAGGTTCCCGCACAGAACAACAGACTGGATACGAACCCTCCAGAAGAGGAAAGTGTCTCGTTTCACAAACTCTCATATTTAGGTCATATGAAGGTGTCGGCTCCTCGTAGCGAGACAGAAGCCCTGCGGGCCATGTCCTCCATGAGAGCACACTGTTCAGCTCCAATCACTGTAACTCTCTATGTTCCCAATGTTGCTGAGGGCTCCGTCAGGTGAGTTCAAAGCAGCGAAGTTTTGGTATGGTTAAATAAAATACAACAAAAAGACAGAGGTTCATATGTGTAGGATCTTAATGATAGTATTTCTGTGGATGTACAGAACGTAGCACACCCCTCTGTATCATGAAGTAGTCTCTATTTGTTGGTATGTGCATGATATTCCTGATGAGGCAGTCTAACATGTTTATCTTTTTCTTTTTCATAAAAAAAAATAGTACAGAGGCACGAATATATGTAGTTGTGGTGTAAAAAAACAAGACATATATTTATATAATTTCACAATGTCCATGTACACCGATCAGAATCCCTTTTACTTTAAGGGATATTCCCAAAATCATAAATTATCACCTATCCACAGGATAGCTGATCATTTTCTGATCGCTGGGGGCCCCACCAATCGTGAGACTTTACCCCAGATCTTCCTCACTGCATTACCGCAAAGGACATCGAATGGAGCGGCAGTCGAGCATGCGCGGCAGTCGGACATGTGCGCTCCCGCTCTGTTCAAAGTCTATGGGAAGCGGTATCAGCTGAGGTAGAAAGCAACATTTCTTCAGGTGGGACAGAGATTGGATAGAAGGGAAAACGTTTACTTTTTGACAACCACATAAATTTTTTTTCATATGTGTAACACAATTTTGAGCTTGATGCCAGTAAACACAGGGGCTATCAATCCTCCTCATCCTTGTTAGCCTTTGGCCCCACAACGTTTCTGGGGTCACACCCGCTTCCACAAGCAACAAATGAATTTCTTTCAATCACCCCTTGGACCAGTACTAATTCAAACAATGAAGGAGTCCAGTCTCCATTCCTGGATAAGTGGGATCTCCCATGTACTATAATAAAGAGGGACCATGCATATCTGGTGAATTTGCTATAAAAAGGAATTCCTCAGCAAATCCAAAATACACAGGAACTTAAGTGCATTTGAGAAACACAGTATCAAGCGGTACCACATAGAAGAAGCATACAAGCGGTACCACATAGAAGAAGCATGCAAGTGGTACCACATAGAAGAAGCATACAAGTGGTACCACATAGAAGAAGCATACAAGTGGTACCACATAGAAGAAGCATACAAGCGGTACCACATAGAAGAAGCATACAAGTGGTACCACATAGAAGAAGCATACAAGTGGTACCACATAGAAGAAGCATACAAGTGGTACCACATAGAAGAAGCATACAAGTGGTACCACATAGAAGAAGCATACAAGTGGTACCACATAGAAGAAGCATACAAGTGGTACCACATAGAAGAAGCATACAAGTGGTACCACATAGAAGAAGCATACAAGTGGTACCACATAGAAGAAGCATACAAGTGGTTGTGTGCTTTTTGCTATTATTTTCCACAGAACAAAAAATAAAATAAATACTGTGTTGGCTCAAAAATGCACAAGGAATTCATAAATGTGATGGTTTTAGGCTGTTCACATCAGGTTGGAACACTATGTATGGCATATGCACTTCGAAAGCTCTGAATGTATCCATAGAGTCCCACAAAAAGTGTCCTTTTTGGCATAAGTCAGGGAAATATGTGTGGACGTACCCTATGGGCGAAGGATTTCACTGAATGCCTATGAAGTGGCATGCATTGGAGCTGTGTGTCGGAGTTATACATCGGGAAATACCCCTGACATATACCTCTGACGAAAGGTTCTGATGTGTTGTGAACAGAGCCTTACTTGTACATGTTCATGTATTAAAGGGAAAACTGCCTATTACAATGTCTATATTAAAAAAAGAATTGTAATGAATGCACAGTTGACTGTATGAGTGCATGCTTTGGACCTTATCACTCGTGAACTATTATAATACCACTTAACTTATTTGCTTGTTTTACTTTTATGAGCTGTCGTGTAGTAACACAAGGTTCCAGGAAGCATTGCCTAATCTTTAAAACCCCTGTATTGTTTTCTCCAAAGCTTATTACAACAGACCTTAATCAAACCTCTTCTGTTTTTTATGGTGGGAAACGTCTAAAAAAAAGTGATACTCCGTTTTAGTAGAGCATAAATATAAAGGGATATTGTAACTTAATTTTGCTATCATAATTACCTTTTTTTTCTGCCTATTTTGACATGAGCACACGGGGAACGGTCATTGGCAGTCCTCTCTCTTTTCCATTTTTCAGTTGAGTTGACCTATAAAGAATAGACCGATGCTACAAATACCACTCCTTTTGCCGTAGAATGAAATAGGCGAGCTGTGCTTTACCACCCGCGCTAAGCTAAATAATTTCTCAATCTGCTGAGTACACTGAGATGGGGCGAGGAGTATTTTCTGTGTCTGTTGCCCTCACGGTCAGCTGCTAGTACTTCCAATTGTCAGGACATCAGACTTTCAAATAATAGGAAACTTGTTCTTTCATATACAGTCCCTACCATTCCAAAGTTAGTGCATGCTTGTTGGTCCTAGTGCATCAGACTATTACTTAAAGGCGACACGTCCACTCTCCTTACATGACTGTTGTATTATCCGACGTTACTTAACAATTCTGGAACATTTTTTCTTACAACTCCGTGCTGTTCCTCTGTAAATCATTTTGGAATTCCCCATAAAAAAAATCATTCTGGAGCTCTTCTATTCCTCTGTTATTCCTCCTGAAAATGTATGAATAAATTGACAGTTGGGTGTTACCATTACCTATGTCACTAAAGGGTGTCCCTACACATTCTGAAATGGTCAGCATTGATTGGACAGTGTCTGCGTGTATAAGGACATACCCTAATGACATGTAGAATAATAACAACCAGTTGTCAATTTATTTATACAATTCCAGGAGTGATAACCGAGGAATAGAAGAGCTCCAGAATTATTATTTTATTAGAAATGGTAGTATTTACTAAAACAAACATTTACTAAAATAAGCCGCTGTACGTCAGGGTCTCTTTCCTTTATAGCTCACAGACAAGGTTCCCTAGCAGGGGACCCCCTATATGATGCCCATATGCCCTAATAGGGTATAAGGACAGGGCGTGTCACTTTAGTGACAATCCCTTTAGGTGATAGTGACAACCCCTTTTAAGTGAGAGTTAGATGCACTAGAACCACAAATTTTAGAATGAATGTTACTTTGTTTGCCAATAGTCCAACAATGTATATTATATGCATAAATGGTATCATAAATCTTCATTATTGCTAATGAATTGTGTAACCTGTAAGGTCTATGAAGCAAATACATAGTTGAAGAATCATGGTACTGCACATAAGTCATATGAGGCCCGAATGTAGGAAGCTTGTGATGTTCGTACGTTAACCTATTTTATTTTTCCCTCTTTACTTTTGTTTTAGAATAATGGATCAGTCCACAAATGCAGAAATAGCCTCTTTCCCAATCTATAAAGTGTTGTTCTGTGTCCGAGGACAGGACGGGACATCAGAAAGTGACTCCTTTGCATTCACTTCACGGGAACCTGACACGGATGAATTTCAAATCCATGTATTCAGCTGTGAGATCAAAGAGGCGGTAAGTTTTCTGATGCTTCAGTCTTGTATGAGCTCCTCATTCCATGTCTGTGAGAACTGACCACAGATCAGAAATTGCTGGTTTTCTTAATTTTCATATTTGATTCCTGTTTAGCGTTTCCTTTTATGCTTTTAATTTTGCTTAAATATTCATCATTTGAGCACAATTGCATCATTTACATATAGAATTAACTCTTAGGGTAAGTTCACACTGAGTTTTTTTGATGCAGGAACCGCATCGGAAAACACGCCAAAAAAACGTCCGAAAATGCCTACCATTGATTTCAATGGGAGGTGGAGGTTTTTTTTTTCCTGCAAGCAGAAAAACCGTCTCGTGGGAAAAAGAAGCGACATGCCCTATCTTCAGGCGTTTACGTCTCTAACCTCCCATTGACCTCAAGTGTATTTCGCAGTCTTTTTGCCCGTGGCAATCAATGGCCGCGGGCGAAAAATGCAGCGAAAATTGTGGCAAACGCCATGCAGGCAGATCAAAATCGGCCTCAAAATTAGACGGCATTTTGAGGCAGAATATTCTGCCTACAAAAGACTCCGTGTGAAAAGGGCCTTAAGGACCGAGCGATTATCTCTCCCCCCCCCCCCCCCCCCCGCGTGGTAAAAACAAGTTAAAGGGTAAAGAGAATTTTTAAAAACTCAGCGGCCGTCCGACTAGAAAATCACGGCCGTGCACATGGCTACGGTCGTGTGCATGAGGCGTAAATGGTAACTAAACTTTAAAAAAAAGTTTTGAACGGTGTAGGTCTGAACACTGAGACCCCCACCGATCGATAAGATGAAGCAGCAGAAATGCTCAGGCGACCTCTGTGCTGCTTCGTTTCTGATCGGCTTTCCTCAAAGCAGTGTACAGGCTCAATAGAAAGTCTATAAGTCCGTACACCACTCGCTCGGCTTTCAGAGGAATGCCGATCAGAAACAAAGCGGCACAGCACTCACCCGATCGCTTCATCTTCGCAATCGTGGGGGTCTTCGTGCTCTGATCCCCATCAATCAAAACTTCTGACTTGTCTCTATGACATGTTAAAAGTTTAGTTACCCCTTCACTTTATATTATGATAGAGTACGAATACGGCGATACCAAATATGTATCATTTCTTTTACAAGTAAGTACTTTTGCACAATAAATATATGTTTTATGGAAAAAAGTCAGTGTCACCCCATTTCGGAAGCCATTATTTTTTTTATTTTTTCATCAATGTAGCTGTATGAGAGACTGTTTGCGGGACAGGTTGTAATTTTTATTGATACTATTTGAAGAAGCCTTATGCTACATAGCAGATACTTCTACTTCCAATACTGCGCTATGTCTTTGAGTTCCAGGCGACCATTCTAAGGGCCTGTTCACATCACCGTTCCGGTTCCGTCTGAGGTTTCCGTCGGGTAAACCCCGCAACGGAAAGTGAAACCAGAGCTTCCGTTTCAGTCACCATTGATATCAATGAGACAAAGAATGGACAGAGGCAGCACTTCCAAAAAGAGCAAGAGCTATTTATTCACCCATGCGACGTTTCAGTCCAACTGGACTTTTTTCAAGCATGATATCAATGGTGACTGAAACATCGCTAATGGTTTCTGTTCGTCACCATTCCGGCAGGTTTCCGGTTTTCGGACGGAATCAATAGCGCAGTCGACTCCGCTATTGATTCCATCGTTAAAACGGAAACCTGCCGGAATGGTGATGAACGGAAACCATTAGCGATGTTTCCGTCACCATTGATATCAATGGTGACTGAAATGGAAGCTGTGGTTTCACTTTCACTTTCCACTGCGGGGTTCACCCGACGGAAACCTCCGACGGAACCCCGGAACGGAAAGCGAACAGTGATGTGAACAGGCCAAACACTTGATTGGTCTAGAAAACTCTTTAATTAAAAAAAAGATGTTTAACTTAAGAAAATAACAAGTATATGCAGACGTTCTGTGTTTGGATGTATGTGGGTTGGAGATCTTACCAGAGCACCACAATTACAGTATCTCTACGGTGTGCCCAAAAACTGTTCCTCTACAGATGACTGTAAAGCTGTCACGGGGAAGTATCAGGTGATTTGAGTAATATGACTGTGGTTTCCTTCATTCTGTGCTCGCGTATAAAAATAGGATGTTAAATAATATCCAGACAACAGTCCAAAGTCCCGTCCCCCCCAGTGCTTCTGTTACATTTTTTACAGGGCATTTTTATTGGTTATGTGCTGAAGCTCAACAGTAGCTTTGTAATTGCCAAAAACTGTTAAAAAGAAAAAAAACAAAGTTCTGAATTAGTTTTCTTGTATATGGAGGTTATGTTTAAGGAAATGTCATTAGAATTTGACGTATTGTTTAAATCGAGTTTTTATGTTGCGACGTATAGTTGAGAATTTTTTGTGAGGTCTTCCTTCTCTACTTCAGCATCTTCCATTGGGAGAGAGTCAAGACACTGCTATACACATTAAATGGTTGGCCGATCCCGCCGAAATCGTCTGGTTCAGACAAAATTAATCTAATGTGTATGGCCACCTTTTACATTTCCTGTTCTGTAGAGATTGCTTTTCGGCAGTCCTCTCATTATCATCACAGGCAAGATTACAATGACAGGTAACACCTATATATAGATAACACAGGATCCACCATTGACAATAAGTGATGGACATCTCCCTCCTCCCCTCCCTCCACAATAGCCTTTACACAGGTCACAGCATGCCTAGAAAACTCTTCCATAGAAATCAATGGGTCCCCTACGGTTTACAGGTTCATACGGTCCATGTGGCTACTGTAAAGCTTATCTCTAAATGCTGTTTAACAGCAGCTCAGGCAAGATGGCTGCCCCCGTAATCATGTACAGAGCATAGAATAAAAAAAATATACAATTCGAAAAAACAAAAGAATATGTGTCAGTGTCCGGTTTTAATTAGTTAAAAATAGGTGATACATTCCCTTTAACTCCTTAAGGACGTGGACTAGTTTGCACGTTCAGGACGCAGCCCCATTTTTCAAATCTGACAGGTGTCACTTTATGTGGTTATAATTTTGGAATGCTTTTACCTATCCAAGTGATTCTGAGATTGTTTTCTCGTGACACATTGGATATTATGTTACTGGTAAAATTTGGTCGATACATTCAGTACTTAATTGTGAAAAACACCAGAAGTTAGCGAAAAATGTGCAAAATTTAGCATTTTTCTAAGTTTAAATGTATCTTCTTGTAAGACACAAAATTGTTGCTAATTAACATCCCCCATATGTCTACTTTAGATTGGCATTGTTTCTTGAACATCATTTTATTTTTCTAGGAAGTTACAGGGCTTAGAACTTTAGCAGAAATTTCTCAAATTTTCAAGAAAATTTCAAAAGGCTATTTTTTCAGGGACGAGTTAAGTTGTGAAGTGGCTTTGAAGGGCGCATACAATGCAAACCCCCATAAATTGGCCCATTTTGAAAACTGAAGCCCTCAAAGTATTCAAAACCGCATTTAGAAAGTTTATTAACCCTTTAGGTGTTTCACAAGAATTAACGCAAAGTAGGGGTGAAATGTACAAATTTTTTTTTTTTTTCAGAAATTCATTTTGAATCCTTTTTAGATGGTTTTACCCGAGAAACGCAACTCCATATTTATTGCCCAGAATCTGCAATTTTTAGAAATATCCCACATGGGGCCCTAGTATGGTAATGGACTGAAACACAGGCCTCATAAGCAAAGGAGCACCTAGAGGATTTTGGGGCTTTCTTTTTATTAGAATATATTTTAGGCACCTTGTCCGGTTTGAAGAGGTTTTGTGGGGCCAAAACAGTGGAAACACCCTCAAAAAGACACCATTTGGCAAACTACACCCCTCAAGGAATTTATCAATGGGTATAGTGGGCATCTTGACCACCCCACAGTTTTTTTGCTGAATTTAATGGAATGAAAACGTGAAAATTAAAAACTACATTTTTTCCAATACCATGTAGAAATTTTCAATTTTTATAAGGCATAAAGGAGAAAAAAACACCCCAACATTTGAAAAGCAATTTTTCCCGATTACGGCAATACCCCATATGTGGTCATAAACTGCTGTTTGGACACACGGTAGGGCTCAGAAGGGAAGGAGCACCATTTGGCTTTTTGAGCTCAAATTTTGCTGCAATGGTTTTCGGGTGCCATGTCGCATTTGCAAGACCCCTGATGGACCAAAACAGTGGAAAACCCCCAAAAGTGACCCCATTTGAGAATATACACCCCTCAAGGAATTCTTCTAGGGGTATAGTTAGCATTTTGACCCCACAGGTGTTTTGCTGACTTTAGTGGAATTAGGCTGTGAAAATGAAAATCGACATTTTTTTCCTATGTCGTTTTAGCTCTGATTTTTCCATTTTCACAATAAATAAAATTTGTAAAGCAACCTCTTCTGAGCACAGCAATTCCCCATATGTGACAATAAACTGCTGTTTGGACTCACGGCAGGGCTTAGAAGGGCAGGAGCACCATTTGGCTTTTGGCGCTCAAATTTTGTTGGAATGGTTTGCCGTGCCATGTCACATTTGCAAAGCTCCTGTGGGACCAAATCAGTGGAAACCCCCCAAAAGTGACCACATTTGGGAAACAACACCCATGAAGGAATTTATTGAGTGGTATAGTGAGCATTTTGAGCCCACATGTGTTTTTTCATGAGTAATTAATGCGCAGCGGATGGTGAAAATGGCAATTTTCTGCTGATATGTAATTTTAGTGCACAATATGTTGCGCACAGTTTGTGCCACCAAAGGCACACACGTCGTAAACTGCTAAGCTGGTTCTTCCAGGCATGGCGATGCCAGATACGTGGACGTAAACTGATGTTTGGGCACACTGTAGGGCTCAGAAGGAAGGAAGCGCCATTTGGCATTTGGAGCGCAGATTTAGCTTGGCAGTTGTTCCGTTTGGGGTTTTGCTGGTATTTCAGTTTATAATGTGGGGGCGTATGTAATCTGTTTGGAGTACATCAGGCTAGTAACAGTCAGTCCGCAGACTGATCAATCCGCCTCAAGGGTAAGCATACCGCGAAACGCGCGTTGGAGTTCACCTGCACGCCTTACCGACTCTCCTATCCAACGCTTTATGGGTAAGACTCTCCTAAGATAGAGGGGTGGGGCGGATTGATCAATCTGCGGACTGACTGTTACTAGCGATCTACTCTTTACCCTAACCCTGTTCACTGCATATACAGGTTGTACCATGTTAGGGTATGTCTATCGATGCACATGTATATATAGGAGTTACCTTTCTTGGTACTTAGGGAGGATGCTTTACTTGCACAGCACCTAGCCCCTTACTTTAATTGCTATATGAGTCATTTTGTTTGTATAAGAGTATAGTTTTATAGAATGGGTCGTTACGGACGTGGCGATACCAAATATGTGTACTCTTTTTTTTTTTTTTTCATTTTTTCCTATAATAAAATACTTATTATAGGAAAAATGGCAGCGTTTGTTTTTATTAACTCGAAACTTTTCTTTTTACACTTTTATTCAACTTTTTTATACCACTTAGGGGACTTGAGAGCCTGCACTTCTGATCTTTACTCTACCCATGTAGTTCAATGCATTAGAGCTGTCCGTTATTCATTGACAGCGTCTCTGGACGGGGCGTAATAGGCTATCGTACGTGGCGGACCAGGAGGCCATTGTTAGGCCTCCGGTTGCCATAGCAACGATCAGCATCCTCACGATCACATTGTGTCGATGCCGATCGCTACAAACCACTAAGATGCCTCGATCGCTTTTGATCGCAGCATCTAAGGGGTTAATGGCAGGGATGGGAGCTAGCTCAGCTTCTGAGCCTGCTCCATCTTGTTACTGCGGCCGGACGTATTTTAGGGCATTAGCAGGCATCCATACTTGGCAGACAGGAGGCAATTGTTAGGCCTTCGGTCTGCTGGAGCAGTCATCGGAACACTGCGATTTCATTGCGGGGCTTCTATCTGCTTGTAAACACCATAGATGCAGCGCTCGGTGTTAAGCGCTGCGTCTATGGTGTCTGCAGACACAGTACCCTGTTAACGCTATGACATAATAGTCCGTTAGTTCGCGTTAACAGGACAATGCCTGAGACCTACTATTACGTCACATAGCGTTAAGGGGTTAAAGAGTTATTTAGTAAAAATGTTACTAAAAAAAAAGCCACACACTAGACCACAATCTGTTATACCAAAAGTTTTAAATCTTTAATATGTAAGGGCCTATTCACATCAGCGTCACCTTTCCGTCGGAGTAACCCATGAACGGATAGCCAAACGGAAACCATAGCTTCCATTTGCATTACCAATAATTTCCGTTTCTTTCCGTTCCATTCGCGGAAACAATGGCATAGTCGACTGAGCGCTGTGCCACTTAGTTTCTGAGCGAGTGGTGTACAGACTCATAGACTTTCTTTTGAGCCCGTACACTGCTCAGAGAAAAGCTGATCAGAAACAAAGTGGCACAGCGCTCACCGGAGCGCTTCTGCCGCTTCGTTTCAGCGATCGGTGGGGGTCTGAGTGCTCGGGCCTCCTCCAATCAAAATTTCTGAATTGTCACTATGACATGTCAATAGGTTTTTAAAAGTTTAGTTACACTTTAATGGTTATATAGATTTGTATAGTGATACGCTTTCAATACTGTTAAAAAAAAAAAGTATTCTTACATCCCAGTTGTAGAAGTGTATGTATATGTTTTTGTTCGTCAATTTTCAGAGTGCAATCTGCGTTAGGTATATTTCAAGGGTCTGCTTTGTTCAGAAATATTGTTGAAAGCAACTATCTTACTCCTGTGTTCATAGACTATGCCAGGAAAATGAAAGCTTCAATGTGACTGGGTACTTGGGATTGTGGCACTCCTATACACAATGGGCCATATGCCATGTATAAAACTAGAGCTGACAAAAAGTAGACGTTTTCCATCTAAAGCATTCAGATTCCACCTCGCATTTTTTTGAGTGTAAGTTAGAACATGAATAGTGGGTGTAATTCTTTGCTGCGTGCAACTGCTCCACTTCTTTTCTCCACCAGTTGTATACATCAGGCTGTGTGCGTAATGTTATTATGTGAAGCTCTGATGTGTGGTGGCTGATAGAAGTCATTGACATTTCCGTACAGCTGCCTACATTACACTGGGTCTCTTTTCAGATGGATTTTTCCTGACAATCGCTCCACTTATAGTCCCTTTATGACTTGTCCAGTGCTGTGTGATGAATGCTCTATTGTGTCACGAGAGAGGCCAGATTCTCCCATGAAAAGCTCTCCAGTTTAAACAATTGCTACTTTTTTTTTTTCTATAGCAGAAGTTGTGTGTTATTTCTGATCAGTGTTTTCTCTTGCTTATAATTTAGTGTATTGCTATAGTAGAGGCAGGGACATCTGACTCATGAGAGAAATTCTACACAAGACGTGTCTGTTTATAGGCTATGTACATCTTTGAAAAGTTTTTTGTTTTTTTTTAACAAAACCGTGTATTAATGTGTTTGGTGCAACTTTCCAAATACTTTTAAAAAATATATATTTTTACTTTTTGAGATACAGCTGTTTTGTATCCTGTATACAGAGCAGTTGTATCTTGCGCTTAGACCTGAATCTGTCAGGTCAGCGGGACTGACTGGTTTAGTGTCAGCGGGTCCAATCCACCTGTTTGTCGATCACATCTGAGTTATGAACTTAGATGTGATCGGTAACGGCTCGATCCTGCGTGTCAGAGACATGCAGGACCTGATGCGAAGGAACCCGTCCGTGCTGCTGACCGGATGGATACAGGTTTCAGCGTAAGATACAGCTGCTCTGTATACACGATACAAAGCTGCTGTATCTCAACAAGTAAAAATAATTATTAATGAAAAGGAATTAGAAAGTTGAACCAAACACACACTGATACACATTAGTATTATTATTAAAAAAAATTAAATAAAATCCTAACTATCTATCTACCTTTCTATCGCTGTGTGTGTTTAGGGGTCAACGGCAACTTAAGGGACCAATAAAATTTAGGGTTTTATAGGGGATAAAGTTGTCAGCAACATAGAATGATCACAAGAATTCTGTCCGTGTTTGAATTTTTGATACTGTCACAAAACTTTTTTCCCCATACCAATTTAGTGTCGATAGAGCCGTCTTGGGCATAACAACATTTCTGAGCACAACAAACATGTGCAAAAGAAATTTTTCTTGCCACTGGATCATTAATGTTGGATTTCGGGGGTAATTGTCCAGAATAGTATTCCTGAACCTGTGGCTTTCCAGCTCCTTGCAAAAATACAACCTTCAGCAGGCTGTCGGATCTAGCTGAGAGTTGTGGTTTTACTACAGCTGGACAGGTTGGGCAACACTGGTCTAGAAAATATTGGAATAATTGCATCTCAATTAGATGGCGTTTTAAAAAAAAAAAAGTTTAGTACCTATCAAAAGTGGTCCAAGGAAGAACAACCTGTTAACTGACAACAGGTTCATGGGTGCCCAAGGCTCATTGATATGTGTGAGGAGTGAAGCTTAACCTGTCTGCTCCGAGCCCACAGAAAAGCTATTGTAGCAAAAATTGCTGAAAAAGTTACTGCTGGCTATGATAGAAAGGTGTCAGAACACGCAGAGCATTGCAGCTTGCTTCATTTTGGGCTGTGTAGCTGCAGACTGGTCAGAGTGCCCATTCCCAGCCCATTGTCGAAAGCGTCTGCAATGGACGCTTGAGCCGCTATTCTATTAGTCCTCCAGGAAATGTCTGAATCAATTGGGGGTTACCATTTCTTTCGTCAATGGTTTTTGTCCTACTATACTCTGATACTGTCCAACCAGTTCTGACAGTACTATGTAGGGAAACAAGTTTAATGGTAACGCCGCGTTTTCAATTTACTCTTACGTTTACAGGAGGAATAAAAGAGGAACAGTACAGAATTCTAAGAAAATATCCTTTTTTATTTTTTTTATGGTGAATGCAAGTATTTACTAATTTAGACATGCCAGGAGGGATGACTGGTCCTTTTTTTAAATGACCTTTTCTATCAGTCAGCTTAATAGAAGATGAAAGAGCATGAAATGAGTCGATTTACAGTATTCCTAGAAAAATTTACAGTTTTTGGTCATTGACTATATTTCTGCTTTCCCCATAGGTAAGTAGAATACTGTACAGCTTCTTTACTGCATTCAAGCGCTCATCTAAGCAAACGTCAGATGTGAAGGATTCCTCCCTGCCAACACCAGATAGTGATGTGTTCACCTTCACAGTGTCCCTTGAGGTGAAAGAGGATGACGGAAAAGGGAATTTCAGGTACTTGTCGTTCATGTAAACCACAATATGTTTATGTTGATAGTACAAGATTGTTTCCCGAGGTAAAGCCCTTAAGGCAGTCTTCTCTTGCAAGAGTGGAACGTATGGTGTGTGCTGTACGATGGAGCTGGGAGTAATGGAGATGTCATGTCATCTGTAGCCGAAGGAGTGATTTCATCCATCACTTCTATCGGTGGCAGATTAAATTAGAATCAGTAAAGTTCTGCTGTCGTGTAGCATCTCCTCAGATCCTCCTTGAGAGACATCAAATAGGACTGTGTTATATGCCCATGTTGTGATATAAGCCAATTATAACAAAAGTGGGTGTTTAGCTTAGAGTTTAGACAGCCCTATCCCATATGAATTGTTAGGGCAAGTTCACATTGGACACAAAATCCCACTTGATTGAGGAGGATCGGGCTGGATAAGATATTGACTGAGACTGTCTAACCTACTAGTGGACCCAAGTGCATGTTCATGACCCTATTCATGACTTGTTGGTTAAACGGATACCATTGTAGCCTATGGGTGACTGATGCAACTGACTGGTCTCATTTCTGTTTGCATTTGTAACTTGACCTGGATAGAATGGGGTATCTACCTTCTCCTGTGGCATACCAGTCCCACGATATGAATCTGACACGCAAGTAGTAACGGTTCGAGTAACAATTTGCATGTGGTACATCATAGGGCTTGTCCACACGTAATGGATATGCTGCAGAAAATTTCTGCAGCATTACCGCATAAACAAGCAGACAATCCGCTGCGGATAATCTGCACCATTTCATGCGTTTTTTTACTGCGGAAAATAGTGCGGATTTTTGGGGCGTTTTTTTGGCGCATTTATAAGGGCTGTGTCATGGTCATTTTACTTCTTCCTGTGCTGTCATTTACACCACCTGTAAAAAAATTCTGCAGCGTTTCCGCAGCAAGTTAAGCAGTACATCAGAAAAACACAGGAAATCAGTCCACTTTCCACAGCAATAATCAACATGCTGCCGAACTAAAATTACGCACTGCAGGTGAATTTCTGGACTGACTTTTTCTGCAGAATGTGGATGACATTTCTTAAATCTCACCCGCTTTGCTGCTACTGTATTCCACTGCGTATTTTCCGTCCGTAATTTCCGACGGAAAATACACATCAATACCGTTACGTGTGGTCAAGCCCATACTCTTACTAATGTAATTAGAATATCTCTACGCTGCTGTTGGAATTGCAGTCTTTTTTTTTTTTTTTTTTTTTTTTTATAGGTGAAGGTACCTGCAATAACATTATCATGATTTCATATGTTGTCTGATGAACTATGGTTTATCCATAGGGAAAGACGTTGGGACAAGTTTTTTTTGGGACAAAAAGTTAAAAACGGTTTTGGTGTTTATGACGTGGATATCGCAGCAATGGCTGTGACACTATAAATACTGTTCTACTGATATATCTACGTTATAGCACCATCAGTTGTACCTAAGTGGACTGCTTTGTGGTAACTATTGTGGTGACACACATGATGCAACTTTTTCTTTTTGTGAGATATCCGTGTGATCTGCAATATGTGTGACACGAGAAATAATTCATTTATCGTATGTGAAGTATTATATGTGCTGTTCTTTACTCTGTGTTAACCTCCGTGCACCCTTGGCAAGTGGTACCGATCAGGGTTTTTTGTCAGGAGTCCCCAGAGTGGGTTCCCCCTTTGTTATATGTCCCTTCAGTAGGGACCTACTAAGGTGCAAACAGGAGGTTCAAGATAGTGGGATCCCTCTTATCAGGACGGTAGTACCGCTGCAGGCAGGGTCGACTAGAAGAAGCGATATGTGTAGGTAGGGATGCACGATGCATTGAAACTTCGATACTGTTTCGGTGCCGTGCACTCTCAAACGATTCAATACCGTTTTTTCATGTATTACTATACTAAGCTGTGCCGCCTCCGCACAGCTTAGTATAGTAATAAATAAATGTTGCTCTGCTCGTGAGTCCTGCTCTGCACTAATTAGTGGCGGCACTGAAGACCGAACATGGTGGGCGCACTACAAAACACCCATGTTCTGTCTTTAGTGCCTGCGCCGCCGTTAATTAGTGCAGCGCCGGCCGCATCACCTCATGCTGACCACGCGCGCACTTGTTGTCAGGAGCAGTGCAATGGCTGTATTACACGGCCGCAGCCCCGCTCTAACGGCAGAGATCAGCGAAGCCTCTCCTCTCCGCTATTCCCCTGAATGCTGTGATCAAAGCTGACCGCAGCATTCAAGGGGAAGATGAGGGACATATCATATATGGGCAGGCAGCCCAGGGTCGATTGAAGGACCCCAGGTCTGTCTTACCATATTTCCTGTTGTTAGGGCATGTCCTAACAACTGCCTGTGTACTATCCGTATATACACCGTGTTCCAAATTATTATGCACATTGGATTTAAGTGTCATAAACCTTTAATTATTCGTTTTTCAATGAAACTCATGGATGGTATTGTGTCTTATGGCTCTTTGGATCATTGTAATCAATCTCAGACACCTGTGATAATTAGTTTGCCAGGTTTGCCCAATCAAAGGAAAACTACTTAAGAAGGACGTTCCACATTATTAAGCAGGCCACAGGTTTCAAGCAATATGGGAAAGAAAAAGGATCTCTCTGCTGCCGAAAAGTGTGAAATCGTTCAATACCTTGGACAAGGTATGAAAACATTGGATATTTCAAGAAAACTTAAGCGTGATCATCGTACTGTGAAAAGATTTGTGACAGGTTCGTTCAGATAAAGGCATAATGTGGAAGGTTTCTGCCAGACAAATTAATAGGATTAGGATAGCAGCTGCTAAAATGCCATTGCAAAGCAGCAAACAGGTATTTGAAGCCGCTGGTGCCTCTGGAGTCCCGCGAACCTCAAGGTGTAGGATCCTCCAGAGGTTTGCAAGTGTGCATAAAGCTATTATTCGGCCACCCCTAAACAATGCTCACAAGCAGAAATGGTTGCAGTGGGCTCAGAAATACATGAAGACTAATTTTCAAACCGTGTTGTTTACTGATGAGTGCTGTGCAACCCTGGATGGTCCAGATGGATGGAGTAGTGGATGGTTGGTGAATGGCCACCATGTCCCAACAAGGCTGCGACATCAGCAAGGAGGTGGCGGATTCATGTTTTGTGCTGGAACCATGGGTAGAGAGCTGGTAGGTCCCTGACGGTGTGAAAATGACCTCTGCAAAGTACGTAGAGTTTATGACTGACCACTTTCTTCCGTGGTACAAAAAGAAGAACCGTGCCTTCCGTAGCAAAATTATCTTCATGCATGACAATGCACCATCTCATGCTGCAAAGAATACCTCTGTGTCATTGGCTGCTATGGGCATAAAAGGAGAGAAACTCATGGTGTGGCGCCGATGTTCCCCTGACCTCAACCCTATTGAGAACCTTTGGAGCATCCTCAAGCAAAATATCTATGAGGGTGGGAGGCAGTTCACATCAAAACAGAAGCTCTGGGAGTCTATTCTGACATCCTGCAAAGATATTCAAGCAGAAACTGTCCAAATACTCACAAATTCAATCGATGCAAGAATTGTGAAGGTGATGTCAAAGAAGGGGTCATATGTTACCATGTAACTTGGCCTGTTAAGTTTTTTTTGATTGAAAGAGCTTTTGATTTCTGTAAATATGACCTCCTGATGCTGCAAATTCAACAAATTACCATTTTAGTTCTCTTTACAACCTTTAAAATGTTTTGATCTCTGTTGTGCATAATAATTTGAAACAGTGCATTTTGAGTTTTTTTACTTCTAAAAAAAAAATCTGTTATCATTAGGAGATTTGTTCAATAAAATTTGCATTATACTCCAACGGTTGATGGCTTGAAGATTATACTGACTGTCATTTGCATCGACTATTTAGGAAAATCAGCGAAAATTAACATTTGCATAATAATTTGGAATGCGGTGTATTTAATGAATATGTCAAAAAAGCTATTGAAAAGCTCAGGACGTATCAGTTTAACGGATGCCTGTGACGAATGCCATACAGTGGCCTCCGTCACCCATATGCTACCATGTTAAAAAACGTATGCTTTTACTACTCAATTCCATACCTTTTCTTTGCGGTATAATACTGGCTATACATGGCTATATTAGCCATGCCAAAGCCAAAAAATGGAGCACTATAGACACGTTTAGCATATACGTCAGGAGATTTCCTGACGTATGTGCTAAATGTAACCCGGGCAGGGAAAGGGAAGTGTAAACTGGGAAGACACTCGAATTACTGCAGCCCTTTCCTTCCTCCCTGTTGATGTGGGCTGCAGAAGCAGATAGGAAGAGAAAGATCCTGAGATATATGCAGAGGGAGGGAGACCGCTAGAATAACTTGAATATCTTACCGAAACAGAATTTAAAGCGGTCTTTGTGTTATAAGAGGAATTCGACGTCTTATTACATCAGCAATGATTCAAGCATGTAAAGTCTCTCACTCTGCTCTATGACCACAGTAGTGGAGGGGGAGGAGCGGCAGGCGTGTAGAAACAGTGACTGTGACCGGCAGCAGCTCCACAATATCTGTAATACATGGCAGACAATGATAACAAATTCCTGTTAATTGGTAGAAGAGTTTGCTGCACCAATAGGTGAGCTTAGAAGGGAAAGACTCCACAAAGGTAAAGCACGAAAAAGAGCGCCGTGAAGCTATTCTTTTCCGCTAGATGTACGCTTTAAGTAATGAAAACTAACGCTGATAAAGTATATGTTCGTTCGTCTGATCCGGGGAAATCTTTACATCTGATGCGTTATGGAACTATGATATCTCCCTGCGTTATCATAGTTACCATTGATACTGTTTCTTGTCATACTTTGCCATTACTAGTTTCTTCTTTCTTAAAACAGGCTTAAGAAGCTATTTTGAAAACAATTGTGGGATCTTTTTATAATTATGGCTTCCTGGAGCCTTGTCTATTTGACATGCTAATGTCACAGTCACAGAATTCAATGGCTGTCATCACAGTATTCACAAGCCTGGGTGGAAAATTGCCCATTCTGCTTTCAAATAAAAATGTTGTGAAAAGCTTTAAAAATAGATTATTCAGAAAAGATCTTTTTATTCCGCAGTTATTTGTGTCTTGAGTATAAGCAGCTGTAGTCTCACAACAACATGGTTCCTCGTTTCAGCAATTCACTGTCAAATTGCACTTCAATACTGGAAACGCAGAATAAGCTCAGACAAAGACGTTTAAAAGAGCACATCATGTTCTGTTTAGAAATTATTAGACGATGGCTGAGCTATTAGGGTGACATCTGCCTGTTCTTTATATCTGTGCAGAGGCCGCTTCTTAATCCCTTAATGGTCGGTCCTGAAAATGACCAGTTACATTTTTATGCAGGAGAAATTCTGGGTTGTTTTTTTGCGCAGTCTGGGGTAGAAATAATTCACTCTGTAAGTTATATAATTTATTTTTATGGTGTGAATATAGGAAAAAGCAATTCTTGGCAGCGATTTTTTTTTTTAAATTTTTTTTTTTTTATCCTTTTCAATGTTCATGCCAAATAACCTGTTGAATCAATTCTTCAGGTTATTGCGGTCGTGTAGATACCTAATATGTTTAGGTTTTTGTTTTTATGTAATGTAGTTTATGCAAAATAATTATTTTCTCTCGGGACTTTTTTTTAAATTATTTATTTTGTTACTTTTTAAAAAAAAACAAACATTAAGGGATAAATTTATTTTATACTTATAACGTACTAGCATACTCCTGTATGCTAATACATTACACTATGACACCGGCTTCTGGTAGGGCAGCACATAGTGTGCCCTAACAGCAGGCAAACTGAACAGACAGCCCTGGGGACCTTTCTAGGTCCCCAGGGCTGACTGCAGAGGGATTCCCTGGTCTTTGATCACGTCACCGTGTTTCTGGTGACACAATCCAACAGGGGAGTTGCCTTTGATCATGTCGCGGACCGTGGCGTTCAACGGGTTAAGCAGCTTGGGTCAGAACGTTTTCTGATCCCAGCTGTGTTCTGGAGGCCGCTCTAAGATCAGGAGCTGTAAGTTACATCTCCTGCATAGAGAATGAGCACTCACAGGAGCGCTCATCAGCCTCTTCTACAGTGACGCCAAAAGACGTCGCTGTAGACCAAGCACCTGCACCGCCTGCCGTCAAAAGACAAAGGTTAAAGGGACATGAAATATAAAAATACTAACGGTATGCTCAAAAGTGTGAAAAACATACAAAGCTGTGTGACTGTCTTATAGAAGCAGTACTTGGAAATGTTCCAAGAATTTCCTCTATGGAAAACTGCATTGCAGTTCTGCGAATGCAGATTTAGGCTATGTTCACACGGAGTATTTTGGGGGAGGAATATCTGCCTCAAAGTTCCAAACGGAATTTTGAGGCAGATATTCCTCCCCCAAAATACTCCGTGTGAACAGCAATTATCGCGCCGTTTTTCGCCCGCGGCCATTGAGCGCCGCGGGCATAAAACAGCGAGATATACGCTTTCTCCTGCCTCCCATTGAAGTCAATGGGAGGTCGGAGGCGGAAGCGCCCGAAGATAGGGCATGTCGCTTCTTTTTCCCGCGAGGCAGTTTTACTGCTCGCGGGAAAAAGACGCAGACGCCTCCCATTGAAATCAATGGGAGGCGTTCTCGGGCCGTTTCTGCCGAGTTTTGCGACGCGGTTTCCGCATCAAAAAACTCGGCAAAAGACCCCGTGTGAACATAGCCTTAGTGTGCCTTTTTTTTTAATGGCGCATTTATTTCTCATTGAAGTAAATGAGGAAATAAAACAATGTAAACGTTGGCTTTGCAAAGGAACACACCAGAAAAAAATTTACCAAAACCTGCATATGCGAATCTATACCCATAGCATGCATCTGTCCAGCGTTTTTCTTGCTTAATGAAACGTGACATATATCACATACAACTGTGATCCTGATCATAGTGAAAGTGGATTCAGATACACCTTCTGCTACCAAGTAGACTTTATACCTAGAGACTGGTATAGCTTGCAGCATCTATACATTGCTGGAGTTCATAGCACATTTTCTAAAAGGCTAGACCTCGCATGCACTACATTGGACGCTTTTTTTCCCAGGAGGCTTTGTGGTTTGGAGTTGGATTAATGTCACTCCCTGTCTCCCCCTACAAATCCCTGCATTCTTTCTGGAAAGCATGCAGGGCCTCATGCACACGGCACAAATGCCAACATGTCCCCTTGAAGCAGTTCTTTACTACTATACCAGCGCATGCTTTTATTTGTTTTCTGTAGGATTCATACAGAATCCGACAGAAAAGTCTGAAACATACAGAAGACCTATTACACTGGGTGAATTAAGCCTAGCTCAAATGCCAAAGTGCTGCGTTATGTTTTCAGCTTTTTAACTAAGTTCCTAATAGCCCAGTAACTGATCTTCACATACTTTCAGGTGAGTCTTCCTCTTATGAATCATATCCACACAACAAGAAATTAAAGGCTATGTACACCTTAGAAATCATTGTTTTTTTTTGTTTATTAATAAAAATGTGTATTAGTATGTTTGGTGAAACTTTCTAAATACTTTATTATTATTTTTTTTTGAGATACAGCCTCTTTGTATCTTGTTTACAGAGCAGCTGCATCTTGTGCTGAGACCTGAATCCGACAGGTCAGCGGCACTGACGAGTTCAGTGACAGTGGGTCCTGTTAGCGATCACATCTAAGTTATGAACATAGATGTGATCAGTAACAGCTCGATCCTGTGTGTCAGAGACATGCAGGACCTGCTAACCTGACGGATACAGGTTTCAGCGCTAGATATAGATGTTCTGTATACAGGATACAAAGCAGCTGTATCTCAAAAAGTAAAAATAATTTTTAATAAACAGTATTTAGAACTTTGCACCAAACACACTTTTATTAAAAGAATAAAAATTTAAGATGTACATAACCTTGAATTCTCATTCTGGGATAGTAGGTGTAGACATGCAAACTGTTGATTTTTTTGGCCAACAATGCATTCAGAACCGCTGGTGTATAGCTTAAATACGGACTACAAAACCATTTATTCCAACGTGGGTATAGCTGTTTTGGGCTTCTTAGCCTTCATCAGTACAAGATATGGAAACCATGGCTCTATTATGAAGGTAGGGCTTGGGAGGTTTTACTTCTAGGTGCGATTGGGACCTCCCAAGCCCTACCTCCATGAAGGATTAATTTCACTGTGTGGATATGTGCTGGAAGCCTGGATAGGCTGCTGCCAGATCTGTATACATGTGTTCTCACCTCTGCCAACTTATGACCACGCATTACCTCCCCCAAAACCATAATTCTCCTGCATGAATATTTTGGAGTTGAAAAGAACTGTATTTGTTGCACGTTATAACAGAAAATGTGTTTTGTTGTCTTAACAGCCCAGTGCCAAAGGATCGAGATAAACTGTTCTTCAAATTGAAGCAAGGACTGGAGAAGAAAGTCCTGATCACTATCCAGCAGGTGTCAAACAAGGAACTAGTAGTGGAAAGGTGAGTAAAATGTCTTAAAAGGATTGTCCAGTTTATTGCAATCTTGTTTATTGAAACAAGCACTTAAAGAGATTCCCATAAAAGACAACGCCTCTTAAAAATAAGCCTACACTGTTATCAGCTGATCGCCGCAGGTTTGGCATCTCTACCCCGCGGTGATCAGATGTCATTGCTGGGGGAAGGTGCGGCCAGCCACAATGACCCCCCCCCTGTATAACATGCATATCCCCTCATAGGGCATAAGGACTGCGGTTGTCCTGATGTTAGCACAGTATATATTTTCAGGTGTATTTTGGAAAGTCTAATGCTTCTACTTACGCTCCCAAATACACTTGAAATAACTTTGCAAACCGCTTCATATTAATTTATATAGAAATTACAGGGTGTTCCTCATACGAGACATATTTTTACGCTGCTGAATTATAAAACGCCTTGTAAACATTTGATACATACAAAAGAAGTGACATATTACTTCTTGAAGCGTTTTACAAGCTGATTTTTCCCATTTCCCATTAATACTTTAAAAAAATGCTTTGAAAATACGCTTCAAAAGTTCTTGTGAAAATCAAAAATGCTTTGTAAATCAGCCTCGTATTTTTCAGCCTGAACTTATGCTGTGTAGCCACATTTTCTGATATTTTAGTTTTGCTTAACGAGGAGAGAGAATAATACAGCGTAAGAGCACATAAAATGTTTCCGGGCACTATTTTCAGTTATTCGACAACCCGCTTAAAGAGGCTCTGTCACCAGATTATCAAATCCCTATCTCCTATTGCATGTGATCGGCGCTGCAATGTAGATAACAGTAACTTTTTTTCTTTTAAAACGATCATTTTTGGCCAAGTTATGAGCAATTTTATATTTATGCAAATGAGCCTTTCTAATGGACAACTGGGCGTGTTTTCTCTTATTTCCAACTGGGCGTGTCTTGTGTTTGTAACATCTGGGCGTGCTTACTTGTTTTACTAGCTGGGCGTTGTGAATAGAAGTGTATGATTCTGACATATGATGCTGACAAACACTTCTATTCACAACGCCCAGCTAGTAAAACAAGTAAGCACGCCCAGATGTTACAAACACAAGACACGCCCAGTTGTCCATTAGAAAGGCTCATTTGCATAAATATAAAATTGCTCATAACTTGGCCAAAAATGATCGTTTTTCCCCAAAAAAAAGTTACTGTTATCTACATTGCACCGCCGATCACATGCAATAGGAGATAGGGATTTGATAATCTGGTGACAGAGCCTCTTTAAGTTTGTGTTACCGTTCTTATATGCGTTTTATTTCTTTTCCTTATCTCAAGCTTACATTCCCAAAGTAGAACCGTGTTTGTTGCATTAAATCTTTCGATTTCTTCAAGTGTAGCTTAGGATCCACATATATTAGCTAGAGCGGAAAGCCGCTACAAACACAATCCCTCTCATTATTCGTCCATACATTACACGAATGGCCCATTGATATACTGCCAACAGATGCAACCTTTTAAATAGTTGTCAGGCAGTAAATCCCGTGAAAACCAGTCTGTTACATTTTTCTCCGGTCTGAGCAGAAAGCCAAAATGGACTTTATAAAAGTCTTACTCTAATCATATGCACTGTGCTTTATATTAGTCATGGTATTTTGGGAGGCTTCACGTCTTTCGAGTATTTAGGGCTGTGGCTATATTTATTGGATACATGTTAATATATTTTTATAAGAGTAATAAACTTTGATACTGATTTTTCAAGTTTTGGATGTTGTACCTTTTTGTTCTCTTTTTGTTTGTTTTTTGATACAATTATTTTTATAAGGGCCGGACATGGTTATAGCTTGTAAACCTCAGGCGTATTTGTTAGTATTCCAGCAGGTGGGGATATTGTCTAGTAAAACACACGTGCTTATCCGATGACTAGTAAATGGAGCGCTGCGATCGTTTTATTTTTGGACATAATGTTTTATTATTTTCTTTTTTATTCACACAGTAGATTAATGATGGCTTCTCATGCTGGTTTGTATCGATTGCTGCAAAATATTATTTGCCCAAATTTGACATTAGAACAGTGAGTGTTATTATATAACTCCTGTGCTGAGTCCTCTGTGATGTTAACATTGCGCTCCATAATTTAGTACTAACTTCCGGGATGCTAACAGAGAAACATATCACGGTATTTTATTTTGTTCTTTCTGTTCTACCATTTTTCCAAAATTGTGGAAGCTAGCAGTCCAGGTATTTCCACCATTGTCCTTTTATGAAGGGGTAGAAGACATAACTGAGGCACACAGTGTATAATTTATGCCGTCTACAAGTGTTAAAGAGTTTCTTTACCTAAATTTACATTTAGAAAAATCTGCTAATACCACAGACGGAGATCGGACTTGATATGGTTTAACTGCTTCCATGATGCTTTGCTTTGCGGTAAACAAAGTGCCAATTTAGTTTCAAGGTGTAGATCCAGTTATATCAAATTGTGCTGGCTACATGAAAGTGGGCGCAGTAACACATGCTATGGGCTCATCCATGTATATGGGTGCAGGGGTGAGTCGGCTTCCATAGAGATCAATGTAAAGACATTTGGGCATGTAGCGGCCAGTAGCTTGTATTACTGCGCCGTCCGAACACCCACGTTCTGTAGCCACTCTCCTCGGCTACATTTTCATACCGGGGGGGAATGTTTAACAAAACTGGCGTATAGGAAAATTGCTTCTTTGATTTACCAAAAGGCCTCTAAAAATGAAAGCTGGAATCTAATTGGTTGCTATGAAGAGGGTTTTGAAAACCCCATTCACATGTAGTGTACCATAATCGTTGCGGATTTTCGGTGGGAGATCCGCACCAAAATCTTTAACAAAACTGCCGTGTTTGAATCTGGTCTCACTCTCTCACAGAAAAGTGCCATTGTTGCTCATAGCAACCATTTGGAGCCCATGTTCTCTGGAAAATGAAAGCTAAAACCTGATTGGTTACTTCTGGCAAAAATAGCATTTTTGTGCTTTGTTTGAGTTATCGTCTTAATTGATACACAATGTGCATCCGTTTTGCCAGAACAAGGAGAGGCAGCCGTTTTGTTGGATGGATCAGTGTTGTCAGGAACAATGGTTAAGCTAAAAAATTACAGCTTGTCTGTGTGGACAAATCTTCTCTAACTGATGAACAGCAAGTGGCTGATCTTTCTCCTCTTAGAAAGACGTATACGAGAAACATTTGCCAGTCTTATTCATCATCAGAAAAAATGATTAGCATTAAAAAAAGAATAATATAATCTGTGAAAAAGCTTTTTCAGTCAGCGGGTGTTTTTGTCTTTTTACTTCATCCAATCACAGAACACATCCAGTTGCCATTTAGATGTCAGATGTGTAAAATGAAAGGCCTGTAAAATCCTCATCTAATTGCGTGAAACTCAGGCGCAATTTTACCGGAGTCGCATCGATCAGACTAATATATGCATTTAATCTTTTTCTGGGATTTCATGTGTTTTGCCCTTTAAAGCTTTAAGGTGGAATTCCTTTTACTAATAAATCGTGAAAAATAAAAGATGTCATTGGCTCATTGAAGAAATAGATATAGAAATATTGGTAAAAAAAAACAATATAACGTTCTTTTGTAAAATTGTGGAAAACATAATAAAAGTATATATGAGCTTTCTGGGAATTTATCCAAAATGCACTTTTATTTTAAGAGGTAGCGGAGGTCTAGACAAAGACTTGTTCACACAAGAATTATAATACAAGGCTATCGCGATACATCGATTTCAATGTTGCGATACCGTAGCATTTGACTATCCAAATGAGTCGTGCCTCATCAAAGGTATTGGAGATTTTTTGTTTTTCTGCACCTTCCACTGAAATATTGATGGGAAAAGCACATTGTACAACTCATGGGGCTAAACCCCACAGCTGGGCATTGTGCCCACATACACTGAAGTGAGTGATAATTCACCTGTAGCTCTCCACTGCTGCAAAACTACAACTCCCATCATCCCCTGGCAGCCACCGACTGTCAGGTCATACTGGGAGTTGTAGTTTTGCAACAACTAGAGAGCCACAGGTTGGAGATTGCTGTTCTAAGCAATGAAGGTCGCCGCTTTATAAACAGAAGTACTTCTTTTTCTGGCAGAGGCTAAATGTGGACGTGAGCAGCGCAATTTTTTTCGGTCGAAATAACCCGCTATGGGGTGCATAGCTGGGCACAGTCGAGGATAACCTTCTATTGCAGCATCCTCACGGTCACCAGTGGGCTTGATGGCTTCGTCAGCAGAATGACAGCACTCTTCGCTTAAGGGCAGCCTGCATTATGACAATGACTGCTGATGGTCTGCAGTGTAAAGGTGGATAAATGTCGTCCGATCCCACCGATTTTTGTGTGACCTGCCAATTATCTAATGTGTAGATGACATCTGCCTTCCGACTCTCCTGTCGGCAGATGTCAGTGGATAGAAGGATTTTTCGCTGTTGGATTTCAACATGCCGGATCCTTTTGTTCTCAGGGAGGATAAGCGGCCACCGGAGGTGTCTGACAGCGGCTTACTCCCCTTCACAACTCAGAGTACATGCACGCTCGGCCGAGTGTTCATGTGTATGGGGGGATCGGGAGGACTAGCTCTCAGCCGAACAACGGCCAACAGCTATCTAATGTGCATGGCCAGCCTTAGTAAGTTTGGGGAATTTCACTCTCCCGCAGCTCCGCAGGGTATTGTAGAATGCTTCCACAGCTGGAGATTGCCACCGATAATAATATATTACAACATTGATATTTATGCGGTTCCCTAATATATTAAGTGGCTTTACAATGTTAAGTGATGTTTGCAGCCTACTGAATATTCCTTTTAGCCACAAATGGGCGCCTGAACCTGTGGGGGCTGTGAACACCTTTTAAGAAAGGTTAAATGGCTGTCATCTCCTCATTGATTTTTTTTTTTTTAAGCCTTTGTCATGGAAACTGGAGTTTTGATACACGGAACTGAGTAAAAGTTAGATGCAGCGGATGGCCGGGTACAGTAAAAGAATGTGATTTTACATCAAACGTGCCTCACAAACCTGGCTGATTGTTATAAGTACGTGTCACTAATCGATGATGTCACTTTACCCCACTGCCTACTCGGCTGCCAGCCTTTATATTGCTGTCATTGTGAAAAGCATTGTGGGTTTTCTAGAGGAAGGTGGCCTATAGTGACTGCATTGTGGTACACCGTGATTTCTATCTATTCCCCAGACTCAATTACAAGGCGGTTTCTAACTTCTAAGCTATATAATAATGCTAATTATATTGTCCCTAATAAAGCTATTTATGCGTGCAGCATTGCGCTCCCGGTTTATTACTACATGCTCTTACTGCATCTGATCCTTTCATCCTTTCATCTTATTCATTTTGCTAATTAAACTTTTTGACTTTTTTGTCAGTGTTTGTTGGTCTTTCTGTTGTCTGACAAGACACAGACTTAACCCCTTCCCCCTGCTGGCATTCTGGGCCCTAATGTCCAAGCCATTTTTTAGATTTTTCCATTGTCACATTCGAAGAGCTGTAACTTTTTTATTTTTGCGTCGGCATAGCTGTATAAGGTCTTGTTTTTTGCGGGACGACTTGCAGTTTTTATTGGTACCATTTGAGAGTAGATGCGACTTTTTGATCACTTTCTATCACATTTTTTTTAAGTCAGGATTAACAGAAAACAGCAATTTTTCCATTGTTTTTTATTTTATTTTTTACGGCGTTCACAGTGCGGGTTAAATAATGTAACAGCTTTATAGTCGGGGTCGTTACGGACGCGGCGATATCAAATATGTGTAACTTTTTTGCTTTATTGTAGTTTTTTTTAATAGTAAAGCAGTTTGTAAGGGGAAAAGCTGGGTTTTTCATTTTTTTTTTTTCACTTTTTTTTTTAATTAACTTTATTAAACTTTTTTTACTTTTTTACTAGTCCCACTAGGGGACTTCACTATCCTCCGATCGCTATTATAATACACTGCAATACTTTTGTATTGCAGTGTATTACTGCCTGTCCGTTTAAAACGGACAGGCATCTGCTAGGTCATGCCTGCGGTATGATCTAGCAGGCATTCGCTGCAGGCAGACCTGGGGGTCTTTATTAGACCCTCGGCTGCCATAGAAGACACAGACACTCGGCGATTTTATCGCCGGGTGTCAGTGAGATGAGAGGGAGCTCCCTCCCTCTCTCCAAAACCATTCAGATGCGGTGCTCGCTATTGTGCACCGCATCTGAAGGGTTAAACAGGTGAGATCGATACTAATATCGATCTCACCCGGCAGAGCAGGGACGCCCCCAGCCCTCAGCTGCTTCTGGCAGCTGAGAGCAGGGAGATTTCACGGCTCCCTGCTCTGTTTACTTTATTCTACAGCAGCGACGTAGTTTGTCGGCGCTCTAGAATAAAGCCCACTAATGACCGCCGTAAAAAGACGTATCGGCGGTCATTAAGGGGTTAATATGTCCCTTTGTTTTGCCTGGTGATCGAGATTTTGTCAGTTTCTATTATTATTAGGATACTAACAAGCTCACACGACCGTGTCGTTCCCGAGCCCGAGTGTCGGCCGGTAAAATCGGCCATTTTGCCCGGCCGGTTTGCATTAAGTTCTGCATCCGTGCCGGGCCGGGCAGATCCGGACAGTGACATCAGCGGCAACTCCTGAAGGGGAATCCCCATGTGTTCGGAGGAGATAGAGCGCAAGCTCCGGAAAACCCGGCCATCACTCGGGACACATCCCGGTGATGGCCGTGTATTACCCGGCCCCATAGACTTCTATGGGAGCCGGGCGAAGATAGAGCATGTCCTATTTTTTGACGGCCGGTTTTTCCGGCCGTCAAAAAATCGGTCGTGTGAATAGCCCGATTAGGGGTCTATTATTCCTAATGCAGCCGGGTGCTGGCCGATTTATGAACGGCCGGCACCCGGCCGGGAAACCCTGCCGTGTGAAAGGCCTGAGAGTTGTCCCATTTTCTAGGCAGGGATGGAAACCAGCTACAGAATAATGCTCAGGAAGTCGTCGACTTCCATAGTGTGCAGGTGTCTGGTACTCTGTGATTTCCCAGTGTCTGCACCAAATGTCCATGGTATGTTGTGTTTTTCTTCTTCTTTTTTTTTTTTTGTGCAAAACCCATTAACACTTTCCCGCACGTCGGTTCTCTATCCCTGCCCAGAAAATAGGACGAGGCAGAGACTTCCATCACATCTTCTGGATGGATACATGGCAGGCTTCATTGATATCAATGGCCACAAGCCCAACCGTACAGAGAGAGGTTGTGAAAAGATATGTCATAGAAGCGTAACTTAAAAACAGTCCTATTGAGAAAAATAGGATCTTGTTACACATCGTTTTCCCTTTTACTTTTTACAACTAAAGGTTAGAGGGAACTGCTATAAAGAAGTATTTTTTAATTTTTTAATTTTCTATACCTCAAACGTGATGTGAACAGAGCTTTATCGTTGTATATCTGCATGCTTTATTGTGGATGGTCTAATTGAATCCACGAGGCTTCTACCCAGCCATCCCTTCCCAAGTCCTGGATTTAATTCCTGGTGACGCAAATACTGAACAATCGGAGCGGAAAAATAATATTATGGGACTGTTTTTTTCGGCTCTCAGCACCTATTATAGCATAATGTAGACATGCAATTTAAAGCGTGCCTGTCTCATGTCACATGTGACAATCATGTACTACAGAATTTATTTAAAGCTCTTTCATAAGATTTTTTTGCAGTTTAGACTCTGCAATGCCCGCTACTGATGCCAGTATTGGCCCTGGTTAGGGTATTTGGATCTGTGGACTGCTGCAGCATGTTTACACATAGCTCTAAGGCTGGGTTCACACGACCTATTTTCAGCCGTAAACGAGGCGTATTATGCCTCGTTTTACGCCTGAAAATAGGGCTACAATACGTCGGCAAACATCTGCCCATTCATCTGAATGGGTTTGCCGACGTACTGTGCAGACAACCTGTCATTTACGCATCGTCGCGTTTGAGAGCTGTCAAACGACGACGCGTAAAAATACAGCCTTGTCAAAAGAAGTGCAGGACACTTATATAAATTATATGCAGGACACTTATATAAATTATATGCAGGACACTTATATAAATTATATGCAGGACACTTCTTTCAGACGTAATTTGAGCCGTTCTTCATTGAACTCCATGAAGCACAGCTCAAAATTTACGGCTGTCAGAGAAGCCTCGCAGAATGCGAGGAGGAGCAATTACGACTGAAACGAGGCAGCTGTTTTCTCCTGAAAACAGTCTGTCTTTTCAGACGTAAATGCCTGCTATCATGTGAACATACCCTAACCCTACCGTAGGTTAACGTGTATTGTTTCGAAGTGCAGCCTATGAAATAAAAAATATCTGGTTGCTGTGGGCAACAGTTTAACGTATTCACTATATAATAATATGATGTCTGACAGGGCATATTAAGACATGCATGTCTGCAAGAGATGGAGAACAACACATTTGCCCTCCACTTAGAATGCTCCGATGGTAAGAAATGGTAGGGATCAGGTTTCAGTTTAGCTTATTTAGGACTATCGGGGATAAAGAGCAAAATATTTTAATCGTATACCATTCATAAAATGGAATTCCTCAGAACGGTTTTCTTTATGTTGTGCGGGCCCTGGCCTGTCAGTTCTGAGTATGTGTCAGTGCTTCTCATACACAATAGCTCCACTCGTATGACACCACTTTTCTGCTTTATTCCAACATCTCTGTCTAATCTTGGTCAAAGTTCCAACCAGGGGAGTCTGTGCTATCAATTTGTCAGCTCTGCCGTCTTTGATCTCCTTCTCACCCCAATTATATTCTGTTCATTTCCTGCTCAGCATTGTACAATAAAAAAGGAAAAAGGAAATTCTTTCAAACATGTGTCCTCTACTTTTCATTTCATTTGTGTGCGTATTGCAGTGAATCTGCAAATTTGCTCGTTATTTTGTGGCTCGTCTAAGTGTTCACATGAAAGCAAAAGCCTCGTTTCAGTAATGTTAGTCGTGTTGTAACTTCTTTTTTTTTTTTTTTTTTTTTTTTAAACCCATGAACCTTTAACCCTCATTTCTACCTTATTAATATTAATAGTTCTCATAGGCTCAGGCCGCAAATGTGATAAATAATTTTCTTTTTCCAAATGTTCTGCGAGTTCTTGCAAATAAAAATTGAAATAGAATTGATATTATAGAATGGTATTATCTGCAGAGGAGAGAAGGAGGATTATATGTATTTTTGTGTTTTTGTTTTTTTTTTCAAATTAATATTATATTAGGTTTTTTTTGGTGACATTTTTCTGTTACAAGAAACCAAATGGCTGCAATTACATAATATATCATATTTTTCGGACTATAAGACGCACTCCGGTTTTAGACAACAACATAAAATAGGAAAAAAAATCATATTTTATTAATTTAAAAAAAAAAGAAAAAAAATATTTGTTAAAAAAATAAATTTGTTCTGTTTCACCACATTCTGAGAGCCATAACTTTTTTATTTTTTCATCAATTGAGCAGTGTGGGGGCTTATTTTTTGTGGGACAGGCTTTAGTTTTATTTTATTGGCGCCATCTTTCGGTACATACAATTTTTTGATCACTTTTTATTTAATTTTTTTTTTTTTTAGCGCTAAGGTTACCAAAAAACAATGATTCTGGTGTTTATTAATTATTTTTTTTATATGCTGTTTACCTGCGAGTTAAATAATGATATATTGTAGTAGTTCGGACTTTTATGGACGGAGAGATACCAATTTTTTTTATTTTTTACATTGTGCTTAGGGAAAATCGTAAAAGGGGAGTTTTGTAAACTTTTTTAATATGATTTTATATTTACACATTTTATTAGATCCCCTAGGGGACTTGAACCAGCGATCGTTACATCGCTGGTACAATACGCTGCAATATAAATGTATTGCAGTATATTGTCATTTTTACAGGCTTCTGCTAAGTCCTGCCGGAGACATTAGTCCCTGGACTGCCATGACAACCATCAGCGCCCCTCGATCGTGTTGTGAGGAGGGCCCGTTGGGCTGTCAGAGGGGGCCGCCCCCCCTCTTAACTGTTCAAATGCCGGTTTAAATGTCAGATAGATGCGAGTCCCACCTATCTCTAGAATGGGGCCATTTACTACTATGGGAGTTACTGAAACCGCGTAGCTCAGCGAGTTACTCCCGACCATGTAATCCGTAAGTGGCCGGGAGGCAGCGTGAGCACAAAACTCTAGAACGGGGTTTAGGGGGCCCCGTTCTAGAGATAGGTGCGGGTCCCAGAGGTGGGAATCCCAACTGAAACAAGCATCACCATTGATTTCAATGGTGACGGATCCGCTGCAAATGGTTTCCGTTTGTCACCGTTGTTTAAGGGTTCCGTCGTTTTGATGGAATCAGTACCGTAGTTGACTGCGCTATTCATTCTGTCAACCGTTTGCTTATGGTTTCCGATTATTTCAGTTTGGATTTCGTTCATGTGTTCCCCTGACGGGAAGCTCAGACGGAACCCATGAACGGAGTCCTGACGCAGTTGTGAACGAAGCCTAAGAGGTATCCTGCCTTTACCATTGGTTGCATTTTAAGGTTGTTTGCATCTAAATGTTTTTTTTTTTCTTATAGGTGTTTTGGAATGCTGCTCAGTCCAGGCAGAAATGTCAAAAATAGTGACATGCATCTTCTGGATATGGTAATTATTGTGATATTTTTAATTCCGACTAGGGTTGCTCAATGCATCGAAATATCGTTACTATTTAGATGCTGTGCACCCCCAAGCGGTTCAATACCGCGGATTCATGTATTTCTATACTAAGCTGTTGGCCGCATTATTGTACTACATGAATGTGGTCACTGGCATGTGATGCGGCAGGCGCTGCGCTTATGAGCAGCGGCGCCGGCCCTGAATGCAGGCACACTGCTCAGCGCCTGCCATGTTCTCTCTCTTCAGTGCCAGCTGCATCAAATCATTCTAAAGACGCGTGCAACAAATCATTCTGTGTGCACGCGCGATCATAAATGTGCCCCATTTATTGTAATACACAGCCCAGGGCTGTCTGACGATATTTCCTTTTGTTAGAGCATACTTAAGGCTCTTTTACACCGGCCGACACTCGGCCGGTGCAGCGAGCGCCGATCAACGAGACCTAGTTGATCGGCGCTTGCTTGCTCCTGTCACACAGAGCTATGGATGGGGACGAGCGGTCGTTACTCCGATCACTCTTCACCATACATTATTATCCTGTCGGCAACGCGTCTCCCTGTGAACACTCATCTACCCGATAATCGTCCTGTGTAAAACCCCCCTTTATGCATGTCCTAAAAACTGCCTGTGTACTATTAGTACACAGGCTAATGTACTGGCATATAGGTATATGCCAGTACATTAAAGTTAACAAAATAAGTAAAAAAGTAAAAGTAATAAAAAAATTATGTTAAATGAAAATTGTAAAAATACACAAATGCCGTTTTTTGTTTTGTTTTTGCTCTAAACATTAAAATAAGTCCCAATGCATAAAATATTATACATATTTGGTATCATCGCGACCGCAATAACCTGAACATCAAAGTAACAGCGTCGTTTATGATGATCGGTGTATACTGTAAAAATAATAAAAACAATTTTTCTGCATTTTTGCCAAAATAAAAATGTATATAAATTAATAGATAATGTAAATGTACCAAAAAACAAAGTCTCATCTAGCTACGTTCAGCAAAAAATGAAGGCGTTATGAGCGTAGAATGCAAAGAGGAAAAAAAAATAATTGTTCTGTCCTCAAGGCCAAAATTGGCCGTGTCCCTAAGGGGATAACCCAATGTTGCCATTATATGAGGAAGATGATGGGGTCACTTACTAATGTGAGGCACATGGTGTGATGGATTTTGAACCCCCATGTGCCTCACATCAGAAAATGGAAAGACTTTTTTTTTTTTTGTGTGTTTTTTTTAAATTTATTTATTTATTTTTATTGCTGTCAAAGTATCGTTTTGGTATCGAAAATCGCAATACTACACAATGTATCGGTATCGAAGTCCAAATTCTGGTATCGTGACAACCCGAATGCCGACCATAGCATAGCTCTATCCACTTAAAGGGGTTGTCCAGGACTGGAATAAAGGTTTTTGTTTTTTTCCAACGCTACTCTCGTCCATGGAATGTGTTTGGTATTGCACCTTAGCCCCCATCACTTGAATGGGGATGAACTCCAATACATGAGACAACCCATGGAAAAGAGTGGCCCTGTTAATGGAAAAAAAATAAATCCTTTTTCTGATTCGGGAATAAGCCCTTTTATCGCGAGCATCAGGTGACAGGATAAACATATTAGAGTATCCAAGATTCAGCCTTATAGGTCGATACTGTTACTGGTGGCCAAAGTTCTAATGATTGTACATTTTCCCCTATAGTTTTCTGCTTCATTTAATGGGTGAAAGGAGTCTGTAGGGGAGAGTCCCTTGTTAGATGAATATACACTATATAGACAAAAGTATTGGGACACACGTCTACCTCGTTGAATTCAGGTGTTTTATTCAGTCCCATTGCCACAGGTTTATAAATTCCTGCACCCACGCCATGCAGTCTATCTTTACAAACATTTGTGAAAGAATGGGTCTTTTAAAGAGCTCACTGAATTCGAGCATGGTGCTGTAATAGGATGCCACCGTTGCAACAAGTCAGTCCGTGAAATTTCTTCCCTCCTAGGTATTCCACGATCAAATGTGAGTAGTATTATTGCAAAGTGGAAGCTTTTATGAACCACAGCAACTTAGCCACAAAGTTACAGAGCGGGGACTCCGAGTGCTGAGGCGCATAGTGCATAAAAGTCACCAACACTTTGCTGACTCAATAACTTGAGTTCCAACTCTGCCATTAACATCAGCACAAAAACTGTTCGCCTGGAGCTTCATGGCATGGGTTTCTATGGCCACGCAGCTGCATGCCAGCCTTACATCACCTAGCGCAATGCCGGGCATCGGATGGAGTGGTGTAAAGCTGCCGCCACTGGACTCTGGAGTAGTGGAAACGTGTTCTGTGGAGTGACGAATCACGCTTCTCTATCTGGCGGTCTGATGGACAAGTCCGGCGAATGTCAGGAGAACTTTACCTGACGGCATTGTGCCACCTGTAAAGTTTGGTGGAGGAGAGATAACGCCCTGGACATTTTGTAAATTCTAGCTTCCAACTTTGTGAGAACAGTTTGGGGTTTCGGCCCTTTTCTGTTCCAGCAGGACTGTGCCCCAGTGCACAAAGCAAGCTCCATAAAGACGCGTGATGAGTTTGGTGTGGAAGAACTTGACTGGCCCGCACAGAGCCCTGACCTCAACCCCATTGAACACCTTTGGGATGAACGTGATCAGAGATTGCGAGCCAGGCCCTCCCCTCCAATATCCGTGTCTGACCTCACAAATGTTCTTCTGGATGAATGTAAAATTCCCACAGACACGCTTATAGAAAGTCTTCCCAGAAGAGTTGAAGCTGTTTTAGCAGCAAAGGGGGGACTAACTCCATATTAAAGGCTATGTAAACCTTTGAAAGGCATTTTTTTAAATAAAAAGGTCAATCAGTGTGATTTGTTCAACTTTATAAATAGTTTTTATTAAAAAAATCTTTTTACTTTTCGAGATACAGCCGCTCTGTATTCTCTATACAGAGCAGCTGTATCGATCACTATGACCTGAATCCGTCAGTCCCGCGGACCTGACTGGTTCAGTGTCAGCGGGTCCTGCGTGTCTCTATGGATTTAGAATGGGATGTCATAAAAGCTCCTGTAGCTGTCCCAATATTGTTGTCCATGTAGTGCATATAGGTGAGAGGAACTTATATAAGTAACTTAATACAAAGTTTCCTGTTTGGTTGCACTGCAAAGCATTCATATTTTGTATTCCTACTCTGTATTTTCTCAGGAATCCATGGGGAAAAGCAGCGATGGAAAAGCATATGCTATCACAGGAATGTGGAATCCAAATGTAGCGGCATTTCAAGCACTCAATGAGGAAACTGCTAAAGGTACAATTTCGAAAGTTTGTTTGAAGCCTGATTTTTCATTGGTTTAAAATGGATCATACTAACAGGATGTGCCAAGGGGGAAGTTGTCTTTATTCCTACATAATATGGATGGTTATGGATTCTTTCTATCATCTCCAACCTCTAATAACACACACTTCTTATGTACCATTTATTAATATTATAAGCGGGGCACCCATTGCGGTTATCGCATACACCACTACACACATTTACTTTCCCTGGAGCTGCATTGTTCCTGTGTTATTGGACTTGATGCGTCCGTCGTACTGCGCATGCGCATGGAGCTGCACCGTGTTTCACCTGGTGTCGGCCCCGGCGCACTGGGTACGGGGGGTGTGGTGCTTGGTCCTGCCCCCGACCGTCGCATTGGGCATGCGCGGAGAACCGCAATGTGGGGCGACCCTGGCGCGTGTGCGTTATGCACGGGCGGGGGGTGTTCTCGTGCTGCACTGGGTGTGCGCGGAGTCCCGCGTCATGCAACATTGCGCCGGTGTCTGCCGCTGCCGCTTGTGAATATACCTTAAGTTTTCTGGACCATTGGTTGGAACAGATTGGTATTCGTAACACAGATCATCCTGTTAACATTTGTAAAATCGTTATATCTATGGCCGGCTTTGTATAGGTCATAGTACAGTGTAGTCTAGCTAATAACTGCAGATCTATCTACATAAAAGTCAGGTATGTACTAGCACTAGAGATAAATCCACTTAAAAAAGTGTAGCTTAGTAAAAAGAACTACAAATACCGTTGACTAGTCTCATTTACATGGGCCAATGATCGGGCAAACAATTCCGATCATAGACCTGCGAAAACAGGGCATCAGTAAACCAACAAACAAGCAAACGGTTCATCAGCTGATCGTATCTCTTATTCAGCCCTAAAAACCTTGTTAAGGGCAGCGCCTCTCCCTGTATAAACGGTATGTGCTGCCGACAATATGTTAACTGTATGGGGACCTACGAGCGCAGCTCAATCTGTTCTTATCGGTGATTGCCCTTTATGTGCCATAATCTGCCTCTGTAAACCATATATGTATGTATTTCTGGAGTATCTCAGAACTGGAGTTCTATAAGCCAAAGCAATGTTTATGGGGGCAGACAGTCTTCTGGACTTCTTGTCAGTAATTCCATTGATGAATATTTCAGCCAGCCTTTCCCTAGCCTTAAATGGCTGCTTACAGGGAACAATAGAATTGCACAACAGACTTTGTTTAACGACGTGATAACAATGGACTAAAATATGGGAATATCTAATATGGATAATATGTGTATTACTCACATCTCATTTTTGTTCAGACAGGAGAGTGTACATGACCATAGCCGTTGACATGGTGGTTACAGAAGTGGTGGAGCCTGTCCGGTTCCTGCTGGAGACAGTGGTCCGTGTGTACCCCACAAATGAGAGGTTCTGGTATTTTAGCAGAAAAGCCTTCACAGAGACCTTCTACCTAAAGCTCAAACAGGTACGAGTAGCATAAAGCGCTTGAAAAGGGTCGTGTTCACCTCTCGCTATGGAACGCGCTGCATGATACATTGTCTTTTATTCTCAACTCGGTTTGATGTGATCATGCTTTTCTTTTCATAAAACACTTTAAAAAAGACACAGTTTGCAAACCCTATGGATCCTAATGTAAAATAAATCTGTTTTTCTTTTATGGAATAAGCTATACTTATATCTCCAATTACATAGATAATTGGAGATAACTTTTGTACAGAAAAAAAAATATCTGTAGCCTATTTTTACCTCTTTCATTTTAGACTTTTCTTTTTACAGCAGGACACACAGAAATAAAATCTTTCAATTTCTCAGTATGTGGTATATAGAATAATAGATTCTATAGATGTATATATAAATATTCTCAAGCCCTCCCTCTGTTTCTATGAGGCCTCTTTACTCTTTAGGCTGTCAGACCTTTTCATTTTTTAAAGACTTTAAATTATTAATTATTATATTAAATTCTAACTCTTGGTTAAAAATGGAAAATATGTTTTTTCCCATAGTGTACCCTCTTAAAGCCATTAAAAGTCTTATTTACCTTACCCCCTAACTTAGTCTCGCCTATCCCACGAAGGACATTGATGGCCTATCTACAGGATAGGTGATAAATGTCTGATCTCTGTTGGCCCCACGACTGGGACTCCCACCGATCACTAGACCAGGAGTCCCCTCACGACAACATGCGGAGGTCACGCATCGCCCTTCTGCTCCTTTCAATGTCTACGTGGCAACGGAAACGGACACAGTGGAAAATATTTGAAGATTCAGATACACTTTAAAGCAATGGCTTCCAGCCTGTGGTTCTGCAATGGTTGCAAAGCTACATCTCCCAGCGTGCACGGACAGACGCAGGCTGGGAGTTGTACTTTTGCAACTACTGGAAAGAGTCAAAGAGTAGTATAAATGTTTGGCATTAAGCAGCATTTTTAGGAGAAATACTTCCAGATATAGAATGGAAAAATATCTTCGTTTTGGAATCATACAAATATCTAAACGATATAATAAAAAGCCACAAAATGTATAAAAATGCATCCTGGCCACTTGCCTGTAAAACGCCTCCTTCCCTTGTTTTATTAAGAAGTATTTCAATAAAAAGTTATAAAAGGTACAAAGAGCTACGTGTTAAATCAAAGCGTGTCTGTGCATAGCTAGAAACACGTCCTGGGATAACCAGACAATGAAACCCTGAACGGAAAGGCAAACGGAAACCATAGCTTCCCGTTTCCATTACCATTGATTTCAATGGTAATGCTTCCCTTGCTAATGGTTTCCGTTTGTCTCTGTTCTGTAAGGTTTCCGGATTTATTTTGGCGGAAACAATAGCGTAGTCAACTGCACTATTGATTCCGTCAAAAAACGGAAAACTTACGGAACTGAGACAACCGTTTGCTTTTCCGTTGATGGCTTCCCCTGATGGAAAGGTCTGACGCAACCCATCAACAGTACCGAACGCTGATGTAAACAGGCCCTTACAAATTAAAAGTGATCTGTCCATATTCGTCCTTGAGTCGTCCACTTCAATCAAGATGTTAAAAATTCTCTTTGGCCAATTCTTAGTTATGTCTCCTTCTTAGGCCGGGTTCACACGAGCATGTTCGGTCAATAAAATATGGACTGTATGTCAACGGCATTTCCCAGACCGAACACACTGCAGGGTGACGGGCTTCTAGCGTCATAGTTATCTATGACGCTAGGAGTCACTGCGGGACAACTGTCCCGTACTGTAACCATGTTTTCCGTACGGGACAGTTTTCCGCAGCGAGGCAGGGACAACTAGCGTCATAGATAACTATGACGCTAGGAGCCCGGCTCCCTGCAGTGTGTTCGGTCTGGGAAATGCGGCCGACATACGGTCCATATTTTACGGACCGAACATGCTCGTGTGAACCCGGCCTTAGAAAGTTAGTGATAATATGGATTCTATTATATTTCCCCTGCCACCAAGTTTTCTAGGTTCCCGGAAGGCAAAAAACCCCAGGCATACACAAGATAAATTAGTAGGTGCCTTGATAGAAGAAGGTCAAATTGATCATACATAAATGATAGTGTTTGGCCGACACCCTGACCTTCCCATAAACGTACATGCTTTTGGTGTTTTATGGTATTCTCCACTAACTTTCATTTACTTAATTAATCTACAAAGACAACGTTACGGGGTATTACACTTTTAGCAAAAGGTCTTCTTTGTATAATTAAAAGTGGTACAATTTCCCCAATATACTTTTATTTATGAATTCCTCTTGGTTTTCAAAATCTCTGCTTGCTTTCATTAAATAGGAACCTTCATTGTGTACTGCAATCTGGTGTGATGAAATATAAATAGACCGTTGGTTAGTTTGTCAGAATACATCTTGCTAATATTGGTTAGGAGTTTCCTTGCTGCTAATCTGTTATCTTGTTTTTATGGACTTTCATATGTTCATTGTATATTTCCGTCGTCTTTCAGTCAGGGAATAAAGGCTCTGGAGATTCAATTTATGAAGTCCTGAGCTTGCAGAGGCAGTCAGAAATGGTTGAGGCTCCTACCAGCCCATCGAGCACAAGTGGGTTAATGTCCCCGCAAGAGGAGGAAGAGCTAGAAGAAGGTGAGCGATATACACAATGGCAGCAACCTGTGTGTTTGACATGTAAAGTATGTTCTGCATGCAGTATCTACCCAGTCCTGTCCAAAGATTAGAAGAACACAGTAAACAAACGGATGCACATGTTTATTTTAAGGGACCACTGCGAATGGTTTTCTTCTCTGGTCCTTCTCACTTTAGGCTCTGGATGGTGTTCGGTAGGGTGCAGTGCATAGATTGTGACAACATGTATTGTGTACTGTTTTGTTATTGACTGCATGGTGTGTAGGGTGCAGTGCATAGATTGTGACAGCATGTTGTGTGGTGTCCAGTGCGTGGGTTGTGACGGCATGTTGTGCATTGCTCAGTGCGTGGGTTGTGACAGCATGGTGTGTAGTGTTCAGTGCATAGGTTGTGACGGCATGGTGTGTAGTGTTCAGTGCATAGGTTGTGACGGCATGTTGTGTAGTGTTCAGTGCATAGGTTGTGACGGCATGTTGTGTAGTGTTCAGTGCGTGGGTTGTGACGGCATGGTGTGTAGTGTTCAGTGCGTGGGTTGTGATGGCATGGTGAGTAGTCTTCAGTGCGTGGGTTGTGATGGCACGGTGTGTAGTGTTTTGTCATTGACCGCATGGTGTATAGTCTTCAGTGCGTGGGTTGTGACGGCATGGTGTGTAGTGTTCAGTGCGTAGGTTGTGATGGCATGGTGTGTAGTGTTCAGTGCGTGGGTTGTGACGGCATGTTGTGTAGTGTTCAGTGCGTAGGTTGTGACGGCATGTTGTATAGTGTTCAGTGCATAGGTTGTGACGGCATGTTGTATAGTGTTCAGTGCATAGGTTGTGACGGCATGTTGTATAGTGTTCAGTGCATAGGTTGTGACGGCATGTTGTATAGTGTTCAGTGCATAGGTTGTGACGGCATGTTGTGTAGTGTTCAGTGCGTGGGTTGTGATGGCATGGTGTGTAGTGTTCAGTGCGTGGGTTGTGATGGCATGGTGTGTAGTCTTCAGTGCGTGGGTTGTGATGGCACGGTGTGTAGTCTTCAGTGCGTGGGTTGTGATGGCACGGTGTGTAGTGTTTTGTCATTGACCGCATGGTGTATAGTCTTCAGTGCGTGGGTTGTGACGGCATGTTGTGTAGTGTTCAGTGCGTAGGTTGTGACGGCATGGTGTGTAGTGTTCAGTGCGTAGGTTGTGACGGCATGTTGTGTAGTGTTCAGTGCGTGGGTTGTGACAGCATGGTGTGTAGTATACAGTGCTGTGTGTATGGACTGTGCTTGTATAGTGATGGTATTGGGTGTATGGACTCTTCCTGAATTGTGACGTATGGTGTATAGTGCGACGCTCTATACGATTGGTGTGCTGTTATACTGAACAGTACTTTGCACAATAGAGCTTCGCAGCTGTGCTGTTTACTACTTGAGATTCATAGATAATAATGGTCGCATATGAACATGACACAAGGATAATGCTCAGTACTAGAATGTAGTACTGCACATAGAGGTTTAGTTTGCGCATTTCTCCTGTTCAGTGAAATTGGAGCTATTTTGCTTATACAGGCAGAATTGCAAAAGCGTCTGCCGTTTGTGAACTGCGTGTTGCAAGTTTTTGCTTAAGTTTTTGGTGAATAGAACCGGTCATTGGGCTGACATTTTATTTATTTTTACAGTCATTAGGATTTGTTGTGATATAATGCGCTTCTTCTGGAAAAAAATGTACCGAGCTCTACTCCTAATGAGAATTCCTGTCATCTTTTAGCTCTTTTTTGCTGGTATGGCTGATTTTCAGTTTTGTTTTGATCTAAATTTTTAAAGGGAAAATCTCATCCCTTCAAAATAAATGTTTGCTGTTTTATTCCGTTTGCTTACTTGGTTTTCTTTCAAGATTAGCAGTGAAGTCATTGCATGATATTAATGTGAGATACTCAACAAATTCTGTTTGCTCTCTTGGTGACCTGGCGTCACGTCTCTGTGCGGTCTGGCAGCTACTAGCAACCTCCGACTCTCCGCAATCTCGTATACATTAGACACTTCATGGGTTCTCTATATTTAACATTGGCTCTCTGTCCTGTCAGGTACGGCCGTTGTTAAACACAGGGTACATTTTCTGTATGTGATGAGCAGGAGCCGTGGCTGCTTGTTACACACAGAGCTTCCGTTTTTTTTTTCCGGAATCCAACATTATATCCGTGGATCTGTCAGTGCAACCTTAATACTGGAGACTAGAAGAGATTCCTCTATGTGTGACGAGGGGGAGACGCTAGGGGTTATTAGAAACAGATCAGATAGCACAGGGAATGTGCAGGGCTAAAGTATAGTCTATACTTCTATCATATATAACCAAATCTATCTTTATAGATAGTGACAGTGAACTCTGGAGTGGCACTGGAGACGTTTCCAAAGAATGTCCTGAGAAGATCCTGGGATGCTGGGGTCAGCTACTTCAGAAATGGTAAGATCGTAGTCTGCTTGAATGTTGTTTTTTTTTTTTTTAAAGAAATGTGTGTATTTAGTTTTCAGTTAGTTTTGTAATATGAGAAATATAATGTAAAGAAAGGATACATTGGGAACATGCCCCATGCACACGTCTAAAAGGATTTTTTACTGTCCGCAAATACGGATGCACATCCGTAGCCGTCCGTAATTGCGGAAGTGCCCATAGACTTCTATGGGCGAGTCGTGCCGCAATTGCGGACAATAGGATTGTCTATATTTTGCGGATCATTTCTACGGCCTGGACACACATCCCTAAGTATACGGAAAGGTGTCAGTGGCCTATAGAAATTAATGGGTCCACAATTTCATCCGTAATTACCTGATCCGTAATTACGGATGAAAACTATGGTCGTGTGCATGGTGCCTTAGAGAAAGTTATACCAAGGACCACCTCGCAACAGATTACAGAAAGACCAGCCTACATCCTGTAACATTAATCATTAGAACTGGAGTTCAAAAATGTGTATATTGACTGTTCTGTTGTCATATTAATATATGTTGCATGTAGTCGGATGTTATCTATACAATACAATTTGTTTTTGAATGAAAACAAACAAATAAACAACTGAATAAAGTAAATCTCACTGCCTCAATTTCCAGGAGCCGTCTTTGCAGTCTCGTTTTTTGTTTGGGTTACATAGAAAATAATTTAGTAGGGTGTAGCACATTTAATTTTCACAGGCAGTGAGTGCTATCTTCTGGGGGGTTGGTGCTATCTACAGGGGGGTCAGAGGGAGACCATGACGCCACAGTGACGTCAAGGGCTTTCCCAAGACAGGAGTCCCCTGCCAGAGATCTTGCGATGCTCTGGCTGGGGACTCCATAGTTGAAAGCACTCACTTCACTGTCCATATATGGACTGTGCTGTCAGGGGCTTCCCCGGGCTCAGCGCTCAAAGTAGCGCTATGTGTGGGAGTCCTATTCCAGGATCCGTTTTTACCGGCCATCACAAGGATTGATTCCTGAAAATCGGTCGGTAAAATCTGATCCATTGACTTCTATGGGAGCTATCTGGCCGTGAAAACGGCCAAAAATAGGACATGTCCTATTTTTTGATGGCTGGTAGTCACGGCCCATTAAAAAAACGGCCGTGTAAATACACCCATAGAACATCAATGTTTGGAAAACGGCTGCTAAAAAAACGCCCATCAAACGGCTGTTTTTCACTGTCGTCTGAATATAGCCTTGGACTTCTGAATTTCAGGAACGAGTGGACTCAAAATAAAAAATAAATTAATAAATTAAACTCTTTGTGTAGATTTTAGTTGAAATAATGTTGTTCAAAAGCTGCTAAAAGCAACATTTAGTGCACGGCCCTTGTCAGCTGTCGCTAGGCAACATTGGCGCTCCTCATATAGCAATTTGGATGGAAATGTCTATCCAGTTCCAGGGAACGTTTTTCCAGACCTCCAATCATTTGCTGTAGTGGATTCAAACCCCCCACCGCTGCAATACTCATTCATCTGCAGGTACAGGCTGCCCTAAAATAGATAGTCTATGTCTACTGATGAGCTGACGGGGAGGCCATAGGGGAATCGTGCTCTCTGAGTTGGTCCTGCTTTATTATCCGGTCTTTTCATTCAACGGGGGGGGGGGGACGGGACGACAGATAATAGAATTAAATGAAGGATTTGCTGTAAATACGGTTCCCTAACGTTTAAGTGGAGATTGCCATAAGTAGCACCAGTCAATCTCCAGCTTCTTATCCATCCTTTGTCCTATGTATTAAGATTTATGATCACCGTAATAAACCCTACTCTGTGAATACAGCTTTATTATACTTGTATTCCTCAGGGCTCTGCCAAGAAATGTTTTTTCTTCTTCTGCTGTTGCATTTAAAATAGACTTCTCGTTTGAGAAGTGAATTAACACACCAACAACATATTTTCCTGTTAATCGTTGAGAGACGTAGCCTGCGGGGTGTGAAATGAAGTCATATATCTGAGAAATGAGCTTTTGTTTTACTTCGTCTCTCGTTTCGTTGTGAAGGGAGTCCTCACCTTCCCTGAAGCTTATTCCAATACACTTGTTTATCACAAATGCACAATTAAATTTACCTTTCAATTGTCGCCCATCACTGGGGAATGGCATTGGTTTAGAAATAAACATTTATTATTATTAGCATGTTATGCGAGGTGTTTTTAAAGGGCCCTAAATCATACAAACTGGAAGGAAAAAAACGTACAGAAAAACGTATTTTATTCCATTGTCAAAGAAGCCTTCAAGTGCAATCTTATAAAATACCAAGTATTATCATTAAAACGCATGCAAGGAAAGAAAACTTAACTCTAAATGTACATCCAGTTATAAACAACCTTTCATATATCAATAGGGCAGTTTGCCATTATTAACCTTGTCAAATATATGCTGTATCTGAAGTGACCCGTTTCTTGTCTGCTGCACCCTGTCCAATAGCCTTGTGCTTTCCTTATCTAGCGATGTGAGATGCTAGATACGTATTCAAAACTGCGCCAAGTAAGAGGTTTACATCTGTACTACAGCATAATTTTATAGGGGGGTCCGTCGGGGGTTCAGTCAAGGTTTACGTTGCTGTGACCGCAAGAATAGCGATGCATACTGCGCTAATCTTGCTGTACATGGTGAAAGAAAGGGCTAAACGCAGGTGTAAACACAGCCTTAGATGAATAGTAATCAAATTAATTTGTTATCCTTAAAGAGTATCTGCACTTTCATCAAACTTTTGAGATGTCAGAGACATTTTAAAAGTTTGGATCGATGGGAGGGGAGGGTCTGGCACCTGAGCGATTTGGCTCCTTCGGCTGTGATCGGCGCTCCCTGTCAGACTGAAGAAGGCTCACATGGGACGTCTATGTGAGCCGTCTTCAGCCTGACGAGGAGCGCTGATCACAGCCGAAGGTGCTATGCATTCAGCTGAGCACTTCCTCACCTTCGTTTCAGTAATGGTGGGGCCTCTGGACCCCCCCACCGATCCAAACTTTTGATATGTCTTTACTTATATCAAAAGTTTGATGAAAGTGCAGATACTCTTTAAAGTAGTTTTACAGTTTCAGCAAATGAAGTTTATTCTTTGTATAATAAAAAGTTATACAATTTTACGATATGCTTTCTGTATAATTTCCCTGTGGTTTTAAGGATCTCTGCTTGTTGTCATTCAAGAGATACCTTCATAGTTTACTTCCAGTGGATAAAAATGTGTCTTGTACATGTAATGGACACACAGGTTCTTGGTTTGTTACAAGACACAGCTCTGATACACACGGTCACTGTAATCAGTCCTACACCTGTTTATCCACTGGAACTAAACAATAAAGGTTCTTCCTCTGGATAGGTGGTACATTTTAATTGTGGGAAAACCCCTTTAGTGTTCAGAGATGTAAATATTATTTCGTTTTATTTGAAGTTTTTTTTACACTTTTTTTGCATGCTACTGTATATAATCAACATGGTGCCAGAAATCCATGTCTATTTGTGGAGCATTTATAGATGCATTACTGAAACAATGAGACCCCTGGCCTTAATGGGGTTTTACACTGGGCAATTATCGGGCAGACAAGAGTTCATAGAAGGCTCGATGCCGATAATCGCCCTGTGTAAACAGGGCAGCGATCAGCAGATGAACGAGCAAACGTTCGTTCATTGGCTGATCTTATCATTTTAAAAAACGAAAATATTATCGTTGTCGGCAGCACATCTCCTTGTGTAAACCGGGAGACTCGCTGCCGACCTGATGATGTATGGGGACGAGAGATCAGAATATCGACCACTCGTCCCCATCCATAGCCCCATGTGACGGGAGCAAACGAGCGCCAATCAATCTGTCTCGTTGAACGGCGCTCGCTGCATTGGCCAAAATCTAGTCTCGGGGGATGTCTGGAAGTTTGTCATGGTCACAATTGGATTATCTCCTCCTGCCGCCATCAGTGCGTGAGTGAGAACTCCTAGTAATCTCTTCCGCTGCATGTGAATAGCGATCAAGTACTAATATGTTTGAAGTCAGTGGTTTTCATTTTATTACCTGTTTATTATGTGCCAAATACTATCTAATACACACAAAAGATAGAAGAAGGAGCTTGTGGTGCACCGTTCATGATGCGAGGTGAGGACTTTGCCTGAGTTGGCTCCCGTCTCTGACAGCATTTTGGCGGATATACAGTCCATTCCCGCATTCTCCCCACTTCTGATTCAGGGTTAGAGGGCACCATTTAAATTTTCATCGCTACAAACACCACTTTGTAGGAAACAGGGTCTCCATAAGGATCATATTATGAAGCAGATTTATTAAAAAACATAATCTGACACCGGAGCAGTTGTCACCTCCCTTCACCACATAGCAGTCAGAATGAGGAATTCTACTCGAAGAGCTGCTAAATAACCAAGTCCACAAATAATATATTCAGCAACAACATATGCAATAAAACCAGTATCTGAGTTCTAAGATTTTTTTCCTGTTCTCTGAAGAAGCTTTATGGTCTGACTTTCAATCATTCTCCTTTGTTCAGTGCATTAAAAACCCGTCTGAGCAATTCGCACCGAATATCCCAAAGTTGAGATGATATTTATTAAAATTGATGAGCATGTTACCTCTGTGTTTAATTCCTTTCTGAAACAGGGAAAGAATTGTCTCTGTACTTTCTTTTGTCCTGACGGAAAAGAATAAGACCAAGCTAGAACGCCAATTAAAATGTTCTGCACATTTTAGTTTTTCTTGCCTTAGATCTAAGGCGGCTTTTTCAATTAGGCTTGAAAGCAGTCCGTTAATTTAGTATACGTCAATTAAAAAAGGTATTTATATTTTTAGTACTTTCTATTATATTTTGATTGAAAAGTGTACCCGTCATCTGCATACAGGATGTCAAAAGCACTTAGAATAAAAAGTGTGAAGATATTTTGTAAAACCAAGGTATATTCTGTACTATTGAGCCAACTAAGAAACAAAAAAAGTAATATTGAAATATACAACCTGCTTAGACCTGGGATATTACAAAGACCCCCTTCCGTCAACGTCACTCAGAAGTTTTTGCCATTGGTGCGCCCTTTAACCTTATGCTTCGTGCCTTTATTATTTCATCATCTGATGCTTCTTCCTATCTTCAGCGCTTGTCCTCCTCCCTGATATTCACAAAGCAAGCTCCATCTTGATACTTCTTTTTATCATGGAAATTCCAAAAATATACTGATGCGCAAATAACATCAATAAACAACAAAATAACAAATATAATGTAAAGGATCTGCCAGGCACAGCTTCTTTATCAACGCCCATAGGTAATCAGTCTGCACCTGCTTCTAGGTCTGTGAGACTGACTCCATCTTCCACCACTCAGGATGGCAGGCTTAGGAGTGGGAGAGCCTATCGCAGCCTGGCCAGACGGAGCTAGCTCCCGCCCTCTGTCTATTTATACCTGCCTTTCCTGTTCCTCCTTGCTTGTGAATCTTCTCTGTTGGTTTCCTGGCCCTGCTGCAGCTTCTTGTACTATTTGTCCCTGCTTCGTATTGACCCTGGCTTGCTGACTACTCTCCTGCTCTGCGTTTGGTACCTCGTGCTCTCCTGGTTTGACTCAGCTTGTTCACTACTCTCCTGCTCTGCGTTTGGTACCTCGTGCTCTCCTGGTTTGACTCAGCTTGTTCACTACTCTCCTGCTCTGCGTTTGGTACCTCGTGCTCTCCTGGTTTGACTCGGCTTGTTCACTACTCTCCTGCTCTGCGTTTGGCGCCTCGTACTCTCCTGGTTTGACTCGGCTCGTTTACTACTCTTGTTGCTCACGGTGTTGCCGTGGGCAACTGCCCCGTTTCCCTTCTGTGTTCCCTTGTCTGTCGTGCACTTATTGAGTGTAGGGACCGTCGCCCAGTTGTACCCCGTCGCCTAGGGCGGGTCGTTGCAAGTAGGCAGGGACTGAGTGGCGGGTAGATTAGGGCTCACTTGTCTGTTTCCCTACCCCCATCATTACATATAAATCTTTTTTGTCCCATAAGGGAAAAATTACCCACAAAATACATACATTTAAAACACAAATAATTAAAAACACTCCGGATTGGAATGTCCACCATATCCCATAATAATGACCATGTAATATTGCAGTAATGTAATAATATAAAGTATTGCCTGAAGATCAGGAGTCTAGAATTGATCAACTAGCTATGGCATACATTTTTCACATAACTCATATGTAGGTATGTAAGTCACATAAATATTTACATTGTTTATATATTTACCTGGGGTGGACATGATGACAACTACCCGATCCGAGGACCACCTCGACGCGCGTTTCGCTTCCTTCGTCCTTTTATCATGGGTGGTCTTCTATGTCTATTACATGTCTAGGTCACCAGTACATGAAGTAATTGAAGGTGGGCCTCAGTGCATACAGACGGGGGATTTGTGCTGAAAAAGTTAGAGGTTTTCCTTATTTATGAAGCTCCAAGTTGGTAATTTGAAAGCTTTCGATCCTTCATATAAAAGTTCCTCATTTTTTGGTGACGACCCTTTGTAGCTTCTCTATATTAGAAGCCAATGCAGTCTACCTGCTAGAAAATGAACTGTCAATATGATTTATAAAACTATTAGAAGACGTTCTGGTGTTGCCCAGGTGTACAAGTACTGAAATAGCTGTGGGCTGTATTTAAAGATCCGTGCTCAGGTAAAATGTGAGAGTTGACGGCGGATGTGCATGTCTTGGGTTTGCTTTGTCCGCGCTGCATTTGTAGAAATTGATCAGACGCGAGGCTCTGTTCTGCGCAGCTTTAGGGAATAGACTTTTTATTACAAACACTATTTCACGATTTTTTTGTGAAACAGCCAGAACTGAATATAAAGGGAAGAAATGTTGTCTTTATAGGCGCCGCAATAATCTCTTAATTTCTTTCGGTAGTTTAATATAAGATGCTCCGTAGCTGAAGGCCCCATGATCCTAGTGAATGTTATGAGCTTTGTGCATCCCCATCGCCATTCAAACATTCACAACTAATAACATCCACCAAGCATGCCATGTTTATTATAGATTTTTTTCTTGGGTTACTAAATAAAATACCACACAATGTCTGCTCCACAAATTAGAAAACTTTAAAGAGCATATCCCCTAAATTCTATACGTTTCTCACACTAATCGAATTTTTATTGTCTCAACAGCAAATGGCACAGGTGACAAATACTGGTGACAGCATTAAATTGTAGCCTTTACAGTGCCAATAGGAGGTTTTGACCCAACTTTTCAAAGACCAAGAACGGCATATAATCTGAATTGTTGTGCAGAATTGCATTGACTAAGAGATCCTACAGCTCGCTGGAAAAAAAACTCCCCTGTCTCACATTAAAATCAATGGGAGGCGATTTTGGCCGTTTTTTTGACGTGGTTTCCGGGCCGGGCCTTTGTGTTTAGACTTCATTGAAGCTGTGGCATTCTTTTCATGAACTTAGAGAATCAGGATGAACGGTCCTCGAACCCTTGTTTCATTGCAGTATGGTTCATGACATATCTGTCTACTGATCATGTGCATTTTTATGTAACTCAGACCGGTGCCAGACTTAGTCTTTGTCAGTTCTGTCACAGTCCACTTTTTATAGGATCGACCATAACCCACTTCTTTTTTTCCTTTTTTTAAATCCATTGAGGTCAATGGGTGAGAGATTGAGTAACTGATTCAATCGATTTAATGTTGACCTAAAAAATGTCTATTAGCCAAACCCAACCTAATTGAGTAAAAAAAATGCATTCACTAGCTCTTCTCTATGTAGCTGACTGTATTCAAACAGAGCTCTGCCTCTCACCGAGTCCAAAGAAGCTGCACGTGAAGGGTCTTCCACGCAGGTTGGCAATGTCTAATTAAAAGTTATTAAATTTTCCAATATACTTTCAGTATTAATTCCTCACGGTTTTCAGGATCTCTGCTTGTTCTCATTCAGTAGGAACATTCATTGTTTACTTCCAGTGGATAAAATTCTGTTTTGTCATGGTCATGTGATGGACACGCAGGTGCACGGCTCGTTACAGTTACAGTATGTGTATCAGAGCTGCGTCTTCTAACGATCCCAAGACCTGTGTGTCCATCACATGACCATGGACAGAATTTTATTCACTGGAAGTAAACCGTGAATGTTCCTAATGAATAACAACAAGCAGAGATCTTGAAAATCATGAGGAATTCATATAGAAAGTATATTGGTAAATTGTATAACTTCTAATAAGAAAAAAAATAACATTAATTATTGCTGGTTATCTTTAATAAAAGTGGGCGTGAGCGGCTCTATGTCAATCAAGCCGCTTTGCACTGTGCGCGCTCCCGACTTTGCTAGATAATGTAGTTCTAGCAGCATCGGGAGAACGATCGTCTCAACCAGGCATGGTAAGCGTGGTTGAGACGAATCCCCCCCCCCCCCCCCACCCACAATTCCCTAGATAGTTTTATACTATACCTGGAGCCGACCACTGATATATCTAGACGAGCGGTGGCCGGGCAGTCCTCTAATGCGCATGCGCTGATGTGCGCGTTCACGATTACAATGACATCCTCTCCTAAGGACGGAGAGGATATCATTGCGCATGCGCGGCCACCACTATTTGAAAGCAGCGGTGGCCGGATCGCTAGACAATGCGCAATAAACTAAGAGCACGGATAGCACGAAAATGACATCGTTTTCATAAAGAAAGGTATTTGCAAAAATTATTAACTTTAACAGGTTGAGCTTAATAGCTGCTTTTATGAAGATGGGAATAACCCTTTAAATGCTCTTTGGTTATGACTTTTAAATGAAAAGAGAAAATTGGTGTAACATACCTGTCCATGTTTAAATTCCTACTTAACCTCTTTTGCTTCCTCTCGTTATTTAGGCACAGCAATCTGAGTGTGAGACCAAAGGGGCTGTCATCATTGGTGAAGAGAGGAGGGGTTCCAGAGGCACTTAGAGCTGAGGTTTGGCAACTTCTTGCTGGCTGCCATGAGGATCAAGAAATGATGGAGAAGTACAAGAACCTTATTGTAAAAGTAAGAGAGTTTCTCGACTCATCAATTTATCTGGGTGTTTACTTGTGACAAGAATCTTCGTCAGAACCTCACGGTGTAATTGTTTCTAGATAAAAATAATATAGTCGTCTTGTTGATGGGATTGGATGTAGCCATGACGGTGGCAGATGAACCTCTTGTATCTGGTGATCAACACTTGGATATTACAATAAGGGTATGTTCACACACTTAACCAAAAACGTCTGAAAATACGGAGCTGTTTTTTTTTAGCAACTTGCGTTTTTCGCTGACACGCTGACTTGCGTTTTTCTATAGAGTCTGAAAAACTGCTCCAAAAACGTCCCAAGAAGTGACATGCACTTGCAAATGTTTGGAGGCGTTCTGCTTCCGATTTATTGGCCGTGAACATACCCTGAGGGTGTTGCATATTTCTAATTGAGATAGATGGTGTAAAAGCTTTGACTCTTCCTGAAATGGACATAATGTGATAACACCACAACCATTTGACCTCTTTTACGTGGTCATTTTCAGTAAGATTTGCATAATGTGAAATTCAAGATAAGTAGGTTTTGTTAGAATCCGTTAAGACATCTTGTACATCTGAAATGACTACTTATTTTACAAAAACTATTTTATGACTGAGTGATCAAAATATTTAATGTTTATAACGTGTTAATTCTACCCAAAAAAAATACTTGAATAGAAGTTTTAACCAATGTGTGATTAGTGGCTGACCACTGGAAGTTTTACCAGACACGGCACATGGATGACAGCTGCACTGTGTCTGGTAATACTTAGAGGGGAGACCACTTTGTTCTCATCCCAGCAGTTGGATTCTCACTAATCACACATTAAAGGTCTTTTAAGGGCAGTGAAAACGAGCGCGGACCGGCAAGACAGCTCGTCAATTGGTGCTTGTTTGCTCCTTTCACAAGAAGTTGTGATCGGAAATATATGGGGATGAACGGTCATTAACACGATTGTTCGTCCCCATACGTTTCCATCATGTCGGCAGCACATCTCCTTATTTATACAGGGAGATTTGCTGCAAACTAATGACCATTTTATTGGCCGCGTAAAAGAGCCGATCAACAAGCCTTTGCCCAATCTTTGACCCGTGTAAAAAGGCCGTTAGTGTTTGAAAATAAAGAACCCATTGTGGACGTAGATATAGTCCTGGTCAGAAAAAATGGCTCCGGTAAAAATTAAGTAATGTCGGCAGAGATTGATTGTTTTTATCACATATCAGGTATGTATTCATTAAGTCATGACCATGCAGTACTCACCCGGCAAAAAACGATTTGGTTGTTTATGAAGATGTCACTTCTAGTCATTATTTTTCTAGAATGGAAGAAAAATTTCTTTCTTCTAAACTTCTGTGTATACCCTTTTGTGATGAAAAAGTTATCATAACTGTATGTAAGTGGCCATAATATAGCTCATTTCTGTTTTAAGGTCAAAGTACAGTAAAAACAACAAAAAAAGGCAAAAAGCCCATTTGGAGTGGCCAGGAATTTGTATTGCATGTTGTTTGGGGCAATGTATCGAGGATAGCAGAACTGAAAGCTGGGAGGTTATCATTTGGAGAGACGGAGTGTGACTTTTGACACATTAGGCCTGGCTTCAAAGGGTTAGGAGATGGACATCCGTCTATCCAAACGAAACATCCCCCACACCCTATCGTGAGTGGAATTAAGGGATGATAAAATGTAATATTCACCAACATCCCATTTGCCTAATAAGTTGCTGGGCGGCTCTAGAAATCTGAGCCCAGGACTGAGGATATAAAATATGACTTTAAATAAAAAGTTGATTCACCTAGTGGGAGTTGGATCTATGTAAGTGTGTATCCATTGTTTCCCTACCCTAAAAACCCTAAAAGAAGCAGAACAGACTACCGATTGTAAGTGTTAGGCCGTTCTGTTATTTCTCCCTTTTTTATTTTGTAACAATTTTGCATATTTTTTAATTGTCGTCTTATTTTGTCTCTCTTATGCTCTTTGTAAGCACATACCTTTTCTATCAAAGTTTAAATCTGTAATAAGTTTGATCTTTGTAGGCTCTAAAGAATGCATAGACTTTCAGAGTGTGTTAACCCTTTGACTGCTGCAGAGCAGTGTGTTGGCAATTAGCGCTGTCGTGGAAATCCATCGCTCAAAATATATTAGACTGAAATTTATACGATTCCAAACAGACTCTCAAGGCCAGACCCCATTAGTCAGTATCCTAATTAGGATATTTCACCGATTATATATCGAGAGAGGAGAAGAAAACACACAGACACGCTGATATGTTCAAAATGCTCCTCGAAGGATTTATTACCAAACTCAAACTGTTAAACTGAAATTCAGAAGGGGTGTAGGCTTGAGGTAAACCAATCAGAGACAATGTAACAATATTTGTTATTCAGTAAAAAGCATACAATAAAATACATCCCAGATACATCATTATGTTTACAGGTGTCTTATCTCTCTTGGACAGAATATTCTCGTGGAGATGGGGGAGACCTTCCCTCACGCATACTTGCCACCCTCCCATCTCCCTCCTTGTCCATTCCTTACCAACTTCACATGGGAACCAAGGTCAAAGATAAAACATACGAAATCAACATTACTTGTATTAAAGGAACAATGACTTTCATTTCACTACAATAAAACCAAGATGGGAACTCCAGACAAGATGGCTGCTGCACCAAACTAAATCATTTACACATTATCATCACTTTCATATAATACATATCTTAGTAATTCGGCATCCTGCTTGATAATTCACAATGTCATTTCATACAGAGAATATAAGCAAATAAATCATCCTTCACAAACCCCCCTTTTTCTCATATTAAATTATATATTATGGTTATGAAACTCAAACAATATATCAATAGGGCCACAACTAATATGATGCCATCACCAATGTCCGGTTAGGGTATGGGGTCCCACCAGTGTATTGAAAAGTCCTGTACATCATCGTCCTCTTCTTCTCCTGTCTTCTGATTAGAACACTTGATACTGCTGACGGATTCACTCAGGTCTTTGGTCTTTACTTTGAACTTTGCTTATGTCATCAGGACTTGGTTTGGTCCTTCTCATCTTTCAGACCCCGTCTCTTTTTGTATACGTCACCGGGCTGTATATAGCACCTCATGCTGTGAGCCTGGGGTGAGATCCCACGTAGGCTGATTAGTGGAGTGTTATTGTGACACCACAAACCCTCCGCTCATCTGTCTTCTTCCTCCGGTAAGTTACTTGTCTGGGCGGTTGCTTGGAATTGTGACACTGCCGTCAGTTCATGACAAACGCGTTGTACTGGCTCCGGCTGCGCCTGCCGCACCTCAGTAATGGAGTTCATTGTATTAAAAATCTTTTAGTTCATGTTTACTGGCACTTGCTGGGGACCCCCAACCCTTGTCAATTGTTAAAATAAATACTAATCTGGTGATAACATCTACGTACTATAAAAGTTGTTCTAAGTACATACAATAACAATGTCAGGCCCTTAAACTAAATCAAACAAACACCTTTTATAGTACGTAGATGTTATTTTAACAATTGACAAGGGTTGGAGGTCCCCAGAAAGTGCCAGTAAACATGAACTAAAAGATTTTTAATACAATGAACTCCATTACTGAGGTGCGGCAGGCGCAGCCGGAGCCAGTACAACGCGTTTGTCATGAACTGACGGCAGTGTCACCATTCCAAGCAGCCGCCCAGACAAGTAACTTACCGGAGGAAGAAGACAGATGAGCGGAGGGTTTGTGGTGTCACAATAACACTCCACTAATCCGCCTACTTGGGATCTCACCCCAGGCTCACAGCATGAGGTGCTATATACAGCCCGGTGACGTATACAAAAAGAGATGGGGTCTGAAAGATGAGAAGGACCAAACTAAGTCCTAATGACATCAGCAAAGTTCAAAGTAAAGACCAAAGACCTGAGTGAATCCGTCAGCAGTATCAAGTGTTCTAATCAGAAGACAGGAGAAGAAGAGGACGATGATGTACAGGACTTGTCAATACACTGGTGGGACCCCATACCCTAACCGGACATTGGTGATGCCATCATATTAGTTGTGGCCCTATTGATATATTGTTTGAGTTTCATAATCATAATATATAATTTCTGTAATTTAATATGAGAAAAAGGGGGGTTTGTGAAGGATGATTTATTTGCTTATATTCTCTGTATGAAATTACATTGTGAATTATCAAGCAGGATGCCGAATTACTAAGATATGTATTATGTGAAAGTGATGATAATGTTTAAATTATTTCGTTTCGTGCAGCAGCCATCTTGTCTGGAGTTCCCATCTTGGTTTTATTGTAGTGAATAGGAAAGTCATTGTTCCTTTAATTATATCCGATAAGTGGTAAAAGCGAGTTGTGTATCTGAGGGGGGCATGGTTGATGCTCAAGCTGTGTACGTGACAACTTTAGAGGAAACTTCCAATGGGGGGGGGGGCGGGCCCTACCAGAACACATGTTCTCCAGCAAAATGCGGGGAAATGGAGTGTTCGTTTTTTATTAGAGTGGAGAATCAGTGGTCATCTCAGGCTCCCGGGGCTATTTCTAGGCAGCCAACCAAATGAATACTACTGCTGCCTAGCAAGTTCAGCGGTTGCTTCGATTATTCATTAGACAGTCAAGAGGAGTAATTGTTTTTCAGTAAAGCTTTTCTTGATCAATTGAGAATCTTTTCAAATAACCAAGTGTCCTACTCCAGCAAGGTAACCAACACATTACACTAATACCAGGCTTCTGGCTCCATCCATTGTTAGTGCAGATTCGTATAAACAATAAAATAATGCAAAAGCGGCAACACTAAGGCCTCGTTCACATCTGCATTGAAGGCTCCATTAGGGGCCTCTGTCTAGGATCCGGCTGAAAATACCGGAAACAATAGTAAAGCATGCTGCGCTATTGTTTTCGGTAAAACCACCGACACCCCAACAGAACTCATTAAGGTCAATGGGTTCCTTTGGTCACCGGTGGTGTCTGTCGTGCTACAGAAACGGCGCTTCTGGTAATTTTGCTGGGATGGAGCAGAACAACGGAAATAACAACGCAAATGTGAACGAGGCCTAATCGGGTACAAGGGAAAGAGGTAAAGCATAATACAGAGAAAAACGTTTCTAGAATGTCGCTCAAAACGTAACCATAGGAATGATTTTCAACCTGCTTGTGTACTGAAAATCTCCGATTGCCAAATACTTGTCATAAAGTCACATAACCTAATTACAATTAACAGACACAAATGTTTTACTGAAAAACTTGCCAATGTTGTCTAAAAAAACAAATTATTTCTTCTCTCAGGCAAAACATTTCTTAGAATATGCGATCCTCTTTTCTTCATACATACTTGGACTTGAGCTGTAATTCATTCACTTTAGTGCAATTCCTTCTGTTCTACACCGAGCGGGTGACAAAGGCAGAGAAATGAGTATTGGTGCTGGGAAATAGAGTGTGACATTTATCTTTGCTGCTGCCTTTTAGCCTTGTGTTTAGATAACAAACAGGCAGTTCGGTGGCGGGCGGCAGGCACGGGGAGACGGGTTACAGTGAGGAAGAAGGCTTTATGTCAAGAGACTTAACAAGATCGTCTTTTCCACATGTGGTACTGAGGAGCCGTGACATGAACCATTATGCAATTCATATTTAACAGCACTCATTGTCTGCAAATGTCTTTTTCTGTATTCCTTTTAGTAGCCGTGAGATCAGTATTGTAATCATTGAATCGTTAGATGTAAATATCATGATGCCTTGTGAGATATATTTAGGTCAGCGCGACGGAACCTTTCTAAAGGGTAATCCAGCAATTCATGAGAAGCATTATTTGGTGCACCAAAATAGCCATTTTATTATGTTTCAAAAACAAAAGCCAACATGGTTGCAAGCTTTCGGACTATGTCTTGGCATTCTGTGCGCTTACTTGGGGAGGGTTGGACTTGGATCAATTTGACATTTGAAGCAGTTACCTGCAATACTAGATTAGACTCTGGCCCCCAAGGCAGTGGTCTCTGGCAGCCAATATACCAAAACATTTTTTCTAATATGTATGACTTGCATCTCAGGGAATTTGTAGGCACGGATTGCTTGTAGCCTTAATTCTCTTTTACATGGGCCAATTATCGGCCAAACGAACGTTCATATGAATGCTCATACCCGATCATTGCCCTGTGTATACAGGGCAGCGATCACCCGATGAACAATGCTCGTTCATCGGCTGATCATATAGTTTATGCAGCAATAAATATTATCATTGTTGGCAGCACATCTCCCTATGTAAACAGGGAGAGATGTGCTGCCGACATGATGGAAATGTATGGGGATGAGCAATCATGGTAATGAGGGCTCATCCCCATACATGACCAACCGTTGCTCCTTGTTAAAGTCGATAACGCCTGCTGATCATCGAGCTGTCTCGTTGATTGACTCTCATTTACATGGTCGATATCGGGCCATGTAATGGTGCCCTCAGTCTCCATCCATTGATTAGGTCATGTATGTCTTTGAGGCTATGTAAACATCTGCATCAGAAGCTCCATTGCAGATTCCATAATTTTTACTGGACAAAATATCGCAGCTGGCATTGCTATTTTGTCCAGTAAAATGACGGAAACCTGACGGAATCGACTAAAAACAGTGGCCACAGGTGGTTTCCGTCATGCGTCTGAGGCTGCCATTTTTCCCATTATTCTGTTCCTATAACGGAAAACCTAGCGCCAATGTTAACATAGACTAAAATGTTCCTCCCTGGGCGTCCTCTCACTTTCACAGCACTGTGAGCCTAAACAACATAGTAATATCCATAAGTTACTTCTCAAACATACTGTTTAGTGTATTCGTGTGTACATTTTCAATTCTGCATGCAGCCTTTCCCCCGTGCTGCCTCTAGGCACAGGCCTACTGCGTCTATACGTTAATGGGGCCCAGGCTATAGCTCATGAATGAGTCCTGTGTAGTACTTCCATGAACTAACTGACTAGGACCAAACATTTTACTGCTTATATATAGGAAAGGGATGTAACCAGCATTTTATACCCATGTATATTAGAAAATGATACACCCCTGCAATAGCATGTAATAAAATCCTATAGCCTCCTTCCCATTGCTAATATTTCATTGTTTTAAAAATGGCTTCTCATCTCATGTGCGTTAATCCATCTAACGGCAGCGGGCACTTTTTTTTAAGGCACAGTTTTTTTTCTAAATAGCTAATTAATCTTTTTTCACGTAGTGCAACACGGCTGGTTACTCTGTTAGTGGGGCATAGAATATTTTTACTACCGAAATTGATTGCAGCATTCTCAACAGCACTTAACAGAACTGATGGGAGCTGACAGTGGTGCTGAATAATGCAGCCCAGAATAGTACAGGATTATATGACTGTGAATCCAGAGCTATGCATAGATCTGGTGTGTTCAAGCAATACTTCTGTCACCGGTCTCGTCTGAAAGATGGCTGGATAATCTAAGTGCTTCTTCTGCACCAGTCCTTTTTTAAGGGACCACTAAATCCCCAAATCACAGCAGTTAGCTATGAGCTACAGGGGTTAATCCCCTTGTTCACTAGCCATTACTCTACTGTAATTGTCTGCACTTAAATTAGAGGAAATTGCTTATATAGCAATTCCACAATAGACCTCTAGTATCAGAATTAGGGTCTGCTTACAACTGTGTCTGTGTTTCCGTTCTGCTCCGTCAGAGGAGCAGAATAACGAAAATACCAGAAGCGCTTGTTTCCGTTGAATGACGGACAATATCAACGCCCAATGGAACCCATTGACTTTAATGGGTTCTGTCTGGTTTCTGTCATGGTGTCTGTGGTTTTACCTGAAATAATAGCGCAGCATGCTGCGTTATTGTTCCCGGTATTATCGGCCGGATCTCTGACGTAGATGTGAACAGGCCCTTAGGGCCTGTTCACATCACCGTTCGCTTTCCGTTCCGGGGTTCAATGATGAAGGAAACATCGCTAATGGTTGCCGTTCGTCACCATTCCGGCAGGTTTCCGGTTTTTCGACGGAATCAATAGCACATTCGACTCCGCTATTGATTCAGTCATTAAAACGGAAACCTGCCGGAATGGTGACGAACGGAAACCACTAGCGATGTTTCTGTCACCATTGATATCAATGGTGACTGAAACGGAAGCTGTGGTTTCACTTTCACTTTCCGTTGCGGGGTTCACCCGACAGAAACCTCAGACGGAAGCCCGGAACGGAAAGCGAACAGTGATGTGAACAGTCCCTAAATCCCATAATAGCACATCCATGTTTCAAAGCAGTCTAGCAGCAAACAGGCAATATTATGACAGCTTGTGTCTTCTTCAACCCAGGGAGAATAAAGTCTGCTTTAAATGGTGGTATTTATTGTGGTGTCGATCTTACAACAGGGATAAGTCACTGAGCTGCTAGATATTTATAAAGTTTTAGGTGCAACATCAATGAAAGTTTCTTAAAGGATCACACCAGGCAGAACTGATGCAGTGTGTTATGTCTAGTGCAGGGGCTGAGGGGGCAACACACAGAATAAAAAAAAATCTAAAAGAGAAACTGTCATATGCACAAACCCCAGGGCCTAAACTAAACAAAACACTGGGTCTCATTTGACAGAACTGTATAACCGAAAAGCGGACCTTGGTGCTCATAGTAACCAATCAGTGCAGCTTTTAATTTTTTTCATAGCAGGGTAAGAAATATAAGCTGAGTTCTGATTGGTTGCTACGGCAACCAGACCAATTTTAGTGTTACAACGTTTTGATAAATGAGGCCTGTTGCATCAGTCTTGGCAGGAATGTCACATTAACATTTTGACGCTGATCTCTCACCGCTCTATCGACATAACATACACTTTCTGTAGATGTGAGCATGTGTGTTAGTGGGGTAGCCGAAGCTGATAACCTTTATACTATGTCTTTAGCCAGCTAGACAGAGCACATTTTTCTACAGTTATTAAAGGGGTTATCCGGAGAGATAAAATTGATGGCCTGTCCTCCGGACTAGCCATCAATATCGGTTTGGTGTGGCCCAGCATTCGTGTTAGCGATGCGTACCCTTTATTTCTGCTCCATACTGTTAAACGCTGACGCACTTGTAATGGTGGTTCACCGTATTACATCCTTCTCCCATTCACTTAAATGCGAAATGGCTGTAATACTGTGAACCGCCACTACGAGTGTGTTGGCGTCCGGCAGTATGGAGCAGCGTGAGCGATGAAGGGGAAGCAGCAGCCCCTTCGAAACAGCTGATTGTCGAGAGTACAACCCCCCCCCCCCCCCCCCCACTGATCAGATATTGATATAGGATTCTAAGGATAGACAATTAATTTGATCTCTCCGGATAACCCCTTTAAACCATTTGTTGATTTATGTAGATATTTTAATCTTATGTATCCTGTGTGTGTATATATCTCTGTCTATTGATTATTTTTTCAATAAAATATATTAGTAATATTTATCTAATCTTGGTTTTTTCTCTCTTCGTTCTTTTCTTTCACTCATTTCGCCCTCCTTTTCCTTTCTGGTGTTATTTTCTAATAATTGAATCTGTCCATGAAGATGCATGTGAGAGACTGACAGGGAAGGTCATCGGGTTTCCCGAGAAGCCAGACCCTGATTAATTACTGCTCTCCTTCATTCTGCAGCAGCACCTTGTCTAGATGCTGGAAATGAGCTCTTTGATAGAATGGGGTTATTCCAGATGGGACTAGCTGCACAAGTCACAGGTTCACTCCTAATCTGGACGCAACACACAGATTGGTCACCGTACCTTGTATCTGTGCAAACGTGAACATTGCAGGTCCGGTATATTATTCCTTGGTCATATATATGGAAGTAAATGTGATTTTAGATATATTTTTTTCATGCTGTGTTTTTAAACCAGCATCCACCATTTCCTTCCTAGTCACTTGATTGGCTCAATATTGTTGAATCCTAATATTGAGGGTGACCAGAAGTATAAAGTTCACTTCTCTAGTTCACTGTATAAATACAGTACATGCAAGGACATCCGCTAAGGAGCAATTGTGCAAATTGCAAATGCTCGTGAAAGATATCTCTCTGTGAATGTGGAGCTTTCCTAAGACGGTCCACTTGGCAACCAATTTTTTTTTTAAAAATGTGTAACTTTTTTTTTATTGCTCTCTAAAATGAAAAATAAGGCAACTTTGCAAATGGTCTCGATTAAAAATGTCCTAACATACTGTTTATACGGCTGCTATGAAAACTAATGCATCTCCATGGTAACAGACGACAAACAAACCCTAGCATCATCCTGCAGTCTTGCTTCTTTCCACATGTTCCCTACCTAACCTACCAAATGTATATTATCAAGAAATAGAAAACGAATGGAAAGGAGTAGGACTGTAGGATCAGACTACACATGGTTTGAGCCTCCTGACGAAGCCGGTCTATCGGGCGAAACGCGCGTCGAGGCGTCTGTTCACCCATCCAGGTCTTCTGATCCTTCACGCTCCCCAACATGTCTCAGGGTATGTGTACGTGCTTTTCCAGCCTGTACTAATTATTGGGCTATTTTGTCTAGCTGTGCCAGCTATACCTTTCTTGGCTATCTGAGCCATAATACCATGTATATACGTCAGTAGCTGCACCTTTTATCTGTGTTGGCTTTGTACGCATTATATATGCATATTTATCTAGCTGCACCTTCCACGTATTATTATATATTGTGTTGGCTCTGTACGTATTATCATATGTATACTGCTATATGCCTATAAGCTGCTCTTCCTACGTATTATTACATACTGTGTAGGCTCTGATATTATATAGGCTATGATTGTACTTCTGTATATTGTTATTTCCAGCTGGTAGCACTGTGCTATATGTGGGATTTATACCACACACCCCTGGGCTTGTGTATTGTTCATTATTATTAGAGCGTGTTTGAGGTCATTAGTGGACGGTTGATTCTGTCGGTCATGGTCTTGTACATCTGACCCTGTTGTATATGTCTCCGTGTATGCTGTATCATTTCTCTTTTCCTATTATTGTGTTATTTGTCATTATATTTAATAAAGATATTTTTTTGTACTTTTTACATTGAGTACAATATTTCTTCAAGGGATATGTCCCAATCGGTTCGTTTCTAGGTTTAATTGTTCTAGGGGACCCCATTACATGCCATTTTTTGGTGCGAGGTTTTTGGTTAGGTTGTCTACACATGGTTTGTTGTCTGTTACCATGGAGATGCATAGATCTGCACCCTGTCAATCTCCGGCCTAAAAAGGCAGAGGAGCACTCTTCTCATGAATAGGATGGACTCATAACTATAGGTCCGGTTTAATCTTTCTGCACTCAGATTAGCACATAAGGCACTTTTTGTTGGTGCCATTTCAGCTAGGAGTATGGACTAGTAGTTGGAATATGCTGCCCTTACACAGGTTCAGCATATTAAGCGGTCAGATCCGCTTTTATCGTGCTTTAGAAAATGTCATGACCGATTTGCAGTAAGAGGTGGAACCCTTATCTGAATGTCGACCCTTTGGAGGCAAGGCTGTTAGATAAAATTCCTAGTTTTAGCGCTTCTTTATTTATTTTACTGTAACAAATAATCAGGGAAAATTTCAGCTCTGACTTTGCAACATCCAAATGGAATAGTTTCTATGCAGAACTGAAAAAAATTATATAATTACAGTAGAATCTAACATATTAATTGCACGTTAAAAAAAAATAAACCAAAAACCTGCGCCTCATGAAATCTGTTTATTGCAGATATTTGTGTAATTGAGACAATGCAGCACCTTTCACGTCTTGCGTCTTTGGTGGAAACTTCATTTCTAGCTCTTAAATACATCCTCATATTTCTGGACCGCTTTTAATTAGCCGAATTTAATTCATATTTTGGGTGTGTATTTTTAGCTATAATGTAGACCACATGCCATCTGTACGTATATTAAAATATGTGGATCCAGGACTCTTGTTCCTTACTTCCAGGTATGTCTTTCTGAGAAACCTGTTTACCAATATAATACCTGCAGACACATTTCCAGGACCAGTTTATATCAAGAAATTAAAGCCGCGAGGAATATCCTAAGAGCATAAGAGGACACCTTTTATTAACTGTATGTTCTGGTAGTTTTCCATCCAAGCAGAAGACAGGATTTTCACCTTTTTATTGACTTTAAGTTTGTCAGCTGATTTTTATGTTTACCTGGCTAGGTACATTAGGTTTGATCCAGGCAGTTAATTAGATTAATTACAGACAGGAATGTTAATGTAAACTATGATTAGTTGTGAATTCTTTATTGCTTTTATTGTGTAAATACTTTTTATATTGAACTTCTGTAAATTAACTCAAAGAAGTTGTCCAGAATTAGAAAAACATGGCTGCTTCCTTCCAAAAACAGCACCACATCTATCTAGAGGTTGTGTGTGGAATTGCAGCTCAGCCCTATTGGCTTCATGGACAGGTGTGGCGCTGTTTTTTTTTTGGGGTGGGGGGGGGGGATACATATTTTTATTTTTTATTTTTTTACAAACCCTATAAAGAGGCTGACTCATTTCAACAACCCATTTCCTTATACCCTTTAAGGGGATATGGATGTAAAAGAGGGTCCCTTCTCTGAGCCAGAGCAGAGAGCTGCTAACACTTGAATAGCCGTATGTAATACTACATTTCCCCTGTAGTGGCTGCTGCACGGGAAATGAGCAGCCATTGGCAACTTTCCTTTGAAAAATCAGCTGTTTGCCGGGGGTCTTGGGAGCTGAACCTTCGTATTTCAGCTTATTGTGGCGTTGACTCTCATATCAGATAGGGGTGTCTATTATGAGACAACTCCTTTAAGCATGGTTGAACATCCGTGGGTAAATACAGATTTATGGGAGATTAATAAGAAAAAAGACCTTTTACCTTTAATTTATCATTATTTTCTTGATGTTTTGTTGACTACATGCTGAATCTGTTATTTTAATGTTTCCAGGCTTAAAGTAGATCTCTTAGATCCACGTCTTACTGGTACTCATCTGGCTCAGGGTGACAAGTACCTAATAATCTTATAATATAATAGTTGTTTGCAGTTTATAATCAACTAATCCTTGCTGTAATGTAAACTGACTCCCAATGCTGTGACTGGGCTTGTGGTGAGCCTCTGCTTGTACACAGCAGCCAAGCTTAACAAAAAGAGCTGCGGTGTAAAGCATGGATGAGGATATAGCAGCAGGCTGATCCTGTTAGGAGACAGGAGGTAGATTTAAGACCACCTCCGGAGCGCTCTAGTTTCTCTAAATGCCCCTACACATCATTAATGGTCAGACTTGAAAAGACAATTCTTTTTTGAAACTGTAATTTTGTTGAACATTTTGGTGATACAAGAAAGAGAAAAGGATCACGTATAAACCATTTTTCAAATAAAAAGTGTATAATGATAAGGAAATTAGAATTCACTCGATTTATGTCACTAACCGTTTTATACATAATAATCTATCAAACAGAACAGTAAAGGCCCCATTACACAGGTCAATTTTGGCCTGTGCAACGAGACAGCTCGTTGAACGGCGCTCGTTTGCTCCGGTCACAAGGAGCTATGGATGGGGACGAGCGGTCGTTACTCCGATCGCTCGTCCCCATACATTATTATCATGTCGGCAGCGCGTCTCCCACAGGGAGATGTGCTGCCGACAAGAATAATATTTCAGTTTTTTTTAAACTATATGATCAGCAGATGAACGAGCGTTTGCTCGTTCATCCTCTGATCGCTGCCCTGTTTACACAGGACCATTATCGGCAACGAGCGTACTATGAATGCTTGTCTGCCCAATAATTGGCCAGTGTAAAATGGCCTTTACTGTCCGCAAAACCGTAACTGAAGTGTAGACATGTCGGCTAGTCTGACAAAATGAGATTAGCTAGGAAATAGAGCATTATTCAACTAGTGACAGATCCCCTTCAATGATTATCATACATCTTCTCATTTAAACTTTTACTTACGTTAAAGTTTTCCCTCAATCATTAATGGTAAAGCCAGCTTAGTAGTTTTCATCTCATGCAGGATACGATATTTTTTAGGGATTTTTCAGAGATCTAGAAAACCCTACAATGTTAACTTCCTGGGTTGTTTTTAAGTGCGAATCGAAGGGCCGGTAGTAGGTAAGGGTTACGCAGTTACCTAAAATTGTGTAATGAATTTCTAAAGCAGAGGTACTATATTATTCCGCACAATCGACATAGATAAAGTTCCATTACACGCTCAGTAGCGATTGCTTTTGCAGTCTGTCTTTGAAATATGAGAATATGTTGCATATCAGTTATTTGGAGGACATTATTGATGTGCTCCAGATTATGATCTGTCTCCTGTACTGCACAGTCAGCATCATTTTGTGTATTTTTACCTGCTTGTATAGGATTCTGTCAGCCTTGTTACGTTTTTTTTTGTTCAGTTGCCAGAATGTCGGGGGGGGGGGGGGCTTGGGATCGTCAATGAGCCAAATAATAGAAAACAACAACAACAAACATTTTCCAAACTTGGTGCAACAAGTCCATCAATGTTTGTGCTCATTATTAGGCGATGGCGGCCATTGTTTAGCGTCACTATAATGTAGGGAATTGGTCCTAGTTGATTTAATATGTATGATTATGCCTCTTAAAGGGGTATTCCAGCCTAAAGCATTTTTCACCTATCCACTAGATAAATGATAAATGATAGATTGGTGGAGGTAAGTCTGCTGGGACCCCACCAAACCAATCGCAAGACAGCAGCTAGGAGGAGTTGGAATGGAGTGGTGGACTGGGCAAGTTCATTGCCGCTTCTTTCAAAGTCTATGGGGCTAATGGAAACAGCCGAGTTCCTGCCGCTGGGAGGAACCGGGACCCCCTTTTCTGGCAATTGACAGGATCCCAGCAGGCGGACCCTCTCCGATCTAGCATTTATCACCATCCATTGGATAGGTAAAAAAAATGCTTTAGGCTGGAATACCCCTTTAAATGGGGCCTGCAGCTCTCCTGATGTGTGTTCTAGTAAAAACGTGTATTCCCCCATAAAACAACAATTCTGGAGTATAGTGTCTTAGAACTCTGCACTGTGCCATTCCTCTGTTATTTCTCCTGGAAATGTATGAATGAAGATTGACCACTGACTATTACCAATCCCCTTAAAGGGGCGTGTCCCTCCAGAGCCTGACACTCCCTATTGTTAAGCGGAACGGTATAGCCTAGTTGTCAATTTAGTCATACATTTCCAGGAGGAATATTTGAGAAACTGTACAATACAGAATACTAAGGCTTTATTCAGACGAACGGGAATTACGTCCGTGCAACGCGCGTGTTTTTCACGCGCGTTGCACGGACCTATATTAGTCTATGGGGCCGTGCAGACATGTGCGTGATTTTTACTCAGCGTGAGTCCGCTGAAAAAATGTCACGACACGTCCGTTCTTTGGGCGTTTTGCGCGAATCACGCACCCATTGAAGCCAATGGGTGTGTGAAAACCACGCATGCCGCACGGAAGCACTTCCGTGCGAACTGCGTGATTCGCTCAACAGCAGTGAAAAGGATGAATGAAAACAGAAAAGCACCACGTGCTTTTCTGTTTACAAACATCCAACTGGCGAAAATCACGCCGCCGCGCATCATATGCTGCTGCCACACGGAGCTGTTAAGTGACTTTTGCGCTCATGTGAATCCAGCCTAAGAGTAGATCCTTTGGCATTTTTATTTTATGGGGAATAGAAGCATTTACTAAAATATATATTTTAGGAGAACTGGCAGGTCCTCTATAAAGGACAATGGTTTCTCAAACCTGGTATTTATACTTAGAATTCTGGGTAATTTTCTATTGATTGTTCATTTGAGGTCTTCATCTGCTCCTAGATTTGATTTCCACATTGTTAAGATATTAAGGGGAGAGTGTTTGTAAAAAATAGAATAACTAAAATCCCTGGTGGTCAATGGTCTGTGGCATCCAATCAGCATTTTCTATTACTTTTCTTAGATGGTGCTGAAAATGTATAGCAGCAGCCTGATATTTTTTTGTGGAATATTGTTCTCGCCGGGGGAAGTTGCAACAAGCCTTTAGTATAGAGTTACATGGCGGCCATTCAAATTAAAAGGATGTCTATGTAATATATGGATGCCCCACGTCCAGCAGAGCATAAGCTGTTGATATGGCTCTGTTTCATAAAGGTGGTCCCAAACTGAGGGACCCCTCCATGACAATCATATGCCCTAGTAGGGAATATATATAAAAAATAATATATATATATATATATATATATATATATATATATAGTTTGTCTTAATAAAACAACCCCTTTAATTAGATATTCAGGCAGGTGACTGCACTAACAAAGAACCTGTTCTCACTTATTCAGTTTTTGTGTAAGTGTCTGCCAACGTAAAAATAAATAAAAAAATTGTATGGTTTCTTCAAGAAAATAAAATAACAAGTAATCAAAACAAATGAAAAAACGATGCCAGGAATAGCTTAGTGTATGGGTGAAAACACGCCTACATGTAGTGGCAAATTGGTGCACGATTTTGCTGGTAATACCACAGTGGATGTAGTAAGAAAGGATGATTATTGTAGATCATTGAGTGAAGAGCACGAGTGGGTGGTAGACGGAGAAGAGCGTTGGAATATGTGATGTGCAGGCAGATGATAGCTCAGATTTGAAGGTCTTGGATATATTCGACTGCAATAATTAAATGATCAGGACAATTCATTAAAGCTGAGACTTTGGGCATCAACTGAACATTTTTGCCTCTTATAGGCAACAACGGGAGTGAAGGAGGAAAACGTTACTACCCAGTTATCCATACTATGTCTACAGCACATTTCACCTACCGAGCCTACAAGTGCAAACTGGTGATTCAGCAACTATATGGAGACACTTACATTATGGGTCAGTGCAAGGAGCAGTTTACTGGGACAGTTTTTAATCATTGACTAGAACGTTCTGTTTGTACTCCCCTTAATCATGTTACTCTGTTACAGAACATTTCCTGCGGAACACCAGAAATATACAGAATGTTTCTATTTATTAAGCATGAAACAAAATAATTTGGTGTGCACCGAGCGAATCATTCATGAGAACTCAATGGCACAGTAGTATGCGGATGGTATAATGAACTCTTGTACTATAGAGCTACCTGCAGTCCCTGTTGGAATTTCAAGGTTTACTGTTTCACCTCGGTGTATAATAGAATTATTTCCATGTATTGCCTCATTGCCTCATTCACAATTATGTGAAAACTCTTATTAAGATACCCTGCATGCAAAAGTGGATATAATTGATCTTCGGGAATAAGGAAAAAAAGCACTAAATATAATTTCTAAAAATGTTTTTTTTATTTAATTAAAATGTTCCTTTTAATTTCACTCACTTTGCAGGAATGTATTGTGACTTGCTTCTCAGTATTAACTTTTTCAAACATTTCGCTCTTTCTTGTAAGTGTTTTTTGTTTTTGTTTTTTTTTGACTATTTTTCTTTACAATTTTTGCCTACATTCACACGACCGTGAAAAAAAATGGCCATTAAAAACGTATCAATTGTCAGTTTTTCATGGCCGTTTTTCAGCATTGTGTAACCAAATTTTCATCCATTTCCAGTCCATATGTCCATTTTTGTCATCTGTTTCCATCCATTTTTCCGTTTAGAACTACATTGTTCTGAAAACGTCTGTTACAAAAAACTTCTGTCACATGGCCGCTTTTCCCGGCTGTGTGATTGATAAATACCACTGATAACCAAAACCACAATGTCATGGATAATCCTAAAGCTGGCATTGCGTTGATATACTATAGACTGCACTGCTGCAGGCATCTCATGACGACAATCAGAAATTGTATTTCTCTCTGCTCTTTTCTTTAATCAGCAGAAGTATGTTAGCTACTAAAAATATTAAAGCATAGAAAATAACAAAACTCCTTAATATTTTAACCAGCGTACTTTTAAATCTGGAGGTTCATGTTAAGGCCACATGCACATGATGCGTATTACGTGCGGTTTTGGTGCACAGATTTTACTGTGGAAAATCTGCAGCGTAATACAGTACTAGCAAAGTAAATAAGATTTCAAGTAATCTCATCTACACGTTACAGAATTTTTCTGCATGTAAATTGATCTGCGGTGCAGAGTTTTAAATCTGCAGCATGTTCATTTATCTTGTGTTTTCGTCTCAGAATTGTGTGTGACGAGTTTATAAAAAAAAATGCACCAAAATCCTAATCATAAAATCTGTAGATGTTTCCACTTTAAAATGTAAATTCCACTCTTTAAAACGCACAAAAACTGCAATATTAAGAGTGGATTTTACCTGTAGTTTTGATGCGCATCCGCATCGAATTCCGCATTGTGTGCATGTATCCTAAAGAGGTTCTCGTCAAAACAACTTCTTTTTAACCCCTTAATGACCGCCGATACGTCTTTTTACGGCGGTCATTAGTGGGCTTTATTCTAGAGCGCCGCCAAACTACGTCGCTGCTGTAGAATAAAGTAAACAGAGCAGGGAGCCGTGAAATCTCCCTGCTCTCAGCTGCCAGAAGCAGCTGAGGGCTGGGGGCGTCCCTGCTCTGCCGGGTGAGATCGATATTAGTATCGATCTCACCTGTTTAACCCTTCAGATGCGGTGCACAATAGCGAGCACCGCATCTGAATGGTTTTGGAGAGAGGGAGGGAGCTCCCTCTCATCCCACTGACACCCGGCGATAAAATCGCCGAGTGTCTGTGTCTTCTATGGCAGCCGGGGGTCTAATAAAGACCCCCAGGTCTGCCTGCAGCGAATGCCTGCTAGATCATGCCGCAGGCATGACCTAGCAGATGCCTGTCCGTTTTAAACGGACAGGAAGTAATACACTGCAATACAAAAGTATTGCAGTGTATTATAATAGCGATCGGAGGATAGGGAAGTCCCCTAGTGGGACTAGTAAAAAAGAAAAAAAAGTTTAATAAAGTTAATAAAAAAAAAAAAATGAAAAACCCAGCTTTTCCCCTTACAAAATGCTTTACTATTAAAAAAAACTACAATAAAGCAAAAAAGTTACACATATTTGGTATCGCTGCGTCCGTAACGACCCCGACTATAAATCTGTTACATTATTTAACCCGCACTGTGAACGCCGTAAAAAATAAAATAAAAAACAATGGAAAAATTGCTGTTTTCTGTTAATCCTGACTTAAAAAAAATTTGATAAAAAGTGATCAAAAAGTCGCATCTACTCTCAAATGGTACCAATAAAAACTGCAAGTCGTCCCGCAAAAAACAAGACCTTATACAGCTATGCCGACGCAAAAATAAAAAAGTTACAGCTCTTCGAATGTGACAATGGAAAAATCAAAAAAATGGCTTGGACATTAGGGCCCAGAATGCCAGCAGGGGGAAGGGGTTAAGATGAAAATGGCCCTGTGATCAGCCTATGGATGCTGCTCTGGATTTAGAAGCTCCCTAGAGATCAGCTCTTCTCACCATTCGAAGATGTCTGGGAAATGTAGTATTACATGCCGCCCATTCACACCATATTGACTGTCTGGGTCTGTCAGACTGAGAGTTGCTCTTTATTAGTGGCTCTGCGATCTAGCTGCTTCAATCGGGGGACGCTCTATATGATGTCCACATACCCTAACAGGCTATATGAAAAGGGGTTGTCTAAATGAGACAACACCTTTTAATAGAGCTAATGTGAGAAACATTTTTTTTAAATTTTTTTACTAAGGATATGATTGTATTCCTTATCCTTAAGCTGGCCATACACATTAGATGTATGTTGGCCGAACCTGACGATTTTAGCGGGACTGACTGACCATCCTATGCTTATGGCGGCGTCCCAACTTTCCCCAGGCGGCAGATATCGGAGAGAGAATGGTGGAGCATGTTGAATTTCCACATGCCTGATCCTTTTGTTCGTTTGGAGATAAGCCGCCACCAGAGGAATCTGACAGCGGCTTTCTCCCTGAGAACACATGCGATCTTGGCCGAGCAGAGCGTTCATGTGTATGGAGGAGTCCTTAGGAATAGCTGTCGGCCGAACGATTGTGCGGCCGTCTGCTCTCTAAAGTGTATGGCCAGTCTTAGTGCGTTTTGTTTTGAGGCCATCTGTGTCTGGTGGTTTTCCCCCATATCCTACCATCTCGTTCAGACTCCCATGTCAAATGTCTTGAAGTGATTCATTTACCCACCATGTTTCACAAATGTTGCATTTCAAACTATTAGAAGGCTCCTTCCCTTCTTATTTGATTGCTTTCAAAATTGTAGTTGCCATAACAACTTTGATATTTCTTCATTGTTATGGCAACTGATGAGCTAAAAATAATATAAAGAGACACTATCTAAAACCACCAGCGTCCCCCCCCCTCTTACCTTTCAGCTCTTCGTGTATACAATTTTTTTCTCTTGTATTGTACATTCCAGAAGACCGTGTTCAGTTTTCTGCTTCTTGAAAGAATTTTGGTTCTTTGCGTTTTTGACAATGGACATTCAGCTTTTCGTTTTATTGCCATTGCAACTTTCCAGCCACAAAATATAATAGTTATACACGTGGTCAGAATAACATGGTTACCGTATCTTGTCTAATCTAATCCAGTGGAGACGATATCTCAAACACAAATCTGATTCAGACAACTCTTATGTAACGGACTCTGTTGGGGCAAGTTGAAGTAGTAAATGTAGGGTCCAGCACTGGTCCCATGATTGGACTTTAGGTGTAAGGGACTCCTTCAACAATACAGTTCCCAAAGCCGGTGCCACCGGACAGATGGATCATTACCACAAACATGCAGACTGCAGCTTTGACCAATACATTGTAGTGAAACAAATTGTAGAAAATGGGATCAAAATGACTTCATAGCAAAAGACTTACTGATATTAGGGAAGGTTATGACAGATCTGTCTTAAAGAGTAGCATATTATGGGGACATGTCAAGTGTACTTGTAGCACAAACGGCGCAAAAAATATTGTGCATTTTGGCTAATAGCACCTACCAAAGTATACACTGGACTCAATAGTAAAATAAATCACAGTAAAGCATAATATCATATTGTTAAAAAAAAAAATTATGAACTGTAATTTTTATAGCCATCATTCTTAATTATTACGTGACATCTGTGGTGTCACATTGGACAACCTATTATTTTTCTGAGGTCACGCTTGATGGCTCATTGTCATTATATGAGGTCACAATTGAGGGCTCATGCTCTCAATGAAAACTGTCATTATTTTGCCCTTTTTATTATGTAGACATTCGCAGAGAACGGTCACCGTTTGTTCTTCTAGTTTACACAGCAAAAAAAACATTTTGGGAGGAATTTATTAACACTGGAGTCTTACTATTAAGTACGCTGTAGTACAATGCGCCTAATTTTTTTTTAACAATTGCACGCCACTTAATAATTTCAGCTTACCTCTGGCTGTCTATGCTGTAGAAAGAGAATCTACAGCATTTTAGAGCGTTTTTGTGCAAATTGCAACCTTTCTACCCTAGAAAATTGTCAGAGTTTTTAATAAATTGCCCCATTGTGTATACAATACTTATGTGACCTAATAGTTGTATCTGGATTGTCATATAATTTCTGAATTTCCAGCTCTTCTCTGGGGCTTCTCAGCAAGGGTTAATTGTGCATTCCTTAGAGAAGATTCATTTGCATAATATCTCTTTAGCAGACACAGATTTGACGACGACGGGTGGATGGTTGGAAAATGTCCATTGGCTGGCATCCATTTTTTGAGTGGCTGCTATCCGCTGGAGATTATGGGTTTCCTTTTTCTGCAGTCAGTCAGGCTCTGCGCACATTACGTTTTTGGCTTACGTTTAAAGTATACGTTGGAAAAAGCTCCCAACGTATACATTAAAGACTGTAACGGTTGCTTTAAAGGGTTATTCCCAAGTTAAGTCATTTATTTTTTTATTTTTTTATAATTCATCCTAATCAGAAATGTAATTCTAAATCTATTCTAGTTAAAATTTTTACAAAATTTCCTCCCTAACTACCTTTTTTTTTTTCTAACTTGATATCTCAGCTAGTGCTGGTTATCTTTTATAAAAGTGGGCGTGAGAGGCTCGATGTCAATCAAGCCGCTCTACAGTGTGCGCGCTCCCGACGTTGCTAGATAATGCAGTTCTAGCAGCATCCGGAGAACGTTCATCTCAACCAGGCATGGTAGGCGTAGTTGAGACAAACCCCCCCCCCACCCCCCCCCCAATTCCCTAGATAGTTTTATACTATACATGGAGCCGACCGCCAATATATCCAGACGAGCGGTGGCCGGGCAGGCATCTAATGCGCATGCGCAGATGTGCGCGTTCACAATTACAATGACATCCTCTCCTAAGGACGGAGAGGATATCATTGCGCATGCGCGGCCACCACTATCTGAAAACAGCGGTGGCCGGATCAATAGACAACGAGCAATAAACAAAGAGGGACTGACAGCGACATGGAGCACGGATAACACGAAAAGAAAGGTATTTGCAAAAATTATTAACTTTAACAGGTTGAGCTTAATAGCTGCATTTATGAAGATGGGAATAACCCTCTAACAATTGCATCTTCCACATAAAGTTACATGGTATAAGTTAAATGTATACGTCATGAACTCCCATGACTCTGTTCATGACGTATATGTTAGATGGATACCATTATAGTCTGTGTGCGACGGATGCCATTGTTGGGCATACATCGCCCATAGACTATAATAGTATTAGTTTAACGTATAGGTCATAAAAGTCTATTGAAAACCCATGATGTATACATTAAATTTATATTTGTGACCTTCCATTCAGTGACCTACATCACCTATAGACTTTCATGTTAAAAAAAAAAAATGTATTGCACATGGTTTACTGGTTTTTTTTTTTGGTTTTTTTTGCGGGATCCCTCAGGATGTAAAATCTTAGTCTTCTATGCTATCCATGCTCCAAAAAGGTATGCCAGCCCAACGGAGGCAAAAAGGACACTCTTTTGTCTCCATTCGGGGTAATGGAGCCCTATGCACACATTAAGCGTGTACGTTAGGACCTTTCGTTAAACGTAGGGCCAAAACAACATTTGTTAATACCCCGTTTACCCGATTCTACATTGTACTATACTGCATTGCAAAATATTGGTGCTGATTACGCTACCAAAATTCTGCAATAAATCCGCGATGTGTAAACATAGCCAAATAGAGGAGTTGAAGCCTAGCCACCCTTTTTTTTTCCTTCTCCGCCTTTTTACCTTAATGCCCATGCAGAAGTGAACAGGACTTAGAGAGTTGGTTGCCATGCTTTGATACCATAGGGGAATCGAATGAGACATGATGGAGTTGCTTGGCAACTAGGAATGGTGGGTGGTACAGATTTCATGCAGAAAAGTAACCCTCTTCATGCCAGCGTGCACCAAGTCAAGAATTCCAACGCTAATTATTTTTACGCAGTGACAAAGCTGACAACATGCTATACTTTTATATTTATAATGATTAAATGCTTTAAAAAATGGCAAGTATTCGATCTACAAGTCCATTAAAAGCGAGTCCTTGGCAGCGGGTATATATTTAATCATGAATGAGTGCAGTGTGTCATGGAAATTTTCTTTTTTTAATTGTATGGGATTGGTTTAGCGGCACAGAGCTATAAATGTATCTTTCAGTTGCCTTCTATTCGTGCCATTTCACCACTAAACGGTAGAAACTGGAGACTTCTATTGTTTAGCTGCATTTATTTTTTCTGATTAAAATGTCAAGGTAAAAAAAAAAAAATTCCCTACCGTATCATCGAAGAATATCTGTCAAAGCAAAACCTGCTTTGCGTGCCTATAAACAAGCCTCGGCGTTTAAAATAATGGCCCATTCAATTAAAATATTTCCTTTCGAGATTTTTCTCTTGATCTATACCAACTCGGGTAATTCAGCATTGCCATAGAATAGTTTTCTTGTTTTTATTATAATCCAATCAGGGCTATTTATAATGATTAGAATATATTTTGCCGTTCTGTAAGACGTGAAGGCAAAATAGAATTATTCCTCGGTGACTAAGACAAACAAGTCTTATTAACACAGGCTGAGTAATGGCGTTCTCGTCTGTATCTTATATTTATGTATCGCTCCTCTTGTTCTTTGTCAGATGATTGCCGTGTAACTGATTAATCATTCGCCTGAATATTTTTGCATATGAAAGGGCAGGTTTTAAACCGCTTTTGATATTCTGAAGCAAAAGGGAACAAAAATGGGAACTCTGGGTCAATGTAATGTTTTAAGTGTGACACGTCTGCCATTGATTAGAGGTTTCCTGTATATCTAATTGCAAATTTGTTTATAAAATCGAATGTGAACACTTCCATTTAGTGACACTCGAAACCTGAAAATTCAGATGTGACTGCAGTGAACCCCATTGGCACAGGACTATAGAATACGGGGAGCTGTTTGCCAGGGTCCTTACCCATGTGAGTTACGATTTTTTGCTAGCCACAGGATAGATTTGCCCCAAATTGACCAGTGTTGACACATTTTTATTTTGTTAAAGGCGAATGCACTGAAAAATCTTTTCAATTATAAGAATTATTTTCCATGGCAGATCCATTAGTTGGTTAAACTCTCTGCTATAGCTGCACCATTGACAATATGGCTATGCACGCATGTTTGATGATTAACAACGGTGAAAAGCATTGAGAGAGAGGTTATTATGAGGTCAGAAGGCCGAGCCAGGTAACTATTTTCAGCAACTACCTGACATACCTATGAGGGTAAAGAATAGCTCAGCACGGAGATACTACAGGAAACTCATTGACTGTAAAGTTTAAATTAATGAGTGGTTGGCTCTTACAGTGATTAGCGTATGTATGTATAGGTCATGCAACTTACATGCTCGTCCGACACGATGCAGGACCTGGGGCAGGAAGTGACGTCACAGCGTGATCTCTCGAGAACACGGCTGTGTGTCTGCACTGCCAGAAGCTGGGTGTTAACGAAGAGAAGTGGATGATGCTGATTTGTCAGCATCATACACTTCTATTCACAACTCCCAGCCAGTAAAAGAAGTAAACACGCCCAGATGTACATACACAATACACGCCCAGTTGTACTTTAACTTTAAACACGCCCAGTTGTACATAAGAAAGGCTCATTTACATAAATATAAAAATGGTCATAAATGCTCGTTTTAAAAAAAAAAAAAAAAACGTTACTGTAATCTACATTGCAGCGCCGATCTGCTGCAATAGCAGATAGGGGTTGCAAAATCTGGTGACAGAGCCTCTTTAAGGCCTGTAAACATCAGCGTCAGGCTTCCGTTTGACTTTCCGTTCATCTGTTCCATCAGAGGAAGCGATGAACGGAAAAAGGCAGAAAGTATCGTTTCCGTTTGCATTATCATTGATTTTTCAATGGTATTTTTTTGCTTCAGTTTGTTTGTTTGCCTCTGTTCCACTAGATTTCCGTTTTTTTTTGTTTTTTACAGAAACAATAGCGCATCACACTACGCTTTTTTTTTTTGGTGAAAAAAACGGAAACCTAGCTGAACAGAGGCAAACTGAAACAAAAATATACCTTTGAAATCAATGGTAATGCAAGCGGAAACAATACTTTCCATTGGTTTGTTCCTTTGACAGAACAAATGGATGGAAAGCCAAACGGAAGCCCAATACTGATGTGAATAGGCCCTTACTTGCCAATTTGTAAGCGAGTCCCTAAGATGATAATGTGACACCATTATAGGGGATCTCTCACTAGGAGAGACCTCCCTGTCATGATGTGACATAAATACTATGACCTCTGCAGCAGTTCTTCTGCTTACTTTTCCATTTTTTTGTCCTATTTAAAAAAATACAAATATTTTCCCATCCCTTGGTTGAACTTGATGGTCATGTGACTTTTTTCAACCGTACAAACTATGTAATATATATATATATATGTGTGTGTGTGTGTGTGTGTGTGTGTGTACTATATATATATAAATCCAAAAACAGGCAGCACACCGTAGTATAAGTGAAAAATAGGGTACTTTATTGCCCCATGTGCGACGTTTCAGCTCCAAACACTAGAGCCCTTCTCCTGTTTTTGGATTTCTGCATTACTGGGATCTTGGTCTGCTCCCATGGGCTTGCACCCACATCTCTAAACCGGTGCTGCTGGATCTTCCGTTTTTATTTTTATATATATATATATATATATATATATATATATATATATATATATATATATATATATATATATATATATATATAATACACATACATACATTTTATTTTCACTAGATTAGGACCTACAGATTCTATTTTCTGCCGTGACAGACTGATAAAGGAGCTGCCATCTGTATGATCTGACCAAAAATAGTTTTGTTAGACTAGGATCACACACACCCAGATTTGATGCAGCTTTTGGCTCAGTTTTTTTTAATCCAAAGCCCGAACTGGATTCAAAAGGAAGGGAAGGTATAATGAAAAGACTGATGTAACTCCTTTCTCTTGTATCCATAGTTCAAAAAAACTGAGCCAAAAATTGCATTATAACTTTGTATGTGATCCTATAGTTATGGAAAGTGATTTACTGCCACATTGTAAATTAAGCAGCTTCTAAAAACATTGAGATAATTAAATAAACATGTCACTCCCCCCCCCCCCCTCGTGATCTTTCTGGTAACAAGGCACACAAGGTTTTCCTTTTACTACTGTTTTTTCACTATGGCTTTGTTGCTCCTTCAGACATGGAGACATTTCCATATAGATGTGACAGTGTTAAAATGTGCTGTCATTTTCTGTGGCTTTTACAGCTGCGTTGTATTTATACAAGTCTTAACAATGGCATTCCTGCTGGATGTGTTAATAGTTCTTGTTTGTGTAGGACTGTCTTTTTACTCAGCACTTCTTATTGTGTGCACTAGATATAGCTATTACAGCCATCTTCTTGGGAACGAACGGATGCAAACTAGCAAAACAATCAACGTGGTTACTGCTTTACTTCATGTCATACTGGCTGTATTCTTACAGATGTCTGGTGGTTCTAATATAAAGCTTTAGGACAAGACTCTTATATAGTGGCCAAATGATGCTGTCCTGGGGAAGTAACGATCTAATTCACCTATCATAGGCACAGGGATGCTAGGAACAATTTTATTATGACTTCTGTCCAAGCATGTTGCCTTGGTCAAAGTTACTCTTTAAGGGGTTCTCCGGGTCTTTACCTTTGATGACTCATCTTAAAAGGGTTTTCCCATAAACATTAGTTATCAGTTGATAAATATCGAATCCGTGGGGGCCCAACCGCTGCTACCCCCACCGATCACGAGATTAGGCTTACTTTGCCATTCCTGAGTGTCTTATAAGAATGGAGTCATAGTGCGCGTGCTCGACCACCACTCCATTCATTTCAAGCGCTAACCCCTGCAGCCACGTAGAAATGAATGGAGCTTTCTTCGGACCCTTTCCCTATACAAAATGGTACACGCCATGGATGTCCCCTCCTCTTTGACCTTTCCCTGGAACCTTTCCTTTGCATGGTACGTAACGACTGATATTTATAGACCATCCATCGGCCCACATCAACACAAGGCAGCAGCCTACGCGGACTACCTCTTTTTCTTCACCATATTTCCCACCCTAACCTCATGAAAAAACATATACGATTATTTATCTAACTTTAAAATACATTTTCAGAAATCTGAGGCTCTCTCCGTGGCTCTTTCTCCATCCACTCTCTCCAGACTCCATACTAATTTGCCCTTCAAATGGGCTCCTAATACGATTAAATATCTCGGCATCTGGCTCCCTTCAGATCTTTTGTGTGTTTTTGCATTAAACTATCCGCTTTTATTGGCCACTATTAAAACGGCTATTTCTCCTGGTTCGGTAGGTGCAGTATCATTAAATGAATATTCTGCCTCGTCTTTTGTGCCTATTTCACGCACTCCCTATCCACATCCCACTTGCCTTCTTTTAATCCCTGCGACGAGTTTGGTCTAAATTTTTTTGACATCCTGGTTCAGCACGCTTCGCTAGGTCCATCCTCTCACTCGGGAAGTAATCAGGGGCAGTGGCATTTCAGGACCCTTATAAATACTATACAGCAGCACATCTAACGATAATAATTGACTGGTGCCGTCATTCTTAACAAAAATGCTGGATAACCATAGAACATGCATCCACATCCACGCCTTTCTTTAACCTTCCTTGGCTCACGTCCCCAATTGATGTTGCTATTCGCTTGCATGTGACAATTGGACCAACGTTGCGTCTAGCTTCCTGCTTCTTTAAATTGGAACTCTTTCCCCCTCTCCTTCACTGTTCTCCCCTATTCTGGGTAACCCTGCTTTTCCACCGAGGTTAGCGGGTGGATGTTTTAGTGATTGGATTAGAGATGGGAGATTTCATGTCAGACACTTTCTGAAAGATTCTCAATGGGTGTCGGGACCCTTGCTTACTAACCCACCGGACCTACCCCCCTTAGATTCTTGGCACCTATCTCAACTTACACATTTTCTCTCTTCACTACCTCCCTAGAGATGCACGGATCGTACTCTCACTTAATTTGAAACACTGTGGTCAGCTCAGGGTCCGGTACGACGTTAACTCTCCATGATATATAGGTGGCTCTCATCTGCCCCCGGTGGACTGACATCCCCCGTTTATCTCAAAATGGGAAAGAGACCTTCAGACACCTTGGACTACAGAGGACAAATCGAAGATTTTAACCTTGCCACACAAATCTTCCATTTCCTCTAGCTGTCCGGAAACTAATTACAAAATACTTTCTTGTTGGTATAGAGCGCCAACAGTATCACATAACATATTTCCTGCAACCTTCCCCATTTGCTAGAGGTGTCCAGTGGATGATGGCACTCTTCTTCGTGTATTCTGGTCTTGTAGTCTTCTCTCCTCGTTCTGGAAAGAGGTTCACTCCATTACATCAAAAGTGACTGGATATACCTTGCCTTATAACCCGGGACTCTTCCTCCTTCAACACAGCAACATCCCCTTGCACAAATACAAACGCTCGCTTTTGAGACATTTCTTGAATGCAGCGAGGGCATGTATCCCTGCTCTTTGGAAATCTACTACTCCACCGATCATTCCTCAATGGTTCAATGTGTATTGAACTCCTGACCACTTTCGAAGGAGACAAACAGAAGCGGTTCCTAAAACGTGGTCCCACTGGCTCCACTTCATCTACTGAATATATATACCTTTTAATATAAATACCTTCCCCCTACCCTTTTCCTTTTATATCTGTTTGTTTATTTTAGCTCTATCATTACGATTTAACGTCTATTCAGATAGCATTAGCTAAATGGACCGTAATCGAAGTCGTATAAATTTGTTATTTATCATATGCATCTCATATCTTCTGATAGTTTTTCCTAACTTTTAACATGCTGTTGCTGTTGTGATGCTTATGGTGATGCTTATGGTGTGATAACCACGGGTCATATTGACCTTCTTTCTTTTTTATTTGTTTTTCTGATACGTTTAATGGCAAAATGTAAACCCAATAAAACACTTTATTGAAAATAAAAAATTAATGGGGCAGTGGCTGAGTATACTCATTACCGCTCCATTCCTTTGGGGCTCCCGGGAACGGCAAGGTAAGCCTATTCTCGTGATCGGTGGACGTCCCAGCGGTCGGACCCCCCACCAATCAGATGTTTATCACCTATCCTGTGGATAGGTGGTAAATAAGGATTATGGGAAAACGCCTTTAGTATAGGCCATCAATGTTTTAAACGGTGGGCGCCAATCAGCGCAATGAAGAAGCCACGGAACTCCTGCGAGTGCCGCGTCTCGTTCATTGTTTACCCAGGCATAAATTCTCGTTCTATTCATGAAGCTTTGCGCATTATGATAATTTTCATAATTTGTAAAAAATTTTATGGGGGTCTAATATTTTACTACCTTTTAGCATTACAATGTATTTGACCACTATGTTAGCATCTGCCCCCTATTCCCAGAATTAGTTTTTTCTATTGTGTTTATTAGGAAGATGGACAGTCATCTTTTTTTTTTTTTGTCTTATGTTGTATTAGACTCTGGTCACATCTGCGTTGTAGACTCTGTTAGGAGATTCAGTCGCAGATTCGGCAGAGATTACTGAAAAGAAATAGCACGGCATGCTGCACATTTGTTTCCAGGAAAAACATGGACACCCCAATGGAAGGCCGACGAAACCCATTAAAGTCATTGAGTTCCGTCAGTCGCCGGTGGTGTATGTGGTACAACGGAATAGTTTCTTCCGCTTTTGCCTTGTTCTGCTCCTCTGATGGAGCAGAACAACGGAAAGCCCTGACGCAGATATGAACACAGCCATAATCCGGTCGTATCACCACCTGGGTAAAGTTTGTTTACATTTTTTTTTTCATCTTAAGGGTTAAGCACTCTGAGCTGAGGCAGTGGAAATACACAGAATATATCCATGCAACACGCTAATTAGTTTTCAGAGCTGCCAAATAGATGCTGGAGCTGCTAAACACATTCTATTAACAGCCAAATGGCCAGGCAATTAGAAGCATTTCCTATAAATGCTGAGTTTCTACAAATGGTAATTTTCAACTTGGCAGAGACCAAAAAGTTAAACTTCTTCCTAACTCTTGGCTTGTTTTTAACTGTGACCTTTAGTTTGTTATGTTTCAATGCCATTATCTGACCCAAACATAGACATAAATAGTAGAGCAGGACACATCTCTCAGCCAGGAGCTGGAGAAGCTTTTTATGGGAAGAATAGATAATGAGACTTGTGGACTTTAAGGCCAGGGCTACACCTAGACTTTTTGTAGCTCTACTGATTGATTTTAACTAGATTGCATGCAACTCAATGTATTCATTTGGACTGCAGCTGTAGCTTAATACTTGAAGAGACTCTGTCTCCAGATTATAAGTGCCCTATCTGCTACATAATCTGATTGGCGCTGTAATGTAGATAACGGCAGTGGTTTTTATTGTGAAAAACGATCATTTTTGAGCAAGTTATGAGCTAGTTTAGATTTATGCGAATTCGTTTCTTAATAGACAACTGGGCGTGTTTTTACTTTTTACCAACTGGGGGTTGTAAGGAGGAGTGTATGACTCTGACCAATCAGTGACCAATCAGCGTCATACACTTCTCATTGTCCCATTGAATGTGTGGGAGGACAAGCATGTTCAGTGCCTCTCCAATCAAAGTTTAACAATAGACTTTGAATGGAGTTGCAGGGTGCATGCTCGTATGACACTTAATTTGAGCTCCTCCTCACTGCAGCACGTTCAGAGAGGGGTAATGGAGAGCCCCCGTTCCAGTGATCTGTGGGGGTCCCAGTGATGGGCCCCCCAGCAATCAGTCATGGGATAGGCTAACAGGATAGGCAAGGAAATGTTGATCTTGGCCAAACCCCTTTAAGTTAAATCCCTGCTCCCCCTTGGCTTATCAGTCCGCGGAGAGGTCTCACTCAATGATTGAACATTATCTCAGCATAGGTGCTAACACAGGGTAAGCTGTCAATCATTGAGTGAAACCTTCCCTTAAGTTATATTGAATTTTCCTGCTGCAAAAACTATATATCAATATGTTCAGCTCCTCCTGCTCATCAACCTGCAGATCGGATGCCATGTTTAGCGTGACAGGTTCCCTTTAAGTTAGTGATTAATGAGATTTCCCACTACAAAGCCCCTACTTACTAGCTGCATTGGACATTTGAGCTTCCAACCAATCTGAGAGCCCTTTTGTAAGTTTATGGTGTGTAATATATAGTCTATATTGTAGTGTAATGTTGTAGTATAGCGTTTTGAGGACATGTTGTTGAGTGGATTTGAAGTTCAGATAAAAAAACTATTTATAAAAAAAAAACTAAAACCTTTGCCGCCAATTGCTCTCCTGTCTATAAACCTAAATCTTTAGAACTTTCTGAACTGACAAATTTTTAGACGAAGTTGTGATTTTGGAAGGTGATATTTTTCTGCAGACAACAGGTTTCTTATCTATGAATCCCTCTAAAGGACACTGCAGTCAGGTTGATCCCAGCCTCATACTGTAGATCAATAGATTGTACTTAGCTTTGCAGCAAGTGTGTATATAGACATCATATTATGTATGCTCTTTTTATAAAAAACCATGTATTTGTGTTAATGGCCCTTTAAGGAAGAACCGGTTGCAACTATTAAATTGGCAGACATAAATGTCAATTATTGATTGGGGACTGCCCGGCTGCATTTCAACATGGCTAATCCTTTGTTTCCCTGGGAGATGCGCTTATCCTCTTTGAGCTATTGCAGTAAAACCTACAAGTTTGGTTGATGCGTGTTCATGGGAGAGTCCGGAGATAATCATCAGATCTTATGTGTATGGACAACTTTAGATCTGTTTAGCCTTTTGTGTTTTTGAGTTGACATCCGATCCTTCAGTTAGAATTATTTGGATGATGTCACGGTTGCTCACCTGATATGTAGATTAGAAGGACCGCAATAGTCATGGCGCAGGCTGGATTGAGGTGTGGAAAACTAAGGGTTAGTGCTCGGCCACAAGTAGCAGAATTGCTGCGTATTTTTCACCCATAATTGCGGACGGAAAATGAGCAGCAGAATACAGTAGCGGCAAAGTGGGTGAGATTTAACGAATCTCATCCACACGCTGCGTAAAATTTCCAACCAGAAATTGATCTGCGGTGCGTATTTTTCGTACCGCAGCTTGTCCATTCCTGCTGCGGAAAGTGGATGGAATTGTTGTGTTTTTCAGAGGAGATGTCTCCATCTCTCAACATTGAGAAAAATGCAGCAAAAGCGCACCATTTTCTGCAGTAAAAGAAATGCAGGAAATTGTGCGGTTTTTCAGCAGCGTAAATCCTGCTAGTTTCCGCGGAATTGCTGCAGGAGAATCCCTAGGTGACTGTCCCCAGAAACATAGTTGGGTGGGGAAACAGTTCAATCACCAAGAGAGCACTACAGGTGCCAGGCGTATAATCCAGGGGTCTTGGCGGGAGCATGGTCAGAAATAGCCTCGGGTCAGGACCAGGATTAGTATCAGAAGTGCCAGACATAATATCCAAGGATTTGGCTGGAGCGTATTCAGGAATAGCCAGTGGTCAGGACCAAGAGTATCACCAGATAAAGTACACAGTTGTTAGACAGGAGCGTAGTCCGGAATAGCCAGGGGTCAGCAACAATATATTGAAAGCGCAGTACAAGGGGTAATCCAGAATGCGTAGCCAGAAACAAGCAGGGTCAGGAGATGTCAAGTACTAAATATTGGAAAAACTTAACCAGGGAGAGTGAGGCTGGGTTCACACGACCATGTTACGTCCGTAATGTACGGAACGTATTTCGGCCGGAAGACCCGGACCGAACACACTGCAGGGGGCCGGGCTCTTAGCATCATAGTTATGTACGATGCTAGGAGTCCCTGCCTCGCTGCAGGACAACTGTCCCCTACTGAAAACATGATTACAGTATGGGACAGTTGTCCTGCAGCGAGGCAGGGACTCCTAGCATCGTACATAAGTATGATGCTAGGAGCCCGGCTCCCTGCACTGTGTTCGGTCCGGTACTTGCGGGCCGAAATACGTCCGTCAATTACGGACGTAATTAGTGTGTGTGCACATACCCTTAAGCCCAGTTCACACTGTTTTTTGACGCGGAAACAGTGTCGAAATCAGTGGCCAAAAAATATTGCCTCAAATCCCCTTCCATTGGTTTTAATGTGAGGTAGAGGTGTTTTTGTCCTCTAACGGAAACCAAAAAGCGCTATGTTCTATCTTGGAGCAGTTTCTGCCGTTTAAACCTTCATCAATGGGAGACAGAAAAAAAAAAAAACACTGTTCAATTTGAGCGGTTTTTTTAATGCTATTTTTGACCAAAAACCACCCACGGTTTTGCATTTGCTTAATAAAAGAAAAAAACAGCAAAAAAAAAAAAGTCTTGAAAAATGCTTGCATTTCAAAATCTGCCTCCAAAATCCTGAAGGAATTTTGAGGCAGATTTTTTTCTGCTAGTCAAATGTGAACTTACCCTTAACGCTTTAGCATGGCAAGGTAAAGATGTAACCGGAGATTGGGAAAAGCGACCTGGTAATCCTAAATCATTTTATGAGCGTATATTGGGCATATTTGTTAATAAATAAGAAGCCAATCAGGAGGCCAGAAGACGTGATCTCAGACCTCCGTACTAATACGAGATGTAGAAGTCATGTGTCATATATAAGTCATGGCTTCAGGAGGTTTCACATAACCTCTTTCAGCATTGCGCTTGACTGGCACAGTGACAGACCATTTACTGGGTGCCATTGATGTAAACTGTCTATAGCGATCAGCAGACATCTTAATAGATTTTATTTCTTTGGATATAGCCCATGTTTGCCCCACCAGAGGAGAACCATCTATCTCCTGTCTTATGTCACACCTTACAAGCATATACTGACATTTCACAGTCCATATTCTCTTTATTTTCATGGCATTTATGGTGGTTTAAGAAAATCCTCTATATCTTCTCGGGGGGGGGGGGGACACACCAAGCACATGCTATGAGCCTCATTTTGTGGGGTGCATGGCTTCCCCCAAGCAGGAAACCTGCTACCTTGCCGTGCTTTAGTTGTGTAACAATGTACCAGGTCACATTGAATCTTTGTCAGAGAATTTTATACAGCTTTTTGAGCCGATATGCACTTGTGTCAAGACCTTACCATGATATCGTCACCGTTTCAGAAGATGAAACGTCTCAGAGACAAAGGCGAGATACACATTTCTCCTTTGACTCCCATTCTTTTGTGTTGTTCCAAAGAAACCTTTTACTTGTGGTTTTTTTTCGCAGAGAGGGTCTACAATTCTGCTATATCGATACATGTTTTTAAAGTACAAAAGTCTTTTAGGCTGGGTTCACACGACCTATTTTCAAGCGTAAACGAGGTGTATTATGCCTCGTTTTACGTCTGAAAATAGGGCTACAATACGTCGGCAAACATCTGCCCATTCATTTGAATGGGTTTGCCGACGTACTGTGGAGACGACCTGTAATTTACGCGTCGTCGTTTGACAGCTGTCAAACGACGACGCGTAAATGGACTGCCTCGGAAAAGAAGTGCAGGGCACTTCTTTGCCACGTAATTTGAGCCGTTCTTCATTGAAGTCAATGAAGCACAGCTCAAGATTTACGAGCGTCTCAGACGGCTCGCAAAATGCGAGGAGGAGCATTTACGTGTGAAACGAGGCAGCTGTTAACAGTCTGTCTTTTCACACGTAAATGCCTCTCATCGTGTGAACATACCCTTATAGTAAATACTATATAAATAAATTTGCACAGGAATGTACAGTAAAATTACATTAGTCTACCATTTCTGCTGGTATAACATTTTTACGAACATCAATGTGACGTGACAGGTGCCAGATTGTCGAACTTTCCAGATTATCAGCATAGCGTAGTGAAAAAAAAATTACTTCTAAGGTTTCATTTCTTCCAGGAAGACGAAAAAAAACTCGTCAATGATTTTCCACAAAATAAAATATTCTAATTAGATGACTTTTATTTGGTTTATCTTAACTTATCCACTGGACGTGTGAGATTCCCGATTATCAAGCAGTTCTATCAAACCATTGAATGTAGAAATAAAGGAATTTTACAAAAAAATATAAAAAATAAATAAATAAGTTCGAGTCTTGTGTCCCACCTGGAACAGTGGTGGCCTTGACGGACTCAATGCAGCATATAAAGGCAGTAAATGTGAAGATATTTCTGTTTTGTCTGATCCTGGCCTTACACAGTAGATGAATGTCAGCAGAGTCCGCCGATCATCTAATGTGTATGGGGATGTCCCGACTCATGACGGCAGATGTCAGGGGGAAAGAAGGATTGGCTCTTTGATTTCTTTGGGAGATAAGTCGCCGCTAGAGGTTTCTGGCTGTAGCTCATTCCCCTCGGTCGAGCGTGCAAGTGTATGATGATGGGGAAGGAAGGAATAGCTGAACGAGCATGTACAGTGTATGGCCACCTTATGAGACACTCCGCACAATGATCTTTTTGCACTATAATGGATTCAATAGAGAACTAACCGGAAACTAAGTCTATGGGACTTACGGAAACAGCGTAGCTCAGCGAGCTACTCGGTTTTCTTCTTCATGATTGAAAATCACACGAGCCAGCCGGAGCACAGAGAGGTAGAACGCGGTTTAGGGGACCCCGTTCTAGAGATAGGTGCGGGTCTAAGAGGTGGGACCTTCATCTATCTGACATTTATGACATATCCTGTGGATATGTCATAAAACTCCCTGAAGGGACAACCCCTTTAAGCAGCTCTTTTTCAAAGATTATACTACTTTTAAGATACTATATTGGCGCCTCTGCATTTTCTCCCCAATATTCTGTATAAGGAAAGAAAAATAAGTAGAAAAAAGGGGGAAAACCCATATGTTTAAGGATATTTACCTACACAATATTCCAATATTGGTGCATTAATTCATCAACACAACACAGCTCTTGAGATCCAACTGGTTTCCTTCCCCAAAAAAATGGTCTTAGCTGTAATATCTCCCCGCCATTTTTCTAAGCGGAAAAGTGGCAGTATTTTTTGTAAATACGGTGACTACGTTTGGATAAAAAGCTGCAGACCCATTTTTCCCACATTCGGGGCTAAGTAAATATACGATTTTCAGCCTGAATGTCATTATTTTCTATGTATGTTAACATGTGTGTGCATCTGGGACTGGTTTCCTAGCTGAATCCGCACATGACTGTTGTATCCAGGCGCTGTTCTTTGGCTGTGGGTGTCGCACTTGTTCTTGCCTTCTCTTTTATGTTGATGAATGGCATGTTCATCCCCACCTGTTTGTTTTCTTTGTTGTTCTCGGCACGGCAGATATTGGCACTTTTTTTTTCCGATCCCCCCTTCTTTTCATCTTGTTGCTTTGTGTGAATATCATGAATAAATGTATAGCATTAAATTTTTGCCTCTGGCAAAATTCTAGAAAGTGAAATGAAATCTTGAGCATTTGAAATAAATTTTGTTCGTGTGTGTGTGTGTTTTTTTTTTGTTTTTTTTTATCCAATATCTTAGTCTACAGAAATGAAGGTAAAATAACAGAAATGCAGCTTTTGTTTTTTCCTAACTGTCTTTTTTTTATTTTTCTTTAAAAAAACCATAATGTTTTTGTTATTTCTGCAGTTAAATGGAAGCTGTCGTCAGACTTGACCCAATCTAAAGAGATCTTACCTTTCTCTAGGTCATGTGAAGACCTTTCTAAACGTATACCTGTTTGTCCTCAGTAGCACAGCATACATTAGAAAACTACATTTTAAAATGACCCGCGCCTTATTCAAATTAGGCTCAAAGTGTCTGCCGAATGTAAATTGATCTCCAAAGTGTCGCTTGGATTCAGCGCTACCCCAACTCATCTGTCCTTGATTGATGTGGATGACACCTCCTGCGTCACCCTCCGTCTAATGGTGCTTTTGCGCAGTACAGCAGTGAGTCGGCGCATGCACATTGGGAACTCCCTGTTTTGGGGGATTATATTCCATTTACTCTCCGGGGATCCGAATGTTATCACAATGATGGCTTCTGGTTTCACAAGCTCCACGGCAAATTTGATGGAATCAGTTATGGTGGGTTTTATTTACCACCATGGACATATGGTGGTTTCTGTCATGTATCCATTTTCTTTTACTGGATAACATGGCATTCTACACTATTCTGACCATCAAAAAACAATGTAAACCAAGTGTAATCAGAGCCCTAGTTCACATACTTTTTCCACAGTGAAGATAGAAATCTACGGTAAAACATCCGGATTTATTTTAGGATTTTACTGCAGAATTTGCCGTGTATTTCACCACTCACAATACAGTAAAATCTGGACATTTTCTGGATCAGATAGAAAATGTGGAAGATTTTATATGCTCTTAAGGGTACGGTACCATGTAGTTGCCGAAACCACATCCACATGCGGTGGCTAATGTCCACACGCCATTGGCCACCGCAAGTGAGTCAGATTCTGGCTGTATGTGGACATTACTACATTGGAACATACCCTTAATTCTGTGCAGATTTTATTCCTGCTGTATACTACTGTATATAATATACCCCCTGACACTGCCCTTACACAGTATATTGCCTACATAGTACTCCCCACACATTATAATGCCCACATAGCTGCCTCCACACAGTATAATGCCCCATAGCTGCCCCCCACAGTATAATACCCCCATAGCTGCCGCCACAGTATAATTCCCCCATAACTGCCCTTCACACAGTATAAACTTCAGGACACAGATAAAGTTGAAAGAAATGGTGGAGCATTTCGTTTTCTTTTAATTTGTTTCCCCCCCAGTTTAAACTGTATCTGCATCTTAAGGACACAAATAAAGTTGAAAGAAATGGTGGAGCAGGGGACCGTAAGGTCTCTACTCTATCATTCACTATGTATTGCCGGACACGAGGCAGTGACGTCACCGCACCTGTCTGCGCTGAGTTGCACAGACCGGAGGAGCAGAGGGATCTCCTCCACTCGTCGTTGGAACAAGGTTAGGGGAGTATGTCAATTTTTTATTTTTATCAGGCCCTTTTGGGTCTGTGGGGACAGCTATGGGGGCATTATACTGTGCGAGGGCAGCTTTAGGGGCATTATACAGTGTGGGGGCAGCTTTTGGGGCATCATACGGTGTGGGGGGCAGTTAAGGGGGCATTATACGGTATGGAGGGAAGTTATGGGGACATTATACTGTATGGAGGGAAGTTATGCGGACATTATACTGTGTGAAAGTCAGTTAAAGGGGCATTATACTGTTTGGGGGCATTATACTTTGTGGGGGCAGCTTTGGGGGCATTTAACTTTGTGGTGGGCAGTTATGGGGGCATTATTAGCTGCTCATTACTTGATAATAATTGTCACTTTATAGGCACACGCGATACATTTTTGAAATTCGAAACAGAGGCGTTTGTTTTGTCTCAATGATTGTACTGAACATGGGTTATAACCTTTATGGCCGCCTTAATGCTTAGTTCACATGGTACGTTGCGTTTTTATAATTCTTTTTTGGTTTTGGTTGTTAAAATGGGAGTTTGTCTACCAAAACAAAATGACGCATGTTAAAAATGCAACAAAAAGGCACAGTGAGAATTAGGGCTGGGCAAGTAATTTAAAAAAAAAAACAACCGAAACCGAAATTCAACCCAATTAACCGACATCTTGCACATTTCGCTTTTTTTTTTTTTTTTCCCCCAGTTTAAACTGTATCTGCATCTTCAAGACACAGATAAAGTTGAAAGAAATTATTATCAAGTAATGAGCAGCTAATAATCTGCATGTATAGTGGGGGAGATTTACCAAAACTGATGCAAAGGAAAAGTGAAGGAGTTGCCCATAGCAACCTATCCGATTGCATCTTTCATTTTCAAAAAAAGTCTCTGGAAAAATGAGATCTGTTTGGTTGCTATGGGCAACTGCTCCACTTTTCCTTTGCACCACTTTTGATAAATCTCCCCCAGAGTTTTCAGACCATCTAGCAATAATGAATATTGAAATATTTGGTTGATTGTGACCACATTTTTGAGTGTAGGGCCACTTCACCTGACAATTCTAGATCCTTATTAAAAAGTCTTCAGCCGCCTTGAAAGAACCCATTATATTTTATGCATGACATTTCCTGGACGTTTCTCATTGACTGACTGTAAATAATCGTTCGTTTTTTTTTTTGCTGTGTTTATAGCTCCGCTATTTTATTTGAATTAATAATTAATATTTCCGTGACAGCATGGTTCACGTTACTGCTAACTGGCTCCAGCTAGTGTTTGTAGTGTAGTTGTATTCTGTGTCTTTGTTTGAACGGTGTACACATTATCCAGACACTACGCAAGTCCCAGTATCATCGCAGCACAAAATCCCGTACGGGCTATTTATTTTGTTGCTTTTTTTTATTGCCGTCCCATTTTCATTTTGCAAATGCTGCATTTACGAGCTTGCAGATGGCATCCTACCTCCCGGAGTGCTGAGATCAGTGATGCATCAGTGGCAGAAACCAAAAATTCCTGATTTTCATTAGTTTGTAATGTTTGATGACACTTTGTGGCATTTAGACCGTATGTGTTTGTGTCTTGGCAACTGTTACCTAGTGACAAATCTAACCGGCACTAGCCATTGGCTGGGGCAGAAAGACAGTGTCACCTTTCCGACGTTCTGCTCTCCTGCATCAGCTTTTGCTGGGAAGAGGGGGGTGGTGGAGAGATGATGGGAGGGAAAAAGAGAGGAGGAGGAAAAAGAAAGAGGAGGAGGAGCAGGGGGCTCAGGTGCAAGCAGTAATAATACAAGAGTGAGAGCGAAAAGGGAGAACGAGAATGTGAGAAATAGCGACAACCTCCGCGCAAACAGCATCTCTTTAACTGGACCTCAGTGCCAAGCTGACTGCAAAATGCCTAGGTGAGAAGCTTTATCTATTTCTTTATTGTGATAAAGGAGGAAAGCGGTGGTGGCACGGGGGGGCACAGCTTCTTAGTTTGATGATGTGCACTAAAGGAGGGCACAGGGTGGGAGAAGAGACAGCAGGTCCTTTTGGCTAATTTGTAACAAGGGAAAAGAATGGAGGATGAACAACTCTCTTATCGCAACTTGAGTAATGATGAGGAAATTGGTTTTTTTTTGTGTGGAAACTGCTGTGTAGCTGTGGCAGGCATTCCTTTAGATGGTATCTCCGCTGCTGCCTCCCACCTCCCTGGCACTTCTCCTCCGACACTGACAGTTTGCATCTATTTAGAAAAGGACTGACAATAGAGGTGGGCTGAACAAACCTCAAGCTAACTTCAACCCGCAAATTGAGGAGGACAATATGACCTTGGTTATCCTTTTACGTAGAAATGACTGCCCTAAGTGAGGATGCGTTTGTTTCTGGTGCCCTTTATATACACGTATCTTATACGAAATGCAGCATCAGTCCCTTCTTTTTTTTTTTTTTTTAACTCTTTCAGCACTAATTTACGATTCCGTCCCATTGACGTCTTTGTTTGGAGAGGTGAATTGATACTCTCTGATGCAATTGATCTAAAAGAGTAAAGGCGATTTACTACCAGCGCAGATACTGCGACTGTGATGTTAAGTTTTATACGAGTTTATTAAAAGTTTTACTCTTAAATAATTCAAGTGCATTATGGCTGCGTGCGATGTGGAAGACTATTTCAAGATGTCGGTTTTCCATCTTTGCGTGGAGCTCTGCCGAGATGTAATGTATAGGAAATGGGTGTGCTCCTGAGGTTTTATATGCACTAAGATTGCATTGAGAGCTACTGTTCCCTGTGTGTTGCAAATTAGGTCACACAGGTTGTCAAGCAAATACATAGTGCAAATAATTTGCCACCCTTGGCTACAAGTAATAATTAACCGGTGGTATAAAGCATAACATACAAAGGGCATGCAGAATGTCAGGTTTGACTGCTTAATATGATGATTTGAGAGAGTACGGTCAGATTTTCGGTGCAGTGGGTCTTCTATAGCTACTTTGGACGGAGATGTTGAGATATTTTAAGATGCCTCTTGACTTCCCCTCCCTCTTATTCAAATTTTCGAGTCTAAAGATAAACTATCTCAGGAGAATACACTGGCCACCCTTTACCCCACCTCCTTGCTCTCTTAGTATAAAAAGGAACATGATTCATGGAAATGGTTTATTATTTTTTTTATTAGGCTTTTCTTATCGGCTCTTCCACTATCTGTTTTATTTTATATTTTTCTCTTTATTTTTAGTTTCCTTCACCAATGATACAGGATCTCTCCTCTTTAGCAGCCTTTCATTGTACTTGCGAAGAATGGATTCCAGAAGACTATTTGAGAGAGCAGCAGCAACCTTTCACTTATTAAATTTGACTCTTTTGGATGTTGTGTTATTTCTCTCGACTACTACCATGGAGAAGCGAAGGTGAGCGAGCTCCGGGAGTAACCGCAAATTTTATGGATTGGGCATGAGTGACTTTGGAACGCGGTCTCACTGATGGAAGAGGTTGTCGAAAGAAGTCCTGAGGCTCAGAAGTGGAGGGTCTCTTACCTAGCTGTAAGACTGGCTTGCCTGGCCAGCATTTTGCCACCACGCTTAAGAATTTTATACCTGCTGACCAACGTTACAAACCATGAACCAGTCACAACTGCTTGATTGGAGGACATTGAATACAAGTGGATTCTTCCTGAACTCATCTGAGCACCACCTTTGTCCACTGGGTTTTGGACAATATAATTCAGTGGACATATGCATACTCGAAACCACCATAATTGTGCTGCTAACTTTCTTAATAATCACTGGGAACCTAACCGTCATTTTTGTCTTTCATTGTGCCCCGTTACTGCACCATTACACGACGAGTTATTTTATCCAGACTATGGCATATGCAGACTTGCTCGTGGGAGTCAGTTGCTTGGTTCCCACATTATCCCTTCTTCACTACTCCACAGGAATCCATGAATCTTTGACGTGTCAAGTATTTGGCTATATAATTTCTGTGCTAAAAAGCGTCTCCATGGCTTGTTTAGCATTCATCAGTGTGGATCGATACCTGGCCATCACCAAGCCCCTTTCCTACAACCAGCTGGTAACGCCATGTAGACTTCGCCTCTGTATCGTCCTTATCTGGATTTATTCATGTTTGATCTTCTTGCCATCTTTTTTTGGTTGGGGTAAGCCTGGCTACCATGGGGACATCTTTGAGTGGTGTGCCATTTCTTGGCATACCAGTGCCTACTTCACCGGCTTCATTGTGTGCCTACTCTATGCACCTGCAGCACTGGTTATATGTTTTACATACTTTCACATCTTTCGCATTTGTCGGCAGCACACCAAAGAAATGAGCGACCGCCGTGCTCGCTTCCCGAGTCATGAAGCTGAGTCAGCTGGAGAAGGTGGGCCTGCTCACAGCCCTGACCGGCGCTATGCGATGGTCTTGTTCCGGATAACCAGCGTTTTCTATATGCTATGGCTCCCGTACATCATATACTTTTTATTGGAGAGTTGGCGGGCACTAGAGAACCCCGCCTTGTCTTTTCTAACCACTTGGTTGGCCATAAGCAATAGTTTCTGTAACTGTGTCATCTACAGCTTGTCCAACAGTGTTTTCCGCCTCGGTCTTCGGAGGCTGTCAGAAACTATATGTTCACCCTGTATGTGTTCTAAAGACAAGAACGACCGGGAACCTAAACCCCGAAAACGTGCTAACTCATGTTCTATCTAAAGTTATTCTAGTGACAATCATTAGCTAGGAGCACACCTGAACCAGGCCCCCGGATGCTGCTTTCTCAGAAAAGTCTACAAAGCAAAATTATTTTAGCACCTGATTTTGGCTATATTGTTTGAGTTTTTTTGATTTGCATTGGAAATGTGAACCATTAAACTCTGATCCAATCAGACATGCAAAAAGCACACAATTCTGTGCACTTCTTTCAAAAATGAGTCATGCTATTGCGGGAGGGGAGCAGAGTATCAAAGAAAAAAGGTGTCCGTTTGGTTCAGATTAGCTAATTAATGCGGATATTCTGACGAAATATCAGATATCGCACAAAAGGTCACTTCTTCTTTTTCACTCTCACAATATAATGTCTTCATTGCCTTGCTGGGAGAATAAAAAGATTACTGTACAAGGCTCGTGTTACTAAATACAGTACTGCTACGTAACCGCAGTCAGTGATAAACTATTACATAACCTGAAGGTGACCAAATTACTGTATCAGTCTTTTTTGTTTTTTTAGGTTAAATTTTATTGATGCGTATTATTATTATTATACCAGTTCAGTGTAAGACGACGAGTGGGCGTTATGCCACTGTCACTGACTGAATGGTTAGAGAGTTTACAAATGCCTGTGCAATTTGCAGGTGACAATGAAGTGTTTCGTGATGGTATGTGTGTTCCCACCATCCTCGAGACGCCAGCTGCCTTTTCTTCTAATCTATATTATGACAACTCGTAACTGAAGCTGCTATGAATGTTTTTTATTTATAGTTGATGGGTATAAATTATATCTCCGAATTAGATATCTTAGCCTTTGTGTAGACAAGAAACGTCTCTGATTTACCTACAAGAAGTGGCGGTAATTTAATTCATGTCATATATGTAAGTAACCATATATGCTTTGTGTATTTATTGATCAGTCTTACGATAGACATGGCTTTGGTTTCCAAGCAGAGGGTTTTGCAGTTCTGGTCACCCAGACGTTATTGAGCCTTTTGTCAGACCAAGGCAGTGGCTCCTTCCAAAATTAGAAGCAGTGACCTTTTTTTTTTTTTCCCCCAGAACAATTGGTGATTTCGCCACCCATGCAAAAAATAGAATCTGCTCAATGGACTATGTTCCTGGTATACATTAATTCCGTCATTACTCTATAGTTCATCCAGCTCGCTGCTGTTTTTGACCGTTCCTTGTGCAGTTTCACTGTACACATTATATATTTAATAATAAAAAAAAGTACAATAATATGACTAATTTTTTGTGATTTTTATCCGATGCATCATTTTATATATATATATATATATATATATATATATGTTCCTGTGATAGCATTGACTGATTTCATGAGATCGAGAGGAGCCAAAAGATATATTGAACATTAAGGTTCCTGGAAGGTTTTCTCAAATGATCTCCTTGCGTGTGTCACAGCATTAAGAAGTGTAAGGCAGTGCTAAGACTGGAAGTGATAAGCACGACAGGAGCCAAGATCTGAGTATGCGGCGAGGTCACATTATATCCTTTCAATTCGTCTACGTGTTTATGCCTCTGACCGATAGCTGTCAAATGTTTTATTAGTTTCCAGAAATCATATTATTGGGTGGGGGTGGGTAAACTAGATCTGTGATTCTGTAGCTGCTCATAATAGTTCAGCTTGTAGTATCTTATAGATTTATGTTTTTAACCGGTTCTGCAAATTCTGGACAAGCACTAGATTCCGGTTGGACCATATTGTCTCCTAATTGGTGGCGACCTTCTGTTCAACCGTGTACTTGATCAATGATCACACCTGTCCTCAGCACCGAGGCTGTGTTCACATTCTGCGTTTTTGTTGCATTCTCAATCGCTGCCAAAAGAAACGCATCCAAAAAATATATTTTTTAAATGTAATCTAGTTTTGTTGTTCAAATTGTTATCTGCATTTTTCCAAACACGTTGCTTTTGGCAGCATTTGATAATGCAAGAAAAATGCGCGATGTCAAACCAGCCTAACACCTTGGTTGTAGAACACCTAAAAGAGCACAATATAGTTGCTTATTTCATTCTGATGGATCACTGCATACAGTAGTAAAATTGTATATTTAGGCCTCATGCACACGACCGCATTTGTGCGGCCGCAATTTTTAGCGGATAAATTGCAGACCTGTTCTTTTCTTTGGCCCCGTGCACACGACTGTGATTTACACAGATCGTTGCGGGGGCCGCAAATCCGAACATCAGAAACTCGGGACAAGTCATTTTACCGTCAGGTGCAGCTATGTACAGAGATGACATTTGAAACGGTGGGAGTGATTTTCCACGTAGAAAATAGTTCCCACCTTTCATATATTGTATTCCTCTTTGCTAATAAGTGTTCCAATCAATAAATGATTGGAATCTGGTGGGATTCGGGTATATCTCTCTGTCTACGGCCAGTTTTAGTCTTTGCGTCACCATCCATTACTAGGTTGGGCTCTGTTCACACTGAGCAGAAGCTATGACCTGTTGCGCAATGGTTCTGAACGGCGACTGACATACCACATTAACTTGATAATGAGGTCTGCCGAGGTTTCGTTGAGGTTTCGTCATTTTGACGGCAAGAATAGCGCTGAATGCAGTGTAGTGCAAGTGTGAACAGTACCTAAGATATTCCCAACCAATCAAAGCTCAAATTTCTTAATTTGCTGTGGAAAAGCCCCCAAAAAACTGCTCTGTGATTGGATGCTATGGGCAACATGGACAGTTTTGACAGCAATACTGATACATGAGACCTGTGTATTCAAAGAGTGTGTCTGACGTGACTGGTGATATGTAAGGTTTTTTGTTTTTGTTTTTCGCAATGGTTTAGTGATTTATTAATTTTTTTAATCGTTGTTAGACTTCAGTGATTTTTACAAAAATCTTGCGGTTTTGCGGCAATTACAAAAATCATAACTAAATAAAACAACAACATTTTTTACAAAACCTCTCCAAGTAAGTACATCCTTATACGAGAGCTTGTGGTACATCACCCCATACTATGTCCACTCTAAAGTCTACACTGTATAATCCGGCCTATAAATAGCGATCTTCTACTATAAATAATACTCTATATTCACTGGAAATGACTAAAATAAAACAAGCAGCCTTCGTGCTCCATCCAGATTCCCACAAACCTATTAATCATTCCTCATAGTAATGGCTATTTTGAGAAGCAGGAGATGAAATTCACGAACTATAAGAAGGTAACTCAATATAGCCTGAGAAAGAATATTCAGTGAATGAAATCTCAGAAAACAATATAAATACATGTAGCATCGAATAAATGAACCCCAAAAAAACACAACCCAAAAATGACATTATACATTTTTTGTTATATTATTTTGAGACGTGGTATTTTCTGCATCTCTTTAGTACACAACTGTCCAGTCCATGTAGCCAGTAATAGAATAAAAAAGTCCGTAATGCATCCAACAATTATAGCTGGAGGATAGCCTCAGTGACTTTATTCATGATGTTCTCCAGGAGGAATACATGAAGAAGACCAGTACAGCAGTGGACTTTTTCCCCTGAGCTTTGATTTTTTTCGGGATGGGGCTCTGGTATTTGTTTACTTGTACATTATCTATAAATCTTCTCTGGACAGGAGAGATGTCCATTGGACATAATTCATGTGTCCCATACATTCAGAAAACCACTTAAACTAATGGCATGAACACTGGGCTGAGCCAATAAAATATCCGCTTCTACTGTGCAGTGATGGTGGATACAGCTCTGTGCCCGTTTCAGCATTTTCTTGATTTGGTTCTATCTCACAATTGTTTGTTATCACTTACAAATTACTATCAACCTTTAGGTAAGTTTTTCATCACCCGTAATCTTTGAAAGGTTGTTCCCATCTTTTAAAGCCCTGGCTTATCACTAGGATATGACATCACTTTATGATTAGTGGAGATCCGACCTCTGGTACCCCCACCGATCGTAAGAACAAAAGGGTCGCAGTGCTGACTTAGGTGACTGTGCGCAGAACGAAGGTCAATCCTATTCAAGTGAATTCAGTTCTGCAAATGAACGCGTGCTACAGCTCCACGCACAGCGGTGGTAGGGCTGCAGGAACGGTGGGTGACCCAAAGTGATGGCATATCCTAGCAATATGCCATCAGTTCATAAGATGGGAATACCCCTTTTAAAGAGTTTCCCGTAAAATAAAATAATTTGTTCTCTTTTATTAAGTTGCTCTAAGCTGGGTGACCAGAAATATGCCCACCATTACTGCCCTCACGGTACATGTCACCCAGCTTTCCTGCACTCCTATGTTGGCTATATTAATGGTCATCCACCATTCATACACTGCTATGTTGGCTGCGTTAGTTGTCACCCAACTTTTCTTCACTCCTATGTTGGCTGTATTGGTTGTCACCCAACTTTTCTTCACTCCTATGTTGGCTGTATTGGTTGTCACCCAACTTTTCTTCACTCCTATGTTGGCTGTATTGGTTGACATCCACCATTCTCAGGTACTAATGTAAAGAAATGGCTAATGAGAGTGTTTAATAATTTTATAGAAGAAAAAAAACTCCAGAACGTATATTTTATAGATTTATTTTATAGTTTTATTGTAAGGGGAAATGTTGCGAATAAATATCCACTTAAGTTAATGAAATGGCTTCACTTTCTGGTAGTAATTCATAGCTAGAAACTGATGACCTGGGCTCGTGAGCAACACATATTTACAGAAATTATTTTAGTATTATTGTGGAGTTTATAAATATTTCACTTGTAATGGATATTGTTTTTTGGTTTTTTTTTCTCAACAAAAGCCTTGCATTATTGCTAGGATGAATGCCCTTGTAATAATAGGTGGTGGTAACCTAATGCTCTAGTGTTGGATTACATAGCAATGACTTCGTAACAGGTTATTAGTATAATAGCAGTAAATAAATGTGTGCGTATTCACGTGAAAACTCTGGGAAAATGATGTCTGCTGCTTCTTGGTAGTGATGAAAATGCAGAAGAAAGTGTAGGAAGAAGTTGCCTAAGACTCATATTTTATTACTTACAGTGGAAACGTTCCACTCTGAGGACGGTTGTGGTTTTATTTTTATAATTTGAATCAAGAATAAGCAGGTGATTGTTATTTGGCTGCTACAAATTGAGTTACATTAACATGCTCTTAATTTTAATTCAGAAGAGAGGTAATTAATTAAAGGTGTTGCCCAGGAGTAGAAAAACATGGCAGCTTTCTTCCAAAACAGCGCCACACCTGTCCACAGGTTATTCGTGGTATTGCAGCTCAACCTAATTCACTTCATTGGAATCTAGCAGCAATACCAGACACAACTCATGGACACGTAAGGCGTTGTTTTTAGAAGAAATCACCCATGTATTTCTAATCCTGTACAGCGCTTTTAATTATTTCACTGTGTACATACACATAAAGCCTAATAACATCCTAAACATAAAAATGTCAGCTTTTTATGTTGTTAAACCAAATTTTCCACTATTTGCAGGTTCCTTGCTCTAGTTGTCCCTCACCCGTGTATAATATAGAGGAAACAGGTGAGCACTGCACAGGGATTGCTATATCTGCAGTAGCTTAAAGGGGATCTTCTCTATCCCCCGACTATCCGCTGTTATTGCTGGAGGTAGCCACATATGACCTGACATTTCAAATGAATTACATGGACTGGCCAGGTCTGTCAGAGCATCTCTCCATTCTGGCTCATATAGTTGGGTTGCTGACTGACAGTGTTCTACCTATAAGGGCTAGTTCACACGGCGGATTTACTTGGCGGGTACCGCTGCAAAATCCGTTGCGGAAACTATTCCTTCTGACGGTAGGAAGAGTCCTCCTTCCCATTGACAGCAATGGGAGGTTCGGGCGGAATCCGCCTGAAGGTCGAGCAGGACACTTCTTTTCCCCGCTAGCTGAAATAATCAGCTAACAGGAAAAAGAAGCGTCCGACTCCAATTAAAATTAATGGGAGGCGCAATTTTGCGGCGGATTTCTCAGTGTGAATATACCCTTACTTATAGGGAGAATCTGTCAATCAGCGGAGAGTGGGCAGAGCTCATGAATACACCAGACTCATTTCTGGTGGCACTGAAAAAATTCTGAAAAACGGTGACACTATAGCAAATAAGCGCGTCTGTCACTACGTTATAAGGGCAGCATAATGTTCATGACCGGTTTCCTTCAATCATAAAATTCTCAGTTTCTCATATAAAATTGGAAATTGTCCTCTAATGGAATGTAGTCTTTTCTTTTCTGCCCCAGACATCTGCCAATTCTTCATAGCCTGAATCCTAGCCCTGCAGATTGGCAATGATCATGTTCTCTTCATATCCAGAACTAAACGTTCTCATTGCCTTAGTGTAATCAGTCTTTACTCTGGGAAAGTGGCGTTAAATGTAATCATTAAGACGGCAGGCAATTCTAGAATATGATGATATAATCTGTCCCTCTCATTGGCTCACCTAGTCTACCCAGCACGTTATCTGTAAAGCCCAGGTAAAATCTGATATTACGAAGAAGGTTGGGAAATCTCTTTACAGCATTTGGTTGCCAAGGAAACATGATCTGATTTAAAAAGAAATAAGAAAAAAATTAAAGACCTCCTCCTCCTTGTAGGTTGGCCTGGGAGCTTAATTTTCACGGACCCACTGCAGCGACGTGTCCTATCTTTCCACGGATCACTAACGGGACCTGGTCGGCACATTCGGTTGTGTGCATGAGGCATTACTCAAATACTTCATATGGATAAGATGGTTACATAACACCTGTGGACATAGACCACGTCTATAGATGAGATGTAACTTATATTATCCCCAAAAAATGCGCCTACCATCACTACAACCACAGTCCCCTAGATCAATAGGGCTGATTGGCAACATTGACATTATAAAAGGGATTGCATGGAGTTAGAAAACATGGCAGCTTTATTTCTTTGGATTTGCTGATAACCAATTACATCCTCATGTCATTAGTGAATCGCTTCTGTGCCCTCATAAATATTTATGACTGATTTCCTCTGCCCTGCTGCGCTTGACCACTGTTGCAGATATCATCAAGTTATATAAATACGTTGGTTGTACTGAGATGATTAAACACTGGGGATTCACTTAGGGCTTTTCCATAATACCATTTTGGGGTCATCACAGCTATCTTGTGGTTTACTTGTTTGCACAGAATATATTAAACCATCTCCACAGTGCAGGAACATAAGAATGGCTAGCAATAGAGGTCTTGTATTTAGTAGTACTGTACATCGGCGCTGCCATAGTGCGCCCCGCTGCATACAACGTTGCTAAGCAATCTTGGCTTTCTCTTAAAGGTTAAGTGTCAAAATCAGTTTTACTCCTGGAGAAATAGTATGCGGTCTCATCCGCCTTTATGCTATTACCAGCAGTACGAATAAACAGAATCACAATGCTACGTTTCTGGCTTTCTTTCGTGTTTATAGAGGCTTTTTATAATTTTTTTGTCTGCCAGTCTCACATTTCTTATCATTTAGTGTTAACATTCTTTTCCACCCTAATACTAAAGCTTTCCATTTGCCCATTGAATGTTTATTTTCTCAGTATTTTACATAAAGGGGTTGTCCGGGCACGGGGCAGCTTTTCATACTCTGACCTATCCACAGGATAGGTCAACAGTATATGATCGGTGGCGATCCAACACCTGGATCCCGCACGATCAAGTGTTCCAGTGTCCAGAGGCAGCCGGAAGTTAAGCAGTGGTCGGTGCCAAAAGAATATGGCTCCGGCCACAGTATAGCGGACATGCTGCAGTACTGAACCTCTGCTCCTACCCACTTGAATAGGAATAGAGCTGCAGTAACCCAGCACAACCACTATACTGTGACTGGCACCATCTGCTTTAGTCACCTACCACTGGAAAACATCCGGTGCCCGGAGGCAGCCGGAACAGCAGATCTGTTCGGGGTCCGGGTGTTGGACTCTGACCAATCATATACTGGTGATATAGGTCATCCGTATGAAAAACTGCGCCATGCTTGAACAACCCCTTTAAGTTGTATGGGCAACTTTAGATCATCAATTTGTACCCTAGAACTGTAGCTGTAATGAAGAAGGATGTTTGAATCATAGCTAACTGTTATAAATGGTATGAAGAACTCTTATACTTTTATACTCTGGCACTTCCCCTGCTCTCTTCTCCACCTTCCCCTCTTTACTCGCTATGGTGGACATTCTTAAAGAGGTTGTCCCACAAAGGCAGCCCCTTTTGTAATTGAAACCGGGTCCAGCTTTTCAGACAACTGGCAAACAGCTGATTTTGCCAAGGGGCAAGTTGCTGTTTACTATGCAAAAATGTAGTATTACATATGGCCATTTAAATGAATGACTGACAGCTCAACTTTTCCAAAACGAGAGCCGCTGTGTTTTAGCGATTCTCCACATTTTCACCTAGAGGGATATCCTGGAGCGGGTGACCCTCCACCCTCTATGATGTCCCTACGCCCTAAATGGACATATGGACAGGTGTCTTTGTGCGAGAACCCCTTTTAATGTTTAATGTTACTCCTATAGTAATACCCCTGTGCAGTACATAAGGAACGGATCTCCGACACTGAGGTAGGAACACCCCGACGACAGCACACAAGCTTCCTGAGCACTAGCAATGCAATCTCCACCTGTTGGAAGATTACTGAGGGAGCGGACAGACCTAAAACAAATGCCCTATAATATGGTGTAACGCACAGTTTATAAAAAAAATATAGAGTTTTAATAGTGAATCCTGGGGCACGTCTCTACAAGAAATTGTTACCAACGAATTAAAAATAGGCTTTAATTTATAGAAATCGATCTTCCATCTCAATAGAGGGTGGTGGGGTAAGCGTTGTGCCACCATGGTTAATTCCACTGCAACTCTCGGGCCTTAAAGCCTCCTGCACATGGCCAAGGCTTTTGGTCTGTGTGCTGTCTGCAATTCTGTAGATAACACACGGACCCATTCATTTATATGGCCCCATGCACACGACTGTGAGGGGGCCGTGAGTCTGGGCTGCAAAAACTCAGGACATGTAATTTTACTGTCAGTATTTGCGGATCATGTGTCCCACAGAGGGGGTTGGGACCAATTCCAGCCGCCTACTTTTTTTTATTTTTTGCAGATCCGTGAATTGTGATTACACACGGATGTACTACAGAAGTTTTTTTGCAGACAAATGGATCCAAAATCACTTCAGTCTTGTGTATTAGAGCTAAGTTTGATCCGCACCAAGGCGCCTCTACTGTTTCCAGTTATGCAGTATAAACTCCGCTTTTAGGTAGAATTGCTCTGTATGTGTATTTATGATCCCATTTTGTTTTGTTTTTTTGTCTTGCAAATAATTTTTTTGAAGACTGTAAAATTATGCGTTTCTGAGGCAGATGTGTTGGTCTTAACCCTTGAAATATTTGAAGCCGAAATAAAAGTAACCACAAAAAAACGGATGGATTCGGCTACCAAAAAAAGAAACATTTTCTTGTCTTTGGCTAACTTACCACTGAGTAATGAGGCTGAAATAGCCTTATTGTTTCTTTCGAGGGACCTCTGAGGGGGAACAGTCGTATTTTTGTTGATCAAGCCCTAAGGGTTTGCCTTTGTAATGATACATGATCCCACGAGGCATTTTGACCTTTTAACTAGTAGAAAAACAAGACTGTAAAAGACATTTACGAAGAATTGTCAAATTAAAATATCAAGATACAATTAGTGAGATAATATCCAGAGGATCTTTAGATAAGTTCTCTAAACAGATGAGCTGTTAAACCTTCAGCTAGGAAGAAAGATTGTCCCATTAATCTCTTTACTTGCCAACCTGCAGCATATTACTACATTAGCCCACTTTATGCTACGGCTGATATTACTGCTCCATTGACCTATTTACTGCATTATATGCTTGGAAGATGCTGCATCATTAACCTGCATTTTCTATATTTAACTCCGGCGCTGCTACAAGGATACAGGGCGTAATTGAGGGCTGTTTTTATAACCGTTTCTTTCCATACCGTGTCAGCAATGTTTTTCCTCTATGAATTGCAAAGGACAGATGGAATGGGTTGTAATAAACACTCTGGTCCTTGGAAATGACACTTATTTTAATGGTTGATGGACTAGGAGAATGCAGAAGAAGACAAATTCTTGGATTACAAAGTATCATTAGCTGTTTCCTCTACTACTATGTGTTTTGTACTATTATACCAGATATTAGAATTCTCCTACCTGTTTCAGTCCATATTCCTGTCCATCACACGAGAGACCTGTCCGTTTTCATTACATTTTTTAGGTTGGTTAGAGAAAGAGAATAAATTACACTTGTGCCACATTGACAGTCATCTCCTCCCTTACGATGAGAGTGAGAATACCTGCAAGAATATTCCAGCACCGCTTGTTCTTTGCTGGTGAGTTGATAGGTATAATTACCAAGGACATTATTCTGCTATGGAAATTGTAGTGTTTGCATCGCTGCTGTCATATGATACATTGCCGCCGCTTTCATACGTCTTTACCGGCTATGAAATTTCCTATCGTATGCAGTCTTGCTTCTATAGCCAAATGTTATATGATAAGTCACTTTGGACATAATCTAAGGGTGTGTATTCATTTAAAGGGGAATATATTAAACATTTTTATGTTCTGTGCATATTATAACTTTATTATCGGTGCCAAAGTTAAACCACCAGGGTAATAGATAATGTGCCATTTTTAAGGATGGTCTGCTTATATGCAATTCGGCGTCTCAATACCTTAATGAGTCTGATGTGCTGAAAGGGAATACTACATTTGCAATTGCACCTTTATAGTTTTGCTTCATTAGGGCTTATATAATTCAAAGGGGTTGCTTGCATTGGACAATTCTTTTTAGTTAGAAGGGTCCTCTGACTAAGTTGACTTTGTATCCTGATGTTCTGATCCTCAGGAATCAGCTGTAATGTGTATCAGGCAGCAGGTCTACAGTTCCCCTGCAGCACTACCGCAGGAGAAATGAAGCATTACATGGTGGTAATTGAAGTCGGTGGACTGTCTTTGTAAAACACAGATGTGCTGGGTCCCCCAGAGTGAAAGATGAGGTTCCTGAATCCCCCCTCCATTAACTAAGACATGGGTTTTCTAAACCAGACAATCCATCTAATGGTGTCCAACTTTGTGATGGAAAAATAATTTTGTTGCAAACTGCCATCCATTTTAAGTTATTACAATCCAAGACGGTCAACTAAACAAAAAGCTCTTGGTTTATAAAATGAAGAAATGTAGAAAAAAATCCTCCGCATATGCACATTAGAAAAAATATAAAAGAGCTTTACTTCAACATAATGTTAAAAATCCATAGGACACAGGTAGGACGTGTTACCGCTAACGCGTTTGGAACAAAGTGTTCTTACTCTTGCTACGAGTAAGAACACTTTGTTCGAAATGCGTTAGCGGTAACACGTCCTACCTGTGTCCTATGGATTTTTAGTATTATGTTGAAATAAAGCTCTTTTATATTTTTTTCTAATGTGGATGTGCTGAGGATTTTTTCTACATTTCTTCATTCTATTGGATCCTTGCCTGCCTGCAAGCCCCCTTCTCCGAGTGCACTCCATCCGAGGAACTACAGATCCCAGGAAAAATTACCGGGTGAGCATACTTGCGGCTTTTGTTGCTGCGATTTCTTTTTTTATTCGACTTGGTTCATAAGGCCATGTTAACACATCATATTTTCAGGGTATTTCAGAGCATAAAACAATCGTATTACGCTTCGAAATACACTTGAAATACACCTGAAAATCGCTTCTCATTACTTGAAATGCACTATGTAGTTTATATGAGGCGTATTCTTGCGCTGATGAATTAAAAAAGCCTTGTAAAAATGTTTCATAAAGATGAACGTGTCACTTCTTGAAACTTTTACTAGCTGATATTTCCTATTGACGCTTCAAAAAAACGCTTCAACATATGCTTCAAAAACGCTTGCAAAAATTAAATACACTCTGAAAATCGGCTCCAAAAACGCCTGGATTTAGAAGCTGTTTTTCTTTTTCATAATCTAACTCGTATTTTGCAGCTTGAACATATGATGTGTGAACATAGCCTAAAATTATAAGGTCCTGTTCACACAGAGTTTTTTGCAGGCGTATAAATCTGCCTCAAAATTCCTTCAGTTAAGCGCCATTAAGCGCCGCGGACAAGAAACACTGCGAAAACTGCTTTATTTGCCTCCCATTGATGTCAATAGGAGGTCAGAGACCGAAACGCTTGCGGGAAAAAAACGCCTCCGTCAGTTTCCACGTCAAAAACAGCTCCAATTAAATAAATAGAGGTGATATTACATTATAGAGGAGGTGATATAAAAAAAAAACAAAAAAAAAAACTGCTCCAAAATACTCTGTGTGAACAGAGCCTAAGGCTGAAATATTAGGCAGGAATCACACATGCAGTATTTGTGGCAAGTTTTTGAGCCAAAGCCAGGAGTGGAACCAGAAAGATCTAAAAGTATAAAGGAAAGACTGATACTACTACTACTCCCATTTTTTTTTTCAACTAAATCAAAAACTGCCCGTGTGATTCCCACCTAAGAGCTACGAGTTTCAGATGCATGTTTGTCAACGTCTCTTTTCAGCCCACCTCAGACAATAGATTGCATGATGCAACTCTGCAGCAATAAAGATAACCTTTAGGCCTGGTGTCCCTGCGCTTTATGTGGTATTCTATGTATGTGATCATTCATCAACACCACAGGTGGGTTACACGTTGTCTGCGGTTATAGCACTACAAGTTCTAGCATGCCTCCATTAGGAATATTTTTTTTCCCCCACAAACACTTGAAAGCCCTAGGACAGCCAGCCACGCTTTCTACCATCATAAAACATACGGTCTTTAGAACAACAAAGGCGTCGCTGTCGTCAGCATCTGGCCCCATGTGCTGAATTCAAACTCAATGACCGCTGAAGATCAACAACATCACACAATATTATGGACGTTACTGTTTCTTCATAGACGAATGATACAAGTCTTTCTGTTTTCCACAAGGATTTCGGCTTGTGCTGTGCAGTAATTGACTAAAATGATGTCTATAAGTGCAGGAAACAAAAGTCCCCTGACTGCCGAAAATCTGTAAATGTTGAGCAAAAAAAATGCAAAAATGTGTTCTCCCAGTGTGGGAGCCTTTTCCTCATCCCCGTCTGTATTCTTCTTGCTGACATTGCAAATTGTGATTGTAGCCGTATGTAGAAACCCAATCCGTCTGTGTCTAGCGATGCGTGTATAAGTCGGCATCACGCAGGTTTTATTTAGATTTGCGGCTTTTAAAAAGGTTTAACAAACTTACGGTTAGCGTGCAAATAATTGTGTTAATGGAAAGGGGAGACGAGGGAGAAATTACATTTAACACCGTTGCTGCTGGATTCATTGGCACAGCAAATTAGCGTGGCTCCATCTGCCCGGAGTGCGGTTTAATGAGGCTGGTTAGGAATTGTTACAGATGGAACTGTTTGACCCGCTGACCCGTACCGGAGATCTTTTCTCTGCTGCTGATGTCGCAGTTATCTTCCTAGAGTTCAACCTTTGACAGACAGTCAATTCTATTACTCCTTGGTGAGCTGTCAAACAAAATATTCTGCCTATTTCATCGTAGCTGCGGCGAATTCATTCAGCACCACGGACAGAGCCAGTGAACTGGTACTCCTGGCTGCCAGGGGCTCTACTCACTCCACGTTCATTTTGGGTTGAGCCATAGAGCCTTCCCTGTTTAATCTAGCTACTTTCATATTTACTTTTTCCATTACTGTGTATTTAGGGGATTTATTTTTTTTTATGGCTAGAAAGTGGGGAAAAGAGAACCGCTCAATTTTTATGTTCGTGCTAATAAATGTAATCTTTCAGCCATGATTATTTAATTGAACTTTAAAATTATTCAGTAAAGAAATGCTCATAAGCGGCGATTACGCAAATACGATTGATATGCTGCAGATTAAAAAAAAAATGCATTGCAGGTCAATTTCTGAGCATTTTTCTGCTCATCATTTACGTGGCGTGTGGATGAGATTTGTGCAAATCTCATCCACTTTGCTGCTACTGTATTATGCTGCGGATTTTCCTCAACTAAATCCGTTGCGGAAAATCCGCATTATTTACGCTACGTGTGACCTGACCCACAGATGTCCCAAACTTCTGAATTCCATGCCTGATAAATGGTGCATTCTGCGTACAAAATCACGCCCACATGCGGTGGCCGCCGCAGTGTGAGAATGCATCCTAATTGTGCAGTGGTGTTTTCCGCCACTATAGTATCATTGTATAACGACACAGATTTTCTATTCCGGAGCCTGGGAAAGCTTAGTGACAACCCTTCAGCTCACAACCTCCTTTAACATTAGTTGATCATTGACAGGTCGTTGTACAGAATTTTCAATACAATGAGATCCTAATTGTCTATAGTCATTATAAGGAAGGGGGTAATAACTTCTCCTTCTCCACGACCCATTATTTGGAGGCAGGGCTTACATTTCTTCAAGGTTCTTAGAAAGTTTCTTACAAGTGAATGACATTTAGCCAAGTTCCATAATTTAGTAATGTACAGTGCTGATGGCCAAGCATCATTGGAGTTGTAGCTTAAGACCACTGGATGAATCAGAAGTTGCCACATGAAATTACTCCGACCTTATTGGTATGTGATGCATATGGGAAGTTTTATCTTTCCTGTAGAATAGAAGAATCTGCGCACAGTGATTATTATCATCTTTACTATAATTATGCAGTACAGCATGTTCTTTGACACCTGGGGAGACATTCATTTATTTTTTTTCTCTTTTATATAACATCCTAATTTATGTGACCAAAGACAAGAGAACCTCAGATACAGCAAATCTCCAGTGGCAGGTGATCAGGAGCAATTTAGCAACTCTGTGTCAAGCTTTAAAACATCACATTCATACCTTGTTTATCCTTTACACTAAATCCTACTCAAACAATTGTATATAATATAATATCATTGGTTTACCTGGTGTCATCTGCTGTGAATATTCCACTCTACATGTTTGGCCTCCTTCTCCCCAGCTGTCAATGACTTCCTGTATCAGTGACCACTCTGTCTATACATGTAATAGACACACATCTGTGGTCACCAATAGTTACTCTGTACAGACAGGAAGTAGCAATATGGTTCTTAGAGAATGCAAGAAGCTGGTAGGACAGGAGCTGAAGAAATTGAAAGGTCAAAGGAACAAATAAATAACCAAGTAAGTGACATAGGTCTTGAGGTTTTCAGTTTAGGCTTTAAATACTAACCTCCCCCCCTCACCCTCCCTTCACTGTTTATTCTTTGGCAGTAAGTTTTTTTTCATTAAGTTGTTTTTTTTGTTTCAAGGCATCTTATATTCTAAACGACCATTTGTTCAATTTGAGTTGCAAAAATTATTTTAGGCCTATCTCCCAACACATGAATATTAATTTATCTGAGGTATGCAAAACAAGAAACCTGCTTCACTCCAATGTAGGATCCGTTGTTTAGGAACCTTAGAGACATCAATAGATATTTTTGGTTTGGTTAATTGAATTATATGAGAATTTTACGCAAAAATAATACGGTGATAATAGGGTCCGTATTATGACTGCACGATTACCATAGAAGCATATGGTGGTCTAAATTAAGCTCAGTAGAATGGCAGACGGTCCGATTGTTGGTGTAAAACACCCTTAAATGTGACCTTATCAAAGCCATATGAACGAACGCACCGCTGCATAATCTAACAAGTGGATGTATTATATAGACTCATATTGAAGACCACAGAGAAGAGAGTCCATGCTCTATAGAAATAAAGGCTTGCATGTGGTACAAACTGAGAACATTATAACCGTTTCTAGGAAACGACATAATGACCAATATTGGCCTCATTACAGCTACCAAACGGTTGTCAGACAACTTTCACACTCCCATTATGCCATGATGAATTCCCTGCTTCCAGATCATTGTAAAACTAGGCAGATTTACTTTTCTGGGAGTTTTGCATGATCATCCCCCATAGGAGCTATAAGGCAGCCATATTAGTTGTTACACAATTTTTTTTAACTATTGGACAACACAAGCACCCATATTTACTAGGGTTATTTTGGATTGTCACGCTCTGCACTTGGCCATATTATGGCTTTGTACGTGAGCAGAATATTTAATGCCTAGGACGGGATTGAGTCCTATCCTGTGGCTTTCCTGGTCTCATGGGACATGATCCAATCCTGTCCTTGGCGCTAAATGAACAGCTTCTGCTCAGAGCTGTAATACGGCCATGTGCATGAGCCCTCATACGGGAAGCCTATGGGGTAAGCGGAGATCACCAGAGACCTGTAAACTTGAAGGAAGACCGAAGAAAATATTTTAATACAATAAACCTAATATACAGTCCATTAACCTGCATAGAGACTGCAGTCACTAATGTGCTCAATAGTTTTCTTGTTTATTTGGAGGCATTTTTCCATATTCATTCCTTATGTCCATACTCTTCATGTGTGAAGCCAGTTTGTACAAGCAGCCTGTTGGCTTCCCTATAGTTCTGATCTCACTCCATGTACAAATTACAAATAACCCTGGGCCCGACAGACACTTCATTTGCAGCATGATCGCCTCTGTTAATGTCAGGGAGATCTATGTTACATCATTATCATAGCTGACACTGATTGCTTGCAAATTTGGTTTCCCTTGTTCTGTCTTCACAGCTCCTTGTGTTGCCTGGATTATAGACAATCTCCATAATGCAGTAATTATCATTCACCGCTTTGGAACAGTAAATCGAGTGTAGGATGATTTTTATATTTCTTATAATTTCCATTATAACATTAAGCAACACGGAGCAGATGACAATCGAGCTAATCTGTATTTTATTACCATCATACATATAAAGAAAAAATGATTAGAGGGTGATGTCTGATCCAGAGCAATGGAATGGGAGAATTACCTTATAGCTAAGATTTCCACCCACTGCATTTGGGTATATTATTTATATATTGTATTAGAGGTGGTCAAACACAGAGATGTTAACCTGGAAGAGCCCAAACGGGGTGAGACTTGAGCAGCGGGTTGCGGCAAAAGTTAAAGTGACCTTTTTGAGGGGTGTGGCTTATATACAGGGCGTGGTTAAATATATTCAGACCCCCTATATTAATATCAGACCCAGACTCACTCCTATATAAAGCTTTATTCTCATCACATATTTTTTCCTTTTGTGTCAAATATATCCATATAGCTCGATTTATCCAGTGGAGGCTATTTTGCTGTCTGCTATGCTTTTCTATGCAGAGACTACTCTGTAAAAATCTATACCATGCAGTATATGTTGTTGTTTTTTTACGTAGCCTATGGGTGTTCGTTGTATGCTACATTATTTCTATACAGTGGCATATGTCAGAGCTTTCCCTCAGAGGTTTAGGTCGGGCAATACTCCCGACGTATATGTCAGGCAATGCTCCCAAATTATATGTCTGACGGAAGGCTCAGATGTGATGTGTACAGAGCTTAAATATCAAACCAGGCCCCCTAAATATATGTGGACCGCCTCTATTAATATTAGACTCCAGAACCCCTACATTTATTCAAATCCCAGACCCTCTAAATATATTTAGACCCCAGATCTATATTAATATCAGACCCCAGACCCGACCGCTAACTTAATTTAGACCCCAGATCAAACCAAAAAATAAAATATTCAGACCAGACTATATACTTACATTCTGGCTCTTGTTCAGCTATGGACGCAGCAGCACAGGGCGTTGTGTGCGCCGCTAAACAAAAGCCGGGAGTGAGGAAGGTAAGTATACAGGCCGCTATCTATTGTATTAATCCAGTAATGGACGATGCTGCGCCCCCTCCTCGGCAACTGGGAGAAAACTATATATAACTGGGTAACGGAGGCTATAAAGAGGGTGACTCGGTAAAACCAAGTGAGTTGACATCTCTGCAAACACCTTTGTCGTTACTGCCTTGCATTACGTTTTTACACTTCTCAAAATAATTAAGGGAACACTAAAGCATCACAGTATAACCCCAAGTCAAATAAACTTCAGGGATATCAATCTGTCCAGTCAGGATAAGAGATTCTGAATCAATTTTACCAGCTTTGGTGAAAATTAAAGTGACCACTGGTGCTTTGGAGAGGCATAATTATGACAACCCCTAAAAAGGGAACGGTTTTGCAGGCGGTGGCCAAACACCGTTCCACTCTCCTTATCGTTCCTGACTGATTCTTCTCCAGTTCTGCTAGTGTCCTTGTCACTTCTCATAGCATCCGGGAGTAACTGCAGCACCAGGTCGCACATGTAGTCCAGCTCCTTGGCACCATCCATACGTGCCGTCGCAATAATGTTTGCTGAGTCTTCCAACACAGCCTAAAGAGCATGGAGCCGATACATGGACACGGCCATTACATGAGGAGAGACTAAAACCACAGCGTGAAACCCCAGCCTGGCTCGGACAATTGCTGCTGGGATCCAGTCTCTTTTTTTGGTGGGCAGATAATGCACCTCTTGGTAATATACTCCCGTCACTATTCAACATCTCTATATCTCACAATGTATCAGCAGTGGTTATTTCTCAAGCCTGCGGCAGTACTTACTCTCTGGTTAAGATTAGCTGCAAATCTGGTTTATTTTATCAAGCGGTGCAATACTAAATTTGTCAATGCATCTGCTGAGATGTAGGAGAAGTAGCGAAGCCTTCCCCTATCCGTTCTCACCCTCATGTACCACAAACCACTTGTATAGCACATGTTACTTGAATTTCAGAATTGTTCGTCGCCTTGAGACACTAAAGAGATGCGTCTTAAAATAGCACCGAGCCAACACAAGAATCTGCAGGTCTCCTGAGCGCAGCAATCAGTCTCACATCTGCATGATAATGCAGTGCTTATTGCAAGACCAGTGCCTGTGAAAGACTTACCGAGCAAGCAAGTGCCCAAATACCTCTCTGTAGATAGCCGTCATATTTTTTTTAAAGGATTTTTGCGACCTGCTTGCACAGTACGGCAGTCATTTTAAGTGCAGAACCAGTATTTTGCATTAGTCTATAGAAATTAGTGGTATGGTTTATTTCTTCGGATCAGTCACAGGATCATAGCATTTTAAAAGGCGTCCGTTAAACTCCCCCCAATAGTCATTGTCAACGGGCTACCTTATAGAGTGAACTTTAATTCAATGGGGAATAGCAGCAATTCCGCAGCATAAATTGACATGCTGCTGATTAAAAACTGCACCGCAGGTCAATTTATGAACTTTTTTTCCACAGCGTGTGTATGAGATTTGTTCAAATCTCTTCCACTCTGCTGCTTCTGTATTATGCTGCGGATTTTCCGCAATGAAACACGTTGCGGCAAATCCGCAGTATTTACGCTACGTGTGAACCCGGCCATATAAACAGGTCTGGACAAAGGGAGGAATAGTTGCTATAGCAAGCAATTAAAATCCATATTTATTCTTCCACTGCAATTTGGAAATTAGTTATCGGATTTCTATAGACAACTGCTTAGTGTTTTTCACCACTAGATTTTAGGTCATTGCCTGCCAACAGATATGCAGAGCATATCCCCAGCAGCCTTTATAGGTTAATATAGAAATGCTGCCTTGGCTAAAGGCTTTACGACGACATTTGGTCGCCTTTGAGCTGCTGGAAATTTGACCACGTCACAACCTCAATGTTCCCCTATGGGAAAAAAAAATCCAACCCAGTCTGATTTTGCGAGAAGGTGGCTGCGACCTTGTTTCTCATAGGGAAACATTGAGGTTGTGTTGCGGTCATGCCATGGTTTTTCCGCGACTCACGGGTTAACGAAATTTGCTATGCAGCCCTAGCCTAGAGTGGCTCTCCCAATATTGTAATATCAGTATGTTAGTGCACAGATAGCTATGCAGTTCTTTAGAGGAGCTTCAAGATGTAGCTTCATTTTAAGATGCACAAAATAAGGTAATTGAATTACATTTAGGAGTAGATCATTTTAATTTGAAATTCTTTTACTACTCAAATATACCTCATGGATTTAATAGCAAACCTGTAGCAGACCGTACGCCCGCAGTCTTGGTGGCTATCCGTGTTTACTGGTAAAGTTGTAATGTGCAGCTGGGAGAGAGCAGTATAAATAGGGGTGCGCAAAATCTATTTCAGGTTGAAGTAATTGATGTCTTACTGCAGAGGACAGCTCTGGGTAAAAATAGGCTGCCTCAGATGGTGCAGGAGAAAAGGTAATTAAGAGATAAAAAGCAATGAGCTTCTCTGTTACTCCAGTGCACATCGAAAATACAAACAGTCATTTTGTACGTCTCCAAACTTAGCTACAGGGGAGGGTGGAACGAGGGCGACCGTCATTGTTCGAGCCGTGAGCCTATCTCACGATACATGTTGTTCATTAAGAGGAGAACATAGAATGGGAATTACTCGTAACACCTCCCATGTACATTTGCTGGAAAAACCTCAAACGCTTTCTAATCATCGCCTTTCTGTTGCATCCCTATTAGATTTGCATCTCTTTGAACCGTTTTTAATTAGTCTGGCTGTATTGCCTCCCATTACCCGTGGAAACTGTCCCTCGACTCAACCAGCCTTTTACACCGTCTTATTTTAACTACATTTTGAGGAAATTCTACCTGTTGAGAGCTAATGCGGCGTACTTACACCATCTGCAAGTTCTGCTTTGATGCCTCCGTTTCATGTAAATCATTTGAGCACCTCGGGAGATCCAGCTGTAAACGGCATCAAATAATGAAGCCAATTTTACAAAAAAAAATAAAAATAATTTTGAAAGCAAATTTTTTTGGTGAATATAACCACTAGCTATTCACTTTCTTTTCACTGCAATGTGAATATCAACTTGCTAGAAGAAGCAGTACATTCTTTTGCCTACAAAATTATTTTGGTACAGATAGTACTGAATCCCGGAGACGTAATAGAGTACCACTAGAAGTGCACGGGGCCTTTACTGTACCTGAGTATTTTGGATAAAATTGTGGCATGCTCCATTGTATACCGTATGAATGGAGCTTATGAAGAATAATGCACCAATGGAGCATTGTACAGCGGCAAGCGGAGTCCCTGTCGCTATATAACCTAGTAGCCACGTGCATGAGGCATAATGCTGGCTGGTTCTACTGAACATATTCTAAGAAAATTGGATGTTCATATTGGACCGTTGTAGCTGAACTGAACACATAATATCAATTATCGGCCAATGACCGCATGTTTACAGGCTTGACCTTCGTAATTATTTGATGCTTTCGATCATTTTTGTGCCTGAATATACTTTCATATCTGCCCAGATAGAAATATTGGAGCATGTGTGGCCAGCTTACGGCACAAGACGCAGGAGAATTTCCCATGGACCGTGTGTTTGCAGAGAGGAACATCCTCTGATTTTAGAGAAGCATTAGGAGGGCTGTCTGTTCTAGCGCATCTGTTGAACTAAGCACAGTATGCCGTAGTTGGATTGGAGTAAGTCTTGGATGCCAAAACATCTTATCCTGGCACTGCACATGATGTGCGCAGCTTTCAAAGCTGCATAGACCTGGCTAACTTTATTGCCCAGCATCTTCCTATATACAGATACTACAAATGTATAAATACTTTCATCCAAATTATGCTCCATTTACATCCAGTATCTACTAGCTGCTAGCCATAGTGGAGCGTAATCCAACTGCATTGTGGGAAATGTAGTGTTTCGGGCTCATGCACATGGAAAAACCATATGTATGGATCCTGGACGGTGGCACACGGAGTCCCTACAAGTTTGTAGTTTGTATCCATAGACACGTGTGCTGCTGTGTGATGCCTCCATGAGGCACTGTATTCTATACCTTTGCAAAATGGCATGTGTAGGAGCACGATGTGACCTGTTCCTCACAGATTCATAAGGAATCTTTATAAAAGTAAAGGCACATAGAGGTACAGTATGGACCCATAGCAGGCTATTGGTGCTATATTATGTATCTGTACAATACACATCTGCTGTACGGCACTGTGCGTGAGCCTTTGCTCTGTACATAAGTCGGATGGAGACAAAAACACGAATCTCGAATGCGGCAGAATAGCACAGAAGCTCAGCTAAGCTATTACCTTCTGGTAGCACAATTCTGAATGATTGTATGCCGTGATTAACAGGAGATTGCAGCTCTGTATAAGCCATGATGTAATGGAAGATGAACTTCTCTAGCTCTTGGATGTGCCATCTGTAGAGTGAACGCCTCTTGTCATTTGGAGGATACAGCTACAATTTCTCAAAATGATCACCTATAATCCAGTTGAGCAAGAGAGGCCCAAGAAATAGGCTTCAGGGTTTATTCAGAGGTTGAGGTGCGGTTAAAACATAATTCACGTAGCAGCATAGGTTTTTATTTTATTGTTGTGTTTTTTAATTCGGTTGTGGTAAAAACCGCACCTCAACCGCAGAGCCCGAATACACCCATAACCTGTAGTTCTAAAATGCATTTTCTAGCGTCAATTAGGCTTTGTTCACATCTGCATTTGGGTTTTCCTTTCTCCTGCTCTGTCATGGGAGCAGAAGAACCGCTCCGCACAATAGCACCATGTAATACCTATGGTTCTGTACTACGGTATATGCCGTGTACAAGCGCTGTGCATACAACACTACCATGTGGTCGAGACCTTACTGTTTTCATAAATACATGACAATCTACTTAGACCTGTTTTGGGTGCTGGATTTTTGATTTAATGTTCAGTTTACATTGTAATCTATGGAAGGAAGGCTGATGACGTGTGAATTTCTGAGTGCCGCCTGCAGGATAATATTGTGTGTCATCCCATATTGTAATATATTTGGAGGTGTGTGACTATTGTGATAAAGGACTTGTATTCAGTCTATGATGCGGACTTTGCAGAGCGTTCACTATATGACTGTATGACCAAACCGGTATGAGGCACCACACAGACCCTGGATCAATAGTCCCGATCACATTCTTAGGTTAACAACAGTTTATTTGCTGATCCGATGAGATAAGGACAAGGATATAGAATACAGAGCCAGATATAGTGAGTGTGGGAAGACTTGGCAGGGGAGCCTGTGGGAGAGAAATCACCCAGAGGACTGGAATTGGAATCAGGTAATTGAATCAGTGAACGAGAAATAATAATGTTCTGTGCACATTTATTCCACTGACTGCGACACAGCAAACTTGTGCTTTTTATTTCCAGATGCAAGAGGTTTATATATTTAATTTTAATTTCCGCACTGTTAGAGTCATCTCGTGAAATGGAGGCGACAAATGCAGCCGTATTCGCAACTGCTCCATTATTTATGTTCCCAGTGATAGTCAGACTTGTCATAAGAGTCACACTGCTGCCGATGTAGAGGATGGAGAGGCCCGGTGCTGGTTCCCATGGAGGGGAGACTTCACCTGTACCTGTGGGTTTCTATCATTCCTATTGATTTCAGTAAAGTGGTGGCCCAGTGGTCTTTTTGACACTCAGCCCCAGGACTCGCACATTCTCAGTATCCGTGGGTCCCAGCTGCCGGACCCCACCATTGTCACCTGTCTGATTGGTGGAGTGTTGTCCTTCAGGAACTCAAAATGAATAGTTTCATTCACAGGCGGATCCCACAAATATCTGTGACCGATGTTTTGTTGTCTGAGTCCCTATCCAAAAAGTCAATTGATCACAGTTGTGGTGGTGAATACTTTGTTAGCAGAGTCAATACTGATGGCAGATGTTTTGTAGGTAGGACTGACATCCATTCAATTCAGTCCCCATAGTGCCTGATATACATCACCTCCGCTTTACAAGAACCCCTCTTTTTTTTTTCTTCTTCCAAATCAGGGGTCAGCAACCTTCGGCACTCTAGCTGTTAGAAAACTACAATTCCCAGCATGCCCTGACAGCCCTTAGCTGGAATAATAAAACCTTTGGCTGTCAGGGCATGATGGGAGTTGTAGTTTTCCAACAGCTGGCGTGCCGAACATTGCTGACCCCTGTTCTAAATAATAACTCTGTATTAACATGGATTGCATAGAAAACTTTGTTGGAAAACATCAGTTTTCATTCCAATTCTGTAACATAAAAAGAAAAACAACAAATGACCAGCATTGAGGGAGTAGCACATCATGCTACATCACTTGGCAATTTAAAAATGGATTGCAAAGGGAAAGGGATACAAATTGATGCTAAAATGACCATTTTGTCATGTTTCAAGGGTAACTAAACTTTGAAAAACTTTTAACCTATAGTAACGTCAGAAGTTTTGATCGGTGGGGTTCCGAGCTTTGAGACCCCGACCAATCGCTAAAACAAAGCTGCAGAAGCGTTCGGGTGAGCGCTCAGCCGCTTCGATATTGGTCGGCTTTACTCAGAAAGCCGTGCGAGCGGTGTTCGGACTCATAGATTTGGTCTTGAGCCCATACGCCGCTCACTTGGCTTTCCGTTAAGGCGGCGTGGATTAGCAGAAAAGCGGCATGGCTTAAAATGTGACACTGTTTGGTGCAAAATAACTGGCATAAACTAAGCCAACTAACAGGTGGTATAAGGAAGAGAAAAATGTCTAAGAAGATGCGCCAAATTTATGTTTACGCTGTCTAAAACGTGTAGATCTGTACAGCACTATATTTCGGAGATATTCACCCTAGAGGAAGTGCTCCTAGGGGAGCCTAGCTCTAAAATACTGTATCTAATGGAACAAGCCATAATTTTTTGTGATCTTTATATTTCTCCATATGAAATTCGAGGCATGCAGGGACCCATAGAGACTATGGGTGCAATATTGCGGCTCCATGCGACTCCTGAGCTCATGTGCATTAGCCCTAATGAGAAAAAGGCCCAATTATTCGTTTGTGAATTGATCGCATATTGCATGTATCTTGCCTCATCTGAGTTGTTAGTTTGATATTAACCCTTAATATAATGTACAGTATGTTGTTTGTACACACAGAATGGCATGGTGAACAGCGATGTGTTACCCTTTGCTATTGATGTTTCGGGGATTCTATTTACTCGGAAATCTGGCAGATTCTCTTATTCTTAACAAAGCTGAATTCAAGCCAGACTTCAGCTAAAGTGACGTCCCTGGTGAATGAGTTAATTGAATTACAAACCGAAGCAAACGGCATGTATGAACGTGTTACTGCCTATATAGAGTAGAGGTAGCCACAGGGGTATATGACATGTACACTCCCTTGATAGATGACTGAAGAGTAGTCTTTTTGCACTGTACCTTAGAAGGAGACTGCACAACGACAATTTGTAGCATGTGAGTAGTTGTAGTAAGTGTTGCGTGACACTTAGGAATAGGAATACATTGAGCCGCGTATGCATGCAACTTTTTTTTTACATGCGTGACATATACATCAGTAAGAAATATACGGGGTGTAAAAAAACTTGTATGCAAACTGTATGGGAGTCGAATGCACATTGTTCAACAGTTTAAGCTGTCACCATATAGAATGATAGGCCTAGAGCAACTTTTTGGCCAGAAGTCACGCTAAGATCTACTAGGTTAGAACTTTTGCGATGGTCACAAGGTCACTCGCAACTTTGGTTTCCTTAGAGAGATATTGAGTTCGTGTCACGGCAATTTTAACGTGGGTGACCAAAAGTGCACAGTTGCCTTAGGCTTAGTTTGGTGCTACACGGCGACTAAGTTACCATCGCAACACAACTATAGAGGGGAAAGTTGTTTGTGACTACTGCAAAGATTCCATCATTTTGCGAATGCTTAATATTTTAAAGCTTGCTGATATTTTTTTTCAAGTGTTAGCTTGCCCTACTTGTCACGTCTTTGTGGCGTTTTTTAACCCGTTGACTTTATTAGTGGAAGAACGTGTCAAACACTCACTTCAATACAGTTTTGCAAAGTTTTAGGACCATTAACCCCTTCCCGCTCCTTGACGTACTATTACGTCATGGCAGCTGTATCGTTCGCGCTCCATGCCGTAATAGTACGTCTCGGGAGTAACGGCCGTTTCGGCCGTCCTCCCGACACATACAGGAGCTGTGACGCTGCTGTCTTGTTCAGCAGCTGTCACAGCTCCTACAGCGGGGACCGATCGCTGTGTCCCCGCTGATTAACCCCTTAAAAGCCGCGTTCTATAGAGATCGCGGCTTTTTAGGGGTTAAGCTGCCATCGCCGGCCTGCTACGCGATAGCGGCCGGCGATGGTGACTATGGCAACCGGACACCAAACAATGGCGTCCGGCTATGCCATAGACGGAAGCCTAGTGGGTCCTGACAACGTCAGGACCCACTATGCTTGCTGTCAGTGAGTAGCTGACAGTTCTAATACACTGCACTACGCATGTAGTGCAGTGTATTAGAATAGCGATCAGGGCCTCCTGCCCTCATGTCCCCTAGTGGGACAAAGTAATAAAGTAAAAAAAAAGTTAAAAAAAGATGTGTAAAAATAAGAAAATAAAAGTTTTAAAAGTAATAAAAGTAAAAGTCCCACTTTTTCCCTTATCAGGCCTTTATTATTAATAAAAATATATAAACAAACAAATAAACTATACATAATTGGTATCGCCGCGTCCGTAACGGCCTGAACTACAAAATTATTTTGTTATTTATCCCGCACGGTGAACGCCGTAAAAAAAAATATTAATAAACCGTACCACAATCACAATTGTTTGGTCACTTCACCTCCCAAAAAATGGAATAAAAAGAGATCAAAAAGTCGCATGTACCTAAAAATGGTACTGATGGAAACTACAGTTCGTTACGCAAAAAATAAGTCCTCGCACGGCTTTATTGATTGAAAAATAAAAACGTTATGGCTCTTAGAATAAGGTAACACAAAAAGTGAATGATTGTTTACAAAACGTATTTTATTGTGCAAACGCCATAAGACATAAAAAAAAACTATAAACATCTGGTATCGCCGTAATCGTATCGCCCCGCAGAATAAAGTGAATATGTCATTTATAGCGCACGGTGAACGCTGTAAAAAAAAAAGTATACAAAAACAATAGTAGAATTGCTGTTTTTTAGTCACCACGCCACCTAAAAATGGAATAAAAACTGATCAAAAAGCCGCATGCACCCCAAGAAAACTACAATGGATTCCTCAAGGGGTCTAGTTTCCAAATTGGGGTCACTTTTGGGGGGTTTCCAATGTTTTGGCACCACAAGACCTCTTCAAACCGGACATGGTGCCTAATAAAAAAGAGGGCTCAAAATCCGCTAGGTGCTCCTTTGCTTCGGAGGCCGGTGCTTCAGTCCATTACCGCCCGAGGGCCACATGTGGGATATTTCTCTAAACTGCAGAATCTGGGCAATAAGTATTGAGTTGCGTTTCTCTGATAAATCCTTTTGTGTTATAAAAAAAATGGTATAAAAAGAGTAAATGTCACCTCTACTTTGCTCTAAATTTCTGTGAAACACCTAAAGGGTTCATAAACTTTCTAAATGCTGTTGTGAATACTTTGAGGGGTCTAGTTTCTAAAATGGGGTGTTTGATAGGGGTTTCTAATATATGGGCCCCTCAAAGCAACTTCAGAAATGAACTGGAACCTAAAAAAATAAATAAATGAGGCAATACTTCGCTTCTTCCATTATACTGATAATGAGCCGTGCCCACTCCGAGATGACCCCAGTTTTGACCGTTTGTATAAACGGAGACCCCTATTAGACCGTTCCAGTGCCCGGTTTTCCCAAGCATACACCCCCGAGAAGTGTATTTCTATTGATGAGTCCCTGGTACATTTTAAAGGGAGGGTTCAATTCCGCCAGTACCTGCCAGGTAAGAGGGCAAGGTATGGCGTGAAGATGTATAAGCTGCGAGAGTGCATCAGGGTATACCTACAGGTTTAGGATATATGAAGGAAAGGCCACCCCCAAACCAGACTGCATCCTGGACTACAATAGGTACATGGGAGGGATGGACTTGTCAAATCAAGTCCTGAAGCCCTACAGCGCCATGCGGTGAGGTATAAGAAGCTGGCCGGGCACATCATACAGATGGCTTTGTACAATGCGTATGTGCTACGTCGATGTGCAGGCCAGAGGGGAACTTTCCTGGAATTTCAAGATCTAATCTTTAGGGACCAGGAAGGGGGGGCGCATCGTACCAGGGCAACACTTTCCAGGAGAAGGTCCCCAAACCGGTGGAAAGGGAAAGAGTCAAAAGAGGTGCAGAGTCTGCTATAAGAGGGGGATAAGGAAGAACACAATATACCAATGTGACACGTGTCCCGAAAAACCAGGGCTCTGTATAAAAGATTGTTTTAAAATGTATCATACATCCCTTGATTTTCAATTTACCCTGATGCACTCCGCACAGCTTACCCCCCTCATCTTTCCCTTCTGAGCCCTGCCGTATGCCCAGGCAGCTGATAACAGCCACATGTAGGGTATTGTCGTACCCAGGAGAACCCACATTACAATTTAAGGGGTGTATATCTCCGGTGGCGCATGCTGGGCACACTATATTGGACACTGAAATGGCATATACATATATAAAATTGCAAATCTCACACTGCACCATCTGCTGCGCATTATCTTTTACACAGTACCTGTGGGGTCAAAATGCTCACTACACCTCTAGATGAATGTCTTAAGGGGTGTAGTTTTTAAAATGGGGTCACTTCTCGGGGGTTTCAACTGTACTGGTACCTCAGGGGCTTCTGCACACATGACTTAGCACCAGAAAAGCTCCAGTAGGCCAAATGGTGGTCCTTTCCTTCTGAGCCCTCCCATGGGCCCAAAGGGCAGTTTATCACCACAAATGGGGTATTGCCGCACTAAGGACAAATTGGGCAACAAAATGGGGTATGTTGTTCCTTGTGAAAATAAGAAATTTTGATCACAAATGACATCTTATTGGAAAAAATATCATTTTTTTCATTTCACAGCCCAATTCAAATAGGTGCTGTGAAAAAACTGTGCGGTCAAAATGATAACAAAAACCATAAATGAATTCCTTGAGGGGTGTAGTTTCCAAAATGGGGTCACTTCTGGTGGGTTTCCATTGCTTTGATACCTCTGGGGCTCTGCAAATGCAACATGGCACCCGAAAACCAATCCAGCAAAATCTGGACTCCAACAAACACATAGCGCTCCTTTCCTTCTGAGCCCTCCCATGGGCCCAAACGGCAGTTTATCACCACAAATGGGGTATTGCCGCACTAAGGACAAATTGGGCAACAAAATGGGGTATGTTGTTCCCTGTGAAAATAAGAAAATTTGATCAAAAATGACATTTTATTGGAAAAAATATCATTTTTTTCATTTCACAGCCCAATTCAAATAGGTGCTGTGAAAAAACTGTGCGGTCAAAATGATAACAAAAACCATAAATGAATTCCTTGAGGGGTGTAATTTCCAAAATGGGGTCACTTCTGGTGGGTTTCCATTGTTTTGATACCTCAACGCCTCTTCAAACCTGGCATGCTGCCTAAAATATATTCTAATAAAAAAGAGGCCTCAAAATGCACTAGGTGCTTCTTTGCTTCTAGGGCTTGTGTTTTAGTCCACGAGCGCAGTAGGGCCACATGTGGGACATTTCTAAAAACTGCAGAATCTGGACAATACATATTTAGTAGTGTTTCTCTGGTAAAACCTTCTCTGTTACTAAAAAAAAATTGAATAAAATTGAAATTCAGCAGAAAAAATGAAATTTGCAAATTTAATTTCCACTTTGCTTTAATTCCTGTGAAATGCCTGAAGGGTTAAAAAACTTTCTATATGCTGTTTTGAATACTTTGAGGGGTCTAGTTTTTAAAATGGGGTGTTTTATGGGGGTTTCTAACACATAGTCCCCTCAAATCCACTTCAGAACTGAACTGGCACCTTCAAAAAAAGGCTTTTGAAATTTTCTTAAGAATATGAGAAATTGCTGTTTATGTTCTAAGCCTTGTAACGTCCAAGAAAAATAAAAGAATGTTCAAAAAACGATGCCAATCAAAAGTAGACATATGGGAAATGTGAACTAGTAACTATTTTGGGTGGTATAACCGTCTGTTTTTCAAGCAGATGCATTTAAATTCTGAAAAATGCTATTTTTTGTAAATTTTCTCAAAATTTTGCAATTTTTCACAAATAAAGACTGAATATATCGACCAAATTTTACCACGAACATGAAGCCCAAAGTGTCACGAGAAAACAATCTCAGAATCGCTTGGATAGGTTTAAGCATTCCGACGTTATTACCACATAAAGTGAAATATGTCAGATTTGAAAAATGGGCTCTGAGCCTTAAGGCCCAAACTAGGCTGCGTCCTTAAGGGGTTAACTAACGTCGTTTTGAAACTTTTTTTCTTGTATGCTATTGCGACATCACAACAAAAATGAGAACCTGGGCTAAAGGTAAACCCTTGCTGATAGGACCCCTACAGGCTGTGGTCCAGCCTAGCCATGTATTCCCTTGGGCAGTTACGTTTTGCTCACATTCAGACTTTTTTTTTTTTTAGATCAATGAAATATGACCCAATATATTCCCTCCTGTTAACGCACAATTAGATGTACCTATTAAAAGCCTGTTATGCTTACAAGTTTATTTAACATGATTTTCTCTTGCATGACCTATGCCCTGCACAGTGACTGCAGCCATTTTTGGCTGTAGCAACGTGAGAATGCGGACTATAATCTTATGTCTTCGCTGAGAAATGAGGTTTATTATCGGCTCATCCCCCACTGTGTGTAGGTGATGGGTACAGTCCAAATGATTTTGTCCACTGCATTCTTGGAATTAAGACGTGGTAGATTTTGAAGTTGCCATCCGCCCCCAGAGCTGTAATGTGCGTTTCCATGAAGTTCTATTTTACTGTGACTTCTAAGACAATCAGTAATGATTCTCTGAGTCACTTAGTGGAGGATGTCTTATAAAAACATTTTAATACAAGAGTGGGTGAAGAATACTTTGTTTAAATAGTAACCTCAAAAAAAAAATAATGAAATTGTCATTTGTTGTACCGGATTAACTCGTTCATTGGGTTGCCAATAGCATATTGCATCTTGTTTATTGACGTCATGGACTGTGTTCACACGTTGTAGTCATAATGTGTTATTCCGCTATTCTGCTCCAATATTCGAGAAATCACAACTAAAATGCTGCGTTTTTCTAAAGTTCTTGCTGTAGTATTATGGCAAAAACGTGATATGACCACAACATGTGAACACGTTCATCCCTTGTTTGGACTTGATGGACATGTGTCTTTTTTCAACCGTACTAACTATGTAACTATGTAACACAGCCCTATATGTGGTGTCTTAGATGGCCCCTTATGTCCGCTATCTAGCTAGAGTATGTCAAGTCCACAGCAGTGACAACTACAATTTGAGTCCACAAATCATTGTACCTTGAAACCACCTGTATATAGTGCAGCTGTTCTCTTGTCTAGCATTGATGGCCTTTGGGTTCTCCAGAAGTAGAGGCCTACGTTTGTCTGTAATCTGCGTAATTTCTATAGCTAGGCTACCTACAACAGGGGAAATCCACTCATTTTGTAATGAATGTATAGGTGTTTCAGAACATGTCATTGGTGCTATTCTGTGAGTTTGTGCCATTCCTGCCGTCTTATACTCACCAGTCTCCAGCGTTTTCTAGTCCCCGGCCGGCACTGCGCCTCTTCAACATCTTCATGCTGCTAGTCTTCCCCACTGCTGCTTTACTTCAGCTCTATTAGTGGCCACTAGTAGGTGCTGACACACTCCCGCTCTTAAAGTGCGAGCGCGCGCCAAATTAACCCAGCTTTTACGGATACCGAATGTACTTTCCCCCTTTGCCTGAGCAATTAGGTTCCTAACTCTAGATTGCTAGTTGTACTCTCTAGTAACTTCTATTTGGATTATATGTCATCGATTCTGCCTAAAACTTGACCTAGTCTGGCCTGACCTTTTGCCTGTTCACTTTGATGACCATCTGCTGCTTGCCCTGACCTGTGGGTCCGCCAACCGTGAGTGAAGCTACAGCCTGCCCTGACCTACGCCTTAGTTCGGACCACGCCGTAGTTGACTACGGTATTCATCCCGTCAAAACGACGGAACCCTTGCACAACGGAGACAAACTGAAACCATTGGCACCGGATACCTCACCTTTGAAATCAATGGTGATTAAAACGGAAACCTATGGTTTCAGTTTGTGTCAGTCAGGGCTCTGTTCCGACTGAACGTCGGAACGGAGCCCTGACGCAGATGTGAACATAGCCTAAGACCATGCCCTGTTCACACAGAGTTTTATTGCAGGCAGAAAAATCTGCCTCAAAATTCCTTCAGGAATTCCTTTAGGAATTTTGGGTAGATTTTCACCTTCCTGCACTTTCTTGCCGTGGTTTTTAACTGCGTTTGTCGGCCGGGGTCATTGAGCGCCACGGGCAAAAAACGCTGCAAAAACGCTTCTCTGCCTCCCATTTATTTCAGTGGAAGGTCAGAGACGGAACCGTGGGAAGAAAGAGCATGTCGCCTCCGCTTCCTATTGAAATCAATGGGAGGGGGTTTTTGGCGCTGATTCCGATGCGGTTTCCACGTCCACATCCACGCCAAAAAACTCTGTGTGAACTGACCCTAGGAGTAAAAATTCCCTTCTTGCCCATAAAAACCAGAGCTTCGCTTAAATTTTTAAACTGGTCTGGGAAAAATAAAAGCGGCACTGTAAATGGGTGCTATGGGCACCGAGACAGCTTGTCCTATTCTTTCAGCTATGTCTTTGTTATGAGTCATCACTCAGTCCTCCCAGAATCAACTATAATGCCACCCTGCTTTCCTATAGTCCGGACTTAAAATAGGCCTTGCTATGCATCAGTACAAAAATATGGGATGAATTATGATGCAACCAGGCTGATAGGCGTTTAGAAATCTCGGAAAGCTGGGTGACAACCCCCATCGGTACTGTATAGGTGACTATATGAGTTGTCACCCAGCTTTCCCAGAAACAAATATATCTCAGAAATATTGAAGGAACAAAGACGACAGCTTGCAGATGATACTAGGGGCGAAAAACGTTATTAAATCTGTATTTATGGAAATCTATTCTTTAGAGATACATTCATAAATCCCTATTACACGTTTCATCATTCAAAATTAAAGCATTTTATGAGAAATTATTTTTCAAGTTATTTGACCTTTTTATTTTCTATCTAATATGCGGCAGATGTTATGTGCTATCTTACTAGAAAAACGGAGCACGAGTTGATCCGTTCATTGTCACTTGGCTATGAAGAGTTAAAAGGGTCGATTAATCGGATCTGCAGCACTTCGGACAAACGCCTTATTATCCTCAGCTCACTCTATTATTTGCTTTTGCCGCCGGATAGCTAGCAACAGGGGGGCTGGCACCGGCGGAGCGTGAAGCCGCTGCCAGCTCAGGAATAGAAAAGCAGATGGCAAACTCGCGCCTATTTTTAGCTGCCGCCAAGCTTGGCAGCTCCTTTATCAAGAGCCTGCTGCCATTAACTATTTCACTGCCAGTGCTGCCCCAGCCAGAATCTGAGATGGCTGCAGACTGCTTAGTCAGAGGAAAATACAATGTTTACAAATCTAAGAAAATGCCTACAAGAGGAAAGGTGTCTGACGCCAGCTGCTGCTGAACTACTGTCCCCATCCCTGGCCGGATTTTGATCTCTCTGTTTTTTCTAATAGGCTATTTCTTCATCATGCATGGTAATACATGTTATTACATAGATCCGTCCTTAGCCTGCTGCTGTTTGGATTACAAAAGCTGGGGCCAAATTGTTTAAATAAAATCGTCTTGGTGGAAATACGCACATCAGCTGGGTGCATTCCCTCTGCTGCTACTGAAGTATTGTTCGGAGACGCGCTGCTGCCATGGCAACTTGGGCACACTGAATTTTAATTAGCGTGGTCACCAAGGTCTGCTACCAGAAGTGAATGTTATCTCTCAGCTGTCGACACGTCTTTCACCTTCTCACAGGGCGTAAAAGGTCTTCAAGGTATTACTGTGTACACAAATAACCAAAAGACATCAGTCGAAATCCCCATTATTCCCTATGTTACTGCAACATTCCGACACATTGTAACATTCCAAACATTTCCTCCACGAGGGATCTTTACAACTTATGTCTTGTGAGATTGCAAGTCGTGAAGACAGAGACTATTGATTTATTCTTCACATTGGGGTTTTTTTTTGTTTGTTTTTTTCCTATTACACATATAAAAAGATGACAAAATCCAACACAATGACTCGTGCCCATCACCCTATCAACTCTAACTCCCTTCTCCCTCTACACATTGTAATAAACACTTCTCCAAGCGCCAGGAACTTGATGTTCACAAGTTGAGTTCACCATTTTTTGATTACATATTTATATATTTTATGGTAAGGGAAGCAAAACCGTCAGAACACAAGTTTCGGATATAGACTTCATTCAAGATAAGATATTGTCGTGGGCAATTTTCGTTTGCCTTTGCTCATCCTACTTGAGATATGTCGATTTCCATCTTACATCTGGAAAAGCAAAGTCTTCTAGATCAGCGCTCGGTGTCTGAATTAAACTGCATACTAGGAGTGATTACAATACGTGCCCTTTATCTACATTTATCGATCTTTCCATCTTAACATATAAAACCACTTCAAATGGAATCCAACATTCTGTCTTATACCTACTATCCAAGGGCGTACATTGAGGTGAGGAGAACCCACTGCAAAGAATAAAATGGGGCCTCCTCCTCCTTAAACTGGTTAGTACTGCCGCACTCTTAACCTTCTGGGACAGGAGGACTTGGTGATTGTTTGCACCGATCTTATTTCCTTGATTCTTGAGTTAATTCCTCATCCCATTGTTTCTAGGATTTGCAGAGAGGGGATACCTGTACAATTTCTCAATACTTAATAATATAGGGGATCCACCCAACTGTGTCTTGGCCGCTATTTCTCCAGGTGCCCCTTAGCAGCTTTATTGTCTGCCTCTATGGATGGTAATGGGGTGTCCTGGATAATATTGACGGTCTATCTTTAGAAAAGGTGATCGATATTTGATCAGTGGTGGTCCGATCAGCTGCATGATGGAGCCTAGTTTCCGTAATTTTTTACTCTGGCACAACGCCAGACATTTGTTGCAGTGCCAGCCACAAACAAATGTACAGCGATGTGCCTGGAGCGCCACGGAGCCTTCATGCGACTAATTGGCGAGTGGGTATGCAGAGAGTGGAAACCTAAGGATAAGCCATCAATATTACAGTACCGGAAAACTCCTTTTTCCATCCAAAATGCATATTAACTCACACACAGTTTCAAATGTGACTAGCTATATGGCTGTACTTCCTGAAAAATGGCTACAATATCTTTGTATGTAATAGAAACATACAGTAGTTACCCAATATCATTGCCAAGGGTCCCAATAAATCCCAAAAGACAGAGAGGGAAAATATTCAGCAAGGTAAGGCGTTACACCACTTTGGATGTTTAATGATGGAAAGATAACCTGTTGACTCTGTGCGTGCTAGTAATAGAAATGTAGGCACCATTTATTTACATTTGTTGTTTTTAATTTGCAGAGATTTAATAATACCCCTACGCCGTGCCCCATGTGCTATGGGACAACATGTGCTCTCTTCTTTCCCAGAATCACAAGTTGGAAGACTTCCCTTTTTTAATTTGTTTGATATGTGTAATACATTCTCTACTATTTATGTTTCCACTTGGAAACCTTCCGTCACTAATATAGTAAAAGAAACCTATATTGAGAATGACGCTGTTCACGTCATTTGTTGTCCCTCTGTAGGACCAATAGACCATGTTGATAAAATGTTCTTGTCTTCTGTGGGCACTGCTGGCTGACTGCATATTTTGCATATCAGTTTTTGGATAGCAAGGGGACCATTAAAGGAACACTCTGGGCAAAACGTATACACTTTTTTACAACTAATGCAGAGCCTAAGGGGGCAGTGGATGACTTTGGGATTCATTCTTTGGTTTTCTTCGAGTCCATGTTTCTTGCACTAGGTGATAGACCCTTTTGCCCTGAGTGTTCCTTTACCAAATACCCCACTATGTAATTCTGAGTTAGTAGAGGATGTCCCCAGTTTAGGACCATCATCTATAAGCTAAAGCAAAGATTGGCAACAGAGCATCCCCAACTTTGGAGGATGCAGCATGTCCATGCATTAGACTCACAGCCCATTGATTTCAGTGGGCACCATGTATTGCTATATTTTCCCTATGTGGATACTGCAAGGGAACTAAACGCCTACAGATTACAACGGATCCCTGGGGGATCCTTGCAGCGGGAGCTACTGTGATCATCTGATCTGTCTGTGGACCGTTCTAACAAAAACATGATTGTCTAAAGCGGAAAACCCCTTGAACTTTTTGACGGCCCATATCCTTGTTGACGTTACTGTTTGCTTTGTGCACATTTTGACACTGTGTTTATTTAGCTAGTGGTTAATTGATGAGGCTGCATATTTTTGTCCGCTGGCATATGTCTTAGGCTCTATTAATTTTTAGTTTTTGCCCTACATTTAGCGTATGTACCAGGAAAGCTCCCAGCGCATACGTGAACGCATGCATAAGGCACCTTGCATTGAGGCGTAAGACTGTCCTTTTAGCATACACCTCGCCGGTATGCGTCCGCATAGTCTGCTGCGCTTTCCTTTACAGAGTCACACAGTAAAATAATAAGGGGGATAAATTTTTTTTTTTTTTTACAATGGAAGTATGCCTATACAGTGGCATTCATTGCAGCCTTCTGTTGGAGGTATATATCGGGGTACATTCCCAAAATATACGTCTGACGGAAGGAAATAACGAGGTGTGAATAGACCCTTAGTAAAGTGGCTTCTAAGCTTCAGATAGCCTGACAGTTTTGTAAAAATAACTTTAAAGTGCGATATATGTGGAAATCTTTTTGCAAATTAGAAATACAAAAGAATTATATTTTTGATGATCCCCCTCCCCCCTAATTACGCTTTGTGATGTGTACAGATAAATGGGACCTGCCACAAGAGAAATCTGCTTATGAAATATGAATGTTCTATGATGGAAGGATTAAACTTCTGATTCCCAAAGACTCAGCGTGACACTTCATGTGTAAATGAGTAGTCAGCAGGTTCCCCACCAGGAGAACTGGCCCTCTAATTATGAGACTACTTTGTCCTCTGAACATTGGCAAATTAGCTGGTGAAAAAGTAGCTAGGGCCTCCAGGGTAGGAGCTCTTCAAGCCGCTTTGCATGTTATAACATAATTGCATTGAAAGAAAAAAATATATACATAATAGAAAGGAAGTAGTGTAGGGATTTAAAGGATATGAAATATTGATCAGCTTCTCGCAGTGAAGCCATTAAAACGGCTGTCTACATATTGATGATAATTGCTGGACACATGGTTTGGTTTCAAAGCCTTTTCCTAAATGCTTAAAGACTATGAAACCTTTGAGCACATTTTTTTTTACTTTTTGAGATACAGCTTCTATGTATCCTGCTCTCAAACCCGAATCCGTGAGGTCTGCAGGACTAATGGCTTTGGTGACAACGGGTCAGATCCACCTGTAATCGATCACATCTAGTTTCATGAACTCAGATGTGACCAATAACCGGTAGAACCTGTCAGACACGCAGGACCCACTATCACCGAAGCTGCCAGTCCTGCAAACCGGAGAGATTTCAGGTTTGAGTGCAAGATACCGTTTCTGTGTATCCAGGATACATAGAAGCTGTATCTCAAAAAGTAAAAAAAAAATGTAATAAAAAAATAATTACAAAATTGTCTAAAATCTTCTAATACATTGTTTTATAAGGGAAAAAAAATTACTCAAATGTTTACATAGCCTTTAAGGCAGAATTGAGTAGTAAATTATTGTGTGTGACAGCAGTCAACAACTGTGGCTTCCTGGTAGTTATGAAATTACACCTCCTACCGTGTTCTGGCAGCCATAACAGCTGGAGAGTCACAGGTTGTAGTCTACAATTTTTTTGACGTCATTCTATCAGTTGCCTAAAAAATTCACGCAAACCGTGCAAAATCTAATCTGAATAAAATTATTTCATTGAGCTTGTGACCTTTTTTTTATTTATTTATTTATTGTTTATTCAATTATATTGTGGATCCATCCTTTTGTGTGTTAGTGCCACTTCCATGTAGAATAGTGTGACATCCGGTGGTTGTGTTTGCAACACAACTTTCAAGCTTCCTAAACTTTCCTAAATTACTACTAAGAAGATAGTTATAAACTTCTTTTTAACTTCCTTCCTCATAAATTAAATTTTCCCATCCCGGGTATATATATCTTTTGATGTAGAGCAAAATTAAATTAGCAATGTGAAAAATCTTATGTCCCATGGGACTTGCTGGCTGCACATCCTCATGGGGAACCGTAAGCACAATCATTTATAGGAGTAAAATGTTTTGCTTCTTAGCTCTGTCTGTGGTGAAATAAAAGTATAAATTCAGTGGATATTCCTCTTTAAATGTGTCTAAAATGACACCACAATCCTTATACTAAAGATATGTACACGTAGCAGAAAAGCAGAAATTCGAAATAGTTTCCCTTGAACTATACACACGATGAATCACTTGTCCTTGCAATCTTTTCTTGGCTGCCTCAAACTGCGTGTTTTTTTTTTTTTTTAAAAGAAAATATATATTTGAAGTAATGGGCTAAAATAATAGGTCCTTCAGGCATACTCAGACTTTTATAGACGTTCGTTCACACAGTAGTTCATGGCTCACAGATCCTTTTAAAGGCACTTTGAAAGCAAATTTGTTATAATATATAGATGTTTAATACATCCACTTACAAGCGTAGGGGACATGTACAGCCATATCCAAGACATATTATATGTGTCAATGCAAGGCTTCAGCTTGGAGGCGCTTTATTAAACATCTTTCACCTGAATGACCCTGTTCGTTTTAGGTCACCCACCAATCGACCCCCAATAACAGAGATTTTAGGAATTCTCAGCCAATCAAAAGTAGGGCTCATGTGTCTGCTTCTTCTTGGTGCACAGGGTTGTGGAAAGGGAACAAATTTACGTAGCCGTATGGTAGTGCCTATTTAGTTGGCACAGATGCCCTTTAAGTGCGACCCACACTAATCCCTAAAACAGGGATGCTGGGTCCTGGGTGAAGTAGTGGGTGTACATAAACGGTATTATATTTCGCTACGATCGTTCCTCATCGTAAATAATAGTTCTCCGCACAAAATGACTTACTCCGCTAGATGCAAGTGACAGCAACCCTGGAAAGGAGTGACGTAAAGTCTGTTAGCAGACAGAATCATTTTGGGAACTGTTAGACAGGCGACTCCATTTTTTTTCCTTTGCCGCACGTCTTCTCTGACAAGTACCATGGCAGGCAGCTAGCTCCCTCAGAACAAGGTGCTCCAAGAAAAAGCATGAAGATCCTTAGCACAAGTAATTGACAATTTCTACAGGGAACTTTGTCTGGAGCCAGTAGTTAAAACTGTAAAGAGGAAACAATATCTCAGCGGATCAACGTGAAGTGATCTCAGCCTGAAAATGCCGGTAGTTCAGGTCCATGTGATTCACTTTCAATACATGCAGTGCTACCTCCAAATGCTGCTTTGTGAGTCATTCACAATAGGTCTTTTCAATATTTCCTTTTTATATTTCTTTTCTTTTTTATATTTTTTTACATTTTTATTTTTTACCCACAATCAAATAATCTAGATGGTGTTCCCTATATGTTAGCCTTTATTATATTTTGGTTAGCTTAAGAATTGCAGTTCCCGGATTTCCGAGGCCAGTAATCGATGATCATTTTATGGTTCTGCTGTTTCACGTAGATGTATATTTTCTGTTTTATAATATTTTTGCCCCAGGGCATTTCCTGCTCTTAACATGTCCGGTTTTGCATAGTTAATGCAGTAGAGACAGATTCATTAAATCCTCAGTGCTATTATTGACATCATAGAGCTTTACAGGTTTGTCATTTTATATCTTGCTTCTGTATGCTTATAAATGTTTTGAAGGTATATTATATTTTAAATTGTGACATTTTCAAAGGGATTGTCCACTTTGGACAATCACTTTTTGGAAGAAGAGTCACCTGACAAGAAATTGATCACAGGATGTCCCAATGGTGAGCCCCCCAGAAATCAGCTGTAATTTGTTGGGGATACTGATAGCAAGTGTTCAATTCTGCTGCAGTGCCACCCCAGGAGAAAGGAAGTATTACACAGTTATCATTTAAATCAATATGTCTGTGTGATAGAGGGAGAGACGCTCATAGTAGCAGCTCTCCACTCTGATGATGGTCCTAAATCAGTCTTGAATATTAATATGGTATTTGAAAGTGTGTTTTCAAAACCAGACAACCCCTTTAAAGAGGTAATATATGTTTAAGGGTATATTCACGCACGGCCGATATGTTGCAGAAATTTATGTGACTCTTCTAATCATCACACATTATGCAGAAACTACCCTATTCAGATGTATGGAATGGATTTTTCAATTGTAGAAACTTTTACAACAAATCTGCCGCATGTGAATATACGCTAATAGACTAAGGCATGATGTCCACCTTTTAGACACTGTCATTTATATATCACACATTCTGTGCTGATAAATCTTTATACTAGTTGAAGTTCCATTATTCTGACACTGCTCCAAATTCTCTACTTAGACTTAAAGAGGCTCTGTCACCAGATTTTGCAACCCCTATCTGCTATTGCAGCAGATCGGCGCTGCAATGTAGATTACAGTAACGTTTTTATTTTTAAAAAACAAGCATTTTTGGCCAAGTTATGACCATTTTTGTATTTATGCAAATGAGGCTTGCAAAAGTACAACTGGGCGTGTTTACAGTAAAAGTACAACTGGGCGTGTATTATGTGCGTACATCGGGGCGTTTTTACTTCTTTTACTAGCTGGGCGTTAGGAATGGGAGTGTATGATGCTGACTAATCAGCATCATCCACTTCTGTTCGTTAACACCCAGCTTCTGGCAGTGCAGACACACAGCGTGTTCTCGAGAGATCACGCTGTGACATCACTTCCTGCCCCAGGTCCTGCATCGTGTCGGCACCAGAGGCTACTGTTGATTCTGCAGCAGCATCAGCGTTTGCAGGTAAGTAGCTACATCGACTTACCTGCAAACGCCGATGCTGCTGCAGAATTATCTGTAGCCTCTGGTGCCGATGTGGCCGACACGATGCAGGACCTGGGGCAGGAAGTGAGTGACGTCACAGCGTGATCTCTCGAGAACACGCTGTGTGTCTGCACTGCCAGAAGCTGGGCGTTCTGAAGAGAAGTGGATGATACTTCTCGTCAGAACGCCTAGCTAGTAAAAGAAGTAAACACGCCCAGATGTAACACACATAATACACGCCCAGTTGGACTTTTACTTTAAACACGCCCAGTTGGACTTTTGCAAGCCTCATTTGCATAAATACAAAAATGGTCATAACTTGGCCAAAAATGCTCGTTTTTTTAAAAATAAAAACGTTACTGTAATCTACATTGCAGCGCCGATCTGCTGCAATAGCAGATAGGGGTTGCAAAATCTGGTGACAGAGCCTCTTTAAGCTAAATTATAAAATTCTGTCTGCCAGCAGCCACCACTAGGGGGAGCTTAGGAGCTCCCTGCATTAAGTTTTATTATGGGGTTCAAGTCGTATGCACCAAGCTCCTAGCTAAAACCTTAAACAATAATTTATTTCCAGTCCGAGATGGTCATTTATATCAGATCTTTGTTGCCATATCCTGCAAAGAAATCTCTAGTTGTTTCTGGAAAATGCTTCCCCTCCCCTGAATAAATGAAAAGTATTTGCTCATTGAGGTAATAAACATCTCAGTTGCCAAAAGACATATCATTAGCTGACAATTATTGAAAATCAATGCCTGGCTTATGAGACTTTGTAGAGTCTTCCATAATATATCCTAGAAGTTGTGATACTTGTCTCTAGATTTAAGTGTTGTTGCTGCCATTGCAATCCTTCTACGTTTTTTCTTCAAATGACTTTCTGTACACAGTAACTAAACCTCCATAATATCCAGCGATTCTTTTTAAATTATGATTGAATTGTTGCAGTCATAAAATGTGACATTTCTAGAAGACATAACAGACACTGTTCAATGAAGGTGTCGCTTCTCTTCCTTTCTCTTGCTTCACGGAGTACAAGATAATTCATCAAGGGCCACTGGGTATTGTTGGATTTATCATGCCGGCAGACTTTGGCTTTTACAAATAAAAGACGATAACGGCTGTGCCTTATGTTGTCTTACCAGGATTCTGCCCAAGAGAGTGTCATCAAAAGAGACATCCACCGCACGTTCCCTGCACATGATTACTTCAAGGACACGGAGGGTGATGGACAAGATTCTCTATACAAGATCTGTAAGGTGAGACATTATGGGAAACTTGTCAAGCTTCCAAGTTGATGGTTCATCCAGATTGAAGGTCCTATTACACGGCCTGATATGGGCCATGAAAATAAGCGCAGATCAACAAGACCGCTCATTGATCGGCGCTTGTTGGCTCCTTTCACAAGGAGCAACGATTGGTTATGAATGGGGACGAGTGATCGTTACTACGATCGCTCGTCCCTATACATTTCCATCATGTCAACAGCACATCTCCCTGTTTACACATAATATTTAATGCTGCAAAAACTACATGATCAGTCGATGAATGAAAGGATAGGCCATCATTAAAATCCTTTAATGATGATCATCAAATTTTAAAAAAAGAAAAAATTAAACATGCACATTTTACGTTACCCAACAATTACAATGACTGGCATACCCCTATCTGGGAACCTATAACACTGTTGCAAAATTCAAAATCTAGAATTGCATTCACACATTTAGTGACTATGAACAACTCTTGTTAGTACATCAATGGCTGCTGTTATTTATTGTCATATTTGAAAAACCCAGTATCTGTACGGCTGGGTTCACATGGTGCGTTTTTAGCATGCCGGTTTTTTTTCTTCATTTCAGTAGATAAACTCCTATTTCTGTCAATGGAAGTTTATCAACCAAAACAAAAAAATGCATGTTAAAAACTCAACAAAAAACGCCCCATGTGAACACCGCCTTAGAACAAGATAACACACCAGCAGCTAATATTAACGGGTTATGTTGGTTAATTATAGGAAAAATGGACCTTAAAAATGATCTTCCTGCTGAATACAGAAGAACATGCTGAATGATCCAGCAGGGTTTTGTTTGTTTGTATTGGTTATCAAAGCCAGCTCAAGGTCTATATTTGCCCTTGGGTCACATTGGGCTCCCTGTCTTTGCCAAAAGCTTGTTTACCCAGGTAGCCATGAGCACCCCAATCCCAATGGACACAGGAAGCTGCCCAGCTTTGCTTAGTGCTGATGCTGGCCATGCCAGTTATTTTAGGATATTGATGGAGAAGTCATGAGTGGGCATCATGTATGGATAGAATATTGCTACAATATGGTGCAAGTGATTATCTACTACGGGCAAGAGGGTTCCTAGCAAACTGGAAAATGTGGATTTTTTTAAGAGCACAACGCTACAAAAACACATGAAGTGCAATCCAAACACGTCACCAAGCAATGGAGATAATTAGTGGCGCCCTTTCTTCACATCTATTCACGCCAAGTGACCTTTTATGATATGCTATTTTTGGGATCCATTTGCCCCATTTTTGCCCTCCAAATATTTAAAATTGCTTATGCACAGGGACAACTGCTCTATGTAATGAAGTCCTACATTCGCTGTTAATGAGTTATAATTGTGGCTTAATCATCCAGTATTTCAGGAGGAGAGGTGCAATGAGAATTGTGGTGACGTGACCTGAATGGGTTTTTATTTTGTGTTTTCCTAGGTGCCCGTCTGTCATTACAGGTTCTTGTCACTAGGGGGCATGATGGTTTGGGGGGTCATACTGATCATTTAGTGTTTTGCATTGTGTGTTTTGTATGGGTAGGCGACAGGTGCATTCTAAAGTGGAGGAAAATAATCAAAAACTGCTTGCGGTATGATACTTGTTAGAGCCATTCAACTGCCAGAAATAAATTCTTCTTGATCCCTTTGTACTGATCACTCAGACCTCTATATTCTCTACTTTCTTTTGCAGGCATACTCTTTATACGATGAGGATATTGGCTATTGTCAGGGCCAAAGCTTCCTAGCTGCGGTGCTGCTGCTTCATGTGAGTAACAGGCAATGTGATTCATTCAGCGGGGGAGGCTTTCCAGCATCTACAAGTGATGGAAGATTGAAAACACGGAGACATTTCCTAGGATTTAACTGTTCACATGCTGCGCTCTTTCTAGTCGGGAACAGAATTGCTTTTTCGAAATAGTGCTCCAGATGATGATGATGATGATGATAGATTCAAGTGACCGCTATAACGTATAAACTCCAGTTGCTGCTGTGCATGTAACTTTTTTAGGCCGGGTTCACACGTGGCGTAAATACTAGGTATTTCCTGCAGCGGTTTTGTTTCAGAAAATCTGCAGCATAATACAGTAGCAGCAGAGTGGATAAGATTTGAACAAATTTGATCCACACACTGCATAAATGAAAAGCGGAAAAAACGCTCAGAAATTGACCTGCGATGCACTTATATATTTTTTTATTCAATGGAGATGTAAAGCCCGCAACAAATAGCAGATGTTGAGATTTTTGCGGCGGGAAAGCTGCAATACTGCCGCAAAAATCGCAACTCAGAAAGAAAATAAAAAATCGTATAATTATCCTGAATTCTGTGCTGCTTCGTCCAGGCCGGCCTCCTGGAATGACATTTCATCCAAAGTGACTTCTGTAGCCAATCACAGGCTACATCAGTCACATAGGATGAAACGTAATCCCAGGAGGCCGGGCTGCAGGACGGTAGAGGGACGTGCCGTTGTGGCTACGGGTAAGTAGTTGTTAGAAATATTGGAGGTCACCTTGGAGTTGTCTTTGTTCCTCAGAAATGATCACATTAGTGTCTTGTTACACGGATCTGCCTTGTAACATTTAATATCATTACTCAGGTAATTGTATCATTGCTTTGGAATCACTCACTTTATCTTTTGTAAATCCAGGAAATATGTGGTCTTTATATTAAACGACTGTCCTAACCAAAACATCTGCCCAAAACCCATTTAATAGAGATGCACCATCAGGTATGCTCTAAACTCCCCGTCAGTGATCCAGGGCATGGTCACCACTAGTCTCGTCTAAAGAAGGTGAATCAGGCTTTGTCTTTAAGGTGTCTGGCATACATTTGGCATACATGTTTAAAGTGAACCCCAGAATGTATTTTCTAGACTGTACGTATATATAGTGACATATTTCTGCCATTGTAAAAAAAAAAAAAAAAAATTAAAAATTATACGCTTTTTGCGAGATTCCCTTGAAAAGCACAATCGACTACATTCTCCAATACAGTTAAAAAATAATAATTAAAAAAATCTATACCGACATATATCAGCCAAACGTATGCCAAGGACGCTCTTTGCGTACCTTTGGCTATTAACGTTTTATTAGTACGCTGCAGAGTGTAGAGCCTAAGCACCACGTGAACAGCGCCTTAACACTAAAAAAAAAAGCAAAATCACCCAAAACATTTTTGTTACCATTGATGTCAGTAACCCATCAAGTCCCTTTAAACATCTGTAAAAGACAAATATTAATGATAAAAAGTAAATCTAGTAGAAATGAATGAAGGTTCCCACTCCCCCCAACTTTAGCTTATATAGCAAAGAAATATACATTAAAAAAAACGGCTAACAAAAAAGGAAGAAACCTGGTGTTGTGTAGGAACAGCCCCCGTTCACTTGAATTGGGATGTGTTGCAATACTCGATACATCGCCTGTTCAGGATTGGGGCAATTTTAAAGATGTGCCGAGGCGACCTCATCCCTTTCATTTTAGCTGTCAGTGGGAGTCCCAACAGTGTGACCACTACCAATCATACTGATGGCATAACCTAGAGATGTGTCATCAGTATCTGTAGTCGGCATACTCCTTTAAGAAACCCTCCAATGGGGAGACAATATCTCCCCTGCCAGTCCTGTGAGAGGACTGAAACGTAGCTGGTCTCTGAAACATGGAATAATAAACCACATCGTTTGACATCAACTTTTGGAGTGCTGCGGTCATTTCTACATATATCTATAGGACCGTTGAATCGAGGTCGGGATCGCATTACACCAACATATACAAATACGAAGTGCTGCTTTTTTCTTCTATCTTTTTATATATATATATATATATATATATATATATATATATATATATATACACATTATATATAAATAATGTATGTATGTTTTCAAAGGTGTGTGTATATAGCCTTTACGCTCTTTGAGATTACTTTAGGGGTTTTCCAAGGTGACGGTGTATCTTTAAAGGAAAGAAGGATCGAGAATGTTGTGTTTCTATATGCCCAATCCTTTGCTTCCTCTGGAGATAACACAGTTGGCCGATCCGAGCATGCATTTTTATACGGAACTTGGGAGAGAGCGATGAGCCAACTATCTAATGTGTATAGCTGGCAATAATCTGATAATTCGCGAATTACTATTGATCCCAATGAAGCTCCAGCTTTACATATCATAAATTAGAGAACAGCAGAATCGGCCAAAGTTTTCCCGAAACAAAATCTTTACTAAACTTGGGTGAAAGTGGGAGTTCTCTAACTGAATATATTCATAAGGAATTCTTTCAAACTCCATAAAGGCAGGGATGGCCCCCCTAGATCTTAGATCTGCGTCGTAGCGTTTCGTTCTGCAGGAGTAGATCGCCAGTGCTGGAGCAGGGAGTGTGGGTAGCTGGTTAGATGGGTGGTGTAATGACAGAAGGAGGCAGTTACCAAGAGATTTACCAATGTCTGTGCAAATTCCATAGGGCTTTGGAAAATGAGAGTTGCAGTTTGGTTGGGTATTTACCCCACTTCCCTTTTTCTGTAATTTTGATACATTTTAAGAAGAACCAGAGAACCCCTTTAAATTTCCTTGTTTGCGATGACGTTCCATACATAGCGAGTTATACATAAACAAACACTTCTGCAGATAACCTTTTACTTTTTCTAGCAGGTCTGCCAGTTACCCCCTTGTATAAACCGCACGCTTACTTTTCCTTTTGTATATTATTTTTTAAGGACACTATGGGGCAAGGGGCTATGGGGCAAGGGGCTATGTTAGAACCACTGAGAGACAGAGAAAAGAAGCCGTGTGTGGGAGTCTGCCCTTGTGTTTGGCACTTTCTGAATGTCCCTTTACAAGTTATTTGTATTCAAGTTCTTGATAGATGCAGCGAGTTTATACAGAATACAATCGGCTCCACAGACACTGAATATACAGACGAGAGACACAGAGCTGGCACCGCTGCCCTCTCATATTATCTTTTATTATTATTTTGCTTAATATTTTTTTTAACCGCTGTTCATGGAATTTATCATCTTTGCTTAAATAAAAATTAAAATGTGTCATAAGACACATTGAATGAAACAAGTTCTGGGATCGGGATTAACAAGTTAATCTAATAAAAAATATTATGCTTATTTGTGGTCCAAAATAATGGGAGCAGAAGAAGTTCATAGTGTGTTATAATTCTATAGAAATCCATGGAAAAACATATTGACTCTTTTTTTTCTTTTTGCAGATGCCAGAAGAGCAGGCATTTTGTGTACTGGTCAGGATCATGTATGACTATCAGTTTAGAAACCTCTACAAGAATAACTTTGAAGATCTGCAGTGCAAGTTTTTCCAGCTTGAGCATTTGTTGCAGGTGAGTTGCGTGTCCAGAGAGTCTAGCAGTAAATCAGAAAGACTTGCAGGCCACCGTCATGCTGCCCAGTGCTACAGGCTTTAGAACTCTTTAACAATTTTTGAGCACACTGATAGGTTTACAGAAGTCCCATTTCAATAGGGGGGTAGTCATGCATTTGTAGTCCAACTAACACATGAAATTATTTCCACCATCCGCTAACCTGGCTCACATTATAACAGCATTCTTCTATTTTTTCCTACCGTTTTTAAAAGCGAATAATTGAGCTTCTCTCCATTAACTTGACTACAAAAATCACTATCTGCAGGCAGTAGCTCTGGTATCTACATGTCCCATGATGCCATGTCCAGGCATCACATAGGGAAGTGTGATTGGATCACAATTATCACGAGCTGCTGGAGAGCGAAAAACGCAGGTCTAAGATTCTGGAAAAAAGCACAGGAGAGGAGGCAGATTGTGGCTGCGCAACAGCATTCATGTCACAGGCAGTGTTCAAAACTCTATTCAACTGCAGGGCGGGCCAGGGATGATTGTTTATCAATAGCCTTACAACTTCAGCAGGAAGCAGCCTGGAGAAAGTCAGTGACAAGGTTAGGAAATACTTTTTTTTTTTTTTTTACCAGATAAAATTGGATTTCCTATTTATCTTCCATGCATAATCTGATGGTTTAAGTTCAATGTCATGCAGCAACATCTATGAACTTTCTTTTTGTTTGTTTGTAATTCCTGAGTCCCATAGAGACTAGATTCTGGCTTTCCTCTGCTTGAGAGAAGACATTGGAAAGTAGTAAAACAAGAGTGGAGCCAAGTCTCATTTGCATTGTGTTTGCTCTGGGGCTGCTGTTTATTTAACTAATAGAGGCAGTGCCCCAGAGCGAGCATAAAGAAAATGAGAGTTGGCTTCACCACTTTCCATTGCCCTCTGTTAAGACCGGTGGACAGAAAATAATGCATATCTTTATATAGACTATACATAGTGCACTGGGATCTGTGACAGTGTCTGTTTAATAAAAAAGTTTGGAATTTTGAGGTAGATTTTGCTCTGCCTGCACGCCGATTTTCGCGGCGTTTTTCGCCCACGGCCATAGAGCGCCGCAAAATACGCTTTCTCTGCCTCCCATTGATGTCAATGAGAGGTCAGAGACGTAAACGCCCAAAGATAGGGCATGTCGCTTCTTTTTCCCGCAAGCCGTTTTTTCCGCTCGTGGGAAAAAAACTCCGTTTTTTGGCGCGTTTTCCGACACGGTTTTTGCGTAAAAGAAACTCTGTGTGAACTGCCCCTTAGATGTCCAATTATGTTACTGGAAATTGTATAAAAAAACATAATAAATATATGTACATATACTTGTTTACTGCTGCTGAATCCGTTAGCATGCCTTCTTTGCAGAGAACATAAAAAATCCTGCAAGGATCATCTGCTCCTGCAACAAATGCCGTTGAACTGTAAGCTCTACGGACTGGTTCCCATCATTTTATTTCTTTGTTAGTTTGTTTTTCAGTATATGTCATTTTGTATCAACTTCCCTTGATGGTAAAGCAAAGTGGAATATGTTAGTGCTGGTTTTAATCATTATTAAAATGAAACTCCGGGGCAAATACTGAAAATTCAGGCTTTGCCTGGAGTTTAGGTGCCTTACAATTTAAATGTTTTTTTCAGCATGTAAACACTGCAGCTGCTGGTCACCTGCCGTCCAAAGTGACATCTCGTGCTGCATTGAGTAATAGTTCTAGTGCTGTTTATTTACAGGTCTGGAACGATTAGGTGTTGTGGTCACGGTGACCGGCATGTGACACTGCAAACATTGATAAATCGCTTGTGTATTTTTCTGCACAAATTATTTTTCTAGCTTACCGCCACCTTCCCTGGCATCCCTGCCATTTTCATGCAGGACTGCGGGTGCTATAACTTCACGAGTACCATTTGTGATATGCCATTCAGAAGTCCGTACAGGAATTAGATCTCACTGGCCGTGCAAACGTATTTTCTATTCAGACTTCTGGGTCATTTATTAAATTAACTCTTAAAGGAAAGGTGTCATGAATTTTTTTTTTTATATAATATTGCTTTTAATGTAATATTTTCAAACATTTTATTAAATTGTGTTCTCATGTTTTACGTTATGTTTTCTGACTTTTACTTCTCTATGAAGGCTGCCATTTTTTTTCATCTCTGTATGTGTCGATTAATGACACATACAGAGATGGAATACGGCACATACAGCCCCATAGAGAATGCGAATGGGAGCCGTTCCATTCACAGAAGCGTACGCCGTCTGTGTAGGGAACGGCGCATGCGCTGCTCCCACACAGACCAAAACGAAGCTCGTTCGTAGAGTCAAATCCGGCGCCATTTTCATGTGGACCGGAAGCCGCTGCCGGACAGTAAGATGACGACTTCCGGATGCGGTTTCCGGCCATATGTACAACGAAGCGAAGGCCAGCGGAGGCAGGATCAGGTAATTTATGTTCGTGTGTATTATGTTCGTGTGATACTGTCTGCTGAGCCCTGTATCTAATCCTCCTACACTGTGCAGTCGCTCAGAAAATGGCGGCACACAGTGTAGGAGGTTTGAATACATTCAAACCCCTCCCTCTCCTGGCACTAGCCAGAAGAAGGGAGGGGGGATTGTGTGAGAACACTAGAGGAGAGTGTGTCCACACCAAATTTGCAGCATAAATCAATGAGGTTGCTTTACCACATTGACCATGCTGCAATTTTGGGAACTGCTCCCTCTAGTGGCCAGCACATGGAAATGTTATAAATTAGAATCTAATTTATAATATTTCCTGACTTGTGAAAAAATGAAAACAATGTGTAATCACTTAAATAATAATTGTTTGACTGAAAAAAAAAAAATTTGTAGCAATACATTCCCTTTAAGAAGTGAGAGTGGCCACAGGCTTCAGGAGAGTCCTGCTGGAAACCGGCAGGGGATTTGTTCACCGGTGATGACCAAGTAATTGTAGCTTTGAGGACACCTAAACTTTTAGCGGTAGACACTGCCGGCATCATCTTTCGATGCACCCTTTAATCTAAACTGAGGAAAGTATCTTTCTAAAGACTCCCACCATTTCTTTAAAGGTGCTTTCTCATTTCATAAAGTGGTAGCATATCAATAGGATATGCCATCACTTTCTGATTGGTAGAAGTCCAACTGCTGGGATACTAAGAATAATGTTTACACAACCTGGTCCCTATCTCCATTTTTCTCTGCACAGCGCCACTTCCATCCACCCACCATGCAGGGAACTGCAGCACAGGTGGCGTTCTGACACCCAGAGATCAGAAAGAGATGGCATATCCCAGCCATCACTTACTTAGTTGGATATGAGTACCCTACAGAAAAGGAGTCCCAACATATCCTAAGATCTAGGGATCCTAGGAAATCTGGGTGACAGCCAATATGGTTTCCTTTGCAAGTTCTACAGTTTCCCCCAGACTGATAAACATAGACTGATGTAACTAACGAAGTCTGGTTAATTAGCTGAGTGGGGGGGGGGGGGGGGGGGTTCTCTTTAAGCTTTCCTTTAATTCTGCTGAATTCTAAATATCTGTATTTTCTTTTTCAGCAAACTTTTACATTGTATCTTTTTTATTGTTTTTTCCCCCTGACACTGATAGATTTTCCATGGGATGTTGAGAGGATACTATGTGTTTGCTTTCTTTGTTTTTGTGTATACATATGCAGGCGCACAGCCCCAGTAATGCTACTGTCAATATTACTAGGAACCTTTCCTTTAGTAATGGCCATCTGTTTCTTCATTCTCTCTTTCTGCATAATAAACAGCCTGGATGTCACTGTTGATATTTTGCAGCACAGATTTTTTTTGAATGCTGACAATGTTTACTCTCAGATTTCTTGATGTTGCACAAGCCAAATAAAAAGCATCACATCTCAGTTATTTTTAGTATGCCATTTTTACTTCGGGCCTCTTCACATCAGCGTTACGCTCGTGGGCTCCGTCAGACCTTTCCAGCAGAGGAACCCATGAATGGAAACCACAGCTTTTCATTACCATGAAATATGTGGCTAGGTCAGGTCTACCACAATGAAAGTTCATCATTTTATTTTATTTGTGGCTTTCCACCCTGGCTAACAGAGGTGGTTCGAGCAGCTGAAACCCCACTGTAACATCCCTCTGAACTAATAAGGCATAGGGCTTTTTGAGACAACCACTTTATGTAATAAATGTCTGAATGTATTTTTTAAGAAATCGACAGAAGAGGGTAATGCAAGGACTTATTTTTTTTTCTATGGGAAAATATCCTTTATATGGACAGTGACTTTTCAAAAACGTATGCTAATCTAATAGTATACCTGATATATATCAACTTTGTAATTTGCTTAATGTTAAAACTTTGTCCTTTTATTCATGAAAATTCTGTGTGTAGTTACTGCCACTAGGTGTCTCCTTTCCTGTAATCTGCGGTCCACCCCCTGTTGTCAAGCCAAATTTGTCCCTAGTTACAGAGCAGAGGAGACGGACTGCAGGAAGTGGGGGTATGTCTCTTCACGGTCTATACAAAGCTCTAAAGAGGGGATATAGGAGCAGGAGCAGACCGAGAGACTCAGAGACCTTAAAAATCTATGGAGAGGGGAGGGGGAGAAGTAGGAGGGAGCAGAGCGAGAAAGAGACACAGGCACACTGCCCAGAGTGCAATACACACGCACAGATGTGTTGCAGCTTCCTGGTAAGTGTTATACGTCACCCCAGTGCTGAATTTTTATATATATATATATATATATATATATATATACAAAAGAGCAGCACTCAATATCCAAAATCCACCATGTAAATGGGTGCAAGCAGGTAATCTTGATCCACGGATTATAGGTATACATAGAAGAAATCCCACAGCACACCGAAGTAATCAAAAAGAGTGGTTTATTCAGCCAACACAGCCGCAATGTTTCTGTCCTACTATGGGACCTTTTTCAAGCATGGTGATTCAACAACATGTGTGCAATATAAACGTCAGCCTCATTAACATAATGAGTAATAATTAAAAAGTGCAATAGGATATTGTACATATACACATAATGTTACAATAAAGTTATTCGTACAATAATGCATTTCCATGCCAGTGATAGTGATGCAATTATAACCATATAAATAAACATTGAAAACACGCACATATAGACTTGATTAGTGTTCAATCAAAAATGCAACAATGTGTACAGGTGTGGAATATAGTGTGTGTATGTGTATATATATATATATATATAACAGATAGGAGAGCAGGATTCTCCTCCTCTGTGCGCAGTGTATAGAAGACATGATAGCAGTTAGTGCCCAGAAGTAATGTTATTCTTCATGTACACACATATGACAGCTTATTCTGAAAAGTAATGTGCACTTTAACTTGCCAGTTGTTTTACACTCAATTTCCACCTTACTAATAGAAGTATGAAATTTCCACTTGCAAGTCTGCCCATACATTTGCAATTGAGCTCTATGGTACAATGGTAATAATTATGGATAAACAGCCCTGTGTCGTGTCTTGGCTTCATATAATTACAAGGAGTGGATATTATAATATAGTATCTAGAATTTATTATTGATTTCAATAGGAGCTGTATAAATCCATCTTCAGTGAGCTCCCCCCTAGTGGCCAAAACTATTTGAATGTTGGTCCACCAAAGCTTACTATGTGCATTTATGGGTTATTTGGGTAACGTAGCTGTCATCATGCTGTTATCTTATATGTAAGGCCAAAATCCATATCTATTTAACCATTCATCTGCTGAATCACAGTGAGCAAGTTCAGCTACCTGATTGTGATTCCATTAACGAAAGATCCCAGGCAAATCTATTACAAAATACCATGCTTTGTTTGCAAAAGCACAAGTATTGTAATAGGCAACCTGTCCACAATATAGTACTCATGCTTTAAAATGTTCACATTTATATCACGTTTTTCCCCCTACGTTTAGCGAATACGCTGGGAAAAGCTCTCAATCTATAGGTTAAGCATAGGCTGTGATGGATGCCTAACAGTGGCCATAAACAATTATGGGATACATTTAATGTATACGTCAAAATCTCTCATGACCACCTTATGATGTATCTGTTAAACGGATGCTTTAGTAGCCTATGGGTGACGGATTCTACGGTTAGGCATAAGTATCAGTCATCCGTCACCCATAGGCTATTATGGCAATTGAAAAACTCATGACATATACCTTTAACGGATGCTTGGGACGTATTCCATATAGTGGCATACAGTACGTCACCCATACACTCCCATGTTTAAAAAACATATACTGTGCGGTATGTTTGTGTTTTTTTTTGCGGGGTCCTGTTGTATGGAACAAAAAAAGGAAACCTTAGGGAACACACACTATTCCATAATAACTACTACGCTATTCCACAATTTAAAAGAAAGGTATACGGCCATATCTCAGCCCATCTGAGGGAAAAAGAGAAAAAAATTGTGGAAGACATATAAAGCTGCATGATCTGTGCAGACACAGATATGAAGTGCATGGAGTGTGAGAGATATTGTTGAATGAAGGAATCCGGTTTTGAGGAATAATATTGAAGGTGTTAATGGGAATGAGAGGTTCAGATTATGGAAGATGTTACTTTTAGTTGGCAGAAGATAGATCGCGGTCAGGACGATAGTCAGGGAGAATCTGTAAGGAGGTGCAGCACTGTGGAGAGCTTTGTGGGTGAGAGTTGGAATTTTGACTTGATTTGAATGGGCAACTAGTGCAGCGACTAGCGCAGGGTAGAGGCATTGGTGTAGTGGTCCAGTGACTAGCGCAGGGTAGAGGCATTGGTGTAGTGGTCCAGTGACTGGCGCAGGGTAGAGGCATTGGTGTAGTGATCCAGTGACTGGCGCATGGTAGAGGCATTGGTGTAGCGGTACAGTGCAGAGACTGGCACAGGGCGGAGACTTTGGTATAGCGGTCCTGTGCAGTAATTAGTGCAGGGTAGAGGCTTGGTGTAGAGGTCCAGTGACTGGCAGGCACAGGGTAGAAGCATTGGTGTAGCGGTCCAGTGCAGTGACTGGCGCAGGGTAGAGGCGTTGGTATAGCGGTCCAGTGCAGTGGCTGGCGCAGAGTAGAGGCATTGGTGTAGCGGTCCAGTGCAGTGACTGGCGGAGGGTAGATGCATTGGTGTAGCGGTCCAGTGCTGTGGCTGGCGCAGGGTAGAGGCATTGGTGTTGCGGTCCAGTGCAGTGACTGCCACAGGGTACAGACATTGGTCTAGCAGTCCTGTGCCGTAACTGGCGCAGAGTAGAGGCTTGGTGTATTTGTCCAATGACTCGCACAGGGTAGAGACATTGGTATAGCGGTCCTGTGCAGTAACTGGTGCAGGGTAGAGGCATTGGTATAGCGGTTCAGGGACTGGCACAGGGTAGAGGCATTGATGTAGTGATCCAGTGCAGTGACTGCCACAGGGTAGAGACATTGGTATAGCGGTCCTGTGCAGTAACTGGCGCAGGGTAGAGGCATTGGTGTAGCAGTCCAGTGACTGGTGCAGGTTAGAGGCATTGATGTTGCAGTGCAGAGACTGGCGCAGGGTAGAGGCATTGTTATAACTGTCCAGTGCAGTGACTGGCACAGGGTAGAGGCATTGGTATATTGGTCCAGTGCAGTGACTGGCACAGGATAGAGGCATTGGTATATTGGTCCAGTGCAGTGACTAGCACAGGGTGGAGGCATTGGTATATTGGTCCAATGCAGTGACTGGCACAGGGTGGAGGCATTGGTATATTTGTCCAGTTCAGTGACTGAACCAGGGTAGAGGCATTGGTATATTGGTCCAGTGCAGGGACTGGCACAGGTTAGAGGCATTGGTGTAGCAGTTGGGCAGAAAGATAAGCCTGGCTTCTGCATTCAGGATAGATTGGAGAGGGGACAATTTGTTGAGGAGAAGAGAACTTCAACAGGGAGACCAAATAAAATTTTGACTTCCAACCCTAACCCCTTCAAAGCATGCATCAAAAAAATACTAAAATATATTAAAAACATTCTTAGAAATTCATACTCAAACGCTGGGCAATAGCATCCATCATCTTATTGACAGGCTTTGGACTGGGAGCAATACAAGTGCTCTGTCATATTGTTTTTTGCTGTGATCTAATAGAATTAATTTTCCTAAGAAAAACCATTAGGTGTCCATAGTTCATATATATCTGACAATATATTGAGATATGGATGAAAAGTCTCTGCTCCTATGACCAACTTGAGAAGTTGAAATCCCCCTTACAACCATACTTACTACCGTTCATGTTAAAGATATAACATTTCTCTACTGTTCTTTCGTGATCCATTGGGCATTAAAACCAGTCTGTCCATCATCAGCATGACATTTCCTGTGCGTAGTAATATTTTATTTCTGTTTCTTTTTTTCCATTGCCAGGATCAGCTGCCTGAACTTTACTCCCACTTTGTGTCGCTGAATTTGGAAGCCCACATGTACGCCTCTCAATGGTTCTTGAGCTTGTTCACAGCCAAGTTTCCCCTCTGCATGGTCTTCCACATCATGGACCTTCTGCTTTGCGAGGTATAATCACTTTTTACTATGTGGACTTTTTACGAGGACCATGGCTGTCCTGCTTTGGGTTTTTACATGTGTAAACAGAGGGCCTGATTCACAGCTCTAGAGCAGTGGTTCAAATCCGTCGGCTCAAATCTTTGTTGTAAGTGTTCAGAAGCTTTTACTTCATGTGTATCGGACAATCTAAGGTCTTGTGAGGACAGTAACGAAGCTGAATGATCCGTTTACATGAAGTAGAAGAATATTTACATCTGAATAAATGATCTGCTATTATCCTCGCTGAGCACCAAATTCCTTTCTGGGTGTTGGCGTTTCATTCATTACGGATTGTCCTGTGGCGTCACTTTGGATGTATGGGACTTTTGCCCTCAGTTCTTTTAGAGGTCTGTAAGAGGCACAAAATCCATTCATCAGTAAGTTCAAGATGTGAGAACAAGAAATGAAAATATATTGTGTGCTGTGTAAACCGTGCAAGGACGAGATGTTCAAAACCATTTCAAATTTCTGACATCTGCATTCAACTTTTTTGGGTTTCTTTATTTAGATCGGTAGTCTACAACCTGTTCCTCTCCAGCTGTTGCCAAACCATGACTCCCAGCATGCACACATACTGGGAGTCGTAGTTTGGTAACAACTGGGGAGAGAGATAGAAACTACTGATTTAGATGGCAAGAGTGAATTGTATTTAAAGAAAAAAAAATCACATAAATGCCATCATTTCTTTCCTCTGACCTGCACTTCCAATCATTCTGGAGACGGCCGGAAAAGTCTCCTGAATAAGGTGAACTCATATTTAAATGCCACTGCTCCAATGCTTCTATATTGAAAAATGAAGCATAGTTGCAAGTAGTCTTGATTAAAAATCCTCCCTTTTTTATGACTACAGTTCCTATGCAGACCTCTGTCTCCATGGTAACAGACTACAAACAAACACTATGTAGTCTGGTCCTGTAGCCATACCCTGTTTTAGCTCTTCCCTACTGATGAAAGAGAACATGACTGCAGAATCCAACTACACAGTGGTTTTTTTGTAGTTTGTTACCAGGGACACAAAGATCTGCAATGAAGCTGTAGACATTTTAAATCAAGACTATATGTAAAGTTGCTTAATTCTATCTGTTTTTTTTTTTATTGAAGTTTATTACCATTTACTTGTATTGTGCTGCATTTGATGATTTGAGAACCAAAGTGGTTCCAGAGAATAAGGGCTAGCTCACACAAAGTATTTTGGCGTTGTTTTTGACGTGGAAACCTCTTCAGAAACAGCACCAAAAAACGCCCAAAATCGCCTCCCATTGATTTCAATGGGAGGCGGAGGCGGGTTTTTTCTTGTGAGCGGTAATAAATTCTCGAGGGGAAAAAGAAGCAACATGCCCTTTCTTCAGGCGTTTCCGTCTCTGACCTCCCATTGACATCAATGGGAGGCAGAGAGCTCGTCTTTCGCTGCGGTTTTTGCCCGCGGCGCTTAATGGCCGTGGGCGAAAAACGTGGCAAGTGCTCTACCAGCAGGTCAAAATTTGAATTCCTGAAGGAATTTTGAGGCAGATTTTTCTGCCTGCAAAAAAACTCCTTGTGAACAGGGCTTAAACCGTCCAGTGCAGGTCAGTTATAGCTTCACCTGCCATGCCTCATAAATTACAATAGATAGTGATTAGTATTGGTCGGATTGCACTCTCACGTTGCCAGTTTCATTGTGATTTGCTCACACATGTGTCACAGGCCAAGCGCCAGATGGTCAGATTTATTCAGTTTCATACCAGATTAGAGATGGAATCGGCGATTTAGGTATTATCAGGATTAGCTCATATGTTAGTCGCATTTCAAGAAACATTGGGAATAGTTGTGACCCACATGCAAAATTACTCTTCCTGTTTATTTATATTCGTGATCTACATAGTGTCTCGCACAATCTCGGCATTGTATTTTGGCCGTGCTGCGATGAGGTTTACGTGTACGTTCCTGCCATACTTTTATTTTCATTTCATTTCTACAGTCAAGTCGATATTCCCAAGGTATAACTGCTCTTCAGCATATTCTCTGCCATGTGGAGGAATTTCTTAGAAAACCAACTGTAGGAGTGACACCTCATCCTGCTTATTTGTAAGGCAGCATTGACTGCAATGATCCTTCACATGCTGCATTGGTGCCCTCTTGTGGTTATGTTTTGAAATGCATACACATATGGGCTAAGTCATTTATTACATTGTTTTGATTTTTAAATAGAACTTAATTCTGAATTGATTTGTATTAAATGTTTAAAATAATAATAATGGCCCATATACGTGCAGGCTTTAAGTGCATCAAATAGGGGTACATAATATGCAAAAATATCCAGATCAGGGAACCAATAGTCCAATATTATCCTATGAGATCTACAGTGATGACATATATTCTAAAATCAGATAACCAACAAAGAATTGTCAATACACATAAGAAAGCAGTTGGCTGTACAGACATCTAGCTAACCATACCTGCAAGTCAGGGGCTTCTAATGCAGGTACTGCCTCTGGGGATGTCTGTCCCAAACTTTTTATTACAGTAGTCAAGTAAAAAAAAAAAACCAGCGTGGCGGATCCACGGGTACGGATATTTCTGGGCATTGGGCAGTTCTGTTTGGCAGAAAGGGATTTTTTTTGCCTCCGGTCAAAGGTAAGAATAGGCAGGAGTCCTAGGTCAGAGGATAATCCAAAAGATGGCGCAGTCATCTCCATTGTGTAGGGGAAATGAGTGTGTAGCAGGAGTCCACTTATTCAAGATATGGCTTGTGGTTGGAATACTTGCAGGCATCGGATAGTTGCACGCGCTTCTTTCGAGGTCCTCAGTGTGGTCAGAACACTCAAATGGCGTGGAGTCACGGGCGCCAGGATGAAACAGTAAAATGGGCTGCAGGGGTCCTCTTGACACATGTCTGGTTAGGTTAATCGGGGTAAAGAATTGTTATGTGGGTGTCTGCACACTTTGAATTGCCAGGTACTAAATGCTGTAGACAGAGGATGCTGAATAGTGGTTATATGATGATCATGAGGTCTACTATCAGGACTGTATTCATGTGTGACATATAATAATGACTTTGCTCTTCTTATTAACCCTTTTTTCCCTCTTCTCAGGGTCTAGCTATCATCTTCCAGGTGGCACTGGCTCTTTTAAAGGTACGTAACATTCAGTCAATGGTTTTTGTTGATTCTCTATATTGAATAGATGCGTAAGGGCTACACTGGAGATGTCAGAGTGGCCTTCACTATCGACTGTGTTAGCTTCATGTTTTGGCTGCATGAAATACTGGTGATAGGGCTGCAGCACGCACCCTTCGCTTCCAGTACAACCTAAAACAGTGGTGGGTTCTCCATTAGCTCTACCAACATTATAAAGGAACCATTTTGCCAAAGCAGTACTGCCCTGATGTGACGTGTCATACAGTAGATACAGAAAAATTGTCATACACACTGTCCTGATGTGACGTTCTATACAAGTAGTCATGATGTCATGCATATAGTCGTGATGTAATAACACGTCATACAGACAGTCCTGAGGTCAGACAGTGACATCATACAGATGCAGTAGTGATGTCATACTGAGGGTCCTAAAATATGTCTTGTATATAGCCAAATGAAACTTATCACATTTTCGCAGTTGTACATTTAATAGAGTTTTCAACCATTTTTATACATACCCAAGGAAAGCATAATGTGAACAAACTCATGACGATACCATGGGGCCAAAAGGTCAAGAGCCTATGTTAGTAGGATTACCGGTTTCAGCAAATAAAACGTCTAAATGATATAATTAATAGTTGTGTATCAGTCACTGTACACGTCATGATTTTCAAGATCTCTGCTTGAAGTAATGAGAACTTTCATTGTTTACTTCCAAAGGGTGAAAATCTGTCCTGGTCATGCGATGGATACACAGGTGCACAGCACGTTACAGTGGAGTTATCGAAGCTTTCTATTGTAAGGTGTCGTGCACCTGTATGATCATCACATGAACAGGACAGATTTTCATCCTCTGGAAGTAGTCAATGAAAGTACCAATTACGTGACTGCAAGCAGAGATCTTGAAAATCATGAAGTACGGATACAAAAAGTATATGAGAAAACTGCAGAGCTTTTAATTATGGAATGATTGAGCTATGTTTGCTGAAACTGGAATACCCTTTTAATTAAGTATATCAGTTTAGCTTTGACTGATTCCCAGAGACGTTACTTAAAGGGTTTTGATCAAAACTTCTGACATGTCACCATGACCCCACCGATCGTAAGAACGGGGATCCCATTCCTCCTCACTGCTCGACCACCGCTCCATTCAATGTTCTCACTGTGGTCGAACAGTGACAAGGCACGAAGGTTCAAGACCCTCGTTCTCATAATCGGTGGGGCCCACATCATTCAGAAAATTATCACCTATCCTGTGGACAGGTAATCATTTAATATTGTGAAAAAAACCCTTTAAGGTTCCTTTGCCCCAATGCATAATCTGTAAATGGAGGCCCCCTCCATGTGCCATTTATAATACTGGTGTTGTCTTGTGAGGCCTTTATTGCCCCCCTCCGGTTCCAGTTACAACTGCTACTCTGCGCCCCCAATAGTTTACGCCCCCTACTGAATCCTACTTTTGCGCTATAATCTAAAACCATTTTTGGAAGAGTTTTAGCATCTTTTCCATATAATTGTCTCCAAGTAGTAAAGCTACATAAGAAAGTTCTGATGATAATATCTGGTCTGCACGATACCTAAGCACACAGAGCATGGCTCGCATCTTCTTCACCTTCAGGTGACTTTCATCTGTTGGTGGATATATATCTCTGCAGGTTTCGCTGAGGACGTTCGCGCTGCATCGTGCCCAATCTGTAAACTTAATGAATACTGTTGATTTATTTATTGTTTAGCTACTTCGCTCCTGGCCTTAAATAAATTACAAATGCAAAGTATGGAAAACTTGGCCGCCTCATCCTCCTTATTCAGCACTGTACCTTCCTGCATCAGTAGGTCCCATACTTACAATTAGCTAAGCTTATTTCCTCATCTGGAGCCTCTTAGACCCTGGGGGTATAGTTGTGTAATTGTGAGAGTAGGACTGAACCCCCTTCTGTTTTCAGCTGCTGAGGAAGGAGCACGTCTTCTCATCTGCATGTAATGTAATGACAGGAACCATATAGGAGTGTGGTCTTTCTGACCCCCAAACCCACCCCCACCCTGGGGTTTATAAAACATTGGGGGGGGGGGACAACTCCCCTCCTCTGTTCTCCCACAGTACCCCTTTCAGAATGGAACGGACGGGAAAATGCTGCTGAGTAACTTCATCAGCTGTGCCAGTTTACTCATTCATTTACATATAGGCATTGGCGCTGTCTATGGGGCAGCGGCTGCGGGGAATTGATTGTCTGAAGTTATGGGAGCATTGATCGCCATGACTAGTACAGGGATCACAGTAGCAACTTTAGCTTTTAGATCCTATTGAGGCAAAGATGTCATGCCTGAATATAGCTTTCAGCGCTGACATCAGATGGAAAGTGACTGTCACACTGAACAGTCTCTTTAAGTCATGAATTAGAGAGGACATGTCATCTCTTCTAAAATATCTGTTTTAGTATTACTTGTATTCCTCATGAAACAACAATTTTGGAGTATCTTTTTTTAGAACTCTACATTGTGCCATTCCTCTGTTATTCCTGCTGGAAATGTATGAATAAATTGTTTAAATATTCACCTTATTAATGGGTTGCTTCCCTACACCGTCTGGCAGTATCAACACTAAGTATAGCCAACGTATATCAATATTCCTGAAAAGACAAAGTACCAACTGTAACAGCAGTCACTACTCCATGCGTTCCTTCTATGACTAGGTTTGGTACCACCCTTAAAGGAATTTTCCTACAAACAGATGTATCCCCTATCCACAGGATAGGGGATACATGTGTGATCGCTGGGGGTCTGACCGCTGAGACCCCCAGCGATGAGGAGAACGGGGGACCTGAATTCCCCCGAAGTACTCCATGAGAATGGAGTTCTGGTGCGCATGCTTGGCCAGCACTCCATTCATTTCTATGGGACTTCCGGTACCGCTGTCTCCGGCATCTCCATAGAAATGGAGCTCTGATCGAGAATGTGCACCAGCGCTCCATTCTCATGGAGCACTTCGGGGGACTTTCGGTCCCCCATTCTCCTCATCGCTGGGGGTCTCCATGGTCGGAGCCCCAGCGATCACACATGTATCCCCTATCCTGTGGATAGGGGATACATCTGTTTGAGGGAAAACCCCTTTAAGGCAGGTATGAAACCTAGTCCTAGAATGTTTTATGGGAAAACTCCTTTAAAGAGGCTCTGTCACCAGATTTTGCAACCCCTATCTCCTATTGCAGCAGATCGGCGCTGCAATGTAGATAAGAGTAACGTTTTGTTTTTTTAAAAACGAGCATTTTTGGCCAAGTTATGACCATTTTTATATTTATGCAAATGAGGCTTTCTAAAGTACAACTGGGCGTGTTTAAAGTAAAAGTACAACTGGGCGTGTATTGTGTGCGTACATCTGGGAGTTTTTACTTCTTTTACTGGCTGGGCGTTGTGAATAGAAGTTTATGATGCTGACGAATCAGCATCATCCACTTCTCTTCGTTAACACCCAGCTTCTGGCAGTGCAGACACAGCCGTGTTCTCGAGAGATCACGCTGTGACGTCACTTCCCCAGGTCCTGCATCGTGTCGGACGAGCGACGACACATCGGCACCATAGGTTACAGTTGATTCTGCAGCAGCATCGGCGTTTGCAGGTAAGTCGATGTAGCTACTTACCTGCAAAAGCTGATGCTGCTGCTGAATCAACTGTAGCCTCTGGTGCTGATGTGTCCTCGCTCGTCCGACACGATGCAGGACCTGGGGCAGGAAGTGACGTCACAGCGTGATCTCTCGAGAACACGCTGTGTGTCTACACTGCCAGAAGCTGGGCGTTGTGAAGAGAAGTGGATGATGCTGATTCGTCAGAACGCCCAGCTAGTAATAGTAGTAAACACGCCCAGATGTACATACATAATACACGCCCAGTTGTACATAACTTTAAACACGCCCAGTTGTACTTTAGAAAGCCTCATTTACATAAATATAAAAATGGTCATAACTTGGCCAAAAATGCTCGTTTTTAAAAAAAAAACAAACGTTACTCTTATCTACATTGCAGCGCCGATCTGCTGCAATAGGAGATAGGGGTTGCAAAATCTGGTGACAGAGCCTCTTTAACTTTCAATGGAGCAAATAAAATTAGGACAGGATTGTGTGACTTATTTTATTGCATGATCATTTCATCTTCTGCTACCCTGCAAGACAAAGTGCCATTCAGAGTGATTCCTCCGATCCCACATTACACGCTCTCCTTCTCTCCGTGCGCTCCCAGTTCTATGATTGGATTACAGAAGCTCCAGGGTGCAGATATGACGGTGAACCAGGGTTGTATTCTTTTAGCATGGCTCCAAACTAGGTTGTGCATGTCAGTGCACCGAGCTGAGCAGGACGATAAATCACCTGGTCTAGTAATTTCTCCCTAGGAAATAGAAAACCTGGAAAGACATATATAAGATCATTGAGATCTGCACTGTCATAGCACACATGTGGCACTTGCAGAGTCCTGTAACCACTGAGTTGTTATATTACATGGTTATTTAGTTACACTTTTATACTATTTTTAATAAACCTAATAGTGACTACACAGAAGACAATGGTTTTTTTAAAATCTTTTTATTTGTATGCTGCAAGTTGAAAGAAAGTTTCCAGTTTGGTTAGGGGTACACCGTTAAAGCGGATCTGTCACTAGTTTAGTAATTCCCTATCTCCCAGCTAATCTAATAGGCGCTGTCACACTGATAATGATAGTGGAAATTGTGTCCCAAAATGCTGATTATTTTAAAAGTTTTGAGCTTTTTTCTAAATATGTAAATGAGCCTTTATTAGACAATTGGGAGGTAACATTAGCGATTCTCCTGAGGTGGAGCTCCCTGACAGCCTCTGACCTATCAGCATGAAGCTGCTTCACACAGCGTGAGAGACGGAGGCTGGAGGGAAGGGGGATCACTGCAGATAGCCATATCTCGGGATGTGGACCACCTGGTGGCATATGAAAGAGGAGATTATAATCTAATTTCATGACACCAGGATCGCAGTTCTAGATGTGAAACAACCGGAAATATCACCTGTTGAAAACACAGTCGGGAATGGAAGCTGTATACTATATGATCACCCTGTGTTGCTGGGCAGGGAAGGGGGAGAAGCTGTAAGCTGATTGGACAGCGTGATATAGAAAACATTACACCGCCGAGAGGGAAAATAAAGAGTCACCTCCTATTTGGCTATTAGAGCCACATTAACATATTTAGAAAAAAGTTCATAACTTCTAAAATAATAAATGTTTTTTAAAACAAATCACACTGTAGTTATCAGTGACAAAGCGCCTATTAGATTAGTTAGGAGATAGAGAATTAATAAACTGGTGACAGGTCTTCTTGAAGGGCCTTTTACACGAGGCAATAATCACCCGAACGATTGTTCGGATGAACATATGTTCCCCGATCATTGCCCCATGTTACCTTGTCAAGCGATTGAACGATAATTAGTTTTGTCATTGATCGCATCTTTTATGATGATATAAAAATTATAGTTTATCAGCAGCATATCCCCCCCCCCCCCGTCAAAGCCTCATTTGGCCAACAGCTATTCCTCCTGACTCCGCCATACACATGCACGCTTGGCTTGGCCGAGCGTTCATGTGTTCTCAATAGTGAGAAGGAGAAAGCCGCTGCCAAACTTCTCTGGCATCGGCTTATCTTCTTGCAAACAAAAGGAACAGGCATGTTAGAATCCTACATGCCCGACCCTTCAGGACACCACCATACACATTAGATAGTCGGCCAGTCCCACCAAAACCAGCAGGTTCAGCCTACATACATCTAATGCTTATGGCCACCTTACCATACGGTGCTCAAATAATACTAACCTACAGTCACCAAGTAACAGCTCCATGTGTGATTTAATAACAATAATTTACAATTTATATTAAAATCTCTAGTGGTCACAAAATGCTGCTGAGTCACTCCCTTTGCAGAGGTGGCTGATGCGCCATGAGCACAGGTCACATACCCGTAAGTCTGACCATGCTAACGTGTAGCGCTGACGGTCGTTATGGACAAAGTAGTCATGGAGACGAGCAGGGCGCTCTGTCTCCTACTGAAGAGTTCCGAGCAGCCGGCAGTATGGACTTTACGCAGTCCGTGCTGCTAATCGACGCAAAATCAGTAGCCCTAGTCATTTAGAAAACCGATTATAGGTCACACTACCCCACACTATATAAGTTTTACCTGAAAGTGGATGTACACATTAAGCTAAAAACATCATGTCGAACCTTTTCCAAAGCTTTTCTAAGTAGAAAAGTGGAGGAATTGTTTAATTGAAAAAAAAAAAAAAAAAGCTGCACTTTGCAGGACTGAAGTCACGCCAACTTTACCCAACTCGTATGTCCAAAAAAGTGGAACAAATCCTTCTTAAATATGGGGCTGTGTCTGAACACCATATTTTTCAATGTATTTACATGAGACAACTATCAAAAATATATTGATAAACCTCCCCATTTAACTCAAACTCCCCTGCTTCCCTTCACAAAGTACATACTAAAACTGTCTGCCTGCATCCACCGCAACGGGTTACTCAGTGCATATGAAAGTATACAGCTACCATTGAACTCAATAAAAGCTGTAAAAATCTCTATGCACTAAGCTCCCCCTAGTGGTGGCTGTAGGAAAATGCAATAATTCTATGTGGGGTAGCAGGAGGAGATCAGCGCCGGTCCCCTCCTCTCACCTCCCTGCCAGATAGCAGTGGCGTGGTCTGACTCTATGGGGCGTATACCACTGTGCTTATGTAATCAAATGCCACAGCAGCCAGATCTAAACGTAGGCAACACATTTTTGAGAAGGGAGCTTTAGCATCATATAGAACCGCGTTTGAGGCCAGAGCTACACCTAGACTTTTTGTAGCACTACTAAATGATTTTAACTATTGATCTACAGCCATACTTCCCAACCATCCTGGATCCAGCGGGACAGTTCCAGATTCCGGTCGGTGTACGGCTGTCCTGGGCAGCCGATTGTATGTTCTGGTTTCAACTGTATCTGCGTCCTCAGGTCGCAGATACAGTTGAATCCAATGGTCAAGCAGGGAGCTATCAGCTCCCTGCTCCACCATTCACTATGTAGCGCCAGCCATGAGCAGCTCGACACAGACAGGTGCGATACAGTGATGTCATTGCGCCTGTCTGCACTGAGCCACTCAAACCACAGACCGGAGGAGCAGAGGGATCTCCTCCAATTGTCGTGGGAATGGGGTTAGGCGAGTATTTAATTTTTAATTAGGCACTATTGGGGCATTATACTGTGTGGGGGCAGCTTTGGTTTATTATACTGTATGGGACATCTGTGGTGGCATTATACTGTATGGGGCAGCTATGGGGGCTTTATACTGGGTGGAGACAGCTATGGGGCATTATACTGTGTGGTGGCAGCTATGGGGGCATTATACTGGGTGGGGACAGCTATGGGGCATTATACTGTATGGGCCAGCTATGGGGGCATTATACTGGGTGGGGACAGCTATAGGAGCATTATACTCTGGGGAGGCACTAAGGGAACATGATACTGTGTGGGCTGAACTGGATGTGTATGGGTGGGGATTGGGTGGGCTTAGAGGCGGGGCTTAACCGGGGAAAAATTGCTGTGGCGCACTTAGCGCGTGGCATCTGCTGTCCCTTTTTGTAATACTTGAAAGTTGGGAGGTAAGCTACAGCTGCAGTCCAAATGAATACTTTAGGTTGCATGCAATCTTGAGGACTGCGTCACTTAAGAGTTAAAATTAGTCAGTAGCGCTACAAAAAGTCCTATACTTCTGTGTCATTCTCACTTCTTTTAGCTTGATGGTGAATCTTAAGTGTGACACCAGGGGGAGCCCTTGTATTAGTTCCCACTGTTCTGCCATGTCTGTGTCAGGGATATACCTAGTGGCTCCCTGAACTCCCCACCCGAGCCCTGAAATGATCTGGAGATACTGCAAAACCGTTATCAGAGGCATAAACTACAAGCCGCTCGTTTTCCAGGATACCACAACTTTGTATAATGCCGCTCTCTAAATGATTGCACTGGAGTACAATGTAGGATATTTTCTATTTTATTTTTTTAAATTACAATGTAATTGACATTAATGTAGGAGCCACTTCCTATAAAATAATTCTGTGTCAATAACTGTGGGATAAAAATAAGAGGTGAGGGATGGCATGAGCTGAGACGGGGAAGGTGGAGAAAAAGGGTGGGGGGGTGATAAGGGATCGGGGGTTTCTATTGGTTTATGATTACAGCATCCTTTAGAAGCATCCTCCCTCCTTCCAGGCTCATTCACCTCCCTTCTTCCCTCCTTCATTACTGATTCATGATGAGAGGCTGTAGCAGCAGCGTCTGTGGATGCAGTGATCTCATCGCTCGCTCCTGCAGCTCCAGCCAAGCACACACTTACAGAAGCCGGGCCCTGATCCTTCCCCTGCACTCACTGCCGGCTCCTGCCCTCTCAGAGATGCTGCTGTTTTTATTTCTAGATTAATTGGTGCCTTTATGTTTATTATAGATCCATTCCTAGGTTTTTCTACACACATGTTACGCTTCGTAATGGATGTCTGGTTGTGTCCCTCCTAAGGATACTTCCATATGCAGTGAAGCAGACTGGCACTACCATGTTCTAGATGCCCAGCGCTGACATTCTATATGCAACACCACGCCATTTCACTTGCTAGCGTTCCTTCTTCAGCTTCTTAAAAGTAGGGGGGTTTCTTTAAAGACCCCCATGGAGGAAAGGATTCCTTCTTTTGAATCGCCATCCCCCAAGCTTTCCCCTCCTGTCAAAAAGTCCCAGGATATTCAGGATGAGAAGAACTTTGTCAACGAGTACGCCTGTCGCGTCCTGGAGCTTCTGGGCATGGGGCATCGTTTGTTTGTACCCCGACTTCTGGCGGTGAGAGACTTGTTGCATCGTCATTTTTTTTTTTTTTTGCCCGGGGGGAAGCCGGGTCTGCATGTTTTCATTCTGCATGACTTTGTTGTATGTCACCAGCTTTTTCTGAGCACTCTTCTGCGTGCCAAACCAGTGACCCAGCCCTGTCCACTGTCTGTCCTCTCCAACTGTTGCCCTGTGGCCATTAACCGATAAATGATGTATTTCCTCATTGGAATGGATTGAGATATGTATTAGGAGGGGTGAGAAGGCCTAGGGGGCTCATACAATTTATAAGTCTTATTCAGTACTCTGTCCTAAATGTCTGTAACCAAAATAACCATAAAAATCACCGGCGAGAAGAGCGAATCCTAGTTGGCCCTGACGTCATTTTTTTAATCATTCATTGGCCTGTCGCCTGGCATTCCTATGCTAATGCTGAGATTCCCATTTGAAGGGTTTCTGAGGACAAGAGCTGTCCTTAAAGGGGTTGTCCAGGATTATAAAAGCATGGTGGCTTTCTTCTAAAAAATAGCACCAAACCTGTCCACAGGTTGTGAATTGTCTTGCAGTTCCTCATTCACTTCAATAGAGCTGAGCTGCAATACCAAACACAACCCATGGACCGGTGTGGTGCTGTTTTTGGAAGAAAGTAGCCATGTTTTTCTAACCCTGGGCAATCACTTTATTGATACTCTGATCTGGTGAGTTGGTTTATCACCAGTGATACCAGAATAATCCATACCTGCTATTCAGCTTGCGAAATTCTGCTGAGCTATGTATTGGGTCTGGCTCATTTTACACCCATTTTATCTTTACATATGTGACTTATCTGGCCCGCCAAGTAATAACTATAAATGTGTTTTAAAAAAACTGACATTAAAATAAAACAAGAAAATATATCGTTTTGGCACCTAATGGTCAGGAGCGTCCTCTGGTCTGGTCAGAAAAGTCCTAAATCTGTGAAAATGCCCAAAATGATTAGATAAATAAAGAAGCAGGAGCTCAACAATAGGAAGCAACAGAATAAAGTTTAAAAGAGCTATAGATTACCTTTGGACGGCCGGCAATGAATGTGCAAATATCATATCATAGTCATGTCATCTTCATATTATATACAATGGTCCCAATATTCCGCCAATCTCACAATAATTAGTCCTATAAATGCCAGATTAAGGGAAATAAAGTGAAGCTCCAGTTTGGAGCCCCTTCAAAGTTTATTTACTTGTAATAGAAGTCATCCTGATCACCTGGAGGTATTATCAACAGAATAAAGGTGACGTTTATGGCAGCCTGAGTGGTCACAGTGGCAGTAGGGTCCTGGCAGGAATTATGAAAGCCTCTCTAAACAGTTGACAGAGTACAAGCTGCAGTATGTGACTGGAAATTTGGGAAAACCTGTAGCGGGATTCCTTTAAGGGGTTGTTAGAGAATATATTTTCATATACCCTATTGGGGAATTCAGAACTAATAGAGTGGGGTCCCCTGTTCAGGATCCTCATCTCAGCCAGAGTGGTTACAAATAGCAGGACCTGTCCGGTCCTACACTACACAGACAACTCATTGCTTTAAACTCATTTCTACATCACTGTGTAATGCTCAATTTCCCCTGTGGTGGCACCGCAGGATATTTGAATTCTTGCTACCAGATTTCCCTACAGATTATTACTGATCACCGGGATTCCCTGCTGACACTTTGTGATCTGCTTATGGTCATGGGACACTTTAAACAAGAATGTATTGTTTAAAGCAGACAACCCCTTTAAAGGGGCTTTCCACGTTCGGGAAGAAAGGAGGGGAAATGCCATGAAACAATTAGAGCCATTTCTCACCTGACCGATCCCACGAAACTCCTGCGCAGCCACTCCAGTGCACCCTGCCACTCTTTGTTGACAGTGCTGCAGCGATGACATTCCTTTATACCCAGGTGATGACTGCAGCCAATCACTTGCCTCAGTGATCTTGTGCCGTATACCACTGAGGTTAGTGATTGGCTGCAGCAATCATACGGGTATACGTGCATTTCATCAATGCAACACTGTCACCAAAGAGCGACTGGGTGCACCGGATCATCTGCGCTCGAACGCTGGTTGATCTGTCAGGTAAGTAATGGCTCTTTTATTGTTTTATGGCCACCCCACCCCCCCCCCCCTACCTTTTTTTCCAAACTCGGAAAAACCCTTGGAGGAGAGAATTCTTTCTTTTGCCCGATTAGCCTCCAAGCTTCCCCTTCTGTCAAAAAGTCAGAGGACCCCACAGAGCCTCCCTGAACACTTAGATGACAGAGTATATGGCCGGAGATTTAATTAACTTGTATTGTCAAAATTGCTCCGTCCTGTTAAGGGAATAATTCAATGGTGCTGTGTAAAATCCAAAAGGTGCCTTAGGCCTCGTTCACATTAGTGTCTGGTTCCATTAGACCTTTCCGTCGGAGGAACCCATGAACGGAAAGACAAACCGAAACCATAGCTTCCGTCTGCATTACCATTGTTTTAAATTGTAATTCTTCCGTTGTAATTGGTTTCCGGCTGTTTTCGTTCATGGGTTTCCCTGACGGAAAGGTCTGACAGAGCCTATGAACAGAACCCCGACGCAGATGTGAACGAAGCCTTACAAGCATGAGAATCATATGATTTAAAACACATTTTATCAATTACCTTCAAAAATATAGCCAATATTGAATCCAATAGTCTGGAAAGTCTTAAAGTAGCTCAAAACTGCAACATAATCCGGAATCTCTCGAGCTCCGAAATGGAAAACTGAGCCGAAAGAGACTCCTTTAATTAAGGAACAAGGTGATATTTTATATTTTATGCTAGCATTTTATTTTAGACTTTAGTCTTTCCTGAGGATCGCTAATCTATGTCAATCATTACAGGAACCAAATGCAATAAAGGATGTTTTTGTTGTATTATTTTGCATTATAAGTTTTGAGGCTTTGTTCACACAGGGAACTTTGACTGGATGTAAAAAACACCACAAGTATCGCATGCTTTTTGTTTTAGTACTATGTTATTTTGCAGGTATTTATCTAGAGAATAAACGAACGCTTATGACAGAAAGGGGCATACGGTTGCGTATGTCACCTATTGACTCCCATTGTAAAATAACGTATAATGTGCGGTATCCTGTTTTGTGAGATTTCTTTATATTGAAATACACAGTCGACTACGCATTTCAATACAGCTAAAAAAAAAAAAAGGATACGGACACATACCACCTGCATTTATGCCTAAAGCACATTCTTTTGGCAAATGTCAGAACCATAAAACTCTATAGACATGTTCATTGTATACGTCGGGAGCTTTTTGGCGGGCAGTGTGAACACAGTCCTGTTTCAATAACATATCCTGTTCTATGTGGTCAGAACTTTAAATTCCCCATTTACCCTGTGGAAAGTCAGTGAAAGATAAATGGCTGGCCCACATTAACCCAATGATTTTACAACTTCTATTACTTCTACTACAAATAGTTTTAGACACTTTAGTCAATCAATCCATATTCCCTCCATATGAATGAATGGCTAAAATAAAATAGAAACAAATGTTCCTTCAGAAGCTGCTTCTTTAGAAAAAAAAATTCTAGTTTCACAGACACTGCAAATCTATACACCGCAACAATGTAAATAAGATCATACAAGATATTTATTCAGAAAAACATGTTTTGGAAGAAATGTTTTAAAGAAAATACAGGAGATATATTTGGTGATCTCTTTTGACAATGGACAATTATTGTATATTTGACATTTTATTAAAAATATATAAAAAAATTATTTAAATGGGTAGTTCCAACAGGCATTGATGGCATATCCGCATGTATATTCCATATATGTGTTTTATATGTGGGTCCCACTTATATTGAGAATCAAGGACCCGATGGGGCGACTGCCACATCCAGGCGGAGGATGAATGTCTATTAATGTCTGTCAGAGTTATAGAAACAGTTTCCGTAATTACCATAGAATTGAATAGAGCGAACCGCGCAACCACCTATCCATTTATACTCCTGCCTGGATGCAGCAGCAACCTCACCAGGCAAGACAAGGGTCGAGGTGGGACCTATATCTATCAAACATTTATGGCAAATCCTGCATTTTTTCTATTATTTTTTTTGCTTCGGATTGTATTTGAGCTTCTATAAAGGGGTTGTCTCACAACAACAACCCTGATTATATGCTATCTGTAAGGGCTGCTCCCCCTCTGGCAGGTCCATGCATTACATGGGAGGCCATAAACTTTGCCGATGCAGGGAAATGTATAGCCAGACACCGCTTCAGCTGTGATCGCCGGGGTTAGAGAAGCTGGACCCGCAGCAATCAGCTGATCGCCCAGCCGGCTACCATTCTGCTTTGAAAGAGACGTCCCATAAGCTATATGTAAAAACTACTTTAAAGACAAGACATTAGTAGATAGCTCATTAGTACCAGTGTCCTTTTAAGAAAAGGTCCACTCCTGTGCTTCAGTAGTTCACTATTGACGTACAGTAGGAACATGGGCCTCGAGGATTTCTACCCAAAAAATAAAAAATGGCCATATATTTGTTTATCAGAAATTATGCTAATGGAGTTTGTTTTACTTACAGAGATTTTTCAATTTTTCGATTCAATTATGGCAATTTTTGAGAAAATGACAATAGGAACTTTATCCATTTTGATTGTCACTTTCGAATTACTTACTAAAAATCTGATGGTAAAATTGTCAAGTATTAGCAGGTTTGAGTGAAACTAGAGCATCCTAGTCAAATACTAATACCAATATGTCTAATTTCCAGACGTAAATGTGTTGGCAGATGCTAAAATGTTACTGGTCCTTAGTCTTTTACTCAATAATTAATTGTGCTTGTTTTTTTGATTATAGACTTCTAAGGAAGACCTCCTACAAGCTGATTTTGAAGGAGCATTAAAGTTTTTCCGGGTCCAGTTGCCAAAACGTTACAGAGCTGAGGAGAATGCTCGGAGACTGATGGAGCAGGCCTGTAACATCAAGGTAAAGAACGGGCTTCTTATTTTATTTTTTAGAAACGGCCACTATCAATTTTTAAATGTAGTTTTAGAGTGAGCACTAAAATATTTTCTGTATATCTCTTACTTTATTGTTCTGTATTTACCATATTATTATGGTTAGCTCTTTTAATTTTTGGGGAAAGTGAAATCCAGTGGAACTCCCTTAACCGTTCCTATCTCATATTACATTACATCATGATGTCAGGCCCTGCTGCTACACATAGAGACACTTTCTTATTCTTTTTGGGCCATTATCAGTGCTAAGCAGAGAGAAGTAGTAGTCTACTGTAAAAAGTAGTTATGATCTTTGAGCTGTTGACATCATCCAGACATCAGGCCAAGAACTAAATCATGTAGGGGATCAGAAATGCTTTGGTATTATTAGAACAGATTTTCCAGCTTGTTGTAAAATCCCTTTGGAATGATGGCGTCCTTCCCTTTTATCCGCGAAAAGGGAAGGATCAGATTTACTGTGATGGGTGTTAGAGCTGGTAGATGCTTCATGATAAGGGCAAACTTACAGAAGTCCCATGACCAGCGAGGGCCAATAGCTCCTTCGTCAGTCACAACAGTAGACCTTTATGGCATATCCCTTAGATATGCACTAAATGTCTGATAGGTTGGGGGTCCCACCATTGTGAACTCCATCTGTCAGAGAACAGGGTCCCATTATGTCTTTTAGCATGGAGGAACCTGTCTGGGGTTGAAAGGTGGAGGTGTGTCGACCGCACTTGTGTGCAGCACTCTCCATTATCCATTCATGGATTATCCATTATAATACAATATGTTAACCCAACCCAATTGTATCATAGCTCTAGTGGTTAGTAAAGACCCCATAAACTTTAATGCCCAGGGGCTAAGATCACTCTAATTTTCCCTGCCTCAAGATCTTGGGTATCGGTAAAGGTGGCCATGCACGTTAGATGTATGTTGGTTGAACCTGCCGATTTTGGCGGGACCGACGACCATCTAATGTGTACGGCAGTGTCTCGACTTGCTCCCAACGACAGATGTCGGGGGAAGGGAAAGGTCAGGCATGTTGGATTGCAACTTGTCCGTTCCTTTGGTTTTCAAGGAGAAGACTTCACTGGCAGTGACTATACTCCTCCGTAATGAAAAACATGCCCGCTGGGCCAAGACGAGCGTGCATGTGTATGGGGGAGTCATGAGGAATAGCTGTCTACCGAATGATCATTCGGCCGACAGCTATCTGAAATCTATGGTCAGCTATAGACATCTCACCGTGTACAGCAGGATTTAGACAGCCAAGTTGACAGTCGTTTGTGTAATGTGGCAATGGTCCAAAAATATCTCCTGCCTTTTATCGTGTAAGTAATCAGAAACAATGAACAATCACAGGACATTTTTTGTGTGCATCACATAATAGTCATACAAAATAGTTTACTACCTGTTTACTAGCTATGTCTTCACCTTTATTTGCTTAGATTATCAGATTAATTGTACCTTGAATAGCTAGGCATGAAATGGTCTCCCAAAAGCCATGGAGTCAGACTTCTGGATCAGTGGAGTAGAAATATGGATGGAGATATGGCAGCCATACAAATTGGAATTACCTGCTTAGAAACAAGCAATCGTCTTTAGAAGTCTGCATATCTTCACAGGAATGGGTGACATCTCCAAAAGTCACAGCAGAAATCTTACATTTAGGATTTAAATTAATAAAAAATTTTTTTAATTGTACAATTTCTGCACATGCATATGAAAACCTTGTTTCTGGCCCATTTGGTTCTGGCCCATTTGGTCTTCTTATGGTAATAATAATCTCACTATTAATATCTGTCGAGCAGATTTATCAGTTTTCTGGCATAAATTCATAAAAAATTGCTTTTTTATGCCGATAAATCTGGTAAATGCTGCAATGTGTGAATGACTGGCTCATCGATTGAAACTGTGTGCAAGTCCTAATACATCTCCCCCATTGTCCTAATCAGAAAATCTTAAAGGGGTTCTCAACTTTTGAATATCACATTTTGTTACAAAGTTCCGCTTAAGGATAAGATGATCACAGGGTGTCTGCTGGGTCCCCAAAAGATCATCAGTGATTTGCGGGGGAACTAGCAGCACATGTTATGCTATTTAAGTGAGTAAAGCTAGCCATACACATTGAAGGGGTTGTCTAGTTTAGAAAAATAATTTTTAAATATCCTTTTAGGTTATTCTAAGTTAATAGATGATGACACTCATCTATTAGAGCAACGACAAAGAGTTGCTCTCATTCTGAAGAACTTGGCATGTCTAGGAATTAAATGGACAACCCGTGATTCTTTATTTCACCTGTGGTGGTGCTGCAGTAGAATTGAACACTTGCTGCCAGGTTTCCCCACAGATTACAGCTGATCGCTAGGGGTCCCATCAGCGGGGCACCCTGTGGTCAGCTTATATTGGTGGGACTATTCTAATGAAAAGGCTTTGTCAAAAGCAGAGAACCCCATTAAAGTCCTCAGTCTAAACAATATCAGTAGGTCTATTATTCGCGTGACCTATAACCGGATTTAGAGGGCCAGGACACGTCAGTCTTCATTGTTGGCCACGCACCACATAAAGTTCACAGATAATTTGGATGATAAAATAAGTTAATCATTTATAGTATCTGTCATGGAGTGTGGGTTATCAGCTACATTGGAAAATCTTCTGTGCTTATGGCTGTTCTCACTAAAGGCCCTTTTACCCCGGTTGACACTCGGCCGGTGCAGCAAGCGCCGATCAACGAAACATCGTTGATCGGCGCTCGTTTGATCCTGTCACGCGGAGCTATGGATGGGGACGAGCAGTCGTTACTCCTTTCACTCGTCCCCATACATTATTATCATTTCGGCAGTGCGTCTCCCTGTTTACACAGGAGATGTGCTGCCGACAACGATAATAATTTACTTTTTTTTAAAACGATACGAACAGCGGATGAACGTTTGCTCATTCATCTACTGATCGCAGCCCTTTTTACACAGGGCAATTATCGGCAACGAGCGTTCTATGAATGTTGATAATTGCCCAGTGTAAATCCCCATATAAATTACAATCTGTCATTTCTTATTTGGGTATAATTGCATTGTTTTCATCGAAGAAGTTTAGCAGTACATGTTTGAAAACAATTGCTCTTTATTTTCTTCTGTGTTTGCGGCTTACTGCTCCAGGCAAGACACAGGTACGATCAGCGACTGCAGCTCAGCAGCATTGTTTCTTGAGAATCTAAAGATGCCCATGAACGTTGGCTGAACCAGCCAACGATTTTATGTGTATGGGGTGTCTCTACTCTCCCCCCAACGGCAGTTGCCGGGGAAAAAAAGGAACGGGCATGTTGGATTTTAATAAGCCCTATCCTTTGTTCTCACGGGAAATAAGCCGCTGCCAAAGGTGGCTAGCAGTGGCTTATTCCCCTCTCCCCATTGATTACACATTCACACTCGGCCATGGAGGAAGGGAAGGCATTAGGAATAGCTGTCAGTCGACCGCTATGTGAGGTGTATGGCCACCTTAAGGGTATATTCACACAGGGCGCATACGCTGCTTAAAAGCACACAGCGTATCCGCCCTGGAGCCCGTAGGGAATTCCTGCAGAAAATCAGCACCAAATTGTGGTGCAGTTTTTTTTACCAGAATGTCCACTGCGGAAAACTGCACTGGGAGAAAAAAAAAAGAATAGTTACCTCCGGCGTCTTGATATCATGACGCTCTGATGAAACGTCATGCCAGCAGGTCGGATGAAGAAACACAGAATTCTGGGTAAGTATAAGATAATTTTTTTCTGAGTTGCGTTTTTTTTCGGTGGATTTGCTGCTTTTCCATTGCAAAAAAACGCAACATCTGCTATTTGTTGCAGGTTTTACCTCCCCATTGAATTCAATGGGGAAAACCCGCAAGAAAAAAAGCAGCGATTACGCAAAAACAATTGACATGCTGGAGATTAAAAAAACGCGATGCAGGTTAATTTTTGAGCGTCTTTTTCCGTTAATCATTTACGCAGTTCAAATCGTATCAACTCTGCTGCTACTGTAAAATCCACTCTCTATCTCATAAGAACCTTGGTCTGCTGCTTTGTCCCTCTCCATCAGGGGTGGGGAAAAAAAATTCTGCCAAGGGCCATTTGGATATTTATCAAATCATTTGCGGGCCATACAAAATTATCAACTTAAAAATGAGCCTGCTATATTTGGTCAAACATTTAATTAACTCTCCCCTAATGTGATGGCTGGAACTGCTTCTCTTTGGTGAGGTGTGTGATGTTGGCCGGTGTTGATATTGTTGCTCCTGCATCGGTCAGTCTGGAGCGCAGTCTACTCTTTGCAATGGTAAGTTGTGAAAAAAACTTGCAGCAGGACGACTTACTTAAAGGGGTTTTCCCATCAGAGACATTTATGACATATCCACAGGATATGTCAGATAGTCCCACCTCTGGGACCCCTAAACTCTGTTCTACCTCTCTCTGTTCCGGCTGATTTCCAACCATGAAGAAGAAAACAGCGTAGCTCACTGAGATGCGCTGTTTCCGTAACTCCCATAGTAGTGAATGGCAGTTACGGAAGAAGCAAAGCATTCGAGTTACGCTGTTTCCGTAACTACTATTCAGTTCAGTGGCGTAACTACCGCCGTAGCAGCAGTAGCGGCTGCTACGGGGCCCGCGGCATGAGGGGGCCCGTGTCGCCCGCCGGCACAGGCCCCCACCATGGCCGGAGGCTCCGCTAGCAGCCGCTATGGCTACTACAGCGGGACACCACTGAACACGACTACGGCAGAGCAGGGAGGTATCTCCCCACTCTGCCATTAACTGGTTCCCGACCGCTGGCTGTATTTTTACGGCCTGCGGTCAGGGTCCTTAAAGCCCGAGCCATAGACTTTCTACGGCTCGGGTTTTAACTTGCTGCCCGCGCGAACGGGCAGCTGAATGTCTGGTCTCCGGCTGTCAGTGACTGCCGGGGACCCTTTCGCTGCTTCTGTCTTCTCTGATCACTTGTACACAGCGCTGAATGCGCGCTGTGTACAGGAATAGAGACAGCAGCAGCGGCGCGGTCTCTATTCCTCCCGGTGATCATGTGACTGGTCACATGATAGCCGGGTGCCGTTAGTGGCAGGCTGCTGCTGGGTCTTACTAGACCCGGCACAGCCCTATTAGTGACAATCGTCACTATGAGAGGGCTGATTTCCCCTGTAACTGGGGCTGCTGTGCAGCTCCAGTTACAGGGGAAAAACATGGTGTAAAAGAAAGAAAAAAAATATATAAAGTTCCCCAAAGGTGGTCTTTGACCTTTGGGGGACAGACCATAGTAATAAAAAAATAATAAAGTAAAGTGCAAAAAAATTTAATTAATAAATACACATAAAATACCCACCCCCAAAAAAAAAACGTTCCCCCCTGCCAATCATTGTTGTAACGCTAGCGCTGACCCAATTACCCTAATATAGACATGTAATATATAAAAATTTACGGTAGACAATGACGATCACAAATAAAAGGTCTATTTTAGGGTAAAACTATGTTATTACCCAAAAAATATAGCTGAAACGTAAAAAAGCTTATTTTTTTACTATTATTTTCAAACTTTATGAATAAAAATTCTAAAATAGCAAAAAAGGTGTGTATAAAAACGATAAAAAATGAAACCTGCATTGTCTACGGAAAAAACGTAGCAAAAATCACGTCGTTAGCCCAACAAATAAAAAAGTTATAGCCATTTAACTAACACGTGCTAAAAATGGCTAAACGGTGTCTGGTCCTGAAGGCGCAAAATAGAGCAAAAGACATGTATCCCCCCCCCCCCCTCTCCACAGGACATGTATCCCCTCTCCACAGGACATGTATCCCCTCTCCACAGGACATGTATCCCCTCTCCACAGGACATGTATCCCCTCTCCACAGGACATGTATCCCCTCTCCACAGGACATGTATCCCCTCTCCACAGGACACGTATCCCCCTCTCCACAGGACATGTATCCCCTCTCCACAGGACATGTATCCCCTCTCCACAGGATATACACAGGACAGGGGATACATGTGTGATCGCTGGCATTGACAAGGGGGAACGGGGGACTGAAAGTCCCCTGAAGTTCTCCATCACAAACCTCGGACTTCCGGGGTCTGTGTCGGCAGCTCCGTAGAAATGAATGGAGCATCGGTCGTGCTTGTGCGCATGCGTGACCAGCGCTCCTTTCATTTTTATTGAGCTGCGCAGACGCCGGAAGTCAGAGGTTTGTCATGGTGAAGTTCAGGGGACTTTCAGTCCCCCGTCCTCCCTATCGCTGCCAGCGATCACTCATGTATCCCCTATCCTGTGGAGATCCTGTGGAGAGGGGATACATGTATTTTGTAGGACACACTGTAGGTCGCATTTTTTTGGTAGGGGGGACGCTGTATGGCGTTCCCTACAGGGGGGGGGAACGCTGTATGGCGTTCCCCACAGGGGGGGTGGCTGTATGGCGTTCCCTACAGGGGGAGAGCTGTATGGCGTTCCCTACAGGGGGGGGGGCTGTATGCCGTTCTCTACAGGGGGGGGGCTGTATGGCGTTCTCTACAGGGGGGGCTGTATGGCGTTCTCTACAGGGGGATGTATGGCGCTATCTACAGAGGGGGGGGCTGTATAGCGTTCTCTACAGGGGGGGGGGCTGTATGGCGTTCTCTACAGGGGGGGCTGTATGGCGTTCTCTACAGGGGGATGTATGGCGCTATCTACAGAGGGGGGGCTGTATGGCGTTATCTACAGGGGGGGGGCTGTAAAAAAGGCACTATCTACAAGAGGGGGTTGTGTGACACCCAGGGGAGGGGGGGCCCAGTCAAAAGTTTGCTATGGGGCCCAGTCTTTCCTAGTTACGCCCCTGATTCAGTTCTATGGGACTAATGGAAACAGCGTAGCTCAGCAAGCTACGCTGTTTTGTTCTTCATGGTTGGAAGTCAGCCAAAACATAGAGAGGTAGAACGGGGTTAAGGGGGACCGGTTCTAGAAATAGGTGCGGGTACCAGAGGTGGGACCCGCATCTATCTGACATTTAAGACCTATTCTGAGGCTATATCATAAATGTCCTTGTTGGGAAAAAAAACTATAGTCACCTGACTGCACTTCATGCTTTTAGGACAAGTCCTATCCCATGTCTACACTACAGCTAAGTTTCTAAATTTTAGGTCAGGAGCAGGAGGAGGGCGATGGAGCCAAGTACTGAGTATGCGGCGGTCTGAGTGAGGAGGTCTTCAATGCGTGCCGGCCCTGGAGTGGACCAGTCCGGTCACCTGACCTCAAGTGACTGACTCAGGTATGTAGAGAGGACTGGTCCACTCTTGGGCCGGCATGCAACAGTGAGTGAGCAGGGCAGATAGAGCTAAGGAGGGAATGACACGGCGGTCACAGTGTGGTCGGGGCATGCTGTGTACGGGAGTGGACCAGTCCAGTCACCGGACCTCACTGTGCCGACCCGGGAGTGGACCAGTCCGGTCACCTGACCTCACGTCACTGACTCAGGTCAGGTAACCGGACTGATCCACTCTCGGGCTCCAACGCACCGACCTCACTCAGACCACCGCCATACTTGAGCCAAGTAGCGAATGACGCTGCGGCAGCGCGGTCTGAGTGAGGTCCGGCCGGACCAAATTATCTTGCAGGCCTTATACGGCCCGCGGGCTGGACGGTCCCCACCCCTGCTATACATGAGTAACACTGCAACTCTGCTTGCTCAGATTGTCCGCTGTGTAGGCTCTCCTGTATATAAACTTGAAGCACCAGTTAAAAAAAAAATTGTAAATGCCCCACATATACTAAGGCAATAGGGTATTCTTCTTTGTTAACAAGCCTGAGCCTTGCAAGCATTTTTTTTTTTCTTTAATATTCTATTTGCCCTTGAAAAGTGTTACAGCTCGGTGTAGAAGAAGCAAAGGAAATCTGAGTGCTGATGAAAAATGAACAGTGAGTTCTATCTGCGGACATAAAGCGTGTTATGAAGTGTTTCCTTGACGTAGTACAAAGGCAAAGTCTGCACTGACTTCTCCCTGCTTTGCCTTGTGTTCATCTGTGTTCTTCTGATATCTGGTTTTTATTGTGCCCATCAGATAAAAACATTCCGAGTGACAGGGAAGAACTGCAGCTGGCATCGGGGATCTATATTACTGGACCTTCGCTTACAAATACCACATTTGCATAATAAATGCAGCACAGAATTGTTGCAAATGGCTAAAACAGTGATGAAAAATGATCATTTATTTATAAAGCAGGATTATTTTCTGTAGTTCTTTACATAGCATAGCATTGGTAGAATACAAAAGAAAGTATGATACAGACAAGTCAAAACAGAGTTTACGAGATACATTAGGCAGGAACCCTCCCCGTAGGAGCTTACAATCTATAAAGTAGCGTCCAGGTGCTTAATTTTTACTCATCACTAAGGTTGATGTCCTAACTTCTTTCTACGGTAGTACCAACAGATTTCAGTGTGTGGACCTCCTGTCATGTCATCGTCTCTTATAAAACCATATTCTGAGTGAAGCCCACAACTATATCTATTGCTACAGGACCCAGAGGCAGAGGAGACCTATTCAGGTGCTGGAATAATGATGCTCAGGAGAAGTAACAATTCTTTCTGCCTGCAGTCACCACTAGGTGGAGCACCTAACATGGGGATTTATACAGATAGTATTTAGTTTAATAGGAGATATAATCTGAAAGCAGTGAGCTTCCCCTTGTGGCAGATGTAGGCAGCCAGAATATTATCATTGAACAACTATGGCTGTGTATAGGGAAGGAGGGGATTTAAAGCTCTTTATCAGAAAAATGGAACTCCGACCCCTATTAAAACATATAATAAAGTTCATCAGCACAGAATTTTGTACCAATTTAGATGACATAAAATCTAATTAAATGTACATGTTATTTCTTTACTGCCCTAGACCGCCGCAGATAGTAACAGTCCTCCAGAAATGTTAGGTGTCAATTGTAAGCAACCGAAGACCGCCAAGGATATTAGGTATTAATCGTAACCACAGATATTGCTGTGACTCCTTTATCACCCTAGAACACCAGAGCTATTCGGAATAAACCCCTAAACCTCTCTAGACCAATAAGGATTTTACCAAAAATATTATTACTCACCCCTAAACCGCCCTATAAATAAAATCGTCAGGTGTTACATGTAGAATGCTGGTAAAGTGTGTATACTGGTAGCATTTTTCCATCTTCGCAGTGAGCCCTAACAAATTTAGAACACCCCCTTCTGTAGTTCAGCATAATTTTTTTGGGCGCTCAGAAACCTGCTTTGCTGTTGACATATCTGAAGATATATATTATTTTTTGTGAAATTTCCCTTTAAATTTGATTGTTCTGATTTTGGCCACATCTGTGTATTATACTGTTCTAAAATTAAAAATGTAACTGCAAAAAGCATTACCGGATATAAACAGAATAAAAAAAATACGGGCACGATCTTTTTCGAGGACATTTAAGTAAAACGAAACCCAGATCCTAAGTAAAACCACTTTGCGTTGCTTAGCTACCAATTTTATTTCAAAAATAAAGAACATAATTTATTATGTTTGTGTTTGGAATGTCTTTTGCTGACATATCCCTCCATGTTTCATTAAACTGCAGTACAGCTTTGTGACCATAGGTGGCAGTACTTTTCCAGTACTGATCCTGGAAACACTAGCTGAACTTAGTTTACACCCCATTATAATCGAAATGATAGATTGCAACAAAATTGGGGTTTCAGAGGAAGAAACGAAGTATACGGATATGGTAAATGCTGGAGAATTTATTGACCACACAAGCAATTAAGTTTAAAGGTTATGGAAACCTTTTAATGTTTTTTTGTTTTTTTCTTTATTAAATCAATGTATTTTTTTATTCTAAGCACTTTTTTAATTGACTGTTATTAACATTTGTTTTTACTTTTTTCGATACATCTATGTATCCTGTATACATAAAAGTTGTATCATTCTCTCTCTGCCGATTCCATCAGTTAAGCTGAACTGACGCTTGGCTGATAGCGGGTCCTGCGTGTCTCTGACTCACAGGATCCAGCTAGTCTCTATCTCATTTAAGGATCGATCACATCGAAGTTATGATCTTAGATGTGATCGATATTAGCTGGATCCTGTGTCAATCTTTGAATGTTTTTTTATTTTAATTTTGGTAAATTAATGGATTTTTATATTCTAAGCCCTTTTGTAATGGATTGTTATTAAATCTTTTTTTCCTTTTCACGCTTCAGCTTCTATGTATCCTGTATATAAAAAAGCTGTATCGTTCTTTCTCAGACGATTCCGTCAGTTCAACTGATAGCGCGTCCTGTGTATGTTTAACACAGTATCCCCATAATATCGATCACATCTAAGTTATCAACTAAAATGTGATCAATATTAGGGGGATCCTGTGTGTCAGGGACACGCAGACACACTCTCAGTCGAGCCGTTAGTTCAGCTGAACTGACGGAATCGGCTGAGAGAGAACAATACAGTTTCTATGTATATACGATACAAACGACCAGTATCATAAAGAGTAAGAAAAAAATGTCATAAGTCAATTAAAAAAGTGCTTAGAATAAAAAAAACATTGATTTAATAATAATAGATAAAAATCAAAACATTTGAAGACCCAGTTTACTTTGCTAGTCCACCCATGCAATTCCTCTCCCTGCTCCTTCTCCCCATCAGCAGACACTGTCAGCATATTTTTTTTAATTATGTGAGGTTCGGGCGGCCATGGGCTCCCTGGGACCCCAGTTTTGGTCCCCGGGTGGGCGCCCGAACCGCCCTTATGATGATCCGCCACTGTATATATTGAGTTGTGCCAAATGTATAATTCTGCTTACAGCGTTGTGATAAATTTAGCGCAGTTTCCACCTGTCTAGTACAGTTTAAAACTGTCCAACTTTTTCAACACTATTAAGACATCTGCCCCAATATATTTTTTGCTGTTGGAATATTCAACCTGAATCATGTTACGTGCAGATAGATCCAAGGATCAGAACAAGTTTTCAATAAAATATCCTTTTAATGGTAGCACCTGCATAGCCCCCGTAGAAAGTTGGAGAAAAATTGTCCTACAAATAGAGTAGAATTCTATCAAAGACGAATTTTAGCATAAACGCAGATTAACGTTACTATTACTATCATTCATATATAGTCTATTATCTTTAGCTGCTTTATTTACGAACCATCAGTAGTAACCCAAGGAGCTAGAATACTATAAAATGTAGAATTAAGCACTTTTGGTAATTTGAGGGTGAATAGATATGTAAATGATTTCTACAGATCTAAAAAAAAAACAACCTGGATCTTATTGTTAATACCACCAGTTTCAACTACCCCACCTTGAAACTCCCTGATCTGGGATAGAGAATATAAAGCTTTGTGGATAGCAGGTTAGCATAGTATCCGCATATTTAGGATGCGACAAACAGGCCCAGCAACATATATGACCCTCGAGGGCCCGATTTTCCATACACCTTCGGGAGGAAGCTATTTTCCAGGTTGGCCCCTAGAGGGCAGAGTTGGACAGTCTCCTTTATATATAAACCAGACACAATAAGGCTGAAGGTTCACTGAAAGAGGTGCCCCGATCATTGTGTCCAATTATTAACATTTACTTTACCTATGCTACATAGCTATATTGTTGTTGTTGTTGTTGTTGTTTTTTGATTTCTTAATCTGCTTAGATTTCAATATCAAAGAGACATGTAAAAAAAAAAAATACTTTCATGTCGCTTCTTATGAATATCCGTACAATTTGAATTTATTAGCGTTTCCAAAGGTAATTTTTTATTATACTGTCTATGGGTGCTATATTTATGTGCATATTCAGTATAGTTTTGTGTCATTCTCAACATGCTGTTCTCCAAAGTATAGAGGTTTCAAAGTACCACATTTTCCTTTGTGTGCTTGCAAAGAGGATGAGCACCTGGACCATTATGTTCTCTTGACTGATGTAGTTTTAATATTGTAGGGTACAACCGTAAATTATAAGCTGCAGAGGTTATTAGAAGAAGAATGGATTTAAGGCGACCCTTCGGTTCACACTAAAAATTTTACTATACATGCAGACAGGGCCGGCCATAGAATAGATGGGGCCCCCGTGCAAAATTTTTTTTCGGCGCCCCACCCCATCATACAAAATATGTCCCATAAAAAAGTGTGATGCCCCCACACAGTAGAATGCCCTATATAGTGCCCCCACACAGTATAATGTCCCGTAAGTGCACCCACAAAGTATATTGACCCCCACACAGTATAATGTCCCGTAAGTGCACCCACAAAGTATATTGACCCCCACACAGTATAATGCCGCTTTAGTGCCCCATTAGTATAATAATAATTAATATCATATATTATAATCCCTTTAAGGACACAGTATTTTGTCCTCTGTGTGCCCACACAGAATAATGCCCCCTAAGTGCCACACACAGTATATTGCCCCCTGTAGTGCCCCTACACATTATGATGTCCCCTTCACACAGTATAATGCCGCCTTTAGTGCCCGCCCACAGTATAATGCCCCTTTTAGTGCCCACACACAGTATAATGTCTCCAAAGTAGATTGTGCCGCACACTCCCCTTGTAGATAGTGCCATACAGCCCCCCCCACCTCCCTCTTGTAGATAGTGCCATACAGCCCCCAAACAAATAAACCAATAAAATTATACTCACCTGGGCCCCGTTTCCGCAACGAACGGAACTGCTTTATAACGCCGACAGGATCCTTGCATAGGCAGACGTGAACCAGTGTGTCATCACGCCAGTCTGCGCAGGGATACTGTCCCTGCGCGATAGACTGCAGCCCGAACAGCCTGCCACATAGTAAATGGCAGAGCAGGTAGATACTTCCCTGATCTGCCATTAGGACGCATGCCATACAGCCCCCACCAAACCCCTAGTGTCCCCCCCAAACAAAGCAAGCCCAAAAATTATACTCACCTAGGCCCCTTTCTCTTATCTTCCATTAGGACGCAGATACTATTGAATGTATCGTCGCTACCGCTGTAGCTGTCATAGGGGCTACTAGCGGTGCCCCCTCACACCGCGTGCCCTGTAGCAGCCGGTATGGGTTGTGTAAACAAGCCCCGATCAACGAGACCGCTCATTGATCAGGGAGATGCGCTGCCGACAACGATAATAATTTTCATTTTTAAAACGATACAATCAGCAGATGAACGAGCGTTTGCCCGATAAATGGTCTCCAACAATGCGTAGTTGGCGGGGGAATATGCAGCGTCAATTGGGGGCAGTCCGGTAACAGAGGCTATCGTACGGCGCTGGAAGCTGCTCCTCCAAAAGTTCATACTAAATGTGTCAGAAATCTTTTATTTTTCAAAGCATTTCTTTCATTCAGCTCAGTAAGCATCTGTGTCACTCTTGCAAAATGATTATTGTACAAGTGCACATTTCAGTAATTTTTTTACACTGAGGCAGATGGACGGAATTTGTGCGGGAAAAATAAATAAATATTATTGAAGTATTTCTTCTAGGGCAGAATATGGTGCCTCTATGGGTACAGAATACCACACCATAAAGGGTTCCGTACATGCATGAGCCCTTAGCGACTACTTGCACATGCGAGCTGCCGTCTTACGTCACGTGCGCATTATATGTTTAGGAGAGCGGTGCCGGTGTGTTTCCTCTTCACGTTTTATATATTTGTAATATTCTTCAAAAGAAAATAACATGTCATTCTGCACTAAAACGTTTTTCTTTTTTTCTTTCGTTTTTTATGGATGCGAGATCCTCTTTTCATAAGATCAGTTGATATGTATAGAAAACCTATTTTATCTCGGTTAATCGATATCACCTCCCTGGAGAATTCAATTTAAGATGAACCTCTGAGCCATTTTTCTTTCATATTACAAGACTACAAAGCCGGCATAGACTACGATCATCTGACTTTTGCGAGATTTCACATCTGACAGACCACCAACCCCCTTCTTCCTCTCCCTTTTTTTGCGAGCTGTGGCTTTAAGGAAATGGTGATCAGTAACACTACGTGCTTCTCTCCCCTCCCCCAGCCCGGATCACAGAATGCCATTTTTTTCTATCATTAACCAAGCAGAATGCTTATAATATACTGCAGGTCCTGCTTGTTTGTGAAGAACGTGTCCCCAGCTGCTTGTTGCTGGGCATCAAACCGACAAGCCAAGGGGAATAGTAGGAGGCAGCATCTCCTGCAACAGGTGCCATGCTCTCTTTGTGCATCTCATGAATAGCCACCGGGCTCCGCAAGAGGCTTGTGCCGGGAACATCTTTCTGAGGACCCGGTGACAGGATTTTTCTCATTTTACTGGCCCTGCTGCCGGTGACCGAACCTCTCGTCCTGTGGGAGGGAGCAGCCTCTCCCAATGAGATAAGGACAGCAGACAGGTGCTTTCTGCTTTCGTTATATCCTGGTCACACTACACACCTCCGCCTGAATTCGGTCTTCGCTGCTTGTCACTAAATAATCTGAAAGGATCTCGGTGTCGTCTTGTTAAGGGCGAGGCAGCAGCTCCAGCTGGAGACCAGCACCCAACCAGTTAACCTGCTAATCTCCGGGATGTGATCAAATATTTCATTTCCAACCTATTAGATGTCTCCGTGTTATCAGGATGGCAACAAAATATCTTCCTGTTCTCCGCCTGCACAAACTATGGAGATTACCTCCGCCGCTGCTACATTGTACGTTGTTCTCCTCGCTGCTGTTTTAGCAGCCCATTGACATGCAAACGATCGTCATGACTCAGTGCAAATATTGGACCTGAGCTCCAGGAAAGCAACACTGAGGAAACCAGAAGAAGGATGAACGTGCAGAGAAAGTGAAAATGTCATCCTGTTTGTGCCGCAAATTAAGGAAACCGGAGAGATTTTGTGTAAGAGTCGCGGGGCTTTTGGGGATCTCCTTGAACGTTGATGTCCACTATCTACTTTGAGATTTTCTTTTGGACGGCCTTTAACTTATACACTGATCTCATGGACGTTTTATGATCACATTGTGCCCAGTTGTCTTTATGTCCAACAAATGTAAATATTTTTTTTTAGCATTTATTGGTAAACTTTTTGAAAACTTTTGGGAACTAAAAAAAAAAAAAATGCATTACATTTTTATTTGTGTGTTTTCTCCTTTTTTGCTTGATCACCTCGGATGTCAAGTGGCAATGACCTGCTGATTGTATGCTATTGTTAACATCTTGGTACTATTTTGCAGAGGTTGCAGTGTCTGTTATGTTTTTGTTACAAACCTGTTTTCCTTAGTACAAAAATTGAGTGCAAAGAACAAGCTGATGTAGCAATCCAAGACTTTCCAGACATTTTTTGAATATTTTCATGGTCCTAAGCTCCCTCCTTCACTAATACTCCTCAGCATTGTGGAGACTGATTCATGATTTGTGTTCAGTATGTGTGTTGGTTACTGGTATCACTTATCATCATCCTGTAACACATCAGACACAAGTACGAATGACTTCTACCCCTCTGTAAACCTGAAGACCTTTCATAAAGATGAGAAGATACTTTCTTGACCTGCAAATTTGACGCTCAAGCATTTAAAGGTCAATGGGACAATACCTGGTCTGTGAATAGGATCCAGGTAACATAGACACCTCCCAGAAACCCACCTGCTGATTGACTACAGAAGTGAAACTCTACTTTACTGAAAGTTGTATTTTGATGGTCTGGACTCCTCCCCTACAGTACAACATATAAAGCCAGGGTGTGACAGGGGGGGGGGGTTGTGATTGTGACCCTCACTGACAAGCAGGTTTTTTCTACTCACAATTGGCCTAGGATCCTGGACTTGCCAAGATGATGGAAGAAATCTCCATTTCAGTGGCCTATGATGCCCACCTCTTCAGCCAACTCTCTGATGAGGACATTTTGGCTAAGCTGGTGGAGATCAGTAAACCTAAACCTGTGGTAAGTTGGATTTATGGTTAAATTACGGCAATATTTGGGCCTTTTTTATTATCCAATCGCCAAAGTTTGGCGTATTATTTTATCTTATTATTTTTTTTAAAAAGGCAAATTTATGTCATCATTTCAATAATAATTGGAAAATATTTTAGGTATTGTACAGGTGCGTGCACATGCAACTAAAGTTTATGGTATTATTTGTGTTTGTCGTGTAGTAGATCATCTTGTTGGACCTGGGTTCACACTGCGTTTATTGCAGGCGGAATATCTGCCTCAAAATTCAGTTTGGAATTTTGAGGCAGATTTTCCTCTCCCTGCACGCCGATTTGCGCAGCATTTTTCGCTGCGGTTTTTGCCCACGGCCATTGAGTGCCGCGTGCAAAAAAACTCTGCGAAATACGCTTTCTCTGCCTCCCATTGATGTCAATGGGAGGTCAAAGACGTATACGCCCGAAGATAGGACATGGCCCTTCTTTTTCCCGCGAGTCGTTTTTTCTGCTTGCGGGAAAAAAAACGCCTTCGCCTCCCATTGAAATCAGTGGGAAGCATTTTCGGCTGTTTTTTGGCGCGTTTTCCGCGTAAAAAAATGTGTCAAAAACTGTGTGAACTGACTTATTCCGTGCAAATTTTAATTACTACATATAATATAGACATCGCTTTACATAAATATTATCTTAATGACATTTAGTTATATAAGCCCGAAGGCTCGAATACTTGAAAGATTTCGTATAAAACTCATTGCAAACTATTGTTCTATGTTATCAGCCACTTCACTCTTTGGAGAGCCTACTTTGCTCTTTAGTAGGCTACTGTAATAACTGAACTGGTGTGTTTTTCACTCTGATAAGCTCCTAAAACTTTTGCCTGCCTGTGTTTGTATGTTCTATGTGGGACAATTTACAATACACACTTGATAGTCCTTCAGCTCGTTTATTACACTGAGGGCTACAATGAAAAGAAAATATATTGATACTACATCGGAGTTTATTAGAATCACTTATAACGCAGTTCAGTTTACATTTCTTGGCTCCATGGTCACCAGTCCATGTTCAGGGACAGCTCCGGCCTTTATAGATTTGTCCCTGGAAATGTCCCTGTATGTTGCATTAATCTCGTACAATCATATTATGTTTATTTTTTAAATCTTAAGAGCTTTTCCACCAAAGAATAATTTGTAAATAATACAATTAGCATGGGGGGGGGGGTTTAAAAAACAATAAAAACTATTGGAAATCAACTTCTCTTGTATGTGTGGAAAGAAAAGACCGAGGACCCCTATAATGGCCACAGAATAGAACAGGTTTATAGGCTCCTTCAGCACGAAAATCTGGTGCAAAATCCTGCATGATTTAGAGTGACTGACTCCAGGCATCGGTATCATGTATGTGTGGTATTGCTGGTGCCTCTCCAGTAGCAGGCGCTATACCCACGTGAGGAATGGAGTTATTTTGTATACTAGGTTTACCATGGTCGGGCATTATGGCCACATTGAGTCACACACTTTCTACAATCCAACGCAGTCCAATTTAGGTGACCGCTGTGTAGCAATAGAAAGCGAAGTCTATGCTTTGGGTATACTTTGTGTTTCTGTGTGTGCGCATCCATTTTTTTTTTTTGTCTGACACATATAGTTTATTAATTACGTTTGCCTGCAGACATCACTACGCAGAGTTCACAGCATATGGATATACAGCTGTCATTGAATTTGTTCTGAGCTGTATAAGGCCTTGTTCACACACAGTCGAAATACCTTTTTGACACCGTTTTTTAAGGCGGTTTCTATATTTAATCAAGTGCAAAACTCGCGGCAGTTTTTTGTCCCTTTTATTTTAATGGAAGTTTAAAGGTGGAAACCGCTCCAAGATAGGGAGCGATCCAAAACAGCCCGGGAAAAGAAACGCTTCTGCCTCCCCGTTGAAATCAATGGATGAAAATTTGGGGCTTTTTTTGGCCGCTGATTGCGACGCGGTTTCTGCATCAAAATCAGTGTTAACTAACTCTATGTGAACTAGGCTTACATCTGTATGCAGTGAGCTCCCTCTAGTGGTGGCTGTAGGTAAACAGAATTTTAGCATTTTACTCGATGATGTGAAGGGTAGCTGCTGGAGCAGTTCAGTCCTGGACTCCCTAATACCATAGCCCCCCCCATAGCAATGGTATGCTCTGCCTCTTTAGTAGCATGCAACTGCCTCTCATATATACCTAATAATATTTACTTATTAGTGGTAGTTGTTTTGCTTATAAGGCAATGGGTAATGACATTTGGCACTCTGTAGAGGAGAGAAGCTGTCATGAAATATCATGACAGCCGCTCTCTTCTTTCTGTTGGCACAATACAGCTGTCATAAAATGTGCTTGCAATGCCTTGACAGCAATTTAAATATAAACTGCAGGAAATTTGCTTCCCTCACCCCTACTTTCTACTTTTAGCCGTATTGATGAGGCTTATAATGGTAGTAGTGGATTATAGGTATATATTAAGGAAAATATAAGGGAATTGCTGGTAGTGCAGTTCCCTAATATGACCTTTTCTATAAATCTATCTCTTGTTGCGGGAAAAGGGAAATACTGTTACACTGCTAGTAGAGAAAGGGTCAGAACATGGAATCATATCCACCAGATCGGAATATTAGGCTATTGTACACACACGGATTATTCCATATGACTATGATATAACTGTTTTATGTTACATCAGCATGGGACATAGCGAAGTATAAGTGTCACCAGTGAGAAGTTATTCTACAGTGTAGGGATGTCACGATACCAGAATTTGGACTTCGATACCGATACTTCGTTTAGTATTGCGATTTCGATACCAATTTCGATACTTTTGCCAACAGTAATAAAAAAAATCAATTCTTCCGTTTTCTGAGGTGAGGCGCGAGGTGTGATGAATTTTGAACGCGCCTCACATTAATAGTAATTAATCCCATCATGTTTCTCAGTCATAATGGGTTAATGTGTGAGGTACACGATGGGGTTAATTACTATTAATGTGAAGAACATGGAGGTTAAATTCATCGCACCTCCTGCCTCACAATAATAAGTGAATGAAAGCCGTGTTTATTTCATTTTTTTACAGCGCACACATCATAAATGATGCAGAAAAATTGTTGTGCGCGCCAATACTGAATGTGTGAATATTTTATGTATTGAGACTTATTTTAATGTTTATTGTAAAAAAGGTGAATGTGTATTTTTTTTCATTTTAACAATACTTTGTTTTTAAACTTCAATGTACTGACATATATCAGATATGTGCCAGTACATTAGCCTGTGGACAGAGAGCACACAGGCTGTTGTTAGGACATACTTGGGTATGTCCTAACAACATGAAATATGGTAGGACAGCCCTGGGGTCCGTCAATAGACCCTGGGCTTTCTGCCCATATATGGTATGGCCCTCGATCGCGTCAAAAGAATTCCCTGTGACGCGATCCAGGGGCATCCCCCCTGCTCACTTTCCCCTGAATGTTGCAGTCAGCTGTGATCGCAGCATTCAGGGGAATAAAGGCGGAGATGAGAGGTTTCTCAGATCTCTGCCGTTATAGAGCGGGGCTGCGGCTGTGTAATACAGCCATTGCCCCGCTCCTGACAGGAAGTGCGCGCGCGGTCAGCATGAGGAGGTGCGGCCGGCGCTGCACTAATGAGCGGCAGTTCAGGCACTGAACACAGAACACGGGGGTGTTTTGCAGCGCGCCCGCCATGTTCGGTCTTCAGTGCCGCCGCTCATAAGTACAGCGCTGGCCACATCGCATCATCCTGACCGTGCGCACTTATGACTCAGGAGCGGGGCTGTGGCTGAATTACACAGCCGCAGCCGCGCTCCCATACATTCATGTATTACTATACTGAGCTGTGCGGCTGCGCAGCTCAGTATCGAAATACAGGAAATAGCGGTATCGAACCGTTTAGGGATGCAAAGTATCGAAACAGTATCGAAGTTTCGATGCACCGTGCATCCCTACTACAGTGTATTCTTCTATAATCTAAAAATCACTAATGACTATGGATCCTTGGTTGTCCTCTTCTTGCTGGTAGTAAATGGTTACCTGTCAAGTGAAACATTCTGTCTATAGTCTCAGGGTCGCATGTAATATAGAAGGTGAGCAGATTAGTATATAGTTTTGTGGGAAAAGATTCAGTATAACTTGTATTTTATTTATTTAAATTCCTGCTCATTCTGGGCTTAAGAGTCAAGTGGGAAGTTCTGCTTTGTGATTGGCAGCTATCTCTGCACACACATGCAGGGAAGGCTGTCAATCAATGAGTAGGACCGCCCACTGGACTCTTAAGCTCAGAGTCAGCAGGGATTTAAATTAACAAAATACAAATTAAATGTAATTTAATTTTTTTTGCACAAAACTATATGCTATTTTGCTTAGCTGCTCTGTAACAGCCATGATTAAGGACGTGCTTAACGTCTGAAACGTGTAGGCCCCAAGACTGGACCGTTACATACTCCTGTCTGCACACCAGGACTCCAACCTATTGGACCTTTTTAATCGAAAATTTAGTAAACTTGGAACTAGTTTCCATTTTATCTTCTTATCGCTGGACTCAGCCCCTTGCCTTTGCCTGCCATCTATAGGAGATGTTAGTGGGAGAACCAAACCGTTCCCTGACGGGCTAAAGATGTCCTGCCTTATTGTGCTGAAGAAGAAGCCTGAGTTATCGCAGCCTAACAGAAGTCATGAGATGGCTCACGTGTCATCTCCTTCTGGCTGAAAAAATCAATCAGTAAATGAATGATTATGCCGACTTTATAACCTCAGGCTACTTTTAGCATAACTGTGCATAAGCATTTGGCCCTGGACCAGGGGCGCATTTCGGGGCACCCACTGACAGCATTTGTCTGGTGACCCTTTAATTGAAATGACTTAAGTCACTCTCACAGCTTTAGGAGTAGAAATATTTTTAGCTTTGAAAAGGTATTTCTGTTGTTGGACAGATATTCGGTTATGACCATACTTTGATTTTTGCATGTCTTAAGGTTCAGCGTTTAGACTTGTTGAGGTAATTTCCCTGCCAAATCCCCCCTTGTCTTGCAGCTGTAACTATACATAACAGTAGTGGCTATGTGGACCTAGACACTTTAAAAAATAGTTTTAACCCAGTTTCCATCTTTGTGCACTTTTTGTGCATTCATTGTATTGTATTTCAGCTTTGGCTTTCTCAGTTCTCCAGATTTCTATGCATAGCACTAGTGGCAACAGTGACATCTGTTGGTTATGTATTCATGAAAAACATTACCTTTATATCTTTAGAGGGTTGTCTGGTCTACAAAAGTAATTTCCAAAGATGTTCAGGACCCTAATCCATTAGCCGCAGCAACATTTATTATCTCTTTCTCTGGGGGACCTGGCTATTAATTTTAATAGTCGCTGTGTAATGCTTCATCTCCCCTGTGGCTGGGCAGTGGCAGAATTAAACACTGGCTGCCATTTTGCTCACAGATTACAGCTGATTTACCAGTGTCCGCTGCTGATATGGAGTTCATGATATGAGAAAGGGTTTCCACATTTGTATTTACATTCAGGATGAGGGGAGACAGGAAAGTGTGTCTGACATCTGTCTTGTTTCTTTGGCCAGCTTTAGGCACCCACAGGCACTGTATTCTATGTAAAGGTGCCCACAAACTTTAGATGGCCGAACCCGCCAATTTCAGCAGGACTGGCAGACCATTTGAAGGGAACCTATCACTAGGTTTGGAGGCATGCCATTATGCAGCTGGGATTTAGTATTCCAAACCTGCCCATGTAGAAACTGTCCGTTTAGGGAATTGTTAGTAGAAGAGCTTACACGCCACTGTCTTGGAACGGCAGCATGCGCATAGAGCCGAGGACGGTACACTGCGCATGAGCTGTGGACTAAGGCTGGATTCACACGAGCGTGGCGTTTTTGCGCACGCAAAAACGCTGCGTTTTGCCTGCGCAAAAGCCACTTAACAGCTCTGTGTGGCAGCAGCATATGATGCGCGGCTGCCAGCTTTTCGCGCAGCCGCCATCATTATGACACTCCATTTGGATGTTTGTAAACAGAAAAGCACGTGGTGCTTTTCTGTTTTCATTCATCCTTTTCACCGCTGTTGCGCGAATCACGCAGTTCGCACAGAAGTGCTTCCGTGCGACATGCGTGGTTTTCACGCACCCATTGACTTCAATGGGTGCGTGATTCGCGCAAAACGCCCAAAGAACGGACATGTCGTGACTTTTTCTCAGCGGACTCGCGCTGAGTAAAAATCACACACATGTCTGCACGGCCCCTCAGACTAATATAGGTCCGTGCAACGCGTGTGAAAATAACGCGCGTTGCACGGACGTAATTCCCGTTCGTCTGAATAAAGCCTAAGATTTACTGTCCTCCGCTTTATGTGCTGATGCTGCCGGACTCTTCTCAGTAACTTGTAAGTTATTTTACTTTTGCATAAACAGCCGGTTTTGACGTGAGCAGGTTAGGAACACTAAACCCCAGCTAAAGCCGTACTTGTGGTTTAGTGTCTCCAAACCTAGTGACAGGTTCCCTTTAATGTGTATGGAGGAGTCCCAACTCTTCACTGATAGAAGATTTCCGGGGGGAAAGACGGATCAAGGATGTGGGATTCCAACATGCCCGATCCTTTGTTCTCGCGGGACTCCTCTGACAGCGGTTTATTCTCCTCTCTCCCCTGAAAACACATGTGCGCTCAACAAGAAACCCCAACATTTCCATAGTCCTACTCTTCTCTTTCCTGCCTAAATTGTTACGTTAATGGTCTATAGATATAACACACACTTACATTATATCGACCATTGTCTATCTCTCTACTCCGTATTCCTCCTGTCTGTGATGGGCCGGACACTGGCTGGTTATCCCTGAAATTCAAAACACACAAACCCGTAAGCAGCATGGAGGGTGCAGAAGGGATCACGTGGGAATTATGCTGGGCGTGGGAATCTTTTTATACTGACTCATACAATGAGTTCAGCCAATTAACTTTTACCTGTGGGTTTCTAACCTCTAATTACTTTTAGTGCAGAACCTGAATTATATTTGCTGTGCATCTTAATGTAATCTGTTGTTCCCTGTTATCAGCCACCTCAGGCAGGGGAGAGTGTTCTTTAATCGCGATACTGGCAGTAAATCTAAAAAAAAATCCTGACTTCACACAAATCTCCGTTCTGAGAACTTCCAGAATTATTAACATACCTTTTAGAAAGTACACTTTCATAAGATGCAAACTTTAAGGTTGTCCGCTTTGCAAAATCCCAGTCTTTTTCTAGAAGGGCCCCTGCTGGGACCCCCAGGGAACAACTGTATTCTGTGGGGGTACCCAATAGCAAATTTTAATTCCCCTGCAGCACCCCCACAGGAGATATTAAGCATTACATAGTTTCCATTAAAATTCATTAACTATCCGCTCAAATAGATGAGGGTCTCTAATAGGATATTTGAAAATGCTTTGAATTGTTGATCATATTATAAGAAAGATATATCGTTTTCTGAACATGCTACTATGTATTGAGCTTTCGTTTTCATGAACTTGTCAGAACGGAATATGAGTATGAGATTAAGCTTCGATTGTGGGGAGGCTTTTTACCATACATTTCCTGTCAGTTATAACCAGAGATACAGGAGTGAGGCACTCGTAACCTTATAGTATTTACCCTTAAAAATTAAAAAAAAAGGCGGAGTTCTTCTGTCTTCCTGGCACATTGGCTTACTATAAGTTTCCATTCAGAAAACCTATATACTGCCGTAAAGGGGTCCTATACTAAAAAAAAAAATGGTGACCAAAGTCTGGAATTAGGATGGAGGTGCAACTTTTTAATGCAACCTCCATCTTGCCTCACCGATCATGTGATTGCAGGACTAGTTCGTACACCCCACTTCCCAAAACAAGCCCCATTATAGCCTCTGGGAAACAATGACATTATAAGGTAGAACATATAGATGTAATGCAGGGTGACTAAACTGAGGGTCAGGCTGGCCCACCATAGTACCAGAGGATCCTCCGGTGGTCAAAAAGACGGTTTACTAATACAACAGGGTTCCGATGGTCCAGCAGAAGACAACTTAATAAATTTTAGACCCGATTTATAATTTCATATGGGTGTAGGTGCTATATGAGACGCTTTGTCTCCTAATAACCGCAAATAAAGAGAAGCACGAGACAATTATATTTATTTGATTTTTGCAAAATTTATTTTCATATATAGAAAATATTCAGTGTCAAAAAACTTGATCATATACATAAGATAGTAAAAGATATCACCCCGAGGTTTCTGGTGGTCCGCCCCCTTTCTAAAGCATGGGAAAGGGGGGTGGACACCCGAAACGTTGCATTTGGCGTAGTGAGACGCCAATCTATCCTCCATGTGGAGTCTCTGCTTTTCGTCCATGAAAACACTGGGAAAGAAAACCATCCGGATTTTAACACAGACTCTGGCACACTGGGTGATAACCATCATTTCCTCTGGTGGGCCCAAAGAACCCCAGTTTGACAATAACTATTCTTGGCTACCGTCCATGCATGGTATCTATGGTACCACGGTGCCAGCCAAAAACTCTATGGAAGAGGCGATAATTTGTACTGAACATTTTGTTTGCAGAGGTGCGTGAACCTGGTCTGTTGTATTGTTTGTGTCTGACACAATCTAAGGAAACGGTGTTGTCTCTGTGAATACAGGAAACCAATGTTACGTCAGTCATAATACCCATTAGGAAAAAAGCCTCACAAGTCAATCTGTAGCATCTGACTTTCCTACACATGACCGGATAGTCGTGCTGTTCTGGAAATTTTATCTGAGCTTTTCGCCTCGGAGCAAAAATATTGGTGCGATTGTGAAATAGTCCGGTTACAAAGAGTTAACGTGTTATACTATGTAGAAAATATTTATTGCATTCCTGAAGGCTCCAATCAATGGCTCAAGGGTTAACCATATAATGAGAGGAGCTTGGGAAGTGTCTTTGCCTGGCAGGTTGATATAGGAAATGAAGCTTCTGCCAGTCAATTACCGCAAGATGCTTTATGAAAGTGGTATAAGATGCCCCCTGTTGGGCTGCTGTTACTTGGTTTCAGTAGCTGCAACAAGACAACGTTTGCAGAAAGGGATGTACGGTAAATAATTGGGGTGGTGGGCAGTGGAGGATATTCCTGTAAGGTTAGTTTAACTTGCTCTGCTGAAATTCCAAGACCAGGACGCATATGTAAACGCATACTGAGAGGTCTCGTGACTATATAAACAAACTTGATGACTTTAGAGTGGAACTACTACTACTACTACTACTCCAAATATGCTCACGAAGCTCAAATCCTTTAATAGATTTTGTAGATGTGAATGAGATTCTGGTAGCAGAGCCGAGTTTGACATATTGGCACCGTTCAGCATAACATCATGATGGTTGTTTTACGTAGAACTGAAACGCACTGTATTGCCTTAACTCTCCGTCATCATGCACAAAATACCGTAATTTTTTTTAAAGAAAACTATAAAATAACGTGTAGGCCCCATGCACACGACCGTATTTTCATCCATCAGTAAACACAGTCCGTCAGGCCTCATGTACTGCCTGTGATTGTGGGCACGGCTGGCCGCGAACAGCCACACGCATTTTCGGCCTGTGCTCATATACAAAATATAGGAGTACGGTCCGTAAAAAGCAAAAGTAGGACATGTCCTATCTTTTGCCGCGGCTTTCTAAATATACGGGAAGGTGTCCGTGGACAATAGAAGTGAATTGGTCCGTAATTGGGGACCTTAATTACGGTCCGCAATTACGGATGATTGTTATGGTCATGTGCATGGGGCCTAAATATGTGGTCATCCGCAACTTATCCCAATATACGGAACGGTGTCCGCAAATACGGTCCGTAGTGCATCCGTATATACGGACCTGCAAAAATAAGAATACCACAAATGATGTGCAACATCTGCAAACCTGGCATCGCCTAGCAACGCTTCCATAATTACGGATGGCTATGGGTTTACATCCGTAGCTGTCCGTAATCACATAAGTGCACATAGACTTCTATGGGGAGTCTATGCCGTAATTACAGACAAGAATAGGATGTGCTATATTTTACGGATTATTTCTACGTAACGGACACCCATCAAAATACGGAAAGGTGTCCGTAGCCCATAGAAATGCATGGGTCCGTAATTACGGTTGAAAAATACGGTCGGTGCATGGGGCCTTACTAGTGCAACTACCAACTTTGCTCTAGTAACACATCAATGTAATTGTGCAACAATAAATCTTTTCTAAGTATCTTCATGCGGCTATTAGTGAATTTATTCAGCAAAGACCCTTGAAACAATGACGGTAAAAAATGACATTTTTTCTCTTCGGGTGATTATGTCGTGGCATTAATCATATAAAGTAGCACCGTGTTTGCTGTGCGATTAAGCCCATGGGATTTAATCGGATGCTAAACATGTATTGCGTGCGGTGCCGTGGCCGGGAGGATGGCACAACTGTTGGTTCATGTTCAGAGTATATCGATAGGTAAATCGTATTTCGATCAGATTTCTTCAACATGTGGCCCAATTACTGTTGTGGAACTACTACTCTCAGGTTGTCAGGGCATGCTGGGAGTTGTTACACGGCAGCTGGAGAGTTAGGGTGCAGTCACATAATATTTGGTCATCGTGATTTCTCTAGTTCTTGCGTTGAGGAATATTTTTCCCATAGGCATACATTGTAACGTTTTCCGCAGCATATTTTTACACTGCGGAAGAACAAGGCAAATACGCCACATGTGACTGCACCATTAGGCTGGGTTCACAGGACCATGTTACGTCCGTAATGGACGGAACGTATTTCGGCCGGAAGTCCCGGTCCAAACACACTGCAGGGAGCCGGGCTCCTAGCATCATAGTTATGTACGACGCTAGGAGTCCCTGCCTCTCCGTGGAACTGCTGTCCCGTACTGAAAACATGATTACAGTACGGGACAGTTGTCCTGCAGTGAGGCAGGGACTCCTAGCGTCGTACATAACTATGATGCTAGGAGCCCGGCTCCCTGCACTGTGTTCGGTCCGGGACTTCCGGCCGAAATACGTTCCGTCCATTACGGACGTAACATGGTCCTGTGAACCCAGCCTTAAAGTTTGTTTATCACTGGTATAGAAAATATATTGTATTGGCAGATTTTGGGGAACTTGCTGTTTACCTTTGAGAAACTATACTAGCTAGACATAGACATGGCCGTTTTTCATATTATATTTAAAGTAGATGGAAATCTCCAAGCCATATTGAAGGGGTTTGGCAATCTTTGGAGCAGCACAGATCCTTTGTTTTGGAAAACGTTGGGTTCTGAACTCCCAGACGTCACCTCCGGACATGTCCTTATGATATAAGAATAGGATTTTTTAGATAGATTTCCCCTTTAACAAACACGTCTATGGCCAGTTACTCTGGAATAATAAGATTTGAATTGTTTGAAAAAAATACTCTCACTTTAAATATCTTATCAAAGAATCATATTGGATGTGAAATATTTCCTTGTTTGTAATTGATCTGGGTATGGAATAAGAGCAGGTTACATTGAATTACACAGCAGAATACAGACTGGTTACGGGAGGCCGGCCAAGCCTTGAGAAAGAGGAAGTGGCTCCGCATGCCTCCTCCGTGTCACTGTGTGGTAAAGGAGGGGCAGGCGTGCTGATAAATAATTAAGGTACAGGTAATGTTATCTCAGGAGGTAAAAAGAAAAATGCTGTTAAAATAGTTTCGGAGCTCCAAATGAGTTTTTCATGGAGATCTCCATTTCTGTTAGTCATACAATTGCCGAGGTCTATTATGTACGGCTGACAGGTACCCAGTCATTTCAGCTCCGGCCAACACTGTGGAGTTTGTTTTTCCTGGTGCTCTGGACCGTCAGGTTGGCTCTGTGTTGTCTCAGTCCTTTGTCTTTATGTGGCCATGCGAGTATTAATGATATTTGCGTCTGTATGCATCATAGAGCTTCTGACCAAACACCATGGGTAGATTCTTTTGTGTTCAGGCTGATTTCAAAATGTTTTTGACTTGGTTAATTCTTTATCTATGGGTTTCCTATGATTTCATCATTTTGTCTTTTTTTTGGGTATAAGGCCTAATTCCCACGAGCGTGTTCGGTCCGTGATATACGGACCATATGTCGGCAGTATTTCCCAGACCGAACGCAGTGCAGGGAGGAACGCTGCAAACATCATAGTTATGTACGATGCCAGGAGTCCCTGCCTCGCTGCTGGAAAACTGTCCTGTATTGAAATCATGTTTTCAGCACGGGACAGTAGTTCCGGGAGGAGGCAGGGACTCCTGGCATCGTACATAACTATGGTGCTTGTAGCGTTGCTCCCTGCACTGTGTTCGGTCCGGGAAATACTGCCGAAGTACGGTCCGAACACGGTCGTGTGAATTAGGCCTTACACATATTTCAGAATATTTACAGTACATGTAAAAATAGTCTAATAGATGCTTCACCAATGGTCAATAATACATCTGCCCATGTTTAAAAGCTCTGTGCTCCAGGAAAGATTGACTGTATTGAACTTCTTGCAAAAACTCTGAGTGTATAGGCTGGTTTACACGGGCAGATATGTGCCCATAACGGGCATCGGTAATTACAGGTCGATCGACACTTGTTTAAAGGCTCTCCCCATGGGCCTGTATGAAATCGAAATCAGCTGTAGGAAGAGCATTCGCTAGTTTTCCTTGTGATCGCTGCCATGTTCGCACTGGCCGATGGTCGGGAACGAACGTTTGTACAACTGCTTTTTCACCCGATCATTGGCCTACGTACATGGGTCTTAAGGCATCGTGCACATGGAGGCCCAGCGGCTCCACACTATGGAGTTGTAGGCACTCCGTATTCCGCTGTATGCCACCTTACAGATATATTCTTCCCTAGAAACAATGGTTCTACAAAGGAACAACTCTGTAATGCTGCAGCCGGACTCCATTAAATAACATGAATGTTTTCTTCTAAAAACAGCACCTCATCTATCCATGGGTTGTGTCTGGTATTGCAGCTCAGGTCCAGTAAAGTGCATGGGGTTGAGCTGTAATACCACACACAACCTGGAACAGGTGTGGCGCTGTTTTTGGATGAAAGAAGCAGTATTTTTCTACTCCTGGACAACCCCTTTAGTGTGACCCCTTTCAGGTTTTCAAAATAGCTAAAGAGCTCACGGAGGGGACATATGTGACTAGTCATTTTTCTGCCCCATGATGAGCACTTTGGAGAATGTTTAGGGGGAGCACTTGCACCCGCTATTTATTTTGCAAACCCATCCACATATGTTGTACTGTACTTTGATGCTGATTTCCAGTGCAGAATCTTCACAGCAAATCCGCGATGTCTGAACTTGACCTTAATTTATTGCCAAAAGTGTGGACTTGTGACCTTCTAGGGAGGACATCTGCAACAACCTGCCCTTGGGGCTCATATCTCTCTACCGCATACAGAGAATGATCAGCCCACGAGGAAGGAGCACGGTTTTCCTAGAGATTACGCTTAGCTGAGGGTTTTCTCTGAGATTAAATGAAAAGTCTCATTTTCCTCTTTATTCTCTCCTAGACCTTTGATTTCTGTGTGAGCGGCCGGTTTAGCAGAGATCTGCAATGTTCTGTTGCTAGGAAGCTGCAAAAACACAAATCCTCCCTAAAGCCCTTTCTAGAATGACAGCGATAAACTGGTGCTGTAATTTGCAGGGAAAATGAAGTACAGAATTATTAGAAACACTGATGTGTTATTTCAGGATAATGTGAAGCATCAAAAGAGCTGTCACCATGGAGAAGTACTGATATAGGATTATTCTGGTGAACCACATAGTTCTTAATATACATTGTGCTGCTAATGATGAGGTAGAGGTGCACACAGTAAGATGGAGTCACAAGTGTATAGGACTATGGCGCTGTTCACACAAGTGTTCAGAGCCTCCGTCTGCAATTCTGTCACATTTTATAGTAAAAATGGCGCAGCATGCAGCACTATTCTTGCCATCAAAATGAAGAAAACTGAGATGGTACAAGACGGACTCCATTATAAGCCAATGGGGTCGGTCGGTGACTGTTCGGATCTGTCATATAATGGATCCTTCACTTCGTCATGACTTTCCGTATAATCGGAAGCCATGATGTTACCGTTAACATAGCCTAAGGAGTTTGTGCATTTTTGAATTGTGTTGTTTTATCACTTATAATTGATAAACACGATCGAAATGATCCCATTCCCCCACTGATTTCAAAGCAGCGCCACCAATTCTGTGCGTGATCCTAGTTCTGGTTTACTGTATAGGGCTCATGTACTTCATGAGCCGGAGCGGAGAGTCACTGCACAGAGTTGCTTCAGTTCTAGCGGATTTAGAGCAACCCTATATTACATAGTCATCCATATATTCAATGGGAGTTGTTCCCTGCATTAAGGCATTTCATTTTCGAATAATTTATGTACAGGTGTTTGCACCTCACTAGACAATTTTAAAAAGTCTAGAAAAGGAGCATGACTTAGCAGAGAAGGAGCGTGGCTAGAAATGCGCCAAAGTGTGCCTAACTAAAACAAAGCCAACCAAGAGTTTGTATAAGGAAAAGTGTCTAGCAAGATACACCAAATTTATCATACAGCGCGCACCACTGTGATAAATTTGGCGCATCTTCAGACTGCCCTTTCTAGATATATGCTGTCTAAAGTCCATTTACATTGGCCAATGAACGGGCGAGTGTTCATACGAAGGCTCATTCCCGACCATTGCAGCGATCAGCCGATGAACTCGTGAACAATCTAGATGATTTCATCTTTTATGTTGCCCTGAAAATCATCGTTGTCCGCATCGCATCTCACCGTGTAAACACGGCATGTGCTTCCCACATTATGGAAACCCCATACAGTTTACGTTGACCCACGTACAGGGCCTTTAATTATTGTCGATCGGTGCTTATTATGAGCACATATCTGCCCGTGTAAACCTAACTTTAGACAGTTTAGCAAATCTGCCCCCAATGTCTTTATCAGAACTTACATCTGCTATAATTCAAGGTTTTTGAGGGGGTGTCACCGCCCCGGATTTCGCTACGGCACACGTCTGTTCGCTGTGCTGTGATGTCGGCTGAGCGAGATGTACCGGCTCCGTTCTGAGGTGGCAGGGAACTGAACAAGGATTCCTTTCTATTCTCGCATGGAATCTAGGTCACGCCACCATCGTGTAGCTGGTGAAAAGATCCAGCCAGGCCTGAAACTGCTTAGTGAGTCCAGCCAAGAAGAGCATGAAGTACAGACACTGGAGGTTGAGGGAAAGAGGAATACCTGCAGTGCCGTTCATTATTACTAATAATTATCATTCTGTCACTTTTGTGCTGTGTAGATGGAGGGAGCGCCCTGACACTGCTTGGTTGAGATTGTAAAGTTTTGAAAATTACTTTGCTACGCCAATTTCTCGTCACGCACCAGGCTTGGCACCAGTGGTGGATCATGCCTAAAGTGTAACCCGACTTTCAAAAACCCAGCCGCCCGAAAGCCATGAATGATCTATAGAAATGAATGATGTTTTCCATTACCTGACAGATTATTAATCCGCCTTCTGTGAGGTTTATCAGCCAAGTCTTCAGTCACAAAGCAGCCATTCTATCACTTATTAATATTTTGTTTTATCCTTTCATTAAGCAGGAATTTGCAGTCTGTCACAAGACTTTCTCTGCCTTCTGAATGGACGTCCTGGCTTCGGGCTCGTTAATTAAATCTCGGCTTTAGATTAGGTAGGAAGCGTCTGACAGGGGCCTATTGTCTGGCCTGAGCTTGAGGCGATTTGGGGATTTATGGAATATCATTTAATACAAATCGTTACAGTAAAGCTTGGGCCATTAGTGGTGGATTCACATCATTAGACAGGGTGGGCAGAGTAGGAGCAAGAGTGGCAATTCACACTCTAGGGCAGTGGTCTCCAACATATGTCTCTCAGCTGTTCTAAAACTACAAAAAACTAGATAGGGTTTGCTTTGTCTCAGAAACAGCGCCACGTCCGTCCATGGGCTGCGTCTGGTATTGCAGTTCAGCCTTATTCACTTTAATGGCTGTTGAGCTGCAATACTAGTGACAGCCCATGGACAGATGTGGCGCTGTTTCTGGGAAAAATAGCAGACTTTTTTCTAAGCCTGAAATACTCTTTTAAGACTTCGGAGCAGATCTGAGTAGCAGTACAGTGCATTGCTGTTCAGAAACAACCATTTACTAACACGTGTCATCCAGCCGCTGCATTTCTGCCACTTCTGCCGTGGATAATAACGCTGCAGCCGACTTGTATGAACAGCGTTATTAGATAGAATAATTTTTTTTTCTGTCACTGCTGTTAGTAGGCGTCCCAAAACATAGCTCAACACACTGAAGCGCACACCAGGCGTTGTCCGCCATATTGGTGCATGCACTCTAGAATGTTTTGGAAGCCATACATGTGGATATGAGGGTATGTTCACAGGCAACATCAAAAACGGCTGGAAATTACGGAGCAGTTTTCAGAGAAAACACCCTCTGATTTTCAACTGTTTTTGAAGCTAAAAATGTTTTTTGGACCCATTTTTGGAGCTGTTTTTCTATTGACACAATGAAAAACAGCTGCAAAATCGGCTCAAGACGTGACATGTTCCTTCTTTTTACGGGGTGTTTTTTACGCGCCATTTTTCTAAAACGGCAGCGTAAAAAAATGCCCTGTCTGAACGAAACGCCGTTTTTCCCATTGAATTCAATGGGCAAACGTTTGTAGGCGTTTAGCTACTGTTTTTTCAGGCGTATTTCGGGGCGCCTGAAAACTCAGCATGTGGACATACCCTCACAGATACATCAGCTGTGCACTCTCAAACCAGGGCGTTCTGTATTTTATGAGTTGTCCGTGTGAGGGTTTAGTACCGCTGTATGTCTGAATATTTTATTGTGAGTGTTCGTTTCAACATATATACAGGGAATTGAGACACATATAAAGAGCGTGTAACGTGTGTTTTCGCACATTTATTTGGTGGAAATTATGAATAACACTCGAGCAGCACTGCATGAATGTGACACATTAGTGGGAGCAAATGACATGACTTCTATCTGGGAGGCTGGAGAGGTCATATAGAAGGAAGGTGTGAGTCAGGGGAACTAGTACTGAATTTACTATGTATGTCTTAAAATATGAGGTTCCGGTGCTTTATTGCAGAAATTTACAGGATAGTAAATTCTGTACTTCTAACATTCATCTGATGACACTGGACATATGTATTTCATTGTAGCATGTTAGTTTGTTGCAGTGATGACAGTGAAATAATGGGCTGCATTGTGGTCCCCGTTCTATTTTTTGCAGTGACAATAGCAGAACAGGCAGGTGTTTTATCCTAAGAGTGGTATTGCCTGCCATCTGGTGGTTAAATCCGAAACTGCATATGCCTTATTCTGTCTAGATTGTGCTTGTCGGACTATTGGTACATTTTTAACATTACATCAATGATTGCATGTTTCCTAATGTGTTCTGTCTTCTTCAGGTGCCTACAAAAAAGCTGAAGAAGTATGAAAAGGAGTATCTGGCAATGAGAGAAAGCCAGCTGCAACAAGAAGATCCAATAGAGAGATACAAGGTAAGAAATACAACTTTGTTACTGTGTCATTGTAATCTGTGTATTGACATGAACAATATAGATGAGAGATGGCATGGCATTCTTGTTACCCAGCAACAGCGTTACGGCATGCGTTGCGCTATCATGAAACCCTTGTTTTTGATCTATAGTCACCACCGCCCGCGTCCCCTCACCACCGCCCGCGTCCCCTCACCACCGCCCGCGTCCCCTCACCACAGCCAGCGGGCCCAGCCTTCTAGAGCTGAATGAGCCGGTCACCCAGGTGTGATCTCAGGTATAAAGCGCACTGGAACAACATGGAATAGAAGAGGGCAGAAGATTGCAGTGCTAGTTCGGTCTAGCAGTAATATGAAAGAGAATATAAATAATGATCAAGGCATCGAAGGCCATTGTGCAGTGATAAACACCGTTAAAAGAGGTTATGTTAAAAAGAGTGATGGAGCAAGGAAGAGCATTCCAGGGGACTGCTGCAGCATGGGAGAGATCTGAGAGGAATAGGCGGGAGGTTTTCATCATTCTGATGCTCAAAGTTGTTTTGGAGAACAGAGGGCATGACCAGGGTGATTGGCAGCAATGAGTGGAGATATAAAATGGTGAGTGCAGAATTGAGGATGGCTGTGCGAGCAAGAAGCAGAGATTAAAGAAGTCCAAATAGTACAGACTTAGTGCGTCTTAAAGTCAAGTCTCCTCTTTTGTGGATTCAATTCTGGTTGAGGGGTCCCTATGAGAGGCGTTGATAATGTCCGTGATCAAATTGTGACTGTAGCAGAAAAGCGGAGGTGCCAGGCGACCGTACAAGGAGTCCGTGGATTATTTTCCATATAATTACTATATATTATAGTATATACCATACTGCAGCTCCGAACACAAAATGACAGTAATAAGACATCACTGACAGACACATCTGACTGCTTTATTTAATTTGTTCTAATCGGTTTAAGTGATGTCACGCTCCAGTCAGCCCTTTAATCAACTTGGCCTGAGAATAATTAAAGCAATGGTAAATAAAAATTACCGCAATTAAATGTTTAGGCCCCCAAGTACAGAGCCCCATTGTTCAGACGGGGCAAACAATGTCTGTTGTGAATTCGCAGCAAGTCCGCAACGAATAAACCTGCGTCTGTTACATGCAGATTTTGTTGCAGATCTCGCAGCAGATTGCAAATGCTGAAATCCGCTGTGAAAATCTGCTGCTTCTCCGCAACAAAATGAGCGTGCTGCGGATATCAAAATCCATAGCATGCTCTGCGGATATCAAAATCCATAGCATGCTCTGCTTTCATTGTAGATTTTTTTCCGCTACATGTTGATGGGGTTTTGAAAACCTGATCTACTTGTAGTGTCCTGTAAATTCCTGCAAATCCGCAGAACATCTGTCACGTCTAAAAGTTCCCATAAGGCCCCATGCACACCGTATTTTTCATCCATCCGTAATGCATCCATATTTACCAATCCACTTGAAACCAGGGAGAAATCTAGGGCAATCCCCTGGCGTTGCATAGCAACGCTTACATAATTACCGAAGGCTACGAATGCACATCCGTAGCCGTCCGTAATTACAGAAGCGCCCATAGACTTCTATGGAGAGTCCGTGCTGTAATTACAGACAAAAAAAGGACATGTTCTATCATTACTACGGCACGGACACCCATCCATAAAAATACGGAAAGGTGTCCGTAGCCCATAGAAATGAATGGGTCCGAAATTATGGATGAAAAATACGTTCGTGTGCACGGGGCGTGAGGGTAGCTGGAGGGTTATGAGCTCTGGTTCTAGTACAAAGGAAAAAATTGTGGAGTTGCCCATAGCAACCTGTCAGGTGACCACTCTAATTGTCGAACCTGCCATCGCACAATGAACCTCATGTTGCCCATAGCAACCAGAGTTACATTTTCAGTATATTGGCAAAATAAAACTGGTCTGCGGTTGATATGTAAAATAAGGACACTGCGTCTTATGCACAAAAAAATAAAATGTCCTTCGTAAGAATTCAGGTTTTCCAGAGATGTTTTTTTATGTTTGAGGCCCCTTGTGTTTTGGGAGAGTTTTACGTACGTGAGGCGTCATCTCATTGGTCGCTTTGCACAATGCTATCCTGTCCCCAGTTTGGAATGAAACCAAATCTTTATTGCTGGAACACCCCTTTAAGGTGCGGCCATCACCTAGATGCAGCGTTGACAGTCCTCTTGGGGACTGAAGCCATATTCACATTATTTTCACCAGGAAATAGTGATCTGAATATTGTATCAGGACACAAAATGGCTGCCTGTACTGTATATAAGTGAGAGATCCACTTAAAAAGCTTATTGTCCTTTTTTTTCAGTTTGTGTTTGTAAACCAGATGTCCTCTTTCTACGCTATGTGACTTGGCGCCAGACTGCTTATTCGCGCACCAAGTGTGAGATCTGTGTACGTACACAGCTCTTATTAACATGGAAGGAAACTCTACGGTAGATCCCGACAGAAAATGCGTCCAAGTTGTTTAGTCGTATTAAATTCCTGTAAATATAATTAGTGTTAATAAAGTTATTTTGGTATAAAAGAATTCTCCTCTGTTTCTTTTAATAGTAATATATCATATAAAATGGGAGATTTATCAAGACTAGTGTGAGGTGAAAATGGAGTAGTTGCCCATAGAAACCAATCAGATTCCACCTTTCATTTTTCAGAGGCCCATTGAAAGCTGAAACCTGCCACCTGATTGGTTGCCATGGGCAACTACTCCACTTTTCTTTTGCACCAGTTTTCATAAATCTGCCCCATTAACTCATACCCAGACAGAGGTTCTGCAGTGTTTACGCTTGTGCTTATTTATACATGTACGTCTATACTGCAGAGTTCATGGATTTGCTGCATACATAGAAGACAGCCATTTTTAATGATTGATTTTGAGCAAATAAGGCCACAGGGTGACGCACGACTCACAATGACGGGAACTAGAGGGGGTTTTACACAGGACGATTATCAGGCAGACCTGTGTAAACGGGAAGGATCAGCAGATGAACGAGTAAACGCTCGATAATCTGCTGGTCGTATCGTTTTAAAAAAGTGAAATATTATCGATGTCGGCAGCACATCTCCCTGTGTAAAGGGAGACGCGCTGCCGGCATGATGATGATGGATGGGGACGAGCGATCAGAGTAACGACCGCTCGTCCCCATCCAGAGCTCCGTGTGACAGGAGCAAACGAGCGCCGATCAACGATGTCTCGTTGATCGGCACTCGCTGCATCGGCGAGTGTAAAAGGGCCTTAAGAGCTCCGCATAAGCACTATCAGCAGCACAAGAGAAATCCTGCTGGCCGGTTATCACCCTGTATGTGCCACGCTGCCCAGGTACTCTCACAGGACTCAAGTACGCTCTTATTTTAACTACATACGGCTATTACGGGCACTGTTGCACTTGTTTGGCAGACTAGATATGTCTTCTTTTTTTTTTATGCCACATTTTTAATACACTTTTTCTGAAAACATTTAAAAAAACAAAACAAAAAAAAAACAACATATATATCAGGTATTTTATTGACTTCTGTCAGCTAAACTTATACCAAATTGTTCCCTTTTGGTGTAGGTTTTTGTGGAATAGCTCATACATTAGCTTTTTTCGGTCAAATTTATGTCATACATTTGCATACTCTTTTTTTTTTTTTTTTTTCAACTTTATATTTACGCTAAACTTCTTTTGTTGTGATTTTCGTAAAATTTTTTGTAAGAAACGCTGCAATTATGACAGGAAAAACTGCAACAAAACAACAAAAACAACCGTCTTTCATACACCCTTGCAATATCCTCAGCGGAAGGTTCTGCCACGTCTGAATGTGACCTTAAAAACCGTGTTTTGGTCGTTATCTGTCCTATGTGATTGAGGGCGTTATTCTCTACATGCCGTACGCTTTGACTGCGATCGAAAAAGATCAACATGACCAATCACATTTTGGGAGACCGTAGTCCGGCCATCGTTCACATGTAATTGTCAAACCATTACCAAAATTGGCCATTTGGGCTGACAATTATCTTGCATTTATGGCCAGCTCTACAGTCCCTCTACCACTGGCAAGGCATTCTGGCAGCTTTTTTGTGCCACAGCAGCCAGTGAAGATTACTATGGAATTGCAGTTCCCAAAAAACTGGCAGAGGATGTTGAGTGGCACAGATGTGATTTCAGGAATAGACCGGGCAATGGAAGCCGTTTGTGCCCCCGTCGCTGGGTTCTTCTATGATCAGTAGCAGCAGATTATCATTACTACCAGGAGGAAGTAACAGAGGCACCTCCCTGTGTCCAGCCCCAGTGAGATCTCCCTCTGAACCTTCTCCTCTTCATTCTGGTCCTGGTGTGTTATCAGGCAGTGGCACCTTGCGTGGCTGAATGGTGAAGGTAAGTCCCTACTCCCATTGCTTGTGTCCTTGTCACCTGACTCTCGGGATATCCCCTGCCTTCAGCTATGAGCCGTCTGTGCAGGTGCCTCCGCTTGGCTATTCAGGAGGAATGTCTTGTCAGAGCTTTCAGTGTGTTCAGTGCTGTATAATTCTAACATACACTGTAGCAGATAATATACTTTGTTATGGTAGATCTGTCGACAGATCCCATTCATTTTCAGGAGTGCAAACTAATACCGAAGTGTCATCCGTTTTGTCTGGCTTAGTTTTAGTTTTTTTAGGACCCCAAGAGAAACGGCAAACCGCAATATTGTCACTGGTATATAAGGCGACACATTTCTCTTCGCTGATTGGCTGAGATCATTCACCTGGCAATCTTTAAAACAATTTTTGTTTTATTTATATATATATATATCATATAAATACAAAAAATGTCAGCCGCACAGTTGAAAAATGGCCGCGTAAAAACCGCCCCATCAGAAGAGAATGCCGTTTTTCCCATTGAAATCAATGGGCAGATGTTTGGAGGCGTTCTGCTTCAGATTCTTCTGCCGTTTTTCGGGACGTTCCTGGCCGAAAACACTCCGTGTGAACATACCCTAAATGTACAAGAGTCTTCCTGATACGTGACCTTCATTGAGCATTGCAGGTTTCGGGAAAGCTTCCGCCGTAGAATAGATAATCCTGTTATGTTTTCTAAACAATCGATGTTCCGAGTTTCCACACTTTCTGCCCGCACACATTGTGTATATTTACACGCGCCTTTTGTCACGGTTTCCGGGGCTTCTGTTACATTCGTTATAGTTGCTTGTGCTTGGTTGATGTTGACAAGGAATAAATATAGTAGATTATACAGTAGATACCAGCTATGTGCATATGCTTTAAACCCTGTTTATTGATACGTGGGCATCTTTGTAGCATTGGCGCAAATTTATTAGAAATATTGTCATAGGTCATGTCACTTTTGAGTATGTTTAGAGGATAAAAGCCTGAAGTTTGTAGCATCTCTACTGCTGGGTCAGTGTTATTATAGGGGCATTGTGCTGACCCAAATCACCCGCATCAATGTTCACAGTTATATGTTTGGATGGTGATTTGGATATTTTATTACATGTAGAGCTTAGAACAGGAAGGGTTTTCATGAAATCACAGAAGCAAACACTAAAAGCACATTTACACCTGCCGATAATCGGCCGAACGAGTGTTCTTGCCAACGATCGTTCCCGGTTATTGCCTGTGTAAACAGGGCAGTGATGAGGCGATCGGCGCTCATTATGGGCAGAAATCTGCCCATAAGGGTAAGTTTACACGTTGACTGCAGATTTTGCTTTGCATTGCAAATCCACCACATATACTGAAGAACAAACATGCTGCAGATTTAAAAACTCACAGCATGCCCTAAAATACCCGTGAATGTCTTCACTTGCATTGTACTGTACATTGCGTAACACCGTGTGTGAACTTCGCCTAATAAGAAAAAAGTGATCAAATGTTGTTCACATTTTTCATGTAGAATAAAGGTTCTTTTAGAGAAAACTTTTAAGTCTCTCTCCTTGTCAATATAGGTGTAGCTTCTTGGCCTGTGTCTTTGTGACCAGTGTGCTATATAATAATAGGCTGTGGTATAACCTGTTTGATTATAACTTTCAGTAGTCTGATGTTGGGGTACAAAAGTTGTGTACCGGTCTGACCAGTATATTACTAGGCTGCACCTCGTGGTGTGGGGTGAGGCTGCAAAACATTGTGAACTGAATTTGCATATAGATTTTTACGTAATGTTCAAAGTAGGACTTTTTTCATACACTCTGCTACCTTCAAGCCAGGAATTAATAGATCGATCGATCGATAGATAGATAGATCTGAGATGGCTAGATATTCGATATGAGATGTATAGATAAGTGGAGTATAGGTATGTTGTGGATGGAGGATACTACTATGGAGCCATAAGCACTCCTGCTGACAAGTGATTCCGCTATATGGTACCTTAATACTAGAGCTATTCCCCCCTAGCAGCGGAAATGCTTCTTTGGGCCTCTATAATGCGGCCCCTGGAGTAGCAGGGCAAATTTATTTTCTGTCATACAGAGGTATAGTCATGGGCATGATCCCTATGGAATTTAGCACAAGAGGATATATATTGAGATTATTTTGGAATTGGAATACTGGCTTACAAGAGGGAACATCTCATCTGCCATTTCTGATCTGTTTATAGCAATGTTCCTTGTAAACTTAGGGCTCTTTTACACAGGCCAATTATTTGGCAAACGAGCGTTCACAGAACGTTCATCAGCCGATCGTATCATTTCGTCAGTCTAAAATATTATCCTTACTAGCTCCTTGTGAAAGGCGCAAATGAGCGCCGATCAATTAGCCATCTCGTTGATCGGCGCTCGTTTACACGGCCAAAATGGGCCAGTGTAAAAGGACCTTAGTCTCCCAGAAAGGCAGATGTTAAAAAGATTAATCTGGGCTCCGTCCGGGATGGCGCACTCACTGTCTGGAGTTCGTTTTTCCCATCAAGCTTAGTTTTTTACCTTATAAGGCTGCGATCACACACAGGATTTTTCTGCGCTTTTGTTCATTTTTTATGGTGTTTTTTTTTTGTTTCATTTTGTAGTGTGGCCAGATGTTACCTGAAAGTCTATAGTAAAATATAAAATGCATTACATACAACATTTTGGTCTGTGGTGTTTTTAAAGGGTAATTTTGTGGTCAGTGGCGTTTTTTTTTTTTCCAAAAGCAGCTCTGGGTACGGCTATTTTCCCATAGGCTTCTCTATAGGATTTAAAAAACACTAGAAAAAAAGCATGTACAAAATGATACCAAACTAAAACCGCATGTTACTTTTGAATTACGCTGGCGTTTTTTTGATGCAGTTTAAATTGCCAGAAAAATTCTGTGTGTGAATGAGGCCATAAGCTTATTGCTGTGTTATAATTAATGCATCGACAGGAGCTTCTCCAGGAAGACAACAGTGAGTTCACTTCTCGTAAAGAGCGAGTGTTACCCTGTATTACAATAGATAGAGCCGCTCTGTTTCCGGCACAGCAGCAAGTCAGGAAATAGCTGAACCTTCCCATCACACGGACATTCAGAGGCTTCAGTGCAACTTGTTACTCAAGACAACAAAATCCAAAAATAGCAGCAATTCACCTAGAAAACAACATATCCTGCACTGGTTACATCAGGACTGTGTGAGTATGGGGCAGCACTATGGCTAGATGAGGCAGTCAAATCAGGGACTGAATTCTAGATCACTGGTTACCAGCAAACTACAACTCCCATCATGTCTATCAGGTTATGTTGGGAGTTGCAGACCACTGATCATTTCCCTGGTAGGCCTATTCAGGAATAGTCCTCTATATGAGCCTGCCACCTTCTAGAAGTACATGTAGGTTTGGATAAGCTGCTGTGTGCCCGCTCTTGTGCTCGGTATCAATTTATGTCTGTTGTAAACACAAATTGCCCAAGGCAGGAGGTCGCTCCTCCGCTTGTGAAATCTGTGGTTTGTTGCTTCTTCCTGCCTTGTCCTGCTGAGCAGTGAATTACACAAAATGCTGCGCGACCAGGACCAGCTCCCGTCAATTGTGTGTATAGCTTTGCCAATTTTTCATTGTGACCAGTCCTCCGAGACCATTGGCATTTTAATCTGTCTTAACTTAAATGCTCTCAGGTCACAACTCTCATTGTCCTCGTCTGTTGTTCTGATAAACAGGACGGGAGAGGTGACCAAACAGGTAGAGCTACTGCCGGGAGATCGAGCAGACGTGTCTAGGAGGTCTGGTCTCGGCCGTTCTGGTCTTACTAAAGATGCTTTGCTTTATATTCCTCCCTTACAGATGTAACGAGTTCCGAGTATTAAATGTAACCTGTTGTTCACCCACAGAGAGAAAATCGGAGGCTCCAGGAGACCAGTATGAGACTGGAACAGGAAAATGACGACTTGGCGCATGAACTGGTCACCAGTAAGATCGCTCTGCGCAATGATCTGGACCAGGTGAGACACTTTAATCAATAAGTATAAAAGTAGATGGGGTCTGCGCTCAGTTATATTATCACCGACCACCAGCAATCATGTATCCTATGTATACTCCATATATATCAAATGTTCATGCGTTATAGAACGTGGACGGACATCTTTCATATCCCATAATGCATCTGTGTATGGCTGAACTACTCTGTAAAGTTAAAGCCGCAGTTACTGACACTTATCAATTACCATTAGGCTGGATTCACGCGAGCACATTACGTCTGTAATGGACGGAACGTATTTCGGCTGCTAATCCCGGACCGAACACACTGCAGCGAGGCAGGGACTCCTAGCGTCGTACATAACTATGATGCTAGGAGCCCGGCTCCCTGCACTGTGTTCGGTCCGGGATTAGCAGCCGAAATACATTCCGTCCATTACGGACGTAATGTGCTCGCGTGAATCCAGCCTACAAGTAACACGGCTCCCTCATCTTATCCAGGGGTCTCTTTAATAAACTGCATTCTTTACGTATGGCTTCACCATACAATGGAGTATTGATCATAACCGTTTACCACGTACGTTTTTGGTCGACAGGCTGAAGACAAGGCAGAGGTGTTAAACAAGGAACTTCTGTTCACCAAACAGAGGCTGATTGAAGCGGAGGAAGAAAAGCGCAAGCAGGAAGAAGAGACCGCGCAGGTGAGGACACTATATCTGATATGCGACATCAGACCTGCCACCGTTCTCTCACCTGTGAAAAACACATAGAGGAGTTTGCAGGTCCTCTCCGTAATACTTCTGGTCGCCTATTTTGTAAGTTGGTCTCTGGGGACGATCAGTCCCAGAATCTTTACTAAAGCCTTTGCGTAATTAGACAGGAGTCAAAGATCTAGAAGAGTCCTGGCTCTACTGGACACGTGCTATAGGCAATAACGTGACTAGAAGAGATGCCTAAAGTGTACCCAGGGGTTTTTGTTTTATTCTTGCTATAGATCTAAAATTTGGTTCTGATTAATTTTATACATCTGGGACCCGCACATATCTCTAGAGTGGAGCTCACTGACCCCCGTCCTACCTGCTGGGATCTGGCCACTGTCTGACAGGTGGCCGGTTTTCCAGAAACATGAACTCCCACAGAAGTGAATGTGAGTTACGGAACCAGTGTAGCACAGCGAGCAACGTTGTTTCCGGGACTCGGGAGTTACAGAATCAGCGTAGCTTGCTTTGCTGCGATGTTTTCTGAACTCCGTGGCCATGGTCCAGCGGTAGAACGGGGGTCAGGGGGATCAGTTCCTAGAGATAGGTGCGGGTCCCAGAGGTGGGACCTGCATTTATGGGTCATCTCCCATTCAAGTAAATGTGGCTTAGCTGCAGTACCAGACACAACTTATGGACAAGAGTGGCGCTGATGTAGTGAACTGAGAGATTATATATCAATGAGAAATGTCACAGCACATACTGAAAGGTGACAAGTATTATTAATATTTACCATAAAGGTCATGTAATTCATTATAATCTGGATGCGGTGATCATATTCGTAGTAAGTAATAGCGTAACGCTGTGGATCGATAGTACTATTGCCAGTGACTGTTCTGCTCACGCGTTACCTGTTTGTGTCTATAAAATATGTGAACAGATAATAATCTTCTCCATTTTCCATCCCACAGCTAAAGGAGGTTTTCCGAAAGCAGTTAGAAAAGGCAGAACAAGAAATTAAAAAGACAACAGCTATAATAGCGGAGTACAAACAGGTAAGTGTCAGTCATTACAATCACGAGTACGACTTGTTAAACATGAGCAGTGGGCCTGCAGGGGGCGCTCACTCACTATTACACATTGTGTCAATGTGGACTGGGTTTATTGGACTTCCTGCTGGGGTGAGATGTCCAACATCCCAAAAGTGGTTCTCCTGTACAATATGAAGGTTTATTGAAGAGTGCACAGGATATTCTAAGATTTTTTAATAATGTTTACGCAATGATTCAAACCCCAAGTTCTTTATTCTAGTTCGAGCTGGAAGTTAACATGGAGGATATCCATGGGTGACAAATGTGCTTCCTGCTCAGGAACTCATTGATAAACCTCATTATCTGACATCTGTTACCTTTAAAGTGGTTGGACAGGATTAGGAAAATGATTTTCTTCCAGAAACAGCGCCACACCTGTCCATGGGTTGTGTCTGGTACTGCAGCTTAGTTCCATTACAGTTTCTGTGTCATATTGCAGCACAGCCCCATTCACTTCAGACAGGGTTTGTTTTTTTAATCCTGTACAAGCCCTTTAACACTGAGGTGCAAGTCAAGACACAAGGCATCGACAAGAGTGATAATGTTTTCTGGTTCCAGTTTTTTAATCTCAGAAAAATTTAACTTCCCCATTGTCTTCTCTCTGATAGATATGTTCCCAGTTGAGTACACGGCTGGAGAGACAACAGACAGCAAGTCGGGAGGAGCTGGAGATTGTGAAGGTGAGAAGCAGTCACACATGAATCATGTGTATTGGTGCCCAGCATTATGGGTCCTCTTACACGGTGCGGGCCGTGTGAACGAGTGCCGATCAACATCACAGCTCGTTGATTGGCGCTCGTTTGCTCCTCTCACAAGGAGCTAGTATGGGGATGAGCGATCGCTACTGTCATGTCAGCAGCACGGCTCTGTGTACACAGGGACATGTGCTGCCGACAACTATAATATTTATTGCTGCATAAACTATACAATCAGCTGATGATTGAGCGTTTGCTCATTCATCGGCTGATCGTTGCCCTCTTTACATAGAACCATTATCGCTAGTTTTCCCGATAATTGGCCCGTGTAAAAGGGCCTGAACGTGATTTCTTTCCATTCTGCTTCTTCAGGCCAAGGTGATGTCTTGCAGTCACTGCAGTGAGATCTTCAGTAAGGAAGGATCAGCGCAGAGCTCCACTGGAGACAATGCTGGTGACGGGGGAGACGATGAGAAGGACTCACTTATGAAACACCTGCGAGAGATGGAGCTGGAGCTCGCACAGACCAAACTGCAGCTGGTGGAGGCCAAGTGTAAAATACAGGTACAGATAATGATCCCGACAGTAGAGTTGTTCTATTTAATGTTGTCAAACCAAATGTGTCGTCCATTATAGTCCCCTTCAGCTTTGCTGCCAAAGTAAAACACAAAGCCTACAGTAGATCCTATGCAGCTATGAACATACATGGAATATAGCAGAAGATCATCTTCTTCGCTCTTTTCCGCTTGGAGACCCAATGGTTTACTTCAATCTGGAAACGATCGACTGAGTCTTTCTTTATAACGGTGCTATATTTGCAACACACAGATTTAGCAAGCGTTGATCAGTTGTACTAAATTTATCAAACCGGTGCACACGGCATGATAAATTTTGAGCAACTCCCTAGACATTTTTTTCTTTGCTGGCGTCAACGTACACAAACATTTTGCGCAGAATGTCGCGCATGTGTGTAGTAAATTTGTCACATCTTCTCCACCACCTGCCTTTTTGCAGTCACTCGCAACTAAATTTAAAACACTTTCTTCTCTCTCTAGGAGCTGGAGCACCAGCGAGGAGCACTACTCAACGAAATCCAAGCTGCCAAAAACTCCTGGTTTAGTAAAACCCTGAACTCTATTAAAACTGCCACAGGGACCCAGCCCACTGCACAGTCTCCACAAGGAGCTCAGGCCTCCAGCCCAGTACTACAGGCACCCAAGGAGAGCACATAACAGCAGGAGAGAGGACCCAAGAAGAGCACAAGACGACCAAACAGGAAGCAGAGAATTGGGAGCAGAGGTGACCTACCCACCCGCTGGACCCTGTCCTGTCCAGACAGATTCTCTCCTCCGTGCCGTGGATTCTTTCTGCCTCCTGAGGCTGAACTTTGGGTTGCTGCCACTTTTACACTTTATTATTTTAATGAACTTGTATTATTTTAGCATAAACATGTTCCCTGGGGCTTAACTGGCAGGTGAACCTCTCGGGAACATTAATAGGCTTTAGCCTCGGCTGCCTGATTCATGTGCGTGTTTTGTATGTATAAAATATGTTGCCGTGAAAATACAAATGTTTATAGAAATGCATATTTACATATCAGATCAAAAAGTTTTGACACATTGCTGCCTAAAGTGCACATTTTATTTTTTTTCCCATCATTTCTGCCCATAGACACTGTTCTATTGTATGCAGCCTGACGTTTTAATAACCCATCACAATACTATCCGTAATAAAAAGTCATTGCTAAAGCTAGGTGTGTCTTTTATTGCACCACATAAAGCTTGGATGTTAATCTGCCTCACAAGATCCGGTTCTGGATACTGAATTTAAAGGAGACAAACTACTCGAAAATTTGATTAACCCCTTCCCTCCGCAGTAATTTTTCAGATTTTCATGTTTGGTTTTTTTCTCCCCACCTTCAAAAACTTATAACTTGTTATTTTTCCGTCGATAAAGCCATATGAGGGCTTGTTTTTTGCTGGACGAGTTGTAGTTAATGGCACCATTTATTGTACAATAAAATGTACTGGGAAAGTCGCCAAAATTTCTTTGTGGGGTGCAATGGGGAAAAAAACGGATTCCTCCGTTGTTGTTTGGGTTTTGTTTTTACGACGTTCACCGTTTGGTAAAGACGACATGTTTATATTTGACTACTTTTATAAGGTAAAAACTACTTGTTAAAAAAAAAAATAGTTTTCTGTCGCATATTCTGAGAGCCATCATTTTTTATTTTTCCCTGGATTAGCCATCAAACCGCTCATTTTTTCTATTGGTTCCATTTGGTGTTATGAGACTTATTTTTTTTTTTTGTGGGAGATGAGTTGACCAAAAAACAGCGATTCTGGCGTTTTAATTATTTGTATTTTACAAAGTTCACTTATGTGTGACTTATGCTGGTTAACCCCTTAATGACCGGGCCTGAAAAGGTCTTAATGACCAGCTACATTTTTCAGTTTTTACCTCTGCCTTTCAGCAGCCATAACTACTTTATTTTTTCATTGACATGGCCGTATGAGGCCTTGTTTTCTGCGGGAGAAATTGTATTATTTTTTTTCATAGTTTGGAGGTAGAAAAAAAATATTTTTACGGCGTGAATATAAGAAAAAGCAATACTCAGCATAGTTTTTGTTTATTTTTTATCCTGTTCATGGTAAATAACCCGTTAGATTAATTCTGGAAGTTATTACGGTCGTTTAGATACTTAATATGCGTAGGTTTTTTGTTTTTATTTAGTATAGGGGCAATAAAATATGTTTTATGCAAAATGACTTTTTTTATTTATTTATTTTTTGTTACTTTTTTAAAATCCTTTTAAGGGATAACTTTATTTTTTACTTGTAATGTATTTGCATACTCCTGTATGCTAACACATTACACTGTGTCACTATGACACAGGCTGCTGTTAGGGCAGCACATAGCGTGCCTAACAGCAGGCAAACTGAACAGACAGCCCTGCGGTCCTTTCTAGGTCCCCAGGGCTGACTGCAGATTGATTCCCCGGTGTTGGATCACGTCACCGGGTTTTCAATAGATCTAGATCAAAGTGGAGAGTTCCCTTTGATCTTACCGCGGTCAAATGTTTTCCGACCCCAGCTGTATTCATCAGGCTGCTCTAGTTACAGCTCCTACTTCGAGCATGAGAGCTCATCAGCCTCTTCTACAGCGACGCCAAAAGACGTCGCTGTAGACTAAGGACATGCACCACCTGCCGTCAAGACAGTGGGCGGTCGTTAAGGGGTTAATGTTATATTGCAGTAGTTCAGACATTTACGGATGCGGCGACACCAGTTATGTTGCAAAGATGGCATACCTGGGGGCCTTCATTTAGTTCATATGGGCCGTCTTTTTACGCTGCGGTTTTAAAAAACGGAGCGTAAAAAGACGCTATGCACTTTTTACAGGTCACTTCTTGAGGCGTTTTTTGGAGCTGATTTTCCATTGGACGCTATGGAAAAACGCCTCAAAAGAAGCTCCAAATTAAAAGAAGCTTCATTTTCAGCTTCGAAAACGCCTGAAAATCAGAGGCTGTTTTCTCTGAAAACAGCTCCATATTTTCAGACGTGTGAACATACCCTTATTAGGCTATGTTCACACAGTTTTTTGAGGAGTTTTTTTGACGCGGAAACCGCGCCGCAAAACTCATCAAAAACGGCCCAAAAATGCCTCCTGTTGATTTCAATGGGAGGCGGGGGCGGTTTTCTAAAACCGCCTCGCGGGAGAAAGAAGCGACATGCCCTATCTTCGGGCGTTTATGCCTCTGACCTCCCATTGACTTCAATGGGAGGCAGAGAAAGCGTATGTCGCTGCGTTTTATGCCCGCGGCGCACAATGGCGTGCAGGGAGAGGAAAATCTGCCTCAAAATTCCAAACAGAATTTTGAGGCAGAAATTCCGCCTGCAAAAAACTCAGTGTGAACACAGCGTAAGGGTATGTTCACACGGCCAAATTTCAGACGTATACGAGGCGTATTATGCCTCGTTTTACGTCTGAAAATACGGCTCCAATACATCGGCAAACATCTGCCCATTCATTTGAATGGGTTTGCCGACGTACTGTGCAGACGACCTGTAATTTACGCGTCGTCGTTTGACAGCTGTCAAACGACGACGCGTAAAAATACAGCCTCGTCAAAAGAAGTGCAGGACACTTCTTTGGACGTTTTTGGAGCTGTTTTCTCATAGACTCCAATGAAAACAGCTCCAAAAACGGACGTAAAAAACGGCGCGAAAAATGCGAGTTGGTAAAAAAACGTCTGAAAAGCAGGGTCTGTTTTCCCTTGAAAACAGCTCTGGATTTTCAGACGTTTTTGTTGACTACGTGTGAACATACCCTAAGCCTTTCACAGTTTTCCAGCCTGATATTAAAATTAGAGTTTTATGAGTCCTTTTAAAAATAGGTCTGAAAATTAAAGCAGTCACCAGGTTGGTTACTATTGACACCACCTATTTTTGTCTGCATTCATTTGCATATGAGGCCCAATATGTATTCAGAAATATCCTAGCTGATGCATTTTACATAGATTTGCTTTGGTCATCCCCCTAAATATACATGATCATATAAAAAAAACAAGCTACACGATAGGTTAGCAACAACATCAAAATAGACAAGCGCCTCGTCATCGATTTTAAATATTTTATTTAAAAAAAATATATCGAAAATTGATGCTAGCAGCGACATATTGGATGTAGATAGTTCTCTAAAAAAAAAAAAACGTTCGATCAGCGATAAGTCACAACTTCTCCCAGACACACAACAGATAAAAGGCACCAACAAAGTCAGGTTACTTCTATATGTAAGGCCTTATTCACACGAGCGTATTGCATGTCCGTGTTACGTGCGTTTAAAAAAAGACGTCACATGAGCCTATGCAATTCAATGGGGCCATTCAGTGTTTTTCACGCAGTGCGTGTCCGCTGCGTGAAACTCACTGCATGTCCTATACTTGTGCGTTTATTGCGCATCACGCACCCATTGAAGTCAAAAGTGCGTGAAAATCACAGACAGCACACGGACACACATCCGTGTGCCATGCGTTTTTCACGCAACAGTTGCTAAAGAAATTAGAACAAACTGCTGACGTAAAAAAACGCGTGACGTACGCACGTAAAAACCGCAGACACGCACAGTACACAGGTCACACGGAACTAACGCAATAAAAACGCTGCGTTTTTTCACGCGCAAAACTGACACATTCGTGTGAATAAGGCCTAAATCAAATGTGTCCGCAGTTAGGCTGGGTTCACACGAGCGTGTGCGTTTTGCGCGTGCAAAAGGTACATAACAGCTCCATGAGTCATCAGCATATGGTGCGCGGCTGCGTGATTTTCGCGCAGCCGCCATCATTATGACACTCTGTATGTTTGTAGACAGAATAGCACGTGGTGCTTTTGTTTTCATTCATAGTTTTTACTGCTGTTGCGCGAATCACGCGTGTCACACGGAAGTGCTTCCGTGTGCTGCACATGATTTTCACGCACCCATTGACTTCAATGGGTGCGTGATGCGCGAGAAACGCACAAATATAGGATGTCATGAGTTTTACGCAGCGGACACACGCTGCGTGAAAATCACGGACTGTCTGAACGGCCCCCCTGACTAACATAGGCCCGTGCTAGGTGCGTGAAAGTCACGCGCGTTGCACGGACGTATTATACGTTCGTCTGAATAAGCCCTCAATAAATTTCTGAGGGCAGCAAATAATTGCATGTAAGGAAATGACACGACCCTCCGGGCCAAGGAGCAGCCAGTTTTCCAGAGTAGAGGTAGATTCACTTCAGGCAGAGACTTCCACAGCATCCGGCCGCTTTAGAATGATGCAATATTGCTAGAACAGGTTTCCAAAGAGACGCACCTAAAACTAAAGTGCATTTCACTTGGAAACTTGTTTGCCTTCACGTTCCACGACATGCATGTCGTCCTCAGAGCATTAGTTAAATCTGACCGCCATTGTAAACTGGCAGATCCCAGCGTGCAACAAAGAGAAGCATTCATCTCAATCCAGTGTCCATTGTCCTGGTCGTTCCTTCTGACCGCAGCTTCATTACTTGTGTGTGACCTGTATGTGATATGGCTGCAGATCCTCAGCGGATACATAGTCCGGTGCATTACTCATAAGGTCATGACCACGGAACGATTTAGGGAAAGCGATGACGTCGCGTATACTCTGCGCTCCAACAATGATTGAAATGAGACGATCTAATCCTAAATATAAAGAAAGAAGATGCTGAAAATGGTCATGTATTGGTTAAAACTTATGACTGTTATATAGGGCGATGTTCACATTTTTTAGGAAATCTGTGGCAGAAATCTGTGGTTGACACTCAGATTTCTGCTGCGGATTCACGTGGTTAGCCCAATGCTAATTAAATGGAGCGAATCCGCAGCAATAATTAACATGCTGCAGATTTTAAAAATCTGAAGCGCGTTCATCACAGATATTTTCCTGACATACTGAATTAGGTGCGGAATAAAGAAAAATGCATGTAAAAAAGGGACAAAACCTGCAGGTATAAATGTGGCCTTAGAAACGCTCAAGTCATACCCCGTTTGCGTTGAAAGACACTGGTGTACAGGAGATTTTACAGATTGTGGTCCAAATATATCCATTCTGATCACAATTAAAGAGGCTCTGTCACCACATTATAAGTGCCCTATCTCCTACATAAGGAGATCATTGCTATAATGTAGGTGACAGTAATGCTTTTTATTTAGAAAAACGATCTATTTTTACCACGTTAGGAGCGATTTTAGCTTTATGCTAATTACTTTCTTAGTGCCCAAGTGGGCGTATTTTACTTTAGACCAAGTGGGCGTTGTACAGGGGAGTGTATGACGCTGACCAATCAGCGTCATACACTTCTCTCCATTCATTTCTGCAGCGCATAGGGATCCTGCTAGATCGCTATGTGCTGTCTTATACAAACACATTAACGATACTGAAGTGTTTAGACCGTGAATAGACATTCCACGGGATGTCTATTCACAATCCCTGCACTTCGTTAACGTTTCTGTGGTACTTACAGCAGAGCAAGCATAATCTTCCTGTAACCTGTCATTTACAGCATGATCTCGCGAGATTACGCTTGCTCTGCTGTAAGTAAAATAGAAACTTTAACTAAGTATCGGGATTGTGAATAGACATCCCGTCCTGGCTGAAAGGAATGTCTATTCACTGTCTAAACACTTCAGTAACGTCAATGTGTCAGTATAAGACAGCACATAAGGATCTAGCAGGATCCCTATGTGCTGAGGAAATTAATGGAGAGAAGTGTATGACGCTGATTGGTCAGCGTCATGCACTCCTCTGTACAACGCCCACTTGGTTTAAAGTAAAACACGCCCACTTGGGCATTAAGAAAGTAATTAGAATAAAGCTAAAATCGCTCATAATGTGGTAAAAATAGATCGTTTTTCTAAATAAAAAGCATTACTGTCACCTACATTACAGCGCCGATCTCCTTATGTAGGAGACAGGGCACTTATAATGTGGGGAGAGTCTCTTTAAGTTGGCCAACAACTAGTCTAAATAAGGGGGGGGGGGTATTTGCAATACCGCTTATGGCCACTGGGATCCAGTTTCATGTCTATAGTTGAGAAAAATAAATTTGTACCACAGAAAGTGTCAGTTTAGACTCTTTACTGAATGACTTATCGTGTTTACATGACCTCTTACATAGATAGTTCTACCCACCGATCAGGCAACTAGAGAACAAAACTAGATAAAATTGTATTGTGCAGAAACCACCAAGATCTATGTTATTTGGAGAACTGCCCACTTTCAAGAATAAAATCAACTGTAGACACCTACCTAAAGCTATCCCACCATGAGGGGGCGCTCCAGACTCCAGGGCTTCAAGAAGGTGTGATAGGAGATTCACGTTTTCCTGCAGAAACATGCAGATTGTTTCAGGACTAGAAAATGAGCACTGCCATCATGTTTCTTTTTTATTAACACTTTATAATTCTCTATATGCACCACTTTGAGATGTTAGAGTGATTATTACTATTAGGTTATATAGACGGGTTGTCACCACCGAGTAGAAAAATCTATGCTATATAACAAGAATATAAAGCACAGATCTACATAGAGAAATTTTAAGGTAAGGAGATTTTTCTTATGTTAACAGTGTCTTAAGGCCGGGTTCCCACGGGTCAGATACGCTGCGTAAAAACCGCACAGCTTTTTCGACCTGGAAACCGCAATACATTGTCAGAAAAACCGCACCACATTGTGGTACGTTTTGTAGGACGGCTTTTCCGCTGCGGAAAGCAGCAGTAAAAAACGCTCATACTTACCTAGGCCATTGTTATGGCGACTCGTCCCTCTTGTGCAGTCCAGCCTCCCTGGATGACGCTGAAGCCCATGTGACCACTGCAGCCTGTGATTGGCTGCAGTGGCAGTCACATGGGATATAACGTCATCCCAGGAGGCCGACCCTATGACGTCATCCAGGCCGGCCTACTGGGAAGACGTTTTATCCCATGTGACCGCCGCTACAGCCTGTGATTGGCTGCAGCGGTCACATGGGGTGCAACATCATCCCAGGAGGCCGGACTGGACAAAGAAACAGACTTCTGGGTTAGTTTTTTTTCTTCTTCCGTAGTTGCTATTTTTGTGGCATAATCGCTCCGAATACGCTGCAAAAGTCGCAACACTTGGCTTTCTGTTGCAGGTTTTTCATACACATTGAATCCAATGGGGAAAACCTGCAACGGAAAAGAAACTAAAAAACTCAGCATAAATTGACACGCTGCGGATTTAAGTCCCGCACTGCAGGTCAATTTATTAACGTTTACGCTGCGTTTTTTTTTCCACAGAGTTGCCATGAGATTTCGTAAATCTCATCCACTTTGCTGTTACTGTAAATGCTGTGGAATTTCTGCACAGAAATCCTTTGTGGAAATTGCGCAGCGTTTACGTTACGTGGGGACCTGAGCCTTTCCTGGGGAGCGAGTATTGAATATTCTATAGTCACAATTATACAGTTAATATGAGAGAAGAATCTCTGACCTTTAAAATGTCTTGAAGAACCCGACATTGAAGTTCTGAGTTATGAATACGAATTGATCCACCTCCAACTTCATTTCCATTTAAGACCAGGTCATAGTGCTGGCTGCGAGCCTGAAGAACACAATAGTGGGAATTTATTAAATGATTTACGCCAGTTTTCTGGTGGTAAAAAGCCACAAATTTTGGTGCATATATTTGTGCTAAAATTTGCGACTTTTCAAAAGTGGTGAGAACATTGGGTGGGGTTAGGCAGGAGGGCAACAGTTACTATAAGTTATGCCAGAAATGGGCATAAATTATAGGGTGAATCTAAACCTGCTCATAGCAGGCGTAAATTTCAGTTTCTGAATTTAAGACAGCCAAATAAACATGGTGCATATTACTCCAACTCTTCTTCTGTTTAAAACTGGTGTATCAAATGCCAGTCTTCGGAAATCTGCCTCAATGTGGTCATAAACTAGATCATGAATAATATTAGGGCTTCTTCCTCTAAGATAGGTGTCCGTTCCCATATATAGAGAACCTGTTACCTTTACTAATAGGAAGAGCGTTCTGGTCGGTCAATTGCATATAGTTTTACCTTAGTTGGGTCTGTGTACAGAAGGTCCATGTCATCTGGGTGGGGAGCGGTGAACGGATGATGAGCAGATTCCAGTTCCTCAAGATTCTCCTCTTTAGGAAGAAAGAGCGGAAAGTCGACTACCCACAAAAAGTGGAAGGTATTGGGGTCACGGAGAGGTACCCCACATTCTTCTAGCTGCGAGGCGAGTTCAAGGCGTAGTTTGCCTAAAGCAGTACACTATGGGAGATAAATAATACACAGACATGACAGACAGTCCAATGCCTTTTTCTGCTATCATTCTGTAACTCCCTGGCTCACTTTCCACTGGACCAGATACAAAACACAAGAGTCAATTATGAAGAAATCAGACTGATCAGCTATAGAGATATATTAGCAGACGAACATTATTTTTCGTGAGGTTACAGGAAACTCACCGCGGTGTCATGTGGCCCTGCCGCCAGCAGGAGGAGATCTTCAGCCTTTGCCCCGGTAGCTCCCGCCAGAGCTTTCTCCAGTTCTTCCGTGAGATTCTTCCCAAGAGGAGATTTCCAGGATCCATCTGATCGAACTATTACTGCCATTATATCCTAGAATAAATATATAATACGCCAGTTACTGTAGATGAGGAAATGTAATCACTGCTTAGATAAGTGGATGACATCACCATTTCTTTACTATTAAAATGTACGGATATTAAAAAAAATTGTTTGCCACTATTGGAAATCATCGTGAATTCTCCAGACCTTTGATAAGACATTCTAAAAACTGGAAATTGCTTTATAAATCATATCCTATACACTTTTGTAGAGCTTCAAATCTCCTGCATGGATATACCCACCACTAGAACAAGCCTACGGAGTACCTAAAACAGCCAGGCCCCGTGCACACGACCGGATTTTTCATCTGTAATTACGGATCCATTCGTTTCTATGGGCTACGGACACCTTTCCGTATTTTTACAGATCTGTCTGTTCCATAAAAATGATCCGTAAAATATAGAACATGTCCTATTCTTGTCCATAATTACGACACGGACTCCCCATAGAAGTCTATGGGAGCTTCTGTAATTACGGACGGCTACAGATGTGCACCCGTAGCCGTCCGTAATAACGGAAGTGTTGCTAGCCGATGCCAGGTTTACAGATGTTGCATATCATTTGTGGTTTTCATTTTGCGTATCCGTAAATACGGATGCACTATGGACCGTATTTACGGACACCGTTCCGTAAATGCGGATGATTTACGGATGGATGATTTACGGGTGTGTCCATGGGGCCCTAAACAGTATACATTAAGTGCCACCTAGTGGTGGCTGCAGGCCAGACACTCTCTCTAGCAGCCCCATAGAAAGCGAATGGCGCATTGGCCGAACATGTGCGATACCGTTCCATTAAGTTAGGTCACTCAGGGACAGCCGATTTTGGAATCCCCCCCATCCAGTGGATAGGTGATAAATGATGATTTTGGGAAAACCCCTTTAACTCTGCAGGAGATTTGGAACTTAAAATCCGAAAAACAGCTCTAAGTCTATAAAGATATACAGTCAAGGGTATGTCAGTATATTTTTTAAAGTATGGAATCGCATAGTAGACTGCGCTACTCTATACAAAACAGGCATTCGTTTAACATATATGCCATAAGAAACTATTGCAAAGCCCATGACGTATACGGTAAACGGATACCATGATAGACTATGGGTAATGGATGCCTAACAGTGGCATCCGTCACCCATAGGCTATAATGGTATTCGTTTATCCGATACATCATAAACTCTCATGACCCCTTTTCATGACGCATCCGTTAAATAAATACCATTATAGCCTATGGGTGACAGGGGCCACAGTTGGGCATCAATCACAGCCTACGTTTATGTAGAGAGCTTTTCCTGGCGCATACGTCAGATGTAGGTGAACATTGTCCCGTTTCACACTCTCTGACTTCTTACTATACCTGCTTATACTGGTCCCTGGTCATCTGCAACATTGAATCGAGTGCTTTTCCCTTCAGATAAATCTGCAAAATAAATATGGACATAAACATGCGCCACCGTGTGCATTCATCCAATATACTACAGAGTACTCCTTCTCTACAGTCATTTTCACCAGTTTCCAGGAAAATCAGATCTATGCGGCTGTTTTCACGGAAGGGATGATGTAGGTGTTCGTGACTACAGAACTAGTCGCCCATGAAATAAAGAGGTAGAAATTCACCAGTGACCACTAAACTCTCTTCATGTTCGTTCAGAAAGCACTGGGACTGCTAAAACAACTCCAGCGAAGTGCTACCCACCTGTCCTTTATAAACGGACTGCAGAAGCAGCGACCACCAGGGGGCGCTGTACAGCCAACTGCTTTACCTTTTTATGGGAATTTTCCAGAGATCCTCATATAAAGTTACTATTAAAAAAACAAAACAATGCGACCGTCTAAAGTGGTCGGTTTACCACGCGCTGCAGAATAACCAGGAAATGTGCGTAAAAAAAATAAAAATTTAGAATTCCATTTATTGAAAACAAATATTTGGTTGCTTTATCCTGGTCGGACTCACCGCCCCCTCTGGAACTCTTATGGCTTTCACACATCCATGAGATTTACTGAGAGCTTCTTGAACAAATCCCAGAGACATGGCGCTCATCTGCGCGGTCACATCAGTGATCTGATGAAGTAAATAACAGTCAGTGGACTATGATATAGCGGGTTATTAACCGTATCCAAAGCAAAAGTCTCTGCATAACCAGAGGTATCCTTTCCGTTACTGTGCAGGTCACGTCCATGTGAACTAGAATGGCTCTTACTGCATCTCATCAGTGCTATACAAGGCTGTGCTGGTCCATTGCGACAGTGTGTAGTCTAGTCATATTGACCATGTTCTATGCACTGTATCATGATGGTCCCTTATATACACAGCCATTTCCATTAGTGATAACACAGACCAGGTAACAGATAGGCTGGGTTCACACGAGCATGTTTGGTCCGTAAAGGACGGAACGTATTTCGGCCGCAAGTCCCGGACCGAACACAGTGCAGGGAGCCGGGCTCCTAGCATCATAGCTATGTACGACGCTATGAGTCCCTGCCTCGCTGCGGGACAACTGTACCGTACTGTAATCATGTTTTCAGTACGGGACAGTAGTTCCACGGAGAGGCAGGGACTCCTAGCATCGTACATAACTATGATGCTAGGAGCCCGGCTCCCTGCAGTGTGTTCGGTCCGGGACTTGTGTCCGAAATACATTCCGTCCTTTACGGACCAAACATGCTCGTGTGAACCCAGACATATAGATTCACAGAACTCAGAGAACAGTCATGATAAACGCCATACCTTCATTTGGAAGCGAGTGTCAGGCTTATCTACTCCATAGCTGCTCATAGCCTCAGCGTAGGTCAAGATTGGGAATAGATCTGGAAGAGTTCCTTTCTCTTCAGGCCATGAGTATCGCAATAAACCCTCTACCAGCCTCTGGATTCCCAGCTGGTCCACAAAGGACATTTCAATATCAACCTAGGAACGAAAAGCATTAAAAGCAAAAAATGTAACGTCAATTTTTTTAGAAAAATAAAAGAACTCCATAAAACTTTCCCAAAGTAACTGTAATTTAGAAGGATCCAGAGAACATTGCTTTAGCATAGATGGGTTTAAAGTACTCCCATCGGAGACATTTATGGCACATCCGGATGTGCCATAAATGTCTGACAAATGCAGGATCCGCACCTATTTCGAGATCAGGGTTCGCGAGGCCGTCTGGTGAGATCACCATCGCAGACAGGGAATTGGTGCAGAGGTAGTTAAGGTTTCCGGAAACAGCCGAGCTACGACGCGGTTTCTGTAACTCAGGAGGATTCACTTCTGTAACTTGTCTCCAAGGGATGATTCACTCCCAGACAATCGAACCAATAGATCCGAGGACGACAGCATCTACGTTGAAAAACTGTCTTTTATTCAAGCCAACATTTTTAGTGCATACAGAAAGGCAAAGTTTCGGCTCCAAAATTCTTGAGAAAGGTGCAGAATTTTGGGGCTGAAAAAAAATTGTATTCCTGTATGCACTAGAACAATGTTTCCCAACCTTTTCAAGCTAAAGTTTCCCCTACAGACAAAACGTTCCAAACCAGTACCCCCAAAGCAGTGATCGTTTATAAGGCTATGCTCATATTGCCTGCAGTTCCTTCAGATTTGACGGGATGATTAGTTCAGCATGCACAGACACAATGTAGGAATCCTGATGGAGCATATTATAAGTCAATGGGGTCCGTCGCCTGCCATTGGCGTCTGATATGTGACAGATCCGTCACTGTGTCATGGTTTCCGTTCGAAGGTGAGAAATATTTTTACCTTATGCTCTGTCCATTTACATAAGACACGTCCCAAACTAATGGCATATGAATCACACATAGTACATGACTCCCTTCAGCAGACCCGAAAATGGATACAGACTACAGGCTTCCTGAGGTGGGCAGGCTTTAAGAGCGAACATGCTTAATCTGTAAGCATATATGTCGGCTCACACGCCAATGCCCTAGCAACCGGCAATAAAACATTATTACATTTTTTTCCCCTGGTGTAACCCCTGAGGCTGCGGCACGTACCCCCCTAAGGTACGCATACCATAGGTTGTGATCCGCTGCACTAAGATGTTGGCTTGAATAAAAGACAATATTTCAACATGGATGCGGTCGTCCTTGGTACTATATGATTCTTCTGGATGAGTACTGATGATTTATAAGTCTTGTATAATTTACCTGTGTGAATTCCGGTTGTCGGTCTGGTCTAGACCCTTCGTCTCGATAGCAACGGGCTACCTGGAAGTATCTACAAATACATTATAAATATTGTGTTATTTGCATCTGTTCCAATGATTTCCTGCAGTACAGTCAAGTGTACGACTCCAGTCAAGTGTATGATTACATTCATTTCAACTGTATGCCACCCAGATGGGAGTCGGATGGCATGGTGGCACAGTGGTTAGGATAGCGTCAGACCTTGCGATACTGCAGCCTGGGGTTCCATTGGGGCTGTAGGCTCATCCTGCATTGTCATATGGTTTTAAATTGGATGAAACTTTTTTTTGTGCAGCTCAGTGTATAATGTGTTCTAATAAAGGATCATAGGAATCCAATGTACACTTACAGAATCAGACACTAGGGGGCATTCCAGTACATTTTTATATAATATGCTCCCAATGTAATTTCATCTGTCCTCAGAACAACATTCAGATTATGTACAAGTCCTATTATATCATGCACTGAAAAGAACATCATCTTACCTGTCCAAGCCGCCAACCATAAGAAGCTGCTTGAATTGCTGCGGGCTCTGGGGTAATGAGTAAAATTTGCCAGGCTCCTGTGTAGGCACCACAAATTCCTTGGCCCCCTAGAAACCAAAAAAAAAAAATCATGACTAAAAGATGTTGCGTCTGATGAAATGAGTGTTCAGAATTTTCTATTGGGAATGTTGTCTTTATAGGGGAAACCGAGCGCAGATATTTAAAAAGGGTTTTTACAAAGCCGCGGAAAGTCATTTGCATTATTGCAAAGATTTACGGTAAGTTTTACTTAGCAGAATTATTGCGCCAAAAAACTTGATATACGCCAAATTTCTTATGTGTTTTATACACTTTTTACACGACCTCAACAGTTTTCAAAGGGTCTAGAAAAGAAGGTGCGGCTAAAAGGGATCGTAAATTGCGCCAAGTTTGTTAATATTGCTATAAAAATGCTATTTTATTGCAGCAAATTATTGGTGGAGAGTATATTAATCCTGAGGTGGCATAAGGAAGAGAAAAGTGTCTAACATGTCTAGAAGTTGCGCCACATCCATCATACCGCATGCACCACTGTGATAAATGTAGCTAAATAAGTGCCATATTCACTGATGATACATCTTACACAATATAGATTGTTATTTTTCATTGTCCCAAGTGTATAATTCCCAGCAAAGATTCTACAACGGAGAAAAACGACATTTAATGTATGTCCAATAAATGATCTAAAAAAACGGAACTTATTTACATCATAGAATGTTATCTGGATTTAAATAGGTTTTCCGGGATATTGATATTAATTTCCTATCCTTATCAGGTCAGTAGGGGTCTGACTCCCGACTCCCCTACCAATCAGCTGATTAAAACGGCCCGCATGGGACTGGGCTGCAATACCAAACACAGCCACTACTGAATGCACGGCACTGTGCCCGGTAGCAATAAAGAGACCGACATAAAGAGACCGCAGCGCCCACCGTAACGCGCCGTGATCGTTTCAATCAGTTGACTGTGGGGGTGCTAGGAGTTGGACCCCACTGATCGGATATTGAGGACCTACGCTCAGGATAGGTCATCAACATCAAAGTCCTGGAAAGCCCCATTAAGCCCTTCTCCATAGAAGTCAATTGGTATTAAAAAGTTCCGGTTGCTTTAATCCATACTGTTTAGGTAACACAACTAGATGTTTAATTGCTCATTTTAAGGTATAAAAAATATGTAATCATTGTATGGAGGGGAACGAACCAGCTCAGTGTGTCCTGTACAGAGCCAGACAGAGATCTCCAGTATATTATTATAGGAAGCCTGACACAGTGGGCAGACACTTCACCTGCACACGAGGAGTAATTTAGCTTCCACAATCCGATTTATCATGCATTACATATAACTGTTACTCAAGCAGCCATAACTGGGATTCGAACCTGGGTCTCCAGCGTCTAAGACAGAGCTCCTAACCACACAGCCAAGCACTGGCAACAGGACAAGCCCTCCAGGATAGTAGATGTACATACCCCTGGAGTTCTCTTGAACAGAGTGGGAGTCTCCACATCCACAAACCCTAAAACACAGAGGATTATCACACACGGCTCATCAAGTTCCCCACCTCTGACAAAAGAAATCATCGCTGCTCATTACCATATAAATAAGATATAAATGCGCCGTACACAAATACACAGAAGTCAAGTATCATTTACATTTCCCCTGCAATGGACAAACGCAGCTTTCCACATGATAGCAGCGGATCGCCAGGGGGTTAGAAGTAGTGATGTCACGGTACCAGAATTTGGACTTCGATACCAATACTTTGTGTAGTATTGCAATTTCGATACCAAAACGATAAAAGTAATAAAAAAAAAAAAAAGTTCTTCCGTTTTCTGACATGAGGCACGAGGTGTGATGAATTTTTAATGTGCCTCACACTAAGGGCTTATTCAGACGAACGTGTAATACGTCCGTGTAACGTGCATGCTTTCCACGCGCCTCGCACGGACCTATGTTAATCTATGGGGCCGTGCAGACAGTCCGTGATTTTTACGCAGCGTGTGGCCGCTGCGTAAAACTCAAGACATGTCCGATATTTGTGCGTTTTTCGCGAATCACGCCCCCATTCAAGTCAATGGATGCGTGAAAATCACGCGCACCACACGGAAGCACTACCGTGGGACGCGCGTGATTCGCGCAACAGCAGTGAAAAGTATGAATGAAAACAGAAAAGCACCACATGCTACAAACAGTGTCATAATGATGGTGGCTGCGCAAAAAGCACGCAGCCGCGCTCCGTATGCTGATGAAACTCGGAGCTGTTAAGTGCCTTTTGCGCACGCAAAACGCTTTGTTTTTTGCGTGCGCAAAACGCACACGCTCATGTAAATCCTCCCTCAGAGTAATTAATTTCTCAGTCATAATGGGTTAATGTGTGAGGTACATGATGGGGTTAATTACGGTTAATGTGAGGCACATGGAGGTTAAATGCATCACACCTCGTGCCCCACAATAAGTGAAAAAAAGCAGTGTTTATTTTTTTACAGCGCACACATCATAAATGATGCAAAAAAATTGTTGTGCAGGTTATTACGGCCGCGCCAATACCGAGTGTATATTTTATGCATTGAGACTTATTTTAAGGTTTATTGTAAAAAAGGAGTATGTGTATTTTTTTTACATTTAATATTACTTTGTTTTTACTTTATTTATAAAATTTAATGTACTGGCATATATCTATATACTGAGAGTACACTGGCATATATCTATATCCCAGTACATTAGCCTGTGTACTAATAGTACACAGGCAGTTGTTAGGACATACCTCACTATGCCCCAACAACAGGAAATATGGTAGGACACCCCTGGGGTCCTTCAATAGACCCTGGACTGCCTGCCCATATATGGTATGTCCCTCAATCGTGTCACAGGGATTCCTGTGATGCCATCCAAGGGGCATCCCCCCTTCTCACTTCCTCTTGAATGCTGCAGTCAGCTGTGATCGCAGCATTCAGGGGAATAACGGCCGAGATAAGAGGTTTCTCTGATCTCCGCCGTTATAGAGCGGGGCTGCGGCTGTGTAATACTGTCATTGCCCCGCTCCTGACAATAAGTGCGCGCGCGGTCAGCATGAGGGGATGCGGCTGGCGCTGCACTAATAAGCGGCGGGGAAGGCACTGAAGATAGAACATGGGGATGTTTTGTAGCGCGCCCGCCATGTTCGGTCTTCAGTGACATCACTCATTAGTGCAGCGCCGGCCGCATCGCATCGTCCTGACCCTGCGCACTTGTCAGGACTCAGGAGCGGGGCAATGACTGTATTACACAGCCGCAGCCCCGCTCTCATACATATACGAAATACCTGAAATAACGGTATTGAACCATTTGGGGATGCACAGTATCGAAACCGTATCAAAGTTTCGATGCATCGTGCATCCCTAGTTAGATGTGCACATTTCTGCACTGGCGTCCATTTAAAAAAGGGTCTTCATGAGACAACCCCCTCTAAATATAGTAAAGAATGGGATATTAGAGATTTCAGTTGATACATATATCTGCTCACTACAGATGCAGTGATTTACAATACACAGACCCATTATGTTTCTATTGCAGGGCACACAAAACTTTTTATTTCCCCCAGGGTCACATTGTACAACTAGAGTTTGCTGCATTTAGCCCTCCGTCAATGAGTTGTTTTTTTACTTAAAATAAAAAAAACCACCAAATGGTTACCGGTTGTATAAAGGAACATTGTGGAAGAACACGGTCATTCCTAATGCCGGGCCCGAGGGGAGGTGCATGACACAGCGATTCAAAGAACACCAAAGAGAGAATCCCCGTGTCATACATCGCCCCCCTCAGGCCCTGCACTAGGAATAACACAGTGTATTAGTTTTGCCCAAAGTTATTATTAAAGAAGCATTCCCATCTTAGACATTTATGGCATATCCACAGGAAACAGCCGGGCACAGTGCTACACAGTTTCCGTAACTCCCATAGAAGTATACGGGTGTCACAAAAACAACATAGCACAGCAAGCTCTGCCGTTTCCAGATTCCCGGCCACCTTGCCAGTCTCCGCCTAGATGCGGCAGCCTCGCCCCGCAGGGGACAGGGTCGGGGGAACCCCACTATTGTGATAAATGCAGGTCCCAGCTCTAGGACTTACACCTATCAGACATTCATAGCTTATCCTGTGGATATGCCATATATGTCTAAGGTATTTGGCAATACATCTTTAACTCCTTAACGACCAATGACAGATATATTCAGTAGTGCTGTGAAAGAACTAGCTTTCTAGTATAGCCGGCGACCTTCCTATCATTGGTTTGCAGCATGGATGTCAATCTTACAAAAATTTGTGTGCAGTATGAATTTCAGTTCTGACAAGGGGGACTCCTACCATGCTGGTTACACAGATACTCCCTCATCTTCATCACCATTCTGGACCTCAGTCTAAGGTTGTACTGGAGCTGGGTGCTGCGGATGTCCAGGTAACGATACTGCATTCTCAACGACTCAGATTTCTAAAAAAAAAAAAAAAAGAAAACAATAATTCAATTTTTGTATCCGTGAACACGTGTAATAATAAAACGAATACGAAAATCAGGGGTAAATGTTACTTGAAGCGACAGGGTGACAATTTTTTTTTTTTTTTTTATAATGCAAATTAATATTTACAGGAAAAAAACTAAAAAAAAACAACCTTCACGGAATCTTTAATCTCAAATGGCAGTTTTCTGCAGGTGTTGAGGATCTGGACTTCCTTTGCCTGAACTTCGACGGCTCCGGTGGCCATTTTCTGAAATTGCGACAAAATATAATATCAGCAAACAATCCCACGTAGTTCTAGTTGATACGTGGCCTTTTATCATTTATGTTATTATTCTCCATGAATGTAAAATGTAACGTTCACATTGACACTCACCAAATTCTCTTGACCAGATGGACGGGGAATGACTGTCCCTTTCACCAACAGCACAGACTCTAATGGGATTACACTCATCGTTTCCTTTAGCCGGGAACCATCCTAGTAACAAAAGGCAAAAAAAATAAAATCTGAAAAATAGATCAGTTATAATGAAGAAGGAAATATCGTGAATATTGTAAATGATAAAGACACACTTCACCTACATTCACCACTTCATTACTCAGGTAATTTAGGCTTTAAAAGGAGTAGTCTGGTTTAGAAAACCCATTTTCAAAATCCCAATTTCAAATCTCAAAAGTTTACAGTGTCTCGCTCTGGAGGACTCGACAGTCCAGCCATTACACAGACTGGCCACTGATTTCAATGGGAACCGTGTAATGCTTAATTTCTCCTGTGGTGGCGCTGCAGAGAAATTTAACACAATGCCAGGTTCCCCCACAGATTGCAGCTTATCACTGAAGATCCCAGCAACGGGAGACCGGGTGATCCAATTTATCTTCAGGGGACTACAAAAAGGGATTTGTCCAACACAGACAATCTTTGTTACTGACCAGACACCAGTTTTTGCTGCATGTGTGTTAAACATTTATTTAATATAGTATTAAATAGTATGTCACATGTAGAGTTGATCTGGGTCACCAACTCTATATGAGATTATATACATGTCCTTAAAGAATTATATGCACAGTCCTCCAAATCGGTAACGGTAACCAATCAAATTGCAGCTTTCATTTTTAAATCTCCCCCAATGTATTTATTCTTAAAAACGAGAGAAAAAAAAAAAAAAACGCAACTGGAACAAAACATTAACCCCTTAATGACCAGCCTATTTTGGACCTTAATGACCAAGCTATTTTTTACGTTTTTCAATCGTCGCATTCCAAGAGCTATAACGTTTTTATTTTTGCGTCGACATAGCTGTATAAGGTCTTGTTTTTTGCGGGACAAGTTGTATTTTTAATAGCACCATTTTTAGGTACATAGAATTTATTGATTAACTTTTATTAACTTTTTTGGGGGGAAATAGAAAAAATCTGAAATTTCGCCACTCTTTTTTGCGTCCTAAATCTACGCCGTTTACCGTGTGGTATAAATAACACAATAACTTTATTCAGTGGGTTGTTACGATTGCAACGATACCAAATTTGTATGTTTTACTACTTACACAGTAAAAACGCTTTTTTTTCTAAATTATTTGTTTTTGTGCCTCCATATTTAAAGAGCCGTAACGTTTTTATTTTTTCGTCGATGCAGTTGTATGAGGGCTTTTTTTTTGCGGGGCGACTTGTAGTTTTTATTGGTACCATTTTGGAGTAGATGCGACTTTTTTATCACTTTTTATCACATTTTTTTAAAGTCAGGATTCACAGAAAACAGCAATTTTTCCATAGTGTTTTATTAATTTTTTTACGGCGTTAACCGTGCGGGTTAAATAATGTAATAGATTTATAGTCGGGGTCGTTACGGACGCAGCGATACCAAATATGTGTGACTTTTTAACTTTATTTTGTTTTTTTAATAGTAAAGCATTTTGTAAGGGGAAAAGCTGGGTTTTGAATTTTTTTTCAATTAACTTTATTAAACTTTTTTTTCACTTTTTTACTAGTCCCATTAGGGGACTATAATATGCGATTCTGCATTTATAATACACTGCAATACTTTTGTATTGCAGTGTATTACTGCCTGTCCGTTTCACACGGACAGGCATCTGCTAGGTCATGCCTGCGGCATGATCTAGCAGGCATTCACTCCAGGCAGACCTGGGGGCCTTTATTAGACCCCCGGCTGCCATTAGAGACACAGACACTCGGCGATCGTATCGCCGGGTGTCGGTGGGGGAGAGAGGGAGCTCCCTCCCTCTCTCCAAAACCACTCAGATGCGGTGCTCGCTATTGAGCACCGCATCTGAGGTGTTAAACGGGTGAGATCGATACTAATATCGATCTCACACGGCAGAGCAGGGACGCCCCCAGCCCACAGCTGCCTCTAGCAGCTGAGAGCAGGGAGATTTGACAGCTCCCTGCTCTGTTTACTTATTCCGATGCCGCGACGTAAAAAGTCTATGGCATCGGAATAAGGCCCGTTAGTGACCGACGTAGAAACACGATGGGCCGGTCACTAACGGGTTAAAACCCATAACTTAAATGTTAAAAAAACATTTTCTTTCTCAATTACCAATTAATATATAGTTTTACACATACCTCATCTGAAGGAAGAACAATCTGGATCAGCCCATGAAAGTCTCTCAGTATTAGAAACATATCGTGCCTAGAAAACAAATGCAGCGCGACAATCAATATCAGTGGATCATTTCTCGATGAACGGATAAGAAAAGTATTAAACACATTTTTGGATATTTTACACGAATAAAAGCTTTAATACTTTTTCAAGTCTAGACAACACTCAAGGAGTGAAGCCGCATGGGCGTACAATGTACAACAGTTAGGGTATGTGCACACACACTAATTACGTCCGTAATATACGGACGTATTTCGGCCGCAAGTCCCAGACCGAACACAGTGCAGGTTGCCGGGCTCCTAGCATCATACTTATGTACGACGCTAGGAGTCCCTGCCTCTCCGTGGAACTACTGTCCCGTACTGAAAACATGATTACAGTACGGGACAGTTGTCCTGCAGCGAGGCAGGGACTCCTAGCATCGTACATAAGTATGATGCTAGGAGCCCGGCTCCTTGCACTGAGTTCGGTCCGGAACTTGCGGCCGAAATACGTCCGTATATTACGGACGTAATTAGTGTGTGTGCACATACCCTTATCAATGACGTGACCAACGATAAAGGAACGTCAATATTTTATTCAAAATTCTCCTGAAAATGTATGATTGCGGTTATATAATCATTTTATATCCAGGTTACTGGATTCAATATTGATCTGGCAGTAAAATACTACACGACCTCACCTCTGATACTGGAGCCATCCACACAACGTCACTACCTGCCCCGCATGAGCGGAGCGCAACTCACCGCACGTGTGTGATCGGAAGGCAAAACTGTTCAAATCTAAAAGAAGTATGAAATCAACACTTAGTAAGGATGATATAATATTCTGATAATCATCACAGTAGAGATATATATATATATATATATATATATATGGCCCATTTAGTCAGGTGACCTGATGCCTAAATACTATAGAAGCAGCGATGTTGTGCGCTTGAGTGACATTCATAAAAGTAGCAGCTTCACATCTGTCCCAGGATGATCCGCACGATCGCCTTAGGAAAGATAGTCGTCCTGATAGGGTAACGGATTAAATAAACATACATACATGCATATATATCCGTATTTTTCAGGACAATGGGACGCACCCGGGTTTCGACAACAAAAAAATATATATATTTTATAAAAACTAAATAATTCACTTTTGGTCTAAAGGAGTAAAGGGGTTAAAGTGACTAATGTCCGGTGGTTTAGGGTGAGAGTGGGGGTTAATATCTAGTGGTCTAGGATAGATGAGGGATGGATATATTTTATTTTCTGGGGGGTCTAGAATATATGAGAGGGTTAATATTTTGTTCCTGGTCAGTCTAGGGTAAAATATACACATCTCGCTCAGCTGAAAGGTACCGTAAAAACCCTTCAGATGCCGGTGGTCACATCTTACAGCGGCATCTGAGGGGTTAAATGCTTGCGATCAGAAATTTTTCCGACCGCAAGCATTGCCGCTGGGTCCCTGCTGTGCAGCACAGCAGAGACCCGGCGGCTATGGCGCCCGTTCTGCCTGTGAGCGGGCGCCATATTTAAATACCCTTTCATTACGTGAATCTACAGATTAGCGACGTGAAAGGGTTAATAGAACACATGCATGATACCTGACAGGCGTCGGACGGTATGTATAAATTAAAATGAAAAAGACTTGGGCTGGTACAGAATATTACCCGAGGAGGTCCTGGGATTCTCGTGACTTGTAGTGACACTTGCACTTGCAGCATTTCTTCCGTGCGTTACACACGATGTTCTGATCCCCGGTCGCCTCCGTAAGAAACCACAGCCCATTAATAGCTTTACACCAGTGCGGAGAGCCATGATCTATTCAACACGTGTCCGGCCCTATGGAAAATATAAAATGTATATGGAAACTCACATATGTATTCTTCCATTTAAGAAATCATATAAAAACCACAAACATTTTGACTCCAGGCTCTGCACTGAATTCACTATAAGCCGGACAAAGAAGGAGGGGGCAGGGGCTATGCCTTTTTTTGATGTCTGGGTGACATTGTGACTAAATGATTGATAACTCCATAGCAAGGTCCAGCAATGAGAGGAATAAAAGGTCAGTCTGGTTAATAAAGTTTTTTTTCCGTAAAGATTAATCGTGTATAATGTAAAATTCTGCAACATTTTATAGAATATAAATTTGAGTTTTAAGAACTCTGTTTACAGACAGTGAATGGAAACATTCTTCATTGTATACAGGGAAAGAAAGCTCGCAAAAACCTCAGGGTACGTTGCCACAGGTCGGATACGCCGCATTAGGCCCTGTTCACACTGAGTTTTTTTACGCGGTTTTGGCAAAAAAAAGGCCGAAATTGCCACTCATTGATTTTAATGGGAGTTGGAGGCGGTTTTTCCCGCGAGCAGAAAAAAAACTGTTGCAGGAAAAAGAAGCGACATGCCCTATCTTGAGCCATTTTCCGCCTCAAAAACCTCATTGAAATCAATGGGAGATGGAAAAAAACACTGCGAACGACCGCTGCATTTTTTTAATTTGTCTGTTGAAGAGGTAAAAAAAAAACACGTAAAAAAACGCAGCAAAATTTGCGCACAAAAAAACACGTGTGGTGCAAAACCACTTAAAAAAAAACCTGGAGCTGATTTTTCCAGGCAGCATTTTCTACCTGCAAAAAACTCAGTGTGAACAGGGCCTTAGGCTGGGTATTTTGCTCTGCCTGCACGCCGATCTTCGCAGCGTTTTTCGCCACGCGGCCAAAAAACGCACCGAAATACGCTTTCTCTGCCTCCCATTGATGTCAATGTCAGGTCAGAGATGTAAACGCCCGAAGATAGGGCATGTCGCTTTTCCCTGCGAGCCATTTGGTTGGGAGGCACTTTCGGACGTTTTTTTGGCGCGTTTCCCGACGCGGTTTCCGCATCAAAAACCGTGACTAAAAACTCTGTGTGAACTGACCCTTAGGCCTCGTTTACACAAGCGTTATATACGTGCGTGCGACGCGTGTGCTTTTCACGCGTGTCGTACGCACCTATGTTAGTCTATGGGGCAGTACAGACAGTCCGTGAGTTTTCCCCAGCGTGAGTCCGCTGAAAAAAACTCACGACATGTCCTATCTTTGTGCGTTGTTCGCGCATCACGCACCCATTGAAGTCAATGGGTGCGTGAAAATCACGCGCACCACACGGAAGCACTTCCGTGTGACGAGCGTGATTCGCGCAACAGCAGTCAAACTCTGAATGTAAACAGAAAAGCACCTCGTGATTTTCTGTTTACAAACATCCAAACGGAGTGTCATAATGATGGCGGCTGCGCGAAAATCACCCAGCCGCGCATCATACACTGATGACACACGGAGCTGTTAAGTGCATTTTGCGCATGCAAAACGCCGTGTTTTTTGCGTGCGCAAAACGCACACGCTCGTGTAAACCAAGCCTTAGTACGAAGCGTATCCGACCTAGAACTGTCGGGAAATTCCGGTCGAAAAACCGCACCAAATAGTGGTGCGGATTTTCGGCCGGAGTCTCTGCTGTGGGAAGCGTAAAAAAAAAAAAAAAAAGCCAATACTTGCCATGGCGACGCTTCTTTTTGTTCTCTGTTCAGCCCGGCCTCCTATGAAGACGCTGCAGCGGTCACATGGGGGGTCATCCCAGGAGGCCGGGCTGAACGAGTAAATCCGGGAAGAAACGGAGCCGTTTCTATAACAACGCCAGAGCATAAAGTATTGACTTTTATTTTTGCCATTTTAAAACCAAAAAAAAAAAGGTGTCCTCTTTTCAGATTTGCGATTTTTGAAGTGGAATCTAAGCGTTTCTGCCGCAAATATCACAACATTTGCGGTTTGTTGCAGGTTTTGCCTCCCCATTGAATTCAATAGGGAAAACCCACAACTAAAGTGTAACGATTTCGCAGCATAAAATGACGTGCTGCAGATAAAAAAAGAAACGCACCGCAAGTCAATTTTTTTAACATTTTCGCAGCGGTTTTTTTTCCGCAGCGCGTGGATGAGATTTGTTCAAATCTCATCCTCTTTGCAGCCACTGTCAATTCTGCAGATTTTCCGTGCAGAATTCAGTTGTGGAAATTGCGCAGCATTTACACTACGCGGGAACCCAGCCTAATACTTTGCTGAGCTGAGCATTTGTTACAATTATATCCAATTTAGGCAATTCTGTGAAAACTGAATATATCAGCACAAATCCGTCTCCTGCTCTGACAGTCTGGAGTTCAGGCTGTTTTGCTCACATAGAACTGCGGAGAAATGATTGGAATAATAGCACACAAAAAAAAAATGGTTTTCCAGTCACTGACAGCATGCATAGATCTTGAAAAAAATGGAAAGGAGCTGAAACAAAGCCTAATATTAGATATTTGCTTAACTTTTCAGCCAGCAAAGAGTGGAGGAAGGAATTTCATCACAAACACTTTCTCATACCCAGCTCTCAACACTTCAAATATATAAGGACAGGAAACGCCGACATTTTTACATTTACCTGTCACCAGCCGGCCGGGCGCCCTTGTGAAACCAAACACACTCCAAGCGCAATCAAACCTGATAGAACGAGTGTAGTCATGTGACAATTTGGAAACCAAACACATTTCAGTTAACCGGGAGAGGGGAGGCGGAAGCGGCCATCTTTAGTAAGGGCCCAAGGGCGCTGCTTTTCAATGACGTCATTTAGATATGTTTTGCGTCCCACGCCTCGTTTTAGTCCGGGCTGCGGTAACTTCCGGTGAAGTTTGAAATGGGTAACCGCCAAAAATGGAGTAGGAGGATAGTACAGCGTCTAGTGCACACTGAGCGGCTGCGGCGGGGAGCGCTGTGTACAACAAGCGGGGGAGGTGGGAGCCAGCTGCCTTCCTCTGGACTGCTGTAAGGACCTCTCTGCCATTTCTTGTATATAAGTATAGATATATACAGCAGCAACGGGGCCCCTGATAAGGGGGAGCGGTGAGCTGGAGAGTGCAATGGTAGTGCCAACGAGTGTGTGTATACAGATATGTATGTATGGCAATATAGTATAGGGGTGTGTGTGTATATATAAATATAATCACTGTACATTTTGGGAATGCAGATTTTTACATTTTTCTCACCGAAATAACTTTTGCATTTAAAGGAACCGCTATGATTTTGACAGTCCTGTCCAACAGAGCTGTAGACTGCGTTACATTGTGTTCCGTCCTCCAGATTCGGATCTAAGGGATGGCTGCTTTAGCGTCACTGTTTACATACTTGTCCATATGGATGTTCTGCATTCATACGTTGCTCCCGGCAGCCGTGATCTGGGAGATCAGTACTTCTAAATCAAATTTGGACACGTTAGTCCTTTTGGTTTATTAATCTCATAAATAAACGAAGGCAGATAGTGTTGTCCTTCCACTCTCCTTACTAGGGTAGCTCGTGTTTAGTTTCTGAGCTCGCTTATACATAAGACCCCCTTTAAAGGCGTCCTGTCAGTAGGTTTGGAGCCAGTAAACCACCAGGGTGACGTTCCTGTTCCAAACCGGCCCACATCAAAAAAGCGGGAGTTTCGCCAATAGTAAAAGAACTTACAAGTTGGTGAGATGAGTCCAGCGGCACCGGGCGTATTGCGCTCACGAAGTTGAGGACAGTACACCTCGCTTTTGCGCATGGGCCCGATGCCGCTCTGATTCTTCTCGCTAACTTGGAAACTGAGCAAAAAGATAATTTTTAATTCTATCTGATTGAAAAACACATTGCAGCAGATTCTATGCTAACATTTGGTTTGGGCTAACTATATACAAGTGAGTTCTATAGGACCACACAAGAATCTGCAAACTCTGATCGTCCATTACATATCCAGTCCCATTCGGATTAATGGAATTTTTCTTTAGAATGAAAATCTCGTTGTGCCAGTCTGTATTAGGCAGTGACGCTTCGCCATTATTAGGCCTGATTCACACGAGCGCTGCGCATCTCGGACGTGAAAAACGAATGTTTTTCACGTCCGAGGTGCATCTGTGCTCAGCGCTGCGGGACGTGATGTCACCATAGTTGTCTATGGAGTCATGCGCGAAAAGAACGGACATGTCCTATTTTCGCACGGACCCTTCACACGGTCCGTTGAAACCACGGCTGTGTGAACGGCCACATTGAATTACATAGGTCCGTGGGACGGCCGCTGTTTCAACGGCCATCCCACGGACGTTTAACACGCTCGTGTAAATAATCCCTAAGTGTTGCACCTTTAGATGCCTGTAATCTGGAGCAGTGATGATTTGATGCTGTCAATGTCTTATATACATACAGTAAGTGACGTTGTTTTATTTTGCGCAGGATATGCAAACACCTACTGATGGGGTGTCAACCCCCAAAAGTAGGTCATCGGCACGAAGGAGCAGTAATTTCCAAAGCTCGAGGTACCCGCCTGGAAGTTTAACCTCTGCACGTCGACGGTCTTCATTTCAAATTTTGTCTAAAAGGAAAATCCCACAGAGCTCCCCCCTAGAGGTAGAATTTCACACGTTTGTTTCAGTTGTTTTTTTTATTTAGTACCTATTAAAGGGGTTTTCCACGCACGGATAGGTCATCGGTATATGATGGGTGGTGGTCTAACACCCAGGCCCCGCACCAATCGGCTCCTCCGGGCACCTGGTGTTATGCAGGGTATGCAGTATTCGGAGACGGAAGCAGATGGCTCCGACTACTGCATAGCGGCCGTGCTGCAAGACAGCAACTCACTTCACTTGAATAGGAGCAGTACTGCAGCTCGGCCACTAGTCTGTGAACGGAGCCATCTGGTAACCGGAGGCAGCTGGAGCAGGTGTTCGGTGCGGGGTCCGGGTGTCGGACCCCCCACGAATATATATTAATGACCTGTCCTGTGTATAGGTCATCAGATGTCCATGCCTGGACGACCCCTTAATGACCAGGTGATTTTGCGCTTTAATGACTAAGGATTAGTTTTTGTTTTCTCACGGTTGCATTCCAAGAGTCATAACTTTTTTTTTTATTTTTATTTAGTCGACATAGCCGTATAAGGGCTTGTTTATTGCGGGATGAGTTGTATTTTTTAAATGCACCATCTTTGGTTGCATATAATATATTGATTAACTTTTATTAACTTTATTTTAGGAGAGAATTGAAAATAAGCAGCTATTCCAGCATTGATTTTTCACGTTATAAATTTACGCCGTTTACTATGCAGTGTAAATAACATGTTACCTTTATTCTATGGGTCGGCACGATTACGGGGATACCAAATATGTATAGGTTTTAGGTTTTCCTACGTATTTTTGGACGCCGTTCATCCGGCAGTTTAATTATTGTGTTCATTTTATTGTTCGAGTCGTTACGATCACGGAGATACCATATATGTGTATGTGCTATTTGTTGTGACGCACTTTTACTAAATAAAACCACTTTTTGGGGGAAAAGTGGTTTGAGTTTATTTTCACTAATATATTTGTTTTTCAGAAACTTTAACTGCTTTACATTTTTTTTTTTTTGTAGTCATTTAGGGGACCTTACCATGCAAACTGCTGTTTGCTTATACAATGCTTTGGTGTACTTAGTATACCAAAGCATTATTGCCTGTCAGTGTAAAACTGACAGGCAATCTATTAGGCCGTACCTTTGGCATGACCTAATAGGCAGTTTCTGAAGGCAGACCTGGGGGCCTTTTATAGGCCCCCGGCCGCCATGGAAACCCAACGGCGCCCCACAATTTCTTTGTGGGGGCGCCGATGGGGTGACAGAGGGAGCTCCGTCCCTCTTTCAAACACATTAGATGCTGCTGTCGGTATTGACAGCGGCATCTAATGGGTTAAACTGCCGGAATCGGAGCGCGCTTTGTATAACAGCTGTGCTCCTGCCGCTGATGGCTTGGGTACACTGGCAATACCTACGCAATCAGAGGACGGATATATTCGTCATCAAGGGGTTAAAAAGCTCACGTTGGCCTTATGCACACAGCAAGCTTGTACCACAGCACGTAGTCCATACACTTTTGCATTGCAGATCCATAAGTAGTATATATGCAGCACCGTATTCTCCCCTGAAGGTACTGTATGAGCCCATTGATTTCTATCCGCACGATATTATACTTCTGTATGGATTCATAATCTAACCACCAAGTCGCTGCACTCGGATGCACTAGTTCTGTCACCAACTTAAAATGTTCTTGTGAGGTTTTAACATTTAAAGGGTGCACCCTGGTAGTCGCAGGGATACAAATAGGGCCACAGCTGCATAAAATACTCCTTCTTTACCTACACAAGTCTTGTGGTCTGTTTGAAGGTTCTCTACTTGTAGTAAATGACCATGTTTCTAGGCAGCAATAGCGCTATATGCAGGTGCAGCACAGTGTATGGGGTTACTTTGATGTCATTTGGGTTGCGGTACTAGGCTTAAACATTGAAAACACACTCGCAGAACACTTAGTAGACCGGGGCTATATTGTAAGCACGACTTGACTGCTCTATTGCCTTGCAATGTGTTTTTTGGCTGCCGGCTTGTATAGGTGAAGCACACGGTATTATTGACTTTCCAACGTATAAGCCTTGCGGCTAATAAAATGCATCACAAAACCACGATAATCTGCATCACAATGCCGTTATGTGTACGAGCAAGCGGCCTTTGAGCTGATATGTAAATGAATTGCAATTTCAGGGGACCCTCGACCCAGCAAAGGCTGCTCTGCTTCTCCAAAAACAATGGACCCTGTACAGTGTGACACCAATGCATAAGTTCTCATACACCAGACTGAAAGAGTATTCCAGACATCTGTCTGCCCACATCGCTGCTGAGAAGCAGAAGGGTTTCGGCATTGAAGTGGGCTCAGAGCTGAACCTGAAGGCCATGTTTACCTGTTTACCTGGACTCAAGGGAAAGGACAAAGATCCACTTGCAGTACTTATTCAGGTGAGACTATAGACCATCAGTAGTGATGAGTGATTTGTTCTCCGGACTTGTTGCTTCAGTCTATTCGGGTCACTGTTGTTAAAAATAGGCCAAATTGATTCACACATTGTATTCTATGGACTGGCAAAACGATTTGTCTCTAGTTATCTGTATATCGCACTAACGCCTCATGTACGCGACAGAGTGTGCCGTCTTAGTTCCGTCAGTGATCCGAGGAAAGCTAGGACATGTTCTATCGTTCTTCGGATCGGAGACTCGGACCATTTTTCACGGACCCGAATCACCCGCTAAAGTGAATGGGTCCGTGAAGACTATCGGGTGCCGTCAAAAACTGCCCGAGTGGCACAACGGTCGTGTGCATTAGACCTAACTGGACTCTGTGTGACCTGCTCCAAACAGGGGAAGAGCCAACGTACTTCATTAAATATCAGCCGTTGTGGATTGTTTTATTTCCTATTGATATAAATAGAGCTATATAGATGAGTTACAATGCCGTATGTATATGCAGAGTCACCATAAAAGTAGATAATAGGATGAGTTCACATCTGCGTTCGTCGTATGAATGGAAGTGCCGAATCAGTCACATGATGGACACCAACACCGCCGATGGACCTGATATACTGATTTGAGATACAACTGCTTTGTATCTAGTGTTGGGACCTCAGTGGGTCGACACACAGGATTGAGCTTCTATCGATCGCATCTAAGTTCATAACTTAGATGTGATCAATAACAGGTGGTTCCTGCGTTAGAGACACGTAGGACCTGCTGACAATGAACTAGTCAGTCCCGCGGACCTCACTGATTCAGGTCTTAGCGCATGATACTGCTACTCTGTATACAGAATACGAAGCCGCTGTATCTCTAAGGGTATGTGCACACACGCTAATTACGTCCGTAATTGACGGACGTATTTCGGCCGCAAGTACCGGACCGAACACAGTGCAGGGAGCCGGGCTCCTAGCATCATACTTATGTACGATGCTAGGAGTCCCTGCCTCGCTGCAGGACAACTGTCCCGTACTGTAATCATGTTTTCAGTACAGGACAGTAGTTCCACGGAGAGGCAGGGACTCCTAGCGTCGTACATAACTATGATGCTAGGAGCTCGGCTCCTTGCACTGTGTTCGGTCCGGTACTTGCGGCCGAAATACGTCCGTCAATTACGGACGTAATTAGTGTGTGTGCACATACCCAAATAGTAAAAACTATTTTTGATAAAAATATTTTGAACGTTGCACCAAACGCACTGATAGACATTTTATATTAGAGAAAGGAAAAAAAAAACGATTTCAAAGGTGTACATAGCCTTTAATTGGGTCCGTCAAGTTTCTGTCGAGGTGTCCGTCATTTTTGCAATGGAGCATCCAACGCAGATGTGAACAGAGCCATATCGCCACTGGTCCAGCTATTGATACCTATAGACATACACTTACACTGCCATGATGTGTCTATATGATTATTAGGGAATCTTAACCTCTTTAACGTTCTGGACCCGAGCGGTCCCTGTACATTTTACATAGTACTCTTTGAAGGGTGTAAGGCATAGCTGATGTATGATTTTAATTTGTTCGCTTTTAAATATCGTAAGTTACCCTAAGGCGGGATTCACACGAACAGGTCGTTCCTGAGGCCGAGTGCCGGCCAGTAAAATCGGCCATTCTGCCCGGCCGGTTTGCATAAAGTTTTGCATCCGTGCTGGGCCGGGCAGATCCGGACAGTGACATCAGCGGCAACTCCTGAAGGGGAATCCCCATGTGTTCGGGGATTCCACTTCAGGAGTTTCCCCTGATGTCACTGCCCAGATATGGACAGAGACATCAAGCGCTCTGTCCAGGAGCGAAATCCCCGAAAACACAGGGATTCCGCTCCTTCAAGGAGCTAAAGTGCGGTTAGCACATAGCAGAGCGGTGAGATACCTCCCTGCTCTGCTATAGTGGCGTCGCTACGGTAGTAGCTGCAGCTGCTAGCGGCGCCATCGAAGGTGTCGCCAGGCCAGGGTGCTTTTCAAGCAGGGGAAGGGACTCGACATTATATTCTGAGATCATTTTTATACACTAGACCCAATGTGACTTTGCTTTAGACTTGGTGCTTTAATGTAATTCATATAATACTGACAATTTTGTCAGGACTTTCATTTATTAGGGTCTTGTATTTTCTTAATTAAGTAAAGGGGTATTCTGGTAACCGCAAATAAAGGTTATTCGTATTATAATGAAGTTCTGCAATTTTCCAAAATACTTCCTGTATAAGATCATCTACTTGTAGCCATTCAATAGAAACCTACAAGGTTTAACCTCCAATCTATAAAAATCTGTTGTGGTCTTGTGATGGACACACAGGTGCACAGCTCGTTACAGTACAGCAATCAGCGCTGTGTCTTCTAATGAGCCGAGCTCCTGTGTGTATCAGATGACCACGAGAGATTTGTATCCACATCAAGTAAACCATGACGGTTCCTTTTGAATAACAGCAAGCAGAGACCTTGAAAGCTCGATGAAATTGATACCGAAAGTATATTGAAAACATTTTTTTTAAAACTTTTTATTATTCAAAGAATAACATTTACTAAAATCGGAATACCCTTTTTAAGGAGAACGCCACCGCTCCTTTTCTTCATTGGTACGCTGTATGTCCTCTATAGTGGCTTCACAGTGTCAGACCACAATTGGCCACCATGGTCATATGACGTCTCTATGGGCGGTATGTCTTCATGCCCCAAGAAACAGAGTGAGCATGTTATAGTAATTGTTAAAGGGTAACTAAACTTTTAGAAAACTTCTGATGTCCTAGGGACATGTCAGAAGTTTTGACTATTGGAGGTCTGAGCATGGAAGCGGCAGAAGTGCGCAGGTGAGCGCTGAGCCACTCGGTTTCTGATCGACTTTCCTCGGAAAGCCGATGTAACGTTAGAAGACCTCAATAGAAAGTCTATGGGCCTGTACACCGTTACATCGGCTTCGTGAGAAAAGACGATCAGAATCTAAGCAGCTTAGCGCTTATCTGAGCACTTCTGTCGCTTTGTTTTAGCGATCGGTCGGGGTCTCCCTGCTCGGACCCCCACCGATCAAAACTTCTTACTAGTCACTGTGACATGTCGGAGGTTTTTTGAAAGTTTAGTCACCATTTACGCCTCATGCACACGACCGTAGCAATGTGCGCAGCCGTGATTTTCGGGGATTGACACAAATCGCGGGCCGTGCAGATGGCCGCGTGCATTCATTTCTATGAGCCTAGACCATAAAAACACGGCCGTAATAAGACATGTCCGTTCTTTTTGCAGTCCAGGCTCCTGTTCCATGCATGGGCCCATTGAAATGAATGGGGCCGCAATTCACCCGCAGATTTGCGGGAGTAATTGCGGCTGCAAAAATACGTTTGTGTGCATGGGGCCTGAAGCTATCAGTTTATTACAGTTCCTTTTGCATGTGTGAGTGCAAAGATAATAAAATCACGAGCGATCTGCATAATCTCATAAACTGTTTACCATTTGTCTTGCTCTTTCTGATAGATTTCATCCAAATCGCAACTCACAAAGGCAGGCACGGAGGACCGGATCGTGTGGACAGGATTGTTTTGTGGGACATACACAGAGGACGATATATTGGAGGCGTTACCAGAGACATTTACTTGCCTTCCACTCTTCCTCTATAATGGCACAGAGGCCATGACTGGTATAGTGGGGCCGTGGTTTCAAAAAAACTTTGACTGTTGTTTTGGTAAACTGGGGATCAGTTCTCAGGACCTGACGTGGTGGGCAGCTATGTGGACCGGGTGTGAAGTGGATGGACGTGTGCCTGCCACAGAGCTCGTTTTCTCCGTGCCGGTCGAGCCACACATGGACATTTCTTATACCATCCACCCAGGGGATTTCAAAACTTTATGGAATGACATTCATAAATCAAAAGACGAGATCACATTGGAGGAAGTGGAGAACTTATTCCAATGTCTTTATTCACATTTCTTCAGACACTTTAAAATCCACTTATCGGCCACGCAGCTTGTAAGGGTGACGGCGTCCGTGGCATCCGCGCATTGTGAAGGAAAAGTGAAGGTGAGTGTAGTATTGAAAACTGTATTTACTAAAACAGATTTGTCAGGAGAAATGAAAGGTCCTCTCACTTCAGAATCACCCACTGTAATTTGCTGGGCTTTTGTGCAGGACCGACTTCATTTAGGTCCATACTTTTGTTGGGGATTGTGTTCCCCACAGCTGCATCGACACCTGGATCTGGATGCTACTAATAACCTCTGGTCCTGGTGACATCACTGGGACCTAAATGGTTCAGGTCCCATTACGTGATCACCATGACAACCAATCATGGCTCTGTAACCTATATTCCCAGTGTCCTGTATAAAATCCCGTCTCCTCTCATAGTGACAAGTGAGGAGAGACGGTGTTACACAGAATAGACTTCTATTTGGCCGAAAGTAATTACCTATTAACCCCTTCATGCCTGCTCCAGTTAAATTAAAGGTCTACTGGCGTGGTCCTCGCCATTTGATGTGCTCTGTTTGATGACAATGCTCGCTCCTGCGCACAATGGCATCTACTGGTTCGGGCTGTCAGTTTGATAGTACAACCCTGTACTGTGATAGTGAGCTGATGTGCGGTTCCATTGTCTTGAGTGGTCATCTAATACTAAAATGGGGCTTTGGTTGTGTAGCGCCATAGCGGCATCATGCGTCAGACGATGTACGTATTCTTGCAATAGTCTTCACAGGAGAATTAGCGATTTATAAACACTACCTTAGAAGGTGTAATTTTTCTCCAGTTTCTACCCATTTTTACGCTAAATATGACTTCTCAATAGAACAATGACAGATCCATTTTGAAAAATGTAAAGTCTTGTGTTCTGAAAAAAATAAATAAAATTTGGGTAGAGTAGGAAAAACAAAACCCTTTTAGGCTATGTTCACACGGAGTATTTTGGGGGAGGAATATCTGCCTCAAAATTCCGTTTGGAACTTTGAGGCAGATATTCCACTCCCTGCACGCCGATTTTCGCGCCGTTTTTCGCCCGCGACCATTGAGCGCCGCGGGCATAAAACAGCGACAAAAAAGCTTTCTCCTGCCTCCCATTGAAGTTAATGGGAGGTCAGAGGCGGAAGCGCCCGAAGATAGGGCATGTCGCTTCTTTTTCCCGCGGGGCAGTTTTACTGCTCGCGGGAAAAAGACGCCGACGCCTCCCATTGAAATCAATGGGAGGCGTTCTCGGGCCGTTTTTGCCGAGTTTTGCGACACGGTTTCCGCGTCAAAAAACTCGGCAAAATACCCCGTGTGAACATAGCCTTAGAATGCAGCTGGCCCAAAAAACACCTCCGGCATGAAAGGGTTTAATCTGTCCAGAAAATGAGCTCTCATGAGGCTGCCGTGGACAACAAGGAGACGTCTCATCGTGAAAACTAGAAGTCTTTTCTACGGTGGTAAAGTAGTTCATGCTGTTCTCTTTCCAACAGGATGAGAGCAAAACAAACCTATCTGTTCTCTCCAGACTTCCTGCAGCTACTAGACTGTTACACGACGTACTGAGCCCTCGTGTTATCATTACACGGCTCTTTACACTATTGACTTACAATATTGTGTAGCGAACAACCGTGTGTGTGTGTGTGTGTGTGTGTGTGTGTGTGTATATATATATGATATTGGTCTATATAGATTGTATTATCAGAAGAAAGTATTTTCATGGAGCGGGTGATGTGAGAATTCCCACATTTTTAAGGGTGTGGTCGGGGCACGGGGCGGTTTTTCATACTGATAACCTACCCACATTATATGACAGACCCTGCACCGATCAGTCTGTCTCCGGGCTCAGAATGTTATGCAGTGGTGGCTCCGGACACAGTATAGCAGCAGTACTGCAGCATGGCCGCTATGCCGTGTATGGATCCTTCCTCTTCTGGCACTGACCACTGCACAACTTACTGGGCTCGGAAGCAGCCAGAACAGCGGATCGGTTTGGGATCCTGTTGTCAGACCCCCACCGATCATATACTGATGACCTATCCTGTAGATGGGTAATCAGTATGAAGAACTACCCCGTGCCCGGATAACCCCTTTTTATTCCGGTCAGGTTTATAAGATGACAAGGTCGCTGCTTTCCTGAACCTGGAGATATTCCTTTTTGACGGTGCTTTATATCTCTTTAGGCTCTTACTCAGTCCTAATGCCTGAGGGGATATCGGGCATGAAGACTGTGAGTAAGGCCTAATTCACACGACTTATGTAATTCAATGTGGCCGTTAACACAGCCGTTGTTTCAACAGACCGTGTGAAGGGTCCGTGGGAAAATAGGACATGTCCTATCTTCACGCATCACTCCATAGACTCTCAACTACGGGGGATGCGAGACATCGCGTCCCGCAGCGCTGAGCACGGATGCACCTCGGATGTGAAAAACTGCAGTTTTTCACGTACGATATGCGCGGCGCTCATGTAAATTAGGCCTAAGAGATATAGAGCACCGTCAAAAAGGAATATGAAAGAAGTGTTTTCACGAGTCACCGTATAAAATACAGGGATCCGGAGACTTTCTCTAGTGCTGTGAGGTGAAGAGACCTGGAAATTCACCTGGAGAGGGAGTTTCAAGCATAAGAACGTTGCTTTAATATACAGTGAACTCTGAGATGACCACCCGAAATTGCATTAAAAAGTGGTCTTCTAGGGGGGGTGATCTTATCAAAGAAGATGGCCTCTGTGCATAGGATATAGTGGAACTGAAAATCTGTTACAAGAAATCTGGTCTGAATAAATAAGGGGGTGGTCTTTTAGAGAGGTTTCCCTGTATAACAAAGTGGTTTACTTTTGATCTCTTTATGTGCGAATAGTCCCCTAACTATAAGATGATCACACTTCTGGGAACTTGGCAGCAAGTGTTCTATTCCCCTGCAGCGCCACCACAGGAGAAATGGAGCATTACATGGTGCCTATAGAAAACATTGTTCTCCAGAGTGAGGAATGTTCTTTGGGCGAAATGTATTAAGAATACGCCATCTAGAATAAGCAATCTAGAGTAGGACGCTACAAACTTAAGGGGCACACTCTTTGGTTACATCTTTGACTGTGCAACACCAAATTAAATCTATTCCAGCCAGGAGCTGGTGTAGATTTCCGCTATAATTAACGCCAGTCTCTTGCATAAATTATAGTAATTGCGTCAAGCTGCGGTGGCCATGCCCTGTTCGGTTAAGCTCTGCCCATTTTTTTTAAAGCGGTGAGATCTGAGGAAACGACACAAGTAAATGTTTGGAGACTTTCTTGCATTAGTAGTTATATAACCTTTCTCCCTTCATCCGGATCAATGGGTCGTAGTTTTTTTTTTTAGTAACACAAATTATGTAAAAAAAAACTTTTTTTTTTTTTTTATGTAGATACCTTGACTCTTCTAGCTGCTACTGTTGGCCATACATTTTACTGGCCACCAAAGTGTTCCCTCCATGTAAAGGTGGTGGTTTTTCTCTAGCGTCTTTTTGGCTCAATGGCTTTTTTTTTTCCCAAAATCACAGCAAGTCTGGCTTTGCTGGTTTGCAATAATTTAGTGGCGTTTTTCTCCCAGAGACTTCCATAGATGTTTTTGTTTTTTTTTGCCTTTTTAGAACACACAAGTGTCTCTGTATGTTTTTGTTTTTTTAATTGTGTTTTTGGTGGTGGTCAGAGTTTATCATGTGTTGCAAAGAGGAATCATATGATTAGCGATGTGAAAAACCTAATAAAAACGCAGCTAGTAAAACACATTATTAGCAAAAAAAAGGTCATGAATGCATGTACCATTTTGCCAAAAAAGCTTGGTTTTGTTTTTTAAAATGTTTTTTTGACCAAAGGAAGAAAGCATTATTTCCATACATACTTTTTTTTTATTTTTCTTCTACTTTGGGAGGAGCTTATTTGTGAGCACCTGACACCTGTGTAGGAAGAGGTATTCAGCATATGGCCTCTAAAAATTGTGCACATCCACACTATATATTGAAGTGCAAAACACGTGTAAACCACCTTCTTTCACGTTGATGTCACCAGCACAGGGAGCAGGTAAAGAGGTGTGTATTAATAAGATGTAACTTTTAGGGCTTATTCACATGAGCATTGAATACGTCCGTGTGACGGCCGTTAAAACAACGGCCTCCGAACGGACGCATATATTTCAAACGGACCATGTGAAGGGTCTGTTGAAAAATAGAACATGTCCTATTCTTCCATTTTCACAGATCCCTCCATAGAGTCAAGTCGATGGGGATCCGTGAAAAACTGCTATTTTTCACGTCCGAATTTCTCCACGTTCGTGTGAATAATCCCTTTATTGTAGTGAATATTTAAAATTACAAAAGCAATGCTTAAAGGGGTTTTCCCATGAGAGACATTTATGACCTATCCACAGGATACTCCGAAATGGCATGGTTGAACAGCAGCACACGTCTCCCAAATTTCAATCAATGTATTGTTTTATTGGTCAAACATCCAGTAAAAATGGTCATTTTTACTGGATGTTTGACCAATAAAAGAATATATTGATTGAAATTTGGGAGACGTGTGCTGCTGTTCAACCATGATTTTTCTGAGGATTACGTCAGACTGGGTTTGTCTGATTTTACAGCGTGACCCCGCTCCGGATATCGGGATTTATGCTTCTTCAAATACTTTTATTTTTTGGATTATATCCACAGGATACGTCATAAATGTCAGATAGATGGCCCGGAAAAGTGGTATTGATTATTATCTGTAAGGTAGATGCCATGGTGTACGTGAATCCATCCGTTGCCCCAAGCTTACATGTATGTCCCTACGGCACTCACCGGTGCGATCTTATGCCCCGGATCATAGAGACCCCTTGAAATGTAATGAAAGCTGACCATTCAGTGGTCTCTCTGTTGCATCCACATGCCAGGCTACCTAGTGGGCTATCTACATTCAAGCCTCAGGTCACTATCGGTAGAGCACAAGATGATTTGTTATGAGCAGAGCAACATTCATCTCATATACCCGTTATCTCTGCCGATTGCCTGCGCATATCGGGTAACAGAAGTCACACCGCACCACTTTTTTTTTTTTCTTCTCGTGAAGGGATAGAGATCGCTCTGCTGAATTGGTTAGAGTCGAGTGTTTAAAAAAAAAAAACACCTTAATTTCCTCTCCAGCTCCCCGTGTCTGGGCAAACAACGAGATGGGGTATAGGAACACCGCTCTGCTTCAGATGCTTGGGCAGAGCGCCATCCCACTTGGAAGTTAGAATACAGCCACCTAAAAGACCACCACCTGTGGGAACACAACTTTACCTTACATGCCCCCCACCTGATTGTCTATCCAGCTCTGGACTTTTTAAGTATATTGTACATTCGTCCTCCCTTCTGCATCTGATCAGACAGCTTGAATTTAAGATTTCACGCTGTCTCCTCCGCTATGCGATCAATCCCATAATGCCATAGCGTAGCATCACATTCCATGATTATTCGGTGCACGGGCAAGAGAGCTACGTCAGGAGTAGGTAGAAATCCAAGGAAAAAAGTTAAGTCTTATTCACACGACAGGGTCCCGCCCGAGTGTCGGCCATTTTTCAACTCCTGAAGGGGAATCCCCATGTGTTCGGGGATTCCGCTTCAGGAGTTTCCCCTGATGTCACTGCCCAGATATGGACAGAGACATCAAGCGCTCTGTCCAGGAGCGGAATCCCCGAACACACGGGGATTCCGCTCCTTCAGGGAGCTAAAGTGGGGCTAGCACATAGCAGAGCAGGGAGATACCTCCCTGCTCCGCTATAGTGGCGTCGCTACAGTAGTAGCAGCCGCAGCAGCTGCTAGCGGAGCATCGAAGGTGTCGCCAGGCCAGGGCGCTTTTAAAACAAGCAGGGGAAGGGAGGCAGCGCAGTGCTCCCTCCACCTGCTGTACACCCCGGCCCTGCCACACAGTGTATCTCCAGCGTACAGCCATTCGTCCGAATGGCATCAACTCCTCCTCCTCACGTGCACTCTGCACTGTGAGGAGGAAGCGAGCGACGGAATACATGGCCATCACTCGGGACACATTCCGGTGATGGCTGTGTATTACCCGGCCCCATAGACTTCTATGGGAGCCGGGTAAACGGCTGAAAATAGGGCATGTCCCATTTTTTGACGGCCAGGTTTCCTGGGCCGTCAAAAAATCGGTCGTGTGACTAGCCCCATTAGGGGTCTATTGTTTCTACAGCAGCCGGGTGACAGCCGTTTTATGAACGGCCGTCACCCGGCCGGGAAACCCTGTCGTCTGAATAAGGGCTTAGAGACTTGGTTTATGATATTTGCATAGTATATTTATTAATATCAAATTCGATTTTAAATTCGTTCAAAATATTTCTGTGTTAATAGTTGCTATAGGGGATCATTTTCTTCTCTTTTCAGAGCCTTCTGAAATTAATTCTGTATTTCAAAATATCGTCATATTGACCCTAAAACGCATTCATGCATTTATATACATCTCTTGAGATGGCTTTATACTTAATACTACATATTTACATAAGTGTGTGTGTGTATACGTTGAAATAACTTTATACTGATTTTGTATTGAGTTTCTGCCTATATTTCCAGTAAACTGTTATGTATTCTCTGGATGGGATTGAGGCATCGATACATGTCAAATATTTTCCTATGGATATATATGTCTTTTGTATACTTGTTTCTGGATCTTCTGTGCTTTAGTCACATATAGGGATGTGTTTGGACAGTGGAGAAACGGTTTGGTATTTTTCTGTTTAATATATCTTTCCTAGGTGATTATACGCCCGTCGCAACTTTCTTTCCAAAGGGCTGTATTCACACTTGCCATATAAAAACAAGTTAATCAACTCCCTAGCCTTATAGTTCATTAGAAATTGATACGAATCTAATTAATATTACCATCTATAGCTTTTTACATTCGTTCATCTAATGAACTTCCCTTTCCATATTATTCCAATTTACATAGATACCTTAAACGTGGTTTCAAGAAAAGCTTAATGATATTGCCCATATAATACGTTTGTGTACCATAAAGGGTTAATTGCTTGATTTGGCAGCACATTCACCCTTTGCCTCACTATCCAAGCACTTGATTTATAAATGGACTAATTTGTGAAAGGACAACTTTCCAGGAGACAGATAAATAGGTTGTATATTTTGTATCTTTTAATCTAAAGCGGCGAGTACATATGCATGTAATATAATAGAATGCTTCACTTCTACTGTTTATTCAATTGTTTGCGTTTTTACTTTCTCTTCTTTTCTGTGATTCTGTTTAGTATGCTGATAAAAATGTGCAAAGAAACGGTGTACCCAATAGCCAATCAACTTGAAGGGGTTAATTCCAAGCACCCCCTCTTCCTTGTTTTTCCCAATATCTGATCCATAAAAGCAGACTCTATACAGCAGAGAGTAGCTATGATTAAGAACGGAAAAGTTCAAAACGCGTAGACGTTCTCTCCCGGAATTTTTTAATTTCTTTTAATTTTGACTTAAAGAGACTCTGTCACTACATTATAAGTGCCCTATCTCCTATATAAGGAGATCGGCGCTATAATGTAGGTGACCGTAATGCTTTTTATTTCGAAAAACGATCTATTTTAAACCACTTTATGAGCGATTTTTAGCTTTATGCTAATGAGTTTCTTAATGCCCAACTAGGCGTGTTTTTTACTTTTGACCAAGTGGGCGTTGTACAGAGGAGTGTATGACGCTGACCAATCAGTGACCAATCAGCATCATGCACTTCTCTCCATTCATTTACACTGCACTAGCGATATAGTTATATCACTATGTGCAGCTACAAACACTAACATTACTGCAGTGTCCTGATAATGAATATACATCACTACCAGCCTGGACGTGATGTTTATTCAGAATCCTGACATGTCTGTAGCGTCTCTGTGAGATTCCAGCAAGTCAAGCGTAATCTCGCGAGATTACTATGTAACCTGTCATTTCAAACGAGATTACGCTTGCCTTGCTGGAATCTCACAATCTCGTTTGAAATGACAGGTTACATCGTAATCTCGCGAGATTACGCTTGACTTGCTGGAATCTCACAGAAAAGATTCAGAAGTGTCAGGATTCTGAATAAACATCACGTCCAGGCTGGTAGTGATGTATATTCATTGTCAGGACACTACAGTAATGTTAGTGTTTGTGTATGTAGCTGCACATAACCATATAACTATATCGCTAGTGCAGTGTAAATAAATAGAGACGTGCATGATGCTGATTGGTCAGCGTCATACACTCCTCTGTACAACGCCCACTTGGTCTAACGTAAAAACACGCCCACTTGGGCATTAAGAAACTCATTAGCATAAAGCTAAAAATCGCTCAAAGTGGTTTAAAATAGATCGTTTTTCAAAATAAAAAGCATTACTGTCACCTACATTATAGCGCCGATCTTCTTATACAGGAGATAGGGCACTTCTAATGTGGTGACAGAGCCTCTTTAAAGAGGCTCTGTCACCACATTATAAGTGCCCTATCTCCTACATAATCTGATCGGCGCTATAATGTAGATAACAGTGGTTTTTATTTTGACATTTTTGAGCAAGTTATGAGCAATTTTAGATTTATTCTAATTAGTTTCGTAGACAACTGGGCGTGTTTTTGCTTTTGACAAAGTGGGCATTGTAAAGAGAAGTGTATGACGCTGACCAATCAGTGACGAATCAGCGTCATACACTTCTCATTGTTCCAGCCCATTGTTAGTGTGATTGTGCAGTGAAAGAAGCCGGGCTGGAACAATGAGAAGTGTATGATGCTGATTCGTCACTGATTGGTCAGCGTCATACACTTCTCTTTACAATGCCCACTTGGTCAAAAGTAAAAACACGCCCAGTTGTCTATTAAGAAACTAATTGGCATAAATCTAAAATTGCTCAAAAATGATCGTTTTTCAAAATAAAAACCACTGCTGTTCTCTACATTACAGCGCCGATCACATTATGTAAGAGAGAGAGCATTTATAATCTGGTGACAGAGCCTCTTTAGATAAACAGTTTTGTATTTTTTCACATCCTATCGTGTGCTGGACCTCCCTAACTTTTTTCCTTGGACAGTGTGATAATCCTACTTTTGGTATTTCCCTAAATAAGAGAAGAGATATTTTAACGGCTTATAAACACAAGACCTGCTCTTTGATAAAGTGTGTGTTTCTTGTACTCCCATCGTTTACAGTCTTTATTATAACTCTTATTCTCTCTCTCTCCTTAGTTCCTCAGTAAGGACTACCTTATACGAGTGCTGGGATTTATCACGGAGCTGGCGGTAAATAACATCCAGTATTAATCTCTGACTCATCTGAGACTTTTTACCATCTTTTACCTGTCGTTCAGCGTTCACAGTCCACAATGTACAGAACCCTCGTTACTTCCCTGGACGTGTTCTATGTGTAAAGACTCCATCAGTGCTCGCTGTGTGACTTCTGCTTCTTACCATTCTCGTACAGCAGCTGTGAAACCTGGAGATACAAAGGCCTATTTATGGAAAATTGAGGTTTTGCTTGAAGCAACCAGTGGTCGTTGCCCCATGCGACTTATGATCAATATACCATACCATTGTAATTACTAGGACGCTGGCCGTGAATCCATTCTTCATTGACAAAGCACTTTGAGGTTTTTTTAAATATTGTGGTCTTGTCCTTACAGTATTGTATGTTTTTTAATGTCCTGTTTATGAAATAAACGTTTTTACATTGCAATCATGGACCTGTAACTGGTCTTTCTATATTGGCTTTTATTTGGAAGCACAATTTTGGAGCAGATGGTTGTCACATCCTTGGAAAGGTTAAAAGTAAAGATTGGTTAAATTCTTACCTCCCTGTATTTTTGATCCAAGCACCGCTTTGTAAAGTGAATGCAAGAAGGCTGTAATACGGTTAACTGCCACTACAAGTGTCTGTTTCTTACAGTATAGCGCAGTGAAAAGAATGAAGGGGTAGCACCACTTGCACACGCGTTTCGACCCCTTCAAAATTTCTGATCGGCGGGGGTGCTGGGAGTCCTACCCCCACCGATCAGATATGGATGGCCCATCCTGAGGATAGGCCATCAATGTTATCTCTCTGGAAAACCCCTTGACGCATCAGGAGGTGCCTGTACATCCTGGTGCGGGGGTTGAAGTATGGAGTGTTAGAATGATGGGGACGGACCCCCGCAACGCCTTCTTTCTTCTCCCTCTGGCAGCACTTAACAGTGGCTTGTAGAAATGACAATACACTGCAGTACATTAGTATTGCAGTGTATTGTTACAGCAATCTGACCATGGCTGGTTCAAATCCCCTAGGAGGACTAAGTCGTACATACCAAAAAAGTTTACCAATAAACTACAGCTCGCCCCACATAAAAATAAAAGTTATGGTTTTCAGAATATGGCTACACAAAACTAATTACGTTTTTTTTTTGTTTGTAAAAGTAGTAAAACATTTTTTAAAAAAACTATATAAATTCAGTATCACTGTAATCGTATTGACCAGCAGAATAAAGTTAATTTTTTTTTATCGCACAGTGAAAGACGTAAAAACGAAACCCCAAAAGAATGGAGGAATCGCAATAATTTTCCAATTCCAACCCACAGAGAAATTTCTTTCCGTTTCCCAGTACATTTTATGGCACTTTAAATAGTGCCAATGGAAACTACAACTCCTCCTGCAAAAAAATAAGCCTTCACACCACTACATTAACGGGGGAAAAAAAAAAAGGTATGGCTCTTGGCAGACGGGGAGTGAAGAACAAAAAATCGCTGTGACTGCAAGGGGTTAATTATGCTGGTCTGATTATTTCTGGGACGTCATTACTGAATACACCATGATCTTAATCCTTTCTCTTCCGTGACAATTTCACATTTTTTACATGCACAAATCCTTTACTACCCAGATACCCATCTATTTCCTAAAAGTAGATAACTGGCACATTGTTAAAATGCCACACAGCACTTATGGCTGCTTTTATAACAATTTTGCATCAAAGCGCAACGTTTTGTAAAAACAATGCATAAAATATCATGTTTGGCTAAAAGTCTGACCCAAGCAGAGCCTCAGATGCACAACACCTATAAAAAATACAAGATATGCAGAGGAGGTCATCAGACTGAATAGACCAAAGAAAGCTGCAATGTGTGAATAAACCTCTAGGGTTCATAAGCGTTTTAGAACCCTGTTCACACTGCTTTTTGCAGGCAGAAAAAATCTGCCTCAGAATTCCTTCAGGAATTTTGGGGCAGATTTTGATAAGCCTGTGCTTTTTTTCCCCGTGTTTTTTTGCCCGTGGCAATTGAAGCTAATGCAAAATGAAAAATGCTTGGAAATGAGCGCCGCCAAAAAAAAAAACCTTACAGGACGGCTATAAACGAGCTATGGTTTCCGTTTGCCTTTCTGTTGATGGGCTCTTCCGACGGAAAGGTCTGATGAAACCGAGCGCTGATGTGAACAGGCCCCAATCCGTCTAATCAAAGAACAACAAAAAAACCTGCAGATGTAAATGTTCCACTGCATTATGCTAGGTAGCTCTGCTGCCCTCTAGTGTCTAACATCTAGATTGCTCTGCAAATGATATGTGCTCAAATGACCCCTTTTTAGTGAGAATATGGATACACGACCATTGATCGATGTTGCCCTGCCTGCGTCGCAGCTAATGAAAGTGAATGTGGCCGCATTGCTACCGCAGGTTGCCACGATGGCTAGTTGTAGCCATCGTGGCAACCTGCGGGTAGCAATGCGGCCACATTCACTTTGCAGGCAGGGCAAATTTTTTTTTATCTTTGGCCGTGACACAGGTGTCGCTCTAGCCTAATGCGGATTGTGTATGTAGGGTTTCAGTATCCATGTCTGATATATGGCTGTATGTGTTTTGTACTTCTAATTTATGAAAGTTCTACATCAACATGGCTGAATTTTTATTTTTTATTGAAAATTTTATTTTTGTACAAATGTACTGCAAATAAATATATAACGTACAAAACAGATTTGTTGTAAAGATGCTATGTTAGAGGTTTCATGAAAGACAGCAGGGATCATGAATTTGGCAAGAAGTGTCATGCTGTATTTTGAGGGTTATGAACTGTGAAAATAACAGATCTAAAGGAAAACCACTTCTGCAGATCATATTCACAAGATTACACACATGAAATGTCCGATTGATAATGTCGGAGAATTATGGGCAGACTCGCAAATAAATTGGTGACCATATGATTTATGACTGCATTGAGTCCTTCAGAGCACTGGCCCTCTGCTCTGGCTAACCAATGGGATCCTTAGCGGGGAATCATCCAACCACTTATGAAGTCTCTCATAGGACGACCTATTGCATTTGTAAGGGCACCAGTGTGTGTGTGTGTGTGTGTATGTATATATATATATTCCTGTGGAATTCACATACTCACTGGTTCAATCCTGCCACACTAAACTATAGTAATGTTTGCATTTGTATATGGGGATATAGATTAATATTTCTCATGTTGACTGTGACATCCGAAACATCCAGCATTAGAAAAACTGGTACAAATCAAGGACGGTGGTGTACCCAACGCCAACCAGCCAGATGCTGCCATACATTTTCAAGCCTTTTCTCATACAATTACTTATGTAATCTGGTTGCAAAGGTCTCAGCAAGTGGCAAAAAAAAAAAAAGTTTTACTTCTCCAATGTTGGATTTAAGATATTCATGATATAAATCGATGGTATGTAATCTGTAGCTTTCCAGCTATTGGGAATCTACAATTCCCAACAATCCCTGACAGCATGCATGGGAGTTGTAGTGTTAGGCTGGGTTCACACAACCTATTTTCAGACATAAACGAGGCGTATTATGCCTCGATTTACGTCTGAAAATACGGCTCCAATACGTCGGCAAACATCTGCCCATTCATTTGAATGGGTGTGCCGACGACCTGTCATTTTACGCGTCGCTGTCAAGACGACGCGTAAAATAACAGCTTCGGCAAAGAAGTGCAGGACACTTCTTGGGACGTAATTTGAGCCGTTTTTCATTGAATTCAATTAACAGCTCAAAATTACGCCCATAATTGACGCCTCGCAAAACGCCAGTACATGCAATTACGTCTGAAATGGAGGAGCTGTTTTCTCCTGAAAACAGCGCCGTAATTTCAGACGTAAATGCAGCTATCGTGTGCACATACCCTCACACTAGTTGGGGCGCTACAAGGAGCAGACCATTGGAATGAACCGGAGACTGATGGTGTCAATAGTGTTTGTAGTACAAGAAACAAGATGCTTTATAAAAGAAAAAAAGAACTCTGCCTGCTCTCTACGGACATGAAGGGCTTTCACCTATAATTAGAATTTTGCCGGTCTTCTGTATCCACGTTTTTGCAACAAATAGCGATTGCTGCCGCCCCTTTACCACCTTTTGGGTTTAAGACGATGCAAGTGTTATCAACAGGATAAGCCCCAAGAGTGTTAGACCCACGGGAATACGCGTTACAGCCTGTCAGGGTCCAGCCATCGTCACATGTCACGGTCACCTGAAATGCCAAAAAGCAAAAGTTTACTTATTTTGTGACATTTTTCTTGCGTGTTTGAAGCGCTATAGAGAATCCGATGGAAAAAAAAACATGCCCATTTTGAAAAAAAATTCCACTGACCACAAATTTGCTACAAATCGCAGTATATGTTGTGCTTTTTATATTTTACTATAGACTTTAAAGGGGTTATCTGGGATGTGATCATTTTTTAGTAGGGGCTGGAAATGAAATAATAAACCAAAAAAAAAGCAATTCTTACCTATCCTTGCCCCTGGCGATCCAGCTGGTGTTGTTTTTTTTATTTTTTATTACATTGATGTAGCATGTGACTGCTGCAGCAAATTAGAGGGCTCAGCGTGGCTCACTGGTGACGTATCGTATTCCCGGGATGATGCCAGAAATACAACATATGACAATTGAGCCCCCTGGCTGCATGTAAACAACCACTGGGACTGCAGCCGGAGCAACCGCGCTGGTCGCCGGAGGCAAGGATAGATAAATATTGCTTTTTTTTTTTTTGTTTGTCATTTCCAGCCCCTAATAAAACATTTTCACATCACGGATAACCCCTTTAATGTAACGTCTGGCTGTACAAAAAAACGGCGTGACAAACGCCACGGAAAAATGCATATAAACGCAGCAAAAGTCCTAAACTGGTGCTGCAACCTTTAGGGTATGTGCACACACACTAATTACGTCCGTAATTGACGGACGTATTTCGGCCGCAAGTACCGGACCGAACACAGTGCAGGGAGCCGGGCTCCTAGCATCATACTTATGTACGATGCTAGGAGTCCCTGCCTCTCCGTGGAACTACTGTCCCGTACTGAAAACATGATTACAGTACGGGACAGTTGTCCTGCAGAGAGGCAGGGACTCCTAGCATCGTATATTACTATGATGCTAGGAGCCCGGCTCCCTGCACTGTGTTCGGTCCGGTACTTGCGGCCGAAATACGTCCGTCAATTACGGACGTAATTAGTGTGTGTGTACATACCCTTAAAGGGACAGTCCTGGGCAAAACTTGACAAACCTTAGGATACAGTACCGATTACGGGGATGTTAGAGAACACTTACCTTATCGGTGAAGCCCACAGGGGAGTGCTCCTTGACTTTGCAGGAGATGCTTGGAGCATGACAACACAAGGCATGAGAGGTGACCTCACTTTTCCCAATACATACAGGATCGCTGTCCCCGGTGCGGTGTACGGGCCTCACGTGATCACTGAAATGGCCGCTTAAAGAATGGGAACTGCAACCTGAGAAATAGAAGAAGAAAGATTGAATTGTGATGTATAAAACAAGATCTATGACTATCTATTACAGATCAATGATCAGAGTAAATACCGGTCAGAACATGGTCCTCTTGTGAGCAGCTGGCAGCGGACATCGTGTTTTTATCGTCGGAGGTGCTTGCGTTAACACTACAGCTTGCTTTTGGCCAAACGCAACATCTAGCAATTGCATGTACTCCATCTCCACCAAAGGCGTTGTGTGCGGTGCAGATTTTTTTACCATCTTTATCCTGTAAGTTCAAGACATACAGACCACATAAGAAAATTAAGAAGTCCAAGTTGCTTATTAAAGATAGTATCCGGTTTCAATATGGCAGAATTTTTTCGTTCGTATTACAGATGTAACCCTCGGATTAATATGTGGATTTTAAGTACCTACCTCTACCTGTTCTCCTTTTCTTTTACCGTTTCCAGAAAAACTGGAGCAGCTGAACATTTCCTCATTTCCGGTACACTGCACTGACGTTGTTGCTGTACGAGCAAAGCCTGATGACTTTGACCAGACTGTGCGACATAAAAGCTGCTCATCTAAAAGGAGAAATAAGAACAAGTTAGAATATGCTCATTCTTAAAGGGGTTTATCGGATTATAAAACATTGCTGTCCTCTTCACGAAATGGACAAAAGTGGTACTGTTTCTAGAAGAGGAAAGACAAGTTTTTTTTAATCTCATACAATTCTGTTAAAGAGAATCTGTTGCCTCTCCTGACATGTCTGTCTTAGTAAATAATTGTATCTCCCATGTAATAACAATTTTGGAGCATCTTTTCTTAGAACTCTGCGATGTGCCGTTCCCCTGTTATTCCTCCTAGAAATTAATGAATAAATTGACAACTGGGTGTTACCAGTTGGGAGGTGTCCCTGCACAGACTGACCATGCCCAATCAGTGCTGACATAGTGAGACTGTGTAGGGACACACCCCTTTGAAAAGGGAAATTGTAACACTCAGTTGTCAATATATTGATACATTTCTAGGAGGAATAACAGGAATGGCACAACACAGAATTCTAAAAATATGCTTCAGAATTGTTAATTCATGGGGAATACAATTATTTACTAAAGTAGACATGTCAGGTGAGGTGGCAGATCCTCTTTAAATGTAAACACATGCTTCTAAAGATTATGTGGCACGATACAGTGGTCAGTGTGTACAGTACATTGGAAACTACCCTAACATCTATAGTCACAACACCCCTTGTCCTATCTCGGCATGCTGAGTTTTTCTGCTATGTCAGTTAAGCTACTGACCTCATGTATTTGAGTCTGGAAGGTAACAGCAGCCATTTTAGTAGCTATGGAGCTATAGTTTTGTCACAGAGTCACAGATGTTTCATACAATACATAATCCCTGGTTTCTCCTTCCTCTCTAAATTACCCCCCCCCCCTTAGGTTTTTCACAAAATTGAATGCAGTGTCTGATTTATAGCAACCTGGAAATAAAACGCCAGGAAAATCAGCTAAGATGTAACGTACTATGTACACAGTCATACATAAATTATTAAGTATACAGTGCATGTGTTTAGTAACTTGCCATTAATGAGTTTAACAGGTAATCCAGCCACCCTGTTAGGAGTGAGGAGTCGCTGACCGTCAGGAAACCAGGCTTCGTTAATGGCATTCTTGGTAGAAAAGTGAATGAGTCGTTGCCTTAGTTCTGTCACCGTCAAATCTTGCTTGCCATTGAGTATTATTGCTGCAATACCTAAATCAGAACCGTCATTACACCGGTCAGTGATATCCAGATACTACCATGAAAGTACAGAGATGGGCAGAGGGTGTTCAGAGAGGTGGGGGGGGGTGCTGCCAAGTGAACAGGGCAGTAGAGAAGTCAGGGCCAAAATCCGTAACTTAACATCTGGCACCATACCTGGAACCCAGCAGTGAGGCAAGGGTAGCACTATAATAATGTCCAAAAGGATATTCTAAAATCCCCAAAAAACTCAAAAGTAATGAAAAATGTTATAACTTCCAACCCATTATCTCCTATAAATGTAGGTCTTCATACCTGCCACATGTGCTGCTGCTTGAGAAGTTCCACTCTTGGATGTAAAGCAAGTACTGCAGTCACTGGATGCACCAATGATATCATCTCCCGGAGCAAACATATCAACACAATTGCCAAAATTAGTGCCAAGTGCTCCCATTGTTACTGGTTGGTCTTCATAGTTGGTGGCTCCAACTGTAATAACCTGTAAATGGAAAAGATCCCGCGTATAATATTATATTCTACTTGTAGTGTTCTATTCTATCCAGAAAGTGCAGATCAAATTACGCCCCCAGTAACATGTCATTTGATGTATGATATTTAAATGAAGAAAAGGAAATGAGAGGCTGCCATATTGACCTGGCACTATTTATGTCCAAGGGAAACAATAGGGCAAGTAAAATTCAACATGCCTTATTCATGTTTCTTCCAGCTCAGATGTCTAAGATTGCCTGACGATACCCAAAGTCACTAGTGCGACAAGATCCCAACAGAAACTCTGGGATCCACTGACAGGATGTTCATGTACAGCTTAAGTCTATGGGTGTTATGTGATTCTTCTCGGCTCCTCTGGCTGGCCAGGCGGGCTCATAGTGGGGTGAGGCAGGCGACCACATAATTGCACCGTTTTTATTAGGTAATCTTATAGATGTCATCATTTAAAGGGATCTGTCTGGTGACCTTTTACAGCCAATGCCTACTTTTCTACAAGCCGTCTTGCTCCAAGATAGTAGTCCGAAATCTGTTTTTCTTGATATAGAGCTCCAAATTCACCGCATAGACATAGAGGTTAATGGTTATTCCCATCATACAAATTGATGCCATATTACTAAAGATATGGCATCACTGTCCGAAGGTCGGGACCCCCACCAATCCTGAGAATGGATAGATTTAGTGCGGCATCCCCTACCCATTCTTTCCTGAACAATGGCGGCTCTGACCACTGGCTCTGCAGAGAACTACAGCATGGCTCCATTCATTTGACTCCCACTGATCACAATGTGATGCCATATACTAGCGTAACCCTCTGTAATCTCAAACATTAATACGAAAAACCGGAACACATTTATTGCAGCCTAATATGGAGATTAAGTATGGTCTATACAAGACAATTGGCAGCAATACCCATAATAATCTCATTGCTTGAAAAGATGGGAATACTACACAGATAGGCCGTTCAATTTGCCACACGTGGTTGTTCGCCAGTGAGGGTAGAAGCCACGTGTCGTGAGCCTTACCTCTGGTTCGGAAGCTGGTGAATACAGACAAGCATCATCCTTGTAATTCCCGGCGGCAGCAATGATTATTACCCCAGACTTAATAAGCAACCGACTGGCCATATTGAGTGTCTGGCTGAGCCCTCCGACAAAGGGAATGAGAATAATCAGGGGACTGTATGGCCGCTCAGTCAGAGTTTTCTTTATATACTCCAGACCTGCAAAAAATCCACAAAAGGTATAACCAAGATAAACTTTATTTTGCCAGCAGCTTTTATAAAGTTTTGTCCATGTATATAATGTACTCATACAGCAATATGTATTAGATTAAATTAAAGCCATTTTCTAGGATTAGAAACAGCGCCGCTCTTGTCCATGGGCTGTGTCTGGTATTGCAGCTCTGCACATTTCACTTGAATGGAGATAAGCTGCAATACCACATAAAGCCTATGGATGAGAGTGGCGCTGTTTCTGGAAGCAGTCTCTTAATACTTAACAACACTTTTAAGGTATTTGCCAGTACAGTTAATCATGAGCTCCACAGTGACACTTCTTAGGCTCTGTTCACACGTGTGGGATTTGAAATGGATTTGTGCTGCCTAAACCCACGACAGATCCGCATCCCATGCATGTGAATAAGGTCCCCACAACAGAAGGTTTCTATTTCAACAGGAGGTTTCTGTCCTCCCTGAACTAGCCGCAGAATAAAATCAGCCATGGAAATGAGTAGCATGCTACTTATTCTGCACGAAAAAGTAGAGGATTAGCCCCTATGAATGATAATGGGGCTAATCCTCATGCAGATCTCCTGCACACCCGCAGCACGTCCGCAGCAGAAATACAAGGGTAAGCCTCGAGATTTTATTGGTGACGTGTGACCGGATCCTTATGGTGGCAGCATCTACAGTGCCAATTCCTTGGCAGTGGCAGTTTTTTCATACACCCATGTCTGGCTTATGTGTTACATAATCGGTAAAGATAATATCTAGAACAATACATACCCATTAGACTTCCACTCACTGTTCCTTTACCCTGACAATTCAATACTCGTAAGCTGCGCAGATTTACACCTTTGGCAACACCAGCATCTCTTCCATTCAGCACACCAGCCAAGTGGGTCCCGTGGCTCTCGCATTTACTGGCCTGTAAGAAGAATAAAAAAAATAAAAATGATATGGTTGGGGAACAAATTTCTAATAAAAGGCCCATTCATGTGAGCTATTTGTGGGGTCCATGCCATCAATATTTCATTCCTATCAGACATAATTATACATATTTGTAGTAAATATGGCACTAAATATACTGCACCTGCATGGACTCATAATAACCCCATCTATGGCACTAAATATACTGCACCTGCATGGACTCGTAATAGGGCCATGTGCCTGATCACTTATTCTGTGTAATCAGTATATACAGACTATAACTAACCTGTCGGTAGAATCTGGTCCCATCTTCCTCAGGAATATTCTCAAATTCTGTAACAAGAACCTTCCCTTCAATTTCCCTATGGTTGCTCTGTATGCTGGTGTCTAAGAGATATACCTCCACGGACTCCCCTGTATCTACGGAGAAGACAGAAGATATTAGGTAAATACAAACGTACACAATATAACAGAATGGTAACGCAATAAAGAAGCAGACAATGGCGTGTGGGTCTTGAACAAAAAGTAAAAAATAAATAAAATAAATATATATATCTAAGAGTTGTTCTCATGCGTGGAGTCTTTTAGTCTTCTCATCAGCCATTGTTGAGTTATTTGGATGACAACCACTAATGGCAGCCAATACAGTACCGACAGCGGTTGTCACCCAAATTTCCAAAGGCCCAGATGTGTAACTTGTAGTTTCTGGGCCCTGATGCAAAGTCTTAAGAGAGCCCCACTGCTATCACTGTTCTGTCATGTGGTAAAGGGGGCGTTTGGCCCCTTCAGGAACAAGGGCCCTTGTGTGACCGCTACCTCTGCACCGCTATAATTATAGCTTTGTAAGAATACAAGCCCAGTCATCTACAATTATGATGTAGCAAGAATTACTTTATTATAGACATTTCATGTTTTCCTATGTGGTTTACATCATCCAGCTTTATCCCACAGATGCAGGGAAAATGCACCTGAATAGTCCCATAAATACAAAATGCAATATTACATATTATGTGCATACAAAAAAGTTCACTGTACTCAAAATTGATTGAAAGAATCCTAGCTCAGCCATGATGGAAGATGTAGTCCGTGCAAGTGTAGTGTCTGCTGCTAGTGCTGGAACAGAAAGACCGAAAAAAGCAACCAGATCCTCTAACGGACTATGGCACAATGGGTGATATCACTTTTTGTTACATATATATGATCAAGAGTGTTTTTTTTTTTTATATAACTCTTCTCTATGAACGAATTAGATTTTGCTAAAAAGAAAAACGACTCTTGTTCGTGCTTCCCTCTGCTGCCAAGAGCCCATTTATATTTGTAAAAACTCTTCCAGCCCAAAGGGTAATTTGAAGCTTCAGGGCCCCAATGCAAAACTTGTAATGGGGCCCCTCACATATGACATGTGAAGGACAGTGCAAGTGTCCTCTTATGGAGCAGAGGGGCAATTGGGCCACTTAAAGTGCCAGGGTCCTGGTGAGACGGCAAACTCTGTGGCCCCTATAGTTATGCCCCTGCTTCTGGCTCTTCTGGGCTGTTGGATATGTTGGCAATGAGTCTGCTTTGCTGATTTACATGTAATGTAATCATAAATATTAAGAATAGTCCTACTTGGGGGGTTGAAGTGGTTGGCTACATGTGGAGCGGGCACAATCCTGTCCAGGTTCCATGGCACGCTCTGGCCAAATACATAGGAATCCTCTTCAATGTAGTCTACATATGGCAGCTTGAGGGCCTGATAAGAGAAAGAAAGATGTTATATATCACCTTAAATCTTCTCAACAATATTAAAAGGTGACATGTCAGAAGTTTTGACCAGTGGGGGTCCGAGTACTGAGACCCCCACCGATCGCTAAAACAAAGGGGTAGAAGCGCTAGGGTGAGTGCTGTGCCGTTTCGTTTCTAATTGGATTTCCTCTGAACGATGTACAGGTTAAACAGAAAGTCTGTGAGTCCCTAGACCGCTCACTCGGCTTTCCGAGCAAAGCTGTTCAGAAATAAAGCAGCACAGCGCTCACCCGATCAATTCTGCGGCTTTGCTTTAGTGATCGGTGGGGGTCTCAGTGCTCGGACCCCCCACCAATCAAGACTTCTGACATGTCACTATGACATGTCAGAAGTTTTTTTTTATTTGAGTTAATTGCAATTTAGTTCCATAGGAACAGTCTACTATTTGGGCATCCGAGCAGTGGCCACGGACCCATGGTTAGAATAAGCCAATTATTTCCTAGGGGGCCTAGACCACTCCCAGTCTGCCCTTCTAGTACTATTATCCAACAAAAATATCTATACCCAATATCGCTATAATATTTAAAGCTGTCCATGGATGGGAAAATTTGCCCCGATATGTCCAGTGTTTACTATCAGGATGCTGGACATTTACCAAAAGATTGTTGTCTGGATTGACTGTCCATGTGGATGACTATCTGTATATTAATATGACAACCGATCATGCCACGTGTACACTACCCTTACCTAGGGCGTCTCCTACAGAGGAGAGAAATAGAGCAGGATTATTCTCTGTATAATTATTCCCCTCATTAATTCAGAGCTTTTGGCGTAGGAAGACCCAAGGGGAATACATAATCGCTTTTCATTTGATGTAACAGCAAAGGAAAAGATGGCAAATGCCAAGCGGCTGCAGATAACATAGGATGAATGTCCAAACATAAGGTTCTGTATGATGAACTATATGAACTGTCCTAGTTTATCATCTTCCTTGTGATTTCAATAAGAATTGTGATTTAATGCTGTTTATACCTTGGGAATATATAATAATCAAGACATTTATTGGACTATAATGCACTGGCCAAATAATATTTGAATTTCAATTGCTAACTGGGGAATGTCAGATGGGATTAACATGTTGGGTACCATTTGTTCTGCAACCGCTTAGTCATCCAATTGTCGTATTTCTGTTAAACTGGCCATAGGCCGAATACTCATTTGGCCAACTGCTGTCCTGCCTGACTAACCTTATACAAGCACTAACCAAAGTCAATAGAGACATCGGAATAGGTGGTTTGCAGACACCCCTGGTGCCGCTTATCACATGAAACAAGTGATCAAACAGGTCAAAATCCAACCCATCCAATCTTTGTTTTCCCTAGGGCCGACATCAGGTACCATAGTCCATAGAATGCGCTATATGAACCGTAGCGAGATTCAAAGTAAAAAATTGTCTTCTCCCTGCAGGCCTATCGATCGACCATCAGTGATCAATTCTAATATTTTCAGAAATATGAGCACTGCATGTACTACATTTTCTAATGTACTAGTCCTGTAAAATGTAACTGCTTCCATAACCTTTGCTCCTCCACTTATCCCCTTCTGTTTTTCATTTTTTTTGGGAGTGTTTTTCTCTGTGGAGGACCCATCACTTCCATGCAATATATAGACAGTCCATTGATTTTATAGGGCAGCAAGTAATGCTTCATGTCTCCAGTGGTGGCGCTGAATGTTTCCTCCTCACATGATAGATAATCGCTGAGGGTCCCTACAGCAGAACACTCCCTGACCAGCTTATTTTCAGGGAACTCGTTTTAAAAGGGTTTTACAGGGCTGTAATATTAAAGGCCTATCCTTAAGATAGGCCATCAATATCTGATTGGCGGGAGTCTGACTTCCTACACCCCTGCCGATCAGCTGCATGGAAAGGCCGCAGTGCTCCAGCTAACTCTGCATTACTTCATTGTTTATGCAGGAACAGCGCTGTACATTTGGTTCTGGTTGTGCCTGGTACTACAGATTGGTCCCATTCACTTAAATTTTCCCATTCCTTAAACAATAGAAGGTTTGTGCCTCATTCCCCCCTCACATTGTTGCAACAAGGTGCACTTAAGAGATTAAAACTTCCTTCTCCACGGCTCCATAGTATCGCCTGCCTCTATGATACATTTGCCTTTGCTTGTACAATTTTATTATGCAATCATGGCATTTTTCTGAACCACAGATAATTGATGAAGTTATGAATATCTGCCACTTACCATCTCCAGGACATCACTGCTCATCCTTACCACAAACCCTCGAAATAGTTCATGGAAAATATAGACAATTTTAGTCAGGTAGCCATGTTTTGCCGCCCTAGTCTGCAGCCGATGGATTACTCTTTCTGTTTGAGACTTGTGAACATTTTCTTTTAGCACCACCACATACTGACCGGACATTCTCCAGGTCTCCTGTAAGATAACATGTTTATTCTCTGGTCATTGAATGATAAAAGGCAAAGCAAGACAAGTAGGGGATAACTTACATCTTTACATAATTTTAAATAAATATATATATATATATATATATATATATATATACACACTACCGTTCAAAAGTTTGGGGTCACCCAGACAATTTTGTAACAAAAATGGTGTGTAGGAAAGGCAGATCCAGCACTCAAATGATAAAAAATGCAATTTTTATTAGGTCATATTAAAAAAGGGGATAAAACAACAATCCCGGGACCAAGCTTACGCGTTTCAGACCGCTAGGGTCCTTAATCATAGCTTGCCAATTTTGTGTTTTCCATGAAAACTCACACTTATATTAATCAAATGAGTTGCAAAATGACTAGAAAATATAGTCAAGACATTGACAAGGTTAGAAATAATGATTTTTATTTGAAATAATAATTTTCTCCTTCAAACTTTGCTTTGGTCTTGGAATGCTCCATTTGCAGCAATTACAGCATTGCAGACCTTTGGCATTCTAGCTGTTAATTTGCTGAGGTAATCGGGAGAAATTTCACCCCATGCTTCCAGAAGCCCCTCCCACAAGTTGGATTGGATTGATAGGCACTTCTTGCGTACCATACGGTCAAGCTGCTCCCACAACAGCTCTATGGGGTTGAGATCTGGTGACTGCACTGGCCACTCCATTACAGATAGAATACCATCTGCCTGCTTCTTCCCTAAATAGTTCTTGCATCATTTGGAGGTGTGCTTTGGGTCATTGTCCTGTTGTAGGATGAAATTGGCTCCAATCAAGCGCTGTCCACAGGGTATGGCATGGCGTTGCAAAATGGAGTGATAGCCTTCCTTATTCAAAATCCCTTTTACCTTGTACAAATCTCCCACTTTACCAGCACCAAAGCAACCCCAGACCATCACATTACCTCCACCATGCTTGACAGATGGCGTCAGGCACTCTTCCAGCATCTTTTCAGTTGTTCTGCTTCTCACAAATGTTCTTCTGTGTGATCCAAACACCTCAAACTTCGATTCGTCTGTCCATAACACTTTTTTCCAATCTTCCTCTGTCCAATGTCTGTGTGCTTTTGCCCATATTAATCTTTTCCTTTTATTAGCCGGTCTAAACTTTTGAACGGTAGTATATATATATATATATACTCTGACACACACACACACACGCACACACACACACACACACACACACACACATACATACATATATATCTGTATATATATATTTATACAGGACATATAAAATCCTGTGGGATTGGACCGCACATGCTGGTCTTTACTACCCAAGCACATCAATGAGCGTTGGGCGCTCATGGCCCTGTTGCCGGTTTACCGGTTGTCCTTCCTGGGACCAATCTTGGTAGGTACTAACCACTGAATAACGGGAACACCCCACAAGACCGGCCGGTTTGGAGATGCTCTGATCCAGTCGTCTAGCCATCACAATTTGACCCTCCTCAAAGTCGCTCAGATCCTTATACTACACGTGGTATTTTTATACTTCTCGATTGGATATCACAAACTTCAAAGTGAAAACCTACGTTCATAAGCAACTTATGTAACAGATACAACATGCCATATACATGATTGCATCATTCTCCTGTTTTATTCCCACTTTTGCTCCACATGATGTTCTCCTGTCTGCATCTGTCAATCAAATGACATCGCTTCCTGTCCCAGTGACCACAGATTCTAGCCTCCTAACAGATCTAACTGTGGTAGTCACAGAAAATAATTCAAATAGAGGCCTGTGAAAGAACATGGCGGGGAGACTCCACCCCTGAAGCCGGAAGCCGTTGTAAAGATGGCTGCAAGTCCTGGTCTAAATTGAGAGGTTTCCGTGTTAACGACGAAATCAATAGTCGATTCCGCTATTGATTCCATCGTTAAAATGGAAACCTGCCGGAATGGTGACGAACGGAAACCATTAGCAATGTTTCCGTCACCATTGATATCAATGGTGACTGAAACGGAAGCTGTGGTTTCAGTTTGACTTTCCGTTGCGGGGTTCACCCGACGGAAACCTCCGACGGAACCCCGGTACGGAAAGCCAACGCTGATGTGAACAGGCCCTTACGCAGCGTGGATGAGATTTGTTCATATCTCATCCACTCTGCTGCTACCGTATTATACTGCGAAATTTTCCGCAACTAAATACATTGCCCTTTTATTTGCATTTCTGCTAACTGAGAGAAACATTGAGAAATAACGTGGATGACAAGACAAGACAAGTTATCATGGAGCTCACTGATGAAATAAAACATTTTTTTTTCACATGTGGCCTTATTAAATTATTTAATATTAATACCAAATATGGAAAAGACGACTATACAAAATATAGAACTCACCTTATTGCTCCAGAGGAAAACCCCTGGAGTTGTTTTCTTCTCTGTGTCAACATGGGCATCTTCTTCCAAGGCAAGTGTGAGAACAATTTCTTCTCCGTAATCGCCCTCATCTGCCGCAATATGGACCGGACCAAGCATCAAACAACATGTCCAAAGCAAGACGGGGGCAATTAGGATCATGGTGTAACCCTGGACAAGAACAGTTGACACAAATGTGAAATATTCCAAACTTTTCAGGTGGAAAGAAGGATACAATAAAAGTGCTATTGGAAAAATATCAAGGCTTAGATTCAATTCTAAAAAAAAGTACTCACTTGTTTTCAGGCTGCAGTTTAGTTTTGGGTGGGGAAAAGCAGAATCACACCACCTCTCGTCTCATCGGATGATCCAGTCTGGTTACTGATTACCTGGGTTTGCTAAACCTCATTCGTAGAGTCAAATTACAAAAGAGAAAGCTTGTATGTTTAGGGTTTAATGCCACCCCCTCATAGGAACAGGCGCAGGACTGTGCATGCAGTGCCCCTCCACTCCCACCAAAATTCATGTACAAACACAATCTAGAGGCGTTTATATGTCAGCGTCCTCCCACACGCCGAACCTCTGCCCTCTGATACTACAGCTTTTTCCCCACACATTTTGGGCACTGCCAGCAATACGTCTCTGTTCCCTGCCCCCATTTTAATTCAATCTCCAATTATCTTCCTTGCCCACTGCTCATCATTTGTGCTATTTTAGGAACCGTTTTGCATATTCTCCGAAGCTAATTTTTAAAGCTTTGCCTTTGATCTCTAAATCTCTACAAATGTAAATTTTTCAACTCTAGATGATTTATTAATTGCACTAAAGTTTTGTTTTGTGTTTTTTCATGAAAATTGGGCATTTTATATGTTGTACTGAGAGATTATGTAATTAAATGGTAGAGATTATTATCTTTTAGGGTATGTTCACACGGAGTGTTTTCAGGCCGTAAGCTTCCCGAAAAACGGCTGAAAAATCGGAAGCAGAATGCCTCCAAACATCTGCCCATTGATTTCAATGGGGAAAACGGCTTTCTGTTCCGACGGGGCTTTTTTTACGTGGCCGTTTTTCAGAACGGACGCGAAAAAGAAGTACATGTCACTTCTTGAGCCGTTTTTGGAACCGTTTTTCATTGACTCTATAGAAAAACAGCTCCAAAAACGGCTGTAAAAAACGCAGCGAAAATTGCGAGTGGCTTAAAAAACTTCTGAAAATCAGGAGCTGTTTTTCCTTGAAAACAGTTCTGTATTTTCAGACGTTTTTGAGTTTGCGTGTGAACATACCCTAAATGTTATTCCATAAAATTCAGCTTTACTACCGTTTGACCACTGGGGGGCAGTGTGCACTTGATACTAATGGATAATATTTTTATAACTAAACACAAAGCAAAACGTGGTTACAAAAATGCCTAAACAGATCATAACAATTCATCTTTACAAAAATACTATGCTGAATTATCTGTAAAAATATTACCTATGTCAGGGGCAGTAATTGTATAGAAAGCTTCGGGTTTGGCCTATAAACTTCTGTCATATTCAGACCAGATCTAATGCTGCCTTAAAGGCAAAGCAGTTTAGGCAGTTGCGTTTGCCCATGTGAATTAAAGCGTAAATTCACATGTTCAGTGTTTCAATTTCACCTGTTAATTTAACTATTTTTAGGGTGTGCACAGGTAGCAGTCGCACCTGGGCCCTGGTTTCTGAAGCGCCTCAATGTCCCCTCTGCCACATAAGAAGACACAAGTATTAGGCCAGATTCACACGAACGTGGGGAAACTCGGACGTGAATAACGGGATTTTTTTTCATGACCGAACTGCCCCTGTGCGGGTTCCGTTTTCAATGTTCCCCATAGACTTGAGTCTATGGAGGGATCCATGAAAACGGAACAAAATAGGATATGTTCTATTTTTCAACTGACCCTTCACACGGTCCGTTAAAACAACAGCCGTGTGAACGGCCCTATTGAAATACATGCGTCCGTGTGACGGCCGTTGTTTTAATGGCCATCACATGGATGTACTCTACGTTCGTCTGAATTCGGCCTTATAAGGGTATGTTCACACGGCCTATTTTCGGACGTTTTTCGGGCCTTAAACGCCAAAAAAACGGCCGAAAAATCTAAAGCAGAACGCCTCCAAACATCTGCCCATTGATTTCAATGGGAAAAACTGCGTTCTGTTCCGACGGGCCCTTTTTTTACGTGGCCGTTTTGAAAAACGGCCGCATAAAAAAATGACCGCGAAAAAGAAGTGCAGGTCACTTCTTGGGACGTTTTTCATAGACACTATTGAAAACAGCTCCAAAAAACGGCTGTAAAAAACACCGCAAAAACCGCGAGTGGCTTAAAAAATGTCTCAAAATCAGGAGCTGTTTCCCCTTGAAAACAGCTCCGTATTGTCAGACTTTTTAAGCGTGTGAACATACCCTAAATGGTATATGGTGGGTGGGGCCCTTTTGCAGATTTTGCATTGGTGGGTGGGGCCCTTTTGCAGATTTTGCATTGGGGCCAAGGAGCTTCAATTTACATCTTTGTATCGTGCCGTGCACCTGTGGGCATCACTTGATCAGGGCATTGAAAGTTCCCATTCAATAACTACAAGCAGAGATCTTTAAAAATGTTACGTTTTCAATAGGTGCTGCACTGTTGCTTTGCAGCACTGGGGTCCTGGTAGGGTCGGCCTTAGAGGCATATCACCTGTCGCTACCTAAGGGGACGCTGCACAGCTAATTCCTCCCTTGGTGCCCAAACCTAAATGCAGCCTCACCAACAAACCTAAGGGCGGCCTTGGGGTCTGTGTTGAAATCATGTACTTAAATCTGACCATGGGCAACATCTGCATGGAGTTTACATGTCCTCTCAATGTTTGCGTGGGTTTCCTCCGGGTACTCGGGTTTCCTCCCACACTCCAAAAACATACTGATAGGTTACTAGGCCTCTCATAAAATTGGCCCTAGTGTGCGTGTCTAAGATAGGGAAATTGTGAGTCCCATTGGGGACAGAGAGTGATGTGAATGCTGACAAAGCAAGTGGAAATAAATACATTTTCTAAATTCCTGAACTTTTCACTATACAATAAATGAGCTTTATTTACTGAAACCGAAATAAACCTTTCAGACTGTATTGTACGTCCGAATGTAATACCCAGAGGCAACCGATGTGGCTGTTATGGGGCCCTTGGAGATAGGAGGCTCGGTCCTGCTTGGTCTTATCCTTTTTTTATATCAGATAGTGAGAACCTTTTCAGGGTTCCCCTCTCCAAAACAAGGGGGTGAGTAATTGGCCCTAGGGTCATGGAAAGGGTTTGGAGGGGGAAACAAAAGGAAGGCACATCTGTCCTGGGTGGCAAAGCCTGGCACCATAATTGAGGGACCAATTTGATATTTTCTATAGGGCCCCCTCTTTTCTGTGTACGCCATTGAGCAGCAGGTTATTTTAAGCGGCATAAATGGGTGCAGTTACCTTTAATTGGGACAGTATTCCCCCGTTTCTATGTACACTTGAGTAAGCGTCTATAAATTGTGCTTTTCCTCCATACTACATTGCAATGTTTTCCGTTCTGAGCTTGTTTTGCTGAAAACACCATAGAGATTCCATCATGTAGAAGAAATGTTTATACTAAAATAAAAGTCATGTTACTACATATGCTGTTTATTCTACTATTTCTATAAAGTTACCCTACGGTATTTTCTCTATGGCACTGCCGGAGATAGCCAAGCGTTGTAGTTGACTATCTCCGGCAGTCTCATAGACAGTAAATGGAGTGGCAGTGCGCATGCGTGACATGCCGCTCCATTCAAGCAGAGGAACGGGACTCCTGTTCTCATGATCGGTGGAGGTCCCATTAGTTGGACCCCCACCAATCAGCATGTTACCATGTTTAGGGGATAATATTTAATCTTGGGACAACCCCTTTAATGGATGTGGCCGTCGATGCACAATAAGAAAAAGAGCGCATCCGAAGGAGTGATAGCAGAACTGCAGTCTGAGCATGTGCCAAGCAAGGAAAAGCACTGCTCAGACAGGAGAAGAACAGAGATGAACTACGCAGACTCGGCCATGCTAGGAACATCGGCAGCAAGAAGAACTTTTGGTTGACAGTCCTGGAATGGGGACATGGGGCGGATACGGGACGAGTTTATTTAATTGAAGGGGATTACAGACTTGCTTGATTTTCAGATGACATGTTTTTAAGGGCAATAAGGTTACTCAGAAAACCCCAAGGGGCGGGGGGGGGGGGCAAAGTGCCCCCGGAGGCATCAGCTTCTGCAAGTTCTGCACCTCCCATAGCTAAATCACTGATAACATAAATAAAATTTGACATAATGAACATATTTGGTAATGCGATACATGCCATTTTTGTTGTATTTTACAACACTCATATCTTTTCGACCCAAGCCCCAGTCATATCACCTTCAATGTCCCATCCACCTAGCATGAAGGGCAAAGCTTGGTCAGTACAGTGTTTATTATCAACACACATTAAATGAAGTGCTGTTTGGAGATTATCTCAAATCAAACCACTCCCTATGAGAGCAGCGCCACTTGTTTTTCCTGCAGAGATGTTCAGTCAACCGGAGAGGCCCCCACAAAGCAGTTTCAATTGAATTTGCCTACATTATGGGTTGATAAATCTCAGCGGATAATAGAGTGTCATTGTGTTAGTAGTTATTGTGTACAAATAATGTATGAAGATTGCTTCTAGGGGAGAAGTACCATATGCACCACACACACATGGCAATCCTTTGGCTCCGTAATACAGACCTGTAGAGACTCCCAATCCCATTGTACAGGGTCCGTGCACACACGGCTTTGCCGTGTGGGTGGGTGTTACGAATAGACATAGATTATAGAAAACAGTCTCTTTCTTACGCCACCTCCTGGTTGGCTTACTTACGACCAATATTTTGTGCCAAAATTTTGGCACAATTTTGGTGCATTTTATTCCAACCCCTTTTTTGCTGGGCCACAACCCTTTCCCCAAAAAGTGTCTAAAACACATAACAGATCTTGCGCAAGATGATTATTTTTTTTTGCAGCAATTTTTTTAGCTACAAATTGAAACAGAATTCTCGCGCATTTAGCTTAGTAAATCTCTCCTAATATTTTTTGATGGGCTGGCATGGCGCATGGAATTGACTTCTTTTATATTAGCCAATTTTTCACATCACTAAACAATTGCATTTGTATCTTTATAGATGCCTCCATCTTGGTCTGCATATATATATATATATATATATATATATATATATATATATATAAACCTTACCATAATATCAGGATGGGCTTAGCACAAAAAAAAAGCACTAGAGACCAAACATGAATTTTATTCTTCTGCCGTTTGTGAACATTTAATAGTAATAATTAATCTACACCAAAACATAGTTCAATTTATGTTAGTGAATTATTATATCAAGAAAATGTAAAAGAAAATATAAAAATTCTAAAACCATATTTTCTTTTTTTTAAAATGTGAGTCTCTCTGGCTATTAAGGGTATGTTCACACGATGAGAGGCATTTACGTGTGAAAAGACAGACTGTTAACAGCTGCCTCGTTTCACACGTAAATGCTCCTCCTCGCATTTTGCGAGCCGTCTGTGACGCTCGTATATCTTGAGCTGCTCTTCATTGAGTTCAATGAAGAACAGCTCAAATTACGTGGCAAAGAAGTGCCCTGCACTTCTTTGCCGAGGCAGTCCATTTACGCGTCGTCGTTTGACAGCTGTCAAATGACGACACGTAAATTACAGGTCGTCTGCACAATACGTCGGCAAACCCATTCAAATGAATGGGCAGATGTTTGCCGACGTATTGTAGCCCTATTTTCAGGCGTAAAACGAGGCATAATACGCCTCGTTTACGCCTGAAAATAGGTTGTGTGAACCCAGTCTTAGGGAAAATGATCTGTTCCAATACATGAATAATAATCTCACAGAATAATGTGACTGTTAAGAAGCTTAATTAAAAGGTTTAGTTAAAAATAAACCATGAATTCTATGTAAGATATTTACAATAAAGATCATAGACATAACAGGGTGTTCTGATTTAGAAAACCCTCATTCATATACTTATTAGAGAATTATGTGTTAATAGAAGGGATCTGCCATTCAGGATTCTCATCTAGTAGCCAGAGCAGCTACAAAGAGTTTCACCCTCTCAGGAGGACCCGACAGTCTATTGATTTCAAGGGGCACTGTGTACTTCTTCATTCCTCCTGCAGTGGCGCTGCAGGAGAATAGAAAATTGCTGCCGGGTTCCTCCAAATAGATGATTGCTGGGTTCAAAGTAGCAGAATAGGAATTGTCCAAAGCCACAGGTTCTTTAACAACTTTCAATTTAATTGCCTCTTTGGCTAATTATCTTAAATTACAGTGGAATCAATAAATATTCCTGCTCCTTATAAATACTGGCATATGTTATCATTGGAACCTGACTTTAGAAAATAAAACTATCCAGGTGCCCATTGAGATTGTCATTTGGTGATCAATGATCAAAGTCTGATTCATCCCCTGGCATTAAACTCTCTGTCTCATCCTTTATTCCATAATATAGATCATCAATCTCAGAGTCCTGGGTAGGACCTAGTGTAAATGAGACATTCCCTAATTCTTTTTTACCGCCATTATAGTCACCATGGTGGGGACGTTGATAGATTTCACTTTTCTCCTCTGGATGGACTGCTTCACAGGACAATGGGATTTTGGTTCCCTCATATACAGGTGCATCCATGAGGTCAATTCCGGCTCCGGAGATGGGACTTTGTAACTGAGTGGTAGTGTTCCCCATCTGTGGCCTTTCATTCTTCCAGTCATCATTGCTGTAAAGAGATGAAGTGCTACTTCTGCCATCATCAGATGCTGTCAGGTTGGTGTCCTCTTTAAGAGAGGCAAGGGGTGCAGATTGACTACAGAGAAATAAAGCAGAGTCAATGGAGTGTGTTTCTTACAAGAAATTATCAATATTTTTCCAAGGGTTTTTTCCAAGTCTAGGATATTTAGGAATATTAGAAGCTAACCTCAACTTATGGGTCCCAATAATGTGGTTGACCTCACATGCGAGGCCACCTCTTCACTGGAAGTTTTGGAAACTTTTGAAAACCTCACTGATGTGAACTGTACATAGATATAGAAGCCATCTGAAATAGTTTTTTCCTTATCATATGTAAGTACTATTAATTTTTAGCATGCATTATCCAGCCTATGTTATGTACAAAAGTTAAATATGTGCATGATCATTCTTAAATAAGCTTTTGCTACATACCAGTTGACTTCGGCCATCGCATGCTCCTTCTGGTAGACTGAGTTGCTGTGTATCTCTACCTTGGCCTGAACCTTTGGCTTTGAATCCCCCGACATTGACTGCGGTAAAGGAGGGACTGATTCAACTAACTTATCTTCTCCAAGCTCCTCCACTTTGATTTGAATTTGCTCATATGATGGTAGGGTGGCTTCATATTGCTCAGCATCCTTACTGCTTGTGTAAGGTGTAGTAGACCTAATAAGACATTAATGCATACCAAGTGACTAGTGCAAGATCTGAAAGCTGGCCGAAAATTGCCATATTATTGGATCCAACTTCAGACAAAAGGAAATTCTTGATTTTTTTAAAATGTTGTTAGATTTTGTGGGCAGAAATTATCTTGAGTGATTGTTTCAATATTTATTAAAACGTGAACTCTTGAGACAGCTAAGACAGTTTTCTAAAATGGTGTATAACATGGATGTGGCTGAGAGTTGCACCAAAATGGATATGTATGTACACCAATTTTTGGTGCAGAATATTGGCTTACATCTACCCCAGCCATGCGGTGCCATAAGGAAGAACGGTAAGCCTAGTTTTTACTGCGCCAAATGTATTATTTATACACCATTTTCATAAATGTGACGCAATTAGTTCTATTTCTGCCAGCTCTAGGGTGCCATACATCTGGCCATGGATTGATGGCCAGCATAAGAGAATCTGCTTTTTTGTTCTAGATCTCAAATGTTAGACATACACACGGAGTCTACTACGGTATTGATTTCGTCAAAACAATGAAACCCTTGCACAACGGTGACAAACGGAAACCATTTGCACCAGATCCGTCACCATTAAAATCAATTTCCGACTGAACCCCTGAACGGAGTCCTGACGCAGATGTGAACGAAGCCTTAGATGCATAGGAGAAATTAGACTTGTTGGAAAGGTGAACTTAGCTGGGATAGCTGTTTCTACTGTCAGCATATCATGTTTCTATTGTATATACAATACCTTTTTCCTCAATTATCTCTGATAATAAACTTCCTTGTTTTTACTCCGGTTTAATATGATGTGCCTGTTAGATAAACTCTGCATAGTTTCCATTTTACACATTTTAATAATGTTTGACCTTGGAGTAAGTGACATGAAGGATAATCTGTAGGAATACTGTATGTTAAGGTATAATGATGTATTCCACTATCTAGAGACATACCACTGCTTCTGTGGGATTTCAGTATTAGTAAATGCAGGAGACTTCTCGGAAAATGGGACCGTTTCCATATCCACCGGGACAAATGTGATCTGTAAAAATATTGCAAAAATGTTAAAGAATCCAAATACAAAAGTATGGTTTCTATAAAATAGGAATATGGAAGGTTGTAGTCCACTCTTTATTGCCGGTAAGATAATTTCATTGCATTGGAATAATTCACACAAAGAGTTATGTCACAGAACCTGGATAATACACACAATAATATTCCACAACAGGGATAATAAACAAAGTGATGTCACTGTACAGAGATAATAAACACAGTGATGTCACTGTACAGAGATAATAAATACAGTGATGTCACTGTACAGAGATAATAACCACAGTGATGTCACTGTACAGAGATAATAAATACAGTGATGTCACTGTACAGAGATGATAACCACAGTGATTTCACTGTACAGAGATAATAAATACAGTGATGTCACTGTACATAGATAATAACCACAGTGATGTCACTGTACAGAGATAATAAATACAGTGATGTCACAGCACTGGGATAATAAAGACTGTGATGCCCCAGTGATATATCTGCACAGAGATAATGTACAAAATTATGTCACAAAACAGGAATAACGAACACAGTGATGTCACAGGGCATGGATATTAAACATTGATAATTTATAGGAAAAGGTTATTGCATACAGTGATGTCACAGGATGGGAATAATATGCACAGTGATGTCACAAAACAGGTATCATAAAACATTGATGTCACAGCACAAGGATAATAAATACTGAAGTCATAGGAAAGGGTTATTACACATAGTGATGTCACAGTGTAGGAATAATAAGCACAGTGATATCATAGAACAGGGATAAAATCATGTCATAGCCCTGGCATAGTAATCATAGCATTATAATACAAGGATAATGCACACAGTGATATCACAGTACAGAGGTAATAAACGCAGTGGTAGAAAGATAATGGAAACAGAAACCCAATAATGATGAGGTAGTATATAAAAGTAAAGCAAGAGGAGACAGCGTAAAAGTCATAATACTGCATAATCTGCACACACAAAAAGGGAAAAATAGACCCAGAGGACACGACTATAAATCTTAAGGATTCATTCCATAACCTACACTGCAAATAAAACAGATATGTCAAAACCAAAAATATATGCAAGCATAATTAAAAACTAGAGAGATTATATTAAGAATATGTCTATTTTTTCTGTAAGAGATATATAGCTCAAAATAAAATGATAAAATAAGTGGGTTCACACCAAAACTGTGTCCCCAAGGAAATCCCCACGTATATAGCATTGGCTTTGATTGTATTATCTTTGCTACAATGTTGTCAATATGGCACACTGTTTAATATTGTATGTTTCTATATGTCTTACATCAAAAAAAAAATTAAGAAAACTAATTTACCAAAAAACAAGCAGCTCATGAACGGAAAGCAATCTTTATCTGTAATAAAGCAGCTCCGCAAAGAAAAGCAGTCTAAAGTTCCTATATAGGGGCAGTCACTTTCCACATGGGTGATATGGATGTTGGATAACTTAATTTATTAAATTAATGCAATAAAGACTAATATGCAATAAAAGGGAAAAAAGAACAAAAGTAAAAAGTGGCCTTTGATCATGTGATGCCCTTCAGTCTGCCAAAAATGACCGACCCAGTCAGACATTTTTAACTGGTTCAGGACTATGCAGTTATACTAACATATAGTAATACAAGGTGCCATTGCCATGGGACACCATAACATGTCCAGTAGTATCATATAGAGCGGATATATAGCCCTGTAAAGTGACACTATCATATATTGAGAAAACTTTGTGACTTGACAAAAATATATAAATGCAACAACTAATATTTTCATACTGAGCAATGGAAATCTGCAGTCACGCTGGTGGTTGCTGCACCGGGCTTTTATATTCCCTGTTGGATCTAATTAAGGTTTTGGCAAAAAAAAAAGTAGATAGCACATGCATCTCAGCTACGAAGTCCGCTACCTTACTATATTTAAAGAATGAAATAATTACATTACAATTGGTCGTAATATGCCGAGATCTGGGTTTCAGAATGTTATTATAACCTGTCAAAATGTTTTACGTAAAAAATCTGTAAAATCTGTCAATTTTTATTTCTAAATATTTTACGTTTTTTTTTTTTCATATCAGACTATTGCATTTCAAGATGAGTGCTCCTTTATTATTACTATTTATCCTCAGAACATTTGCACATACTAGAAATAAGAATTGTACATTTGAGAACATGCTCCTACCTTGGGGTAGCACTGACAGATGCTCCAGGTGATCCCTAGAAACACCAGCAACACCCCCATACAGCAGAATGTGATGTATATCTGGGGTTTATCCACACTCATAATGAACATGCCAATCATAATCAAGAAAAATCCCAGGACAATGAGCCCATAGCGGAATGTTTTATCCTCTGCCATATCCTTAGGATCAAAAAAGTTTCCCTTGGGGTTATTAGTAAAAATGAAGTCATCCAAGTATGAAAGAGGGAATTAAAGCGACAGGCTTCACAGAGGCAGGACGTTCCTGCTGTACTTGCTGATCTACAGTCAGTGGTTTTCCCCAATCAGACTTAGACTGGTCCTGATCAAAGTTGATCAAGCCAGTTCTAAAAAAGTATTGGAATGAATGCAAATAGGTTCCTGAGATTTCCACTCCAGTGATGCTGCACGCCTCTGTTTAACCTTCCCTGGAGGTATAAATACCCAGGAATGTCTGCACCTGAACCTGTTGTGTATATAAATGAACGACTGCATGAACCTCTGCAGAGCCGGCTACTGCCATTACATTACATTGTACCTTTGCAAAACTTTACAGTAGTTTTCACCTTTTTTAGTGTGTATACATGTATACAATGACATCGCTTGTTATGTGCTTTATCTCCTGTGTTATAGAGGTTTCTACCTTTTTTTCTAGAATACTTTGATTAACTCCTTGAGGTCCAGACCTCTTTGCATTCCGGTGGTCATAACTTTTTTAATTTTTTTGGTCAGCGCAGCTATATAAGGATGAGGTGTACATCATTAAGGTGCAAATTTTTGGTACATAAAAGCGTACCTAACTTTTCAGATAACTTTTCCAAATAAACAGTCATATGTGTTAATGAGGAATAACACTATTTCTGGCCATTATATGATTTGTATTCTTAATTTTTAAGCAGTTTTCCCCTCTGCAGGCTCTATTTCAGTTATCTATACACAGTACACAGAGAAGAGGAGAATCCTGCTCTCCTATCTCTATCTATCACATATATAGAAGCAGCAACAGCATAGAGGAAATTGTACAGCAGTAACGAGCAGTGTAGCTGGGAATCCAGCACTGTGGTAACATATAAATCTTTCTAGCAGCTGCTGCATGTCTGTGTGTGCCTGTCTGTCTGTGTCTCCTCTCTGCTCCCCTTTCACTCCTCATAGACTTCTATGGGCAGCATGTCTGTGTGCTTCTGCTCCCTTCTCCTGCTCCCCCTCCCCTCTCCATGGACTTCTATTGGCAGGCAGTGAAGAGACACACCCCTACTTTTTGCAATCCGTCACCTCTGCTCTGGAACTAGAGATAGATTTTGCATGACAACAGGGGGGGGGGGGGGAGACAGCAGATTACAGGAGGGGAGACACCTAGTGGCAGTAACTTCACACAGAATTTGCATGGATTAAACATCTACATTTTAAAAGCAAATAAATGAGAAAGTTGATATATATCAGGTATGCTATTAAATCAGCATAAGTGGTTTAAAAAGTCTTTATAACGTTTAATTAAACGGGTTGTCCGACAAAGAACATATATTACCTATGGAAACAGCCACTCTTTTCAAACTCTTCCTAACACCATAGTTATGCAGTGAGGGTGAACAGAGGATTCAGGCCCCTGGTACTCGCGAATGGTTGGTGTCCCATCAGTGGGACCCTCAGCGATCATAAATTTATCCTGTAGAAAAGTGATACATGAGTTTCGTAGGATAACCCTTTTAAAGAGGCTCTGTCACCAGATTTTGCAGCCCCTATCTGCTATTGCAGCAGATAGGCGCTGCAATGTAGATTACAGTAACGTTTTTATTTTTAAAAAACGAGCATTTTTGCCCAAGTTATGACCATTTTTGTAGTTATGCAAATGAGGCTTGCAAAAGTCCAAGTGGGTGTGTTTAAAAGTAAAAGTCCAAGTGGGCGTGTATTATGTGCGTACATCGGGGCGTTTTTAATACTTTTACTAGCTGGGCGCTCTGAAGAGAAGTATCATCCACTTCTCTTCACAACGCCGAGCTTCTGGCAGTGCAGATCTGTGACGTCACTCACAGGTCCTGCATCGTGTCGGCCACATCGGCACCAGAGGCTACAGTTGATTCTGCAGCAGCATCAGCGTTTGCAGGTAAGTAGCTACATCGACTTACCTGCTAACGCCGATGCTGCTGCAGAATCAACTGAAGCCTCTGGTGCCGATGTGGCCGACACGATGCAGGACCTGTGAGTGACGTCACAGATCTGCACTGCCAGAAGCTGGGCGTTGTGAAGAGAAGTGGATGATACTTCTCGTCAGAGCGCCCAGCTAGTAAAAGTATTAAAAACGCCCCGATGTACGCACATAATACACGCCCACTTGGACTTTTACTTTTAAACACACCCACTTGGACTTTTGCAAGCCTCATTTGCATAACTACAAAAATGGTCATAACTTGGGCAAAAATGCTCGTTTTTTAAAAATAAAAACGTTACTGTAATCTACATTGCAGCGCCTATCTGCTGCAATAGCAGATAGGGGTTGCAAAATCTGGTGACAGAGCCTCTTTAAGTAGGATCACTTATAGGACTTGCATGCAGCCAAGGAGCCGTCAATAAAAACTTCTCCTCTTGAGGTTTCGATTACTGCAAAAGATGGGCAAAAACAGCTATAAAAATAAAGTAAGGTATTCAGTTCAATGCAGCAACACAGTTCCTTTTGAAATCAATTGGCTGTCCATGTTCTTATGTACTGTACTTTGTTGCGTATTTTCGGTGTGGAATCCACCAGCAATGATGAACATTCACTCTACATCAGTATGATCAGTCATTCATACATTGAGGAAATCATGTAACTTGTTTCTGGATATTTCCGAAAGGATTTTTGTGTGGACACTATGAAACCAACTCTATAAGGATTTCTGATATTGCCTGTAGAGAAAATAAAAATTCTAAAGACTCTAGACTTCCATGTATTGACCTTCAGCCAAAACTTATAATTAACCTGGCACTTAGATGGGGCTGACTGGTCTCAGAATTATTCCTGGTAGTAGAAATATCATTCACATGTACATAATTAAGCAAAACAGGATAAAAAAAAAAATGCACCACAACCCTGTCAACTGTACACGTTATACAAAAATGTTCACAGGTGTCATTTACTTAAAGGCTATAAAACACATTTGATGCCGTTTCTTTAATAGAATTTATGTGTTTTTGTATACTAACTTTTCTAATTATTAAAAGTTTTGTTTTGTTTCAGTGCTGCAGCTTCTTAGTAGCCACTATACATAGAAGCTGCATAACACCACTGTAAACCGAATCCGTCAGTCAGCTCGGCTGACAGCGGCTCCTGTGCGCCTCTGACAACTCATCTAACCCTAATACAAATCACATCTAAGCTCACTGACGGATTCAGCTTCTATGTACAGTGGATACATAGAAGCTGCAGCGCTAAAACCATAAAAAACTTTTAATAAAACTATATTCGAAAAATTATTAATAATAAAAAAAACACACATTACATTAAAAAAAATGGCATCAATAGTTTTCATAGCCTTTAAGCGGACCTGTCAGTGACCACGTGCTGCTCCATCTGTAGGCCAGAAGCCCAGCAGAACATTTATACATGTGGAGCTGATTTCTATTACAGCAAGAAAGTGATAGGGAGATTTATCATAAATGTCATTAGGTGCATGGATTTATGAGTCTTCAGAAATGGCGCATATTGTTCAAAATAGCGCAACGTAATACATAATAAACTCACCCTGTAGGTTAGGCACACCTCCCTTCCCCATGGCTGGCATACATGTACAACAATATTTTGCGTCAACTGTGAAGCCCTTTTTCAATAATAATACAAAATAACTTTAAAACTCCACCTAGCAAAACCCCTTTTTCTGGACAGTCAAGGTAGACACACAAAATGTCTAAGTACATAATAAATTTGGCGTACTCCAATTTTTTGGCACAATCTGTTTAGCAAATATCCTGCTTGCCGCAGCACCACTACCAATAAGTGTAAACGCCTGTTGTGTGAAGCTCTTTACTCTATGTCATCGTTCATTGACGTAATTAGGAGTTATAAAGTAGTTCTTCCTAATATTTTTGTATTGCCTAAATCATACTAAACGTTATACACTGAACCAAAACCATTGCCTGACATTGACAGTGTGTATAGAGCAGTTAACATGAATGCTTTCTGTTGTTTCCTGACATCTACATTGTTGTCACTATAAATACTCACCACGATGGCACTTTGTCCTAAGTAGACAACAGGTCTTATTTATTGAATATAAATACAGGTGATTAACACAGGCACGCCTTGGGCTTTCACATCAACGAAGAATTATTTCAGAAAAGGCAATGGGCGTTGGAGAGGCCCCATGTCTAAAGGTAGCTATACGCGATAGTCTAAAAGTGACCAAAAAGGACGATCTGATCCAAAATGATTGTTAGTCGAGAGGAATTTAACAACAAATTATAATTGTATCCGATCTATGACAGACTGTCTTCGCCTGGAAAGAAGTCAGCCGCGTATAAAATTTGGTCAGATTGTCACTAGTACTTGACTGTTTATGGTGCAGTCGGCTATCACAAGAACGAGCGTTCCACATTGGAAGATCATTCGTCCTTTACTTGGTGTCATTGATCATGTATTGCCACTTTGAACCACTGTAACGGCCAATATGGACTCAAACTTGTATGGCTGCGTTGGTGAAATGATCATTCACGAGATGATTGTTCGTTCAACGGTTGCTCAACCATCCACCTACCGTTATCTAATGTATGGTTATAGACATTAGATTGAATGTCACTAAACAATATTTTATCACCCCTATCGTCATCATTTACATGCATGCTTGGGGGGAACAGTCAGCTGCCAGATATCCCGAACACCACATGTCTGCAGTCAGCTGCCAGATATCCCTAACACCACATGTCTGCAGGAAGACGAAGTGTAAACCTGCCAAATCCTGGTTTCCTGTGAAGCACTAAGTGGAGGAAAACAGGGCGCTTCATAGAGCAATATCTTCGGAATCCCATAAAAAAAATGAGATGGCAATCATCCGGCAAGATATTCTTCTCACTTGGTTCTGTTGCGCTGGCGTGCAACAGACTTGAAAATGTTGAGGTTAGAAGCAACTCGCTGCCCCTGGCTCCTTGTCTGACGTTCTATGTGAACTTGTAGATACAATGCTGAAGATGCTGAAAGACAAGATGTCAGGATCTGGCGCTGCAGAACTTGAAGCTCCTGGGTCCCAATGCAAAATCTGTAACAAGTTCCTGCACCTACCATGTGCCATTTTTAGTTCGAGTTATCTCATGCACCAGGGCCCGGGTATGAATGATACCTCTGCAACCCTTATAGCTACTCCCATGTTTTTGGGACTTCCTGTTTGCATAAAAGATGTTTTATGTGTTTTAAGAAAATATGGTTATAACAACGCATTTAAAGGGATTGTCCAGAATTAGAAAAACATGGCTGCTTTCTTCCAGAAACAGCACCACATCTGTCCATGGTTTGTGTCTGGTATTGCAGCTTTGCTCCATTGAAGTGAATAGTACTAAGCTGCAATACCACCTGTGAACAGGTGTGGCGCTGTTTTTGGAAGAAAGCAGCCATGTTTTTCTAATTCTGGAAAACCCCTGTACAAGTCCCTTCTTCCTTATTCTGAAAACAGGTTTATCAAGCTGGAGATTGATATGAAACCCATTTAAAAATATTTTATGCGTCTCTATATAAATATTCTCCTGCAGCGGACTTTTCAAATACACCATATCCTTCCCTTGTTTTTGTTCTGTCGCTACTAGCTACGTCCTCCTGTAGTACATTTTCATTCAGGATGAGTGTGCGCAAGACCTTTGGCAAGTACCAATTGTGCATCTGTAGTACAGTAACATCGCTCATTCTTCTATTACCCGCGGTAATTACCTGTCATTGCCAGGGCAAGCTGCATCTAGGCATACTTTGCCCTTCTACAGGGGAAATGTAGCATTGAATGCCTCCATATAATGCATGGATGCGCAGGGACTGCCAGAGTGGTAGCCATTCTTACAGAGCAGCTCTCCATTCCGGCACATAAAAGAACCTCCATGTGACATCCATATGTGCTTGTTGTCCAGTTTAGAAAACCCATTTTCATACATCCTATTAGGGAATACTGAGTGAAGTGTGGGGTGTCCTCTGTTTAGGATCCTCATCTCTTGGCCATAATGGAGAGCGGCAACCAGAGGCGTAGCTAGAGGTTTAGAATGGGGGGGGGGGACATATCTGAGTGGCCCCCCCTAACGCATGTTTACAACTGAAGAGGTGCATTCTAATTATATACCAGCCATCATCCCTGTATATAACCCCCTTCATCTCTATATAACCCCCATCATCCCTGAATATACCAGCCATCATCCCTGTATATAACCCCCATCATCCCTGTATATACCAGCCACCATCCCTAGGTTTTCCCACAGATTACAGATGGGATCGCTGGGGGTCTAAACAGGGGCAAACTTTGTGATCATCTTTGTGTCAAGAAACCCTTCTAATAAGTAGGGATTGTCCAAAGCGGTGGACCCGTTTAATATATTAGCAGTCACTAATTGTTTGAAAGCTTTTTAATTTGTGTTCTAAGCTAAGGAATAAGAGATAAACGTCCAGCAGGACATCGTGACATCTCCTGAGCTCCCTGACCCCTGGATCTCCGTCCTGTGATTGTCATAAAGTTGTCTAATCTATCGATCTCAGAACTTAATTATTAACATTCAGCTCCTACCTTATACAGGTACTAAGTACAGGGCAGTACAGCACAGCGCTGATTTATATTTCCCCAATTTACCTATCATAGTGGAAACAGGAGAATACACTTATTTGTACTAAAGTCATATCCTAGAGATGATACAATATCATGAGTCAAAATATCATAATTGTAAAATGTGGCCAATTGCCTGATTTTGGAATTTTGTGTGCCTAAAACCAATCATATTTCCTATCCCTAGTAGGAGAGGACAGTGGTGTGGAGTTGCCCCTTCCTCTTGGGCATCATGCCAGCCACAAGGGATGGCTGGTATATGGTAGGTGGTGAGCCATGTAACAGATTTTACATTGCCAAGTTACACCTGCAATAGGCGTTCCCACACAGCTTTCCATATACTCTGAATGGCAAATAAATTAGCATTGTTATGCAAAGATACACTTATATCCTAGTCCCTATGTACATTTTCCAGTATTTTACTGGGGATTTCTAAGTACATTTCTGAGTTGCAACAGAAGTGGTCTGTAAAGATATCTATCCACATAACTATACTTCATACCATATAACTATAAGGGTATGTTCACACGGCAAACGAAATACGGCTGTAAAATACGGAGCTGTTTTCAAGGGAAAACAGCCCCTGATTTTCAGACATTTTCAGAAATTTTTTGTGCAGCAAGCGTTTTTTTGAGACAATGAAAAACGGCCCCAAAATCGGTTTTTAAAAAAGGCCGCGTAAAAAACGCCCCATGGGAACGGAATGCGTTTTTTCCCATTGAAATCAATGGGCAGATGTTTGTAGGCATTCAGCCTCCGCATTTTTTTTTTCTTTATCAAAAGCCTCCGCATTTTTAGTCGTTTTTCGGAGCGTGAACATACCCTTAGGGTATGTTCACACGGCCTATTTACGGACGTAATTCGGGCGTTTTGGCCCCGAATTACGTCTGAAAATAGCGCCTCAATAGCGCTGACAAACATCTGCCCATTGAAAGCAATGGGCAGACGTTTGTCTGTTCACACGAGGCGTATATTTACGCGCCGCTGTCAAATGACGGCGCGTAACTAGACGCCCGCGTCAGGGTATGTGCACACACACTAATTACGTCCGTAATTGACGGACGTATTTCGGCCGCAAGTACCGGACCGAACTCAGTGCAGGGAGCCGGGCTCCTAGCATCATAGTTATGTACGACGCTAGGAGTCCCTGCCTCGCTGCAGGACAACTGTCCCGTACTGATTACAGTACGGGACAGTTGTCCTGCAGCGAGGCAGGGACTCCTAGCATCGTACATAAGTATGATGCTAGGAGCCCGGCTCCCTGCACTGAGTTCGGTCCGGTACTTGCGGCCGAAATACGTCCGTCAATTACGGACGTAATTAGTGTGTGTGCACATACCCTCAAAGAAGTGACCTGTCACTTCTTTGGCCGTAATTGGAGCCGCTATTCATTGACTCCAATGAATAGCAGCGCTAATTACGGCCGTAATTGACGCGGCGTTCAAGCGCCTGCACATGCCGGTACGGCTGAAATTACGGGGATGTTTTCAGGCTGAAACATCCCCGTAATTTCAGCCGTTACGGACCCCCGCCGTGTGAACATACCCTTATACTCAAAACCAAAAATGAGAAAAGCAAAGTATGCTTGACCCAAGAGTGCCATCTGCTGGTGAGACAATTCATGTTCAGTCACTAAACACCACTCAGTATGTGATGTATTTTTACTAAAATCACATACTTGTATATCTGTCATATGAACTATTAATATATATACAGTGGTTTGAACTAGTATGTAACCCCCTCCAGCAGTCTGCTGCTACTGCATATTTGACACACTGGATGGTTTCTAATCTTTAAAGGGTAACTAAACTTTTTAAAAACTTTTGACGTCATAGTGATATGTCAGAAGTTTTTATTGGTGGGGGTTCGAGCACTGAGTCCCCCACCAATCGGTAAAACGAAGTGTCCAAAGCGCTCGGGTGAGCCGTGCGTCGCTTCGTTTCTGATCGACTCCTCAGAAAGCTCAGCGAGTGGTGTACAGGTTCATAGACTTCATCAAAAATGAAGCAGCACAGCGCTCACAATAGCACTTCTGCAGCTTCATTTTAGCGATCAGTGGGGGTCTCAGTCTATATATATTTATATTTAGTCACTTCATTACTCTAAGCAACAGCGACAACCAGGATACTGCACTGCAAGTCCCTCTTTGTGTCAGAACTGTCTCTTTCCATTAAACTGAAGATAATATTAGAATAGTCCAATAGCACAACTGAGGCATCACAATATAGTCTGGGAGGCTGCTCTCCTTACCGCCCATTATTATACTCTCCAGGCGCTCTTTTCTATATGGACGCCCTTTCTGTGATGGTTTACTTTGAGTTATGTCTCCTCCTTGTGCCCATAGGTAACACGGGCACAATATTTTTTAGGCATCGTATAATTCATACATCAATTGTATCCCCCAGCGTGCAGGAGCGTCTCTCCAGACCCCATGTCAGTTTGGGTGGGAGACTACAACTGGAGGGCACTATAAACAAGATGTTGTATTAGACAAAAAAAAAACTGATAAAACTTTTTTACTGAAACTGAACTTTTAAGGTTAAAAATCCCAAAAGTTGTTAAAGAGGAACTGTCCCCATAAAATGCACTAGTTACCCTACTTTTAGAGGCAATCAGTGGCGTAGCTATAGGGTGCGCAGCGTTCGCACAGGGCCCCCGTTGCCTCACTCCGCCGTAATGATTGAATAAATTTTCTGTGCCGTGGCGCCGGTACTTCCTGGTTACGGGCCAGGCTCCTTAGACGTCACGGACACATGGTACACTCAGTGTACCATGCGACTGTGACGTCACGTGAGGGGCGTTCCAGCCAGCGTGGAAGAGCCGGTGCGGAAGATCCTGGAAGACTCCAGATGACCTGCAGAGGGGGCTCTTAATGTACTGTATTTTGCTGTCTGTGTTTGCGGTGAAGAGAGGAGAGGGGGCCGTTAAATTACAGCCCCCCTCCTCCTCTCTCCACCCCAAACTGTACATTATGGGGCAGCTATGGTGGGAATTATACTGTATGGGGGCAGCTATGGGGGCATTATACTGTGTGGGGGCAGCTATTGCATGCATTATACTGTGTGGGGATAGCTATGGGAGCATTATACTGTGGGGGCAGCTATGGGGGGCAATATACTCTATGGGGGGCTGATATGGGGGCATTATACTCTATGGGGAGCTGATATGGCGGGGGAATTATACTGTATGGGGAGCTGATATGGGGGGCATTATACTGTATGGGGAGCTCATATGGGGGGCATTATACAGTGTGGGGCTGCTAGGGGGGCATTATACTGTATGGGGGCAGCTACGGGAGGAATTATACTGTATGGGGGCATTATACTGTATGGGGCAGCTATGGGGGCATTATACTGTATGGGGCAGCTATGGGGGGAATTATACTGTATGGGGGCAGATATCGGGGCATTATACTGTATGGGGCAGCTATGGGGGCATTATACTGTGTGGGGGCAGCTATGGCGGGCATTATACTGTGGGAGGGCAGCTATGGAGCATTATACTGTATGGGGCAGCTATGGGGAGCATTATACTGTGTGGGGGTAGCTATGGGAGCATTATACTGTGAGGGGCAGCTAGGGGGGGCAATATACTGTATGGGGGGCTGATATGGGGGGGCTGATATGGCGGAATTATACTCTATGGGGAGCTGATATGGCGGGGGAATTATACTGTATGGGGAGCTGATATGGGGGGCATTATACTGTATGGGGAGCTCATATGGGGGGGCTTTATACAGTGTGGGGCTGCTAGGGGGGCATTATACTGTATGGGGGCAGCTATGGGGGGGAATTATACTGTGTGGGGCAGCTAGGGGGGGCATTATACTGTATGGGGGCAGCTATGGGGGGGAATTATACTATATGGGGGCATTATACTGTATAGGGGCAGCTATGGGGAGCATTATACTGTGTAGGGGTATTATACTGTGGAAGCAGCTATGCGGGGCATTATACTGTGGGGGCATACATGGGGGCTGTTGGGCAAGGCGGCTGGGCATAGGCACGTGCTGGGGTCTGGTGGTGTTGGAGAGGGGTAGGGGGACCCAAGCTGAATTCTTGCACCAGGGCCCATTAGCCTTTAGCTACACCCCTGGAGGCAATAATTGCGACCAAACACTATAATTGGATATCATCTTTAACAATCTGTAGTAAATGGTCTAACAAAGAGACATTATGGCCTGATCAAAGGAATAGATGAGAAGAAGGGTTGAAATATAATTTGCGCCTGCCTTAGATATATTTGTCAAAAAACACAAAACAAACTCAAATGTGACCCTTACATTACAGTTTTGTAGCGATACTCAGACTTGTCATAAAAACATGGTCAGTGTGAATTAAGCTGGGTCCCCAAAAAATGTTGGGGTTACTGATTCCTAAGAATTTTCTTGTTTTCAAGATGGTGGCGGTCCCATCTTCTGAATCTCCATTGATCACACTTAACATTTCTGATTTACCCCCTTCTATTATGGAGCATATCGACAGGGGTTATCTTAATATGACAACCCCTTTAATTGGGCACTATATGGCCACTGTATAACACCATTATTTTATTTTTTTTACACTTATTTGGGCACCGTATAGAATTATGATTAAAGTGGTTATCCAACAACCCCAAATTGCTACTCATTCCTCTTGTTATATAATAAGAAGGCACTTAATAATAGACCTGAATTTTAAATTATGGACTGAATTACTCATTCAAAATCGGTCACATGGTGCCAGAAACTCTGCCATTTCCTCCTTCTTGATAACGCACCGAAAGGGTATGTGCACGCGTTTTGCGAGACGTCTTTTACGGACGTAATTTGGAGCTGTTCTTCATTGGAGTCAATGAAAAACTGCTCCAATTACGTCCCAAGAAATGTCCTCCACTTCTTTTGACGAGGCTGTAATTTTACGCGCCGTCTTTTGACAGCGTAAAATGACAGGTCGTCGGCACAGAACATCGTAAAGCCCATTGAAAGTAATGGGCAGATGTTTGCCGACGTATTGGAGCCGTTTTTTCAGACGTAATTCGAGGCGTAAAACGCCTCCATTACGTCTGAAAATAGGTCGTGTGAACCCAGCCAAACTGTCTCACATGACTGAGGGTTGTCTTCAGTGGCGTAGCTATAGGGGTCGCAGCGGTCGCAGTTGCGACCGGGACCCTAAGCCTGGGGGGCCCACGGGCCCCCGTTGCCATAAAGCATGTTTCCTAACTAAATCTTCTGTGCCATGAAGCCGGCACTTCCTGGTTACGGTCACATGGTACACTTAGTGTACCATGTGACCGTGTTGTCATGTGACACGTCTTCCAGACAGAGCGGAAGAGTCGGTGCGGAGGACTACAGGTAAGCTGCAGTGTAATGTAATGTATTGTGATGTAATGTAATGTATTGTGTTGTAATGCCTTGTAATGTATTGTGTTGTTTGCGGTAGAGAGGGGGGGGGCGTTAAATCACAGCCCCCCCTCCTCCACCGCAAACTGCACAATACAACTCAATACAGTATAGTACACGAGTGTATGAGAGCGGGGCTGCGACTGTGTAATACAGTCACTGCCCCGCTCCTGAGTCCTGACATGTGCGCGCCGTCAGGATGATGCGATGCGGCCGGCGCTGCACTAATGATCTGCGGCACTGAAGACAGAACATGGCGGGCGCGCTACAAAACACCCCCGTGTTCTGTCTTCGGTGTCTGCGCCGACGCTCATTAGTGCAGCGCCGGCCGCATCACCTCATGCTGACTGCGCACACTTCCTGTCAGGAGCTGGGCAATGGCTGTATTACACAGCCGCAGCCCCGCTCTATAACGACGGAGATCAGAGAAACCTCTCCTCTCCGCCGCTATTCTCCTGAATGCTGCGATCAAAGCTGACTGCAGCATTCAGGGGAAAATGAGAAGGGGGATGCCCCTGGATCGCATCACAGGGAATTCCCTGTGACGCGATTGAGGGACATACCATATATGGGCAGACAGCCCAGGGTCCATTGAAGGACCCCAGGGCTGTCCTACCATATTTCCTGTTGTTAGGGCATACTGAGGTATGTCCTAACAACTGCCTGTGTACTATCTGTACACAGGCTAATGTACTGGCATATAGCTATAGGCCAGTACATTGAAGTTTAAAAATAAAGTAAAAACAAAGTAATGTTAAATTAAAAAAATACACATACACCTTTTTTACAATAAACATTAAAATAAGTCTCAATACATAAAACATACACATAATCGGTACTGGCGCGGCTGTAATAACCTGCACAACAATTTTTGTTGCATCATTTATGATGTGTACGCTGTAAAAAAATAAAAATTGCTTTCTATCACTTAGGCCCCATGCACACGACCGTGCCCGCAATCACGGCCCGCGATTGCGGGCACGGCCAGCCGCCGACTGCCACCCGCATTTTCGGGCCGTGCTCCCATGCAAAGTATGGGAGCACGGCCCGCGAAATGCAAAAGAACAGACATGTTGCATAATTTTTGGAACATTTCTACGGCACGGACACCCATCCGTAGCGCTACGGAAATGTGTCCGCGCTCAATGAAAGTGAATGGGTCCAAAAATGGAGGTTATTTACGGTCGTGTGCATGGGGACTAATTGTGAGGCACAAGGTGCGATGATGAATTTAACCTCAATGTGCCTCACATTAATAGTAATTAACCCCATCATGTACCTTACATATTAACCCATTATGACTGAGAAACATGATGGGGTTAATTACTATTAATGTGAGGCACATTCAAAATTCATCATCACACCTCGCGCCTCACATTAGAAAACGAAACAACTTTTTTTTATTTTTATTACTGTTGGCAAAGTAAACGAAGTATCGGTATCGAAGTCCAAATTTTGGTATCATGACATCCCTACACTGTGGGTCGCGTCCCCCTGGGGGTTCGTGAGTCACTCACCGAGGTCCCGGTTCCAATCAATGCTGGAGCAAGGAGCTGACATCTCCTTGATCCAGCATTCACTGTGCCCTGAGCATTCACTGTGCCCTGTAGCGACATCATCGCGCCTGTCTGCTCCGAGTCACTCATAGCACACACCGGAGGAGGCGAAGGAACGGGGATAGGTAAGTAATTATGCTATTTTTATATTATGCACATATGGGGGCATTATACTGTATGGGGAGCTGATATTGCGGGGGGGGGGGGAATTATACTGTATGGGGGGATGATATGGGGAGCATTATACGGTATGGGGCTGTTATGGGGGGCATTATACTTTATGGGGCATTATACTGTGTGGGGGCAGCTATGGGAGCATTATACTGTGTGGGGGGGGGCAGCTATGGGAGCATTATACTGTGTGGGGGCATTATACTATGGGGGCTGTTGGGCAAGGCGTCTGGGCATAGGCGCGCGCAGGGGTCTGATGATGATGGTGGTGTTGGGGAGGGGTAGGGGGGCCCAAGCTGAATTCTTGCACCCGGGCCCATGAGCCTTTAGCTACGCCCCTAGTTGTCTTTACCCCGTTCGTGTCGGCGCGTCACCAATTACATAACCGCAAGATGCCGGCTCTCTTATCACAACGTCCTGGCACTGACCATCATCAGGACCTTGGGGTCCTTTCTCCAAATTAACCACCACTGGGGATCGCTGTTTAGCTGCATTGCACAGCATAGCCGGCTACGTTTTCAGTACAACGAAGAAAAAGAAAACCCCCAAAAACAGTATCCTATTTTTTTTTAAAAACATATACCAACAGGACACTCTTCCATCAAAACGTATGTGTATGTTACACTTTATGTCTGCACGCTTTTTTCATGTATGGGTCAAACGTGGTATAAATACAGCGACAGTGCAGCCAATAAAACTCGGGGCTGACTTTCTTTTGTGTGAGTGAAATCTTTATTGTGATAGTCTCAGCACATCAGCGAGTGGAAGTAGTCAATTAAATGCTGTTCCTCGTCTGTTATGGGGGCATTGACAATTATGGCGGCACTGACCCTAGTTGTTATGGGGGTGGCCTGTGGCAGGCACAATAGGGGCACGGGTTGTCTCTTATGGGAGAACTAAGGCTGTCTTTATTACGGCGCACCTCGCTGACGCTGTTAAATGGGTTGTTAATTTTGCACTGTGTTCTATCTTTAATATAGAGGCATCTGTATGTCACTGTTGTGGGGGCACTGTGGCTGTCTTTAATATGGGGCACCTGGTTGAAATTTTTAAGTGGGCACTGTGGCTGTCTTAGAGGAACCTGGCTGACACTTTAATGGAGCACTGTGTCTGTCTCAATGAGGCATCTATCTGACAGTAATTTATGAGAGCACTGCGGTTGTCTTTAAATTTGGGCACAACTGACACTGTTATGGGAGCACTATGGCCGTCTTTATTATGGGGCACCTAGCTAACACTGTTATGGGAGCACTATGGCCGTCTTTATTATGGGGTACCTAGCTAACACTGTTATGGGAGCACTGTGGCCGTCTTTATTATGGGGCACCTAGGTAACACTGTTATGGGAGCACTATGGCCGTCTTTATTATGGGGTACCTAGCTATCACTGTTATGGGAACACTATGGCCGTCTTTATTATGGGGCACCTAGGTAACACTGTTATGGGAACACTGGCCGTCTTTATTATGGGGCACCTAGCTAACACTGTTATGGGAGCACTATGGCCGTCTTTATTATGAGGCAGCTAGCTGACACTGTTATGGGAGCACTATGGCCGTCTTTATTATGGGGCACCTAGCTAACACTGTTATGGGAGCACTGTGGCTGTATTTATTATGGGGTACCTGGCTGATATTTATGGGGCCACTATGACATTCTTTCGGATGCACTGAAAATGTGGCATGTGTATATGGATGGAGGGAGTACATTAGGCTATTATTGTGCTTCTCTGCTTTTCCATTTTTAAATACAATACACGTTATTAAATTACCAATAGCTAAAAACCCCAAAACACGTGTCAGGTCGGATAATATAACGTGAAGGAGTCCGCAGTACAAGTGGCTTCCAGCCGTGCGCTGTATATACATTGATACAGTAGTAGTAGTAAGATAGCGATGGAACACCCCTTCACCGTTACTGTGGCAACCGGCTGGTCCCTCCTCTCTTCCAGCTGATTGGACCGCTCCTCCACGGCGCCGCTTTCCACTCTGTTCCGATACTGAACTCAATATCTGATTGGCCACATCTTGGAAACGCGCCATCTGAGCTCAGCTTGATCGAGCTGTAGAACAGCCAATCACTCTTGCGAATGGGAGGGGTTACACAAGTAGGGCAGGGCTTAGATTGACAGCGAAGTGTGTGGTAGAAACGCGAGCGCGAGACGTGCACTGGGAGGCAGGTGCTCTGTGCAGTCACAGGTATGGTGTCACCTTTCATTATTTTATAACTGTACCTGATGTAATGTGCGATTGTTATTATTGTATCATATGCGGCATTTACGCTGGGTGAGAAGATTTAAGTGTCAGCAACCTTCGACACTCCAGCTGTTGTGAAACTACAATTCCCGGCATGCCCTGACAGTCTTTGGCTGGAATAATACAGCCTTTTTGTCAGGGCATGCTGGGATTTGTAGTCTCACATTAGCAGCTCCACAGATTGGAAGTGTCTAGTTAACAATAATACCTAGGAACCCATGGCCATTTGTGTCATATGTCTTGATTCACATGACTTGTTTGTTTTTTTTTGCGATGATGCGATGTGTGTCTGTTGCAGTTTTTTTCATTAACTTCCATTAAGCGCGTCTGGCCCACAACAATTGCATTTGGTGATTCAAGTTCTTCTAGTACAATGAGATGTAAACATTCTGTGTGACTACTTAAAGGGGTTGACCACTTTGGACAAACCATGTCTAGCATCCGATGACCCTGATGAGTGGTAAAGCAGCAACAATTAAGGTGATATGAAGCATTACATGGCACCTAATAAAGTCACTTGGCCCACCATGGCTAGAACTGCGCCCTGTGGAGGCTCTCTGCTTTGGTTGAGGGGTACCAAGTGGGAAACCACCACCATCTGTTACCTCCCCATGTCCTGGTCTAAACGACTACACTTGCACAATGTTAAGAACTTAGTATTTCATGACTTGAGGTACGTGGAGCCCCTGCAATTTCCTACTATGATGCCACTGCAACTCTGTCTGCCGCCATATGATGCTCCATCGTATGCCGATATGTCGAGCTGTTATCCCCTAGAACCAGTTGTTCCAGGGGAGCAAAGCTCCATAATACGGCATGCGAAGGAGCATGCTACAATTTACTTTCAGTTGGATTAATTTGGAATCTGATAGATAATGTGGCAAAATGTTAACACCTTTGCAGTGAATTTTGTTTTGTTCATTTGCTTCCTAAATGCAAAATTAAGCAATTTTCTAAAAAGTCTTCATTAAAAATGTCGTACTATTTTGTTGCTGTAGAGTCTCGGTAAGTCCTTCAACTAGCTGGTTGTCCTGCTGAGGGGAGAAGAGATCCCTAATGGGCTGTAGAATAAGAAATCCGTACAAATGAAAGCTCTACTGATACATAAGCACTAGTGAATGCAGCAGCATCCTGGACACACAGATCTCACTTCTGTCATGTATTACTGGAAGGGACATGTCCACGTTAAAAGTCTGAAACTAGGAGCAGGTTGTAAACTGCATATCAGGGAGTCTGAACATAAATTTGGGAATGAATATTCCAGCCTGAAACTTAACCATTAACATTTGTAAAAAAAATATATAATTTTTTTTTCCATGTCAAAGGTGTCCACAGCCTTTTATATATAACCCCTGTAATCTAATGTCTATGGGCATCTTAACTGTGGGTTCATGTTGTAAGGTTTTATCATTGTGTTATGGAGCATTATTCACACTGGTTTTCTGCTTTCTAGGTTCTCCTGAAACGATGGACGTGATCTTGTACCTGGCTGGCGCACTTGTCCTTTTACTGCTGTGGATCAGGGTGAAGGGCTTTGAATACGTCATTGTGCATCATAGATGGGTGTTTGTTTGCCTCTTCTTGCTCCCTCTCTCGGTTGTTTTTGATGTATATTATTATGTCAGAGCCTGGCTGGTGTTTAAAATGTGCAGCGCTCCCAAGCAACATGACCGGCGAGTAAAAGAGATTCAGGAGCAGGTGAGACGTCAATTTTTTATTATTATTTCTTATATTTTACAGCGTTCTAGAGCATTTCCACCGCTTCAAAGGCCTTTGTTCGATTTTTTTAAAGGGATCGTCTAATTCTGCCTTCCCCATTCTGACAACCTCTACCCTTTTTATTAAAGGGGTTATCTGTCAAAATAATATTGATGGCCTATATTCCGGATAGGCCATCAATATGTGATCCGTGGACGTCCAATTCTTGGTACCCCTGCCGATCATCTATTTGAAGGGATTGTGGCGACGTGGCGTTGTGCTGCGGAAGAAATTAAGGGGAAGCAGCCCTGCCAGAGCGCCATGCTTTCTTTAAACAGCTGATCGACGGGGTACCAAAAGTCCGACGCCCACCGATCAGATATTAATTACCTATCCTGAACCCCTTTAAGTATTTAATATCACTGTATAAATCATAATCAGTCATTTTTGGTTTCTTCAGGGCTGTCACCACTTATCATGGCTCTTACTCGCTTTGTATGTCTAATGCTATAAATAGCATTGTGATTACTGTATTATTACTTTATAATATTATTGCACTATTACTGTAGATCTAGTATACTTTATATACCATTCAAGTTATATAGTCTGGTATAATATTATTACATCCCTGTTTTCCCAGGTGCGTCGCTGGAAAGCTGAAGGGGGTAAAAACTTCATGTGTACTGGAAGACCAGGCTGGTTAACTGTGTCCCTGCGAGTTGGGAAGTACAAAAGCACACATAAGAATATAATGATCAACCTTATGGACATCTTAGAGGTTGACACTAAGAGACAGGTATTTATTAGGACAAGTTTGGTTATTCTCAGGCCCCATTCACATACACACGTATTTGACCTACACACGGTTTTGCATGTACGCCAGAAAAGCCCCTGACATACAGGTGAACATGTACATAGAGCTCCATTAGTCCGGCGGAGTGTCCTTTTGGCCTCCGTCGGCCTGGTTTATGTCGGTATACCTTTTTTTTTAAAGTCTGGAATAGCGTAGTAGACGTTATTCCATCCCGCAAAAAAGTACACTGCACGGTATGCATTTTTTTTTCTTTAACATAGGAGCCTATGGATGACGTATGCCCCTGTATGGTATACATCATGGACTTTTATGTATCTCATGACATATGCAATAAACGGATACCATAAAAGTCTATAGGTGACGGATACCTAATTGTGTCATCTGTCTGCCATAGGATATAATGGTATCCGTTTAATGTGTACGCCATGAAAAATTTCATTAGAGTTCATGACAAAACCGTTAAACGGATACCATTATAGCCTATGGAGGACAGATGCCGCTTTCAGGCATCTGTCACAACCTACTTTTAACGTATACGACAGGCGTTTTTCCCGACGTATACATCAAACGAAACCAAAACACGGGATGTGAATGGGGCCTTAGTCTTTTCAGAAATTCTTAGGCAGGATGCAGTTATGAAAGAATATTCTAATTATTAATTGATACCATATATGATATTTTTTCATGTTTGGTGTCTTTTTAGATTGTACGTGTGGAACCTTTGGTGAATATGGGTCAGGTGACGGCCCTTCTTAATTCTATCGGCTGGACTCTTCCAGTACTTCCGGAGCTTGATGACCTGACAGTCGGTAAGAGCAAATATAAACACAGTAAACCGGGCTTTGTCTCGAATTAAGAGCTGACAAGTGTACATTTTAAGAATTTAGGAGGTGGGCGGTGAAAATCTAATATTTGCTTTTTTATGAAGCCCGGCAGGTGGCTCTTGGCCTTGGAGCAATGGTCGTCAAATAGGAATGGTATAGCTCCATAAGATAAATTTGAGGCATATTTCATTTAGCTTCCTGTTCTGATTTCTGTCAAGTCCAGTGTTATCACAGAGATTATCACCGCGTTCCCATCAATGTTCACATTCTAATAGGCTTGAATAGCGACAATTATTTGTGTATATGTGAAGAAAGTTGTGAATTGCTGGATGGATCTACGCAATGTCTCTGTCATAGCACTGAACTGGACAGAAATCAGAACAGGAAGTGATGTCATCATGAGGACCTGGCAGTAGTGCAACGTTAGGCTGCGGCCTTTACCTGCAGGCACTAATACAGGAAAGTGGTGGTATGAAAAAAAAATAAAAAATGGCCTTTCATATTTCTTCTGCTAGGTCTCTTTTAAAGGGGTAGTCTCATGAAAACAAACCCTTTCCATATACTGTATTCGGTCATATGGATGTCATAGGGTCTACTGATCGGGACGCCCTCTTTGAGCCAGGGCACAGTGCTGACTCGGACCCGTCCACGTATTTACATGGCCAATTCAAATTCAGTGGCCAGCTTATAACTCCACTTTTGTAGACGTGGCTACCCCTGGTGATAACAACTGATCGCTTGGAGCCAATCTGGCTTCTATTTAAAAAAGGGCTGTGAAGAAAGGCCTGTGCAAAGATGGACGTCCCTATAAGATCGAGAGTCGTACCTTCAAATCTGTACTTTCTGGTCTAGGTGGTCTGATTATGGGAACAGGAATTGAATCGTCATCCCATAACTTTGGACTCTTCCAACACATCTGCTTGGCCTATGAACTTGTCCTTGCTGATGGGAGCCTCGTGCGGTGTTCACCGGTAAGACAATATCTATTGTTATTTTTTTATTAGATGTGTATTGTACATTTTTGTACCTTTGGGGTCAGTGTTTTGTAGCAGCTATATAATACATTTTCTTTTTAGACAGAAAATTCTGACCTTTTCTTTGCCGTCCCCTGGTCTTGTGGAACCCTTGGCTTCTTGGTTGCTGCAGAGATAAAGATTGTCCCAGCTAAAAAGTATGTGAAGCTGCACTATGCCCCTGTCAGAGGATTGGAGAAGATCTGCGAGAGGTTTTCAAGAGAGTCCAATAAAAAAGACAACTACTTTGTAGAAGGTTTGGTCTACTCCGCTGATGAGGCTGTAATAATGACAGGAGTCCTGACTGATGAGGCGCAGCCAGACCAAGTATGTAATACTCTGCAATGTCCTGATATTTGCTGCTTTTGTATTTTGTCCCACTTAATGTTTAATAATAATATCAAACTTTCGTGCATTTAAAGGTAAATAGCATTGGAAATTATTGGAAACCTTGGTTTTTCCGTCATGTGGAATCATATTTAAAGAGTAACCAAAGTGGAACTGAGTACATTCCCTTACGCCACTATTACCACCGACACACAAGGAGTATCTTCTGGGAGCTGCAGGTAGGTTTTCTACGTTTTACTAAATCTATGTCTCCTTGAAGACTAAACACACTTTTGTCTGCAAATTTGACTGCAAATTTGTTCCATGTTGCAATTTATCTCATTATTCAGGGGGAAAATTAATGCAGTAACTTTGCCTTTTGATACCCCCTCCCCCCCATTGTGCCTGATCCATAACTGTTTCAACAAAAAGGGTCAGTGCTGCCCATGAAAGGGGCATAGCTGGGTGGGGGGATCGGGCATTGTAGCTGGGTGTGAAGCACCTTAGTTCCAATAGCAAGAGTTAATATTTTAATAAGAACAGGGATACATATTAACCCCTGAGTTAGGCCTCATGCACACTTCCATCACCGTTTTCACGTCCGTTTCTCACGGATCCGTGCGTCCGTTATGGTATACGTGTGGTTTCCATGTGTACTCCGTGTCCGTTCCATGTTTCCGTTTCAAACGGACGTTGTGCTTCCGTTAAAAAACGGAAGGTATTGAACTTCATTTGAACTTGTCACATGTTCCAGTCTGTGAACTTTGGCACGCCCTGCCGTTGCTAGGGCAACGGATCCGTTAAAAACGGACGGCACATGGAAGCCTTCCGTGTGCCGTCCGTTTTTTTTCACTGACCCATTGACTTCTATGGGCCCCACGATCACGGAATCACTGACAAAAGTAGGACATGCTCTACTTTTGACAGAACAGAACAACGGATCCGTGAAAATAACGGAAGTGTGCATGGCCCATTGAAATGAATGGGTCAGGGTGCTATCAGGAAAAAACTGAAGTGGGCATGAGGCCTCAGCATGCCTCGACCTAACCTGGTGAACATGATACCAATTTGGATACAACAAATCCATTTATGCACGACAGCATTCAGGGATTTGTATGTATTACTTTGTGGGGGAGGAGCGCCAAAGCTAATCTACACGCTGCGGAATTGCTGTGGATTTTCACTTCAAATTCACCCTTTGCAATGCATGGGGAGAAATCGGCATTAAAATCTGCCTGTAGCAAATTTAGTTTCAGATTTTCTGCAAAATCTTCGTTGTAACAAATCTGCAGTGTGTAGACTGGGCCTCATTGGTTGCTATGAGGAACAAAGACAGCTTTTGTTTTGCATGAGTCATTGTCGTTTTTTTTTAAACTTATGCAGTTTATAGAGGAGGATTTATAAAAACCTCGCTCCAGGTACAAAATATTTTTGGATTAATTTACCTGCTCATGACTTTGAATCTTTATCTTTAATCTTAATGGGGTAAAGGCACTAAAAAAAGCAACACGTTAGTGATTTAAGGATCTTGTATCTCTGGATTGGTGCAGGAACCAGGGTTAAGGGGGTTTTACACAGGACGATAATTGCCCTGTGTAAACACGGAAGTGATCAGCGGATGAACGATTAAACACTAGATCATCTGCTGGTCGTATCGTTTTAAAAAAGTAAAAGATTATGTGTAAACAGGGAGACGCGCTGCCGACATGATGATAATGTATAGGGACGAGCGATCAGAGTAACGACCGCTCGTCCCCATCCATAGCTCCGTGTGGCAGGAGCAAGCGAGCGCCGATCAACGATGTCTCATTGATCGGCGCTTGCTGCATCGGCCGCTAAAAGGGCCCTAAAAAACGATTAAACAAATGCATAGAGTCCCTAAGGGCATGTCCCCACGTGGCGGATTTCCTCCGCAACTGTCCGCATCAATGCCGCACAGAATCTGCGTTGCAGATTCTGCGGCGGATCTGCCCAAAATGTGCAGTAAATTGATGCGGACTAGCTGCTGCGGACTGCGGGAAAAGTGCTTCCCTTCTCCCTATCAGTGCAGGATAGAGAGAAGGGACAGCACTTTCCCTAGTGAAAGTAAACGAATTTCATACTTACCGGCCGTTGTCTTGGTGACGCGTCCCTCTTTCGCCATCCAGCCCGACCTCCCTGGATGACGCGCCAGTCCATGTGGCCGCTGCAGCCTGTGATTGGCTGCAGCCGTCACTTAGACTGAAACGTCATCCTGGGAAGCCGGACTGGAGACAGAAGCAGGGAGTTCTCGGTAAGTATGAACTTCTATTTTTTTTACAGGTTGATGTATATTGGGATCGGTAGTCACTGTCCAGGGTGCAAAAACAGTTACTGCCGATCGCTTAACTCTTTCAGCACCCTGGACAGTGACTATTTACTGACGTCTCCTAGCAACGCTCCCGTAATTCCGGGAGCCCCATTGACTTCCTCAGTCTGGCTGTAGACCTAGAAATACATAGGTCCAGCCAGAATGAAGAAATGTCATGTCCAAAAAGCAAGACGCATCCACAGCACACATAACATGTGCATGACAGCTGCGGACTTCATTGCGGAATTTAGAATCTCCATTGAAGTCAATGGAGAAATTCCGCCATGAGTCCGCAACCAGTCCGCCACAACTCTGCAACATCCCTTGCATGCTGCGGACACCAAATTCCGCTCCGCAGCCTATGCTCCGCAGCGGAATTTTACACATCGTCTAAACGAACACTGCTAAATAAAAGTGGAAGTCAATGGAGAAACGGCTCCGCTGCGGATTAACGCTGCGGAGTGTCCGCTGCGGAATTCAAGAGGAATTCCGCCACGTGTGTCTTTGCCCTTATAATGAATGTTTAGTTCTGGGTGGACTCAAGCCTTTATATACTCACTTCTGTGATTACATATTAAAAAGATTTGTAGCCATTGATATCTTTGTCCCTTCTGTTCTAGGACATCATTCCATTCGGCAATCATCCAGTGTTCCGTTACCTGTTTGGCTGGATGGTGCCTCCAAAAATTTCCCTATTAAAACTCACCCAAGGAGAGACTATCCGAAAGTTGTATGAGCAGCATCATGTGGTGCAGGACATGCTTGTTCCAATGAAATGTCTTCAGAAAGCAATCAATGTATTCCACAAGGAGATTAGTGTATGTGCAAGACAAAAAAAAATATTTTTATATATATAAAACACATTATTTATTGGAAAAAGTGCTAGTTTCTTAAAGTAAATGTCATCCCTTAAATACCATTTTAATGTTTACCTATAGAATTGATCGACATTTGAGTAATTTTGTCAATTCATTACATTACTTATCTTCTACCAATCCTGACTTTACAGCCTGTATTATAGTCATCATTCTGCAGGCTTCAGAGCTGTAATCTCCCAACATTCCCTAGTGGGTGAATGCCTGTACAGAGCTTGCCGTCTAAAGTTTCATCTGCACTGTACAGTGCCTGGAGTAATCTGTTGTAGGTGAAGACAACTGCCCTACTACATTATGGAAGCTCAGCTAGGATGTGTCTGACAGCAAACGTGTTGACTGTTTCCAATGACGACCAGCATTGTGAATGCAACTCCGGATAGGCTGTTCAACAATGTTTTACACCTTACACATAGATATAAATTTAAACCTCATTCACACACCATGTTTTATTTGGTAGTTCTGTGTCTCCGGTTGGATCCCAAGTCATCCTTTTATTGTGTATATGCTTTTCACAGGTCTACCCACTTTGGCTTTGTCCTTTCCTTCTGCCAAGTCATCCTGGCATGATACATCCCAAGGGTAATGAAGCAGAGCTCTATGTAGATATTGGGGCATATGGAGAACCCAGAACAAAACACTTTGATGCCAAAGCTTCTATGCGCCAGTTGGAAAACTTTGTCAGAGACGTGAATGGGTAAGTTATACATACAATTTGACACCAGTATGTAGTCACCGGTCCAGGCTGCTGTGTAATGCAGCGGTCAGTATGTAGAGGGGGAAGGGACGTGCACAGGTTTTAACACTTTAAGCCTTGATGTGTACTACTTATTTTCTAATACGAAACATTTTAGTAATGAATTTTATGTAATATCGAATTACAAACATTAGGAGATCAGTAGCAAATATCAAAAACTACTAAAAGGTAATAGGAAAAAATGTAGATTTGTTTACACAAACTTATGTGATCAAGCGCTGACTGCTCCGCTCACGTTATCACAGGGGGCAAAGTTTCACATATTGTAGATAACAGGGTAAAGATCACCAGTCAGCAGATTACTCCTATTTATAATGAGGCTTTAGGAACTTTACCCATGGACCCTTTAAACAGCAACACAGTGTCTTTTATGGAAGCCTAAAGGCTGGGTTCCTACAGCGGAGATTTTGCGTGCGTTTTTTAAGCCAAAACCAGGAATATGTGCTGCCGCTCCATTTAAAGTCAATGGGAATGAAGGAAACAGCCGAGCGATGTCCCTATGGTTCCCATAGACATTAGATAGAGCGGCAGCAAACATGCATGACCACCGCTCTATTCAAAATCCGCTTAACCGCAATCAGTGGTAGTGCATGAGCGATGCTGCTCTATTTGTCTGTGGGGCCCGCGGAGACATCCGAGTACAGCGCTCGGCTGCTTCTGCAATAGACTTTGAATGGAGCAGCAGCGCACATTCATGAACGCTGCTCGATTCAAAATCCTCTTCACTGCAATCTAGAGATTGATGGGGGTTGCAGTAGTGGGGCCCCCAGTAATCATACATTTATCACCTACCCTGTTCATAGGTGATAAATATTAATTGTGGGAAATGGTTAATGTTAGCTTATTGGAGGCCCCATCGTTGGGACCCCCATCGATCCTAGTACAGAGGTCCTGAGTGCCCGCCGTTCCTACTCACCACCATGTCCATGGTGAGAAGTTATATAAAGCCGCGGTCGTGTGTGCGCACTTCCGATCCATGCAACTGTATGGGACATATGGAAACAGACGAACGCTCGCACTGTTGCCTTGCAGCACTGAGGTCCTGGGTTCAAATGTGACGAAGGAAATACCTGCATGGAGTTCTCCAGTTTCCCCCCGAACTTAAAATGTTACTTGTGAATAAAAACCTTTAGGTACCAGGACTTGCTTCAATTGGAGGAATAGTGAAATTCCAAGGGAGGGATCTCCACCGTCCACAAGTATACTTAAAGTCAGGGCAAATACAAAATATCTGCCACAAATAAACAAATCTGCCATGTAGTTGTACCATGTCGTCCATTTATGATTGTTCCTTCCTCACCTTCAGTTTTCAGATGCTGTATGCAGACTGTTACATGAGCCGTGAAGAGTTCTGGGAGATGTTTGATGGATCCTTGTATCAAAAGTTGCGGCAGAAGCTAGGTTGCAAGAACGCTTTTCCAGAGGTGTATGATAAAATTTGCAAAGCAGCACGTCATTGAGAGCGAAAGACATATTTGGTACAGATAGTGATTTTCTTACGATTTCTCAACATTCATCTGAAGGACCTTGTATTTTCTGACAACCCCCTAACAACCGTGCCTCAACATTGCAGCATTGGATCCATTGCTGTGTCTAACAATCCAAATTGAAGCGGCCTCATCTCTACAGCTGTCTGGGTTGCCGCTTCCACCAGGGTGCTAGTGACACAACTCTGTAAGCTTAAAGCCACATTTAACCCATGAAGAACTGGTCACTTGCCAGGGCACATTAAAGGGGTTTTCCCGTAATCAATATTTATCACCTATCCACGGGATAGATGATAAATATCTGATCCTAGGGGGCTCCAAATACTGTGACTTCCACCAATCATGACAACAGGCTTACCTTGCCGTTCCTGGGGGCCCCATAGGAATGGAGCGGTAGTGCGCATGCTCGGCCACTGCAGCATTCATTTCTACGGGGCTGCTGAAGATATCGCTCGGCAGCCCCATAGAAATGAATGCTGCGGTGGTCGAGCATGCGCACTACCGCTCCATTCCTATGGGGCCCCCAGGAACGGCAAGGTCAACCTGTTCTCAGGATCGGTTGGGGTCCCAGAGGTCGGACCCTGCACTGATTAGAAATGTATCACCTATCCTGTGGATCGGTGATCTATAGTGATTATGGGAAACCCCTTTAAATTGTGGATTTGTCTGTCACACAGACTTATTGATTTATCTGTACTGTTAAGAAGACATAACAAGGACATTACGAGGGCTCTGAAGAGCCCTGTACACCCATGATGACCCGGATACCACTGTTCGCCATCCAATACTGCGATCAAAGTTTTGTAGTGGAATGTAAACCTTGGTCATGAAGATTGAACAGCTCTGAAAATCTGCAATTGTTTTGCTGATAAAAGCCAAATTCTGGCAATGTTTGTATATCTAAATGAAAGTCCCGACCAGCAGAACGCTTTAATTAAATGACTTTTTGTGTGTAAAATTCCTTTTGTTGTCAAACGATCTGATTGAGTGTAGGGAATGGTGAGCTCCTGTATAAAATGCAAATGAGTAATTCTGTGGAATATCTGCACGGTGAGATCGTTGTGGAGGTAAGTGTCTCAATGTGGAGATATTATTTGGAGTCATTAGCTCTGGGCACTTATAAAACACCATATTGTTTTCGGATTGCCGCATTTCTTGTTAAACCAGATGTTTGCGTCTCACTAAGCACTTAAAAGTATTCCCGTGGTTTATCTGGAAAGCGGGGGGGGGGGGGTTCTCATAAAAAGAGGTACAAGATCTGTCGCAAACTAAGACAAGTCAAAGGTGGTATAGGAAGGAGAAAAGTGTCTAGCAGGTCAAATAAGATGCAGCAGATTTATCATACAGCGTGCACCACTAGGATGATTTTGGTGCATCTTCTGACTGCCTGATCTACATTCACACTGTCTAAATCTAAGATTGTATTAGTACATCTGCCCCACTGTGTCCGTGTAATGGTGTTACTGAATAAGTACTTTTGAGGCTCTCCTCGCGCTGGCATTGATGGCTTCTGGTTTTATGGGAATCGAGGACGGATTCACATGCTGAGTGTTAATCTGACTGTCAAAAAGCAACAGAAACCTGAAAGAACTAACGCACGTGTAAACAGCCTAAGGCCCTGTTCACACCTGCATCGAGGGTTCCCGTTGTTCTGCTCTGTTAGAGGAGCAGAACAAGGGAAAACCTGAAGCAACAGTTCCGTTGCACCACAGATACCACCGGCAGCCAACAGGACCCATTGACTTCAATGTGTTCCGTAGGCTTTCCATCAAAGTGTATGTAGTTTTACCGGAAACAATAGCGCAGCATGCTGCACTATTGTCTCCGGTAATCTCGACCAGATCTGCGATGGAGACCCCTAACGGAGCCTCCAACGCAGATGTGAACAGGTCTTAGGCGGTTTTTCAACTTTTGCCGAGAGCATATGCTTGACTTTGCATTCATTTTTTTTGCAAGATGCACAAACCATACAAAAGAAAATACAATCACACGTTTATATTTGTAAAACAATCATTAGGTAGCAGTGCTATGGCAACAGTGATCTATTGTGCAATAATATTTATTTCTTATAAATCATCTCTCCCGACAATGTTATCAATTTCACTTATCATGGAAACTCATACTCAGCAAATCATTTAAATTATGAATTAAAATTCCATACAAAATATTTCAATTTAATTTCTAAGCAAGTAATCAGATTTTGCATAAAAATTATTTTTCTGTCCGTTCGTTGCTTCTTACAACACACAAATTACAATTAATTCACATGATAAAACTTTGCACATACTCCAGCAGGTACTTCTAATGTCTTTAGCTCCAATGAGCCTCATGCTGAACAAGGTGGAGCTGTAGACTCGTATGGAGATGATAATTTTCGGGCAGACGAGGGGGTGTGTGACTTTTGGATGCGTTCCCTAAAATAACAGAACAGAATATTTAAATGTGGACTGCAGTGTGGATACATTTGGGATTAGTGGGGCCCCCAGAGATTGACACTACCGGTCATAATTTAATGGCATATCCTAGCGATATTTCCTAACGTTGTCAGATTGGAATACCCCTTTAAAGCGCTAGTGTGAAATTAAAATTTCACAGTGTTCTCAGATCATCATGTACAGGACCTTTGTAAATCCTTTCACTTTATAGCTCAGTCATCTGTGCTTCTTCACTAAAAGGAAATTTTCGTTGCCTGTCATGTTACAGTCGAGCTGCATCCCGGTCCCCCTGTCTACAAGCCTGCTAGCGGACATTACACTTTGCCTTTTTTCCTTAGTGCTCATGCATATGTGCCTTCCGCTAGCAAGTTCCCTCTGCATATAGCTTGTAATTCCCTGTATAGGTAAAATACTTAAGGGTAACTAAATTTTCAAATAACTTCTGACATGTGATTGTGATATATCAAGTTTTGATCGGTGAATGTCTGAGCACTGAGACCCCCACTGATCGCTAAAACAAAGGGGCAGAAGTGCTCGGGTGAATGCTGAGTCGCTTAGGTTCTGATTAAAACATAGGGAAAAGAAATGGAAACAAAAGGGAGGATCCTATAGGGCGCTGCTGCGTGGTTTTGAGAAATAATCAATGATGATAAATATAAAGATATATAGATATTTATTGAAACAATAAGGCTACGCGTTTCGACGCTGTACTAGCGTCTTCCTCAGGCCGTAAAAAATACATACAAAGAGGTTGCTTATATACCAACAAGGAACCAACAAACAGGAAGGGAATAAAGGTCATACAGGGGAAAGGTCAAAAGTTGATTATGACGTCATAAGCAACACAGGTATCAAGAGATAATCTTAAAATAGGTTGTTTATGAACAAATGGATAACTGTACCTAGGGCAAGAAAAACGGAAACAGTACCAATATTAATACCCTAAAAAATCCAAAAATTGACATTCATAAATTAACATACATACAATTATGATCAGAACAGTGCGTCCTTCAAACGCAAGTTTAGAAAGTTAAAAAAGATTCATTAAAAACTTGCAGACTATAAAATAAAAACAGTAATGGGTAATAAAAAAATGGAAAATTGTAAAAACTTGCAGAGGAAACGCCGAAACGCGTAGCCTTATTGTGTCAATAAATATCTATTTATATATCTTTATATTTATCATCATTGATTATTTCTCACAACCACGCAGCAGCGCCCTATAGGATCCTCCCTTTTGTTTCCATTTCTTTTCCCTATGTTTTAACTAGCGGTAACCACCCGGTTCACCGGTTTGGATCCTGGCAGCAGCACCAAGTGGATTGATCTACTGCTTTTATCATACATCAATGTGGTGAGCATAATAGACAACGTTCACGATTCTTTTTATCACATTGACCTGCACCATGTGGCGCCGTGCTTTTTGCTTCTCTGTTTATTTTTAGGTTCTGATTGGCTTTTCTCGGAAAGCCGAGCAATTGGTGTACAGGCTTTTTTACACCAATAGTTCGGCTTTTCGAGAAAAGCCGATTAGAAAGAAAGCGGCTCAGCACTCACCCGAGCACTTCTGCCGCTTCATTTTAGCGATCGGTGGGGGTCTCAGTGCTCCGACCCTCACTGATCTAAACTTCTGACATGTGACTATGAAGTTTTTTGAAAGTTTAATTACCCTTTAAACTATTTTAGATATTGATCTATCAAATAAAAAAAAGCAACACAGCCTCTGGAAAATGTGTGCAAATACTCACTAGACCCCCCGACTCAGTGTCCCACAATTATAGAAAAATCCAAGGATGAGGCAGTGCCCCATAGATAAAATGAAGAAAAGTGAAGGTTTATTCACCCATATGAATCTTTTCTGCCCAACTCCATGGGGCCTTGAGAAAGGTCTATATATCTCAGCAGGGAGGATGTAAAGTGCTGCAGTATTTCAAGTCTCTTTCTACTCTGCCCCATATTGAAATTAATGGATTGTGCAGCCTGGGGAGTCTATGCTTTTGGGGAAGGAATTACTAACTTTTCCACTCAACCGTAAAGTTTGGGCAAAGGTCCAGCTGTTAGGGAGTTGGAACAATATACTTCATTCACCCTCATGTGCCACAATCAAGCTTTGCCCGTGTTTCAATATCTAGAATATTTGGAAGGAGGGAAAGCAGCTGGTAGTACCGAATGTCTCATTTAAAGGTAATACTCTTACTAGTGGCTACAAGAAGATTTTGGATTGGCTTTCTGGTCTTTTGATCAATAAATACGTCATGCCTATGGCACTCAAAGTAGATGGTCGGACCTATCTATACATTCTGATGGGCTACTTACTATATTGGCATCTACGGTAGGTATTATTTCATCTGTATACTGTCTAGAAATGACCCTATAGTTAAAGGGAATGTGTCGCTAGAATAATTTTTTTATTTTTATTTAAACAATCATTATTTGAGTGATTACACATTGTTTTAATTTTTTTAATTTTTTCATAAGTCAGGAAATATTAATTCGATTCTAATTTATAACATTTCCATGTGCTGGCCACTAGAGGGAGCAGTTCCCAAAATTGCAGCATGGCCAATGTGGTAAAGCAACCTCATTGCTTTATGCTGAAAAATTTGGGGTAGACACACTCGCTCTAGTGTCCTCACACAATCCCCCCTCCCTTATTCTGGCTAGTGCCAGGAGAAGGAGGGGTTTGAATCTTCAAACCTCCTACACTGTGTGATGCCATTTTCTGAGCGAATGCACAGTGTAGGAGGATTAGATACAGTGCTAAGCAGACAGTATAACACAAACATACACGAACATAATACACACATCACATACACAAACATAACTTACCTGCTCCTGCCGCCGCTGCCGCCCCCCGCTCCTATTCCTTGCGCCTTCGCTTCCTTGAACATATGGCCGGAAGCCATCATCTGACTGTCCGGCAGCAGCTTCCGGTCCACATGAAAATGGCGCCGAATTTCGCTCTGCTAACGAGCTTCATTTTGTCTGTGTGGGAGCGGCGCATGCGCCGTTCCCCTACAGACGGCGTACACTGCAGTGAATGGAACGGCTCCCGTTCGCATTCTCTATGGGGATGTATGTGCCGTATTCCATCTCTGTATGTGTTGTTAATCGACACATACAGAGATGAAAAAAAAAATGGCAGCCCCCATAGTGAAGTAAAAGTAACACAAAAAAAATAAGTAGAACACAAATAAATACAATTTATTTGAATATCACACTAAAAGCAATATAATAAATTCATGACACCTTCCCTTTAATCTACATAAATGGGAAAAGGGATGTGGGTTCCATAACAGAGAACCAATGGACTAATATTTTGGAAGCTGTATGGATTGTGTCTTAGTGAGGCAGGTCGCTTGTCACAAATCTATCCCCTAAGTACATTTTTGATATAGGTGTGGGCAGTGATTCTAATTGCCCAAGGTGCTCTGAAGAAGGGGCTGAGCATATTCACATGCTGTGGTTTTGTGTACACCTTATGCCTTATTGGTCAAAATGATAAAAAAGATCAATGACTTATGACGCCAGTCTTTTTGGGGTGCCTCTTGTATACGTTGTGCATTCTTGGATGCGCCAGGTAACTTAACATTTAAACGTCTGCTTTATATAGCGAGAAAGTTAACAGCCTTACATTGGATACAAGATAATCCAGCCACTAAGAGGGAATACATTGGTAAAGAAAATCGGATACTGTTAATGGTGAAATATGTGCATCTTAAAAGGAATGCATGACTGAAGTCCAAAAATATCTGGGGCCCATGACTGGACACTCCAGAATTGGCTTCAATGGCACTAAGTAGAGACAAATTAAGATTTAGGCATCATGCACATGACCGTAGCCGTGTGCTAGGCTAGTGATTACATCACGGACGGCCACGGAGTGTCATCCGCGAGCCATCCGCAAATCACGGACCGTGCAAACCATGGTCGTGTGCATGGGCCCATAGAAATGAATGGGTCCGCAATTCATTCGCACTTTTGCGGATGAATTGCGGACGCAAAAACACGTTTGTGTGCATGGGGCCATACTCTACGGTACAAGGGTTCTGCACAGTATAGGTCTTGAAGACAAGTTGGGAGGTTTGTAGTAATGGATAGTTCTGCTTTGTTTTAAGATATCCTTTATTGATGGTTTATCTTTAGTCCTTCCTGTACTTTGATGAAGATGTTATTGGATGTACTGCTACGATCTTAAAATGCTTTGTACCAATACTCCGTGTATTCAGACTATATGATGTATACTGTTATTACATGTCTGGAGTGTATCTGCTCTCACTTGACTATACCGAGGAGGGAAGGGAAGGTTTTGTATTTTTCTCTGTTTTGTTGTAACTAAAATGTTTGAACATTTTTATAAAAAGTATTTGATTTAAAAAAAAAAAAAATGGAGAGTCACTGTAGATTTGCTTTGAAGGAACTGATATAAAATTCTGAAAAGTAGCTCCAATGTGGGGCTTTACTTCAACATATATTATAAAAAGTCTACAAAAACGATTCCAAAAACCTAATAAAATGATCATTTCACTCATGGCAGATCTTTAATGCTGATGTAATGACTATTTAGTGGAAATAACCATGTGGTACTTACTGTAGAACTTTGTCTCTTTCAAAATTTGATAAATAGCGCCCCGTTTTTGAAAGAAATGAAGTTCGGAAGCAAGTTGCTGTTTTGCCACGTGCGGGTTTGTCTATATTATATCGACCGACGCCAACTGGGTTCTGCAAGATTAAAAGTACTTACGATTATTCAGTGAATTGATATGAAACGTTGGGGGGGAAATCGGAACAAAATAATCACAGAAATCCTTTAGTGGATAAAAGGAAGCACAATGGGGGGTGTACATTTTAGAACTTTCTTTCCTATTCTGAGGAAAGAAAAAATAAAAAAAGCCAAAGGGCATCAGCCAATGTGCTCGAAAGGGGAAAAAAAATCGTTACTCGTTTTTATTGAAGTTTCAATGTCAAAAACGACAAACAAAAACGTGCAGGCAACACATAGCACAAATGCAAAATCCTGAGCGGTAGCTCCATAGGTTGACCTGAAGAAGTTTTTTTTTATACATTCACATAAGCATTTATATTGTTTTATATTTATTTTAAGACCTCATCTAAAGCTGTGTTCACATCTGCGTGTGAAGCTCCGTTTGGAGCACTATTTTTTTCCGTCAACATGACGGCCACCTCGGCTTGACCCAACGGACCCCATTATAAGTCAATGGCATCAGTCGTGCGCTGCTGGAGTCAGTTGTATGACGGATCTGGCACATCGCTGTGGCATTCGTTATAAATGGCCTAAAAACATAGTCCTAGTTCACACTTTATAAGCACACTGTAAATGGTATAAGGGTATGTTCACACGGCGGGGGTCCGTAACGGCTGAAATTACGGGGATGTTTCAGCCTGAAAACATCCCCGTAATTTCAGCCGTACCGGCATGTGCAGGCGCTTGAACGCCGCGTCAATTACGGCCGTAATTAGCGCTGCTATTCATTGGAGTCAATGAATAGCGGCTCCAATTACGGCCAAAGAAGTGACAGGTCACTTCTTCTACGCGGGCGTCTATTTACGCGCCGTCATTTGACAGCGGCGCGTAAATATACGCCTCGTGTGAACAGACAAACGTCTGCCCATTGCTTTCAATGGGCAGATGTTTGTCAGCGCTATTGAGGCGCTATTTTCAGGCGTAATTCGGGGCAAAAACGCCCGATTTACGTCCGTAAATAGGCCGTGTGAACATACCCTAAAGGTATTTTTACCTAACTGACTACCACAACTAATACACCTTGTGCACCAAGCATACAACACACTTAGGCTGGATTCACACGAACGTGGCGTTTTTGCGGACGCAAAAAAGCGGCGTTTTGCGCGCGCAAAAATCACTTGCCAGCTCCGTGTGTCATCCGTGTATGATGCGCAGCTGCGTGATTTTCGCGCAGCCGGCATCATAGAGATGAGGCTTGTCGACGCCCGTCACTGTCCAAGGTGCTGAAAGAGCTAAATCTTTCATCACCCTCGACAGTGAATGCCGAACACAACAGCGAAAAACCTGTAAAAAAAAAAGATAAAGTTCCTACTTACCGAGAACTTCCCGGCCATTGCCTTGGTGACGCGCCTCTCTTGACATCGGGCCCCACCTCCCTGGTTGACGCGGCAGTCCAAGTGACCGCTGCAGCCTGTGATTGGCTGCAGCCTGTGCTTGGCCTGTGATTGGCTGGAGCTGTCACTTGAACTGAAGTGTCATCCCGGGAGGTCGGACTGCAGGAAGGAGACAGGAGTAATCGGTAAGTTAGAACTTAGTTTTTTTTTACAGGTTCATGTATTTTGGGATCGCAAGTCACTGTCCATGGTGCTGAAACAGTTTAACTCTTTCATCACCATGCACAGTGAATGTCTCCCGACGTCGCGGACCGGAAATTTTTTTGCCGTTTTCGGCCAAAACGAGTTTGGCCGAACCCGGTGAAGTTAGCTTCGGTTGTCGGGGTTCGCTCCTCGCAAAGACACTCCGTTTGGATGCTTGGAAACAGAAAAGCACGTGGTGCTTTTCTGTTTCCATTCATCCTTTTGACAGCTCTTGCGCGAATCACGCAGTTCGCACGGAAGTGCTTCCGTGCGGCATGCGTGGTTTTCACGCACCCATTGACTTCAATGGGTGCGTGATGCGTGCAAAACGCCCAAAGAACGGACATGTCGTGACTTTTTTTCAGCGGACTCACGCTGAGCAAAAACCACGGACATGTCTGCACGGCCCCATAGACACATATAGGTCCGTGCAACGCGCGTGCAAATCACGCGCGTTGCACGGACGTTTTTCACGTTCGTCTGAATAAAGCCTTACAGAGCTTCCAAAAAGGATCCGGCATGACTTTCTGTCAAATCTCTTAGCAGATGTGAGGAAGGGCGCTGATGACTTCCGTACAGAGGAAAACAGTGGTTTTGTTTCATAGGAGCCAGGTCCCGGAGAATTCTAGGAAGACAATAAATAAAATAACAGGCAGGATCAAATTTTTTATCTAAAAGGTTTATATAGAATCCATTCCAGCTGCCAATTAATACACAACCACACTCAAAGCCAGCGCCCTCTAATATAGAATATAGAATCACCTTTAGGGTATGTTCACACGGCGGGGGTCCGTAACGGCTGAAATTACGGGGATGTTTCAGCCTGAAAACATCCCCGTAATTTCAGCCGTACCGGCATGTGCAGGCGCTTGAACGCCGCGTCAATTACGGCCGTAATTAGCGCTGCTATTCATTGGAGTCAATGAATAGCGGCTCCAATTACGGCCAAAGAAGTGACAGGTCACTTCTTTGACGCGGGCGTCTATTTACGCGCCGTCATTTGACAGCGGCGCGTAAATATACGCCTCGTGTGAACAGACAAACGTCTGCCCATTGCTTTCAATGGGCAGATGTTTGTCAGCGCTATTGAGGCGCTATTTTCAGACGTAATTCGGGGCAAAAACGCCCGAATTACGTCCGTAAATAGGCCGTGTGAACATACCCTTAGTATGTTATTGGTGCTTCTATAGGTTAATAAATGGGTGTTCTTTAATAATTGCGTTACTGAAGTTATGTCCCATTAGCAGCACAAAGGTGAACGGACATGTGGCAGAATTTTATACGATCTTCACCTGAACGGGATGTGCGAAAAAAATCTATTCACATTCTGCAGAAACAACCCCATTCACATGTATGAAATTTATGTTTCAGTCACAGAAATTTCAGCAACTAATCTGCTATGTGTGAATATACCTTGATGCTTAAAAATAGGCTTTTAAAGTAGACAAAGTAGGATTGCTGGCAGGAGATTATTAGGCTGGATTCACACAAGCATGTTACGTGCGTAATGGACGGAATGTATTTCGGCTGCAAGTCCCGGACCGAACACACTGCAGGGAGCCGGGCTCCTAGCATCATAGTTATGTACGACGCTAGGAGTCCCTGCCTCGCTGCGGGACAACTGTCCCGTACTGTAATCATGTTTTCAGTACGGGACAGTAGTTCCACGGAGAGGCAGGGACTCCTAGCGTCGTACATAACTATGATGCTAGGAGCCCGGCTCTCTGCAGTGTGTTCGGTCCGGGACTTGCGGCTGAAATACGTTCCGTCCATTACGGACCGAACATGCTCGTGTGAACCCAGCCTTAGGCTGCAGTCACATGTGGCAGATTTTGTTGCCAAAATTTCTGCAACTCAAAATCACTTCCATTCCTCTGAATGTGGTTGTTTCTGCAGCAGGTGCAGGATTTCAGCAAGTTTAGTTCAGATGAATGCAACTGATTTGCAGTTGCAGAAATTTCTGCAACTAAATCTGCTGCGTGTGAATGCACTCTTAGGCCCCATGCACACGACCGTAAAAAATCTCCGTAATTGCGGACCGTAACACGGTCCGCAATTACGGACCAACCCAGTTCTATTGGCCACGGACACCTTTCCGTATCGCTACGGATAGGTGTCCGTGCCGTAGAACCGTGCCGGGAATTATGGAGCATGTCCTACTTTTCGTTTTTTATGTGCATGAGGCCTTAGGCCCGGGTTCCCTCGTAGCGTAAAAGCTGCTGAATTTCCACAACGGAATTCTGTGCAGAAATTCTATAGCATGTACAGTAGCAGCAAAGTAAATTAGATGTGAACAAATGTCATGTACACGCTCCAAAAAAAAAAAATCTGCAGCGAGAATGTTCATAAATTGACCTGTGCTGTGGATTTAAAATCCACAGGATGTCAATTTCTGCTCTGTATTCGTTGCTCTTCTGTTCTGGGGATGTAAAACCTGCAACAAATAGCCCAGTGTTGCGACAGAAACGCTGTGATTCCGCTGAAAAAAAAAATTGCTGATGAGAAAGTTTTTTTTAACATTTAAAATGAGTAGAAAAGCTTATACTTAACCCTGGCCGTTGTCATAGTGACACATTCCATCGTACTGAGTGAAGCCCGGTGACCTGGGATGACATTTCATCCCATGTGATTGCTGCAGCCAATCACAGGCTGTATCGGTCACATGAGTTGCAGCGTCATCCCAGGAGGCCGCACTGCACTGACAACAGAGGGATGCGTTACCACGGCAATGGCCCTGGGTAAGTATAGACTTTTTTTTTCCCCCCATGTACTGGTTTCCACAGCGGAGACGCCATCCGAAAAAAAACTGCACCACAATTTGAGTTCTAGGTCGGATACACTGCGTACTTTTACGCAGCGTATTCGACCCATGGGAACCCCACCTTACCATTTATTCCATCTATTGAACTTACAACGGGTCGTGGCCAGTGGGTCAGTGAGCTGCAAAATACTCTTTCTGTGGGGACTCCCGGGTACTGAGAAATTTTCCCAAACGTGCCCTGTTTCATTTTCTGCTCACTTTCCAATTCTTCAATAAATGATTTGACTTTGTATTGTCCAGGCTCTGACTGATTATTTTTCTGTATATAAAAAAAAGATGGATTGAGTTGACCTTAAATATACATACATATATGAGATAAATCATAATTTACACAGTATACATGTAGTTAGCCCATGTAGCGGTCACATTTTAAACCAGTAGTTATGAAACCCAACATAAATAATACTTTATCATCTATAAATGGTAAAACCTACTGTCTATAGTATGAAAAGGAACAGGACGTTCTTAACCAATATGGCCGTCACTACAACCCTCACAGTGTTGGTCACCCAGCTTTCTTGGAGTACTAGCTTACCTGCGTAGTTCTGCAGTGATAAATCCTCCCTGCATTCATATCTGCTGTTTAAAGCCCCTTCCTTGAACTATATTTTGAACTTATGGGGGGGACCCAAAGCAAATATATATAGTTAAACCAAAGTTCCACCTTTCTAGCTGTATATATGTAATCATACTTACAGGTGTAGCAAAGTATCCATATGGAATGGGCTCTGATCTTGATCTAGTGAATAGGTCATATGGTCCTCGTTTACCCACAACATGTTTTAGGGTTTCATCTGTGGAGCACTTGATATTGTAGGTTCCTGGACCCAGGTCACATCCCTGGAAGATGAAATTCACATTAAGGGCTTGTTTACACGAGCATATTATACGTCCGTGCGACGCGCGTGCTTTTCACGCATGTCGTACGGACCTATGTTAGTCTATGGGGCCGTGCAGACAGTCCGTGATTTTTGAGCAGCGTGAGTCTGCTGTGAAAAACTCACGACATGTCCTATATTTGTGCGTTCGCGCATGCCACACGGAAGCACTTCCGCGGGACGAGCGTGATTCGCGCAACAGCTGTCAAAAAATGAATGTAAACAGAAAAGCACCACGTGCTTTTCTGTTTACAAACATCCAAACGGAGTGTCATAATGATGGCGGCTGCGCAAAAATCACGCAGGCGCGCATCATACGGGGCTGACACACGGAGCAGTTAAGTGCCTTTTGCGCATGCAAAACGCCACGTTTTTTGCGTGCGCAAAATGCACACGCTCGTGTAAACCAGGCCTAAGAGAAAGGAAAATTACACATGGTTCCTTTCCTACCACAGTCACTCACAATGCTGGCCGCTGTGCGACATTTACTGCTCTCACTGTCCATGATGCCTTTTGAGCTTGCAGACTTTGAAGTCCTTTCTTCTATTAATGCATAAGGGTTTCCTCCTTTTCCATAAGATCCAGGTCCTGGGTTACTGTTCTGCATGGAGGACACAGAAGTGGCCATATTGGTTACCTGTATAATGCTAAACTATGCGCACAAAGAGATTCAGATGAAAAAATAAATGAGGTATACAACTACAGACAAATGCTTTTCCGCTACATACTTGACCTGGAATATAAACTGCTTTCCATTAAAGTATTAATAATATTAAATATATACACCTATAGATATATAGTATATGCAAACTATTTGGGGGATTATCAGAAGTATACAAACTTGAGACTGTTAGGGCATGATCACACGTGGCGGAATTGCAGTGGAATTCTCCAGCGGTCGTTTTTTACATTTGTTTCAATACGTTTTTAGGCAAGTTATGCACTGTCTGTTGCGGAGAAGAAGCGGAATTTCACTGCAGATTTCAGCCTTTGCAATGCAAAAACTGAAATCTGTGGCAAGTCCGCTGTCTTTTCTGCAACGTCTGAATTACCTGTCAAATATGCAAATGTTGGTGCAGATTCGTTGCGTAAATGCCCCAAATCTGGACCAACTTTTGCAGCAGAAAAACTCTGCCACGTCTGAACATGCCCTGTAGCCATCTTGTCCCACCGCTGACTGACAAATTTCTCTCCTTATGAACAGTAAGGGCTTGTCCACACACAACGGAATTGCTGCAGAAAATTTCTGCAGCATTATGTTGAAAATAGCAGAAATTCCGCTGTGGCAAAAACGCATTTCCATTTCCTGCGTTTTTTTACGGCAGAAAATGGTGCGTATTTTTCTGTGGTTTTCACAAGTCTGTGAGATGGTGACAGCTCCTCTGAAAAACACAGCAATTCTGGCCTCTTTCCGCAGCAGGAATTGACATGCTGCGGTCTGAAAAATACGCACCGCAGTTCAATTTCTGCACAGAATTTTTACGCAGCGTGTGGATGAGATTTGTTAAATCTCACCCACCTTGCTGCCACTGTATTCTGCTGCGTTTTTTCTGGCCACAATTCTGGACGAAAAAAACGCAGGAATTCCGCAGCGTGGCGACGAGCCCTAATAGGAAGAAATCTGTCAATCAGTTACGGGAGGGAGCAGCAGCTCATGAATAAGCGAGACCTTCTGCGGGATGTCAAGGATTAAAGTATAAGATCTCCAAAAGGGAGAGCAGTAAAACGGAGATGACATGTTCCCTTTCAAGGTAGTCATCCAAACCCGCTGATTTCAGCAGAGGGCTGACTATCTAATGTGTATGGGGGTCTCCCTACTCTCCCCCGACAGCAGATGTCGGGGAAAAGAAAGATCAGGCATGTTTAAGTTTTAAGGTCCCTAATCCTTGGTTCCCGTGGGAGATAGAGGGGTCTGACAGCAGCTTATTTCTCTCTCTCCATTGAAATAAACATGCTCGCTCGGCCGAGCAGAACATGCATGTTAATAATGTAGTCGAGAGGAATAGCTGTCGGCCAAAGTGTACGGTCAACTTTAGTGTCTTTAGATTTTTTTGCTTATTCCTATAAATTGCCACATGACAATTACAGACGGAAAACATTGAAAATGCTTCACCTTTGAATCTTCTTTGAATCGTACATCTCTGGTGCTGCACACTCCCCGCACACTCGATGGCTTCTCCTCCATCAGGTCCACAAATGACTTTGCATTGTATCGACCTGGTCCCATGCTTTGTTTCTATGGTAATAGATATATATTTAAGATGTCAGACCATGGGATACGGTTGGCCAAAATATAACAATCTACATCTAATCCTCATCTCACCAACAAGCGCTTCCTCTCCCAGGTGTCTTTATAGAAAAGATGAGGCATCTCCGTCAACCTTTCTGTTTCTTCCGCTCTTTTCCATCCAGGTGCAGATGCATTTCTCTCAAGAACAGATGGATTAAAATGGCTGAGTACTGCTTCATATGTCCCAGGACCCAACCGTCTTCCCTGGATTAAATTATAGTATTATGCCACACTCTTAATACAACAATCTAATATGCTCTAAGTGTGTAGCCCTGACAGGTTTTGCTGCATTAGGCCCCGTTCACACTGAGTTTTTTTTGCGGGCGGAAAAATCTGCCTCAAAATTCCTTCAGGAATTTTGAGGCAGATTTTGACCTGCCGGCAGAACATTTGCCGCGTTTTCCGCACGCGGCCATTGAGCGCCGCAGGCAAAAAACCGCCACGAAAAATGTCACTGGGAGGTCAGAGACGGAAACGCCCGAAGAAAGGGGATGTCACTCCTTTTTACCGCGACTGTAATCAGTGTATCAGTGGGAGGCCATTTTGGGTGTTTCTTGGCGCTGTTTCCGACACGGTTTTCGTCTGAAACATCACCAAAATACTCCGTGTGAACTAGTCCGTACTGTTCTTTTAAAGGAATACAATAGTGTAAAAAGTAATCCAAACATCATACTTGTTTCTGGAAAATTCTGGATGTCAACAATAGCCATCTTTGCAGCTCTCACAAGGGTGATCACCCAGCTTTCTTGTTCTCCTGAATGGTAAATCTGCCTAGTTATCCAACAACGCATACCTACTCATGTATCTCTCCCTAGGAAAACTGGGTGATAACCTCTGTAGTAGTTGTAAAGATGGTTAGCACCCAACTTTCCCAGAAACAGATGTAAGATAGAGATTACTGAATAGAATATTTGACAGTTTTACAGACGAGGACAATTACTTTTATGTTAAAAAGTGTCGTCATCCCCCAACAACAAGCTGATCACAGGGTGTACTGCCATTGCACCAAGGTGATCAGCTGTAATCTTCAGGGGAACCCTGCAGTAAGTGTTCAAACCCCTGCAGCGCCCCCACAGGGTAAATGAAAGTGTAACTATGTCTTAGTGACATGTCAGAAGTTTGATCATTTGGGGCCCCCCCACTGATAGCTAAAACGAAGAGGCAGAAACGCTCAGGTGAGTGCTGTGCCACTTTATTCCTGATTGGCTCTGCTCGTCTTTGCTTGGAAAACTGAGCAAGCGGTGTACGGACTAAGGCGATATTCACACAAACATGTGCGTTTTGCACGTGAAAAAAATGCAGCGTTTTGCGCGCGTTGCAGTTCCGTGTGGCATCAGTGTTTGGTGCGTGGCTGCGTGTTTTTTTGCGCGTATGGCCTCGTTATGACACGTGGTTTTAATGTTTAGAAACATAAATGAAGGAGATCGTTTTATTATTTCCTTAATTTCGTCAACAACTGTAGCGCGAACCACGCGCGGCACATGGAAGTGCGTCCGTGTGCCGTGCGCGATTTTCACGAACCCATTGACTTCAATGACTTTGATGCGCGAAAAACACTCAAGTATAGGACATGTCGTGAGTTTTACGCAGCGGACACACGCTGTGTGAAAAACAAGGAATGTCTGAACGGCCCCATTGACTTACATAGGTCTGTGTGACGCGCGTGATTTTCACGCGCGCATCACGGACGTAAAATACGCTCGTGTAAATAAGGCCTAATAGACTTTCTATGTAGCCTGCACATCATTTGCTTGCAGAGCCAATCAGAAATGAAGCAGCACAGCACTCACCTGAGCGCTTCTGCCACTTAGTTTCAGCAATTGGTGGGGGTCCCATTGCTCGGACCCCCACTGATCGAAGCTTCTGACATGTCATAAGTTTGATTTCAAAAGTTTTATGAATGTAGCTACTTTAAGCATTACATTTGTTCCTCATAGGGTACTTGAAAAAAGTTTTTTCGTAGCCAGACAACCCCTGTTACGTTAGTTTTTTTTAAACAGGTGTCCCGATGTACTCTAAACTTGCCACCACCATAAATAAGTCAAATGAATTGCAGCTAATGTGTGATCTTGCTGTTTCGTATTATAGACCACGTTTTACTAGCTCTAGTATATTAATGATGGCCCTTTTAATGTCCTTTGGCTGGTGGTATCTTTACTCACCAGCTCTGAAGTTGCCCTCTTGCAGTATGATACTTGTGTATATGTGCCAGGCTTCTTTAATTCAGGATACACCGCTGACACATCAAATCTGCGGGATACGGGAGAGAAACATGCACATAGCTGTAAAATAACAATACAATTCTGCTCAATGATTAACTTTCATTTAAGGATTTGGTAACTTAGCTGCACGTTAACAACAAATGTCAGTGACCATAAACCATGACTGTTTTACATGATGATAACGACATTTTGCCTATGTCCATATTACTTCATTAGGGAACTCAGAATTCTGAATTGCAAAATTCACAATTTGCCCAATAATATAAGTTTAGTGATCCCAGAAATATATGTTAACTGTATGTATGTAAACCCTACATACATTAAATATATATATACCCTCTCACAATTCAGCCCGTGCTAGCTGCCGTGGGGTAACATGCCATCATTCTGACATTACAATCCATGCCGTCACATGACAAAGTTCTATGACTGTATTGCCACTGAGCCTGCCAGCGATGATACACTCACATGACTATGTGCGATTACCATATACATGTGATGTCAAGGATGGCACAGTTAAAGCTGGCAGAACTCTGGCTCTTATTTATGGTATGCACAAAACTTTTTATTTACCCAGAAAATCCTTTTTAGGCCTTATTTACACGAGCGTATTTCACGTCCGTGATACGCGCGTGAAAACAACGCACGTCACACGGACCTATGCAAGTCAATGGGGCCATTCAGACATTCAGTGTTTTTCACGCAGCGTGTGTCCTCTGTGTGAAAGTTACTGCATGTCCTACACTTGTGCGTTTTTTGCACATCACGCACCCATTGAAGTCAATGGGTGCGTGAAAATCACGGACGGCACATGGACACATATCCGTGTGCTGTGCGTGATTCACGCAACAGTTGCTAAAGAAATTATGAAAAAATGAAAAACACCTCCTTCAGTTTATTTTGCTGACGTGGTATGCGTGCCATACGGTTGACATACACGCGTAAAAAACGCAGACACGCACCATGCACTGATGTCACACGGAACGGCAATGCACGAAAAACTTTGCGTTTTTTTACGCGCGCAAAACGGACACGTTCGTGTGAATTAGGCCTAAGGGTGTATTCACACAAGCAGGTTTTGTTCAGGTTTTTTAATGCAGTTTTTTTTAAGTCAAATCCATCTGTAGATCATAAAGGGAGAGAAAATTTAAAGGACAGAAACTAGTTCTACTGTTGTTTGAATGCACTCCTTGTTATGGCTTTAAAAACTGCATAAAAAAACCTGAATACCTGCCCCGTGTGAATACACCCAAACAGAAGTAATGGAAACACAACCTATGCCCTGATTGGACAAACATTCTCATGTGTATTCATTATCCGTATCTGAAAAACTTTTCCTTAAAAGGGAAAATATGATCCCCCCCCCCCCCCATAAATTAAAGTGTAGCTAAACGTTTGACAAACTTTTCACATGTCATAGTGACATGTCAGAAGTTTGGATTGGTGGGAGTCCGAGCACTGGGAGCCCCACCAATCGCTAGAACGAAGCAGATGAAGCACTCGCATGAGCGCTCAGCCGCTTCGTGTCTGTTCGGCTTTTTCCGGAAAGCTGATGTATCGGAGTACGGACTCATAGACATTCTATAGAGTCCGTACACTGATACATTTATTTCCGGAAGAAGCCGAACAGACACGAAGCGGCTGAGCGCTCATGCGAGTGCTTCAGCTGCTTCGTTCTAGCGATTGGTGGGGTCTCAGTGCTCGGACCCCCACCAATCCAAACTTCTGACATGTCACTATGACATGTCAGAAGTTTGTCAAAGGTTTAGCTACACTTTAAGGGCATGACCACACATGGCGGAATTCCTCCGCAACTGTCCGCATCAATGCCGCACCTAATCCGGGTTGCGGATTACGGCTGCGGATCTGCACAAAATGTGCAGAAAATTGATGCGGACTAGCTGCTGCGGACTGCGGGAAAAGTGCTTCCCTTCTCCCTATCAGTGCAGGATAGAGAGAAGGGACAGCACTTTCCCTAGTGAAAGTAAAAGAAATTCATACTTACCGCCCGTTGTCTTTATGACGCGTCCCTCCTTCGGCATCCAGCCCGACCTCCCTGGATGACGCGCCAGTCCATGTGACCGCTGCAGCCTGTGCTTGGCCTGTGATTGGCTGCAGCCGTCACTTACACTGAAACGTCATCCTGGGAGGCCGGACTGGAGACAGAAACAGGGAGTTCTCGGTAAGTACGAACTTCATTTTTTTTTACAGATACATGTATATTGGGATCGGTAGTCACTGTCCCGGGTGCAGAAACAGTTACTGCCGATCGCTTAACTCTTTCAGCACCCTGGACAGTGACTATTTACTGACGTCTCCTAGCAACGCTCCCGTCATTACGGGAGCCCCATTGACTTCCTCAGTCTGGCTGTAGACCTAGAAATACATAGGTCCAGCCAGAATGAAGAAATGTCAAGTAAAAAAAGCAAGACGCATCCGCAGCACACATGACATGTGCATGACAGCTGCGGACTTCATTGCGGAACTTTGAATCTCCATTGAAGTCAATGGAGAAATTCCGCCATGAGTCCGCCACTGCTCCGCAACAGACAGAGCATGCTGCGGACACCAAATTCCGCTCCGCAGCCTATGCTCCGCAGCGGAATTGTACGCATCGTGTAAACGAACACTGCTAAATTAAAGTGAAAGTCAATGTAGAAACGGCTCCGCTGCGGATTAACGCTGCGGAGTGTCCGCAGCGGAATTTAAGTGCAATTCCGCCATGTGTGAACCCGCCCTTACAATTGTAATAAACGTCAGTACTGCTGAATATTCCCTTTCCTGCCAAAGTGAAATTCTTGGCTGATTGATTTGTTAAAAAAAAATTAGTCTGATATATGATCTAAAAAAAATTAATGAAATTTCCCATCTTTCAAAACTGATTTTATTCAACGTCAGTCACGCAGATGAACATAAAAAAAACGAAAAAGAAAAACGATGTACACAGAGCAGCGGCAACATTGTAGTTCGAGCGCAAACAGTTATAAAGATCACCGATCCTCAGCAGCGCCGGCAATCGCTGGGTAATGTGCGGGGAATATGCCTCTGGTCTTCCATTTCGGGAGGGCATTGTACCTGGCACTCTGGCAGCCAAAAGGAGCACCTGCAAACTTCTTCCCAGCCATTCTGTGCCCTGGTCGCTATAGCAACGGAGACGCCTGCCATACTGATGAGCACTACCTGTCACGTGACAACAGCCTGCAACCAATCTGCGGCGAGACCGAGCGGAGTAACAGGTTTCTCGTACGTGTTCGTCTTGTCGTGTCTTAAAGGGCCCACGCAGTGTTAGTTTCGCCTTCCTGATCACACGCTTACATAAGATCTAATATAATAGTAGAAATAACTAGTTACATGTAGATGAGCATGGGGCGCTGACTGACAGATCACGTGAGATGCCTTCTCATTGAAACACTTGCATTTGCCTTTTATATATATATATATTTGAGACAGTGGCGGACACAGACTGCAAAAGGCCCCTGTGCAGATAATGTGCCAGGGCCCCCCCCCCCCCCACCCCGCAAACTTCTCATGGCCGACGGTCCGCTTTCAGCTGCATCGCTGGGTCTCCTAAGTGACCCAACAATGCAGCACTAGCAGCCGGGGCGTCACTAAGGCTGGGTTCACACACACACTATTTACGGACGTAATTTGGGCGTTTTAGCATTGAATTACATCCGAAAATGCGGCTCAAAAGCGTCGGAAAACATCTGCCCATTCATTTGAATGGGTCTTACGATGTTCTGTGCCGATGGTCATTTTTTTTTACGCGCCGCTGTCGAAAGGCGGCGCGTAAAAAACTGCCTGTCACTTCTTCAGATGTAAATGGAGCCGTTTTCCATGGACTCCATGGAAAACCAGCTTCAATTACTTCCGTAGTGGACGCAGCAAAAGACGCCTGCACATGCCATTATGGCTGAAATTACGGTGCTGTTTTCTCCTGAAAACAGCACAGTAATTTCAGCCGTAACAGACGCTGCCGTGTGAACATACCCTCAGGGCTTAAAATGTCCGGGAAATAGCCCCAATACATATGTGTCCGCCCCAAAAAAAAGTGTGTGTATAGGAGACAGCATAGCATATCTATAGCACTACGACCCTATAAACTATGGATAGGATTAGATACAGTGGCTGAGCAGACAGTATCACACATGATAGGATTAGATACAGTGGCTCAGAAGGCAGTATCACACATGATAGGATTAGATACACAGCTCAGCAGACAGTATCACACATGATAGGATTAGATACAGTGGCCCAGCAGACAGTATCACACATGATAGGATTAGATACAGTGGCTCAGCAGACAGTACCACACATGATAGGATTAGATACAGTGGCTCAGCAGACAGTACCACACATGATAGGATTAGATACAGTGGCTCAGCAGACAGTATCACACATGATAGGATTAGATACAGTGGCTCAGCAGACAGTACCACACATGATAGGATTAGATACAGTGGCTCAGCAGACAGTATCACACATGATCGGATTAGATATAGGGCCCAGCACAGTATCATACATGATTGGATTAGATACACAGCTCAGCAGACTGTATCACACATGATAGGATTAGATACAGGGCCCAGCTCGCTGACATTGCGGCTCCAGCGCTGGACCCAGGAAAGGTAAGAATAATAATTTTGCTTCTTTATGTGTTACTGATTATTTTTGTGTGTTTGTGTTTTTTTTACAGGTTCGGTTGTTGGACTTCGGATACGAGGACTTCAATGACGGCGTTTTTTTTATTCTCAATAAAATGGTTAATGAGGGTTGTGTTTTTATTTCAATAAAAAAAATTTCTATGTGCTTGTATCTTTTTAAACTTTATTATCACCGCCTTAGTAATGGCCGCTGGCTGATTGACAACCTCCATTACTAAGGCGAGGCTTAATGTTAGCCGGTGCAGAGTCTACACTAACCCCCATTATTACCCCGGTACCCACCGCCACCAGGGGTACTGGGAAGAGCCGGGTACAAACCAGTACCCGACCAGCTGTAGTGACGGGCAGGCACCGGGGTGGCCGCAGGCTGGTAGTATTAGGCTGGGGAAGGCCAAAAACAGTGGCCCTTCCCACCCTTGTAATGCTGCCTGCTGCTGCTGTGTTGTATCTGGCTGGTTATGAAAATTGGGGGGGACCCGACATCGTTCTTTCCAATTATTTTTTAAATGACGTGGCGTCCCCCCCATTTTCATAACCAGCCAGATACAATAAAGCAGCAGCAGCCTAGCATCACCAGGGTAGGAAGGGCCACTGTATCTGGCCTTTCCCCTCCTGATAATACCAGCCTGCGGCCACCCCAGTGGCCGACCATCACTACAGATGGTCAGGTACTGGATCGTACCCGGCTCTTCCCAGCACCCCTGGTGGCGGTGGGTACCGGGGTAATAAAGGGGGTTAGTGTTAGCCTCTGCACCGGCTAACACTAAGCCCTGCCTTAGCAATGGATGCTGTCAATCAGCCGGCGGCCATTACTAAGGCGGTAGTAATATAGTTTAAAAAAAACCACAAAGACATAGAAAAAATATTTTATTGAAATAAAAAAAAAAAACACAACCCTCATTAACCATTTTATTAATAAAAAAAAAAGCTGTCATCGAAGTAGTCCTGGAATCCGCCGTAGTCCAACGACCGAACCTGTAAGAAAACACACAAAAAATGATTAGTAACACATGTGTTAGGGTATGTGCACACACACTAATTACGTCCGGAATTGACGGACGTATTTCGGCCGCAAGTACCGGACCGAACACACTGCAGGGAGCCGGGCTCCTAGCATCATAGTTATGTACGACGCTAGGAGTCCCTGCCTCGCTGCCGGACAACTGTCCGGTACTGAAAACATGATTACAGTACAGGACAGTTGTCCCACAGCGAGGCAGGGACTCCTAGCGTCGTACATAAGTACGACGCTAGGAGCCCGGCTCCCTGCAGTGTGTTCGGTCCGGTACTTGCGGCCGAAATACATCCGTCACTTACGGACGTAATTAGTGTCTGTGCACATACCCTAAGGCTTAGATACAGGGCCCATGTGTGATACTGTCTGTGGGACCCTGTATCTAAGCCTACCACAAGGTAGGCTTAGATACAGGGTCCAGCAGACAGTAATCTTATACAGTATAAGATTACTGTGTGCTGGGGCCCTGTATCTAAACCTACAGTGTGGTAGGCTTAGATACAGGGCCCAGCAGACAGGATCACGCATGGGCCATGTATCTAAGCCTACCATGTGATTGGCTTAGATACAGGGCCCAGCAGACAGCATCACACAATCTGTGATCCTGTCTCATGGGCCCCCTAAGCCTGCTACATCGTAGGCTTAGGGGTTGTGCAGTCCCTAAACATTGATGGCCTATCCTCAGGATAGGCCATCAATAGCTGATGTGTCGCCCGGGACCCGCAAATCAGCTGTTTTGAAGGGGCCGCAGCACTCGTACGAGAGCTGCTTCCCCTTCATTTCACTACTCGCCCACACTGTGAATCGCCGAAACCGATTCACAGTGTGACCGGAATGAAGTGACAGGAATGAAGGGGAGCAGCTCTCGTACGAGTGCTGCGGCCCCTTCAAAACAGCTGATTGGCGGGTCCCAGGAGTCGGACCCCGCCAGTCAGGGCTATCTTACCTTCCTCTTCGGCCGCGGCGGGAGTTCTGTAGTCTCGATGCTGTGCGCGGCGGCATAGCGCTGTGACGTCATGCGCTGCGCACAGCGCCTGACGTCAGGACCTCCGCTGCGATCCGGAACCAGGAAGGTAAGTAAAGTATGTTACTATAGTAACAGGGGCCCGCGGCCCGAGTTACTATAGTAACTTTTTATTGATGTGGTGCGGGGGGCCGTGGGCCCCCCTGGCTTCGGGGCCCGGTCGCAATTGCGACCGCTGCGACCCCTATAGCTACGCCAGTGGTCCACGGGCCTCTGTCTCAGTCCTCAGCATCGCGCAGCTGAGAACTGAGTCGGCCAGCAGAGGAACGGGCCCCCTTCCCACGCGGGGCCCTTGTGCAGCTGCACCGGCTGCACATGCGGTATGTCCGCCCCTGATTTGAGAACATACTGACTGCAATCATGGATTACCACCTTATCCTCCAAATAATCCCAGCCAGGTTTACACAGGCAAAAATGGGTTTTTGTTTTGCAGGCATTACTTTACAGGTTTGGGAATTATTTATTATTTGCCAAGACTTTTGAGTGTCTATTCACACGTCGCAACCATATTGCGTTTTGGTTTTTTTTTGCCCCGTGGTTTGCAAAAATAGTAAGAAAAAATGCAATTTGACCGCGCCACATACATTTTATTATGAATTGCACAAACGCCATACGCTCTAAACGGGGGCTGTCTGTCCCGAGCTCCCAGCCTTGCATTATGCCAAGTGTGCCCGCCGTCCACCACTCCCACCATCGTGAATGCCCAGGTTTATATCTTTTTTTGCAAAAATTACCATTTTTCTAAATTTCAATGTGTTTGCTTGTAAAACAGATGGTAATACCACACACAATAGTTACTAGTTAACATCCCCCATATGTCTACTTTATGTTTGCATCATTTTTTTTCACGTACTTTTATTTGTCTAGGACGTTACGAGGCTTAGAACTTTAGCAGCAATTTCTCATATTTTCAAGAAAATTTCAATAGGCCATTTTTTCAGGGACCAGTTCAGTTCTGAAGTGGCTTTGAGGGCCTTCTATATTAGAAAGTCCCCATAAATCACCCCATTTTTAAAACTGCACCCCTCCAGGTATTCAAAGCCATAGTTTGGGTCGTTACGAACACGGTGATACCAAATATGTATACTTTTTTTTTAACGGTTTCATTTTTTCCTTATAATAAATGACTTATTATAGGAAAACAAAAACTAAAATAGCAACCGATCGCCGAATTTAAGGGGTTAATTCGCCGAAATCAGCGGCAAAGGACCGCTGGTTGTCGAGAGTGGAGTTTCAGCTGTCGGCAACAGTGTGCACCCAGTAACTACGTCGTCGTGCGGGAAGTAACCTCCCGCGACGACGTACAGTTACTTACTCGTGTGGATAGGGGTTAAAGGGGTTTTCCCACAATAACCCCCATTTTATAAATCATCAATCTGGGACCCCACTGTTCAAACAATGAAAGGCACCAGATACCTGTTCTCGGCTGGAGAGCAGGATTAGCGTGCGCCCGCAGCAGAATACAGTAGCAGCAAGTGGGCGAGATTTAAACAAATCTCATCCAAGGTCTGCAGACATTATCCGCACCAAATAAAGACTCGTCGTGGAGATTTTTAATACCGCAGCATGTCAGTTTAAGCTGTGGAAAGTAGACACATTACAAATTCTATTGTTGCAGAATTTCCTGCGGATACGCAGCACAATATGCAAGTCCAGATGGTTTAAAATAGAAAAAAATGACTATACTCACCACCCCAGGCGCTTCCATGACAACGCTTCCCTCGGTCCCTCTACACCCGGCCTCACAGACTGCAGCAGTCACATGTGACGATACGTCATCGCTGGAGGACGGGTGTACAGAGCCCGAGGGAAGCATTGACATGGGAGCTTAACTGGTTCACGATGCATGACATATACAGATGTAGCCAAGTTTATCTTGACTTTGGTAACGTGCTGCAGCCTGATATCACACAACAAAAGCCATTGTAAAGTCAGTAAAAAAGTCAAGTTAAAGGAATGGATGCCATGATTAAGAGCACCAGTTGTGCTTGAAACGCGTAGGCGCTGAATACCTACACAATACTGCCTTGATGCCTGTATGCACCTGATATCGAATTTTAATTTTTGATACAAATAAAAGTGGGACCGAGATCCTTTTTAAATCACATATCTGCAGCACTGGATCAAATTCTTTCCTAATCTACTATTGTTTGCCGCGGACCGTCGCGGAGATCCGGGCGAGGCGAAGGTGTCGGGCGCTGGAACGGTGAGCTGGAGGCTTCCTCCCCTTTACTAAAGTTTCTTGCCTTAAGAGTCAAGATAAAGATGGCTACATCTGTACACTCGTCCTGCTGATCTGGTGTGCCCATGAGATCAGTAGCAGGGCAGAATTCTGATCGCCATTAAAGGGGTATTCCCATCTTGGACAATTATGGCATATCCACAGGATATGCCATAAATGTCCGATAGATGCGGGTCCCACCTCTGGGACCTGAACCTATCTCTAGAACTGGGCCCTCTAAACCCCGTTCTAGCTTACTCGGCTCCCGCTGCCTCCAGACCACTTCCTGCTTAGGAGTTTGTTAGTTATGGAAATAGCTGAGCTCACTGAGCTACTCTGTTTCTGTAACTCCTATAGAAGTGAATGGGAGTTACGGAAACAGCATAGCACGGCAGGCTACGCTGTTTCTGTAGCTACCGAGTTCTGGAAACAGCGTAGCTCGACATGCTACGCTATCTCAGTAACTCCCATTCACTTCTATAGAAACAGTGCAGCTCAGCGAGCACTCAGAGTTCACACTGAGTTTTTTTGCAGACAGATTATGTATGACCTGCCTGCAATTTCTTGCCACGTTTTTCGCCATTCCGGGCTGCAAGCAAAAAAAGCAGTGAAAAACGCTTTCTCTGCCTCCCATTGATTTCAAAGGGAGGTCAGAGGCAACACCTCTGCAAGAAAGTGCATGCAGGTTTTTTTAGTGTGAGCGGCTAAAAGCCGTCTAAAAAACCGCCTCCGCCTCCCTCTGAAATCAATGGGAGGCGGTTTCAGACGTTTTTGGTGCTGATTCCGACACGGTTTCCACGTAAAAAAAACTCAGTGTGAACAGGGCCTAAGTCCCAGTTCACACAGTATTTTGCAGGCAGAAAAAATCTGCTTCAAAATTCCTTCAGGAATTTTGAGGCAGATTTTGACCTGCCTGCACTTTCTTGCCGCGGTTTTCCGGTCATGGCCATTGAGTGCCACGTGCAAAAAACGCTGCAAAAAAATAAAATGCTTTCTCTGCCTCAATGGGAGGCCAGAGATGGAACCGCGGGAAGAGAATGTCAATTTTCTTTCCTGCGAGTGGCTGAAACTGCGAGTGGGAAAAACGCCTCCGCTTCCCATTGAAATTCAATGGGGGACGGTTTTGGGCATTTATTGGCGCCGATTCCGATGTGGTTTGCGCGTCAAAATCAGCGCCAAACAACTCTGTGAACAGGGCCTAAAAAAGCCAGAAGTGAATCCAAACAGAAAGAAAGGTATAAAGAAAAGACAGATGCATCTCCTTCCTCTCTTTTGTGTCCACATCTGTGTTTGGCTAAAAAAAAACTGAGCCAAAAACTGCATCAAAACTGTGTGTGTGATCCTGGCTTTATACAAGCAAAAAGTGGAGCAGTTGCCCATGACAAACAATTAGTTCATTTCATTTATTTGCAAATTCTGCCGAGTGTGAACGTGGTCTTATTATATCTTCAGTTTGTTTCATGTTTTCAAATACAGGTTTATTTGTCATGTAATGGCGGCTTGTACGTGAGGCACAGGGCAAATTGTTACTTTCCTCAGGATTGATTTACATTGGAGGCTGCAGGGAGGACTATGGCGGAGGATTCCAGTCATACTTCATGAATGTGCGACTATGATATCGATGTAGCCACACACTGCACACACTGACCGTTATATTAGACAAGACTCGTCAGTCCCTCCCTCAGAACCCGCTCGCCCCCCGCCTGCCCTCCCCCTCATTACCCGCCGCCCGTTTTTTTTTTACTCTTTGCGACGGTTGGTCACAGTCAGTCAGGACAGAAGTGTCATGTCTGCCGCTGCTGGTGACTCGGCTGCTCGAGTTCGACCCCCTCGGACCCCGAAATGTACCCGTTGCCGAAATCACGGCATTCTGGTGCCAGTGCGGGGTCACTCTGGGCGCTGCGGTTGGAAACTCTGCAACTGCCCCAAATGTGCCCTCATCACCGAGAGACACAATATTCTGTCGGCGCACAAGCTTATCCGCAAGCCTGGGACCGAAGAGCCAGCCCCCGAAGACGGACGTGGGAAAGCTCGGACTCCCGAGAGAACCGGGAACACGATGCATAGTCTATTCCCGGCGGAGCCTACAGGTATACGTGACGTCACAGAGACATCGTAGACCGGTGACGTCACTATGATTTATAGGCGACATATGCTGTGACGTCATCATAGGCATTTACTGAGATCAGTTGACGCTTTGTATGTTTATGTGGTCGTGTGTGGTGGTCTCTAGTGATGTCACCAGTGACAGTTATTTATCATGTTCTATAACGGCTGATTTCTGAGGACTGTTATTTACTGGTCCTTTATTTCATATGATGGCCATGTTGTTGCATTCAGCTTTGGTTTCATAGTAGTGCAGTGAAAATATTAGAAAAAAGCATAAAAAAACAATCCCATAATCACTCAGCAGTGCAAGTCGCCATAAATTCCCTGTGACACAATCAAAGAGAAGTAACCCCCCCCCCCAGGCCTCCTGCACACGACCAGATTATTTTTTTACTCCATAAATACGGATGCGTAGTTGTCCACAACAAGTCATCCGCATATCTGACACGCTGTCCGCCAATATGGTCCGTAGTGCATCCGTATTTACGGATCCGCAAAAAAAGGGAGGCCACAAATAATGTCACCAACATGTCCCGGGACCCCTTGAAAAGGTCATAGGATAACTCAGGCGGCATTTTCTTGGGGAATCCCCTGCCATCGCAACGCTTCCGCAATTACGGACGGCTATGGATGCACATCCGTAGCCATCCGCGGTTTTACACGCGCCCATAGACTTCTACGAGCGAGTTTATGCCGCAATTGCAGACAAGTCCTATATTTTGCAGATCATTTCTACGGCTCAGACGCACATCCGTAAATATACGGAAAGATGTCCGTAGCCTATAGAAATGAATGGGTCCGCAGATTATCCGTAATTATGGATATAAATTACGGTCGTGTGCATGCTCTCTCTTTTTATTAAAAGCTGCGGCTATCTGCTAAACCGGGGAAAATCACGGACAAAACAAATCTTTTACAAAGTGTGAATAGGGCCTTCATTCTATGATCCTGGGAAACCCGATGCGAGCATCTGCATGTACATATCTGACAGCCAGTATGAAGTCCATTAACAATCATGTAGCCTTATTCTATTGTGTCATTGTCATTCACTTTGTTCATGTTTTCTTATGTTTTAGATTTAAAAAGAATGAGAATGTCACCATCCAGGATTTCATCTTTTGAAACTGTAAAAAGAAGCGCGGCCGCCATAATGACAGGTGAATGTTGACTATAGATCAACCACGGAGCATCAATCCACACGTTGACAAGCTGCAGTGCATATGTAATAGCAATTATAAGACCCTATCCACAAATGGCATTATTGTTGTTACTGACATCCGGCCCCGCTACTGAACCGAGAGGCAAGAAACATGTCCCCACAATGTCAGGGTATGTTCACACGCAGCACATTTGTTGCAGAAACTCCATTCCTTACATCTGAATGGGGCTGTTTTTGCAGCATTCCCATAGACTTCTGTAAGCCCTATTTAGAGGAATGGGACAGTCGTAAAAATTCTGCAACAAACCTGCTGTATGTGAATATATCCATTGAAATTTTGGTCACTCCTAAACCTTTAGACAAAACTCACAATGTATTGCCACTGAATGTTGCGCTATTACGTATTTGTGGCTTAAAAGAGGTTCCACCAAAGATTTCTGTTACTGAATCCCTGACACAGCTTTACAATGTCGGTGCTTCTATCATCAGGGTTGTGTCAGGTGCTCCATAGGACATCAAGACCCATTTGTCCTAGTTATGGGCCCCTGCTGATGACATCATCACATATATCCTTATAACATGTAGAAGATAAATTTAAAGGGGTTGTCCAGTGCCAAAAAAATGATGGCCTATCCCCGCCGATCAGCTGTTTTGAAGGGGGTCGCAGCCCTCATACGAGAGCTACTTCCCTTTCATTTCCTTTACTGCTCACACTCAATCACCGACGCACTAGTAGCAGCGGTTCACAGTATTACAGACCTCCCATTCTCTTCAATGAGACAAGGCTGCATTACTGTGAATCACCGCTACCAGTGTTGGGGTGTCGGCAGTCGGACCCAGACCGATTTGATATTGATGGCCTATTCTGAGTCGGTTGGAGTATAGCTGTGCACTAAAATGACAGTTCCATTGTGTGTAAGCAATTGGCACATATCTAATAAATCATTCCAGATCAATTGATAAAAAAGTAAGCTCGCTGATCATTTTTTTGCAGGTCCTCCCATGTATGCAGCAGAATATATGCCAACCTTGGATTACTTTGAAAGAGAGACCACAAGGATGTATCTTGGCTGCCCACCTATATATCATTACCCTGCATTTCCAATAGGTTTACCTTCACCAGGATATAAGGGTGCACTGGTTCCCCCCCCTCCTCCACATCCTCCTTCTGCTGTCATTCCATTTAGAGGTTTACGACCATGTTACCCAGTGAGTATAGGACAATGATTAGTGCAGTTGTTTACTCATTCATTTTGGAAAAATTCTACTTTTGCATTAATTAAACCAATGCTTAATGGTGGCTTTAAATTCATGGCATTTGGCTATTTGTGAACTCAGGTGACAGTTGTAGCCATAAGAACACATTCAGTAACAACATTTATTCCACCGCATATAACTTTGGCATGATTTGGAACAGTCATACGGTTGTCACGTAATTATTGTATACATTGTCCCATTTACTTCTATTGAAGTGAAACTAAAGTTGGAAAAATACACACAACTAATCATGTGAGAGTTGCACTAAATAGTTCTGGTTGCAACCCACGTTCACCCTAGAGAGGACAGCTAAAGTCTCCATTTAGGACTGGTCTAATGTCACTCGTAAATAACATTTGGATGAATAAATACAAATACGTACATTGAAAAGGTGGCTACTCAAAATACCAAAACTTAAAGGAGCATTTCAGTCATGAACATTTATCATCTATCCACCTGCATTTATTGCATTGTTGGCCATTATAGTCTTTTGAAGACATGGAAACAGCCTAGTGAGCACCCCTCTTTTCAGGATTGGTAAGGGATGCAGCAGTCAGACCCCAAGATCAACTGAAGGATCAGACTACACACATGGTTTGTTTGTAGTCTGTAACCACGGAGACATACTGTAGATCTGTAGGCACATAGGTTTGCATTGGAGATGTATAAACTAAATGGTAGGATATTTTTAATGAAGACTATTTGCAAAGTTGCTTAATTTTTTTTTAACGTTTGGTTACAAAAGTGCACATTTTGGCAAGGGGAGATTTCTTAATACCGTCCTAAAGTTTGACAGGTAAAACTTTACCAGACAGGCAGAACAAATGAATCACATCGGTGCAGGCTGTTTGATAAATTTGGCACATTTTACAACTCCTCTTATACACATCCCGTTTTGTAGACACTTTTCAATACTGTTGAGTGATGTGTAAAAAGTTTCTGAAACACAATAAATTTGGTGAACCGCATGTACGCCACTTTTTTACTCAAGAATTCTGGAGCATTTTGCTTTGTAAATCTCCCCCAGAGTTTGTCCTCAAATTTTTTAAGTCAGTGGAATCAGTTCTTCTGCCTCTAAAAACATCCTGGCCACATGGAAAGAATTAAATCAATGGTCGCGAAAATCCACCTGTCATATATGAAGGACGCAAACTGACTATTTTAATGCAAAATGTATTGCTATACAAAACATTAGGTTCCATGTAGTTGTCAATTCCTCTGAATTTTTAGTATAATAGGAGTCAACTGACCAGTTCTAATATATCCTACTCTATTCCATGTCACACTTCCAGGGTCCAGTAAGCTGAGATACGGGAATTGTTCGCCCAGGTCCTAACACGTGAGAGCTTGTGGTCCCCAGTGAATTTCCTTCCCTGACTTTATAAATAGGGGATGGGTCAAAAAATCCATGTTGTGACTTTAGGCTGGCTGCACACACTGACAGCTATGTCTACTGACTCCACCATAAACATGCATGCTTTGCTGAGTGTGTGTCTTTATTTCAAAGGGGAGAAGGGGACACGTCTGGTAGGGGCTCATCTCTCGAAAGAAAAAATGATCATGCATGTTGAAATTCAACGTGGCAAATCCTCTTTTGCCAACATCAGGCGTTGGGGAAGAGTCAAGTACATAAGATCGTTGGCTGATCGATAATCAGTGGGTTTCGCCGACTTTTCTCTCTATGCTGTAAACAGTTGCTCTGTGAAGAGCCTGCCGAAGAAATCCCTAAATCTTACCTCCCTGGATCTTTTGGTGAGACATGGTTTGTCTCTTTGCTCGGTGATTGTTCTATCTTCTGGGTACCATCATGTTGTGTCTGTTGGATCAATCTATACTTCTGCTTTGGCCTTAAAAGTGTTATCCCACAATTCAATTTGTAATTAAATGCTATGGTCCACCTGTTATCGATCACATCTAAGTTATGAACTTAGATGTGATCGGTACCAGCTTGATCCTGCGTGTCAGAGACACACATGACCTGCTGTCACTGAACCGGTCAGTGCCGTTGACCTGGCGGTTACAGGTCTCAGCTCTGGATACAGCTGCTCTGTATACAGGATATAAAGCAGCTGTATCTCAAAAACGAAAAAATTATTTTTAATACAATGTAATTACAAAGTTGCACCAATCACACTGATACACATTTTTATAAAAAGAAAAAAAACACCCACACGTTTTCAAAGGTGTACATAGCCTTTAAGTTACCAGAACAGGCATTTATTTTTTTAAATTGACACCCTATAAAAAAAAAAGATTAAGACGCCGTGTGTTTCAACTTACTTTCTTTAGCATATCTGTAAAGGATCTGCCAGACACAGCTTCTGTGTCGACGCCTGTGCGTAATCAGTCTGCACCTGCTCCTAAGTCTGAGAGAGTGACACGATCTTCTACCAGTCAGGCTGGGAGGCTGAGGAGTGGGAGAGCCTATCACAGCCTGGCCAGACGGAGCTAGCTCCCGCCCTCTGTCTATTTATACCTGCATTTCCTGCTCCTCCTTTGCCTGTGATTCTTTTCTGTTTCCTGGCTCTGCTGCTCCTGCTATGATTATTGAACTTGCTTCATTTTTGACCCTGGCTTTACTGACTACTCTCCTGCTCTGCGATTTGTACCTCGTGCACTCCTGGTTTGACTCGGCTCGTTCACTGCTCTTGTTGCTCACTGTGTTGCCGTGGGCAACTGCCCCATTTCCCTTAGCTTCTGTGTACCCTTGTCTGTTTGTCTGTCGTGCACTTATTGAGCGAAGGGACCGTCGCCCAGTTGTACGCCGTCGCCTAGGATGGGCCGTTGCAAGTAGGCAGGGACTGAGTGGCGGGTAGATTAGGGCTCACCTGTCTGTCTCCCTACCCCGTCATTACAATGTCCACTTTCTTTGCTATTTACTGGTGGACCTGTATGCACTGTATGGCACTGACAGCGTTTTTGGCAGCACCAAGTGGGATCCCTGCTGGTGAGCAAGCTATCCAGTTATCAGCGGCTTCTTCTATGCTGTCTGAGAAGCTGTGATGTCACGGTGAATGCTAGGCTTCTCTAAGAAGTGGAGAATTAACCGCCAATAAATGAACAGTCTGCTCACCGGAAGGGATTCCACTGGCACTGCCGAGGATGCTGTCAGCTAAAATACATACATCACATGAATGTCCCCCCCGGTGAAGAGCACAAAAGATGGATGAGCAGAAAAGCAATGAGCAGCGACAGTATGGGGCGGCATAAGCAGCAAAAGGTTTTTTTAAACTCGTTTTATTGAACACAAAGTTGAAAGTATTACACACATAAACCAGTCACAGTATTATACAAAATACATAGCATAGGAAAGAGATGTGGAATCCCAGTACAAATTTAAACAGGAAATAAATTCCAAAGCATATACATTCAGGTTGTAAATACATGAAATGATAAGTCAAGCACAATTTTGGAGGCGATCAAGTGACGCCACAAGGACATTAGCAGGGTATACAGTGAGAGGCGGTGTACATCATGTTCTCCACACCTTCACAAATTTATGCGGACATCTTCTATTTTTGAACACAACTCTTCATACAGTACAGTTTTATTAACTAAAGAGCATCACTGAGAACAGGAGGGTGGACGATCGCCAATCCACCTAAGAGCTATGGCCTTCCTAGCCATAAATAGCATTTCTCTAAGAAAGATTCCAGTATGGTGCCTCCATTGATCCTCTTGTAAAAGTCCCAATAGACATACCTCAGCGCATAAAAGTATAGGGCTACTGACCAAGTCAGCATCTGTAATACCTTATTCCAGAATGCAGAACACTCCCACATCAAACGCCAAAAATTAGCATTAGGAACTTGACATCTATGACATCTCATAAAGGGTTAAGAGTCTAGCGGGCGCCAGGTAACTTTGATGAAGAATATTCATGTTAAGGATCTGCCAGGCACAGCTTCTGTATCTACGCCCATAGGTAATCAGTCTGCACCTGCTTCTATGTCTGGGAGACTGACTCCATCTTCCACCACTCAGGATGGCAGGCTTAGGCGGGATTCACACGACCGGGTCGTTCCCGAGCCCGAGTATCGGCCGGTAAAATCGGCCATTTTGCCTGGCCGGTTTGCATAAAGTTATGCATCCGTGCCGGGCCGGGCAGATCCGGACAGTGACATCAGCGGCAGCTCCTGAAGGGGAATCCCCATGTGTTCGGGGATTCCGCTTCAGGATTTTCCCCTGATGTCACTGCCCAGATATGGACAGAGACATCAAGCGCTCTGTCCTGGAGCGGAATCCCCGAAAACACGGGGATTCCGCTCCTTTAAGGAGCTAAAGTGCGGCTAGCACATAGCAGAGCGGGGAGATACCTCCCTGCTCTGCTATAGTGGCGTCGCTGCAGTAGTAGCGGCCGCAGCGGCAGCAGCTGCTGCTACTAGCGGCGCCATCGAAGGTGTCGCCGAGCCAGGGTGCTTTTAACAAGCAGGGGAAGGGAGCCAGCGCAGCGCTCCCTCCACCTGCTGTATACCCCGGCCCTGCAACACAGTGTACAGCGATGCCATTCGTCAGAATGGCATCAACTCCTCCTCCTCACATGCACTCTGCGCTGTGAGGAGGAGGAGATAGAGCGCAACCGCCGGGAAACCCGGCCATCACTCGGAACACATTCCGGTGATGGCCATGTAATACCCGGCCCCATAGACTTCTATGGGAGCCGGGCGGCCGGGTGCCCGGGCAAAGATAGAGCATGTCCTATTTTTTGACGCCCGGATTTCCCGGCCGTCAAAAAATCGGTCGTGTGAATAGCCCCATTAGGGGTCTATCATTCCTAATGCAGCCGGGTGCCGGCCGATTTATGAACGGCCGGCACCCGGCCGGGAAACCCTGCCGTGTGAATGAGGCCTTAGGAGTGGGAGAGCCTATCATAGCCTGGCCAGACGGAGCTAGCTCCCGCCCTCTGTCTATTTATACCTGCCTTTCCTGTTCCTCCTTGCTTGTGATTCTTCTTGTTTGGTTTCCTGGCCCTGCTGCAGCTTCTTGATCTATTTGACCCTGCTTCATATTGACCCTGGCTTACGGACTACTCTCCTGCTCTGCGTTTGGTACCTCGTACACTCCTGGTTTGACTCGGCTTGTTCACTACTCTCCTGCTCTGCGTTTGGTATCTCGTACACTCCTGGTTTGACTCGGCTCGTTCACCACTCTTGTTGCGCTCAGTGTTGCCGTGGGCAACTGCCCCTTTTCCCTTGCTTCTGTGTACCCTTGTCTGTTTGTCTGTCGTGCACTTATTGAGCGTAGGGACTGTCGCCCAGTTGTACCCCGTCGCCTAGGGCGGGTCGTTGCAAGTAGGCAGGGACTGAGTGGCGGGTAGATTAGGGCTCACTTGTCTGTTTCCTTACCCCCGTTATTACATAATCACAAGCCCATATACCTAGTCTACCCTGGTCCCTCACACTACTATGGACCCCCTTGAGACCCTGGCTCAGCAAATGCAGGGTCTCTCCTTACAGGTCCAGGCCCTGGCTCAGAGGGTCAACCAGCCTGATGCTACCATGGTAGTGCCCCTCACCTCACCTCTTGAACCCCACCTCAAGTTGCCTGACCGGTTCTCAGGGGACCGGAAGACTTTTCTCTCCTTTTGGGAGAGTTGTAGGCTCTATTTTCGCTTAAAGTCCCACTCCTCAGGTTCTGAGAGCCAGCGGGTGGGTATAATTATGTCCCGGCTCCAGGAAGGGCCCCAAGAATGGGCCTTCTCCTTGGCTCCTGACGCCCCTGAACTTTCCTCCGTTGATCTTTTCTTTTCCGCTCTCGGACTTATTTATGACGAGACTGACAGGACTGCCTTTGCCGAGAGTCAGCTGGTGACCTTACGTCAGGGTAAGAGACCTGTTGAGGAGTATTGCTCTGACTTTAGGAAGTGGTGCGTAGCTTCTCGGTGGAATGACCCTGCCTTAAGGTGCCAGTTTAGGTTGGGTCTGTCGAACGCCCTGAAAGACCTGCTAGTTAGCTATCCCTCTTCTGACTCCCTAGACCAGGTTATGGCTTTAGCGGTACGACTTGACCGACGTCTCAGGGAACGACAACGTGAACGTTTTTGTGTTTTCTCCTCTGACTCCCCCATGATGCCTCCCGAGGTTCCGTTGCTTCGTTCTTCCACGGAAGACTCGGAGGTACCTATGCAACTCGGGGCCTCCGTGTCCCCCCAACAACGTAGAGAGTTCCGCAGGAAGAATGGTCTCTGCTTCTATTGTGGGGATGACAAGCATCAAGTGAACACCTGTCCTAGGCGTAAGAATAAGCAGCCGGAAAACTTCCGCGCCTAAGTGATCATCGGGGAGGTCACTTGGGCGCACAGGTATTTCCCGTAAATATGAAACGTAATAAAATCTTGCTTTCCTTTCAGGTCTCTTTTGGTGGTAGGTCTGCTACCGGCAGTGCCTTCGTGGATTCAGGGTCGTCTGCTAATGTCATGTCTGTGGAATTTGCTATGTCTCTAGCTATGCCTTTGATTGATTTGCCTAAACCTGTCCCGGTAGTGGGTATCGACTCCACTCCTCTTGCTAATGGTTATTTGACACAGCATACCCCTGTTTTTGAACTCCTTGTTGGCTCCATGCATTTGGAGCAGTGCTCTGTACTGTTGATGCAGGGATTATCGTCCGATTTGGTTTTAGTTTAGGCCTTCCCTGGTTGCAGTTGCATAATCCCACGTTTGACTGGAATACTGGGGATCTTACCAAATGGGGTAATGAATGCTTGACGTCATGTTTTTCTGTTAATTCTATTTCTCCCCCTGAGGAGGTGAACACGCTACCTGAGTTTGTTCAGGACTTCGCTGATGTTTTATCTAAGGAGGCCTCCGAAGTGTTACCTCCTCATAGAGAATACGATTGCGCTATCGATTTGGTACCAGGAGCTAAGCTCCCTAAGGGTAGGATGTTTAATCTCTCTTGTCCCGAACGTGAAGCCATGAGAGAGTATATCCAGGAATGCCTGGCCAAGGGTTACATTCGCCCCTCTACTTCTCCGGTAGGGGCTGGCTTCTTCTTCGTAGGGAAGAAGGATGGTGGTCTTAGGCCATGCATTGACTACCGTAACTTGAATAAGGTCGCTGTAAGGAACCAGTATCCCCTTCCTTTGATTCCTGATCTCTTTAATCAGGTTCAGGGGGCCCAATGGTTCTCTAAGTTTGATCTACGGGGGGCGTATAACCTTATCCGCATCAAAGAGGGGGATGAGTGGAAGACTGCGTTTAACACGCCCGAAGGTCATTTCGAATACCTCGTCATGCCCTTTGGGTTGTGTAATGCTCCCGCGGTCTTCCAGAATTTCATAAATGAGATTTTAAGAGATTACCTGGGGGTATTTCTTGTAGTGTACCTTGATGACATACTTGTGTTTTCCAAGGACTGGTCCTCCCACATTGAGCATGTCAGGAAGGTGCTCCAGGTCCTTCAGGAAAACAAACTGTTTGCGAAGACCGAAAAATGTGTGTTTGGGGTGCAGGAGATACAATTTTTGGGTCAAATCCTCACTCCTCATGAATTCCGCATGGACCCCGCCAAGGTCCAGGCTGTGGCGGGATGAGTCCAACCTGCCTCCCTGAAGGCGTTACAGTGCTTCTTGGGGTTCGCTAATTATTACAGGAGATTTATTGCTAACTTCTCGGTCATCGCTAAGCCTCTTACGGATCTCACTCGCAAGGGTGCTGATCTCCTCCGCTGGCCTCCTGAGGCTGTCCAGGCTTTTGAGGTCCTTAAGAAGTGCTTTATCTCGGCCCCGGTGTTGGTTCAGCCCAACCAAATGGAGCCATTTATCGTGGAGGTTGACGCGTCCGAGGTGGGAGTGGGGGCTGTCTTGTCCCAGGGTACCAGGTCCCTCACCCATCTCCGTCCCTGTGCCTACTTCTCCAGGAAGTTTTCGCCCACTGAGAGTAACTATGATATTGGCAACCGCGAACTCTTAGCCATTAAATGGGCATTTGAAGAGTGGCGCCACTTCCTGGAGGGGGCTAGGCACCAGGTAACGGTCCTTACCGACCACAAGAATCTGGTTTTCCTAGAATCTGCCCGGAGGCTAAACCCGAGACAAGCTCGATGGGCGTTATTTCTTACCAGATTCAACTTTTTGGTTACCTATAGGGCTGGGTCTAAAAATATTAAGGCTGATGCACTGTCGCGTAGCTTCATGGCCAGCCCTCCTTCGGAGGAAGATCCTGCTTGTATTTTGCCTCCAGGTATAATCATTTCCTCTATTGATTCTGATTTAGTTTCTGAAATTGCTGCTGATCAAGGTTCAGCTCCCGGGAACCTTCCTGAGAACAAGCTGTTTGTTCCCCTGCAATTCCGGCTAAGGGTACTTAGGGAAAATCATGACTCCGCTCTATCTGGTCATCCAGGCATCCTGGGTACCAAGCACCTCATTGGCAGAAACTATTGGTGGCCTGGGTTGCCTAAGGACATTAAGGCCTATGTCGCCGCTTGTGAGGTGTGTGCTAGGTCCAAGACTCCCAGGTCCCGACCAGCGGGCTTACTACGTTCTTTGCCCATTCCCCAGAGACCTTGGACCCATATCTCCATGGATTTTATCACCGATTTGCCTCCATCTCAAGGCAAGTCGGTGGTGTGGGTTGTAGTAGACCGCTTCAGTAAGATGTGCCACTTTGTGCCCCTCAAAAAACTACCCAATGCTAAGACTTTAGCTACCTTGTTTGTCAAACATATCCTGCGTCTTCATGGGGTCCCTGTCAATATTGTTTCTGACAGAGGGGTACAATTTGTTTCTTTGTTTTGGAGAGCCTTCTGTAAAAAGTTGGAGATTGATCTGTCCTTCTCCTCTGCCTTCCATCCTGAAACTAATGGGCAAACTGAGAGGACTAATCAGTCTCTAGAACAATATTTAAGGTGTTTTATCTCTGACTGTCAATATGATTGGGTCTCATTCATTCCCCTCGCCGAATTTTCCCTTAATAACCGGGTCAATAACTCGTCAGGGGTCTCCCCCCCTTTTTCTGTAATTTTGGGTTTAATCCACGGTTCTCCTCCGTTTCACCTGGTAGTTCCAACAATACAGAGGTAGAGGTCGTTCATCGGGAACTGTGCACAGTCTGGGCCCAGGTTCAGAAGAACCTAGAGGCGTCCCAGAGCATACAAAAATCTCAGGCAGATAGAAGACGTTCTGCTAACCCCTTGTTTATGGTCAGGGATCTGGTGTGGCTATCGTCAAAGAACTTGCGCCTTAAAGTCCCGTCCAAGAAGTTTGCTCCCCGGTTTATAGGGCCGTACAAGGTCATTGAAGTCCTCAATCCTGTCTCCTTCCGACTGGAGTTGCCCCCATCTTTTCGAGTACACGACGTGTTTCATGCCTCCCTCCTTAAACGCTGCTCTCCGTCCTTGGCTCCCTCGAGGAAACCTCCTGTCCCCGTTCTCACCCCTGAGGGAGTAGAATTCGAGGTGGCCAAGATTGTGGACAGCAAGATGGTCCAAGGCTCCCTCCAGTACCTGGTCCATTAGAGAGGATACGGGCCTGAGGAGAGGACTTGGGTACCCGCCCGGGATGTTCACGCTGGGGTATTGGTCAGGAGGTTCCACCTTCGTTTCCCCAATAAACCAGGTCCATCTAGAAAGGGTCCGGTGGCCCCTCATAAAAGGGGGGGAACTGTTAAGGATCTGCCAGGCACAGCTTCTGTATCTACGCCCATAGGTAATCAGTCTGCACCTGCTTCTATGTCTGGGAGACTGACTCCATCTTCCACCACTCAGGATGGCAGGCTTAGGAGTGGGAGAGCCTATCATAGCCAGGCCAGACGGAGCTAGCTACCGCCCTCTGTCTATTTATACCTGCCTTTCCTGTTCCTCCTTGCTTGTGATTCTTCTCGTTTGGTTTCCTGGCCCTGCTGCAGCTTCTTAATCTATTTGACCCTGCTTCATATTGACCCTGGCTTACTGACTACTCTCCTGCTCTGCGTTAGGTACCTCGTACACTACTCGTTTGACTCGGCTTGTTCACTACTCTCCTGCTCTGCGTTTGGTACCTCGTACACTCCTGTTTTGACTCGACTCGTTCACCACTCTTGTTGCTCTCGGTGTTGCCGTGGGCAACTGCCCCACTTACCTTGCTTCTGTGTACCCTTGTCTGTCGTGCACTTATTGAGCGTAGGGACTGTCGCCCAGTTGTACCCCGTCGCCTAGGGCGGGTCGTTGCAAGTAGGCAGGGACTGAGTGGCGGGTAGATTAGGGCTCACTTGTCTGTTTCCTTACCCCCGTCATTACAATTCAATTGTATAATTTTATCATTGGTCGAAGGTGAAACATGAAGATGGGACTCCGTGGCTTCCACCCACTCTTCCTCAGTAAGAGAAGGTATAAGGGTTTTCCATTTACCTTCAGTCAGTAGAGATGTCAATGCTAGTTTAGCATATCACTTCTCACATACAGACATACACCACCACCTTCATATCACTTCTCACATACAGACATACACCACCGCTTTCATGTCACTATTACATACAGACATACACCACCACCTTCATATCACTTCTCACATACAGACATACACCACCGCCTTTCCTATTTGTCCTGTCTTTCCGAAACAGTGTAAAACCCTGTAGATTTACAGCCCAGTCATGTGAAGAGTCCGGCCATGTTTCAGCAACACCAACTATATCTATATGTTCCTCCAGTACCAAGGCCTCTAGCTCCCCCAATTTGCTTGCTAGACTTTTGGCATTTGTGAACATACACTTTAATTTGCATTTCAAATTGCCACGTTTGGTATCAGAAATGTGATTATTTTACATTATTTGGGCATTTTTATTTTCATTGCTGTTTTGTAACAAAAGGATCTCATCCTGTTGTCTAGTCCTCCCCCCACATTCTTTCTCCCCCACCAATATAGTCTGACCTCTCTCTAACCTAAATATCCCTTTATTTTCTTCATTGACCTCCCTTCTCAGCCCTAGTTTAAATACTCCGCCACGCCGGCTAGAATTCTCTCCCCCAGCACAGCGGACCCCCTTCCATTTAGGTGCAAATCTTCTGCAGAGTACCGTTTATACCCCAATGAAAAGTCAGCCCAGTGCTCTAGGAACCCAAAGCCTCCTCTACACCAAGACTTCAGCCATGTATTTAACTCATATAAAGTACAGTGAAGTTTACCGCTCAGACGGCAGTGGTAACAGTCCAATATCATTCAGTATGGGCTCTCTCCCAGAAAAATGCAGTGGACAGTCCGCAATCCAATGAGGGTGTGGATGGTAATTCTTATCCTTGTAGTTCCACCAAGCTCCTTATCGTCTCCCTCCACATTCAAAGAACTCCTGGTAGGAAAAGGATCTTATGTCTCTAATAGATGGAAAAAGGAAGACACATAGTGCAACACCCTCTGCAAAAAGATTGCTCCACGCCAAGTTTAATCCATACTCACAGAAGTAACAAGAAATAAAAGCATCAAGGTAAGTAAAAATCTTTAAAATTTCTAGGCGGCACGCCAAACACTCTCGCCCGACCCTGGGTTTCGCCCTTCCGGCTTCCTCTGGGGCATGATGCCCTGGGGCGAAACCCAGGGTCGGGCGAGAGTGTTTGGCGTGCCGCCTAGAAATTTTAAAGATTTTTACTTACCTTGATGCTTTTATTTCTTGTTACTTCTGTGAGTATGGATTAAACTTGGCGTGGAGCAATCTTTTTGCAGAGGGTGTTGCACTATGTGTCTTCCTTTTTCCATCTATTAGAGACATAAGATCCTTTTCCTACCAGGAGTTCTTTGAATGTGGAGGGAGACGATAAGGAGCTTGGAGGAACTACAAGGATAAGAATTACCATCCACACCCTCATTGGATTGCGGACTGTCCACTGCATTTTTCTGGGAGAGAGCCCATACTGAATGATATTGGACTGTTACCAGTGCCGTCTGAGCGGTAAACTTCACTGTACTTTATATATGCTATTTAGGGTATTTGTTGGATCATACCCAATTTAGTTTTGCCTGCTCCGGTCTGAGAGAGATTTTGTGGGTATTTGAGCCAAGAGAAACCACCATTATATATGTATTTAACTCCCTGAGCTCCCGCTGTCTTTCCTGTGATGCGCATGGCACAGGCAGTATTCCTGAGAATACTACCTTGGAGTTCCTTGCCTTCAGCTTGTAGCCTAGTTCTTTAAAATTATTCTTAAGACTCCTCCACTACCATTTATTGTGTCGTTGGTTCCCACATGGACCACAACAGCTGGATCATCACCAGCCCCTCCCAGTAATTTATCCACCCGTTCCACCACATGCCAAACCCTATAAAAGCATGTGCAGGACAGACCACGTCTCTCCTGAATTTGGACAAAAGATATTAGGGAGTTATTCACAGATAAATCTTTCAGTAAGAAAATCCCATGTTTCTGCCAAAATCCACTACAATCTAAATGATATCGGTGAGGGAACATAAGATTATCCTACAATGGAGCATCCTCTATTCTATCACTAAAGTCGTGCAAATCTTTTGCAGAGCTCCAAATTTGACATGCTACTTTATGCAGTGGAAGGAGTTTTTCTCGGCCATAACACCCAAATGTTTAAACATTCGCACAACAAATGCTCAGAGTTCGGTATCAGGATGCTCCCAACCCCCGATCTTAAATATCTCAGTTATCTGGCCAGAACGTAAAGACAGAAATTGGTCGTGAACCCCCCCCCCCCCCTAGTTTTAGAGCACTGGAGGACAGAGAGAGACAATTTTAAGTCGAGAGCCACCCCATATAAATGAGGTCAGCAAAAGTTTTTTAATAGGGTGTCAGTTTAAAATTGATTTGTGGGATAAACCCTTTAACACCTTAACGACGAAAGATGAATATATCCGTCCTATACGGGAGCTGGTTCCTGCATAAGGACCGACATATCTGTCCTCTGATCACGCAGTTACTGCCACTGTACCCACGCGATCAGCGGCAGGAGCACGGATGTTATACACAGCCTCCTGCCCCAGCTGCCGGAATCGGAGCACGCTCCGATTCCGGCATGTTAACCCATTCCATGCCACTGTCAATAGCGACAGCGGCATCTAATGTGTTTGATAGAGGGAGCTCCCTCTGTCACCCCATCGGCACCCCCGCAAAGAAAACGCGGGGCCTTGTCAGGTTTCCATAGCAGCCGGGGGCCTAACAAAGGCATAGCCTAATAGATTGCCTGTCAGTTTTACACTGACAGGCAATAATGCTTTGGTATACTAAGTATACTAAAGCATTATATCTGCGATCTAAAGATCGTAAAGTAAAGTCCCCTAGTGGGACAAAAAGTAAAATAGTTAAAGTTTATGGAAAAAAAAAAAAGATTACAGTAAAAATAAAATAAAACCACTATTATGGAAAAAAAAAAAGATTACAGTAAAAATAAAACCACTATTTTTCCCCAAAAAGTGGTTTTATTTAGTAAAAGTGTCAAAACAAATAACACATACACATATAAGGTATCGCCACGATCGTAACGACTCGAACAATAAAATTAACACATTAATTAAACCGCCGGATGAACGGCGTCCATTCCCCCCATAAAAAATAAAATAAAAGTTAAAGAGGTTTTCCAGCTTCTGACAACTGATGACCTATCCACCGAATAGGTCATTAGTACAGGATCTGCGGGGGTCCGACACCCGGGCACCGTGCAGATCGGCTGGTCCGGTGTCTCCATGCACCGGACGTACAAGCCGGAAGCATTTAGCTCCAGCCACGGAATAGCGGCCGAGCTGCGGCTATGCTATGTATGGAACCAACTGCTTCTGGGCTCCGTCCATAGCATTAAGTGCCACAACATCCTGTGCCCACAGACCACCAGAGCGGCTTATAGATGCGGGGTCCGGGTGTTGGACCCGCACCGATGACCTACTATCCGATGGATAGGTCATCAGTTGTCAGAAGTTGGACAACCTCTTTAATCAATAAGTCCCATGTACCCCATAATAATACTAATGGAAACTACACCTTGCCCCGCAAAAATCAAGCTCACATACGGCCACATTGACAGAAAAATAAAGAAGTTACGGCTCTTGGAATGCGGCGATGCAAAAACAAGTAAATTTTTTCTAAAAGGGTTTTTGTGCAAACGTAGGAAAACATATAAAACCTTTACATATTTTGTATCACTGTAATCGTGCCGACCCATAGAATAAAGGTAACATGTTATTTACGCTGCATTTAGAACGTGAAAATCAATGCTGGAATAGCTGCTTATTTTCAATTCTCTCCTAAAATAAAGTTAATAAAAGTTAATCGATATATTATAAGCATCCAAAAATGGTGCAATTGCGAAATACAACTCGTCCCGTAACAAACAAGCCCTTATACGGCTATGTCGACGGAATGAAAAAAAAGTTACGATTGTTGGAATGCGACCGTGAGAAAACAAAAAATAACCCTTGGTCGTTAATGCGCAAAAATGGCCTGGTCATTAAGGGGTTAAAATGCAATCTGATAAACATTTTGAAAAGCTAATATAGGGACAATATTGCAGAATACTGTGTTGTTATATTTTAATATATTGTCTTTGCTTTGTTCCAATTTTGCAGCTTCAAGATGGAAGGGGAGACTTTCGTCCAAGCTATTACCCTCCAATACCTCAATACATGCCACCTGGCTATCTGCCGGGTCTACACTACATGCCTCCTACTGTGCCTATGAATGTCAGTTTTATGGCAGAACCCAAGAGAGGCTTATCTGGTAGGGCAATACGTATGTAAGTTCTGTTCTTTTCAAGACTGATTATGTCCAGAGCAATACAGCAAGTTTTTACTGATGTAGCCCTAAGGCTGGATTCACACGAGCACATTACGTCCGTAATGGACGTACGTAATTCGGCCGGAAGTCCCGGACCGAACAAACTGCAGGGAGCCGGGCTCCTAGCATCATAGTTATGTACGATGCTAGGAGTCCCTGCCTCGCTGCCGGACAACTGTCCCGTACTGTAATCATGTTTTCAGTACGAGCCAGTAGTAATTGTTGGCTTCCCTATATGCCAATCTGTTGTTGTTAGCCAACGTGGTGGAGCTAGCTTCTCTGCCTCTGATGCTGACCAATCAGTGTGAGGCAGCTTGAGGGTAGTTCACACCCTGTTGGCTAAGTAAAGCAAAATAGCATATAGGGAGCCAACACAACAGTGGGCAAATCTCTGGGGAAAAAAAGGGCTGGAATCAGGGAGACACCGCTATTCAGGTAAATAAACCAATTCAACTGACCTAGTGACAAGTCCTCTTTAAATTGATTCTCCTAAGTTTGCCAATAGTAAATCTCAAACCCGGCGAATTAATTCATCAATGCATCCTAATGACTGGTGAAACACACATCAGGCAAAAAATGGCTCCTGTTATTTTGTGGCATGTTTACTTCCAAAAAGCAACTTATAAACAGAATTCCAGACTGCTAAACACTACAGGACCTTATTTTGACTGTTTAATGGCAATTCTCCTATAATGTAGAGGTATTTGTGTTCTAGGTCAGGCAGTTCCAGATATCCAGAGCCTTAGGATTGCATCGGAGAGCAGCGAGACACCAGCCAGGGACCAAAGCACCTAATCACTCTGGAAATCTTCCATGTTGCTATAAAAATATGCACCAAATTACTTTTACCAGGACCTAAAGCTATAATTTTGTTTAGAAACCAAAAATCATATAATTGGTTTTCTTAATCTTGTATGTATTGATATATTTTTATGTTTAATTGTTAATACACCCCAATCACTTACACAGTTAAGGATTAAAGGGGATGTACAATTTTAAGAAAATGTTAGGATCTTAGTTTAAAGGGGTTTCCCAGTCATAAGAAATTGATGGCTTATCCTTAGGATGGACCATCAATATCTGATCGGTAGGGGTCCAACTCCCGGCACACCTGCCGATCAGCTGTTTTGAAGGGGCCCTGGCACACATTTAAGTGCTTCTTCCTCTTCATTCCTTATCTGCTGGCACTTGTAGCGGCGGTTTACAGTATTACAGTCTTCTCCCATTCACTTGAATAGACGAAGGCTGTAATACAAGTGTGTCGGTGATTCACAGTACAAGCAGATAAGGAATGAAGGGGACTCAGCGCTCCTACAAGTGCCGCGGCCCCTTCATAACAGCTGATTGGTGGGGGTGGCGGGAGTTGGACCCCCACCACTCAGATATTGATGACCAATCCTGAGGATAGCCCATCAATTTCTTTTGACTGCACAACCCCTTTAATATAGACCTTGGTCCATAGAGTGTTCTGCATGAATGAGCTTGTATGAATTAGTAGAGCTCAGAGATGGTCCTAAATAATTCAGCTAATGAATTTTCAACTGAAATATATTATAAAGTTAGGCTCTGTTCACACCACATTTGGGCAATACAGTTAAAGTTTAAAAAAAAGACTGTATACTGCAAAAAAATATTGTCTACACTTTATATTACAGTTAGGCCTGATTCACACTAACGTGTTAAACGCCCGTGGGACGGCAGTTGAAACAGCGGCCGTCCCACGGACCTATTTTATTCAATGTGGCCGTTCACACAGTCGTTGTTTCACCGGACCGTGTGAAGGGTCCGTGAGAAAATAGGACATATCCTATCTTTTCACGCATCCCTCCATAGACTCTCAACTATGGGGGATGCGAGAGATCGCGTCCCGCAGCGATGAGCACGGATGCGCCTTGGACGTGAAAAACTGCAGTTTTTCACGTCCGAGATGCGCAGCGCTTGTGTGAATCAGGCCTTACTTTGACTTTAGTGTCCAGTTAAATTCAAACAAGAATATCTAAAAGATAAAGGTCTAACCTAGAGGGTGCTGAGAGCTCCTACAGCAGTGCTATAAACTAAAGTATAGGGGGCTGTACACTAAGCCCACTCATCAGCTGAACCCGGGTAGAGGGAGGCACTTTCTGCCAGCGTCTCTCCACAAATCAGCATTTCCCAGAGATCTCTCGAAGATGTTGATTTGCAGAGAACTGCTGACAGACAGATCTACCCATATTCTTCTCATCCAGTTCTTATGGTATATGGATGAGTGAGCAGCCCCCACAAATGCCAATTTGGGGGCTACCCACTTGGCTAACCCATTATCTTGTTTATATATCTGTCTTGTGATAATAAAATTGGACCCGTCCTTGTGTGAGCTGCACCAGTATTCATGATAATGCCGTTTTTTTACAGTCCACAAGGGATGGATAATAAGATGTACTCGGGACAGTTATGTCATGAATTAATTCTGCATTTTCATGAATACAATATCTGGTGCATTGTTAAGATGAAATCTCAGGAATACTGATTTATATTAAAAACAAATGAGCTATAGGAATGATTAGTCTGTTATAAGTTATTACTGTTATATAATAATTGCTGTATGCATTTTTTTGTCTCATTTACTTTAAAGCTTTGTAAGGATAAAGTTAGTTTGCCGTTAACCATAGAAAGTATCAAACAGATTTTACTAATAAAAGTTGAAAGTGCAATTTGCTGACATCTCTTTCTTTATTTTGCAAAACCTAAATCCGTCACCTTAGGGCTCATTCACACTTCCGTATATCAGATCCATATCAATTCCTTTTTTTTTTTTATTAAACAAACCTTTGGCAATACATTCAAATGGTTTTATTAACATTTCAGTTTTGTTTTTTTCCCGATGCCCAACATGTTCTTATAGATCCCAGTTGGTACTGGTTTTTAGTGCATAGACTCAATGGGTTGATTTTAAAAACGCATGGTCCATTTTTTTCATGGTTAATATGTGCGCCATTGTTCAGTTGTTTTACATCCGTATTTAAGCATCATTACTAGAACAGCAAAAAAAATGGAATCCTTTATCAAAAAACAGAACAAATATGGATGAAAACCCATAACAAAAGATGGAACAAAAACAGATACGATATGGGAACAAATTGTGAAAAGAACAATCCACTCTACACATCTGGAGCCCTGACTCTGGTCACAAATACCAGTGAGTAAATGTATGGTACCTATCCCTACAAACAAAAAACACACTTCATACTTAGGCAGCTGTAGATGTATATTAGATAAAGTGCTGCCAGAAATGTTGCATTTTACCTGTATATATTTAAATTAATGATTTCTCCCCATGTCTGCTGATTGTCTGGACTCTTCTTAGTAGGACTTAAAAGTTGTGTGTGCTCTCAGCCAATCAGATGTTCTCCCACCTGTTCCACCTCCCCTCTCACAGAGGTTCCCATGTAACGTAAACGCTGCAGAATTTACGCAACGGAATTGTGTGCGGAAATTCTGCAGCATTTATAGTAGCAGCAAAGTGGATCAGATTTAGTAAATCACAGAAAAAAAACGCAGCGTAAACGTTAATAAATTGACCTGCGGTGCGGAATTTAATTCCACAATATGTCAATTTATGCTGCGTTTTTGTTGATTTTCTGTTGAGGGTTTTCCCCAGTGATTTCAATGGGGATGCAAAACCCGCAACAGAAACCCACAGCGATTAAGCCACAAAAATCGCAAACGCCAGAAAAAAAAAATCAAACTTACCCAGAACGCCCTCCTTCTTCCTGCAGTCCGGCATACTGGGATGACGTTTCATCCCATGTGACCGCTGCAGCCAATCACAGGCTGCAGCGTCACATGGTCTGCAACGTCATCGTAGGAGGCCGGAGCGGACGTCAAAGGAGGGAGGGGGTAAGTATGAGCGATTTTCCATCCGGAAAACCGCACCGCAGTGTGGTGCGATTTTTCAGGCGGAGGGTGCTGCGGGTTCCAGGATGGATTCGCTGTATGATTTTTAACGCAGCGTATCCGACCCGCGGGAACCCGGCTTAAGGCTGGGTTCCCACGTAGCGTAAACGCCGAGGAATTTCCGCAATGAAATTCTGTGCGGAAATTTCGCAGCATTTACAGTAGCAGCAAAGTGGATGAAATTTAATCTCATGCCCACGCTGCAGAAAAAAAAAACGCAGCACAAACGTTAATAAATTGACCTGCGGAGCGGAATTTAAATCTGTCAATTCATGCTGTGTTTTCGTTGCCTTTCTGTTGCGGGTTTTCCCCATTGAGTTCAATGGGGATGCAAAACCCGTGCAGAAAGCCAGTTTTGCGACTTTTACGTAGTTTAAGTATGAATGTTTTTTCGTTTTTTTCACCGCGCTGCTTTCCGCAGCGGAAATTCCGTTAGAAAAAGATGGAAGATGTTACAGGTTGGATACGCTGCACAGTTTTAACGCAGCGTATCCGACCTGTGGGAAGCCGGCTAAGGGTAAGGATCCCTTTAGATTGTCAGATTTCTGCCAGTAAACGAGTAGCGATCCTTGATATAGCACATCGATCGGCGCTCGGTCACATGGAGCAATCATTGTACTGTATAAGGATGAACAAGATTGTTCGTCCCCATATAGTTTACATTATTGTTGGTAGCACATCCCTTGTTTACATGGGGAGATGTGCTGCCGACGACCATTACTTTTACTGCCGCATAAACTATTCGATCAGCCAACAAACAAGCGTCTGCTCGATTGTCGGCTGGTTGCTGGTCCCTTTTACACAGCGATGATCAGGGTTTGATGATCATGATCAAATTTAACAGTTTTGTGGTTAATTTCTCTCTATTAAAATACCTTGCAAAAAAAAAAAGATAAGCCTTTGTAAAACAACATCCATAACCTCATTGGTCACTAAAGGAAATACAGCTGCTTTTATTTTAGTTTCAGTGCTTTTAAATTTTATCCTCACGTCTTACGTATCTAATATTTCTGATGTTTATCCAATAGGGGGCAGCAGAATACAAACTATTATATCCTAAATTTGGTTACATGCTGTCTGACAAGCTGCTATATTTTCTGTATATCATTGTCTATATACTGTAGGTTACTGATCCCCCAACAATCGCGTGTCCAACTTACATCACACCAGCCTAATCTTTCCTTTAGGGCAGATACAGACGGACGTTGCGTTTTTGCGCGCGCAAACAACGCAGCGTTTTGCGCGCGCAAAAACCATTTGACAGCTGCGTGTGTCATCCGTGTATGATGCGCGGCTGCGTGATTTTCGCCCAGCCGCCATCATAGAGATGAGGCTAGTCGACGCCCGTCACTGTCCAAGGTGCTGAAAGAGCTAACTGATCGGCAGTAACTCTTTCAGCACCCTCGACAGTGAATGCCGAACACAATATACAGCAACCTGTTAAAAAAAAAGAAAAAGTTCGTACTTACCGAGATCTGCCCTCCCGGCCGTTGCCTTGGTGACGCGTCCTTGGTGACGCGCCTCTCTTGACATCGGGCCCCACCTCCCTGGATGACGCGGCAGTCCATGTGACCGCTGCAGCCTGTGCTTGGCCTGTGATTGGCTGCAGCTGTCACTTGGACTGAATTGTCATCCCGGGAGGTCAGACTGGAGGAAGAAGCCGGGAGCTATCGGTAAGTCAGAACTTCGTTTTTTTTTACAGGTTCATGTTTTTTGGGATCGGTAGTCACTGTCCATAGTGCTGAAACAGTTTAACTCTTTCAGCACCCTGGACAGTGACTATGTCCTGACGTCGCGTACCCAAAATTTTTTTGCCGGGTTCGGCCAAAACGAGTTCGGCCGAACCCGGTGAAGTTCGGGTTCGCTCATCTCAAAGACACTCCGTTTGGATGTTCGGAAACAGAAACGCACGTGGTGCTTTTCTGTTTACATTCATCCTTTTGACAGCTGGTGCGCTGTTTCAGTCGGTTCGCACGGAAGTGCTTCCGTGCAACCTGCGTGGTTTTCACGCACCCATTGACTTCAATGGGTGCGTGATGCGCGAAATACGCAAAGTTATTGAACCTGTCGCGTTTTGTACGCAGCGAACAAACGCTGCGCAAAAAGCACGGACTGTCTTTACTGCCCCATAGACTTGTATTGGTCGATGCGTGGCGCGTGAAAACCACGCGGCCCGCACGGACCGAATACACGCTCGTGTGTATCCCCCCTTAAGGTAGTTTCACACACACACACACACACACACACACACACACACACAGCATTTTGTTGTGTTTTTCGTGACATTTTTAATGTTGTTTTTTGCAGAGTTTTCTATGCGTTTTTTATTGTGGCCAGATGTTACATTAAAGTCTATAGTAAAATATAATAAGCACTACATACAACTCCGTTTTGGTTTGTGTCGTTTATTATGCAATTTTGTGATCAGTGTCGTTTCTTTCAGGCGTTTTTCCCATAGACTTCTCTATAGGACTTCAAAAACGTCAGAAAAATAACATGTACAAAATGACACCACATAATTAACGCCACCAAAAATGCCACTAAATACGTCTTAAAAACCACATGTTACATTTTAATAACACTAGCGTTTTTAGTAGCGGTTTTTTAAGGAGTTTCATTGCCAGAAAATGTATGTGTGTGAAGGAGCCCTTAAAGGGGTGTTCTCACCTTGGACATTTATACATATCCACAGGAAATGTCATAAATGTCAGATAGATTCGGGTCCCACGACTAGGAGCCTCACCTATCTCTACAACAGGGCCCCCTAAACCCCGTTCTACCTTTCTGTGTTGTGGTTGAAGCGTGTGATTTCCGAACATGAATTACGGAAACAGCGTAGCTCGCTGAGCTACGCTGTTTCCGTAAGTCTTATAGAACTGAATGGTAGTTACGGAGGAAGCGTAGCATGCGTGCTACGCTGCTTCCGTTACTGCCATTGACTACTATGGGAGTTACTCAGCGAGCAGCGCTGTTTTCTTCTTCATGGTTGGAAATCACACGCTTCAACCACAACACAGAGAGGTAGAACAGGGTTTTTGGGGGGGCCCCGTTCTAGAGATATGTGCAGGTCGGAGAGGTAGGACCCGCATCTATCTGACATTTATGACATAATGTGTCTCTGATGGGAAAACCCTTTTAAGGCCATGTTCACAAAACAAAAGACTGCTATATTTTGGACGGTATTTGGCATCGATAAATGTAAGCCAAAACCAGGAGTGGGTCCAAAACAAGGTACATACAGTTAGGTCCAGAATTATTTGGACAGTAACACAATCTTCATGTTTTGGGCTCTACTGCCACTACATTGGATTTGAAATGAAACAACTGAGATGCAATTGAAGTGTAGACTATCAGGTTTAATTCAAGAGGTTGAAATAAAAATATCCTGTGAAACGTTTAGGAATTGCAACCATTTTTCTACACAGCCGCCTCATTTCAGGGGCTCAAAAGTAATTGGATAAATTAACATTACCATAAAGAAAATGTTTTTTTTAAATACTTTTGTAGAGAGTCCTTTGCAGGCAATGACGGCCTGAAGTCTGGAATCCATGGACATCACCACACGCTGGGTTTCCTCCTTTGTGACGCTTTGCCCGGCCTTTACTGCCGCTGTATTCAGTTGTTGCTTGTTTGTCGGTCTTTCTGCCTTAAGTTTTGTCTTAAGCAAGTGAAATGCAGCTCGATCGGGTTGAGATCCGGTGATTGATTTGGCCATTGCAGAATATTCCACTTCTTTGCCTTAAAAAAAACTCCTTTGTTGCTTTCACAGTTTGATTTGGGTCATTGTCCATCTGTCCTGTGAAGCGACGTCCAATCAACCTGCTGCATCTGGTTGAATAAAAGCAGAAAGTAAATCCCTGAACACTTCAGAATTCATCCGGCTGCTTCTGTCTTCAGTCACATCATCAATAAACACTAGTGACCCAGTGCCTTTGGCAGCCATGCATGCCCATGCCATCACATTGCCTCCACCATGTTTTACAGAGGATGTGGTGTGCTTTGGATCATGAGCTGTTCCAAGCCTTCTCCATACTTTCTTCCTCCCATCATTCTGGTACAGGTTGATCTTAGTTTCATGCTGTTCTATAACTGGGCGGCTTCTTTAGATGTTGTTTAGCAAAGTCTAATCTGGGCCTTTCTATTTTTGAGGCTGATTAATGGTTTGCACTTTGTGCTGAACCCTCTGTATTTGCTCTCATGAAGTCTTCTCTTTATGGTAGACGTAGATACATATACGAAAAAAGTTAGAGGTCCAGCACACGTTATGATATGTGCTGGACCTCTAACTTTTTTCGCAGATTTCTACCTACTCCCGACGTAGCTCTCTTGCCCGTGCACTGAATAATCATGGAATGCGGCGTCCTTACTTCGAATGAGTGGTGAGCGGACCAATTTTTCTTGTATATTTATATACTGATACACCTACTTCCAGGAGAGTGTTCTTCACTTAGGTAGATGTTGTGAAAGGATTTTTCTTCACCATGGAAAGGATTCTGCGATCATCTACCACTGTTGTCTTCCGTGGACGTCCAGGTTTTTTGGAGTTCACGAGATCACCAGTGCGCCCTTTTTTTTCAAGAATGTACCAAACTGTTGATTTGGTAACTCCTAACATTTGTGCTATCTCTCTGGTGGATTTCTTAATTTTCAGCCTAATTATGGTCTGTTTCACTTGCATTGAGAGCTCCTTTGACCTCATGTTGTGGGTTCACAGCAACAGCTTCCAAATGCAAATGCCACACCTGGAATCAACTCCAGCCCTTGTACCTTCTTAAGTGATGATGGATTAACGAGAGAATAGCCCATGCAGCCCATTAAATTGCTTTTGAGATAATTGTCCAATTACATTTAGTACCTTGAAAAAGAGGCAGCTACATATTAAAGAGCTGTAATTCCTAAACCCTTCCTCAAATTAAAGCTGAGAGTCTGCACTTCAAGCCCATATTGATTATATAACTGTATATTCAATATGTTTTGGTAAACAGCTAAAATCCCAAAACTTGTGTCACTGTCCAAATAATTCTGGACCTAACTGTATACTTCCATTATACCTTTTCTCTGTTTATTCTTCACTCCTGATTTTGGCTTCCAAATACTGATGCAAAATACTGTCCAAAATACTGCCGTGTGAAAGAGACCTAAGACGTAGTTCTAGGAAATAACCCATCAGTTTTTATGTATGTTTTTTCCTGTTCTACTTTTTCCCCCGTGAAGTCAATGGGGGAAAAAAAAAGAGAGATAAGGCATGCTGCAGTTTAACCCCTTCACGACCACCCCACGTAGATTAACGGGTTGCAAAGCTGGTCGTTGTGCCTGCAGCCCGTTAATCCACGTGTGCTCCTAACAGAGCACACAGACGCTCCCCGCAGCCCGGCATCTCCCAGTACAGGCTGCTACTAGCAGCCTTAGTACTGGGGGAAAACATCAGGTCGAATCACAGCGGTGATCCGAACCGATTAACCCCTTAATTGCGGCAGTCAATAGTGACTGCCGCATTTAAGTTGTTATAGCAACATCGGCACCCCGCTACGCGATTGCGGGGGCCGATTGTTGCGGGGGGGGGCGATTGCTATGGCAACCGGAAGCCTAACAACGGCTTCCTATCTGCCATTACGTTAGCCGATTAGGCCCCGCCCGGAGGCGGAGCCTGATCGGCTTGCTGTCAGTGAACAACTGACAGTTCTAATACATTAGTGCAATGTATTAGAACATCAAACAAACAGTTGGACCTTCAAGTCCCCTAGTGGGACTAAAGAAAAGTGTAAAAAAAAAAGTGTAAAAAAAGTAAAAATAAAAGTTGTAAAAATACAATAAAAGTTTCAAATAATAACACAAAACACAATCGCCCTTTTTCCTTTATCAAGTCATTTATTATTGAAAAAAATAAAGCCATACATATTTGGTATCGCTGCGACCGTAACGACCTTAACTATAAAAATATTATGTTATTTATTCCGCACAGTGAACGCCGTAAAAAAAAATAAAAAAAAATACTGACATAATTGCTATTTTTTGGTCACTTTGTCTTCCAAAAATTGAAATAAAAAGTGATCAAAAAGTCGCATGTACTCAAAAATGGTACCTATAAAAACTATAACTCGTCTCGCTAAAAATAAGCCCTCATACAGCTCCGTCAACAAAAAAATTAAAACCGTTATGGCTCTCACAACTTGGCGACAGAAAAAATTCATTCTCTTTACAAAAGTTATTTTATTGTGCAAAAAGTTGTAAAACATAAAAAAGTTCTATAAATTAGGTATCACCGGAATCGTACTGACCCGCAGAATAAAGCTAACATGTAATTTATAACGCGTGGTGAACGCTGTATAAAAAGAATTAAAAAAATAATGTCAGAATTGCTGTTTTTTAGTCACCTTACCTCCCAAAAAAAAAAGGATAACATGTGATCAAAAAGTTGCATGTACCCCAAAATGGTACCAATAAAAACTACAGCTCGTCCCGCAAAAAAAACAGCCCTCATACCGCTACGTCTATGAAAAAATAAAATTAGTTAAGGCTCCAATAAGCCAGGAAATAAAAATATGCAGATGTGCCGGCCCGAGGGGAACGTTTCTTCTGTTTCAAGTGGCGAATTATCAAGGCCCCTAAAATTAGGGAACCAGGAAGGGGAGAGCCCAAACATATCTGCTGGAAGCAACGGTGCCCGTATTATACCAGGAAAACACTTCTCAGCAAAATTCCTCAAACTGCAAAGGTGCGGAGTGTGGACCAAAAGGGGGATAAGGAAGGACACCATTTATCAGTGCGACACCGGCCTGTGCAGAAGGGATTGTGTCACAGCATAACACACATCTATGGATTATTTTATTGTTTTTGGTTACCCCACTATACCACCTGACTATGCCCCTTATATATTCCGTCCGGCTTACATGTACCCGCACATTATAAACGGAAAAACCAGTAAGACTCAATACAAAACTACTACAAGCAAAATCCACGCTCCAAAAGCCAAATGGTGCTACCTCCCTTCTGAACCCTACAGTGTGCCCAAACAGCAGTTTACTTCCACATATATGGCATCGCCATACCCGGGAGAACCCTTTTAACATTTTTTGGGGTGTGTGTCTCCAGTGGCACAAGCTGGGCGCCACATATTGGCATATCTATAGAAAAAAATCCCATTTTCACTCTGCAACATCGAGTGCACACCAATTTCTGCCAATCACCTGTGGTGTTAATATGCTCACTACACCCCTAAGTGAATACCTTGAGGGGTGTAGTTTCCAAAATGCGGTCACTTCTGGGGGGGATGCACTGTTTTGGTCCCACAGGGATTTTGCAAATGCGACATAGCGCCCAGAAACCAATCCAGCAAAATGTGTACTCCAAAAGCCAAATGGCGCTCCTTCCCTTCTGAGCCCTACTCTGTGCCCAAACAGCTGTTTATGACCACATATGTGGTATTGCCGTACACAGGAGAAGTTGCTTTACAAGTGTTGTGGTGCTTTTTTTCATTTATTTGTTGAGAAAATGAAAAATTTTCAGCTAAAACTACGTCTTATTGAAGAAAAAGGATTTTTTTTAATTTTCACTGCCCAATTCTAATAAAATCTATGAAACACCTGTGGGGTCAAAATGCTCACTACACCCCTAGATGAATTCCTCAAGGGGTGTAGTTTTGTGAATGGAATCACTTTTGGGGAGTTTCCACTATACTGACACCTTAGGAGCTTTGCAAAAGTGACATGGTGTCAAGAAACCAATCCAGCAAAATCTATGCTCCAAAAGCCAAATGGCGCTCCTTCTCTTCTGATCCTTGCCGTGTGCCCAAACAGCAGTTTATAACCACAACTGGGGTATTGCCGTACTCCAGAGAAGTTGCTTTACAAATGTTGTTTTTTTTTTATTCCTTTATTTGTTGAGAAAATGAAAAATTTGGAGCTAAAGCTACGTCTTATTGGAAAAAAAGGATTTTTTTTATCTTCACTGCCCAATTCTAATAAAATCTATGAAACCCCTGCGGGTTCAATATGCTCACTACACCCCTAGATGGATTCTTCAAGGGGTGTAGTTTCCTAAATGGAGTCACTTTTTTGGTGTTTTCACTGTTTTGGTCCCTTAGTGGCTTTGCAAATGCGACGTGGTCTCCGCAACCCATTCCTGCTAAATTTGAGCTGCAAAAGCCAAATGGCGCTCTTTCCCTTCTAAGCCCTGCCGTGTGTCAAAACAACCGTTTATTACCACATGTGGGGTATTGTTTTACTCGGGAGAAATTGCTTTACAAATGTAGTGGTGCATTTTCTCCTTTTAGTCCTTGTGGAAATTAGAAAAAATTAGCTAAACCTACATTTTCTTTGAAAGAATGTAGATTTTCATTTTCACGGCCTTCTTCCAATAATTTCTCCAAAAAACCTGCGGGGTCAAAATGCTCACTATACCCCTAGATAATTTCCTCAAGGGGTATAGTTTCCGAAATGGGGTCACTTTTGGGGGATTTCCACTGTTTTGGCGCTGCAAGAGCCTTTCAGACCCGACATGGTGCCTAAAATATTTTCTAATAAAAAAGGAGGCCCCAAAATCCTCTAGGTGTTCCTTTGCTTCTGAAGCCGGTGCTTCAGTCAATAAGTGCACTAGGGCCACATGTGGGGTATTTCTAAAAACTACAGAATTTGGGCAATAGATATTGAGTTGCGTTTCTCTGGTAAAACTTTCTGTGTTACAAAAAAAATAGATGAAAAATTAATTTCTGCAAAAAAAAAAAGAAATTTGTAAATTTCACATCTACTTTGCCTTAATTCCTGTGAAACATCTAAAGGGTTAAGAAACTCTCTAAATGCTGTTTTGAATACTTTGAGGGATGAAGTTTTTAAAATGGTGTGACTTATCGAGGGTTTCTAATATATAAGGCCCTAAAATCCACTTCACAACTGAACTGGTCCCTGTAAAAATAGCCTTTTGAAATTTTCTTGAAAATGTGAGAAATTGCTGCTAAAGTTCTAAGCCTTGTGATGTCATAGAAAAATAAAAGGATGTTCAAAAAACAATGCCAATCTAAAGTAGACATATGGGTGATGTTAATTAGCAACAGTTTTGTGTGGTATTACCATCTGTCTTACAAGCAGATACATATAAATTTAGAAAAATGCTAATTTTTGCAATTTTTTCACAAAATTTTGGTGTTTTTGACAATTAAATACTTAATGTATCGAGCAAATTTTGCCAGTAACATAAAGTGCAATGTGTCACGAGAAAACAATCTCAGAATCGCTTGGATAGGTAAAAGCATTCCGGAGTTATTACCAATAAAGTGAAACATGTCAGATTTGAAAAAATTGGCTGCGTCCTGAAGGCCAAAACAGGCTGTGTCCTGAAGGGGTTAAAGAAAAAAAAGTGGTTTCAAAACGCAAACAGTGGATGAATAATATAACCTGGATGCTGCAATTTTCCACCTCATTATACAGTGTTCTGCAATCATTTGTTGAGCCCAACTTTTTCTAATTACGCATTCTGTTCATTCTCTTTTTGTTGCAAATTCTGTCAGATTTAACAGGAAAACAATTGCTGCATTCTTTCTGTCAAAACAAAGGAAACCCGACAAACTGCAATGTAGATCAATAAGGATTAGACAGCGGCTTTGGTATGAACGGCAGCCACAACGGCAAGTGTGAACATAGCCTTACTTTATTATTGAGTTCCTGTTTGCTATTTCCGCAGGATTGGCACTTCTAGATCTATCTGTAGTGAATGAGAATCACAAGCGTAGTCTTAAAAATTCCATGACTTACACAACTCTCCTTACGTGGACATAAAACTTGGAAATGTTCAGTAATGTAATCCATCTGGCCAGCCCTCCTCATTTAATTTTCTCCGTAACTATTAATTATTAACTCAATTACTTGTATTTGAATGTTATTACTGCGCCGCTAACAATAAGATTTACTGTTCTGCCCGGAGCAGATTGGTCTGAAAGCGTTTCGCTGGTTTTATTGCCTCACTAATTAAAGACAGCTTCCCAGAGAAGAGAGCGCAGCCATGTCTCCGCAGTTGTACAGAACCAATGCTGTGGTTTTGAATAGTCTGTGAAGTTTAGGACTAACTTAGTAACTCATTAGCTCAGTTATTAAAACACCTTTTTCTTGGTCAGATTAGTGACAATTCACTTTTAAAGAATGTTAATGTAACCAATATAAATGTTTGTTTTTTAAAGCAGCGTCACCCGATTTACCCATGTAACCTTTATTAAGATCAGCACGTTATGGGACCATGACTAGTGAGTGCGGATCAGAGGGTGAATTTTACGAAGTCCTTTCAGGGTAGGAACACACTGGGCGTATACACTGCGGATTTTCAACATCGGATTACATATTTTTTTTACCATTAAAATTATTTATTGAGAAATTGCATTTTTGACATAAAGAAAAAAAAAACAACTTGTGAGAGCTGCAACATGGAGCCCCACAAAACAATATAACAGGACAACATACAGTTGCAGGATCACAGTACGAGCATAGAACAATGCACTGGTTTAGACATCCGCAGGAGATTAGTAATAAGCAAAATGCTCAGCTCATGCCGTATATAAGAACTTTAGGTGTGAGGAGGCTGAGGATGAGAGACAGAGGTACGGCACACAGAGCTGCAATGTACGGACGATACCCTAGGTTGTCAACGTGGGGTGAATTTATCTATAGTGTGAGATCTAATGGCCCAAGATTTTTCTAATCAATATGAAAGGTTAATTTGGTTTATTAGTTACATCTCTGAGAATATCATCAGTCTTGAGGCCAAAATAATGTGACATAACCCACAATGGATTTTTGGGCAGAAAATACGCAGCGTAATACAGTAACAAGAAACAACAATCAGAGCAGTTGAGGCCAATTTATATATAAACATTTTTGACTTTTATTAAACATATATCACAAACAATATTAAAATGCAGCAAGATAAGACTCTAGTAAGAATGGCGGAACTAGTAATAAATATTGTTGCTGATACATTTACATGGGATAACAAATTAGTATACAGTTACTTATATCAGAATAGTATATACCTCTCCTCACAAGGGGAAATTTTCAAGCCTAGTGAGTATATTATAAGTATATTGAGTATATGTAAACAAAGGAGGATAGAATAAAGTGACAGTGCTTTATAAAGTAATCTGTATGGCAACAGCCTTACCCATGGTCAGCAAAAAGGATGATAATGTCCGCTCCTCCACATGAACCCCGACGCGCGTTTCGCCACGAGTGCTTCCTCAGGGGGATGTGCTGAGGAAGCACTCGTGGCGAAACGCGCGTCGGGGTTCATGTGGAGGAGCGGACATTATCATCCTTTTTGCTGACCATGGGTAAGGCTGTTGCCATACAGATTACTTTATAAAGCACTGTCACTTTATTCTATCCTCCTTTGTTTACATATACTCAATATACTTATAATATACTCACTAGGCTTGAAAATTTCCCCTTGTGAGGGGAGGTATATACTATTCTGATATAAGTAACTGTATACTAATTTGTTATCCCATGTAAATGTATCAGCAACAATATTTATTACTAGTTCCGCCATTCTTACTAGAGTCTTATCTTGCTGCATTTTAATATTGTTTGTGATATATGTTTAATAAAAGTCAAAAAATTTTATATATAAATTGGCCTCAACTGCTCTGATTGTTGTTTCTTGTGTATGGATCATTTCATGGAGCTGCCTAGGTGACATGGGGGAATGTTTTTGTTATAAACAGTGCCCAGCCCTTATTACAAATGTGTTTGGAGTCTATATATTGATTTGTAATACAGTAACAGCAGAGTGGATGAGATTTGAACAAATCTCATCCACACACAGCGGAAAAAAATCCACCGAGAAACCGTTCATAAATTGGCCAACGGTTCGTTTTTTTAATCCACATGTCAATTTATGCTTTGGAATCCCTGCTTTTCTGTTGCGGGTTTCCCCATTGAATTCAATGGGGTGGTAAAACCTACAACAAAGTCATGTGTTGCCACTTTTGTGGCGGAATCGCTTCGATTCCGCAAAAACTCAAATGAGAAAAAAAAGAAGCTTTTTTTTTTATTTCAAATTAATAAAATAGCTTATACTTGCTGTAGACATTGTGACACGATCCTTTGTTCTGACCTTTTGTTTCCAGGACGGATACGCTGTGTACTTTTACGCAGCATATCCCCCCGTGTGTTCGTACCCTCAGGCTGGATTCACACATAGTGTTTACTTACGCCAGGTTTTCATGGTCTTTTTAGTGGTGATTTTGGACTGTGTTTTGATTCCTAAAAACGCATCGGCCAAATGATTTCTTATAGTCATTAGGAGATTATGAGGTTCTTTAGAAACAATGGGGGGGGGGGGGGATTTACAAAGCAAAATGCACCAGAATTGTGATGCATATTGTATCAAAAAGGTGGAGTACATGATGTGAAGCAAATTTATTATGTGTTTTAGACACTTTTTGCACGTTTTATGACAGTTTTGAAAAGTGTCTAGTAAAGGGTGTGTGGCTCTGAGGAATTGTAAAATCCGCTAAATGAGAAAAATGTCCAGTGAGTATGCGACAAATTTATATATTTTAGCACAAAATATTTCTGTAATTGTACACCAGCCAATAGGATGCAGTCACATGTGGCGAATTTGCCTCGTTTTTACGCAGCATAAAAATATGCACTGCAGAAAAAGTTACAATGTAAACCTATGGGAAAAATATTCCGTAATACAAGAAACTGAAAAATCTTTTTCTTAAAGGTTTGAACTGTAAAGTTTTCCGCAGCGTATTTCTACAATGCGTAAATACAAGATAAATTCGCCACATGTGACTGCTCCCTTAGAGTTTATGATAACTACGGAATAATTTGTGCCATTTTGCAGACTTGTAAATTCCTGCATCCTACGACATTGCTGATAAGTTTGTGTAAACTGGTGTTCTATAGGTTTCAACCGTGTGATTGGTGCATGATGAGGGGGGTTCTACCTATTAATATAGTATAACATATGCCTTTCTTAAGCCCCATGCACACGACCGTAAAAATTGTCTATAATTGCGGACCGTAATATGGTCTGCAATTACAGACCCATTCAGTTCTATTGCCCACGGACACCTTTCCGTATCGCTACAGATGGGTGCCAATGCCGTAGAAATGTTCTGAAATTATGAAACATGTCAGTTTTTTTTGCAATTTACGGGCCGTGCTCCCATAATTTGTCCATAATTTGAAAATACGGGCGGCTGTTGGCAGTCGGCCGTGCCAGTAATCGCGGTCCGTGATTATGGGCACGGCCGTGTGCATGGGGCCTAAGAGTGGTGCATATCCAGTTACATGAACGGGATTACAATAAGCATAACTATAGGTGGTGAATCAAAAATGCATTTAAAATCCATTTTTTATATGGTTTCAAAATGATACAGGTTAGGTTGGATAACTGAACAATTTTATGATGCTGCTCAAAGGCAAGAATACCCCATAACAATATTGCTATGGGACCAAGGCATGTTAGGTAATGGACTGCTGAAAGGCTTCTTTTTTTTTTACCTAATTTTGTCTGATTTACAAATCATTTCATGGCAGCTGTTCTGTAAACACAAACCTGGGGCCACAAGCAGTTCTTGTTGACATTTTGATCGTTTACAGCGTGATCACGATACATAGAGTCATTATAGCAGCTGTCTCCCATCTCTGTCACTTGTCTCATGCAGGTCAGAGCAGAAAAATAATAGCGTAATCGGTACAATATGTTTTTGTCAACAGGTCCTTGCTCTTAAAAATCACAGAACAGTGTTAATTCCATTCTACGTAGATCTCTTGAAGCTATGTACATGATGCTTTTTTTTTATTACTGTGCTTCTATGCCTGTTTTAGACATTTATGCCTTTTGAGGGCTGAATAAATAGAAGTAAAAAAAGGCTTATTCTTATTCATAGTGATATTACTGATATGTAAAGCAGAAAATACAAACCGTTAGATCACCACAAAGTGACTCATAGTTGCAAGACTTTTAAATAGCTTTTTAGGTCAGGATCACACACACAGTTTGGATGCAGTTTTTGGTGCAGTTTTTGGCTCAGAACAAAAGTAAGGAGTGGATCCAAAAGGAAGGAAATGTATAAAGAAAAGACTGATGCAGGGACCCACCATCCATTAGGCGAGATGAGCTTCTAGTCTCAGACGGCCTGCTGCCTCTCTGAGGGGGTGGCGATGCCACTGAAACCAACCGCTTGCCACCCACTCCTGCACTATAATTGTATCTGCGTCTATGGGATGCAGATACAATTACATGGATCACCAGCGCTGTCTGTCATGGTAAGGAACATTAGTTCCTTGCCCTGCCATTCGGCGCCTTTCAATGACGCAAGCGGTGAAATTACGTCATCGCGATGCTTGCATCATTGAAAGGCGCTGAATGGCAGGGCAAGCAACATTAGTAGTTCTTTACCCTGCCATTCAGCACCTTTCAATGACTCAAGCAGCGTGTTGACATCATTGCACAGCTTACATCGTTTATCTCCAGCAGACTAGGCCAGAAGAGACCAGGCCTGCCTTGCTAGAGGACGGCGCAGGAAATGGATCAGGTGAGTATGTAACGTTTTTTTTATTTTCTGTTAACAGTGTGACTGGCGTTATCTACAGGGGGGGGCTCTATCTACATGGGACTCTGGGGGCAGTGTCTACAGGGGGCTGTATGTAGGGCACTATCTACAGGGAGATTATGTAGGGCACAACAAGGGGGCACTATCTACAGGGGGCTCTATGTGGAGCATTATCTAAAGGTTGCTCTTTGGGGAGCAGTATCTACAGGGGGCTCTATGGGGGCACTGTCTGCAGGAGGCTCTATAGGGGGCACTATGTATGGGGCCACTGTCTACAGGGGGCTCTATGTGGGGCACTGTCTACAGGGGGCTCTATGAGGGGCACGGTCTACAGGGGGCTCTATGAGGGACACTGTCTACAGGGGGCTCTATGAGGGACACTGTCTACAGGTGGCTCTATGAGGGACACTGTCTACAAGGTGCTGTATATATGTACTGAGCTTTGTTCTGGTGTTGTATATATGTACTGAGCTTGCTTCTGCTGCTGTATTTATGTACTGAGCTTAGTTCTGGTGCTGTATTTATGTACTGTCCTTGGTTCTGTAGCTGTATATATGTACCAAGCTTTGTTCTGGTGCTGTATTTATGTACTGAGCTTTGCTCTGGTGCTGTATATATGTATTGAGCTTTGTTCTGGTACTGTAGATATGTACTGATTTTGGTTCTGGTGCTGTGTATATGTATTTAGCTTTATTCTGGTGCTGTATTTATGTATTAACCCCTTAATGACCGGGCCATTTTGCACGTTAATGACCAAGGATTATTTTTTGTTTTTTCACGGTCGCATTCCAAGAGTCGTAACTCTTTTTTTATTCCGTCGACATAGCCGTATAAGGGCTTGTTTTTTCCGGGACGAGTTGTATTTTGTAATTGTACCATTTTTAGATGCTTATAACATATTGATTAACTTTTATTAACTTTATTTTAGGAGAGAATTGAAAATAAGCAGCTATTCCAGCATTAATTTTCACGTTATAAATTTACGCCGTTTACTATGCAGCGTAAATAACATGTTCACTTTATTCTATGGGTCGGCACGATTACAGGGATACCAAATGTGTAAAGGTTTTATATGTTTTTTCTATGTTTGCACAATAAAAACCCTTTTAGAAAAAAATTACTTGTTTTTGCATCGCCGCGTTCCAAGAGGCGTAATTTTTTTATTTTTCCGTCGATGTGGCCGTACGTGGGCTTGATTTTTGCGGGACAATGTGTAGTTTTCATTAGTACTATTTTGGGGTACATAGGACTTATAGATGAACTTTTATTTTATTTTTTATGGGGGGAATGGGAGAAAAGAGAGAATTTTGCCGTTGTTTTTTGCGTTTTCTTTGGACGCCGTTCATCCGGCGGTTTAATTAATGTGTTCATTTTATTGGTCAAGTTGTTACGATCGCGGGGATACCATATATGTGTATGTGTGATTTGTTTTGACCGTTTTATTAAATAAAACCACTTTTTGGGGCAAAAAAGTAGTTTTATTTGACTTTGACTGTAATTTTTTTTATTTTTTTTTTCACAAACTTTATTTAACGGTTTTACTTTTTTTTTTTTAGTCCCACCAGGGGACTTCACTATGCGATATGCCGATCGCATATATAATGCTTTGGTATACTTCGTATACCAAAGCATTATTGCCTGTCAGTGTAAAACTGACAGGCAACCTATTAGGTCATGCCTCTGGCATCGCCTAACAGGCAGATGCTGAAGACAGACCTGGGGGTCTTTGTTAGACCCCCGGCTGTCATGGAAACCCGACGGCGACCCGCGATTTGTTAGCGGGGGCGCCGATCGGGAGACAGAGGGAGTTCCCCCCTCTGTCAAACACATTAAATGCCGCTGTCACTATTGACAGCGGCATTTAATGGGTTAAACTGCCGGAATCGGCGCGTGCTTCGATTCCGGCAGTTGCAGCAGGAGCCAGGCTGTGTATAACAGCCGTGCTCCTGCCGCTGATCGCATGGGTAAACTGTCAGTACCCGCGCGATCACAGGACGGATATATCCGTCCTCCTGCGCGAACTAGCAGCTGCTGAGGACGGATATATCCGTCCTTCGGCGTTAAGGGGTTAAGCTTGGTTCTGGTACTGTATATATGTACTGATCTTGGTTCTGGTGCTATATATATGTACTGAGCTTGGTTCTGGTACTGTTTATATGTATGAGCTCGGTTCTGGTAATGTATACAGTTAGGTCCATAATTATTTGGACAGTGACACAAGTTTTAGCTGTTTACCAAAACATATTGAATATACAGTTATATAATCAATATGGGCTTAAAGTGCAGACTCTCAGCTTTAATTTGAGGGTATTCACATCCTAATTTGAGGAAGTGTTTAGGAATTACAGCTCTTTAATATGTAGCTGCCTCTTTTTCAAGGGACCAAAGGTAATTGGACAATTATCTCAAAAGCTATTTAATGGGCTGCATGGGCTATTCCCTCATTAATCCATCATTAATTAAGCAGGTAAAAGGTCTGGAGTTGATTCCAGGTGTGGCATTTGCATTTGGAAACTGTTTCTGTGAACCCACAACATGAGGTCAAAGGAGCTCTCAATGCAAGTGAAACAGACCATCGTTAGGCTGAAAAAAAAGAAAAAATCCATCAGAGAGATAGCACAAATGTTAGGAGATGCCAAATCAACAGTTTGGTACATTCTCTAAAAAAATGAGCGCACTGATGATCTCGTGAACTCCAAAAGGCCTGATCGTCCACGGAAGACAACAGTGGTGGATGATCGCAGAATCCTTTCCATGGTGAAGAAAAACCGCTTCACAACATCTAACCAAGTGAAGAACACTGTCCTGGAAGTAGGTGTATCAGTATCTAAGTCTACCATAAAGAGGAGACTTCATGAGAGCAAAAACAGAGGGTTCACCACAAGGTGCAAACCATTAATCAGCCTCAAAAATAGAAAGGCCAGATTAGACTTTGCCAAACAACATCTAAAGAAGCCGCCCAGTTCTGGAACAGCATGAAACTAAGATCAACCTATACCAGAATGATGGGAGGTAGAAAGTATGGAGAAGGCTTGGAACGGCTCATGATCCAAAGCACACCACATCCTCTGTAAAACATGGTGGAGGCAGTGTGATGGCATGGTGGGGGCAGTGTGATGGCATGGTGGAGGTAGTGTGATGGCATGGTGGGGGCAGTGTGATGGCATGGTGGAGGCAGTGTGATGGCATGGGCATGCATGGCTGCCAAAGGCACTGGGTCACCAGTGTTTATTGATGATGTGACTGAAGACAGAAGCAGCCGGATGAATTCTGAAGTGTTCAGGGATTTACTTTCTGCTCAGATTCAACCAAATGCAGCAAGGACGTCGCTTCACAGGACAGATGGACAATGACCCAAAACATCCTGCGAAAGCAACCCAGGAGTTTTTTTAAGGCAAAGAAGTGGAATATTCTGCAATGGCCAAGTCAATCACCAGATCTCAACCCGATCGAGCTGCATTTCACTTGCTTAAGACAAAACTTAAGGCAGAAAGACCCACAAACAAGCAACAACTGAAGACGCTGCAGTAAAGGCCGGGCAAAGCGTCACAAAGGAGGAAACCCAGCGTTTGGTGATGTCCATGGATTCCAGACTTCAGGCCGTCATTGCCTGCAAAGGATTCTCTACAAAGTATTCAAAAAAAAACATTTTATTTATGGTAATGTTAATTTGTCCAATTACTTTTGAGCCCCTGAAATGAGGCGGCTGTGTAGAAAAATGGTTGCAATTCCTAAACGTTTCACAGGATATTTTTTGTTCAACCTCTTGAATTAAACCTGATAGTCTACACTTCAATTGCATCTCAGTTGTTTAATTTCAAATCCAATGCGGTGGCAGCAGAGCCCAAATCATGAAGATTGTGTCACTGTCCAAATAATTCTGGACCTAACTGTAGAAACCAATGGAAAAAATGTCTGCTGCGGATTTTCACTGCAACCTGTACAGGTTTTGCATGGGGCCCAGGAGCTTAGTTATTCCCCCTTCATATATATATATATATATATATATATATATATATATATATATATATATATATATATATATAGAACACAAACAACAGTGTAATTTACAATATGTCCAGTTTTAATGTTCTCACATAACATAGAATGTATAAAACATAATACAATGATAATATAAATCATATATACATGAGGTCTGTGCTGAAGCATACTAAGTGTGAATTGTAGAGAGAAATAATACCTACATTAAAATATAATGGGGGAAATTTATCAAAACTAGTGCAAAGTGGAGTAGTTGCCCATAGCAACCAATCAGCTTTCACCTTTTATTTTGCAGAGGTCATTTGGAAAATAAAAGCAGAAACCTGATTGGTTGCTATGGGCAATTACACCACTTTTCCTTTACACCAGTTTGGAAAAATCTTCCCCATTGTGTATAGACATAATATATATATATAAAGTACAATTTTCAAAGTGCCTTAAGTTCCAACTTTGTCTTCATGGAATGAAAAATTGCAGACGATGGTAATAACATAAAATACAGGAGACAATTATGCCAGAAAAGATTCATTAAATTAGAGCATGTTATTTAGACTGTAGATCATGTGGTCCAATGTGGACAGACTCTAAGTATCGGTGTAAATGGATGGAATCTGAGGGAGACAGTGATCAAAGGCGGCATTCGGAAAGAAGTCTCTATCTTGGGAGCAGTTGGTCCTGCTATTTTCAGGGACACAATGTCCGTCTGCCCTCGTATTGTGTAATTCATACCCTGTGGAGAGACAATATTATAGAATAAGGATTTTGCTAGTTTATCTGAGCACAGATACACTACTATTTAGTAGACGAGTTGTTCGCAGCAGCCAATTAGGTTGCTGCTTTCATTTTCCAAAGTTCCTCAGAAAAATTAGAGCTAGAATCTTATTGGTCACAATGGCCACTTCTCCACTTTTTCCTTTGAACTAGTTGTGAAAAGGCTAGAGATCCACACTAACAGTCAATAGTGATTCACGGTAAAATTGTGGCATTACCTTGAATCACAGGAGTATAAAAAATAAATTCAATTTTTTTTTCAATTTTTACAAGATTTCACGCAACTGTCCTTACCATAGGGAAACATTAAAGTCACCCGCAACTGATAGTAAGGTCACAATTTTATCATGAACCTGTAAAGGATCTGCAAGGCACAGCTTCGGGGTTAACGACCATAGATAATCAGTCTGCACCTGCTTCTATGTCTGTGAGACTGACTCCATCTTCCACCACGCAGGCTTCGGAGTGGGAGAGCCTATCACAGCCTGGCCAGACGGAGCTAGCTCCCGCCCTCTGTCTATTTATACTTGCCTTTCCTGTTCCTCCTTTGCTTGTGATTCTTTTCGTTTGGTTTCCTGGCCCTGCTGCAGCTTCTTGTACTATTGTCCTGGCTTCATATTGACCCCGGCTTGCTGACTACTCTCCTGCTCTGCGTTTGGTACCTCGTACACTCCTGGTTTGACTCGGCTTGTTTACTTCTCTTGTTGCTCACGGTGTTGCCGTGGGCAACTGCCCCTTTCTCCCCCTAGCTCTGTGTACCCTTGTCTGTTTGTCTGTCGTGCACTTATTGAGCGTAGGGACCGTCACCCAGTTGTACCCCGTCGCCTAGGGCGGGTCGTTGCAAGTAGGCAGGGACTGAGTGGCGGGTAGATTAGGGCTCACTTGTCTGTCTCCCCACCCCCCGTCATTACAGAACCGATGTGTAATACGAATAAAAAGGGAAGCAAAAACAGGGATTAAATGTAGTGATGCCAACATCCAAACGAGTCAGGTAGTTTGTAAAGAAAATGGCATTTAAAAACATAACCTGAGCGGCTACGCGTTTCAACACTGGTCCAGCGTCTTCCTCAGGCCAATATTGGACTAAATAAGACACCGAACCGGCATTCAAATGCATAGCCCCTCATGTTATGTTATTAAATCCCTTTTTCTTTACAAACTACCCGGACTTGTTTGGATGTTGGCAGCGCTACATTTAAGCACTGTTTTTGCTTTCCTTTTCATCCTGGTCCTTTTGCGGTGGTGAATCACACCGGCCGGTTTGGGGATAGCTGCAGCCGACTGGACACTATATACGTCCTTCTTGTCTACACCAGGGTTGTACCTGGATTGGCACAACCTGACCAGCTGAGAGACTCCACTACTGTCTCCCACTACCCGATATATCCTGATTGGTTTGCACGATGTGGCGCCATGTGTCATCTTTTCTTTTTTAGATTTACGATGTGTGATACGACCTATATCTCCCCCAATGCATTCACAGAAGTGTCTGCAGGAATGTGTGTGCGTAAACAAATATAGATTCTCTAAGTGTACTGATTCTCTCAATCATACACCATGATCAAACTGGCTTTATGCCTAATAAATCTACAGCTATTAACCTTAGACGGTTATTTTTGAACCTACAACTCCCAGCGGACAACTCAGGGAGGAGGGTACTTTGCTCTCTAGACGCAGCAAAGGCCTTCGATAGTGTGGAATGGGCATATTTATGGGCAGTACTTCAGAAAATGGGCTTTGGGGACTCGTTTATTTCCTTGATTCGGATGCTATATGATAGACCTGTGGCTAGAATTAGAGTAAATAACTTTATGACCGATGCATTTCCGTTGGGTAGAGGTACACGGCAGGGTTTCCCACTTTCTCCGTTACTGTTTGCCATTGCCATCGAGCCGTTAGCAGTATTAATTAGGGGTTCTGTCGATATTGTTGGGTTCCGTCATGGAGAGTAGGAGGATAAACTGGCGTTATACGATGATGACATGCTACTGTTTCTGGAGGAGAATGCTGCCTCCTTGGATGCAGCCATGTCTGCTTTTGGGGAATTTGGCCGGTTCTCAGGCTTGACCATTAACTGGTCCAAGTCTGTCTTGATGAAGGTGGATGATTCACGCACGCAGGCGCCAGGTGCAAATCTCCCAATGAAATGTGTCACCTCCTTTAAATATCTTGGAGTGGAAATATCTATGAAACTGGAGGAATTTGAACGATTGAATTTAACCCCTTTACTGGCTCGATTTAAGCTTAAAGAGGCTCTGTCACCAGATTTTGCAACCCCTATCTCCTATTGCAGCAGATCGGCGCTGCAATGTAGATAAGAGTAACATTTTTTTTATTTTTTAAACGAGCATTTTTGGCCAAGTTACGACCATTTTTATATTTATGCAAATTAGGCTTTCTAAAGTACAACTGGGCGTGTTTAAAGTTAAAGTACAAGTGGGCGTGTATTGTGTATGTACATCTGGGCGTTTTTACTTCTTTTACTAGCTGGGCGTTGTGAATAGAAGTGTATGATGCTGACGAATCAGCATCATCCACTTCTGTTCGTTACCACCCAGCTTCTGGCAGTGCACAGACACACAGCGTGTTCTCGAGAGATCACGCTGTGACGTCACTTCCTGCCCCAGGTCCTCCATCGTGTCGGACGAGCGAGGACACATCGGCACCAGAGGCTACAGTTGATTCTGCAGCAGCATTGGCGTTTGCAGGTAAGTCGATGTAGCTACTTACCTGCAAACGCTGATGCTACTGCAGAATCAACTGTAGCCTCTGGTGCCGATGTGTCCTCGCTCGTCCGACACGATGCAGGACCTGGGGCAGGAAGTGACGTCACAGCGTGATCTCTCGAGAACACGCTGTGTGTCTGTGCACTGCCAGAAGCTGGGTGGTAACGAAGAGAAGTGGATGATGCTGATTCGTCAGCATCATACACTTCTATTCACAACGCCCAGCTAGTAAAAGAAGTAAAAACGCCCAGATGTACACACACAATACACGCCCAGTTGTACTTTAACTTTAAACACGCCCAGTTGTACTTTAGAAAGCCTCATTTGCATAAATATAAAAATGGTCATAACTTGGCCAAAAATGCTCGCTTTTTACAAAAAAAAACGTTACTCTTATCTACATTACAGCGCCGATCTGCTGCAATAGGAGATAGGGGTTGCAAAATCTGGTGACAGAGCCTCTTTAAGCTGGATGTGTGGCGTAAATTATATTTCTCAGTCATTGGCAGATGTAATTTAATTAAAATGATATGGATTCCTCAATTGCTCAATCTTTTACACAATGCACCTATATGGTTACCTCAGCGGTTCTTTTACAAGGTTAATAGGCTATTTCGGTCTCTTATATGGAATAAAGGGCACGCGCGCATAAAGTTGGAGACTTTACAGAGAGATAAGACAGACGGAGGTCCAGCGGTTCCTAACCCCCGACTGTATTATCTGTCTCCTCAGCTGCAGCATCTCAGAGGATGGGATATCGATGACTCAGTGGATTCTAATAGACTGCTCTTACAACATTTCCTATGTTTAGACTCTTTATACGAGGCACTAGAGGCCCATAAATTTAAACAGCATACAAAAAATTATCCGACGCTGTATTTGATACACAAAATATGGTGGAGTGTTCGAACTGTTCAAGGTATCACGAGTTGTACACAATATACGGCTATTTGGGATACGCCCTGGTTGCCCCATATGAACACTCTAACAGATTTTGATTTGTGCAAGGACAAGGGGGTTCGTAGAATGGACCAGTTGTTGGATAATCAGGAATTGAGGTTATTTTCATGTTTACAGATGGAGTTCGGTCTTCCTCATACCCAATTTTATAAATATCTTCAGGTTCGTCATGCATTTGGAGTGGAGAATAGGTGTAACACTGTCACAATAATGGATAATGTCCTGATAGGAGTTATTAGCAAGACTGGTCATACTTCTGGTCTCATATCCCTTCTGTACAAAAGTCTTCTGATAAGATTCCTAGATGATTCACCTTCCATATTGAGGAGTAAATGGGAAAGAGATCTTGGGCCCATAGAAGTCAGTGGGGAGATATATTGTCACGGATACCTAAACTTTCTATGAATGAGGCACATCGTATTTCTCATTTATATTTGATACATTGGGTGTATAGAACGCCGGAATTTCTGACTAAAATTGGGGTTCGGGACTCCCCCCGCCTGTCCTAGGTGTGGTGGGGAAACTGGCACGCTGATGCACATGATGAGGCAATGTGTGCAGCTGCGACAGTTCTGGTCGGAGATAGTGGACACTATCTCTTCTATCTATACAGTGTCGATAGATTTCACTCCGTTTGTATGTGTCCTAGGGTATGTGGCGCGGAAACTTATTGCACAACATTGGCTGGATCATAACCACCTACGTTAACGGAATTCTGTAGCAAAGTCACTTGGTTAACACGCATGGAAAAACATATATACACAGCCAGGAATGTTCAGCATACATTTGATAAACTATGGTCTCCATGGGTGGAAAGCAGAGGCCTGAGTTCATCGTCAGGTATTGCAGTTGGGCGGCAGTTTAAATCTAGACCGCGATAGTCCGATAGATAATATGTGAGGTGTAGAGTACTCTGATTGGCCTTGGGGGGGATTTTTGTTCATTTTCTTTTTTTTCTTTCTTCTACTGTGGTCTTGATTTGTGGATGGTATATTATGTATTTGATACTATGCTATGTGATGTTATTGTGTATTCATGAGTATGCATACTTTGGAAGAAGGGGGAGGGGGAGTTTTGTATGTATTGTGATGCTGTATCGCAAATGTTTTTATTTTTTTGCTGAAAATAAAAAATTACTTGATTAAAAAAAAAAAAGTGTACTGATTCTCGTGGTGCAGTATCGGATGTCTTTACCACCAGAATAGAGCCAAACACTGCCATATTTAAAAAGAAAATCAGAATGCTGGAAGCAGAGTGAAGGCTTATCAGAGCTGGTGCCCTAGGAATGCGTGTAGCCGGGGTTACTAGTAAGGTATTGGGGCAATTATAGGGGCATATTTGTGGCTGGGACGCACTTATGAGGGCATTATGTGGCTTCCTTCCGGGAACTCTGCAGGGTATGCTTTCATACAGTTGTGGTTTCTATGATCTTAGCTTGGAGACCACAATTTTACATTTTTAACAAAGTATGATAAATAGATACTGCACTTTTACTGTTGGCTTTACATAAACCTAATTTATAACCTCATTTAATATCAAAGAAATCAAAGACTGTGTGGCAGATGCCAGGGATAATGAACCTGTTGGAATGTATCGTTCTGCCAACGATATTTAGTAGAGTGAGCGTGATGTTCTGGATTTTATGTTCTAACTGAGACTTTAGGTTGTTGTTGTGAAGAAAAAAAAAAAGGCAAAAGATTATAAGGCCTATCTAGACATCCTGACCTTCCTCATGTACTGTACTATAATTGGCTCCTAGAAAAAGTGGCTTGTTGTCCAAAATGACCAAGCAGAGTCCACGCTGAATTGTTCTAGGGCAGTTTAGAAAATTATTAGATAATTGCACACATAGGTCATATCAATAAGCAGATTATTCGCGATGTAACACCAAAAAGTTATAGCCTCAGAAAAAAAGTGATCGCATCCAATGTCTCAGATGGGACTGTCTTCTGCTGGACCTCATGGGCAATGTTGAGATGTCTTTATATATATATATATATATATATATATATATATATATATATATATATATATTACTGCCTTCTACGATTAAAAATGTAAAATATGTACCTGTGTTCTGAGTTCCTGCACCATGGTACCGGTCTGAATCCAGTGTCTCTCTGTAGCATTCAGGGTACTGCACAAAACTGCCCTGAAATTCTGCACAAACAAAAAAAATTTTTTTATACAGTACAATGTAATAGATCTTGTATCAACACCTTCTTAAGGCTGGGATCACACGCACAGTTTTGATGCAGTTTTTGGCTTTTTTGAGCTAAACTCAGACAAGGACACAAAGGAAAGGATTCGTATCAGGCTTTGGCAAAAAAAAAACTGAGCTAAAAACTGTATCAAAACTGTGTGTGTGATCCTGGCCTAAAGGAAGAATTTACTTCTTTTTTCAAAGAAATTTTTGAATCTTCTAGTGAGAAACTTAATTAGAGGCTAATGACAATAAGGGCCTGTTCACATCAGCGTTGCCCTTCCAGTGAGGGGTTCCGTCTGAGGTTTCCGTAGACTGCGCTATTGATTCTGCCAAAACAATGGAACCCGTGACAAACGGAAACCATTAGCAGAGTTTCCGTCTTGATTGAGATCAATGGTGATGCAAACGGAAGCTAAGGTTTCCGTTTGTCTTTCCGTTAAGGGGTTAACCCGATGGAAACCTCCAACGAAACCCCTCAACGGAAGGGCAACGCTGATGTGAACAGGGCCTTAGGCCACTTTCTCTCTGACAGTTTTGATACGAGGCACAATCTGTCCTAGAGGGTTTATGAGGTTAAAAAAACATGGCTGCTTTCTTCCAAAAACAGCGCCATGCTTAACCACGGGCTGAATGAAGAGTGGCGCTATTTCTAGAAGTAACCAGCCGTGTCCTTCTAATCTCAGACAACTCTTTTAAATAGCTTTGTGCTTCATTTTTATACATTAAAAATGCACAAAGATATCACGATGCCAATATCAAACATTTTCACTGGGGTTGCATTTCCATATTTAAGCGAAGCAAACCAAGTTGCAATACATTGATAAGTATTGTAAGCTCTAAAGTGCATGCTGAAAACTGCCGGGGTGTGACGTGTGGCATATTTATAGGGCCAGTCCTATTCATGCAAACAGTATTGATAAATATGTCCCGTGTGGTTCCGGAGTATAGAAGAAGCCATAACTGCACTGCAAGGAGTAGGATGTCTATATTATTACCACCAGACCAACACTTCCATGAATTATTTAGTCTCAGTATAATTTCATCATGAAATAGTATAAAAATAACGCTTCATAGAAATTCAAATGGCAAATTGGAAAAGTCTTATACCTTGCATTTGGGGAGCTGTAGGACTCTGAAATGTGCGGTAATTTTTCCCCACTAAACTTTGCTCTCCTGGGTGAGATTTGTGGTGGGAACTAGGAGAAGATCCTCGGTGTAGTAATGAAGAGGACACAGTGGACTTCATAGGGCTGGCAAGATGACTGAGAACATGTGGAGACATTCTACAAGGTATATAAAAGAGGAGAATATTATTCTGGCAAATGTAATGCTATATATTTCAGAATCATTGACCATACTCAATCTGTATACTGTTTCCCACAGCGGTTATAGCATCATATTATAAGACAATGCTGTTTACCAATCTACATAGTAATAAAACTTTTTAGCTAAAATGTATTTCTTTACACCTTAGTGTTGTCTGATTATATCCTTTTATTTGTCCATTTAGGACCGGATGAGCTGGGGTGTCCCATAATCAGATCTTCTGCTATTGACTAATGCCACGTTCAGTGTGAAGCCTTCAACTCTGGAATACCGCAGGCAAAAACTAAAATAAAAAATTCTCCCTTTGATTTCAGAGAGTACCCAGCAAGCATTTTTATTGTGGTTACCCCAGAAATTGCAAGAAGTTTTGCCCCCTTATGATGCTCTTAGTACGCGTCATGCAGACCAAACAATATTGGTACTGCACCACCCAAACTAGTAGAATTGGTGGGTTATAGACATTATCGAATTCATAAGCTGCTGTGAGAGTATTGACGATAGTTGGCGTATGTGCTTTAGGCTTTATTCACACAAGTGTTTCCGGTTTGCATTGGCAATAAACCGACGGTTTTGTCATCTATACGAATGTCCGTGTTGCATCCATGTGGTTTCCGTGTGACATATATATTTTTCTGCAGTTTTTTTCCTCTGCAAGAACTTCCTGGTTTTCTTTTTCTGCGTTTCTTGAGCAGCTAATCTGTGAAAAACAGACAGCACACATATGTCATCTGTGTGCTGTTTTTTGTTTTTTTTACACACCCATAGACTTCAATGGGCGAGTCTAGTTCGTAAAAATGGACCAAAATAGTGAGGGTTTTTTTTTATTCTTTATTTTTCCAACCAAAAAGGTACATTTTACAGGACAAGAATTAAAGGAACAATACAAGTGAATACAATTAACAGTTTTGCAGATTACATAAGCCACTGTCATTGGAGCAGATTCGCTCGGTAGGCATAATGAACAGCTGTCACAAATATGCAGTGACGAATCTATAAACCTGAAAGCAATAATCACATAAAGATAGGACAAGAATAAAGGCGGAAAGAGAGAAAGAAAGAAAAAAAAGTGTGGGGGGGGGCATCAGACATTATAGGCAGAGGGTTGTGAGATTTGTGCTATTGTGTTAAAGTGAGCCGTAACAATGCAAAGGACATCTAAGTAGGTGGGTGTTCGAGACAAGTTTCACAAAGAATATCTCTGTAGGAGTCAGAACTTTGGAATTCCATCCACTGATACCATGTGTGGTAGAATTTGTAATGCGAATGTCAGAGGGAAGATCATGTGCATAAGCTCATTGACCCTAGAAATCCAGCGGGACAAGGAAGGAGGTGAAGTTTGTTTCCATTTTAAAGGGATACAATAATGAGCCGCCATCACTAACAAGTGAAGCAGCGAGCGTTGGTATATCTTGATAAGAATATCACAGTGATGGAGTAGAAAGAGAGCCTGGTCCAAGGTGATGCCAGTATTCGTGACCTCGCGGATCACTCTCTTAACTCCATCCCAGTATGATGTTAAAAGATTGTAGGAACAAAAAGTGTGGAGGAGGGTCCCATTCTCCGCGCTTCATCTCCAACAATGGGGAGATACTGTTAGAAAGATGATGTGCAAGTGTTCCGGGACTCTATACCATCGAGATAAAAGTTTGTAGCTAGCTATTTGATAGCGAGAACTGGTAGATGTCTTGTGGGCCAGAGTAAGAATACGTGTTTGTTTTGCGGAGGAAAGAGAAATGTTCAAGTCTGATTCCCATTGTGATAGATGCTTAGGAGGCGGTAGACTGGGAAGGTTTTGAAGAAAAATATAAATCACCGATAAGGTGTGTTGGGTCAGGTCGGACCCCATGCACAGCTCCTCTAGAGAAGTTTTAGCTTTTTGATAAACAGAAGAAGGTGAAATGGAGGTACAAAAATGTCTTAGTTGAAGAGTTCTCCAATGACCTAAGGGTTTAGGGTCAGAAATCAGAGACAAGTCAGAGGAAGAGAGCCATTCCGAGCTAGATAGGAAATGAGAAGCCCTGAACCTTCCCCCACTTATCCATGTTCGGAAAACTGGATCCTCTAGACCGGGAGGAAAGAGTGGTGATTACCTAAAATGGGGTACATGGAAGAGTGATGGAGAGTAGGGACGATCTCACTGAGGAGTTTGAGAAGCATAGTAAGGTGGGGCCTATGGTAGGATCTTGGCGAAGATATTTCAATTGGTCAGATTCTATCCAAGGGACGGCACCGAGAGGTACATTGGTGAAACTTTGTTCAAGAATCACCCAAGGCTTGAAGGACGCTTGTCTACACCAATCGACTACTCGTGAAAGATGAGAGGCAATGTAATAAGATTTGACATTTGAAAGGACTAGGCCACCAGCTTCTTTGGGTCTACATAGCATTATGTGTTTGAGTCTAGATGGTTTACCTGCCCAAACATCGGATATTTGCAAGGAGTTAACCATTTTAACGAATGAAGCTGGTATAGCAATCGTTGAGCTTGGAAAAGGTATAAAATTCTTTGTAAGATATTCATTTTAAGAATGGTACAACGTCTCATCCAGGTAAATGTGCCTTTTGACCATCTGGCGCAATCAGCCCGGATATTCGCAATAAGGGGGAGTTTAATTTGAAAAGGTCCTTCAGGTCATATGGGATTTTCACCCCAAGGTATTTGAGGGCCATCGAGTTCCAATTAAAACTAAATGATTGTTCTAGAGTATGAAATATGGGGGATGGGAGGGAGATGTTCATAGCTTCCGACTTAGAGAAATTAATTTTGAAATGGGAAAGTTTAGAGAACAACTGAAATTCTTACATTAGATTCGGGAGGGTTACTGACAGATTGGTCAGGAAAAATAGTAAGTCGTCCGCATATGCCACTACCTTGTCTTCCCTCGTGCCTACCCTGAGACCCGTAATATCAGGGTTTGCCCAGACCTGTCGGAGAAATGGTTCCAGAGTTAGAATGAAAATTAAAGGGGAAAGAAGGCATCCCTGTCTGGTCCCATTGTGAATAGGGAATTCCTCAGAGAGGATGCCGTTCACGCTGTGAGTTTTTTTGAAACAGACAAACGCACCGTTGATAAATACGGATGTGTGAATAGCCCCATTGACTTGTACGGGTCAGTGTGCTGTCCGTTGTTAAAACAAACGGACGAGAAATACATTTGTGTGAATAAGGCCTTAAGTGTATGCAGGAATGTAATGATTTGTAAATTATGTCTATAAAGATTGTTAAGCCTGTCTATTGAGAAGCTCGACATGAAAGTTAGTGCTGTAAGCTGCAAGTTTCCTGAACTGTTCAGACATTAATCACAGCGGGTCCCAGAATATATTCTACCTCATGGTCTTCAATCATTAAGACGAAAAATATAACAAACTGACCACTCTCCACAACTCTGACCACTAGTCTCCCTCCCCCAGAGTAAACACCGTCCTTGATGCGGTCACATCCTGCCTGAACATTTGCAAGTAAATTAGTAGGTAATTTTACAGAAATATTTAAATGTCTAGAGTTATGAGGGAAGGGGGAGATTGCGCTTATTTTGGCCCAGACTATGACACACAATTTAACCCTTTATATCCAGCACAGTTTTTGATAGTCATAGATAAAATTGATGGGATACAGCAGGTCAGTATAGTTTTATATGTTTTTAGGCTTGTACATGATTGAAATTAACACTGGGTGGCTTTGCACGCAGCATTTTGAGGAAAAATTGCACAGCAAGATGTTAGATTGAAGTGGATGGGGAAATATAAAACTGTGCTTTTTAGGCCCTGTCCGCGCAGCGTGTATTTGACGTGTATTTTGGCGCATTTTACGCGCTGAAATACGCGTAAAAAAACACTTGATTAAGCTTCCCATTCAAATCAATGGGAAAGCACACAGTTAGTACATACAACACAGGGTTTTCTACACAAGTGTATTTTTTTTTAAAAACGCGTTGAGTTAGGGTATGTGCACACACACTATTTACGTCCGTAATTGACGTACGTATTTCGGCCGCAAGTAGTGGACCGAACACAGTGCAGGGAGCCGGGCTCCTAGCATCATAGTTATATACGATGCTAGGAGTCCCTGCCTCTCTGCAGGACAACTGTCCCGTACTGTAATCATGTTTTCAGTACGGGACAGGAGTTCCACGGAGAGGCAGGGACTCCTAGCATCGTACATAACTATGATGCTAGGAGGCCGGCTCCCTGCATTGTGTTCGGTCCGGGACTTGCAGCCGAAATACGTCCGTCATTTACGGACGTAATTAGTGTGTGTGCACATACCCTAACAAAGAAGCATCAGGATCAGGTCAATACTAGAGGCGTAAAATGTGGCAAAAATGCACCAAATGTTCCCATAGTCAATGGGAGTTGTAATTGCGCACCAAAAAAATTGCAGAAAGTGTGCACAAAACACATCAAAAAACATGTGGAAAACACGTAAAAAATGCCTGAATTTTAAAAAGCGCTTCACAAAAAACGCTGCGTATTTGATACGTTTACACATGGGGGTTTTTTCAGCACAGTGTGAAATGCTGACTTGCATTATTTGGGTCAGTGGCGTTTTTTCAAGCAGTGAGTGGGGTTTTTCACCCATAAAGATCCATAGGGGTTTTTTTTCTCTTAAAAAAAACGCAAGTGTCAATGTACGTTGCATTTTTAGAATAAATCATGTGTTGAATCACATGGTTTTTATAGTGAAAAATGCCACCTTAAAAAAATGCAGGACGTAAAACACACTATTGGCGAAAAACGCCACCAAAAATGCTATAAAAAAAAAGTACTATTTTACAAAAAAACTTGTTTTAGAAACTTTTGAGACAAAGTGTGTAAAGGAAGCCTAGATAGAAACCCACTTGGGAAGATTTGCCCTTAATATACACTTATATATAACCAGATATATAGACAAAGGGGTAGATTCAGAAAAACGATCTTTTGCCTATAGCAACCAATCACAGTGGAGTTTTCATTTTTCAAAGGGCGCTATAAGAAATGAAAGCTGTGCTGTGATTGGTTGCTAAAGGCAACAAAGGCAGTTTTGTTCTGCTCTGTTTTTGTGAATCTCCCCTATAGTATTTATGATTACATCTGATAATTATTGCCAGCTCGTTCTTTTTACCTACATCTTAGATTAAATTTGCCAACATAAACATGTATTGGTGGTGATAACAATAACAATTCTCTTGGTGGAGTTCAGAAACACACAAAAATATTCTACCCAAAACATCTCAATAAAACTATGAGTTATCATTCAAAGTAATATTTTTGTTTTCGGTTTGGTTTGTATTTGTTATTTTTTTATTTTGTCTAAAAGAAGTTGACATCTTTCATTTAAAATGTATCCAATTGAACTTAGGCTCTGTTCACATCTGCATTGGGGTCCCGTTCTGACGTTCCGTCTGAGGTTTCCGTCAGAACGGGACCCTGAGCAGACACAAACTGACACCGACGGAAACCAGAGGTTTCCGTCTCCATCACCATTGATTTCAATGGTGACGGAGCTGGTGCCCGTGGTTTCCGTTTGCCTCTTTTGTGCACCGGATCAGTTGTTTTGCCGGTAGCAATATCGTAGTCGACTACGCTATTGCTTCCGGCAAAACGACGGGTCCGGTGCACAAAAGAGGCAAAAGGAAATTAATGGTGATGGAGACGGAAACCTCTGGTTTCCGTCGGTGCCAGTTTGTGTCTGCTCAGGGTGTCGTTCTGACGGAAACCTCTGACGGAACGTCAGAACGGGACCCCAACGAAGTGTGGAACAGAGCCTTAATTGGGAAAACTATAGCAAAAAGATTTGTCCTCACTGAAGAAGATGACATAAGAATTTTGCATTTTAAATACCACAAACCCCATTAGGCCACAGGAACCATCTTTGTATTCCCCTTAGAGCCATTGCCTGCATTGTAGGTCAGAGATGCATTCAGCTTTTGCAGGTTGCCAGTGGAAGAGTTAGTTTTACCTACATCAGGTTTACTGTACAGTGTCTGGTCTAAAAACTTAAGAGATTTCAGCTCTGAGGCTTGTATGATTGTGAATGCATGCAGCACTTGACTAATACAGGCTGCACCAGATTATATCTGTATGTAAACTATAAAATGGTGAATATAAGCTTTCACACAGAGGCCAATGTGTAAAAAGGGATATACATTTAATTGTAAAAAACACTAAATAAATAAAAATGGTATATTCAGCTATTAGTATATTCCTATATGTGGCTGTGTGAATATATAATAAGCTGTACCTCTCTAGAGCGCTCTCAGCTACAGATAGCAGGCAGGTAGTAGGAGGCTCCAACACAGGACAGCGTGACGTAACTGCAGGGGCCGGTGACATTAAACCCGGACTCGCTATGTTCTGGTTATTAGAGAACAGACTATACAATCCTGGAATATAAAGGAACAAATGAAGAACATTGCTACACAGGATTCACCATTGAGACCATATAAATTCACATATGAATATAGAAATGCTTTGTAGTGCTGCCAGGAAAGCTTGTTCTGTATTGGCGCAGCCTGGAGATTTCTATTACAGGAACACTCCGATCTTCTGCTCGCTGGCCCTTCTATGTCTATGATCAGCTTTAGACTGTATGTGCCATGTCATTTTGTTATGAGGCCTACATCGGTGGATTGTAAGCAGAGGCATAACTTGAAGCTCCTAGGCTCCAATGCAAAACCTGTAACAGGCCCTCCAACTACCTTGTGCTATTTATAAAGCCTCATGCACACGACAGTGTGTGCTGGCCGGGTCCCGTCCGTGATCCGTGGAAAGATAGGACATGTCCTATCTTTCCACGAATCAGGTCAGTTTTCATGGACTCGATTCACTCGCTAAAGTGAATAGGTCTGTAAAAATCGGGTGCCACTCGGATACCGTTATAAAAGGCCCGAGAGACACTCGGTCGTGTGCAACTGCACTTATACTGATATCTTCTTTGACACCCGAAGACACCAGGGCCCAGTGTACGACTGTTACATCTTTACCCCTATACATCCCATGGCTCTGTTGTGAATCTACGACTCTCAGTATGCTCTAAAGCATTGCTGGAGGGAGAGCCACAGGTTGAAGAGCGCTTCTGTAAATGATATATATAACAGTGCTCACTCTATCAGATGTTCTGGATACAGTAAAGTATATCTAAGCTTTCTGCAAAAAAAAAACATTCAACAAATAAAATGCCTAAGGCAGCTCTCGGGGCATTAGTATTGTGGTTTCTTTGAAATAAAATATCAAATAAGGGATATAAACCCTAACTATCCCGAGTAAAAATCTGCCTTCTGCAAATGAGAGCTCGGACACTTTACCTTTAAATCCTGGGCAACATAGGGTTAACTGATTTATTATTCCCAGGATAACAGAGAATTTACCATTATGATTAATGGCTCGAAAACAAATACTTATCCATCTGTATGTAATTAACTGTTTGCAAGCTGCCACATGGTCAGTGACTGATGATGTTTTGGTACATCATGTGATCTCCGTATACCATAGTGTAGAAAGTGGAGTATACCATAGTGTAGAAAGTGGAGTATACCTGTCACCATGTCACATGGTCTTGTGCTATTCATAATCTCATTGGTGATGGCTTTTGCCCATTTTCCATCCAGAGTATGTTGTGTCTGTAAGAAAAATGTGACGTGAACAATATATCCACAAATGGAAAGAAGATGGAACATCCAAGCCAGGAAGCATGATGCCACCCAATATCACATCAATGTCAAAATATTCTATAATTTCAATAGTTAAGGTATTATAAAAGTCCCAAAACTTCATACCAGCTCCAAAAGCTCAAAACCCTGTTTCCATTTTAAAATAGCATGCACAATAATCGTCACAGGTATTAAAGGGGTCGTCTTAGGATGATAAACCCTGTCCATAAGCCCTATTAGGTCATAGAGATGTCATATATAGGGGTTCCTGTGCTCCAGAGACCCCAGAATGGAGAGCCAGTATGTCAGAGTGGTGACAAGCGGCTTCCTTTCTGGCGGAACCAGTCCATGCATTACATTGTAGGCCGTTCGTTGGAATGGCCATTATGTAATACTACTACGTATGATGGCTGGGGGTTAGAGAAGCCTCCTTTTAATAAGGGGTTGTATTTTTGAGACAACCCCTTTAACCTTTCATGACCAAGGGGCTTCAACACTTTTTGGAATAATTCATTGTAAATGTAGATGTTCTTCTTCTATTTTAGTCTACCAGCTTCTGACTGGCAAACAGCATACAAGCGAATTTGGGCACCAAATCTACGCTTCTATTTAGAAGGTGGAAACTAGCTCATTTCTATTAGTGCGTTTTGTAAATGTGCGTAGAGAGCTCATGCGATTTCTTACAGACATTTATACGTTTATGGTAACCTTATCAAAATTAAGATCAGGTAATGAACATTTTATGAATATAGATTGTCTTTCACAGGCTTCCATATATCAGGCACTGTTTTTTATTCAGAGTGAAACCTAAAAGGAGGAGGAGCGAGATCTATGCCTTGCTATGAAGCCTGGGTGACTCTGTGACTAAATAAAAGCTCCACAGCTTCTAAACATGGTTGGTGTAATTTATCTACCTTTTGGACTGATCTATGAAAAAAGAAGCGGTCATATAGGAAGACAACAAAGCACACAGTGATAGACCAATCCGTTCTGAAGGCAGCTTAGATATATTATTTTTGATCAGAGATGTGCTTTAAACACAAGTTCATATCAACTATATTGAGTATAACATTTGAATTAGGATCAAGTCAAAGATAGACCATACGAATATTACTCAAATTACAGGATAATATGTTTTTATATCATATCATTCTTTTCATAAAAAAGCGAATCTAAGAAAAGATCTAGCCAAATTCAGTTCTTTCACCTATTACATTTATTTAACAGAAATCCCTGCTAGAACCTACAAATAAGTCAGCTGCAAAGCTTCTCTCTATTTAAATGTGGTCAGGCACTAAGCCAGCATGTGTTTTACATCTAGGCTGTTAATTCAAGAAGGATCAGAATGACAGGCTGAAACAAATGAAAGAGCAACAGGAAAAACATGGGTATCAGCAAGAAAATACCCACAATAAGTATCTGCCATGCTTCTGGAAAGAGTCAGGGGCGGACATACCATTGGTGCAACCTGTGCAGCTGTACAGGCGCCCAGTAGGTAAGCAGGGGCAAATGCAGGATCTTTAAAGGGGCGTTTCCAAATGAATGCTTTTCAAACCAAGTTATTCTCGCCACGCTCCCGCTACCCACTGTTTACGCTACGGGTATTGGTCTGCACTTATTCACTAGCCTAGTCCTGAATATTAGAAGCTCTAATGGTATGTGCACACGTAGTAAATGTCCCGAAAAACGGCTGAAAAATCGGAAGCAGAACGCCTACAAACATCTGCCTATTGATTTCAAAGGAAAATACGACGTTCTGTTCCGATAGGGTGTTTTATTACGCATCGTTTTCCAAAAACGGCACGTGCATGTCACTTCTTAGGACGTTTTTGGAGCCGTTTTTCATTGACTCTATAGAAAAAACAGCTCCAAAAACGGCAGTAAAAAACGCCACGAAAAACGCGAGTTGATAAAAAAAAAGTCTGAAAATCAGGAGCTGTTTTCCCTTTAAAAGAGCTCCGTATTTTCAGACGTTTTTGTTTAAGCGTGTGAACATACCCTAATACAAAAAAGGGCTAGGCTAGTGAATATTCTCCTTGTAGATCCCTGTGCCACACACAGTCCATGTAAATAGGGCGACACACAGCCCATGTAGACATTGCCACACACAGCTTATGTACAAGCCCTAATACAAAAAATGGCTAGGCTAGTGGATTTGTCCTGATCACTACTGGTAGCATAAAAACCAGCGTAGATATCGCCACACTCAGTGCTCCCTGTAGATAATGCCACACACAGCCCATGTAGATGGAGCAACACACAGCCCATGTAGACAGTGACACATGCAGCTTATGTACAAGCTCTAATACAAAAAAGGGCTAGGCTAGTGGATATGTCCTGATCACTACTGGTAGCGTAAAAACCAGCATGGATAGTGCCACACTCAGTGCTCCTTGTAGATAGTGCTACACTCCCCCTTTGTAGAAAGTGCCAAAATCCCCCTTGTAGATAGTGCCACACACTCCCACCTTGTAGACAGTGCCACACACTCCCACCTTGTAGACAGTGCCACACACTCCCACCTTGTAAACAGTGCCACACACTCCCACTTTGTAGATTGTGTCATACACTCCCCCTTGTAGATAGTGTCACACACTCCCCCATTTAGATGGTGCCACACACGCCCCCTTTGTAGATAATGCCACACACCCTTGTAGACAATGCCACACACCCCTCCTTGTAGATAGTGCCACACCCCCCTGTACATAATGCCCGGGTGCCCCCAAAACATAAAAAAAACTCTTACACAAATAGCCCTCAATCCTGCAGCCTTTGAGGCACCAAGACCGGATTCTGGCATAGGCCGCCGTACTATAGTGTTGTCATCACACCGGACTGCGCAGGGATCCTGTCCCAGCGTTTTATAGGCTAACATGCATGTAGCCCAGTGAATGGCAGAGCAGGAAGTTGATAGTTTCCTGCTCCGCCATACTATTCAATTGTATCTACGTCTTGAGGGCGCAGATACAATTGAATGTGGCAGTCGCCCGGGGCACCGAGCCAATGCCCAGTGATGATGACGACACTAGTATGTAAGGGCCTTTACGCCCTGGTCACAGGGGGGGGGGGTTTTCTGGGCAACTGGCAACCCCCCTGCATGCGCCCCTGGAAAGGGGACCCACTGTCACCTTAAAGCAGCTTCCTTCTGTCTATTAGATTACATGTAAATGCCTGAGCTAATGTAGTTTATGGCTGACAATTATTGATGGATTGTTAGAGATACGGGGTGATATTTAATGCAATATTGGAGAGCAAAGTTCCAAGATACAGTTCTTGTATGGCGGGCCCTTAGCTGTCTGTGTCCGTCTCTGCAGAGAGTATTTTAGAGTACACATATCTATAAGGGTTCATTGACACAATTGTTATTATCGTCCATATTCCCTTTTGTAATTTTGGCCCATATAGCCAAAAGCCCCTTGACTGCACTGGCACGGCCACAGTAAGCCAGTGCAGTCAAGTACTGTATGCACTGTATGCAGAATGCAGTAGTCCATCCTTCTCCTATGTTTCCGTTAATCCACTTTTTTGTAAAATCTCAGGTTAAAAGGCCTGTCCTGCTGGTTGAGAGAAGAAATATGGCTAGCCTTCCCCAAAGGGCAGTAGTTCTTTGCACAACTCCTGCTTGCTTACCCTGGCCACCAAAGTTTTCATCCTGCCCACCTCGGGTTTCTTTTAGTCTTTTACCTCTTGCACTTGTGGATTAGGATGTCTGGATAATGTTATGACATGGTTTTAATGTAGCCTGTTTTATCCATTTTAGTGCCCAAAACTGCGGGTTTTGTATCTGAGTTTTAAAGTCACAGCTCGTGGTTGGTGATCAGCAAAAGTTGTGAAGTGGCAGGATGACTGGCAATGCATAATGTGAATCTGTTTTAATGGCTTTTTAAATTGTTAACACAAGGAAAAAAAAAAGAAAACCATCCTTGTGACTGTGCCCTAAGGATATCTTACTAGATTGAAATAGAAAAAGAGACACGGCGCCACATATTAAATAAAAGCGAGGTAGACCAGGAGAGCAAACTTGATGATGAAAGTATGCTCACCTTGAATTGTAGACACTGGTAGGTGTCACAAAAGCATTAAAGCTGCTGCCAGGTCCATACACACAGCAAACGAGGTTTTTTGTCAAATTTGAGCCTTGATAAAGTAAAAAGAAAGGACCCCCGGCGCTGCTATGATGAATGATGAACAATGTGGAGGCTTAGACAGGCATCAAGGAAGAGTCTTTATTTGTCAGAGGCTATGCGTTTCAACACCGAACCGGTGTCTTCATCAGGCCAATCAATGACCGCAGATGTCACATTTATCTGAACGGACCTTCCAGAAACCCATGCAGAAACAAACCCAGTCAAATGTATTAAATGGATTTTTCAGACGCAGAAATTTCTGCAACAAATCTGCCCCATTCCCTTAGGGCCTGTTCACATCAGCATCGGGTTCCGTTTGGGGTTTCCGTTCATCCTTTCCGTCAAAGGAACAGATGAACGGAAAGTATAGCTCCTGTTTGCATTACCATTGATTTCAATGGTAATGCTTCAGTTTCAGTTGGTTTCCGTTTGTTTCCATTCTGTTACGTTAGCATTTTTTTTTCACGGAAACAATAGCGTAACTCAATGGTAGTGCAAACAGAAGCTATGATTTCCACTAGGCTTTCCGTTCATCTGACAGAGTAGATGTACGGAAACCCCAAACGGAACCCAACGCTGATCTGAATAGGCCCTAACAGTTATGTCCATGCAAATTAAAAAAAAATCTAATTTCTTTAGTCCTCCTGATTGATGGCTTATTATTGTCGAAGCTTTTTCCATATACTTTCTCTGTAGCTCTGGTACCTTATTGCGCAGCTGCTGCTCCTTTACTGTGTGCGCCTTTACATGTTTCCGGAGTGAGCTTGGGTCTGTATAACGTTTACAGCAGCCAGGTATCTGACAGGCATACGGCTTCTGCGGAAAGAAATAGAAAAGTAGGAGACATTTTATTCATACTCTTATAAATGCAATGTAGTAAAATAATGAGGTGAAATTGGTGAATTTAGTATTAAACAGGGCTCTGTTCACATAAATGTTGTTTTCAGTTCCGTCAGGGTTCTGCTGTTTTTGACGGCAAGAATAGTGTAGCCTGCAACTTTATTCTTGCCATCAAAAACTGGAACCCCAATGGAAACCTGACTGACCCCATCATAAGCCAATAAAATCTACCCGGATAAATTGGGATCCGTTTTATAATCTGTCACATTAGTAATGGCTCGGTTAAAAGGGTACTCCCCCTTTATGAAGATGTTCATACAAAATACACTGACTTACTACAGCTGAAGTTTTGGTTCGTGTTACAAAAACAACAAAGGATACAAGGAATGTTTTACTTTACCTTTCTGCAGATAGAGTATATTACATTTCAGACAGAGAAAGAAAAGAAAGAGACAGATATACGGTCAGTAAAGTTAGAAAGTACAGGCTATAGTAGCAGTATCCAATAAAGTGAAACTCCACCTTTAATTTACATTGATGATATTAGTCAGTAAATATAAAACTTATAATCTTTGTCATATATTTCATATATTTTCTATATGGGTAAATAAAGACCTTTATTTTTAATTTTTTTACAGTATCTTTTTAGTGCTGCTTAGCCTTAGATTTTTCTAGAATTGGAGGATTTCCCATTTTTTTTCAGAGGCTGTCTTTTTTCATTTATTTTCTAGACAAATTTTTTTAATATCATATATTAAATATAGTATAATAATATATATACATTACATTTGTATATATAAAAGTTTGTCAGAACTGAGAATATTTGAGACAAAGCCAAGATTTTGTTGGGAAATGCAGAGTTGTAAATATATGAGGTGTAGGGATTATGATGGAAAATGCAGGGCCACAACTATACAGGGTGCAGAGATTGCGATGTGAAATGCAGGACTGTAACTATACAGGGTGCAGAGGTAGGAGTCGCATCCAGACCCGTGTCCCTTATAGGAGCCAAATGGCCCTTGTACCTCAAAGAGGGACGTAAATACTGTCAATGCCACATAATGCTCGGCGGAGCCCTGGGGCAGGTATTGAATTGGGGCCAAGGTGCTTCTTGACATATTTATTAACCATTTGTGCCAGAATTTAGAGCTGTTTACGCCATAAACATCAGTTTATAAAAGTGGAGAGAAAAGTGGGAATCACTTACTGCAAATAAGGAAAAAAGTTGCAAGTCTACTCCACATAGACGTGTGGCGTCCAAAATGTGTTTCATTTTAGTCAGTGTGAAAGTTAATGGCAGTGATGTATGTTGTGACAGATTTCTAAAAGAAGGCACATTCAGTCATAAATTTGTCGTCACATATGTCAATAAATTAGCCTTTAACTTAGCTATTGGCTAAAATAACGCCACTTTTGATCAATTAGGCCCTTAGTGTTTTGCTTTCTTGAGTTTTCATTGAACCCTAATATATTTCAGTCACTAATGTGTCACTCAGCAGCGCGGCCTATACGTTGCGATATAATTTGGCACACAAAACCACAATATTGCATTACATATGATTGTTGACCAGTAAACTGTGCCAGCATTTATTAAGTCATAGATATCCCACTAAATATAGATCATTGTATGTTTTCTTTTTCCGCTTTGGCTCTGGCACTGCATTTGGTAATGCTACAATTCTACGTTCCCAGTAATTCTTTTAGTCTAATTTATGGAATGAATAAATGTATAAAGTTTGATTATATTCACATTTTTATTGCTTTGTTTTCTGTCCTTTGCATTTTGGGCAGCATGATATAACATGCTCTCATAGTACTCGCTATTAATATTCAGGCCAAATATCTAAGTGGGTGTATCGTGAGAACAAATTCTAGTTTAAAGGGATTATGTGGTGACCAAAAAGTATTAGCAGTATAGTCACTGCAGTATGTGATACACTCGCTAATATACATTCCGGTCCCTCGTCGCGCTGATTATGAGATTTTAATAGATTTTTATAGCACTGGAAGGGGACCCGAAGTCTAGTGGCACAGTCTGACTTTATGATGACACGACTCTTCGTCATGTAACCGTCCCCGCTGTACTCTATATAATCACTGTAGCAATAGTACAGCGAGTACATAGAGTACAGCGGGGTCGGTCACATGACGACTAGACTTCCGTTTCCCTGTCAGTGCTATAGAAATCTTTTAAAATCTCTTAATCAGCGCAACGTGGGACCGGAATGTATATTAGCGAGTGTATCACATACTGCAGTGACTATACTGCTAATACTTTTCAGTCCCCACATAACCCCTTTAATTATGAGAATATAGTCAAATTTCTCCAACAGGCCACCTCTTTGAGAAGACCACTTCTTTACCTATACCAGATTTCTTGTGACAGACTTTTAGTTACATCATATACCATGTATAATGGCCATCTTCTTTGAGGGGACTATTTTTCACGGCAGTTTTGGCTGTCATCTCAAAGTGGTTTTACTGTATGTTGACTTGTAAATATGATCTGTATGTAAGTTTAGACATAATGCATATATACGAAAAAAACAGACTGAGAGTGATCTATACCCATGGGCAATAAAGGTTATGGGCCATCCCAACCGCTATAGCCATGATCTACTTGATTTGGGTTAATAAAATGCATTTGAGAAGTACTTATCATTTGCATTTTTATTCGTTTTGTTTTTGCGGGTCCTGTACTTGAACTTTACGGTGTGTTCTAATTGAACAAAGGGCTGTGGCCTTTTAAGGGCCATTGGGCATTTTCCTAATGCAGCAATGGTCAGTCCGACACTGCAAACACATACAAAAAAGAAACATGAGGCGCACTTCAGAGACATTTTTATTGTTGCCCCAGGGCCAAGCCAGCATGTAGGGAAAAAGGCAGCTGTCTTCAGCATCACTGAACTTTAGATTTAAAGAGGCTCTGTCACCAGATTTTGCAACCCCTATCACGTATTGCAGCAGATCGTCGCTGCAATGTAGATAAGAGTAACGTTTTTTGTTTTTTTTTAAAACGAGCATTTTTGGCCAAGTTATGACCATTTTTATATTTATGCAAATGAGGCTTTCTAAAGTACAACTGGGCGTGTATTGTGTGTCTACATCTGGGCGTTTTTACTTCTTTTACTAGCTGGGCGTTGTGAATGGGAGTGTATGATGCTGACGAATCAGCATCATCAACTTCTCTTCGTTAACACCCAGCTTCTGACAGTGCACAGACACAGCGTGTTCTCGAGAGATCACGCTGTGACATCACTTCCTGCCCCAGGTCCTGTATCGTGTCGGACGAGCGAGGACACATCGGCACCAGAGGCTACAGTTGATTCTGCAGCAGCATCGGCGTTTGCAGGTAAGTGACATGCTGTGTGTCTGTCCACTGCCAGAAGCTGGGTGTTAACGAAGAGAAGTGGATGATGCTGATTCGTCAGCATCATAAACTTCTATTCACAACGCCCAGCCAGTAAAAGAAGTAAAAACGCCCAGATGTACGCACACAATACACGCCCAGTTGTACTTTTACTTTAAACACGCCCAGTTGTACTTTAGAAAGCTTCATTTGCATAAATATAAAAATGGTCATAACTTGGCCAAAAATGCTCGTTTTTAAAAAAAAACTTTACTCTTATCTACATTGCAGCGCCGATCTGCTGCAATACGAGATAGGGGTTGCACAAAACCAGACAGATGTGTAAATGGATGATATAAAGGTGGTCTGTTCATTAAATGCTCTATTTTGTTTTAGTAACATTTCATCCTAAAATGTAAAAAATGCCTATAAAATGTTTTCTTAAGACTTCTATTACTCAGCCAGTTGTTTTCTGTTTCAGATAAAGCAGGGTGACATTATGTATAATGGTGGTCGTGTTGGTTACCTCTCAGCTGTAACTAATAAAATGGTTGTAATAGAATCATGCAGTATTTCACAGAAGAGGAAAACTCAAGAATTGATATTATACAAGAATGTTATAATTGTATTTTAAGGGCTCATGCACACATAGTAGGGCTCCATACAAGTCTAAGAGGCTGTGTCTTGGGGTATGTGCTGCTTTAAAGGGAACCTTTCATCTACCCATACATGTGCAGCTGAGTGCAGCATGTAATGGGCAGGGCTTTACAAACCCTGGGGCACTTTAAAAAAATTTCCTACCCTCCTCCGTTATTTAGATATCGGTGCCGTTATATTTAATCGGTGCCGTTATTTAAATAACCCCCTGAACTGTCAATGGGGCGTGTAATGGCAAGGGGCATGTAACATCACTGTGACACTGTCCAATCAGCTACGGACACTGCCACAACAAGAGCTGGAGAGTGTATGCATGCCCAATGCGCAGCTTGGAGCTGTGTGCGCATGCGTACACGCTCTCACACACTATTCAGCTCCCTGCAAACAAGGACAAAACTGTGATCTCTCGCGAGAGATCACATAGTCTTGTACTTGTCTGCCGAGAGCTGAAGAGTGAGTGAGAATATGCGCGCGCACAGATCCGATGCCGCTGCCGAAGATACTCCCGCTGCCATGGAACAAAAGAAGAAGAATTCACTTTCTTCTTCTATTCTGTTCCGTGGTGGCGGCGGAGCTACGCACGCGCGCGCATGCTCTCCTTTCTCTAGCTCTTGCTGTGACACAGTCCGTAGCTGATTGCACAGTGTAACAGCAATGTTACACGCCCCCTTGCCAATTACACACCCCATTGACAGTTCAGGGGGTTATGTAAATATTGGGTGCCAAATATTACAGCACCGATATCTAAATAACGGAGAAAGATAGGAAGAAAATTTATAGTGAGACAGGGTTTGTACAGCCCTGCCTATTACATGCTGCACTCAGCTGCACACGTATGGACAGGTGAAAGGTTCTCTTTAACTACTTTTCCCACCAAGGAGGCGCTATTTTGGCAGACATATGTGTATATTCTTGTGTTGTAATATTGCACTGTAACATTATTGTTCTTTTGGCAGGTACAGGCATGGCGGTTGGCTCACTGCAATCTAAATATTTTGGTGGCGGGAGAAACGGGCCCGACACCATCTTAGTTGGAGTTACAGCTGGAGAACGACACCAGCTTAGCTACACTGCGTCTTTACACTGGGGCGGCGCTAAGTTCATAAAAGGCGGTTACTTCCGCCATCCTGTGTTTAGAGTATGGGGTCGGCTGTAGAGTGAGGCTACTGTGCTGTTGTGATACCAAGCGGAATAAGATAGAAGTGAGTGTGTGGGTCTGTATCATCGGTGGGTGGCAAGCAGGAACCTCACCGTGAGATATGGTAATATTGGCAAGTAACTGTGGCAGGAGCCTCACCGCAACTATTATTCGCAAGTAAGCCAAAAAGTCAGTTGTTCAGGACATTACTCCCTGTATCAGGAAGAAGTGCCCATGACTCTGTCCTACAAGTGTGAGCTAGCCACCAATGCCTTACTGAACCAACGGTTAAAGGGAACCTTTCACCAGCATTTCACCTATTAAACCAGCAATACCTGGTGGAAGTGGGTGAAAAATAATTTTTATCTTACCTATAATTATCTTCTAAGTTGACTGTACCTTTTGTATTCCATTTTTTAGTGTTCCCGTGCTGTTTGCTAATGAGCATAAAAGAGTCATATCTTCGTTTGAAAAGAGTCATATCTTCAGTTCTCAAGCCTTTCCGAGTTAACTCTGCCTCCTTACTTTTGGTTGACAGCTCCTCGCCTTCCCCCCAGCACACACGAAATCCCACGCATCAATGTCCTCTTCTGGTGTGCGCACAAAGGGAGTCCATAGCGGCGCATGTTCAGTAACTAGACTTGAGGCCCGGACGAAGCAGGAAAGGGTGTTGGACCGTAGATGACGGGCGCTTGCGTGCTATCTCAGACGAGATTTCGGCATTCAGGGCGGGCCAGTTTTTGGCGGTGGGCGGGCATAAGAAGTGGATGAACGAGACTGCCGGATTATTACCATAAAAGGTGCAAAATATTTGAAGACCGTTATTTACGGTTGGAGGAGGAGTTTAGGAGAGGGGATAACGGCAATGAACTTTTCATAGCAGCGGCCAAAGAGGGGTGGGTAGAGTTCCATAGGTGAAATGCTGGTGACAGGTTCCCTTTAAAGGCTAAGTTTACACTGCTTTTTTGTCCTCTTTATAATATATACAAACGAAGGTTGTAACGGATGTCTAACAGTGCAAACATCACCCATAGACTAATATGGATAATTGTAAACATTTCTCTTCTTTTTCTTTACATTTCTTACCGTATCCTGGTGGGTTCTTTGGTGCTTGGCTCTGTCACTGGAGTTGCTAAAGGCTTTTTGACAGCCGGGGTGTTGACACAGGTATGGCCTTTCTCCAGTGTGGCTACGTAGGTGAATTTTCAAATTTTCCAGCCTGGAAAATGCCTTATTGCAGCCTTCAAACTGAAAAAATAAGAAAACTCTTATCAAATCTGTAAGAGGTTAAATTTGGCTTTAACCCGCATAGATGACTCAGCTGGAAAATTGGCAGTTTTGGCAATTGCCACCAAGCTATTCAGTCAAGTTAAGAAGGCTGCTAATGTTCCCTACACTGCTTGTCCTCAGTTATCCTTGTCTTACACAGTCAATATGCCTAACATATATATTTATTAGTCAGTGAATGGAAACATTAATTATTGCTGTAATAATATGGCACCGTGGTCAATTTTATATCCATGATACCAGGGAACAGTAGCAACTATTAATCCACTGGTAGCGAGAACATTTTACAGCATTACTGTTATACTATTATTATTAATTATTTTTGTAATAATTTTATATATTTTAAAACATATAATTATTTATTTTTATATGTATATATATATATATATATATATATATATATATATACAAAGTGAAGGAAATAAGTATTTGATCCCTTGCTGATTTTGTAAGTTTGCCCACTGTCAAAGACATGAACAGTCTAGAATTTTTAGGCTAGGTTAATTTTACCAGTGAGAGATAGATTATATTAAAAAAAAAAAAGAAAATCACATTGTCAAAATTATATATATTTATTTGCATTGTGCACAGAGAAATAAGTATTTGATCCCTTTGGCAAACAAGACTTAAGACTTGGTGGCAAAACCCTTGTTGACAAGCACAGCAGTCAGACGTTTTTTACAAAATCAGCAAGGGATCAAATACTTATTTCCTTCACTGTATTTATATATATATATATATATATATATATATATATATATATATATATATATATATATATATATATATATATATATAAATATAATGATTATAAATATAATTGAGAATAATAGTTATCACTGTAAAATGTGCTTTTATATATATATATATATATATATATATATATATATATACAAAACTTTTCGATTATATTGACGCTCTCCAAGCTTGCTGTAATCCTCTATTTAGACCCTAATACAAGAACATACCATATGACCCATGGCAGTAAAAACCACCGGGCAGCATGTAATTAGAGATTTGTTGCACTTGTAGTGATATCCTGACACAGAGAAGGCGTTTTAGAAAAACTAGCACAAAGGAATGGTAGAGCAATCAGACCCCAGCTCTCATTCTTAGAAAATAAAAGTAGCAATCTAATTGAAAGATTGAACTTGCTAGACGACCTATGTATATGTTTAACCTATGTAACTATGAAAATGACATTAATTTTGTCCCAATACGTCAAATAGAAGTACAATTATTATATTCCATATTTACTATACATGTATACGGTAAACATTGACTGTCAGCCTAATGTATACATTTTCCAAATTTTGTCCTTGCCCTAGCAATGCCCCTACAACTATAGGCCATATCTCCAAAACTGCCTGTTTATAGTCTTATAGTGCTGCCAAAGTGACCAATTAAACACTGTCATACACCGTGTTGTGCAGTTAATAGTGCCCAGATTGTGCCATGCAGTGTTCAGATAAACAATACCCAGATAGACATTGCAGTACAGTGCCCAGTCAAACCGTGTCATACAGATTTCATCTGAATAGTACCACAAGTGTACAGATAAACAGTACCATACAGTGCACATATGAATGCCATACTGTATGCCACACTGTACCCATATAAATAGTAGCATACAGAACTCAAGTCAATAATAACGTAATGTGCCTACATAACTAGTTCTACAAGTGGCAAATATAAATCATACAAAAGCCACAAGAAGGTGTTACACACTACTCATATGGATATTGCCATTAATAGTTCTGTACAGTGCCCATTTTTTTTATTAGTGCCATACAGTGCCCATATGATGAATAGTGGCATACAGGGCCCTTGCCCATGACAATCAGCACCTTTTCTAGTTCCCTACATTGCTGTCAGTGATTGACAGCAGAGGAACTAGATTTGGCTTTGGCCAACACCTTGTTCTGCTATCCAGTTGTGATTTTAGCAACCAGAATTTTCTGAATCCCATCCCTGGCCTGATTTAGTGAACCATAAAAAAATAAAAAAAAAATAATGTTACTGTGAAAAGCTTAGAATCTAAAATATGCACTTTTATTTAATTTGAATTTGAGGGAGATAGTTAACAGAGCACTGGGAGACTAATAGACATGGACTCGTTTCTATATTAAGAGAGTTTTAATTAAATCCATTTGGGAATTTAACAGTTTTCGTTGTAAAGACTCCTAAAAAAGGAAATGTTTGAATTGTTAAATGTACTGCTAAATTTCTGATGTTATGCACATTCAGTTTACATGTTGTGAAAACATTTTATGTATTTGGGTAAGCAAATACACATTCTAAACTATACAGTATCTGTGTCTCCACCATATAACATTCCAGTTTTACAATATCTTATATTTATAATGTAATATAGGACCCCCACCTCACACTTTTCTATTTGCTCCCTGGCTTTCGCCCCAATGCCCACTCCTAGTTACACATCTATATAATATAGGGGCCAGATCACATGGGCATATTACTCACATGGGCTGGATAATTTAACTTTTCGTACCCTAAAATTGCAGGAAATGTAAACGCTAGATAACTGTAATATTAGAGTGGGTATACACTAGGGACCCTATACTGTGTTTAGTGTGTAGTGTATCAATCGGTTGTATCTTTATATTCCTTGATTTTAATAGAGAGTGACTGGGCATGAACGGCCATTTCTCTGATAGCTATGGTGTAAAGGATCTGCCAGACACAGCTTCTGTGTTGACGCCCGTGGTTAATCAGTCTGCATCTGTTCCTAGGTCTGATAGAGTGACTCGATCTGCTACCACTCAGGCTGGTAGGCTGAGGAGTGGGAGAACCTATCACAGCCTGGCCAGACGGTTCTAGCTCCTGCCCTCGGTCTATTTAAACCTTCATCTGCTGCTTGTCTTTGCCTGTGATTCTTTCTTGTTTCCTGGCTCTGCTGCTCCTGCTATTACTATTGACCTCTGCTTCATATCGACCCTGGCTTTACGGACTATGCTCCTGCTCTGCGTTTGGTACCTCGTACACTCCTGGTTTGACTCGGCTCGTTCACTACTCTTGTTGCTCACGGTGTTGCCGTGGGCAACTGCCCCATTTCCCTGAGCTTCTGTGTACCCTTGTCTGTTTGTCTGTTGTGCACATATTGAGCGTAGGGACCATCGCCCAGTTGTATGCCGTCACCTAGGACGGGCCGTGCAAGTAGGCAGGGACTGAGTGGCGGGTAGATTAGGGCTCACCTGTCTGTCTCCCTACCCCTACATTACATATGGTTCTCGGAGAGAGAAAATGACACACGGCACCTCATAGTGTAGATATCCCTGTAAATTCTGTTAATAAAATCTTTTAGCAGAACTGCTCACCTTACAGAATTGTTTAACGGCAGTCACAACTCTGATAGTACAATAGAAATGGCGGTACGTCAGCTGCAGCTCCTCTTTTAGGCGGATAATGACAATGGCACCACTGTTGGAATGATAATGTATAGGAAATACATCCCATTTTTAAAAGGGAAACCATACATTTATTGTATTTTGTGTCCCTCGTGGCATTGTAAAAGTGTCATCATTGAAGTGTTGTTGATGCTTCTGTGTTGCGTTGTTGTTGCTGCGATCTTTATATCCCACTAGGTGGAGGTGGTACTTGTGCAGTTTTGAAGTCGGCTACTATCTGGCAATGTATGGGTGAAGATACTGCAGTGGCCAGCAGTAGTGCAAGACTAAGGGGAGAGTCGGTCCATGTGGAAGCTTAAAGGGTAACTAAACTTTCAGAAAACTTCTGACATGTCATAGGGACATGTCAGAACTTTTGATAAGTGGGGGTTCGAGGACTAAGGCTGGGTTCACACGACCTATTTTCAGACGTAAACGAGGCGTTTTATGCCTCGTTTTACGTCTGAAAATAGGGCTACAATACGTCGGCAAACATCTGCCCATTCATTTGAATGGGTTTGCCGACGTACTGTGGAGACAACCTGTCATTTACGCGTCGTCGTTTGACAGCTGTCAAACGACGACGCGTAAAAATACAGCCTCGTCAAAAGAAGTGCAGGACACTTATATACATTATATGCAGGACACTTCTTTCAGATGTAATTTGAGCCGTTCTTCATTGAACTCAATGAAGAGCAGCTCAAAATTTACGGCTGTCAGAGAAGCCTCGCAAAATGCGAGGAGGAGCAATTACGACTGAAACGAGGCAGCTGTTTTCTCCTGAAAACAGTCTGTCTTTTCAGACGTAAAAGCCTGCTACCGTGTGCACATACCCTAAGACCTTCACCAATCGCTTAAACGAAGCAGCAGATGTGTTTCTGATCAGCTTTTCTCAGAAAGCCGAGCAGTTGGTGTACGGGCTGAATAGAAAGTCCACTAAATGGCCACTTTATTAAGGACACCTGCCCTTTCACGAATGGAGCTTCCCTGTATGGAAATTAGACCTGTGACTACGGAGTGCTGCATATGTGGATCAGTTTCAGTGTGAATCCACATTAGAATTGGAAAATCGAGAAATCGTCCCTGAACGAAGCATGGTTATTGGGCTACACTAGCTGGGGGCCAGTGTTTAAAAAACTTTCAACCTTGTGGGGTTTTCTCGTGCAACGGTGTCGAGAGTATACCAGGAGTATACCGAGAATATTGTGGAAAAACATCCAGCGAAAGGAGATCCTGTGGGCGTCAACAGCTCGGCAACGAAACGGGTCAGAGGAGGATGTCAAGACTCAATATGACAAACAGGCGGTGCACAGTCAAGCAAATTGCAGCCAAATACAAAGCTGGTGCTCTAACTAATGTTTCTGAACACTCAACTCAACGTTTCTAAGCATGTATGGGCTATAACAGCAGACGATCATTTACAGTGCCAATGCTGTCTGAAAGACAAGACACCGGTAGGCAAAAGAATGCAAAAAATGGTGTCACTGAGCAGTGGAAAAACATTTGCCGGGTCAGATGGTTCCGGATTTCTGTGGCACCATGCTGATGGGAGGAACAGAATTAAACACAAGCAGCATGAATCGATGAACCTTTCCTGTCAGGTGTCCACAGTTTAGGCTGCTGGAGGTGGAGTAATGGTGTGGGCAATGTTTTCTTGGCACATGCTGGGTCCTCTGATACCTGTGGATGGATGTTTGAAAAGTAGGTCTTACCTAAGCATTGTGGCCGACCATGTTCACCCCTTAATGGCAGCTGTTTACCCAGGGGCAGGACGACACTTTAGCGGCAATTGCGAGAAGCTATGCTGTCAGCATGGGCTAATATTCCTGCAGAACAATTTCAAACCCTAGTGGAATCTATGCCACGATGAATTGCTGCAGTTATTAAGGCTAAAGGAGGTCCAACACGCTACTAGATGGGGGTCTCTAATAGTGGCCATAGATTTGTAACCTAAATATACATTGGTTTCTTATATCATACAATATTCTATAATGGAAGGACCTTTTATGTTTAGCCTGTGTTTTCAGCAAAGCTTAGGTGCCCATGTACGGCCATTACCTTAATTGAGAACCCTGCTGGCAATTTATGGGTTAAGCATGCATTGCAGAAGTGAAGCCTCAGACCACCGTGGAAAATTCACAGTGTACAGAAGCGAGAAACGTAACCATAATCCTTTCTAATTAATCTAATCACAATATTTAACTAGCTGCGCTCCCACTGAAGCCGCTAATTAAGCCTTCTGCCATCAGGCCGTGTTTTGATTAAGTGATGCAGACCTCGCCATTACAAACTTAATACAAGATATACAATTAGTGTATACATTACGTCAGCGCCAAACAAAGCTCCTATTCAGTACCAAGCCAGGCACCGTGCTTTCCCAGTCCTGTGAGGGTTTCATTTTGGAATTAACAAATTATTCTTTCGCTGAGAGTAGACAAACCAGGGTAGCGAGAATGTATACGGCATCAGTACTAACTATCTGGTGTGTTATACTATACATAGAAAAATGTACCTAGATATATCAAACCCTAAGTCATCCTCTTGTGTATCATCTGTTAAAGGGGCTCTAGCAACATTAAATATTTAAAGAGACACTGTCACTTCCGAAAACCCACCTAAACTACAGTAATGCGTAAATAGCTTGAAAGACGCTGATTCTGAATCTGCAATTTTTATCCTTCTACTCACTTTCATTCCCCCGCTGTAAGCCTGGAAACGGGCCGTGCGTTGCACACTGATGCATAGAGAGGACTACTAAGCTTGACGATATAATGGAGGGGACTACTTAGACACGTCATCATCAGCACCTTCAAGAGTTTTTACGGATTACTGTAATTTAGGGGAGATTTTAGAGGTGACAGATTCCCTTTAAGCATTATTCAAATTTAACTAATATAAAAATGTGGTCAATGAGATCTCAAGATCTGGTGCTTTATGCTTTTCCCATAGGCCTGTCGCTGTCACATGGCCGCGTTCATATTGCGAGTGCAATACACTTAGTAAGTAATTTACAAAGTTATTTAAAATTTATTTTTAACGTTCAGCCATTTCTTTGCTATTTCTAGAGTCTCCTACACGGGTTACAGATTCGATAAGAGGCACAACTATAGGGGGTGCAGAGGTCACAGTCCGACCTGGGTCCTAGGGCCTGTGGGGACCCAATGGCAAATCTACCACATAAGGATGTACTACTGTTTACAACCTCTGTACTGTGACATCACTGAATGGTTTTCCCATGTACTATGAGGCTGTTTATTATCTCTGTGTTGTGACATCACTGAGTATTATCCCTGATCTGTGACATCACATAGCACGTTATTCTCATACTGTGACATCACTGTGTGCAATTATAGGTTGAAGTAGATAAAATAGTTTCTTTTTCCAACCCTAGTTACTAATTAACCAACCCTTTCCTATGACCTTACAGTATTTATTATCCCTGTACTGTGTGTGACATCACTGTGACTGTTAATTCTATGCTGTTACTTCACTGGTCAATAACCCTGTGCTGTAACATCACTGTGATTATTATTCCTGTGCAGAATTAAAACTGTTTATTATTCCTGTATTGTGATATCACTGTGTTTATTATTACTGTGGTGGAATGTCTAATGCTATGTTCACACAGAATTTTTTGACGCGGAGACCGCGTCGCAAAACTCGTCAAAAACGGCCCGAAAATGCCTCCCATTGATTTCAATGGGAGGCGGAGGCGTCTTTTTCCCACGAGCGGTAAAACTGTCTCGCGGGAGAAAGAAGGGACATGCCCTATCTTCGGGAGTTTACGCCTCTGACCTCCCATTGACATCAATGGGAGACAGAGAAAGCGTATTTCGTGGCGTTTTATGCCCGCGGCGCTCAATGGCCGCGGACAAAAAACGCTGCGAAAATCGGCGTGTAGGGAGAGGAAAATCTGCCTCAAACTTCCAAACGGAATTTTGAGGCAGAAATTCCGCCTGCAAAAAAACTCAGTGTGAACATAGCCTAATGTGTACAAGAGCAGTAATTTATAGTTCCTGAATCGATGCAAAATATGTATCAGGGTCACCCAACTTTACAAGCAATTTATCTAGTATCCTTTTATGTGGCTGAGGAACCATTGGGCCTCCTTAGGCACCAGGTCCCAGGTGTGGCTGTAACATCTGCACCTCATATACAAACATCCCTGAAAATGCACACAGTGATATCACTGGATGGGAATAATGCTTACAGAAACACACTAAGGAAACTGCGTCGGTAAAACGCGCCAAAAAGCGGCCGAAAATGCCTCCCGTTGATTTTAATGGGAGGCGGAGGCGTTTTTTTCCCGCGAATGGAAAAACCGGCTTGCGGGAAAAAGTAGGGACATGCTCTATCTTCGGGTGTTTACGCTTCTGGCCTCCCATTGATATCAATGGGAAGCAGAAGAAGCGTATTTCGCGACGTTTTTTGCATGCGGCGCTCAATGGCCGCGGGCGAAAAATGCCACGAAAATCGGCGTGCAGGCAGAGCAAAATCTGACTCAAAATTCAAAACAGAATTTTGAGGCATGTTTTCCTCCTGCAAAAAACTCAGTGTGAACCCAGCCTTAAAGCATCTGCATTGATTACATTGGTTACATTCCCCCATAAACTGTCCTAATGCCTTACTTGTGGATGTGTAAACATGGAATAGCGGGACCATTAGAAGCTGGCAACGAAGAACCAAAGCAGAATTTTAAATTGAGGTTTATTATTTTACTATTTGGGTTACCCTCACAGGGTTGTGTAATTGCTTACTGGAGGCACTCTCCTGGCACTGTATATGTGGGATAATTTGCTGGCTCTATTGTTTATGGGGAACTCTGATAGCGCTGTTAATGGAAGTATTTTCCCTGTCGCTGAGGCCTGTTCTTGTGGTAGGGGTTTACATAGAAAGTGCACGGCATCTCAAATCTTCCTGAAAATGTATCCTAAAAGTAGGCAAGTATGTACAAATCCCAATTTCAAGGGAAATTTATCTTAAAATGTAAAAATATCTTTAGTAACTATTAACAGTGAGCATTAATGTCTAGGTGACAATGCACAAACTTAAAGAGGACCTATCACCTCTCCTGACATGCCTATTTTTAGAAAATACTTATATTCCCCTTGAAATAAAAATTCTGGAACATATTTTCTTAAAACTCTGCGCTGTACCATTCCTCTGCTATTCCTTCTAGAAATGTATGCATGAATTGACAACTGGGTGGTTACCATTCCTCTTGTCGAAAGGGGTGTGTCCCTACACTGTCAGCACTGATTGGACATTGTCAGTCTATGTAGGGACACACCCCCAACTGGTAACACCCAGTTGTCAATTTATTCATAAATGTCTAGAAGGAATAACAGGGGAATGGTGCAACATAGAGTTCTCAGAATATATATTTATTTCATGGGGAATACAATTATTTACTAAAACAGACATGTCAGGAGTGGTGACAGGTCCTCTTTAAGAAATGTTCAATAAAAGTACAGGGAAAACAAATAGTAGACAAAGAAAGATGTTTATAGGGGGAGGCCATGCTGGATCTGCATGTAGTTGAATTGTGCAATGCACAGTAGCTGGGGAGATGTAGCAGTGTGTACACAATATCCTCTGCGGAGTGTACACAAAACGCCATTACATCACTGAAGAATAAACCCCTTTGGTCCACTCATAAACTCCATGACTGTGAAAGCATTCCCCAAGGCAATAAATTTTGACCCGTAGGCCTGGTACCGCCAGATGTATTCATTCCACATAGTGCGGCTGGTTGTAATTATTTGCAGGCTGAGGTGAGATTTACAGTTAGAAAAGTTTAGGGAATGTTACATTTGGATTCCATTTTCATCCTCTGACAGACGAGTGTGGAATATTTGTCAATGATCTGCAATCCACTATTACTTTGTGTTGATTAGTTGTAGATGTTCTGTGCACAGTATACATGTATGTATATATATATATATATATATATATATATATATACACACACATATATGTACAGCACATCTATCAAATGTTTTAACTCATAGGGTTAATCCCTTAAAGGGCCAAACCTTTATAATGTTTCCCCTATTACAGCATGTTGATGTCATAGATGAAGGTCCCCACTTGAAACTTCCTCTGTGATCGAGAGTGGAGAGCAGCTGCAAAGAGCTGGTGGACTCAACGCAAGCATGGATTACATGGTCTCCCTTTCATTTGAGTGGGAATACTACATCTCCCCTGCAGTGGCTGCACAAAGCTTCCCGCGGTGATTACAGCTAAACACATGGGGTTAGAGCAGCCAGGACTGCGGCGATCAGCTGATCACAAATGCATCTTCATTGTAGGAAGGGGTTGTCCAGTCCTATATAAATAAAGCTTAATCACTGTGTAAAGAGAAGTTATACAACTTTCTAATATACTTTGTGTTTCAATATATTTTCTAGCTTTTTAAGGGGGTATATTATATATTAAAAAAAACAAATACTAAAACATAAATGCTAACAGACCAAAATGATTGAAAGGAAGTAAAAATGCGAACTGACAATATTTTGTCACACAATTTAGCCCTAATAGTTTTTCCTTTTTTTTTTTTAACATTATTTCTATATTTTGAAAGAAATAGTGCAAAAATATGTTCTTAAGGGTGTACTAGCCAGGAATATTTGAGAGCGTGAATTATGTATGAAAAATGTACAATACCGAGAAGTGTCACTGTCCATACAATACTAGAGATGGTGGGGCATATTAATGTGAGCACTTCCTGTCGTTATAGCAGATAGCAGCTTGGGTCTAGACATAAATCTTACATTTTTCAGTAAGATGCAGCTTTAGGCTATGTTCACACGGAGTATTTTGACGAGTTTTTTGACACGGAAACCGCGTCGCAAAACTCAGCAAAAAACAGCCCTAAAATGCCTCCCATTGATTTGAATGGGAGGCGTCGGCGTCTTTTTCACGCGAGCAGTAAAACTGCCTCGCGGGAAAAAGAAGCGACATGCCCTATCTTCGGGCGTTTCCGCCTCTGACCTCCCATTGACTTCAATGGGAGGCAGAGAAAGCGTATTTCGCAGTGTTTTATGCCCGCGGCGCTCAATGTCCGCGGGCGAAAAACGCCACGAAAATCGGCGTGCAGTGAGAGGAAAATCTGCCTCAAACTTCCAAACGGAATTTTGAGGCAGATATTCCTCCTGCAAAATACTCCGTGTGAACATAGCCTTAGAGAGGGACATGCAGCAGTGCACATTTTTTTTCTATCTCCCTGACAAAAAGTTTTTCTTTGAAGGGCTTAGAATAGGCCATCAACGTTTGATTTTTTTGGGGTCCGACCAAGCCTCAGAACCAGGAACTACCATAACAGATGAGCTGTTGTACCAGTGCAGATAATATAGAAGCTCCTCATTCTGCTAATCGGCAGGTGTCCCGGTGGTAAGATCTTCACCAATCAAACATTAATAACTTATCCTAATAGGTCTTCATTGTTTAAGTACTGGTAAACCTCTTTAATTTTGTGGGCCATTTTGCATCTCAAAAAAATAAGCAAAAAATTAAGGCTAGGTTATTACCTGACTTCCATCACCTCCATCAAGTTCTGCACTTTATGTCCTTCTTCTTCTTCTTCATCATCATTATTATTATCATTAATAAATAACGTATCATATGAGATAATAGGAGAATGTGACAGAGGCCTGTAACGGAGCCTCCAACGCTGATGTGAATCAGGCCTAATCTCCTTGCACCACACATACACAACAGATCAACAATTGGTTTTGGACTATGGGTGAAACTTTTTTTAGTTTTAGCAGAATAACTACAGATCACTCTTCACTTAAAGGACATTTTCTCCTGCTGTAGTATTCATGCTGTATGTGTCCTCCACGTACAAAACCATAGTTGGAAGTGGCAACAGGAGCATTTACTAATTCAGCATCACTAAGAAATGAAGTTCAGAGATTGGACTAGATCTCACGAGATGTCCAGTACATTCAATCCCACCATAAAATTCTTAACCATGTATAAATATGTCCTTAGAGGCAATACCTTATGGTCACTAAGTTCAAGACTATGATGCTTATTAGCAAAGCATCAAATTCCGTTATCGCCAAGCTTAGGCAGGTCTTCTGTCCAGACTGAGATCTTAATTTCTCCTCATTGCTGGGTAGTGAGATACTCAGGGTTGACTGCAACTTTTTGAACTCCTTTACCTTTTGGAGCAGGTCATTTACTGTGAATTTCATGGATTGGTTGGTGTGCACTGACCCATGGTGACACATGAGATGGATTTGCTAAAATATACTTTGATAATGCAATTTCACACAATGACTTCATCATTTGTGCAGTAAAGTCCACACATCCATATCACGGCCCACACTCCACCCATAGATTAAAAAGCTGAATGTATAGGAAGGAACCCAAGCTGGGACGAGGGAGGTTATTCTGCTTCCATATAAAAGCATATTAAATTTGCTAATTTCTGTTGTCTCAGACAATCGAAATTCCAGTTGTCTGGAACACTGAATCTAAGAAAGCAGGAAAATTAATCTTCAAACATGAAGGTCCAAGAGGCATTGCCTCATTATTTTGGTTGGACACTTTTCTGATTATAATGCAGATAAATCTCAAATGTAATAAAACTAAAATAACACACACTAAGTATGAAACATAACAGGATATTGCAGGGAGATTAGATGGTTTCCTCTTACTACTGTATGGCCCAAGTGAATGGGCTGGTGAGAAGAGGACAATATGAAGTAGGGGGTGAGTGTAGGATTTAGATGTGATGGACAAGTCAGGGAATCCTTGAGCGTACAGATGAGAAGGGGAGGACAGTAATTGAGATCAGATGGACGGAGGAGCTTCTTACTAGGAATGACTGTGTGATCACTTTTTTGAAGATCAGATCAGTAAAGGATTAACTGGCATTTTATAGGACCACTTACTTACTATAAAAATGTCTCATTTATTTCCTGTTTTCAAGGAGCCCAAATTCCTTTGTCTAAACATCTCAGGCATAAAGAATATTGTTTTTGTTTAGACTTTTTTTTCTCCAGCACAATGAGAATTACTGACTTCTGGCTCCATTTCTAAAAAAGCTACCAGACTACAAGTATTAGGCTCCGTTCACATTAGCGTCATGGCTTTAGTTCTTAACGGAGCCTAGACAACTATTTATCCCAAACGAATCTCATTGACATAATGGGGTCCATCTGGATTTCGGTTGGGATTCTGTTTTTTCTCACGGCGAGAAAAGCGCTGCACACTATGGTACTGTACGCTTGACTTAAAAAAATGTATACGCAATACAAAAGTAACAAGGTCTGTAATAAGCGGTACAGGCATCCATGCTTTTGTGAAAAAAATACATTTGGATGACAAAGCATAGAAGGAGGATAAAAAAAGGGACCATTGTGTCATTAATCTTTATTAATGAAGTCAACAGAGTAATAGCACTTTCTATAAACTTTTGATATGTCATAGAGACATATCAAAAGTTTGGATCGTTGGGGGTATGGGTGCTGAGACCCTCAACCGTTGCTAAAATGAAGATGCAGAGCGCTCAGCTGAGCATCCTGCACATTCGGTTGTGATCTGTGCTTCTTTTTTGGCTGAAGACGACTCTCATAGAAATATCCCCCACTGATCCAAACTTTTGACATGCCTCTATGACATATCAAAAGTTTGCAGAAAGTGCAGTTGGCCGAATAGGGGAGACTGGCATGTGTGCTGGGTGCCAGGGAGCAACCACTCTGCCTTGGCCAGGGTATTTAGAGAAAGGGCTACAGAAACAAACTAAATATTTGCCCTGAGTGAAGGAAAGTCTTCCTACAACTCTGCTGTGAAGGTTGAGGAACAATGACAGTTTCTGCAAACTGCAACCTTTCATGAGCGTTGATGAATGTGACCGATGTACTTTGATGGAATGCTGCTGAATGCTGCACTACAAGCTGCTCCTCATTACCTGCCACATTGTGTGCAGCCTCAGCCTAAGATCTTTCTACTATCTTTCCAAAATGACTCTATAAATTCAAGCTCCAAGTCAAAAGCAGTATGGAAAAAAAACATTAATATAAGGTTTTTTTCTACTAACAGTAGCACAAATATTTCTAATAGTCTAGACTTAAAACACGTGCATGTGTTTTAGGATCCACAATTACATTTCTATAGCTGTTGTTGCTTTTTATGAATCTCCTTTCCCCTTTATTAGGCTGCGTCCGCAGCGTATCCGCCCTTTGCGCCGCAGGGAATTCAGGGCAGAAAACCGCATCAAACTCTGTTGGTCTCCTGGGATGATGCTTCATCCCATATGACCGCCGCTGCAGCGAATCACAGGCTGCAGCGGTCTCCTGGGATGAAATGCCATCCTAGGAGGATAGCCTGCTAGCAGGCCGGTAAGTGTTGCAGTTTACCACAACGGACATTTCGGGCGAAAAACTGCAGCACAGTTTGGTGCACTTTTTCATCTGGAATTCTCTGCGGCGCACAGGGCGAATACGTTGCGTATTATTACGCAGCGTATCCGCCCCGTGTGAACACAGCCTTAAACTTCATTTTCAGATTCATAAAACGCCTTGAAATGAGAGGCTGTTTTCCCTTGAAAACAGCTCTGTAATTTTCGGCCACTTCTTTTTGCGCGTGTGAACATACCCTAGGCTTATATGTAAACCTCAGCCAGCACACGGCTCTGAGCTCTGCACATAGGCATATATCTCTGCACAGTGTAAGGAATAGGGGGGATGCTGGTCTCACACTGATTTAGGCTACATTCAGACGACCGTGAAAAACGGCCATGCGACAGCTGTCACACTGCCATTTTCAGAACAATAGAGCTCTATGGATGCATTCACACTGCGGTTTTTTTAACGGCCCGTGAAAACTGGCCGTCAAAAAATAGGACATGTCCTATTTTTTGCCGTTTTGACGACCCCACGGCTCCCATAGAAGTCAATGGATCGGTTTTGACTGGCCATTTTTTAGGAATCAGTCCTTGTAACGACCGGTAAAAACTGATTCTGGCCGAGCATTCCCCGCACACAGCTCTGAGTCCGGGGAAGCCCTTGACATTACTGTCCATTTATGGATAGTGATGTTGGGTTTTCAACAATGGAATCCCCGGCCAGAGCATCGCAAGATCTCTGGCCGGGGACTCCAGTCTTGTAGATAGCACCCCTCCAAGTAAATAGCACACCCCTGCCTGAAGATAGCACCCCCTCATCCCCCGTAGATAGCGCCACTGTAGCTCCCTGTAGGAGCAGAATCCCCATATATGGACAGAGATGTCAGGTGCTCCGTCTATGAGCATAATCCCCGGCACGCTCTGGCTCGGGATTTTGCTCTCATGACGTCACTGTCTATATACGGACAGAGACGTCAGGGGCTCCTCTATGGGCGGATCCCCAGCCAGAGGGATTCCGCTCCTACAGTGAGCTTCAGTGGTGCTATCTACAGGGGAGGGGGGTGGTATCTACAAGGGGGTGTGCTATCTACAGGGGATGTGCTATCTACAGAGGGGGTGCTATGTGGGGGTGGCACTATCTACAGGGGACACTGTTCCGCTATCTACATGGGCACTGTGGCACTATGTGGGCATAGGCACTTTATATATGGGCATTATGTCCCTTTATATTTTGGCACTGTGGTACTATGTGGGTACTCTGGCACTATCTATAATAGGCACTGGCACTTTATATGTGGGCACTATGTCACTTTATATGTGGGCACTGTGCTACTATGTGCGCACTGGGGCAATATCTATAGTGGGCACTGTGGCTCTATGTGAGCACTGGCACTTTATATGTGGGCACTGGGGCACTATGTGGGCACTGTGGTACTATGTGGGCACTGGCCCTATGTGGGCATTATATACAATGGGTACTGTGGCACTATCTACAGGGACATTGCGGCATTATCTACATGGGCACTGTGGCACTATCTACAGGGACATTGCGGCATTATCTACATGGGCACTGTGGCACTATCTACAGGGACATTGCGGCATTATCTACATGGGCACTGTGGCACTATCTACAGGGACATTGCGGCATTATCTACATGGGCACTGTGATGTTTTCAGGGGGTTGGGACAAAAAAAAACCTGACAAATGAAATCCATCCTTTTTTTTTTAACAGCCATGAAAAACGGATAGCAAACGGATGACAAACGGCCATTAAAAACGGACAGGCGGACTGAGCATGGATGAAAATTTAGAGACACACTCATGCAAAGGGGCCATGAAAAACTGGCAGTTGATCATTTTTTAATGTCCATTTTTTTTCACTGTCGTGTGAATGCGGCCTCAGGCCCTAATGCACACAACCAAGGTAATTTTGCGGTCCATAAAACCACAGATCCGTTGTCTGAATTTGTGGTCTATTTGTCCGCAAAACACCTTCCGTAGTGCATCCGTGTGTCATTAGTATTCATGGATCCGCAAAAAAAAGGAAGGCTGGAATCGATGTCACCAGTTTGTCCCAACCCTGAGTAGGTCACATGTTCCGCAAATACGGACAGTAAAATGACATGTCCTGAGTTTTTGCAACCCCCACACGGATTCGTGAACATCACATTCGTGTGCATAGAGCCATATATATGAATGGGTCCGTGTGTTATCTGCAAAATTGTGGATAGCACACAGACCAAAAAACACGGTAATGCGCATTAGGCCTAATTGTAGGTCATGGGCATAAATACCAGGGTAGCAGGCACACCAGCTGCTATGGGATCCAACAACTAAGGGGGCCCTCAGGGGTAAGGTGCAGTTAGTAATGACTATAGATAATTAAAGGGGGAGTGGAGAACTGAATGGGGCCTCATTCAAAGTTTTGCTGTCGAACCCCATGATTCCTTGTTGTGCCCCTGCTGTGTTCATTATCCCACTTGTGCGACATTACTATGTGCATTATCCATCTAATCTGACATCAGTGTGTGCAATATGCCTGCACTGTGATATCAATGTTTTTTTCTTCTAGTACTGTGATGTCACTGTGTGCAAGGTGACATTTTTGTATGCATTATTCCTCTGCTATGTTATCATTGTGTGCATTATCCCTGCGCTGTGACATTCCTGTGCGGCTGTGCATTATTCTTTTGCTGTAGCATCACTGTGTGTATTAAATCTGCACTTTGACCTCTTTATTTTTCCTGTGCTGTGATGTCACCATGTGCATGGTGACATTTATGTATGCATTATTGCTTTGCTATGATATCATCGTGTGCATTATACTTGCATTGTGACATCACCGTGTAAATTATGACTATGCTGTGACATCACTGTGCACATTATCTCATTACAGTGACATCACTATTTCATGATTCCAATGACAATTTTTTTAAAGTTAAATAACCCTGTGACCATGTGCATTATATCTGTGTTATGACATCGCTGTGTGCATTATCCTTATGCATTAGGAAAACATGGCAAGGGAGTTGAAAATAATCATAAGTTTTTCATATTCTGAACTTATTACTAAAGGTGGAAATGGTGGAATGGGACCCTATTTGAAGTTTTGCTATGGGGCCCCATGGTTACATGTTACACCCCTGGTATATGGGGATTAGATTAGTGCTTGGCAGACTGACAGAGCTAGGAGCAAATATGGCTGATGGGAAAGTAGCTTCTTCTTGTGTCAGAAACTGGAAGCAGCAGAATGCTAATCATTGAAGAGAGACTGCTTGCAGTCATGGCACATACGTTTTAGGAACAATCAATTATTTTCATTTTTGGCTGAGGTTATGCTTTAAAGTAAATAGCCATCCTTGAGCGTCATGTTTTTCCCATTTAAATAGGTCCAGCTTACTGCATACAACTTATACACTGAACTCAATAATAAAACAGCATGCAGTAAGCTCCCTCTAGTGTTGGCTGCAGGAAGCCCGAATTTTATCATTTAGCTCTATGTCTATGCAGGGGATTTGGAGTTCTGTGTCCGATCTAGTTCAGACCTCTATAAAATACCTAAAAAATGTAATCAGCACAAAATGTCAAGATCACAGACATTAACCCCTTAAGGAAAAGCCTATTTTTGTCTTTCAGAACCAAGCAATTTTTTTTTTCATGTCTTCATCTATGCATTCCAAGAGCTATAACTTTTTTATTTTTCCATTGGCAAAGCTTTATGAGGGCTTGTTTACTGCGGGACAGGTTGTAGTTTTTATGGTTACTATTTTAAGGTACATATAATTTATTAATTTACTTTTATTAGTCTTTTTTGGGGAATGGAAAAAAACAGCAATTCTACAATTTTTTGGGGCGTTTCTTCTTTTACGCCGTGGGCCATGCAATATAAATAATATGTTAACTACGGTATATTATATGATTCAGTACAATTACGGGGATACCACATTTTTATATTTTTTTGTTCTGCTTTACTACTTTTGCTGCATAAAAGCATGTTTTATGGAAAACCCCCCAAAAATTTTTTGTGGTGCCACATTCTAAGACCTTAACTTTTCGATTTTTCCGTCAACGTAGCTGTATGGGGACTTGTTTTTTTTGCAGGACGAGTTGTTATTTTTTTTTGTCCATTTTGGGGTGAATATAGTTTATTATTTGAATTTCATAATTCTTCCTATGAGAGGAATGGTGAAAGAACAGCAATCCCGCTATATTTTTTGCGTTTTATTTATAACACACCGCGCGATGCTGTTTAAGTAATAGTCTATCTTTTTTCCATGGGTTATTACGATTGTGGTGATGCCATATATAAATTGTTATTAATTTTTACTATTTAAACAAAGTTATATATTATTTTAATGACAAAATGTTTTTTTCTTTTTTTTTTGGGGGGGGGGGTTATTTAATTTATTAAATACTTTTAAACGTAATAAAAAAATGTTCTTTATTTGTCCCACTAGGGGACTAGAAGCTGCGATCCACTGATCGCTTACATAATGCTTTGGAATACTTAGTACTCCAAAGAATTATTGCCTGGCCCCCGGCTGCCATTGAAAGTCATCGGCACCCTGCAATTGCATTATGGGGTGCCAATAGACTAGCAGAGTAACACCCCTCCCACTGTCAAACTCCTTAGATGCTATTGACCACGGCATCTACGAGGTTAACTGAGACAATTGGTTAGGCCCACCACTTACTTCCCACCGCTTTGTCAATACCTGCTGCAAGGAGTGAGCGGGTGAGAGAGAGGGAGCCCCCAAACAGCTTCCTGTGGGGGCACCAGCGGACGCTGATTCATGTCTTAATGTCCATACAACGTGAAACGGCAGCGCTGCAACACAAAGCTGTTAAGGGGGGACATCTTTTGTCGATCCTTAGAGCAGTTTTGTCAGGAAAATTTCTTGCCTTTTCTCTGGCCGTCTCTAAGCAAATTTGGTCTAGGGAAGGTCAGAGATTGGTCATCTTTATGACCTATCAGTTCCTGTTGCTGGATGAGAAGGCTTCTTTTCCCCCAGCAACAGCAGGTCATTGGTTTATTCTGGAACCCATAGGACCTGCTTTGTACATAACTTGTAGCTCAACGGCTGAGTGGCTGTCTCAGCTCACCCAGCCCTTGAGGAGTTTTAAGAAGAGGCGCACACTCCTGCCCCTTCCTCCTCTATTTTATGTTTTATAAATTTGTATGTTGTTTGTATTTACTATATTGTCACAGCCTCTTTGTTAAGAGTTTGGGTAAAGTCACTCAATTGTGGAGTGGACTATTTAGTGCTGGATAATTGTTAAGTTCAAGCCTGTGGCTATGCTCCTTATATTTGGTTTAATACGTTTGGAAAATTGGATTTTATGAAGGTTGAACAAATTAATATTATTTATTTAAACTTTAATAAAGAAGGCCATGGCCAATACTTTTCCACCGCTAAATTTGTCTAGGCCCATTTTTTTCATTTAGGTTTAGTTTTGTCTATAATCTCATGTTAGACCTAAAAAAAGTTTAAAAATTTGGAAATTCACCTTCTGGTAGCTCTAAACATTAATTATTTTTATAATAAGAATATATACACTCACCATACACTTATTTGGCTTCTCCCCAGAGTGCACTCTCATGTGAATGAGCAGTTTATAACGGGCATTGAAGGGTTTGAATCGTCTTGTACAACCAGCCCAAAAACACGTGAAATCCTCTCCTGTGCGCTGGTCAATATGTGTCTTCTCAATGTGCCTCACCAACTCTTCCTGCTGATCATAAAAGGCACAGCAATCTATCCAGCGACAAAGCTGTCTCCTCTCAGTGCCAAGATCATCCCGTTCATCAGGTGAAATAGTCTTTGGGGACATGGTGATTGTAAGATGAAGGGGGGAAAGAAGTCCTTGTGGATAGCTGTCTTCTGACTTTTGCTTCAGAAAGTTGAGCTTGCTACAGTCATTGGGAATTGTGTGTAGAAAGAGATTGGCACTGCCCTCTGAACAAGGCACATTCACCGGCTCAGGTGATTTCAGTTCATATCCTCCAGCACCTCGAAGCAGGCACTGTGCAGAGGAGGGCAATCCACAAAGACCCTCCGGCTGGCTTGCCTTTGGTGGGCTACAGTTAGGAACACCCCCAGAATTAAATTGAGTTCTAGGAGGGGAATTGCAATTTCTGTTCACGCAAGGTGACAATGATGTGTGAGCAGAGTGTATAATTCCCACAATTTCAACACTATCAGTGGAACATCCCCGTCTTCCACCAGACTGAAGCTGGGCAGAGGTAGAGTTGCTGCTGGCTGTCAGTGAGCCTGGGAAAGTGCTGTGTGTGGTGTCTAAAAAGTATGATGACAGACACTGTTTCAATCCATTGTGTGTCACCGCTGTGTCAGGAAGAAGAGATGCTCTTAACTCTGAGATGCCCGAGTGCCGTGATACTGTTGATAGATGAGAGAAGTCACAGGGACCCTCTTGCTTGATTCGACTGGCAGAGCGAGGCCCATTTAGACAAAAAGATATGGAGGTGCAATACCGGGCAGACCTGCAAGAAAAGGAGGGATGAAAACTCTGAACCTAAATATAATTAATCTGCTCTCTGGTATTTTTAAAGTGGTATTCCCATTTTAGACATTTATGGCATATACACAGGATATGCCATAAATGTCCGATAGATGTGAGTTCCATCTCTGGGACCTGCAGCTATCTCTAGAACATGGCCCCCTGACCCCAGTCCTAACCACTGACATTGTCGCTGGGCCTCCAGCCACTGAGTTACGAGGAGGCCGGCTTTTCCGGAAACACCGGAGCACGCTGTTTCTGGAACTCCCATAGAAGTTATTGAAAGTCATGGAAACAGCGTAGCACAGCTAGCTACGCTGTTTCCAGAACTCGGAAACCATTGAAACAGTGTAGCTTGCTAAGTCAAGCTGTTTCTGTAACTTCCATTTACTTCTATGGGCGTTCTGGAAACAGCGTAGCAAAACGTGCTCTGCTGTTTTTAGAAAACATGGGCACCTCGTAACTCAGTGGCCAGAGTCTAGCAACAGCAGGAGAAGGTACAACGGAGGTCAAGGGGCCCCGTTCTAGATATAGGTGCATGCTCAGAGGTTGGACTCCCATCTATCGAAAATGTATGCCATATCCCGCGGATATGCCATAAATGTCCGAAATGGGAATACCCGTTTAATTTCTTGACAAAATGTTAAACACATTTGTGAACTTGTAATTTCCAACTGACGTATCTTACTTTCAATAATAGTTCCTTATCTTGCGCAGTATATAATAATATTTATAATAATGACACTATTTGACCTTGATGCAATGGGGCACCCAACTTTCACAATGCCTATGGACTTGAAGTGTACAACTCTAGAATTTAGACCCATGCTAAATTTCTTAGCAAATGGATTCTACATCTAAGCCTCAATGGTAATTTTTGGATGTGCTCGCCCAAAAATGAGGGCATCTTATTCAAAACTCGATACATATGCAATGCATAGCTTGTTGATCAATGCTGCTATTGCAACATTCATATATTTTCCCTGATATCTTCATATATTCTCTATCCTTACTTTCCCAAAGACCAATTCCTACTGTTATGCTTATAACTACTTCCGGGTCTTTGCTTCTACCCTTCAACCTTCTTAAAAATGACCCGTCAGCCCTTCTGACATGTCTGTTTTAATAAAAACTTGTATTCACTATAAAACCACAATTCTGGAGCATCCTCACCATTGTGCCTTTCCTCTGTTATTCCTCCTGAAAATGTATAAATAAATTTACAACGTGGTAGTTGAACTAAAACTTTTCAATTTATATCTGCCCAACTCAAAACTCATATCTGTTACCTAATAATAAAAGCAGAAAACATCACATCACCTTTATCACAGGAAGTATCGCCATCGTACGCTGCTCTCTCCAATCTTACACACTTACTATGTCTCCCTTCAATATCACACCATTCAATACAAAAGTCTAGATGGATCCATAGAGAACTACATTGTGCTGATTCGTCTTTGATGTACAACCTGATTGGTGAGATTAAGAGAGGACCATGTAACAAGGACAATGAACCTTCTCCTGTGTAATGTGTCTCTTCGTCCTGGGAAAAACATTAGGGATGAGATGGAGAGAGGGGTCGAATTTCTGATGTATGAGCATCTCTCATCCCTTCATTATAGGAAGCACAATATGGTAACAAGTATCCGGCCTGACCCTTAACCTGTGCTTTATACTCTCCCTCCTAATTACTATTGTCTTATAATTGCCCTCACTGACAGAAGATGAGACTACATAATTACGCTACTCTCATTTTTATTATTCTTAGATAAGAGATATGGCATCTAGCCTGTATAATTCCTTAACCCCAAGAGCACATATAGTGTAACTCGCTCCATAGTCAGTTTTACGGTGTCTGAATATTGTAACAAGTCTTTTCTTACAGATCTCTCATTAGAGTACATACATTCATTACCTGTTATTTGTGTATTCAGCGTCGTCTGCACTCTCATAAGAATCCATAAGTTCATTAGAATTTCTGACAAGGCCAAGGAAACTGTCTCGTTCCTCTAGGACCGTGCTGGTCATTCCTTCAATTCCTATCAAACTTTTCTTCAGATTATACTGAGCATATCCTCCATTCACTAAAAAGGAATAAGAGCAGTAGAGAATCTGTAGATTCCAAAGTCATTGCTTCAGGGTCAATCAAATATAATCATGAATGAAGTGAATATTAGTAAAAACAATAGAATACAGTCTGTTCTACACAAAGCAATAGAAAAGTTTGTACCCTGCCTAATGCTATTGTATGTGCCACGCATATTTGCTATTCTAATGGACCTCAAACCTTTTTTTGGTGGAGCTCCTAATGTCAAAAATGGTGGTACAAATGTTGGTATATGGTGGTATATCTGGTAGATATGGGGGTTTAGCGGACAATTAGATGAACACAATTATAGAATTCCTCCCCCCATACTATGTCCATCTCCGAACACAACAGCTGTTTATGTTGATACCCAAACGTAGGAATGGAGACCACCATGTTACTGAAAGCTAGGTGGACATGAGAGGCAAAGAAAAGCTACTTGAGACATTGGATTTCCGATGCCCGCCATAATCTTTCCCGCTTTGAAACATAGATAATTGCATAGGAACAAGGTTGACATCTAAGCCCCATAGTGGTAAAGCTATCCCTATGTTTTTTGTTCTGCCAGAAATTATTTGAGGATGGGATGAGTGGAGTTTCAAGTAACTTCTGTAACAGCTAAATACATTCAATGTGACATATTATGACAGTGGATTTCAGATGACAGCTGTTCTATAGTGTCAGATCATCCAAGAAAATATCAGATGCTACTGTCACAAAATAAAGAACCAAAACTTTTTTTTTTAAAGTTTCTAGGTAAAGCTAAGGCCGGAAGAAAAACACATTGGAAATTACAAAAAAAGATATACATATATGCATGTGAGACTACATAGGTACAATATATTTAACATAACAGGGTATACTGAATGGACAACAAGTTCTCTACATGGGGGTGGAATTACCCATTACCATTGCCCAATGCCCATTGGGTTTGATCTCTCAAATTGTATGTATGTCTTACTAGTATGTAGCACAGCTTTGGTTGGTTGGATCATATCCTAATTTGTTTCAATAGTTGAAGAAGGAAGATTAGGACTAATCTACTTACATTATTCCTTTCCCCTAAGCGCCTACTTATGCCATTCAAGTAATGCTAGGATCACACTAGTATAAAAAGACTTGTCATCTTCCTAAAGGACAATGGTAAAAATCCTTTTTAATATGTGTCTAAAATAGAAATTAAGCAACTTTTCAAATAGCCTTGATTTTAAAATATCCTACCATTTATATATACAGCTCCTACGTGTCTCCATGGTTACGGACTACAATCAAACTATGTGTAGTCTTATCTTGCAGTCATGTGTTACTCTTTTTCATCTGCCCCCTCTTCTACTGCCTGTAGGTTATCAAGAAAAGGGGGCAGAGGTGGAGTGGAGTAATACAAGACTGAAGGATCAGACTACATACAGGATTTGTTTGAAGTCTGTAACCATGGAGACACATAGGTCTTCCAAAGAGCTGCATACACGAAATGGTAGAACATTTTTAATCAAGACTATATGCAGACTTTCTTCCTTTTTTATTGTACATGCCCATTTTCCAAAAAAAAAAAGAAGAGGTTGCTGTCTCAGGGTGGGGTCAGGATTTACAGGCTGTAGAGCACATATATGTTTTACTGATAACTCTTTTAGTGTTTTCAGTATTGCGTAATAAACAAAATTGTAAAACTTTCTACATATAGTACATCTATCCAGTTTTAGCAATACATACAACAGCAAATTCATTATAACAAAACTTCTAATTGGCCCACAAAAATGTTAATGTTTTACATTTTTGTCATCTTACAAAAAATCTCATCATCTACCGAGACTGAGGCTGGTTCATAGTTTTCTTAATTAAAAGCTCATGAGAAATGACAAGTTAAAGTGGAACTGGCATATTTCACTAGGAAAGTGTGAAAGCTTTGTTCTGCTTTCACAAGGTTTACGTTTTTCTTTATTGTATATTTCGTGTTCTAATATTTGGTTCTAATGTATGGCTCAATGGGGCAAGAATAGGATTTGTACACCACACCCCCATTTTTAAAGTATCCCTGACCTAGATACTAAACAGACATGTCTACATGTTGAGCAAATGGCGCAATATATGTAGCATGCATTACACTTTTATCTGGTCCCATAAGTACTCAGAAAGCTCCACAGACTCATATGAATGTCATCAGTGTTTTAGTAGGATCTGGCAGTAGATACGTAGTACGAACGTAAATGCTGACTTTTACTTGGAAAACTCTGCTGGAGAAGTCTATCCATCTTTCTGATATGATGACAGGGCATTGCGAAAATAATTGTACAGGCATAAATGGCAATGGATGCCCGCCGACTCCAAAGCTAAGTACAGCATTAAGAGAAATGAGTGTTAGATCTACTAATATGAGAATTTCTGCCATGACAGCTGCAATAGGTTTCAACAATCTCAAACCACTTCTGCAGGAATAAAGACAACACTGGCATGAACCCAATAATTAGATTTTCTTAAATTAAATTCATAATAATGATATAGTATTAAAGTCTGTGGATTTGTCTGGGAAGATAGCTGCTAGTCAAACACTATATGATGTGTATGGCCCGCATTAGACTCTCTAGACAATGAAGATGATCATCGATGTACCCTAATGAAAAAGAGCTAAAAGACTTTAGAAATATATAGGTAACCATTGCCCAAAATTATCCCACTGGTGCCTGAAGACCATGATAATCTGGGGTAAACGTACTGCACTATACAGAAACCATTAATGCTGTATCAGAAGATATGGATGAGTCTGAAAACAAGGATAAACCATTTTGGGCAATGGCTCCAGGGTAAATTGATTGGTTCTATATACCATCTGATGTTCTTTAGGTCATGTTGTGAAAGCTGTATGAATCCTCTATCTGTGCCAGGGAGACTGTCCAGGATCACAATAGATTTTTTTGGCACCTTCAATAAAGTCAAAGAATAGCATCATCCAATTATTACTTTATTTTTATTAATTTGGCCTAAATTATTATGTGCTTGTAAAGCTGGAATACATCCTTAGTATTGGGTGGGGACAGCAGAAAGAGGAGTCCTAGAGGCCAAATTTCAAAAGGAAAATCTTACATGTCTCATTACTATTCAATACACGTTTGGCAATCCAAAAACACCCTCTCAGCACCCCATCAGCATCACTTTCTTTATAATAATAATAATTATCATTTAAGAACCAGACACAACCTTGGACACTATAGATGCGCAAGAATGACAAATTGTCAGAAAATCTTTCCCCAGTGTTTGTTCTTAGGGGCTTGAGAAAGACCACACAATTACGATTGGTCGAAACGTTGCTTTTTTTGCTACTGATGTTTTAAAAATGAATACCATGTGGAACATGCTGGAGATGTGCGCTGTTGTCCAGACACTGGTGGAAAGATTACACGAAATCGGTAAAGGTTTATCTGATATATGACGACATAACACTATCCCATATACCGGGGCTTGTGCTGCTTCACACTTCTCTTTTTATAAAATTGACAAACCCTGTCTTAGAGTAGAGTCCAGGCCTATTGGTAAATACTGATCTCTAACCTAATACCACTTTAGGACCACAATGTTACCACGTCCTACGGCTTAGATCTCTCATGTGAATAATGGAATCCTAGAATTTGGCATCCCGGCAAGAACAAATGCAAAACATTAAGGATGAGTCCTGGTCACCATGACTTTTAAGATGGTGGGACATCAATTTACTCTTTACAATCTGCATTATTCTCACACTAAAAGAAACAGCGGGGAAAACATTTCCAGCAGATATTTTTAAAACCGATTCCTATAAAAAAAAAAAAAATTGCATTTTTGGGGCTGGATTTATGTTACATACAGTTTTTTTAAATAACATTTTATCCTTTTTGTAATGAATGGAGAGAAAAAAAACAACACAAATATGCCATGGATTGGGCAGACTGTGGTTAAAAGGAACAGGTCCATAAAACTGCTGTCCCCACTAATTTATGTGTGTGAACGGGATTTCATATATTCCCATTCACACTCAGAAATACCTTGTTGGATGTTTTATGAGGACACTCTAGCATACAGTATTTATGTGGACACTCTAGAACTGTTTTTAATGAAACGCACGCACTTCACGGGATGCCCTCATTATAGGCCATTTGGGAGCAGGGCTTATGTGTTAAAGGTCTCCCTGAAAGCAATACTCAAAACTGGACAATTTCAATATATTGAGTCATAAACATCTCCATAATCTACAATTACGTGGCATGTCCCTTTCTCAATGTATCTCAAAAACATTCCCACATCAACACAGAAAAATCAAAATCAATATTTAACATTGATTCCTACACACATTTTAAAATGTATCCATCATTTTTTTACTACCCATACACAAAAATCACAAGTAGGATACTACAACTCCCACTGGGAACCAGAACAAAGGGGCTGTAGCGCTCTCGAGCACTGTCCCCTTCGTCGCTTGTTGGCCTCCCGCGCCTTCACATGGGAGATGCATTGCGCCATAGACTGGAACATTCACAATGACTATTCAGAGGACAGGTCGGATAATGACACCATTTCTTGCAGGTCCCTTTGTATCGACAGGAAGCTGTCCAGATAACACATTGGGGATAAGAAATAATGCCAGAACTTTCAGTTTCTGCCTGAAGTTACATTTTATATACAAAGTAATCTAAAATATATTTATTGAAGCAGTATGTACAAAATAAACAGCTTTATGAAATGTCCTATGTTTATTACATTTTAATTAAAATATGTGGCTCCCCTACAGGGCTTTAGAACTTGGGTTTTCAAACTATCAGTCTGCCAACTTTTTCATTGTAAAAACATTGTACTATGTTCTACTACTATATAACTTTTTTCCCCTCGAATAACACACACACGCACACACACACGCACATGCACACGCACATGCACACACACACACGCACATGCACACACACACACACACACACACATACACATATATAAATTAATTTTTTACACCGTAATACAGTATATATTTCACTTTTTTTTTTAATCCATATAAACCACAATCGGTTTTGGACAACCTTTCAGTGGTGCAGAGTCTTAATACCGAACCAATAGAGGTACATGAGAACATACTGTGCCTCCATATTGCCTCCTATTTCTTACAAAGGCACACAGAGGTTTTAACAGTAAGATTTATACAGAATTCGACAGAAAATATTAAGGCATGCTCCATCAGATGTCGTATTATGGAGGCATTCAACACTATAAGCATTGCTTACCCGGGAGACTACACCCATATGGAGATATCATACGGCAACACATGGACAGGGTCTTAGTGTGCCACTGTACGGGCTGCGTGTACAAAGCTCTTCTGTGTGTATGAGCCCTAGGAGGGATCCCTCTCCCATTTTGTGATGTATCCACAATAGTATCTTATATAAAAAAAAATCTCAAGCAAGCTTAGATTTTTTGCAACCCTCATAAGGTCGCTTCGTAACTTGTGCACAAAATTAAGTCACCATGTAGCCTAGGTGGTAAATTGCATAATTGTGCAACATTCTTGTGATTTGTATTTGTCATGTAACACTTGTGCTAAAGTCATGCAACAAAAGCTGCCATGTAGCGCTGTGCAGCCCTCGCATTAAGGGTATGTACACACAGGGTGGATATGGTGCGTAAAAGTACCAGCTGGAAAACCATACCAAATTGTGTTGCAGTTGTTCGGCCGGAATGTCCAAATGTTTAATCCCATGTGACTGCTGCAGCATTTGATTGGCTGCAGCATTCACATGGGATGAAACGTCATCCGAGGAGGCCAGCCTGGACGAAGAAGCACAGAATTCTGGGTAAGTGTAAGATTCTTTTTTCTTTCTAAGGCTATGTTCACACAGAGTTTTTTTGACGTGTTTTTTTACGCAGAAACCGCGCTGCAAAACTCGTCAAAAATGGCCCGAAAATGCCTCCCATTGATTTCAATGGGACATGCCCTATCTTCGGGTGTTTACGCCTCTGACATCCCATTGACTTCAATGGGAGGCAGAGCAAGTGTATTTCGCAGCGTTTTATGCCCGCGGCGCTCAATGACTGCGGGCGAACAACAGTGAAAAACGTGGCGAAAATCGGCATGCAGGGAGAGGAAAATCTGCCTCAAACTTCCAAACGGAATTTTGAGACAGAAATTCCACCTGCAAAATACTCAGTGTGAACATAGCCGAAAAATGGCCAAAAAATCGGAAGCAGAACGCCTCCAAACATACGCCGTTTTCAATGGGAAAACGGCGTTCTGTTCCGACGGAGCGTTTTTTGCAGTGTTTTTTTACGCGTAAAAAAACGGCCGCGAAAAAGAAGTGCAGGGAACTTCTTGGGACATTTTTGGAGCCGTTTTCCATAGACTCTATTGAAAAAAGCTCTAAAAATGGCCGTAAAAACGCAGCGAAAAACGCAGCGAAAATCGCGAGTGGCACAAAAAACGTCTGAATCAGGAGCTTGAAAACATCTCCTTATTTTAAGACATTTTTGACTCTGCGTGTGAACATACCCTCAGGGTATGTTCAGACGCAGTGGTTTCAGACGTAATTCGGGCCGTTTACACCTCGAATTACGCCTGAAAAACGGCACCGTTACGCCTCCAAACATCTGCCCATTGCTTGCAATGGGATTTACGGTGTTCTGTGCCCACAAGGCTTAATTTCACGCGTCGCTGTCAAAATACGGCGCGTAAAAAACGCCCGCGAAAAAGAAGTGCAGGTCATTTCTTGGGATGTTTTTGGAGGCGTTTTTCATTGACTCCATTGAAAAACAGCTCCAAAAACAGCTGTAAAATACGCCGCGAAAAACGCGAGTTGCTACAAAAACGTCTGAAAATCAGGAGCTGTTTTCGCTTGAAAACAGCTCCGTATTTTCAGACGTTTTTTGCTAAGCGTGTGAACATACCCTCAATTGCGATTTTTGCGGCGGATTTGTAGCTTTTCTGCTGCAAAAAAATGCAACATTTGCTATTTGTTGCGGGTTTTACCTCCCATTGAATTCAATGTGGAAAACCTGCAACAAAAGACCAGCGATTATGCAAATACAATTGACATGCTGCGGATTAAAAAAACGCACCGCCGGTCAATTTCTGAGTGGTTTTCCACTTATCATTTACACAGTTGTTCAAATCTCATCCACTCTGCTGCAAATGTATTATACTGCGCTTTTTCCGCAACTGAATACGTTGCGGATAATCCACAGTATTTACGTGTGAACCCGGCCTAATAGATAACAATTGAATTAAATAAATAGGAGGGGTTGGTGGATTTACTTTATTTCAAATTAGGAGGGATTATTCCCTTTTATAATATGTTACAGTTCTTTTGCTTCTGGAATTCTTTATGGTATTCCATTTGTATTATTGAAAACCACGTAATAAAAAAAAGAAATAAAGTAGAACAAAGTAGTAAAAACCAACAAAGAACTAGTTATACTCATATCTCATGTGATCAATTTATTTTGTGAAACTCGTATATAAATCGTATTTCATTTTTTGTTTTACTGTTGTGGTGTTTAATTATATACCAGCCAATAAAATGTATATATGGAATTTACATTTGTAACTGTTCACACATGGCTTCATTTTTAAACTGACTTCAATTAATTATGGCAGATCCCTTTGACTTGTAATGGAGTCCACCAGGTTTTTATTGGGGTTCTGATATTTCTGGTAGCAAGAATAGCGCAGCAGACTACACTACTCTTGCTGTCAAAAATGCTGGAGCCTGACAGAAAGGGTATGTGCACACACACTAATTACGTCCGTAATTGACGGACGTATTTCGGCCGCAAGTCCCGGACCGAACTCAGTGCAGGGAGCCGGGCTCCTAGCATCATACTTATGTACGATGCTAGGAGTCCCTGCCTCGCTGCAGGACAACTGTCCCGTACTGTAATCATGTTTTCAGTACGGGACAGTTGTCCTGCAGCGAGGCAGGGACTCCTAGCATCGTACATAAGTATGATGCTAGGAGCCCGGCTCCCTGCACTGTGTTCGGTCCGGTACTTGCGGCCGAAATACGTCCGTCAATTACGGACGTAATTAGTGTGTGTGCACATACCCAAAGGGAACATTAATGTAAACAGGGACCTACCAGAGGCATAGCTGTGCTTTCCACCTATACACTGAGTTTTTTGCCGGAGGAAAATTCTGCCTCAATATTCCGGATTTTGAGGCAGATTTTGACCTACCTGCATGCCGTTTGCCGCGATTTTCGCTGCGTTTTTCTCTCACGCCCATTGAGTGCTACGGGCAAAAAACACTGCGAAATACGCTTTCTCTGCCTCCCATTGATGTCAATGGGAGGTCAGACGCGTAAACGGCCGAAGATAGGGCATGACGCTTCTTTTTACCGCGAGACGGTTTTTCCGCTCGCGGTAAAAAAACGCCTCCGTCTCCCATTGAAATCAATGGGAGGCATTTTCGGCCATTTTTTGGCGTGGTTTCTGACGCGGTTTCCGCGTCAAAAAAAGTGTCAAAAAAACTCTGTGTGAACAGGGCCTAAGGCAAAAATTCAGTTTGCCGTCCTAACTAAATACCCTTGATAGGGCATAGTTGCTTGCTGGCGCCTCCTCTGGCTCCACATGCACCACCAGCCAACACTCTCAGATAAGGGTGTATTCACACGGCGCAGTTTCGCAGCATTTTTTTGCTGCGCGGCCGTAAACCGCGCAGAAAAAAGCATACGTTTTTACCGCAACTTTCTGCGGTTTCAGTGTTAACTGCAAAACTGCAGCAAATTGTAGTTAAAAATGCATGTGTTTTTTCAGTGCGGTTTTCGGCCGCATTGCAAAACCGCACCATGTGAATACACCCTAACAAGATGCAATTATAATTTATCCAGTATCTGATAGTCCAGAGATTATGATAGTTTGGTAGTTGTTTCAGGCACAAAATAAAATAATCTGGAATCTCGCAAAACCAGTGGCAGAAGAGAAGGAAAGAAGGCAGAAGGAAATCACTTTGGGTGTATTCACACTATTCGGTTTTGCTGCGTTTTTTGCAGCGCGCCCGAAATCCGCACCGTGTGAATACATCCTTAAGTAAGTGAGTGGCATATTTTATATCAGATTCTTAATTTGGGCTTCATATTATTATTATTATTACTACAAATATATTATGTATAGTTTTCTATATTATGAACACTTTACTATGATCATTCTGTAATCATTAATATTTAATAATTTGGCATCTATTAAAAGAATATGACTGTATATCTGCAGTTCTATCTACTCAACAGTTATTACCATACCTTCATCTTGAAACTGATAGAAATACTGAAGACATGAGTCACAAATAGAGGAATGGCAGCTTATCTGACACCAGTCGTCTTCTCAACAACATAAAGATGCAACATGCAACAGTATCCGATCCTCCCGGTTGAATAATTTCACTGTACGTCAGTACCTGGAACTGACGACAATCATGTTTGTTTCTTTTTTCAATTCATAGAAAAATCCTCTGTAATGATTCCACACAAGCGTTCTACCCAGAGCACAGAGGCAATAAGAGTTTTTCACGTCAGAAATAGCATGAAATAGAAAGCAGATGTGCCAGGCCGATCATTCCTCAACAATGTTTCTAGAATAAAACATGGCTACAAGACATGTCAAACAGCTGAAAGCTGCCTCGCACTATTGCCAAACCACAACACCAATGAAGTTTATAATCATCTCCGACAATATCAGACACATAAGGAAAGAAAATCACTTGCCTTTCCTTTGTGGTTGCTTCATACGTCCGATAATCAAACACATACAGATGGGCATGAATGGTAATCACTTATAGTCTATTCAAGCATTGCAAATGTTACTCTGAAGACTGGCGTTTTATACGCCGATTTTTAGGGTATGTTCACACACTTAACGAAAAACGTCTGAAAATACGGAGCTGTTTTCAAGGAAAAACAACTCCTGATTTTCAGCCGTTTTTTTAAGCCACTTCCGTTTTACGCTGCGTTTTTTACAGCCATTTTTGGAGCTGTTTTCAATAGAGTCTATGAAAAACGGCTCCAAAAATGGCCCAAGAAGTGACCTGCAAAACGGCCGGTTAAAAAAACGGCTCGTTGGAACATAACGCCGTTTTTCCCATTGAAATCAATGGGCAGATGTTTGGAGGCGTTCTGCCTCCGATTTTTCAGCCGTTTTTCTAAAATAAGCCGTGTGAACATACGCTAATAAGAAACTAACTGGAGTAAGATGCAACGAAGAGGCCCACACTTTTTAATAAGTTTGTTGCATCATCGGCTGTCCATGTGCCACTAAATCAAATCTACGCCAGCAAGGAGCTGGCGTAAATTTCTGCTATCATTTATGCCAGTTTCTGGCATAAATTATAGTAAATACTATGGGCCACAGGTGGCCATGCCCCTTTGCTACGCTCTGTCCACTTTTAAAAAAAAAATGTCAAGAGTGCTGGAAACAGTACGAAATTCGCAATTCTTTCAACTTTTGGGCTGTTTGTGACTTTTCTATGCCAGAAAACTGGCGTAGAAACTTCTGGCTGCCTGCAGTCACCACTACCCTGCTGCATACTTTTTTATCATTCAGTGCCATGCATGAAGCTTATGAAATATGCTTGAAAGCTTCCCCTAGTGGTGGCTGCAGGTAGCCAGAATATTAACATTTAAAAAGAATCTGTCAGCACGTTTAGGCCCCATGAACACAGCCGTGTCCGTAATCACGGTCCGTGATTGCAGGCACAGCCGATGGCCGCGGACAGCCACCCGCATTTGCGGGTCGTGCTCCCATATAAAGTATGGAAGCATGGTCCGTGAAAGGCAAAAGATAGGTCCTATCTTTTGCGGAGGATTTCTTCGACCCGGACACCTTCCCGTAAATATACGGGATGATGTCTGTGGACAATAGAAGTGAATGGCTGTAAATACGGAGCGGTTTTCAAGGGAAAACACCCCCCGGATTTTCAGCTGTTTTTTTAAGCAACTAGCGCTTTTTGCGCTGTTTTTTACGGTCGTTTTTGGAGCTGTTTTCCTATTGAGTCAATGAAAAACGGCTCCAAAAATGGCTCAAGAAATAAGTTGTGTGAACATACCCAATGTCTATACAAGGGATTCAAAAATCTGCCTCAAAAAACGCTTCAAAAAAGCCTGGATTTTAAAAACCTCCACTAAAATCCTGAAAGAAATTTGGATGCAGATTTTTTCTACTTGACAAAAAACTCTGTGTGAAGATATCATGTGTTCACCCATATTTGTGATCCACATTCAGCGTTTTCTATTGCCCTCCTGTGCTGCACTTGGCACTCGTCTAGTTTGTATGTAAAGTATATAGAATCGGAATAAAGTCTGGTGCAAGTCAAGTAAAATTTGATGTATTATCAAAAAGTCAGTTAACCATGAAGATTTATCAAACACTTCTGAGGAATACAACCCATACAGATTGACAGAAATATTCTTTGGGACCACTAAATGAATGTAAATACCCTTTGGCATGTCGCATCTTCGGCGTGCCACAGGCTACATACTGCCTTTCATTAAGATCACTTCTTCCATTAGTCTGAATTCTTCCCTCTTAGATTTGGGTGTGTCAAGGTTTCACTGTAAAAACCAAATTTTGTTAATATGTTTTCTTTCCAGTGGAAGAAATTAAAAAGTTCTGAACAGTGTGTCCGATTTTCCACTCACATGCATACGAGCATGATGTGAATGTATGGCAGTAACCTTCTCATTGTCATGGGCCGTCATTCATAGAGCAAAGCACGTATAGATTGAGAAGAGCAGAACATATTAACACAACTGCATAGACATGGCACCATATGATAGAACAGCTTAGGAACACAGATTGGGAACCAAATTTGCCTTTATGTTCTGGCTTCTTGAATCCAGAATATGTATAGAGGAATTTCCTACTCCATTTACCTTTCCACAAACCAACCCAATGTAATAAACTACCAACCAGACATGGCCTGTTCCTGAGGACACTCATGTCTCTCTTAGTGCCATCATTGGTTCCTCAGCAATATCTCCAGATATCTACAAGTCTCCACAAGTCTACAGGTAGTCTTTAGCGGGTAGTGGAGAGTGCAGGCTTCTTGGACTGTCAATTCGATGATGCCAGACACAAGATTGCCTGACACTGCTAAAACCTCGACCTCCTTTAAAAATAGCAGTTATGGTAGCATCATTTCACTTCATCGCCATGGTAGTCAAAGCGAATTGTGGTCCCAGAACGAGGACTTGCCTAGGTCAGCATAAGTTTGAATCTGGTTCCTCACCACAAAGTCTTTCATTGTTCCATGAAAAAGGATAGGCCATCAATATTTGATTGGTAGGGGTCCAACTTAGCTCCCACAGATTTTTAGAATGAAGGGGCTGCAGGGCTTGAATTTAAATGAGCTGCAGTACCAGGGATAGCCACAACCATACGTACGGCACTGTGCGGCACTTTCTGTGGCCCCTTCATTCTGTGCTTATCAGTGGTGGTCCTTCAAGGGAAGTGTGGCTTTTTTTGTTAGTAGCAGCTTTGCCGCATGTTTATCAATATCTAGAGGCAAGGAATTTCACATGTATGATGGGCCAGACCTGGCGCATATTGGCCCACATTTACTAATGCTGTCTAATAGTTAGACGGCGTAAAGTTAGTCACAAAATGCGCCAAATTTGTCACAATGGTGAATGCTGTATTATGTTTTTGCCACATCTTGCATGACCTGTTAGACACTTTTCTGTTTCTTATACCACCTTTGGTTTGGCTTAGTTTGCGGCAGAATTTTGTGGCAGTTTTTTGGCCCATTTTGGCGCATTCAAGCCATGCCTCTTCCTTGCTACACCTCACCCACTCTTTGAGATATTTTTAAAAGTGTATAGTGCAGTGCAAACATCAAAATTGTGCCTGGATGCACCAAAATGTGCCAAATTGTGCCCAAACATTGGCACATTTTCTGACACATTCTAAACATGTCAAATTAGTAAATCTGCCGTTTTATAAAGAGACATTTATCTATCTATATATATATAAGCTATGTGATAGACATTACTCAAATATATGACAGAATTTAGATAGCACCAGTACTTGTCCCTGTGCCATTATTGATACATTTTTATCCATTGGGGGAAATTGATCTAAACTAGTGCAAATTAAAAGTGGAGCAGTTGCTGATAGCAGCCAATTAGGTCACTGCTTTCATTTTCCAAAGGACCTCTAGAAAATGAGAGCTGGAATCTGATTGGTTGCTGTAAGAGTCCCGCTTTTCCCTTGCACTTATTTTATTAAACTTTACCCCATTGTGTACACTTGCCTGCTGATTTCACCCATGAGAAAGAAAACATTTTAAGTAACTATTTACTAAGCACCTGCGAGGTCTATCAAATCTAATCCAACTTGTACCACCATTACTGAAAACAATAATTTCTCCCATGATGCCAGTTCACCTGTTCAGCAGCAAAAGATCAATCACCATGAGAAAAGTATAGAAGAAGCCAAATAGAGAAAATGGCCTCAGTATATGAATAGTGTAAAAACCAAACAGGAGCGCGCTTAATTTTACTGTAGAGAAAACGAACGTATTTCCTCATAAAACCTCCAAATATGCCGTTATTCTGATTTACTAGCTATATAGGTCCAGTGCAGGGAGTCATAAATTACAAGCTGTTTCTTTAACATATATAGCGCTGCCAAAGGTGATCCCATGTTGTGAATATTTCTCAGCTTATGAAGGGAGAGTTTTCTATTTGTGGGAAGGCAGAGAACTTTGTACCATTGTATATAGTGATGTTGGCAGCATGGTGACTGACAGTGCCACATTTCCACTGTAATATGGAAACATGACGGAGCACTTCAGGAACGTGAGGATCCAAATAAACCAGACTATGTACGGTATCTTCACAGACAGGGGTGGGCAACAAACAATTATATGGCAGCCACGGACAAATAAGACGGATACAAGTCACCACAATGTAGGACAGTTTAGGGCCCGTTCACATCAGCGTCACACTTCCGTTTATGGGTTCGGTTGGACCTTTCCGTCAGGGGAACCCATGAACGGTAAGGCAAACGGAAACCATAGCTTCCGTTTGCAATACCCTTGATTTCATGGTAATGCTTCCATTTCAAATGATTTCCGTTTGTGTCCGTTCCGTAAGGTTCCAGTTTTTTTTAGCGGAAACAATAGCGTAGTCTAAGAAAAGATGCTGTAGATCTGTTATTTTATGGGCAATATAAGTATAGTGAAGGAAATAAGTATTTGATCCCTTGCTGATTTTGTAAGTTTGCCCACTGTCAAAGTCATGAACAGTCTAGAATTTTTAGGCTAGGTTAATTTTACCAGTGAGAGATAGATTATATTTAAAAAAAAAACAAAACAGAAAATCACATAGTCAAAATTATATATATATATTTATTTGCATTGTGCACAGAGAAATAAGTATTTGATCCCCTACCAACCATTAAGAGTTCAGCCTCCCCCAGACCAGTTACACGCTCCAAATCAACTTGGTGCCTGCATTAAAGACAGCTGTCTTACATGGTCACCTGTATAAAAGACTCCTGTCCACAGACTCAATTAATCAGTCTGACTCTAACCTCTACAACATGGGCAAGACCAAAGAGCTTTCTAAGGATGTCAGGGACAAGATCATAGACCTGCACAAGGCTGGAATGGGCTACAAAACCATAAGTAAGACGCTGGGTGAGAAGGAGACAACTGTTGGTGCAATAGTAAGAAAATGGAAGACATACAAAATGACTGTCAATCGACATCGATCTGGGGCTCCATGCAAAATCTCACCACGTGGGGTATCCTTGATCCTGAGGAAGGTGAGAGCTCAGCCGAAAACTACACGGGGGGAACTTGTTAATGATCTCAAGGCAGCTGGGACCACAGTCACCAAGAAAACCATTGGTAACACATTACGCCATAATGGATTAAAATCCTGCAGTGCCCGCAAGGTCCCCCTGCTCAAGAAGTCACATGTACAGGCCCGTCTGAAGTTTGCAAATGAACATCTGGATGATTCTGAGAGTGATTGGGAGAATGTGCTGTGGTCAGATGAGACTAAAATTGAGCTCTTTGGCCTTAACTCAACTCGCCGTGTTTGGAGGAAGAGAAATGCTGCCTATGACCCAAAGAACACCGTCCCCACTGTCAAGCATGGAGGTGGAAACATTATGTTTTGGGGGTGTTTCCCTGCTAAGGGCACAGGACTACTTCACCGCATCAATGGGAGAATGGATGGAGCCATGTACCGTCAAATCCTGAGTGACAACCTCCTTCCCTCCACCAGGACATTAAAAATGGCTCGTGGCTGGGTAAACCAGCACGACAATGACCCGAAACATACAGCCAAGGCAACAAAGGAGTGGCTCAAAAAGAAGCACATTAAGGTCATGGAGTGGCCTAGCCAGTCTCCAGACCTTAATCCCATCGAAAACTTATGGAGGGAGCTGAAGATCCGAGTTGCCAAGCGACAGCCTCGAAATCTTAATGATTTACAGATGATCTGCAAAGAGGAGTGGGCCAAAATTCCATCTAACATGTGTGCAAACCTCATCATCAACTACAAAAAACGTCTGACTGCTGTGCTTGCCAACAAGGGTTTTGCCACCAAGTATTAAGTCTTGTTTGCCAAAGGGATCAAATACTTATTTCTCTGTGCACAATGCAGATAAATATATATAATTTTGACAATGTGATTTTCTGTTTTGTTTTTTTTAATATAATCTATCTCTCACTGGTAAAATTAACCTACCCTAAAAATTCTAGACTGTTCATGTCTTTGACAGTGGGCAAACTTACAAAATCAGCAAGGGATCAAATACTTATTTCCTTCACTGTATTTACTAAAACAGACATGTCAGGAGAGGTGACATGTCCTCTTTTCTATTTGGTTGCTAAATATCGACCGTTCATACAGAGGGACAATGGAATATGCTTAATTTATACTTAGAGAAAGGGAAGTCCCATACTACTTGGCACTATCTACCTCGTGGAAAGATGGTATTTATGTGAATCCTTCAGCAATAGACAAACTGTATTCTGATTTTACCATTAAATATGTATAATGATGTTCACTATTTCCATCTCTGGCCAGGCTAGTAAGTGTTCCTCTCTCGAAAATGAATGGAACCAGAAGTCCTGGTGGTCCTGAATTGGCTTAATTGCTAGGCACTGCCCAAAAACACCAGTGATGATAACAATTGATGTAGAAAAAAATACCATGGAATGGCAGTGGCTGGGGAATGGTTTTAAACAGGATGAATAGACCAAGCAAATTCTGCTACTTTCAAGCAATCATGACAGAACTGGTGAAGACTGATGCAAACTAATGCATTAATTTAAAGAGGCTCTGCCACCACATTATAAGTGCCCTGTCTCCTACATAAGGAGATCGGCGCTATAATGTAGGTGACAGTAATGCTTTTTATTTAAAAAACGATCTGTTTTCACCACTTTATTAGCGATTTTAGATTTATGCTAATGAGTTGCTTAAAGCCCAAGTGGGCGTGTTTTTACTTTAGACCAAGTGGGCGTTGTACAGAGGAGTGTATGACGCTGACCAATCAGTGACCAATCAGCATCATGCACTCCCCTCCATTCATTTAGGCAGTGCATAGGGATCCTTTTAGATCTTTATGTGCTGTCTTATACTAACACATTAACAATACTGAAGTGTTTAGACAGTGAATAGACATTCCACGGGATGTCTATTCACAATCTCTGCACTTCGTTACTGTTTCTGTGGTAGTTACAGCAGAGCAAGCGTAATCTCGTTGTAACCTGTCATCTACAGCGTAATCTCGCGAGATCACGCTTCCTCTGCTATAACTACCACAGAAACAGTAACGAAGTGCTGAGATTGTGAATAGACTTCCCGTGGAATGTCTATTCACTGTCTAAACACTTCAGTATTGTTACTATTCCTTTCAGTTTTTAATCCATTTTTGGTCATAAAGTTACTTTATATTAGTTCAGCGTCAAGAAATTAAAAAAGTCACCCACATGCATTATAATAAGAACCCCAATTGGATTGAGATTATTAAAAGTTATTACAAAGGTGTTTTGCAAATCTCCGTTCATCAATGCACTAGGGCGCAAGGACCTTATGATAACTGGAGACTGAGGAGCATGCGGAGAAATTTGGCAATTTAATAAATACATTTTATATTGCACGTTTTAGTGCAGTGCTGACAGATCAAGCACAGGCTGAAGTATTAAAGGTACGTCATTCATTCAGTGCACATTGAAAATGCTACCAAGTATGAAAAGCCGGACCCTGCAAGGAAATTCTGAGCTCATCTGGCAGATTCTAGAACTACTTAAGAAGTTTTATTCTCACTTTAAAGTGAGAAAAACGTCTTAATTAGAGAACTGCAGAGACCATCCAGTTCTGTTTTCAGACTTTAACTTGAAATGTCACTTTCAATTAGTATAAAGACAATTTTCTATATTCCCATTATTAATTTCCTAAATCTATATAGTAGAAAAATAAGCCTTACAAAAAACAAAAATCTGAATCAAACCATGTAAGTTACGTGGAACCTAAGGGCTCCTGTGACCTGGTTAGTGGTTCCCCAAAAGACTGCAACAGCGAGCGTTGTCATATTTACACCATAATTGGGGTAGTTGTGGGGGTGCCTAAGGAGGGAATTTTTTTCAGGGGTTCCCTCTTGGTAAAAAGGTTGACCTGGTTTAGTATGGGGGTGCTTGAATGTATCTAATATTTTTTTTAAAGATGCATGCACCAGGACAGAGGGGTAGTATTTGAACAGAAGGGGTAGGGGTCTATAGACATCAATATATCCCTTTGGATAATCTGTCAGGTGGTTTGGAAATGCAGGGGAGGTTAGTCACGTATTTAATGTCACATATTGCCAGTTAAAAATTCTAAAGTTTTCTTTTCTCCTTTGCTTTATCTGTGCCCCACGTTTACAAATTTTTCTGCTAATCATCTTCTAATCAAGAGCATTCAGGGGTTTGGACCAATAACTATAGATTTTGACTGCATTATATTGTTCCGATCCCTTTAAAGAGGCTCTGTCACCAGATTTTGCAACCCCTATCTGCTATTGCAGCAGATCGGCGCTGCAATGTAGATTACAGTAACGTTTTTATTTTTAAAAAACGAGCATTTTTGGCCAAGTTATGACCATTTTTGTAGTTATGCAAATGAGGTTTGCAAAAGTCCAAGTGGGTGTGTTTAACAGTAAAAGTACAAGTGGACGTGTATTATGTGCGTACATCGGGGCGTTTTTACTACTTTTACTAGCTGGGCGTTCTGAGGAGAAGTATCATCCACTTCTCTTCAGAACGCCCAGCTTCTGCCAGATCACGCTGTGACGTCACTCACAGGTCCTGCATCGTGTCGGACGAGCGAGGACACATCGGCACCAGAGGCTTCAGTTGATTCTGCAGCAGCATCGGCGTTAGCAGGTAAGTCGATGTAGCTACTTACCTGCAAACGCTGATGCTGCTGCAGAATCATCTGTAGCCTCTGGTGCTGATGTGTCCTCGCTCGTCTGACACGATGTAGGACCTGTGAGTGACGTCACAGCGTGATCTGGCAGAAGCTGGGCGTTCTGAAGAGAAGTTTTTTGAAAATTTAGTTACATTATGGTGGGGTGGGTTTATCAAGTAGGTTAGCTGCCAGATCCCACAGATGGGCTACCCCTGCACCTCATTTAGAGTTTGAGAAATATTTTGTATAGTGTATCCAATCAATAATGTGCCTGAAAAGCAACACCACATCATATCCCCTGATACTTAGGCGCTTCATTCTCACACCCTTCCTTGGAAGCATGAGTTTGGAACATAAAGATTGCTATTGCCATATTATAATAATTGGTCTTGAAAAACTCATAATTAAGACAGGAGTCATGAAAGATAAGGGCAGGTGTTTACATCGTTTAAGTTCAGGAAGAATTTTGGCTATTAGTGGGTTGTATTTTAGTGAGGACTATGGGTGTTTTCCGATCTTGAGTCCCAGAAAGGTTACATGGGAAGTTGCCTATATTATCCCTGCTTTGGAGACTCGGCTAAAATGATGGAGCTCCATCATTTTACCAGAGGTCAGTGATACAGAATTTAAGCATGGTTATGGATAGAGGATGTTAGATTTAACAAATGCACTTTTATGCATCTCTCAAAACTTTCACGATTGTTAAAATACTGTATAGTATTAAAACTGTATTGAGAACCTAAGGATAACTTGCAGGGGTTTGTTTTTTTTAATAAATTTTTTTGTTAACAAAAAAACAGAGCACAATTGATCTGCTGACGGATCCTATTAATTTCTATTGGACTTAAAGAGGCTCTGTCACCACACTATAAGTGCCCTGTCTCCTACATAAGGAGATCGGTGCTATAATGTAGGTGACAGCGGTGCTTTTTATTAAAAAAACGATGTGTTTTCACCACTTTATTAGCGATTTTTAGATTTATGCTAATGAGTTGCTTAATGCCCAAGTGGGCGTGTTTTTACTTTAGACCAAGTGGGCGTTGTACAGACGAGTATATGACGCTGACCAATCAGCCTCATGCACTCCTCTCCATTCATTTACTCAGCGCATAGGGATCCTTTTAGATCACTATGTGCTGTCTTATACTAACACATTAACAATACGGATTCACACGAGTGTGTGCGTTTTGCGTGCACAAAAAATGCAGCGTTTTGCGCGCGTTGCACTGCCGTGTGTCATCAGTATTGGCTGCGTGGCTGCGTGATTTTCACGCATATGCCATGCTTATGACACGCGGTTTTGAAGTTTAGAAAAAGAAATTAAGGAAGTGCTTTTATTTTTTCCTTCATTTCTTTATCTACTGTTGCGCGAATCACGTGCGACACATGGAAGTGCTTCCGTGTGCCGTGCGCGATTATCACGCACCCATTGACTTCAATGGGTGCGTGATGCGCGAAAAGCGGCCAAGTATAGGACATGTCGTGAGTTTTACACAGCAGACATACGCTGCGTGAAAATCACGGACTCTCTGAACAGCCCTATTCACTAACATAGGTCCGTGCGACATAAAAAATGTTCATGTGAATAAGGCCTAATTCAGTAGAATGGGATAATCTATCCTATAGATTATCCATTAGAATTTATTAGATTTATACCCCTAGCCTTCTAAGACGTGTCGGAATTTTTCCACTGAAAATGTTGCTGCAGATTTGTTGCGAATTTGCTGCAACATTTTCATATTTGACAGGTAAGGGTATGTTCACACGCAAAGTCAAAAACGTCTGAAAATACAGATCTGTTTTCAAGGGAAAACAGCTCCTGATTTTCAAACTTTTTTTAAGCCACTCGCGATATTCATTATCGCTGCGTTTTTCTTGCCGTTTTTTACGGCCGTTTTTGGAGCTGTTTTCTATAGAGTCTATGAAAAACGGCTCCAAAAACGGCTGAAGAAGTGACAGGCACTTCTTTTTCGCTGCCGTTTTTTACGCGGCCGTTTTTCAAAACGGCTGCGTAAAAAAACGGCCCGTCGGAACAGGAAGCCGTTTTTCTCTTTGAAATCAATGGGCAGATGTTTGGAGGCGTTCTGCTTCCGATTTTTCTGTCGTTTTTCGGGCGTTTACGGCCCGAAAAACTTCAGAAAATAGGCCGTGTGAACATACCCTCATTCTGACGTTGTGGATATCACAGCAGACTTGCTGCAGATTTCAGCCTTTGCAATGCAAATGCTGAAATCCACAGTGAAATTCCGCTACTTCTCCGCAACATAAAGAGCATGCTGCGGAGGGAAAATTCTGCACCGCAGCCTAAATTCCGCACAGTTATTTTCCACAACATCTCAACTAAGTTTCCTAAAAATGTATAGAAACAAATGTAAAAAACAGCTGCTGCAGAATTACACTGCAGACTGTCCACAGCGGAATTCAACAGCAATTCCGCCACGTCTGAATGTGCCCTTAAAGTGCATTGGGACTTCACTTTGAGAACATGGCAGGAAGGGTCTACAAAAGGGCTGGGTTCACACAGATCTGTTGTGGAGAAAAAAAAACACATTAAAAACTGCAATGAAATTACACTGTGTGAACAAGGCCTAATGCATTTTTTGCATCAGTTTTCCAAACTGTTAAAAGACCCTGCACTTTTTCTCCTGTATCAGAGCAACTTCTTCCTCGGGGCTTACAAAACCTGTGTCCTGCGGCACCTGATCAATGCTGCTAGAGCATGTATAGAAGTTGGGGGGACCCTCCTTAAGAAACTTGGTGTACTGAGTTAACATCTTGATGTACATGCAGGACTTGGTAGCCTGGCTGCAAAATATTACCTCCACCCTTATATAAACCGGTTTTCACTAGATGGAGTTCCAGAATACAGGTGACTATGTGACCTTCATGTTGGAGCCAGTAACCGAACAACTCATATAATATTTTTTTTACTCCCTCCACCACTTTTTTGCGTATCCCTTTTCTAATTGTCTTCCTTTCCAATTCATAGCATTGTCTAAAGTCCCCTTCGTCTACTATTGGTATCTTCCGATCTGATCTGCTCGTCTGCCTCATTCGTTTGTATTACATTGCCTACGAGCCTTCCTGATATTTTGTACTTCTTGTCATATGCTTCTACACAACTGTTTATAATACTGGAAAAAGTTCTAAAGAATTTAAGGCATGTTCACACGTGGCAGAGTTTTTCCGCTGCAAATGTTGGTGCAGATTTGGGGCAATTACGCAACGAATCTGCACCAACATTTGCATATTTGACAGGTAATTCAGACGTTGCAGAAAACACAGTGGACTTGCCACAGATTTCAGTTTTTGCATTGCAAAGGCTGAAATCCGCAGTGAAATTCCGCTTCTTCTCCGCAACAGAGGGAAAATTCTGCACCGCAGCCTATGGTCCTCAGCGGAGTGTTCCGCAATGTCTGAACGAACTTGCCACGTGTGACCATGCCCTTATAAAAGAGAATGCTTCCCAATCAGCGTAGGTTAATAGCTAAATAAATGCCTGAACAAGACGCCGGTCCGGCGTTGAAACGCGTATCAGCACATCCTTTTTTATCTCTTTTTATTGTTTTATATATACGTAATGTCCAATAAAATATTTATATTTCATCCAATGGGTCTGTAATGAACAACGCACCAGTTACACGGAAGCGCCCGAGACAAGGAGCTATTTTTTATCCCAAAAAGCAAGTTTAAAGACCACGTCGAGGAAACTCCAGCACAGGAGGCATCCACCGTGGGTCCGCTCCCAAGGCTAGCACAGTGTACCGGAACGTTCACCAGACGAGCAATAAAGTCAAGTTGTGCTGATGATCCTGCACAACCATATCAGGTGAGTCGATTACAACTTCACCATACAAAAGACATTATCAGTACATACAACATCACCCCAGCAATAGCTAAATAAAGTAAGGGGGGTTTCGATGCTATATGCGAAATGCAGGGACTCTAAGATGTAACAATCATTCTGGAGGCTGCATTGCTCTCACCACAAGAAAATGCATTTGCACATTGTACCATTTTCCAGGGTTAGATCAAATCCAGGATCCTGTTACGGATTAGGAAGAATAGCAAAATTAGGTTCAGCTGGTTCCTTAGGATTCGACCAACTGAATCCTGATATGTAAGCAATTTTAGTGCACAAGACATCACATTATCAGTTCCAGATGATAATATATTGCCCCTATAAAACAAGAGTAGCCTTTAGGCTTCTGGTCTTAAAGACTTTGCTATGACACAAAGCTTCTGCAAAAAGCCCTTTATTTAATTGCACACTATTTGAAATACTAGATTTAGTTCCCTGGTCAAATTCTGAGCAAACTTTGTCCTGTAATTTTTAGATTTGAAAAGAGGCAATAACATTTCTATTCTTTTCTTATTGACTTTACTTTACTAGTAAAATATCTGCAGATATAATTGTACTCCAGGATAACTGCTGTTGTGTTGGTTTTTGTTCATAGACTAATGTATTGCTAGAAGATGGTGGCACCTGTGACAGATTTTAAAATTTGTGAATTTTTTTATTTTGTCACAACTTGAACTAAGAAGAGCTTGTACTTCAATTAAAGAGGCTCTGTCACCACATTGTAAGTGGCCTATCTTGTACATAATGTGATCGGCGCTGTAATGTAGATTACAGCAGTGTTTTTTATTTAGAAAAACTATAATTTTTGACAGAGTTATGAACGATTTTAGATTTATGATAATGAGTTTATTAATGGACAACTGGACGTGTTTTACTTTTTGACCAAGTGGGCGTTGTGGAGAGAAGTGTATGACGCTGACCAATCAGTGACCAATCAGCGTCATACACTTCTCTCCATTCATTTACACTGCAGATAGTGATCTTATTACATCACTATGTGCAGCCACATAAACACACTATAACGTTACTCAAGTGTCCTGACAGTGAATATACATTACCTTCAGCCAGGACGCGATGTCTATTCAGAATCCTGACACGTCTGTAGCGTCTGTGTGATATTTACAGCAAGGCAAGTGTAATCTCGTTTTAAATGACAGTTTGCCTTGCTGTAAATCTCACACAAACGTTAGCGAAGTGTCAGGATTGTGAATAGACATCACGTCCTGGCTGGTAGTGATGTCTATTCACTGTCAGGACACTTGAGTAACGTTATAGTGTGTTTATGTGGCTGCACATAGCGATATAGCTATATCGCTATTTGCTGTGTAAATCAATGGGGAGAAGTGTATGACGCTGATTGGTCACTGATTGGTCAGCGTCATACACTCCTCTGTACAACGCCCACTTGTTCAAAAAGTAAAACACGCCCAGTTGTCCATTAAGAAACTCATTAGCATAAAGCTAATATAGGTCATGACTCCGTAAAAAATGATCGTTTTTCTAAATAAAAAACACTGCTGTAATCTACATTACAGCAACGATCACATCATGTACAAGATAGGCCACTTATAATGTGGTGACAGAGCCTGTTTAAGGTCAGAGGCGAGACAAGATCTCTTGTAGTCCAAGACAGGTGTTTCTGAATGCATCCCACCACCATCCTCATGATGGACATTAATTTTTGATCTCCCATAACTAGTAACACCTAGTGTTCTTAATAATAATACATACTCCGAATTTAAAAAATGTAATGGTTGATCACTGTTTGTTATTGTAAGTCATGAATTGTGCCTCTTCCATAATGGCGCCCTAGTCAACCACTTACGCCGTTTACCCCTTGTCATGGCCCCGGTATAAGAATATTCCCCTTGTCTCTTCTGCAAATAACTGGCGCAATGAGATGATACAAATGTCACAGCATTGGACTATATGGCCATTGGGGTATTTTTTCTGCCATCTATATAAAAAAAATGCATTTCTGCCAAAGCCAAGCAGTGTACAGAGCTGGATAGTGACATTACAGAGGGTGGGATATCAGATGGAGGAGATTGTGTAGAGAGAAGGTATGCCGGATGTGCCACAGATGTGCCCTCAATGGCACCTAAATGTATAAAATATCTTTCCCTTTAAGAGGATTATTGCATTGACACAAAGCAGGGGAGAAGGCTAAATTGAAGGGGAACTTATATGGTTTTGAGGGCATTAGACAGTTGTTAGTGCTAAGAAATTTACTTAGTATTTTTTTGTCATTTCCAAGGCGTTTTTTTTTTTTGTCATGTGCAAAAGGTTGTATGGCAGCACACAAAGTCTCTGTGGCTCCAAACTATGGAGTCCAAGTCCCACATAGGGCAGAATAGCTCCATAATATGGCATTCAATTTTTTCTGTCGTATTAGGACCCCATGGAAGTCTATCAAAACACATTGATGTACACTTAAATTCTCCAGAGTGACCCAACGATCATAGACCAAGCACAAAATGGGGATGTTTAGAATCCCCACATATAGGAAATGTCTTAAAAAAAAATCCCTTATTTTAGTTTTAGTAATACAACGGTTCAGGCCTATAATATCCGATTTCCATAGTAGCGTACTGCACGCATTGACTTATCTCCTTTGTAGGTGGATCTCCGTTTCCCGTTTTAAGGATTTCACTCCCTTTCTAAAGATATACTGGTTGCTATGGATACACAACCTAACATTACAATCTTTTAAAGTGTGTGTCCCTAGCAACCAGTCTGAATTGGTGCTGAGGGCAGAGAAGGGTTAAGGGGCTTGCAGATGGTTTTTTACAAGGTTTGAACTGTAAGCCACTATGTCCTTTTAAATGCCATGTGTCCTTCAAAAATATGTGAACCTCTGTTCATCCACAAATTTATGTAGTTGGATGGAAACGTAGGGATATTTTCACAAATCATGGTTCTATAGCAAAGTACAAGACCTGCTTTGTGCTTAAAGGTGCATATGACATGTCTACGGGGTCGGAGTGGTGGGCCCAGACTTTAACACAATAATAGGCCTAAAGGTCTAGCAGAAACCCCCCTTTTGAGGTTACTAACCACTTGCCACAAGGGTCTATTTCTTAGGGGTTAATTCACAAATAACCTATTCGATCCTATTGATGATATGTCCTGTGTGTGCAATGATAACAACAAAGATTATGATACGATTAAACTTGTACATGCTCATTCTCTGTATAGATGGAGGGTGGGCCCTCAAGATTATTTCCTCTCGTGGGCCCAAGATACCCCAGTCCGATGTTGCATGTCTACACGTACTTTGAATTGGTGGGGATCTGATCCCTCAGTGGCCCTGTCAACCAGGGAAGGAAGGAAGGAAGGAAGGGAGGGAGGGAGGAAGGAAGGAAGGAAGGAAGGAAGGGAGTGATGGATGGATGGATGGATGGACTGGGGAGAGGAAGTAGAGCTTTTTGGAGCAACGGTGACGCCCTCATTGCACCAAACTCCTCATTTGCATATTATGAATAAACGTATATTTCTGCAACAGAGCCACGCATCTGAAAAAGGAAAACAGCATTATATTCGGGTGATGCTACATAATGTTACTGTGCTGCTGCTTTTATATGGAAATTTCTGGTGACAGACTCACTTTAATGGTAGACTTATATACGACCCCATTCTCCAATAGATCATTGTACGATTCTGAAAAATCAAGTCCGCGTTATTTGCTCATCATAAATTATCTCTTAGACTAAGAAGAATGGAGGAATGCAGAGAGAAAGAGAACCAGTTCAGAATGGGCATGATAGGAGTATGAACAAGCACAACTTATAAACTCCAGGTTTTTCTGTGTGATTTTGGACATCATTTTCTTGAATTTTTCCCAATCTCCACTCTAGAGAAGAATGAGCTTGGAGACTTTAATGTTTCAAGTTAAATGAAACCTGATTAAAAAAATATGTTTTTAATAGAGTGAAACTGGCTGAAGCCACACAGCATCAAACAGAGGGAATCAGTGCCCAACAAACTGGCTCTGCTCGACTCAAACAATCACTGCATTAATAAGAAACACACAGCAACCGCACAGAATGAACTAATGTACAACAGAGTCAGAGAAACTGCTTGTAATTGATCAGAATGAATTCTTCCAACTGCCCAGTAATTACGGGCTAATGCACTCAATAGTCACTTTTCTTCTTCCCATGGGATCTAGAGTTTTCTCATTCTTGATAATGAACAACCATAGAACACTTAGGCTGGGTTCACACGACCTATTTTCAGGCGTAATGGAGGCGTTTTACTCCTCGAATTATGCCTGAAAACACGGCTCCAATACGTCGGCAAACATCTGCCCATTCATTTCAATGGGTTTGCCGATGTACTGTGCCGAAATGTCATTTTACGCGTCGCTTTCAAAAGACGGCGCGTAAAATAACAGCCTCGTCAAATAAGTGCAGGACACTTCTTGGGACGTAATTGGAGCCGTTTTTCATTGACTCCAATGAAGAACAGCTCCAAATTACGTCCTTAAAAGACGGCTCACAAAACGCCAATACATGCAATTACGTCTGAAATTACGGAGCTGTTTTCTCCTGAAAACAGCTCCGTAATTTCAGACGTAAATGCAGTTATCGTGTGCAAATACCCTTAATGTTAATTCCCATCAGGTAATCCCATGTAGCTTTCTTGCATAGTCCTCCAATGGAAGAAGATTTTCCCAAGTAGGAAAATCATCTATATCAGTGGTTGTCAACCCAACATATTGTGGTGGACTTAACTCCATCTAATGGACTACATCATATTCAGCAAGGGCTGGATCAAGAGGTAGACACACACCCACCTATGACTTTTTTTCTTTACACAGCTGTAAACGGTTGTGTTTGTGGGATGGAATTTTCCCATATATTTTATTAACCCCTTCCCATAAAACAATGCGTCTGGTACATCGTAGTGCGGGGGGAATATATGGAGCGCGCTCATGCGCTGAGTGTGCTTAATACGCTGCGGGTGTCGGCTGTGTTTTACAGCTGACATCAGGGACTAACGGCCAGGAACAGCGATCGCACCGTTCCTGGCTGTTTAACCCCTCAAATCCTGCGGTCAATCGCGACCACAGCATTTAGGGTGTTGAAAAGAGGGGGGTGGCCCCCTCCGACAGCTCGTCACTCCCCCCCTTGCAGTGAGATCAGGGGGTGATGATGGTTGTCATGACAGCCCAGGGGCCTAATAAAGGCCCCCAGGACTGCCTTCACTCTGCCTCTGCTTCAGAAGCCTGTATAAATGACAATATATATTAGTATTGCAGTATATTGTACCAGCGATCTAACGATCATTGGTTAAAGTCCCCTAGAGGGACTAATGAAATGTATAAAAAAAAGTGAAATAAAGTTTTTAGTGGGGAAAAAAATAAAAAAGTTAAAGTTAAAAAAAAAAACCTTTTCCAATTTTTCCTCTAAAGTAATGTAAACAATAAAAAAAAGTTAACAAAATTGGTATCACTGCATCTGGAAAAGTCTGAACTATTAAAATATAGCATTATTTAATGTGCACAGTGAACGCCGTAAAGAATAAAACATTTAAAACACCAAAATTGTTGTTTTTTGGTCAACTTAGCTTACAAAAAAATGCAATAAAAAGTGATCAAAAAATTATATGCACCAAAAAATAATACCAATAAAAACTCCAGCTAATCCTGCAAAAAAGAAGCCATCACACCGCTCAATTGATGAAAAAAAAAGTTATGGCTCTCAGAATGTGGTGACACAAATCAAATGTTTTTTTAACAAAAAGTTTTTTTACGTTAAAAGTATTAAAATATAAAAAAAACTATATAAATGTGGTATCAACGTAATCATATTGAGCCACAGAATAAAGTTGTAGTTTTTACCGCGCGGTGAAAGCCGTAAAAACGAAACCCAAAAAAACAATTGAGAAATCTACGTTTTTTCCAATTTCAGCCAGCAAATATTTTTTTTTCAGTTTACAAGTATATTATATTGTACTTTAAATGCTACCAATAGAAACTGCAACTCCTCCCGCAAAAAATAAGCCCTAACACTACTCTATTGATGGAAAAATAAAAGAGTTATGACCCTTGGAAGGCGGCGAGTGAAAAACGAAAATGAAAAATCCAACAATGACTTCGTCCTGAAGGGGTTAAGCTGAGGACTAAAAATCTGAGATTTGCTTATGTTTTGGGCAAAATACCTATGGAATGAACGCAAACCACAGACATATAACAGGCCTATACATACAGTAGATATATATATATATATATATATATAAACACACAACACAACTTTTGAAAGTGGGAAAGACACCATAGTGCCCCCATAACAGAAGAGAAAACAGAGCAGCTCTTTTGTTGGCCATAGATCTCAGTGTGCAGGAGCACTCAGACCTAATCTTATGCAGAGGAAAGTACCATATAAATTTCCGTTCCCCTGGGGGAGGGGTCGCACATCCGAAAATCGATCCACCACCACCCAGATGAAACTGCAACCAGCAGAGGGAGGCAGGTCTGTGATAAAGTCCATCGCTATATGCTGCCAGGGTGCATTGGGCACAGGCAATGGCTGGAGCAGACCAGCAGGTCTGGAATGGGTGGCCTTGTTGGCTGCACATACAGCACAGGAAGAAACGAAGTCTACAATATCCTTGGGCAGAGTGGGCCACCAGAAATGACGAGCAATCAAATCCCGGGTCTTACGTAACCCAGGGTGACCTGCCAGTCTAGAGGAGTGTCCCAAGCGGAGGATTCTTCCACGATCAGCCAGGTGCACAAAAGTCCTCCCTGGAGGAATGTCCCCAATTTGCAGGGGATTGACCGAGACAATGCAAGATGGATCGATAATGTTCTGTGGACTCTCAATGGTGTCTTCTGTCTCGAAAGACCTGGACAAGGCATCGGCCCTCACATTCTTGTCGGTCGGGCGATAATGAAGCTCAAACTGAAACCTTGCAAAGAACAGTGACCACCTGGCCTGACGAGGGTTCAGCCGTTGGGCCGTCTGGAGGTAGGTCAGATTCTTGTGGTCTGTAAAAATCAAGATCGGATGAGCTGCGCCCTCTAGTAGATGTCTCCACTCTTCCAGAGCCAATTTGACGGCCTGTAACTCCCGATCCCCAATCGAGTAGTTGTGTTCTGCGGAAGAGAAGAGCTTGGAAAAGTATCCACATACCCTTGACTGGCCCTTGGGACCTCGTTGGAACAGGAGTGCACCAGCACCGACAGAGAATGCGTCCACCTCCAACGAGAACTGCAGAGAGACATCTGGATGATGGAGGATAGAGGCAGACGTGAAGGCACACTTCAGGCTATTGAATGCGGACTCTGCCTCGGGAGTCCACACCTTGGCGCTCATACCCTTCTTCGTAAGGTTAGAGATGGGAGAAGTCAGTGAGGAGAAATTCTGAATAAACTGCCTGTAAAAGTTAGCAAATCCCAAAAAGCGCTGTATGGCCCTCAAGCCTTGAGGACGTGGCTACTGCAGGACAGACTTTACCTTCTCAGGGTCCATCTCGAGACGTCGATTCGAGACGATGTAGCCCAGGAAGGGTAGAGCATCCTTGTCAAATACGCACTTCTCCAACTTGGCGTACAGACGATTCTCCCTTAACCGTAGCAGAACCTGGCGGACATGTATATGGTGCGTCATAGGATCTGGGGAGAAAATCAAGATGCCATCAAGGTAGACTACAACACAAACATAGAGGAAGTCACGGAAAATGTAATTCACAAACTCCTGGAAGACCGCGGGAGCATTACACAGGCCGTAGGGCATTACTAAATACTTATAGTGTCCATCACGGGTGTTAAATGCAGTCTTCCATTCATCACCCTGGCGAATCCGGACTAGGTTGTAAGCCCCACATAGATCTAGTTTAGAAAAAATGTTTGCACCACGTATGCAATCAAACAGTTCGGAGATCAGTGGCAACGGATATTTATTCTTCACTGTGATCTGGTTGAGACCTCGGTAGTCGATGCAAGGACGAAGAGAGCCATCTTTCTTTTTGACGAAGAAGAACCCGGCTCCTGCCGGGGAGGAAGACTTTCGTATGAAGTCCCTTTCTAAGTTCTCTTTCACATAAGAGGACATGGACAGAGTCTCTGGCAAGGAGAGAGGATATACCCTACCACGGGGAAGGGAAGCACCAGGAATCAGTTCAATAGGGCAGTCATACGCCCGATGTGGGGGCAATGTCTCCGCCTCCCTCTTGCTAAAGACGTCCGAAAAGGCAGCATAATGACCCGGCAATACTACCAGAGACTGAGGCAGCGAAGGCTGAGCCGAACGAATCCGCACCAGGCAACGACCTTGACACTCAGGGCCCCACTGCAGAACCTCTCCAGAATTCCAGTCCAGGACTGGGGCATGCAGATGGAGCCAAGGCAGGCCCAGCAACACAGGGTTAACAGCTTTGGGCAGGACATAGAAAGGCAGAAGTTCGGAGTGAAGAGCTCCCACTTGGAGCCTCAGTGGCTTGGTCACAGCTATAACTGGGTCTGGTAGAGGTAGTCCATTTACTGAAGCTACCGTCAACGGGCTCTCCAGAGGGGTGGTGGGCAATTGCAGAAGGTCCACCAGATCTCTGCGGATGAAATTAGCAGTGGATCCAGAGTCCAGATACGCAGAGATCTGATGCGTTCTCTCGCCGGACACTATGGTCACAGGTATGGACAATTTAGATGGAAGTCCATCTTTACCCAAGGTCGTCACTCCAAGCAACCCTAGGTTTTGGAATTTTTGGGGACACAGGCGCACCAGATGGCCATCGAGACCGCAATAAAGACAGAGTCCAGATGTGCGTCTTGCGTTGTCTCTCTTGGGTAGATAACTTATACTGATCCGTTATTACCGATTTCTTGGGAGGATCGACATCTGAGGACAGCAGGGGTTGCTGCAATGTAGGGACCAGACTAGGAAGGGCTCCCTCCCGTTGAACCTCTTGGAGGCGTTCACGGATCCGTATATCAATCCGGGCAGACAGAAGGATGTAGACGGCAGATCCCGGGCGGCAAGTTCGTCTTTAATTCTGGAAGATAGCCCAAGCCAGAATGCAGCCACCAGAGCCTCATTGTTCCATAAGAGCTCTCCCGCCAGGGTGCGGAAGTGGATGGCGTACTCATTCACGGAGGTGTCCCCTTGGCGCAGGTTAATCAAAGAGGCAGCTGCAGATGAGACCCGTCCAGGCTCCTCAAACACCATGCGAAAAGTCCGGAGGAAGGCAGGGAAGTCACGGGTCTCTGGGCCTTGTCTCTCCCAGATAGGGTTCACCCATGCAAGAGACTTTCCGGTGAGGAGAGAAATGATGAAAGCGACACTGGCACCATCAGACGAAAATGTCCTAGCATACAAGCTGAAGTGGATCAGGCATTGATTAAGAAAACCACGACACGTACTTGCTTCTCCATCATAGCGGTCAGGAAGTGGCAAAGAAACACGTGGGCCAATACTGCCAAGAGGTGTAGACTGAGGATCCACATTGCCAGGAGGTGTAGTAGGAGGAACGGCAGCTTGTGCCCCCTGCCGACGCGCAAGAATATTCAACGCCTGGAGGAGTTGGTCCTGTCGAGACCAGAGGTCCAGCATATCCGCTCGCATCTCCTGTGTCGTCGTCATAGTCTTGAACCGACCAGCAGGGTCCATGGCCTGAGCGTACTGTCACGAAGGGTCTGTGGACCCACTGGGCCGTACCGCCTTGGCGGTAAGGCAGCTGGCCAACAGGGCGCAGGTCAGAGTCTATAGTATATAGGGTACCTGTGGCAGCACGGACAGTAGCTTGGCAGGAGCTAGGCAGCAGGTAGACGTCAGGCGTGGAGAAGCAGACAGGCGTGGTATACAGCACAGCACGACATTTGCATAGACAAACTATAGGGATCACAACAGTGCCCAGGCATAGAACTAGGGGGCTGGACCCTTCTTATAGTCCAGGGTACTCACGGGTCAACGTTCGTCCATGAGGTCCGGTGCGCCCGCTGCCCCTTTAAGAGCGGGCAAGAGCGTGCGCGTGCACCCTACGGGATCTGGCAGAGGTGAGTGGACGCAAGCGCTGGCGTCTCCTGAGGAGGAGGCTGGGGCCAGCGCTTGCCGACTCGTGGCTGCGGCTGTCAGGGGGAGTTTGGAGCTGACAGCCTGCAGCCACGGACATTACACCATCATTGTCAAACCCAGGTTTCCAATGCATATTTAACCTCCTCTAAAAACTAAATCTATTTTGGATTGAAGTATTTACCAGGATTTACATGGCCAGACAATACCAGGAAAAGTACTCGTTCATTATTACATTACAATATTCAATCAATTATTTTCTAACATAATTTTTCTTGCACTGTGCATAGGGATGGAACAATAAAAAATAAAAATATAAAAAATACGAAAAATTTGCTAAACTAAACAGGGATAGTTAAGGAACATGTTACATGGAAAGAGTAAATAAAGACCTATGTAGGAAAGCCTGGATTGATGAACTGGAATAAATAGTCCCTACAATTGATGTGGAACCGCAAAGGTAACTCTACGCAGAAGGGACTTGCATAATCCGAGGAAGTAAAACAGCATGTTCCTTGAGGTGTACAATACAAAGATTTGCATGCTATCCACACTACCAAACATAAAGAACACAAGGGTCAGATATCAATGATTGGCTTGTTGGCTTTACTACAGGGTAAATCATCCAGCCTTAATAATCCATGAAATTGGATAGAACTTTTTTCCTTTTAAATGTAACCGTTCATCACTTTCATTGGATTAAATAGATGTCAAAAAGTGCTAGTTGATTAGAACTGTTGGTCGTAACCTGGATCCAAATCTTAAGGTATTTATCTCGACTGAATGGCTTTTTAGGTATGGCAATGCCAAGTAGAATAACAAAGTATGGACAATCTTGCACCTCAACAGTTGCTAAACCTTATACCGTAAATGTAGCATTAATGGGTATATAGCAGATCCCAAACCACATATCTCAAACTTATATGTCAGATAATATTTCATAGGAGATCCCATACCCCACACCAAAAATTCCACTTGACTACCAAGACCATTGTTTCCCTTTGCATCATTTTTTATTTATGAAACCACTGGTGTTACTTGAAGTTCCTAGACAAAAATGCTCACAATAATACCCCACTACGGGAATAATAATCGTAGTGTCACAGCACAGGGAAAAAAGTGAAGTAACAGTACGGTATGTGAATAGTGACAATCTATGTAAAAGCGCTATGGAATATGTTGGTGCTATATAAGCAATGGTGAAAAAACCACAGTAATCACAGTGATGTCACACTGAAGCATAGTTGCCAACTTTTAATTTTTTTCCAGGGACATTTAGGGTGTGGCGTCTCTGGTGGGTGTATTTTATGGAGGCGTGGCTTATCTGATGAGGGCGTGGCTTTCCAGAATTTCTGCATACAAATAAACAAACAAAAATTTCCGCATTAGTTTGGCTGACAACTATTTTGGCAGCCGGTATCTCTCTCTGGTTTTCCGGTTGTATACAGGCAGGTGATGTCTCACTTTGTCACTAGGGCTAAGCGATATGTGCTGACGACTGCTGGTAGTGTAATAACCAGCGTAGATAGTGCCACACTCAGTGCCCCTTGTAGATGATGCTCCACACTGCCCCCAGTAGATAGTGCCACGCACTGCTCCCTATAGATAATGCCACATGGCCCCCCTGTAAATATTGCCACGCAGTGCTCCCTGTAGATAATGGCACATCGCCCCCCCTGTAGATACTGCCGCACACTGTTCCTTGTACTGATTGCCACACACTTCTTTCTGTAGATAATTCCACATGGCCCTCCTGTAGATAGTGCCACAGTGCCCTCTGTAGATAGTGGCACACATTGTTTTTTTAGATAGTGCCACAGTGCCCTCTATAGATATTGCCACACATCCCCCTTGCAGATAGTGCCACACAGACCCTTTTTAGATAGTGCCACACAGACCCCTGGTAGATAGTGCAACACAGCCCCCTGTAGATAGTGCCACACAGCCCCCTGTAGATAGTGCCACACAGCCCCCCTGTAGATAGTGCCACACAGCCCCCTTTAGATGATGCCAGACAGCCCCCTTGTAGATAGTGCCACACAGCCCCCCTGTAGATAGTGCCACACAGCCCCCCTTTAGATGATGCCAGACAGCCCCCTTGTAGATAGTGCCACACAGCCCCCCTGTAGATAGTGCCACACAGCCCCCTGTAGATAGAGCCACACAGCCCTTCCTGTAGATGATGCCACACAGCCCCCCATATATGATGCCACACAGCGCCCCGTAGATGATGCCATAGAGTCCCCCTGTACTTAATGCCACACAGCCTCCCCATAGATGATACCACACAGCCCCCCTGTACTTGATGCCACACAACCCCCTTGTACATGCTACTAGCACTCTGCCTGGGACTCCTGTTCTGCTCCTGACATCACTGCCCATATATGGACAGTGATCAGGGGCTTCCCCAGAGCAGGAGTCTCGGAGCAGAGCACTAGTATAGTCTCTGCTCTGGGACTCCTTCTCTGCGGAAGCTCCTGATATCACTGTCCATATATGAGCGGAATCCGAGGCAGAGCATCAGCAATGCTCTGGCCGGGGATTCCGCTGCAGGAGGTGCCCTGCCCTGACGTCACTGCCCTTATATGGACAGTGAAGTCAGGGGCTCCATCTATGAGCGGAATCCCCGGCCAGGGCATCGGCAATGCTTTGGCTGCGGATTCCGGCGCTCCAGGAGGAGTCAATGGCAGAAAAGGAAGCGGATAGTTTCCTGCTCTGCCATAGTATTCAATTGGATCTGTGTCCCGAGGACGCAGATACAATTGAATGCAGCAGTTGCCGGGACACGTCCCGGGATAGTAATTTGCCGGGACTGTCTCTGTAAATTCGGGACTGTCCCTGCAAATTCGGGACTGTTGGTAAGTATGGTGAAGGGATGATGTACACAGTGATGTTAAGGTACAGTAATCATGGTCACAGTGTATTACTAAACAGGAATAATAAGTGACGTCACAAAACAGGAATAGCAAACACACTTATGACACAGTACATGGATAATAAACACTGTGAAGCCATAAGAAAGAGTTATTCCACACAGTGATGTCACAGTTTGGGAATAATGTACACAGTGATGTTGCAGAATAGTGATAATAAGCACAGTGATGTCACAGCTAATGGCTAAGGACCATGTGATGTCACAGCACAGGAATAATAAAAAATAGCATCATAATACAAGGATGATGCACACAGTGATGTCACACTACTGGGCAATGAACTCAGTGATGTCACAGTAAAGGGATAATTAATGCAGTGATTTAATAGTACAGGAATACGATAAGGGTATGTTCACATGTGCACGTCCGTTACGGCTGAAATTACGGAGCTGTTTTCAGGAGAAAACAGCTCCTGAATTTCAGACGTAATGGCATGTGCAGGCGTTTTTCGCAGTCTCCATTACGGACGTAATTGGAGCTGTTTTTCTATGGAGTCAATGGAAAACGGCTCCAATTACGTCCCAAGAAGTGACATGCACTTCTTTGACGCGGGCATCTTTTTTACACGCCGTCTTTTGACAGCGACATGTAAAAAAAATTACCGTCTGCACAGTACATCGTAAAACCCATTCAAATGAATGGGCAGATGTTTGCCGACGCTTTGGAGCCGTATTTTCGGACGTAATTCGAGCATAAAACGCCCGAATTACGTCCGTAAATAGGGCGTGAGAACATACCCTTAAGGTAAAAGATAATGCACACAGTTATCTCATAGCAAAGAGAATAAAAGCTGCTATTGTCTTATATATGGCCTTTCAGCCCCCCTCAAGAACAAGTTCCCAGGTGTTTCTGCAACCTCTGCATACCCTATAATTTATACCTCTAGATTAACCCCAACCTGCAACAGAAGAACACAGATTACAATGTTTTAAAAATTTATCAGAAATCCTGCATTGTATGCATATCCCAGTTCTAAAATTATGTATTTCCTCCATTTATGATTAAATCACATTATTGAGGTAATTTAAATATACAACATTATAAACCCCCCATACTTTTCAATTTCATAAATATATTAACAGGGTTTTCCTGTCCCATAAAATTGATGGCCTTTCCTGAGGATAGGCCATTAACATGTGATCGGTCGGGGTCCGACTCCCGGCACCCCTGCTGATCAGCTAACGGAAGGGGCCACGGCAAAAAAGCGCTGTGGCCTCTTCAAAGCTAACCAGGCACAGCACTGTACACTTCCATTGCGGCTGTGCCTAAGATTGTAGTTTAGGACCCATTCAAGTCAATGGGACTGAGCTGCAATCCCAGGCACAGCCACTACGGATGTGTATGGAGCTGTGCGTGGTAAACATTGAAGAAGCCGCAGCCTTCGTCACCTCTTCAGTCAGCTGATCGGCGGGGGTGCCCGGAGTCGGACCCCTACCGATCTGATATTGATGACCTATCCTAAGGATAGGCCATTAATATAAAATGTCCAGAGGACCCCTTTAACAAAAATTTACTGTACTTATGTATACTGAATGGGCTAAATAAAATGCCCGGAGAACCCCTTTAAGCTCCACAAAAGTCAGATTTCTCTTATGTTGACCTTTTTTGATTCTTGCATTTGGCATTTTAGAAAAGTTTATTCATCTTCGTGTTCAGTTAGAAAACGGCACACTGAATCACTACAATTTCATACTACAGAGCCGTAGGCTGTTGTATGATGCTTCGTACTGTATGACGGGGCTATTCGCCCCTAGAAGAAGTCCTCTGATGGAGTATATTGCATATACTTACTGTATTGTGTCTGTTTGTAATGGAGGAGAACTAAACAAATAGAAAACAGTAAATCCCTAACCACATAGGCACATATTATGCAACAGCATATCCTAGGAGCACATAATAAACAAATTATATAAGAGTAATTCCCGAATCTCATACCGAACACATAATATGTAGCTCATCACAGAAAACATACTGAATGCATATAAAATAACAGAGGAGCAGAAAATGAATTCCTCCCATACTATAAAAACATACTGATAGGTTTACTGGATTCCTATGAAACCCTCGCATGTTTTTGTGTGTGTGAAATAGGGAAATTATGGGGAATTGTGAGGCCCACTAGGGATGGGAGTGATTACAAAGCAGCTGTAGAATATGTTGGCGCAATATAGATATTTATGCCACTTTGGGTTGAGTGGTGCGGTCTTCAAGAGCTCTGGTTACCTGGTTATGGTGGCAATCACTTAGATAGCCCCCCATATCATTACCATGGGGGTTTGCACAGCTCAGAAGATTTGAATCCCCATTCATGGGACATTTTAAGACTGTCTTCAAGTTCCCCAGGATTGTACATAAAACCTCCCAAAAAATGACCACTTTGGGGAACATTTACATAAACCTACACCCTTTAAGGCCCCATGCACACGACTGTAGTTTTTATCCCATTAATTTCTATAGGCCACGGATAACTTTCTGTATATTTACAGATGTGTGTCCGGGCCGTAGAGATGATCCAAAAAAATATAGAATATGTCCTATTCCTTTCCGCAATTGCGGCACTGACTCACCCATAAAAGTCTATGGGCGCGTGCAGAATTGCGGACGACTACTAATGTGCATCCGTAGCCGTCTGTAATTGCGGAAGCATTGTTATGCGACAGTAGAGGATTCCCCAAGAAAATGGCGCCTGTGCGATCATGTGACATTTTCAAGGGGTTGGGACATGTTGGTGAAATAATTTGTAGCCTCCCTTTTTTTTTTTTGCGGATCCGTAAATATGGCATTCGGAGAGCGTGCCAGATATACAGATGACTATTTGCGGACAGTAAAAAAACACTACGGTCGTGTGCATGAGGCCTTAAGTCCCATGCACACGACCGTAGAATCCGTCCATAATTGAGGACCGCAATTATGGACCCATTAATTTCTATTGACCACGGGCACCTTCCCGTATATTTACGGGAAGGTGCCCGGGCTGTAGACATGTCCTATCTTTTGCTTTTTACACATGCCAAAAATGCGGGTGGCTGTCCGCGGCCAGCCGTGTCCGTAATCGCGGATCATGATTATGGGCACCACCGTGTGCATGGGGCCTTATGTTTGTTTTGCAGGGGAAATTCCACAAAAATTGGACAGTAGGGAGTGATCATTTTACAATACACAGAGTATCTACCTACTGTGCCAGTCATCCAGTGTGAGTAGAGAATTTAGGTGGAGGGATGTGTCAGAGCAAACAGAAGAGAAACCAACACACAAACATGGGAAAAAAATGCAAAGTCCATAGAGATGATGCCCTGGTGGAATTTGAGCCCATGCAAACTATTAAGCCAACATAATGCCAAATTATTGCATGTGTCATTTTTCTCTATTGTCTATTCATTGATTTGAATCAACATTTGGCCTTGAGAGTCCTCCTGCCAGTATACAAATGGAGATCATTTTGGCTGTAATTTCTCGGCTGGCCTCAGAACTTGTTGAGTCGCCAACATTCTTACCCGTTCCAGAACTCGGCATGGTCTGATTCATGAAGCTGGGTTGTGTATGTGTACCTTGTCTTGGATACCGGCATGTGGATATCATTTATGGCTATTACCACTGAAAGCTTGTCTTTTCTATTTGTGTTGGATTACATCAACTTCAATACTTCTGGGTTTCAAAGAATTTCTCTCGATGAAAGTTATTTTGCTTTAAACATAAAATTGTCCTGTCAATTCCCTATAGTGATAAACTTGAATAGAAAAGATAATATGTTTCAAATACAAAAATACCAAATAAGACCAATCCAACAAGCTTTATTGCAGAATATAACTGATCATGATTATGAGTACACATATTGCCAGAGACAGGCCAAGCTTCTGAGAAAAACATTTTGAAAAAAAATTTGCTTATATCAGATATAACCATTAACAAGTACACACATACACATATACACACACACACACACACACACACACACATACACACACACACACACACATATATGTAAATGTGTATATTTATATATATATATAAATACATATATATATATATATATATATATATATATATATATATATATATATATATATATGACACCCATGGCTGCGGAGCGTCAGGATTACTCATCCCCCAACAGCCGCAGCCATGGATCAATGAGCCCTGATCCGCATCTCCTCCTGAGGAGACACCAGCGATCACTTCCGCTTCACTCTACTGTGTCCCATAGGGTGCGCATGGGTGCTTGTGCCCGGCCTTAAAGGGCCAGCGTGTGCACCTGAATTGTATATCAAATTAGCCCATGATCACCCTGGACTATAAGGAGGGCCCTCTCCCTTCCTTCATTGCCTGAACGTTGTTGTGTTTACCCGTGTTAGTCTTTGCAAATGGTCCCTTAGTGTTTTCCAGTTCCCAGTGTTCCCGTACCTGCTACCTGTATCCTGTATCCTGTGCTACCTTGTTTCTGTGCCATTGAGCGTTGCAGTCGTGTTGTGCCGTATACTATGCCTTCCGTGTTACACCACGCCTGGTGTCTGCTTCTTGCCAAGGTCCCATCCGAGCCTACCATCGCTACTGTCTGAAGTTACCACAGGTACCCTTATTCGAACGATAGACTTAGACTTGGTATCTTGTTGGCCAGCTGCTATCCCGCTACGGCGGTATGGCTCAGTGGGTCCACGCACCCATCGTGACAATATATATTAATTACTCAGGAATCAGGGACATTTTACCACATAGGTGCCCCCATTCCTGAAATTTTTATACATATAGGTGCCCCCATTCCGTCTACCCCCACATTTTCCTGAGTGAAAGCTGCAGCAAAATCACACGAAGTACGTCATGGGGCACTGAATCAATCTGCATTACCCCCAATGTCTCAGTATGTGTCAGATACAAATGCCTCCTACTCTGCAGTCATCATGTGCATGAAAGCACACTTATATACACTCATCACATTTATGGACACATTCATATGCACTCTTTCCACATAAAAACACACACTTATATGCACATTTCCACATAGATGGACACACTCATATGCAAGCTCTCAACATACATGGACGCACTCGTATGCATGCTCCCCGTATACATGAATGCACTCATATGCACGCTCCCCACATACACGAATGCCCTCCTATGCAGGGACGCACTTATATGCACGCTCTCCACATATATGAGTGGACTCATATGTACGCTCCCCACATACATGGATGCACTCACATGCACGCTCTTATTATACATGAATGTACTCATTTGCACACTCACAATATACATGGTCTCATTCATATGAACGCTCCCCAAACACATGGATGAACTTATATGCACGCTCCCCACATACATGGAAGCTCTCACATTAATGCTCTCCACATAGAAGAACAATCATATACTCTCTCCACATACATGGATTGATGCACATTAATGCTCTCCACATAGAAGAACGCAATCATATACTCTCTCCACATACATGGATTGACTTATATGCACGCTCCCAACATACATAGACGCACTCATATGCACGCTCCCAATATACATGGTCGCACTCATATGCACGCTCCTAATATACATGGGCGCACTCATATGCACGCTCCCAATATACATGGACACACTGATATGCACGCTCTCAACATACATGGACACACTCATATGCACACTGCCAATATACATGGATGCACTCATATGTATGCTCCCAACATACATGGACACACTCATATGCACGCTCCCAATATACATGGACGTACTCATATGCATGCTCCTCACATGCATGGTATCTTTCATATGCACGCTTCCAACATACATGGATGCACTCATATGCACAGTCCCAATATACATGTCCGCAATAATATGCATGCTCTCCACATACATGGAAGCTCTCCTATATAAGCTCACCAAATACATGGACACCTATATATGCATGCCGCTCTGGATATGTAATATCCGCTCATATAATGTAAATAAAAGTATTTTTGTAGTTTGCACAACCCCTTGTCAGACAATGGATCCTCCGCTGTAACCAGAGGATCTTGGGGGATGCCTAAGGGCCAAGCTACTATATAATTCCTCATAAATACATGTCTAAATAGCGGCCAATCAATGTGCATCCATCTTTGATTTAAGTTTACACTATAGGTCTTCCACATCCAAGAGTTGTGCTTGACATGAATCTCAGCTCTAGATAATAGAGGGATGTCCTGAATGTGGGACCCTTCTTACAGACAACATTTTCAGAAACTTCTATGTGATGGTTTGGATAATTATTCTGATACTGCCCAGTGTGCCCATTTAACAACAATAGCAGATTTATAGCAAATGTTGCCTATTCTCTATGAACTCCGAAATGTATAATTGAGATGCTGCTTCCCGTGATGTCATATTTCAATACATTTCAAAAAAGTATCAGATTATGTAACATTAACAATGACTGTTTGGAGTACTTATCTGCTTACCTTGCAATCTAGCTGTGAGGATCGGTGGTCATATCGCTCTATTCGATCCTATGAGTGATTGTGCTGGGAGAGTGCTATGACTACGCCGCATCTCTAGCCCTTCTGCCCCATGCACACATAATTTGGCCTATATTAAATGTTGCATTCAGTAATCTGGGCAGCTATGGTAAACAATTATTTCCCTCAACGGAAATATTTTGCATAGTTGGAAAACGTATCCTTTAAAAACATTTTCTTGGCAAAATATCATTACGATTATATTCATAATTTTCAACAGAATTCCGAATGTTAGGCAATTCACAATTGTTTTGATCTGTGCTACAATTTTGATTTTGGCACATGTTTTTTTGATAAATGTCCTAATAAAAAATAAAGGGAGATGGGGTAAAGTATCTCAGTATAAACCTAGCATTTAGAGTTATCTGGGAGAAATTCTGCTTCGAAGTTATTACTTAAAGGGGTTGTACCAGAATTGACAATCATCAACTATCCACTGGATAGGTGATAGTAGGTGATAGTTGCCTGATCACTGGGGGCCCCACTGCTGGGACCCCACCAATCACGAGAGGCCGGGTCTTGAACCCACCGATCATCCTCACTGCACCCCCGGGCAGTGAGGAGGTGCATAAATGAAGCGGCAGTTGAACAAGCACCCGCCGCTCCATTCAATGTCTATGGGACTTATGGGAACAGCTGAGCGATGTACTCAGAGGTTTACGTAATTCCCATAGACTTAGAATGGAGTGTCAGCGCACATTCTTGACCGACACTACATTCAATGTCCTCCTCACTACAGTCCAGCAGTGAAGAGGAATAGGGAGTTTGGGACCCCCGTTCTCATGCTTGGTGGGGCCCCTAGTGATCAGGCAATTATCACCTATCCTGTGGATAGGTGAATTTTGGGGATTCTAGGTATACACCTTTAAGCTAGCCATAGACCATTAAGAATCCCTCTCCCCATCCAACCAGAATATAATGTTCTTGGTTATTGGGACTTTGATAATTCATGACTACCAACCAAGCAAAATAAGTCCAATAAATGTTCCAAATGATTTAATAGATCAGTTAAGAACAATTATTATAGCAGCATATACATAAGGATTATAATTTAGTGAGTTGACTTGTTTAGAAAGCCCATTTTCAAATACCCTAAAAGGGCTCATTTGGGACCTCCATCAAGTAGATGGAGTAGAGAGCGGTTATATAGCATCTTTGCCTCTGGAGGACCCGGCATGAACGTGCATTACACAGACAGCCCAATGTTTTCTATGGACATTATGTAATGCTTCACTTCCCCTGTGGAGGCACTACCTGCTACAAGATTTTCCCACAAAATTCAGCTGATTGCTGGGGTTCCAGTGATCAGCTAATGTTTAGTTGGAACTTCCTAAGAAAAAAGATGGCAGACAACCCCTGGAGATAAAAGCAGACAACCCCTGGTGATAATTGTGACACATATGTCCAGCTTTACTTGCTGTACTGTACATGCAGAGATTAAGTTGTATGTAAATCAGCCATAGTAAAAATTTCAATCAGAAAACCACATTACCCTACGTTCTATTGGCACAAAAACAATATTTCCAACCTGTGGTGTTTTATTTTTTGCTCTACAAATTGCTTGGGTTTTCTCTAAGTGCTGCCTTGTATTTAATTCACTTCGCCTTTGTAAAAAAAACATGCCCCTTTTATCAGCTTTTAATACCCCAAATGACTTAATCAAGACCACATGGCTCATGAATATCGTCTGTCAAACTGTATTAGACTCATGCTCACAACTACAAGTCCATGGGCAGACACTTTGTCATGAATGTGCCTTGAAAACATTATATCTTCCACGGAAAAATCAAACCACGTGTGGCCTCTGACCGAGACAGACTTACAAAAATGGGACTTCAGGTATTATCTTCTGCATTCCAAAAGCCTTCAAATGCTCATAATTAATTGCGTACAAAAACTATTTTACTGTACTGGATGCTGATTTGTATGCAATGATCAAACAGTTTCGGAGCCTGCAAGGCACCTGTTAATAGGAGACTGCTGCTTCTGGGCTTATGTCAAGGGGGATCTTCCAGTAAAGTAGTAAAAAGGTTAGCAGGGTGCTAAGCGCTGTTATTAATAGGAAGGTCATAAAGCCAATACATACTATTTATTTTGTGTGTTTAATAGTAAAAGTGTTGGAACAGGCATGGGATCAAACACGGCTCTGGAGAAGCCTACACCTCAGAACACACATATTCCTCATCTGTTCCTCATTAACATTACCGAAACGCGTCATACATCCTATTCCAGAATGTCACTGGTATTTTCTGCGTTCTCAGATCTTCAAGGTTTACGGAATAAAGGGAAGACACAATTCAAAGCCGCCATCATCACATGGAACAACAGTGCTGGTGATGGCATTTATAGGTTTATTCTCAACCCTGTCCAGTAGCACATAGCCAATTAATGGTATATAAAAGAAGATAATAAATGCTTTGAGAAATACATTGTTATGACTTTTTATGATTTAGTGGAAGATCCAAGAAGAGAAAGGATATGCTTAGCTCTGATCGGACTGCCCATCGAATAAGTGCGTCAGGAGAGCGAAGACACCGGTGACCAAAGGTTCACACACAAATCCCAACTTAGTGGGAAGAAAACAAACTGGTCTAGATAAGAGTAGGGCTACACAGAGATTTCATCCTTTATCTGCACGTTTATATGTGCACTACTATGGGGCTGGCATTACTACTTGTGGTTTCCGGGACTAGGACACCATAGTAAACTGGACACCAGGGAGAGATCAGAAAGTTTTTTAAGTCCCGACAAACCTCCTTTCCCTTTCTCTGCCCTTAGTTAAAGGAGAAATTCACTCATGTCTGATAGCATACATTCTGATGTGTGACAAGACCCCTATGGATCTGGACCACCACTGTTCTTTTTCTATAGAGAGCTCAGACATTCCTATTACTGAAAATCTGACACATAATACTAAACAAAGATAAATCAGTCGCATCGTGCTTAAGTTTTATTTTTTAAGATTTATAGTAATATAGTAACAGAAATCTCCGAACACTGCCAAGGGGTTAAGGCGCTCTATAGAGCTCTTACCTCAGTGCAGAGCAAAGCAGTCGCCCCCCCCCCCCATACAGTGCCTAATTATCAGCGTCATATAGGATGGTGTTAAAAAACAATATTGTAAGTTGGGCAAATAACACTTCCATACACGTCTAAATAACAATACTATAAAGTGCCGTCAACAACATATACTGAAAAAATAATATGCTTTACGGTGCCTAAAGGTCCATTTACACCAGCCAATATGAGCTGTGAAAACGAGCGACGACGAGACAGCTCATTGATCGGCGCTAGTTTTCTCCTTTCACAATGAACAATGATTGGTTATGTATGAGGACGAGCGATCATTACTACGTTAGTTAGTTCGTCCCCATACATTTCCATTATGTCGGCAGCATATCACCCTGTTTACACAGGGAGAGGTGCTGGCGAAAAAGATAATATTTATTGCTGCATAAACGAGCAGATCAGCCAATGAATAAGCGTTTGCTCGTTCATCGGCTGATCGTTGCTTTGTTTACACAGGCCAATGATCATGAATGAGGGTTTATATGAACGCTCGTTTGCCTGATCATTGGCCAATGAAAAAGGGCCATAAATAGCAGTGCCACACAATGCCTAAGTAAATACCACCATACAGTGCTCAAATAATACCAACATACAGTCACCAAATAACAGCTCCGTAGTTCATACCTAGTAACCATATTGGCTGACATTACTAAGCAGAAAAGTTGAGAGCATCTTGTCAGTAGTCATTCCCCATCTTAGGTGGTGGTATTAGATTTCTCTAAAAACATTTTTAGGTAGAAAACCCCTTTAAACCATAGGGGAAGGGTTCATTTAGTTTGCTTTGCCTCGGACACCATTTGAACTTGTTTGCCCCTGCATGGACCTCATCTAGTGAAAAGCTCAAGTAAACGGCAATATATAAATCTGACCTAAAAGTAAGCATGATTTTCAACATGAAAATTTACATAAGAAAACAAGTAATAGATTCCAGTATAAAGCAGAACAGACGATACTAATGACACATATTAAAATGTGAAACTGCTATAAATTATATAGTGCAAATAACTCAAATTGGCAGTAAAAAGATCCTCAAACTGATTTTGGAATAAAACTATAAAATGTAATGAAAAGTCAAGACAGATGTAAATGTCTTCTAATGGATCGAGCGTGATTCTAGGGATGAACGCACATTTACAACTCTTATATAACTTTAGTTCATCCATTGTCCACATTTGTTATATACAATGAGTCTTTGTTGTTGCACAATCATCTCAACATTTGTATTACTTTGGTTTCTGCCTCTAGTGTCTTCATGACTAAGGACCTGAGGCCCAGGAGATGGCCGCCCCTGCTATTTTTCATCCGTCTTCTGTTATTACTCCACCTATAGTGAGTTTGGAAGTCTAAGCCAAAACTAGACTTAAGGGCTATTACACGGCCCGACGTGGGCCGTGAAAACGATCGCCGATCAACGAGACAGCTCACTGATTGGCGCTCATTTGCTTCTTTCACAAGAAGCTAGTATTGGGACGAGCGCTCTTTACTACGATCGCTCGTCCCCATACATTTCTATCATGTCGGCAGCACATCTTTCGGTTTACATACAGCGGGATGTGCAACCGACAGCAATAATATTTTCGGCTGCATAAACTTTACAATCAGCCGATGAACGAGTGTTTGCTCGTTCATCGACTGATCGTTGTCCTGTTTACACAGGGCAATTATCCGTAACGCTTGTTTGCCCGATAATTGGCCCGTGTAAAGGGCCTACAAGGAGCAGTAAGTGTTGTAATAAATGATCAACTCTGTTTAAAGGGGCACAATTACGCATCAAGGGAAATCTAAATTAAAACCTTACTCTGACTCCTAAAACTGGTTCATCGAGGTTTGTACTAATCTCCCACTTTTCCCTTAAACCATACAGCAGTCAGATCTACGCTCCTTTCTATAGGAGGTTTTTAGTATTTACGTGTGGGGATCCGCATCATGGGTTTGTCATTTTATATTCTGTATTTTATTTTGTATTTAATAAAGACGTAGTATTTTGCATTATACTGGTTATGCTGCCTGTATTTTGTGATAGGAGTATTTGATTTGTTATTCAGGTGGGATCAATTATTGGAGATTTGTGAGTCCTTTGTTGGAGGAAGTTCCACGTATTGGGTACTTTAGCTTTCCCTATGCCTCCAACACAGACATTCGCTAACAATATAGTGGCTCTACATGGATAAAGGGGTTGCTCGGTTTGGACAATCTCTATCCATCTCAAGGGTCCCCATATGATAAGATACTCGGCTGGAGGAAGTCGTTGGCTATATTGCAGGAGAGATGAAGTGTTATATGGCACACACCGAAATTGATGACTGTATATGTAATTCACAGCCAGGTTCTCCAGAGCGAGAATCCCGCAAACCGAGCCACAAAAGGGTGGACTTGACAAAAAGGGGCGTTTTGGGGGCATTTCTGTGTGGGCATATTTGGAATTTAAATGTTGGGTAGTATGATATTACGCTATCAATGTCACTACTTTGCCCAGTATGTGAGGTACATGCCTAATAACAGGGAAGTTCTTCTCATCATCTGTCCCATTTTATACAGCAGGTGCTACACGCAGTTTAGATATAAGTTCCAGCTTTTAAAGCACACATATTTTTGTCCTCCAGCAATAACAGTATTAAAATTCTGATGTATTCATTGAAGCATGACACTGTGTGACATGATATCATCGCCCATGCATAATATAACACCAAAAACCCTCTTATGTATTTCCAAGATGAAAAAGGGTTATTCCAACATTCACTATCCTGCTGGCTCAATACAAGTTAAAGGGGAACTCCACTTAAAGATACCCCTCTTCCTCTATTTAGTACTTGATATGTATATTCACTTTTTCACGTGTGCTGCATACTTTTCTTACAACTTTGCCGTTTTTATCCTTTTCTATCCAAGACACTTTCTCATGGATATGTGATAGAGTCCTACTTTTAAAGAGTGACTAAAAGTCAGACTAAGGCCTCATTTACACGAGCGTATTATACGCGCGTGCGACGCGCGTGCTTTTCACGCGTGTCGTACGCACCTATAATAGTCTATGGGGCTGTTTAGACGATGCGTGAATTTTGCGCTGCGTGAGTGCGTTGCGTAAAACTCACGACATGTTCTATATTCTTGCGTTTTTCACGCAACACGCACCCATTGACTTCAATGGGTGCGTGAAAACAACGCATGCCACACTGACGGTCCTGCGTTGCATGCGCGAAAATCACGCAAGAGCTGTCAAAAGGATGAATGTAAACAGAAAAGCACCACGTGCTTTTCTGGTTACAAACATCCAAACGGAGTGTCAAATTAGAGATGAGCGCACCGAACTTCACCGGGTTCGGCCGAACTCGTTTTAACCGAACCCGGCAAAAAATGTTCGGGTACGCGACGTCAGGAGACAGTCACTGCCCACGGTGCTCAAAGACTTAAACTGTTTCAGCACCATGGACAGTGACTTTCGATCACAATATACATATACGTGTAAAAAAAAACAGAAGTTCTGACTTACCGATAAGTCCCGGCTCCTTCCTCCAGTCCGACCTCCCGGGATGACAATTCAGGCCAAGTGACAGCTGCAGCCAATCACAGGCCAAGCACAGGCTGCAGCCAATCACAGGCTGCAGCGGTCTCATGGCCTGCCGCGTCATCCTGGGAGGTGGGGCCGGATGACAAGAGAGGGACGCGTCACCAAGGCAACGGCCGGGAGACCGGACTGGAGGAAGCAGGCAGTTCATGGTAAGTTTGAACGTCTTTTTTTATTCACAGGTTGGTGTATATTGTGATCAGCATTCACTGTCGAGGGTGCTGAAAGAGTTACTGCCGATCAGTTAGCTCTTTCAGCACCTTGGACAGTGACGGGCGTCGACTACCTCATCTCTATGATGGCGGCTGCGCGAAAATCACGCAGCCGCGCATCATACACGGATGACACACGGAGCTGTCAATTGCCTTTTGCGCACGCAAAACGCAGCGTTTTTTTGCGCGCGCAAAACGCACACGCTCGTGTAAATGAGGCCTTAGGCTGGAAACTTTTAGCCTGTAGCACAAGCATGTATAACCATTTTTAGATTTTATGGAAAAGGTTTTCCACAATGAACCCATTAATAGAAAGTTTAAATATAACCAGATTAGCAAAAAATCTCAACACAAACAAAATAAATAGCAAGCAGAGAAAGTACATACCGAGATCTAATAAATAAAATTCTTAAAAAAAGTCCTGCATCCTGCCTTATTGTATGTTACCATTACAGATAGGAACTCTACAGCTGTGCAGGAATGGCAGCACAGTCCCATTCACTCGAATGGCACTATACTGCAGTTCCATGCACAAGGGCAGTGAAGGGGCAGCAGTGTTAAAGCAGCACTGCGCTCTCTGGATCGTTGGCGGTCCCGGCAGACAAACTCCCACAGGTCAAAAAGTGATGTCATATCCTAGTGATATGTCATCACTTTCAGTGATGGGAATAACCCTTTACCCCATCACTATTTAGGAATTGTAGGTTGGCATTATGTGGACACCTGATGGCAGTATTGTGTGGGTATTGTATGGAAGTATGATTTGGCACTGTATGGCAGCATTCTCGTTTTAAAGGGGTTTTCCCACTATCATAAATTATCACCTATCCACAGTGATAAGATTTTGATCGCTGGGGGCACAACCACTGGGACCCACTCCAATCGTCAAAACGGGGGACCAAAACTGCCAGATCTCCAAATTGGTCGACCACAGTGAGGAGGACATTGAATAGAGCAACTGTCGAGCATGTGTACTGCCGCTTAATTTAAAGACTGTGAAAATTATGGTCTGGGGGTCTGTATTTAGGGGGTCTATATTAGTTTAAGTGGACTTGGGTCGGTATAAAGGGGGCCTGGTCTGGGGTCTGTATTAGTTTAGGGGTCTTTATTTAGGGATCAGTATTAGATTAGGGGGTCTGGGATCTGTATTTAGTGGTCGGAGTCTGTATTAGTTTAGGGAGTCAGGTCTGGGGTCATTATTACTTTAGGGGGTCAGGTCTGGGGTCCGTATTTAGGGGGTCTGGTCTGATTGTTCTAGGGTCTGTATTTTTTATGTGAAATATTTTTATTTGATTTTCAAGAAAAACTCAAAACAAACATTATATATTCACAGTATATACACTTTGACTGGGTATAATACAAAACTGCACCTTACAATAGGTTCACGTATCAAAAGATTACATATTGCAGTTTAAATAAAAGTAGGGGTCTGTATTTATTTAGGGTGCTTGTTCTGGGGTCTGTATTTGTTCAGGGGGGGTCTGGTTCGGGGACTGCAATAGTTTAGAAGGTCTGGGGTCTGTATTTAGGGGGCCTGGTCTGGGGTCTGTATTAGTTTAGGGGTCTTTATTTAGGGGTCTGTATTAGTTTAGTGGTCTTTATTTAGTGGTCTTTATTTAGGGGTCTGTATTTAGGGGGTCTGTATTAGTTTAGGGAGTCAGTTCTGGGGTCATTATTAGTTTAGGGGGTCAGGTCTAAGGTCGGTATTTAGGGGGTCTGGTCTGCTTGTTTAGGGGGGTCTGGTCTGGGGACTGCAATAGTTTAAAACGTCTGGGGTCTGTATGTATTCTAGGATCTGGTCTGGGGTCTGAATTTATTAGTCTGAGTAAAAAGGGTTGTCCGGGCATGTAGATAGGCCATCAGTATGAAAAACCGGTCCGTGCCCAGACAACCCCCTTCATGTATGGACCTGGGCCTTGGTGTCTGAATTTCTGTGTTTCTATAGAGGCTGGAAATGTCTGCAGAAGCGAGGAGCAAAGATGGCTCATCACGAGAAGTTACCATAACGGTCTGTGTCAGATGGAGAAGAAAAGAAAAGAGAACGACTCCCATCAAGGAAGACATCATTTGTGAGTCACTGGATTTAGAGAGGAGCTGTCACCTCTCCTGACATGTCTGTTGTAGGAAATCCTTGTATTCCACATAAAGGCTTTGTGTACCGAGGACTAATAGACAAATGCGTGTTACCATTCCCATTATCATGAGGATGTGTCCCTACATACTGTCAGCGATGGTTGGAGACTGTCAGTATGTAGGGACACACCCATTTGTCAATGCTCGCACAGAAAGGTGGTGCTCACTATAGACATGGCAGAGCGGAAGTGGGGATGGGGGGCCCAAGTTTGGGGAACAGCCCAGGGCTTATGGTCTACTTAATCTGCCACTGGTCCCAGCGGTGGGGCCCCCAGCAGTCAGAAAATGATCACCTATTTTGTGGATAGGTGATAATTTATGATTTTGAAAATATACCCCTTTAACTTTAAGGGCAGAAGCGCATATGTATCTGTGATTTTTTTAAATAAATAAATATATATATATATAATTTTTTTCTTAATTACGAGAACAACCGTCTCAAATTGGCCGAGTAGATGAATCCTACATTACTTGTTGCCCAGGGCCCAATTTTCTAAAAAAAAATTGCAGTTTCATGGTGAAGATGAGGTTTTGATTATATGATGATTCTACTGCTGTGAAATACAGGCGACTGCAGGGGGAATGCCTTCTAATTATATAATCATGGTCGAAGCCCTGTTGCAGTAGTCAGATCTCTTGTGGTCTAGCTGCTTGACCTAACCACTAGTCAACATAATCTAACAGGTCTGACCACCCAAGTATGTGACAAATCCAAACTTATGTGACAAATTCTGGTTTTTTGAACCAATTTAAAAAAAAAACAACAGAAAACTCCATTAGATCTGTCTTGCACAAGAGACATCGTGATTGAAGACTTTAAAATCTCGCTTATTTCAATAGATATATTTTTGTAACATGAGAAATTCACACATTGTCCAAACAAATCATTAGTTTCATCTGCAAATAAACAGAACTTTTCAGTTTAATTTGAAGCACAAACCCGAAACTTTAATTTCAATGTGGAGAAAATTGTAGCGACAGGATTAGCGCAGCCCTTGTAAAATGTAAATACAGTCTGATCTCATTTTTATATAACAACAAGCAGAAATTAACAGCAGATTTCTTACATTTCAACATTTTCACAAAGATGTATTATTAAGTACAATAAGGAATATTTCGCAAAAAGAACATGCAACGCAGAACAAATCACAAAACAACAATTTTCAGTTTAGGACAATTGTAAAGACAAAATTAGAAATAGTAAATTGTATTTACTCCAACATTATCCAGATCCCTTTGGCTGTCGTCAAAATTAACTTCTCACAAAATTTTAAGAGAAATTTTATCCCAAGAAAAACTCTGCCAGATTACACTTGGAGGCAAAGAATTGTTTATTAAAGCTGTGCTGGAAAATCGAAATATATATATATATATATATATATATATATATATAAAAAAAGATTCTTCACTTTTTGTTTTGTACCCAATCCTTTTTTTAAAGGGGTATTCCCACTTTAAATATATTGGAGGGGATTTACTAAGCTAAAAGCGCCAAATTCTGTCTCCATTTGTGCCAGATTTATTATACGCCTCACTAGACTGTTTTGAAAAGTGTCTAGAAAACAGGGTGGGGATTAGAAAAAATGGGTACAACAATATTGATAGAGAAAATCCACGGCACTCACCCGAATTATTCATTTATTGTTGCAGCAAGACAGGTAAAAGCCGTGTGGATGTGGAGCTCAAGCCTACGTCCGTTTCGCGTGTACCCACGCTTTGGTAGAGGCCATGACAAAGCGTGGGCACAGGCGAAACGGCCGTAGGCTTGAGCTTTACATCCACACTTCTTTTACCTGTCTTGCCGCAACAATAAATGAATAATTCAAGTGAATGATGAGTGACGTGGATTTTCTCTATCAATATTGTTGTACCTATACTTAGCCTTCACCACTGAGCACCACCTGTTGTGAATTTAATTGAATCTGTTTAGACACATGCTTCTGTCTATTACGCGGACTCATAGTGATTCAAGAGCCAAAGCAGTGTTGATCTTTTTCCTATCTTCTGGATATATTGAAAAAATGGGCATGGCTTGAAATGTGCCAAAGTGCGCCAATATTTGTCTAATGTAAGCCAACCAAGAGATAGCGTAAGGAAGAGGAAAGTGTTAAAAATGTCTAGCAAGATGCGCCAAATTTATCATACAGAGTGTAACACTGTGATTAATTTGGCGCCTCTTCTGCCGGTCTGGTCTAGTTTTAAGCTAAGTTTAAGACAGTAATAATAAATCTGACCCATTGTGTAAATTGACAGTGCATGTTTGGCGTAGGCTTCAATTGAAAGATCCACTCACTTGTGCGCGGCCACCTCTGTACGAAGTCTCTTTATGGCCATCAATGGCCACCTTAGCGGGCATCAAGGGCTTTTTTAGGGCAAAGCTCATTTGAAACGTATGTTCACTTTTGGATACCATCTTACAATATATTTCTTTTGCAATCATCCTAAATTGCAACCTCCATTCACAACTCTGCTATTACGATTGGAAGAATTATCCATTTCTCAATGATCGTCTACTAATCCAGAACATTTCATAATCCAGCCCTGTTAAGGATAATTTAATGTTTTTGTTTTTTTACAATAAATATATATCGTACATTTCTTTATTGATAAATAAGCATTGGTGTCAAATTCCATTATGATATAAGAATATATTATACTAAAGGGAAAGTTTTTTGAAGTAATGTCCCCATTCCAGCAGGACCCCCGAGTGACGACCTAGCAAACAAAGGAAGCAGACACGGGGACTCTGCACACAGATTACTGACCGTAGTAGCTCTCGGGAGACGGAATCAATGAGCTCATATTGTAAACAAACTGTTTTCATATTAAAACAAACCCCTCTCTCTGTGTCAGTCCGCAGCGTTGCATCATATTAAAAAGCATCAGGCGAGGCGAAAAATGCGGAGTCCCAGCTGCTGTAATCTATCATAAAACCTAAAATCTGTAAATGATTTATCCGTATACACAGTACTAACCTCTATATTACCTGAGAACAACTGGCAACGATTAAAGCAGAAAATCTTTATCACGCCGAAGCATAAAACCAAACGACTGTGATAACATGGCAATGCCAGTATAATGAACTGTAGTCGTCACATAATGTAAATGTAGGGACATCACAAATAACATATAACCACCAATAATGTCACAATAGGACATGAATGACTACGGATTCACCTCACGTTTTTGACCTATACTTAACGTATACGCCGGGAAAGACTCCTGACGTATATGTTAAACGAAGGCTGTGACGGACTCCTAAAATTAACGTCATCGATAGACCATAATGGTATATGTTAAATGTATACGTCATGAACTCTCATGACCCTTTTAACGATGTGTATGTTAAACGGATAACATTATTATCTCACTGTTAGGCATTTATTACTGGCATCCAACACCCTTAGGCTATTATGGTATCTGTTTAACGTATACGACATGAAAAGCTATTGAAAAGCTCATGACGTATACTTTTAATGGAGGTTTATGACATTATACAGTGGCATACATCACCCATAGGCCCCCATGTTAAAAAAAAAGTGTATACCGCGCGTTGTATGGAATACCATTGTCTACTACGACATTCCATAATTTAAAAAAGAACAGTATATCAACATATGTTAGCCCAATAGAGACAAAAAGGAAAATTTTTTGGCCTCTGTTGGGCTAACGGAACTCTACAGACACATTAGTGTGTACGTCGGGAGCATTAGGGTACATGCATACGTTGCGTGACTTGATGCAGATAATCTGCATCAAAACCACAGGTAAACACAGGTAATTCCACAGGCACTTAATACTGCGGGGGTTTTTTATGCGATTTTAAGTGCATTTTTTACATTTTAATGCGGAAGTACGTGCATTTTTTATGCTATGGATTTTGATGTTTATTTTTATAAACTTTTTATAAACTTGTCAGATACAGTTCTGAGATGGAAGTACAAGATAAATTAACATGCTGCAAATTTTAAAATACACACCGCAGGTCAGTTTATGCGCGAAAAAAATTCTGTAACATGTAGATGAGATTACTTGGAATCTCTTTACTTTGCCGGTACTGTATTACGCTGTGGATTTGCCGCAGAAAAGGCAAAGACGCACGTAATACTCATTGTGTTCATGTGGCCTTACCCACATACACACTAAACATAGGGCAAAAACGTGTGTGGAATCCTCGGCCAGAGTGTTACCGACACTCTTGCCGGGGATTCTGCTTCTAGAGGGAGCTCCTGTCTAGGAGGCGGGGTAGCAGACATAGCAGCTGCTACAGGGCCCACGGCATGAGGGGGCCCGTGCCGCCCGGCATCACAGGCCCCCCCATGCCCGGTGGCACCGCTAGTAGCCGCTACGGCTGCTACAGCAGTAGCAACCCACATTCAATAGCATCTGTGTCCTTAGGACGCAGATACTATTAAACGCTATGGCAAAGTAGGGAGGTATCTTCCTACTCTGCCATTTACTAGGCTACAGACTCCTAGGCAGAGTGCTAGTAGTGCTCTACCCGGGACTATGGCTCTGGGGTTGCCCCTGAAATCACTGTCCATATATGGACAGTGACGTCAGGGGCTCCTCCTGAAGCGGAATCCCCGGCCAGAGTGTCGGCAATGCTCTGGCTGGGGATTCCACTCCAAGAGGGAGCCCCAGAGGCGCTACCTACAGGGAGAGGGGCTGTGTGGCATTACAAGGGAGGGGGGCTGTGTGGCACTACCATGGAGGGGGCTTTGTGACACTACCAGGAAGAGGGCTGTGTGGCACTACCAGGGAGGGGGGCTGCGTGGCACTACCTGGGAGTGGGGGCTGTGTAGCACTACCTGGGAGGGGAGGGGGACTGTGTGGCACTACCCTGGAGGGGGGGCTGTGTGGCACTACCTGGGAGGGGGGCTGTGTGGCACTGTCTACAGAGGGCACGAAATGTATGGGGGTACAAACTGGGGGCCTAACTTCTATATGGGGACAGAAAGTGATGTTTTTTGCCATTTTACTACCACCGTGAGTTCTCCCGCAAAGGGGCCTACTAAGTCTGTTTCGTCCAAGGGCCCACATAAACCTGGAGCTGGCCCTTCTAGTAGGTTTACTGTTTTCTATTCTGGGTTGAGCTTGCTAGTTGCATCACTATATGTCAGTAAATGAACTTTTCATCTGTCAGTATCATAAAAGAAAAGTTAGTGTAAATCATTCTCTGGTCATCACCAAAGCATATACATAGCGGTATAAACGTGTTGATATGGAGACTAAGACCTCATGCACTGAGAGGGATCTGGGCTCAAGCCCCCTTCCTACTTCCTAACCACTATAGCCATGATACACTTAAAGGGATATACCAGTTGAAACAAATAAAATATTTAAGCATTTTTTTGCATAATTAAAAGTTATACAATTATTTTTAATATACTTTCGGTATAAAAACCTCATGGTTTTCAAGATCTCTGCTTGCTGTCATCCAATAGTAACCTTCATTGTTTAGTTTCAGGATATAAAATCCTGTCCTGGTCATGTGATGGACACACAGGTGCAGGACCGATTGTAGTTAAGTTTTATGCATCAGATCTAACAAGCCAAGCACATGCGTGTTCATCACATGACAAGGATAGATTGTTATCTCTTGCATGTAGACAATGAAGGGTCCTATTGAATGACAGCAAGCAGAGATTGTGAAAACGGTGAGGAATTAATACAGAAAGTATATTGGAAAATTGTATAACTTTTCATTGTACAAAAAAATAACATTCATTTGCTGAAACCGGACAACCCCTTTTAATTTAGTCTAATAAAATTTGAGAATATCAGTATTTTGCTATATTGGTAAGAGTGATTATCTTCCATGTATAATAACCTTTTTTTGTTGTTTTTTTTTTTGCTTTTACTATAGATAGCGACGGCCTCAAATAGTTTTACTGACACTTGCATAGTTGAAAGTGGGGCACATTTTAGCAGACGTACACCAAATTAGCAAAAAAAAAAATTGTGTGCGTACTTATGAGAGCTTGATGCAAGCAAATATATAAATATATAGCAATATATACACACACACGTTTCTTGTGGCATTCCATAGGACTACTTGTTAACCTACTCCCAAATCCCAATGAACACAAGAATCTGTTTAATAAGTCAGCTCTGCTACAATTGTATATATACTACAGCAGAAACAAGTTTGTCATGTAGCACAACTCGTTATCATATAACAACATTATCTGCTGTTTTACATAGGACTGCAGGTAAACCTACTGCAACTCAAATCAAACATACTACATCTGAGTAGCTGCAATTCTAGCCACTCTAAAATACAGAAGAGAGAATTCCAGTGATTTTGACTTACCCTTCATGCTGCTGCAGTGATGCCGTGTAGTTACTGGTCCTGTGATAATGCGATTCTTACCCTACCAGCAGAAAGTATACATGTCTTGTGAGAGTACCCGCCTGTGCCAGGTTAGAAGAGACAGCACATAGGCAGAGAGAAGGGTCTGCGGATGCTGGGAGTTATGACTGAAGGAGGTCTCGTCACATCATCAGCTGAATTATACACACACCCCTCAATCTATAACACACACCCAAAAATAAGAGGGATGCTGGACCCCAGTACAACACTGTAAGGGCTTTCTAATGTCACAGTATAAGAGACTACACCTCCAATGTCATATAAATGGACTCTATGGACTCAATCTACAGAGTCGTCTGTTCCCAATAAATTGGATTCTACGCTTAGTTATGCTTATACAGATGAACACATAAGGGTTTGCTGGTTGGTAATTTACATTGTGTCCTAATTTGGTCCCCAAGATGATGTTTCAAGGACAGCTGATGTATGGAAGGGCTGTATATACAGTATACAGACTTCTATGTACATAGTGGATCCATAGAGTCAGGGACGTAGCTACAGCAGGGCATTTGCCCTGGGTGCTGGTTGCAAGGGTGTGCCAACAAGCTACTCTGCCTAGCCAGAGTAATTAGATTCACGACTAGGACAGCAAACTGAATTTTAATTTTGTGTGTGTGCGTGTTTAGTGCCTTTTTTATATTGCTCCAATGCATTTAAAAGAAAAGCATGAAGCAACTTTTAAAATAGTCATGATTAATAATATCTTTTAATAATTTTATGGATACAGCCCCTATGTGTCTTTATGGTTCCAGACTACAAACATAACCTGTGTAGTCAGATCCTGCAGTCATATTCCCTTCCATCTGTCCTATATTCCTTGTTAACCTACCAAATATATGTACATCCATACTACAGTCCCAGAGATTTCTGCTCAGAGGCCAAATTTAATATGTCTATTAGGCAGTGTTCACACTGACTTTTTTTGCTCTACGTTATTATATTCCGTCATGGCAAATGACATTGGGGTAAGTTAGTCTTTTCCGTCTATTAGTTTCTGCTTTGGCAGCTGGAATAGTCTAGACTGCTACATTATTCTGCCTAGTAAAGTAAAAATGGAGACTTGACGTTATGTTGTTTTTACTATGGAAGTCAATGGAGCAATGGATCCCATCAGTAGACATTGCCTTCCAAAGGATCCATTATACTATGATCCGTTAAGAAAAGAAGCGTGGTGCCTTATAGAATTCCAGTCAATATACAATTTTGCATTAATTAATCCCTCTCCTCCTTTTTTTCCTGCCCCATGATGTCACATAATTTCTGCCATTTTAAATATTTTCTACCCTGGGCTGAGTGTTGCTGGTGTATGGGTAAGGCAGGGCCACTTGTTAAACACCTCTATTATAAAGCAGGGTGCAGAGAATACAGAATCAAACCAGTCGGAATAGGTGATGGACACAGCTCAGCTCCTATCCCTTCCTGCCAAGTGACCTTTGTGCATGTCACAGAGCATGCCCACAACACTCTGCCATAGAAGTCAATAGATTGTTCTCGGTCTTAGCTTTCTTGTGTCCATGTGGCTGCTGTAAAGCAAATCTCTAGACTGCTGTAAACAGCTCAGAGCAGAGGCTCAGGCAAGATAGATGCTCCGTAATATTCCATCGATGTCCGATCGACGTTTCTTATCAGACGTAAACAGTCTAAACCATTCAGAAAAGCAAAGGAACATTTCTTCAATATGATCATTTGAATGGTTACTGTACCTCATTGTGTGTTCTATTTATTATGTGTAATACAATATTGCTAAATTGGTTAAAGCGCTCGTTTTGGATGGTGCCCTGTGCGGTTCCTTCTGTTGGCAGCTCTCATTCCATATGAGATACTGTCATACAGTGTAAGAGTAACCATACTGTGCCTAGTTATAAGTGCCATAAAGTATAGTGCCTAAATAACAGTATTAAACATTGGCCAAATAGTTCCATTCAGTGCTCTAGATAACACGGCTTTATATTACTGTGATGTTACACCGCCTCATATTGCTCTATAGGACAGTCTATGAATCAGTAAGATACATGGCTCTCCCCATCTTAACAGAAAATTGAATATGCTGCAGTCATATTGCATTTTTATTTTTATTTTTTTTTAAGAGGTCACATAATATTCCAAAACTAGTTCAGTTCTATCACAGCGACCACAGTCTGATATCCTCATGATCAAATCCCTATAGGAGCAAAAACATACATAAGTCCTACCTTTACTGTACAAAAGACTGTTAATTCCTGGCATTTCACTTCCCTTCCAGGGGGATCTTCTGCATCTTCGTTCCTTACACATCTTTGTCCCTTATGCTGCACTCCCCTATATGTGCTCTGTACACCTTTAAAGCACCCTGTGTAACGCTACTGATACCACTTTTGGAAGCATACCTGCGCCCCCTAGTAGTCGTCATGTAGTACTGCAGGACAGCCACCCTATGTCATTGATCCCCAACCACCGGGCCGCACACCAATACCAGTCCGTGGATCATTTGGTACCGGGCCGCATTATCCGGTATCTGCCCCGGTGGCCACAGGGAATTCCAGACGAAAAACGGCACCAAATTGTGTTGCAGTTTTTCAGCTGGAATGCCCGCCATGCGGAAAACTGCTGAGCATGACTGGAGGAAGAAACAGACTTCTGAGTAAGTATAATTTTTTTTTCCCCCGTGTTGCATTTTTTTGCAGCAAAAACAAATGCAATAACTGCTATTTCTTGTGGGTTTTACCTCCCCATTGAATTCAATGGGGAAAACCTGAAACGATATGCTACAGAATAAAACTCTCCACCGCATGTCAACCTCTGAGCGTTTTTTCCGCTATTTACGCAGCATGTGGATAAGATTTGTCCTATCTCATCTACTTTGCTGCTACTGTATTATGCTGCAGATTTTCCGCATCTAATTCCGTTGCGGAAAATCCACAGTATTTACGCAAAGAGTGAACTGACGCGAAACACCTAGCTCCACCCCCCGCCGGTCCATGGAAGAATCGTCTTGCATGAAACTTGTCCTTGGATATAAAAAATAAAAAAAAAAAGGAGTTGGGGACCGCTGCCCTATGTTACATAATCTAGTTGCTACATTTAAAAAAAATCAAAAAAAAATCTAAAGTCACATAGTATATTGAAGAAAGAAAGGCTGTTGAAAATACTAATTATTGAAATGACCTAAATTAAGCAAATATTAGGTCGGGTCCTGACAGGATGCAAATGTTCTCGGGCATATGGACGTCATAGAGCGCCCCTTTGGCCCACGATGAGCTGTGGAACGGAGAGTCGCTAAAACAGTTGCTCTTGCAGACACGAGTGAACGGCCACATGCGATACTACATTTCCCCTACAAATTTCTAGCCGCTGGCAAATTTCCCCAGCAAAATCAGTTTCTGCCTGGTGTTAGACAAGATGGACCCAAGTTGATAGGTAAATTGCTATGGCGTCTTCAATCTGTGAGACAATTCCTTGAACGCAAGGCTGATTTAGGTAGCTTATACACCCTGAAATTTGCAACTTTTGCCAAAAACTTTTTGGGTTGTTTTCTATAGAAATATCCCTTGCCTGAGAAACAAAATAGTAAAACTGGTCCCTGTAGCAGTAGAAATGGCTGCACTAGTCTACAGTATTTTGTATATTTTACTTCATTAGTAAAATATTAACGTGGACTCTGATTTTCAGTTAGATGTGCCACAAATCCGCCCGAGAATTAGCCCTATTCAATTGGGCTAATCCCGTTTTTTTTTCACGTAATCCACATCAATTGGATGACCAGTCACTTAATTTTGTGCTGCAGATTCTAAATCTGTACAGAATAATTTCTGCACATTAACAAGCGGATTTACCATTGAAATCAATGGGAGTCGTTTTTTGTGAATTTCGGCATGGAATATATGCCAAAATCCGTGTGGAATGCAACCTGTGTGAACTTACCCTTAAAGGCTCACAAATGTATCTCATACACATTGAGCCCAATTTAACAGTATGTTCTGGGAGAATACAAGGAGAACATACAAACGCCATGCGGACATATATTCCATGCCCTGTGGGCTTCTACATGGGAGTGATAGTACTACAAGGATTGGAAATTGCTTAAACCTTTGTCTAAGGCATACACACAAGCACATTGGTTTTGCGCCCCCCGCACCAATCCATGTAAAGTCACGGTCGCGTGCATGGGGCCATAGAAATGAATAGGTCTGCAATTTATCCGCAAAAAAATGTGGATAAATTGCGGTTCCAAAAGCACAGTCATGTGCATGAAGCTAAAAGCAAGCCGCAGCAGTGCTCAGTTGATTGACGCGAGTCCGCCTGCTGAAAGTCTTCATGATTAGCCGATATCACTGGGGGGGGGGGGGGCTGCAGGAAGCCGCAATCTTGTCCGTGGTCGGATTCTAACCAAGGACTCCAGTGCTGCAAAGCAACAGTGCCACCCACTGATCCACCATGCTGCCCAGTTGTGCCACCCCCTTTATACCATCACATTAAATGAACTTGGACAGCACTAAAATAAATCCATGTCCAACAACAAATAAAAATAAATAAATTGTACAGATAAAAAATAATGTCTGACACTTTATAAGCTCCAAAACTGTTGGCCTTTAATGTTGTAACGTCGATTACACTTATTTTAAAAATTACAAGTCAGACAAAAACATAGAAAAATATCAGTTCATAAAGAGACATGAGACAGGCAGACAAATAAATAAAGCTCGCAACAAGAAGTGCTGGTGGTTTATTTTACAGTGAGAACTCTTATTGTGATGTAAGTTTTGGTGAAGTCCAGCGGCAGATTTACACGATCACACAAGCCGTCTTCCAGCAGAGGGATTATTCCTTGAAGTCAAGGAACTGCTGCAGTTTTTTCCGATGTTCTGAAGATACAGGAACAGCACTGGATAAAAAGAAACAGGTCCAGGATTAACGCCAACAGTAAGGCCGGGTTCCCACGTAGCGCAAATAGCGCTGAATTTCTGAAACTTAATTCTGTGCATTTACAGCAGCAGCAAAGTGGATGAGATATGAACAAATTTCATCCACATGCCGATGAGATTAATCCGCAGCACGTCAATTTATATTGCGGAATCATTGCACTTTTGTTGCAGGTTTTACCCATTGAATTTAATGGGGAGGTAAAACCTGCAACAAATGGCAAATGTTGCAATTTTTGCGGCGGAATCATTAGATTTTGGCCAAAAAAACATTGCAAAAAAATTTATTAAAAAAGGTTAAGAATTACCCCCTGGGCATTGTCCTAACGTTTTTCTCCGTGCAGCCTGGCCTCCTAAGGTGACGTTTCATCCCATGTGACTGCTGCAGCCAATCACAGGCTGTAGCAGTCACATGGAGTCATCACAAGAGGTCGGGCTGCGCAGAGAACAGAGCGACGCGTTATGGTAATGCCAGTGAGGTAAAGCTTTGGGTTTTGTTTTTTTTCCACCTCTGCCTTCCCAAGTAAAAATCTGCACCACAACTTGGTGCGGTTTTTCGGCTGGAATTCTCTGCGGGTTCTAGTTCGGACATGCTTGGTACTTTTACGCAGCATATCCGACCTGTGGGAAAATACCCTACAAAGGGGTATAATGAAAAGTTCTCCAATTGTCCACTACACTTTCTGTATCAAGTCCTCAAATTTTTCAAGATCTCTGCTTGCAGTCAATTTATTAGGAACCTTCACTATTCACTTCCAGTAGATAAAAGTCTGTCCTGGATATGTGATGATCACACAGGTGCATTGGCCATCACAGAACAGTTATCTGAGACGAGTCGTTACAAGCAGAGCACTTGTGTGACCGTCACCAGGACAAGGACAGATTTCTATTTACTCTTAAGTAAACAAAGGTTCCTAATGAATTGACTGCAAGCAGAGATCTTGAAAACGTTGAAGAATTGCTACAGAAAGCGTACTGAAAAACTGTACAACTTTTAATTATAAAAAGAAACCCAAAATCCACTTGTAATTAAAATCCAGTGTTAGACATTTGTGGCCACATCACAGCCCCTCCCCATATTATATTCTTACTGTAAGTGCTCTCCAAACGTTGTGGTTATCCTGTAGATTGCCGTCTTCAGGGTGGATCTCACAGCGAACCTTAGCGTCTTGTAGGTAGAATCTACTAAACTCGATGTAGGTCTGGCTGGTTTGCTGGAGGCATGTGGAAGTTTAAAATGTTTTTCTACAGCCTGGAATATAAAGAGTCCAATAAAACAGCAGCGAATTTTAAAAAGAGAACATCGCAGCTCTCCTGACACGTATATTTTAGTAAATACTTGTATACCCCATTAACCAGATTTTCCTAGTACTGTGCAGTTCCTCTGTAACCCCTCCAGAAAATTAATAAATTGACAACTGGGCGTTACCCCTCCCCATGTCAATGGGATTCCTATACAGATCTACACGGCAGTGATCGGACAATGTCAGTGTGTAAAAATACAGCCTAGTGACAACACCTGGCACATGTAGTCCAACTCTTCAATTTTGGGTGGGGGCATATTCTAACTTTTTGCCTCATGCACGTAGAAGCTCCTGAATTGGTGTGGCACTCACCTCTTGTAGAGTAAGAAGTGTGGCAAGTATAGTGGAGAGGGTGGTCTGTACCACTCCCATTCGGTCTTCTGAGAAAGATGCTGCCACTAGATGGGACAAAGCTGAAAAACCACCAGAAATACAGGGATTACTATACAAATAAATGGGGCAGTCTAAAGGGTTAAAAAAAAAAATTGATCGTGCTAGAGATGCATTTGTTAAAGAGTCTTACGAAACTTAAAAGAATAAGCAGCACATGTAGAAGTGGTATTAAAATTAACTGCGCCATTTACTGACGCCACTAAACATGACTGTGGCTGCGTGCCAGAGCTGCAGTACAGAAACAGCCCATAACGGTTCTGATCAACAACCACAAACCTGCACAGGGGTTCGCGTTCTCAAGCACGTTTATACAGAGGGAAATGAATGGCCATGACAATATACCAATGTGAATGAGTATATAACTTAAATATAGAGATTCATCAATAATGTGTAATATCAGACATTATAGGCGTTCTAGGAAAGTAAAGATCTTGGAAATGGTTAAAGGAGTAGTCGTCCAGGATTAAAAATACACAGCTGCTTCCTTCCAGAAACAGCACCACCCCTGTCCAGGGGTTGTGTCAGGTATTGCAGATCAGCTCCATTAAAGTGAATCAGGCTGAGCTGAAATACCACTCGCAAACTCAGGACCGGTGTGGTGCGGTTTTTGGAAGAAAGCAGCCATATATATTTAAAAGCCTGGACAATCATGTTAACCCCTTCAGAACTGAGCCCGTTTTGGCCTTGGGGATACAGCCGATTTTTTCAAATCTGACATGTGTCACTTTATGTGCTAATAACTTGGGAATGCTTTTACCTATCCATGCAATTCTGAGAATGTTTTCTTGTGACACATTGTACTTTATGTTAGTGGAAAAATTTGATCAAAGAATTCAGTATTTATTGGTGACCAAACACAAAACCGAAGAGAAAATTTGCATTTTTCTGAATTTAAAGCTATCTGCTTGTAAAACATATGGTAATAGTTACTAATTAACATTTCCCATATGTTTAATTTCTCCCGATTACGGCAATACTTCATATGTGGTAATAAACTGCTGTTTGGATACACAGCAGAAGGGAAGGAGCGCTATTTGGCTTTTGGAGCTCAAGCTTGCTGGAATGGTTTTCAGGTGTCATGTCGCATTTGCAAAGCCCCTGAGGGACCAAAACAGTGAAAACCCCCCCAGTAGTTACCCCATTTGGGAAACTACAGCCCTGAAAGAATTTATTTAGGGTATAGTGAGCATTTTCATCCCACAGGTTTTTGGCTGAATTTAGTGTAATTAGGCCGTGAAAACTTCTATTGCTTTTTTTTACAGCGTTCACCATGCATTATAAAGGACATCTTTAATTTATTCTGCGGGTCGATGCGATTACGGCGATACCATATTATATATATATAGGTTTTTTATGTCTTATGGCGTTTGCACGATAAAATCACGGTTTTTAAAAAAGTTTGTTTTTGTGTCAACATATTCTAAGAGCCATAACTTTTTTATTTTTCCATCGGGAAAGTTGTGTGAGGGCTTGTTTTTTGCGGAACAAACTAGTTTTTATTGGTACCATTTTTGGGTACATGTGAGATTTTGATCCCCATTTATCCAATTTTTTGGGAGTTGAAGTGAATAAAAATAGTGATTCTGGTATAGTTTTTTTATTCGTTTTTTTATGGTGGTCACCGTGTGGGATAAATAACATTATATTTTTATAGTTCAGTACGTTACGGACGCGGCGATACCAATTATGCATAGTTTATTTTTTCTAATATCAAAGGAAAAAGGGAGGTTTTTTAAAAAAATTTATTACTTTTAAAGTTTTACTTTTTTATAAATTCTTTTTTTTTTTTTTTTTAGTCTGTTGGATCGTTGTTACTTATGTATTGCAGGGTATCATACCTGTCAGTTTGAAACTGACAGGCAGCGTATTAGGTCTTGCCTCTGGCAGGACCTAAATCGCCTTCCACAGATGGCAGACCAGGAGGACTTTTTTTAGGCCTCGAGTTGCCATAGCAACCATTGGCACCCGCAATTGCGCCGCAGGTTGCTGATGTTAGTGTAGCAACTTAAATGCGGCAGTCGCTATTGACCACTGCATTTAAGGGGTTAATCGGCGGGGATCACCCAATGTTTTCGGCACGGCTGTCTAATAGCCGGTTACTAGCTGCGCGTTGTTCCGGGCAATACGGTCCTTTACCTGCAAAATTGTGCGGCCGTTAATTAATGCACCCTTTATTGCCCGCAACAACGCGCAGCCATTAAGAGGTTATTTGACAGCCGTGCCGAACCTGGTGTCGTTGCAGTTGTTGGCTGCTTCGTGTGGCCTTACCCGTACATGGTTAGGAAATAACCGGGATCAAGAACAGGGTTCACGCACCTTCCATAGCCCAAATGTGGATCTGTGAATCAGCAAACACTTCCTGACTAGAGGCCTCTGGATGCTACAAGGGAAAAAAATAATATTTTAGGAGCAGATCTGTACAAATACACATCATACCAAAGAATCTTATACAGTCGTCCTCCTAAACAACCGCAGAGCACGCGGCGTCCATCAGAATCACCACCAATCAGCATTTTGTAAGACAAAAGTATGTAAACCCAATGAATTCTACGCATGAGAGATAACGAAGCCTTTATATGCTCCTGACAAAATACATGTATTTTTTTTCTGGATGTCTGGATTTATTTGATTAAAGATATTAATACAAGACTCAAAGTTGTACAGTGAAATCCCTTTAATCTGGCATCTGATAATTCGGCACTTGTTTTCTGTACAGAACTACATTATAAATGTGCAATTTCACAAGACCAAGCCGAGAAAACCAATGAGGAAACTTCTCTGAAACACAAAGCTATAGCGTCAGATCTTGAGTTAACATTTTAGTTTGTGCTTCTAAAGATTCTCTGCCCATACAAGCGAGTTTTTATTTTTTTATAGTTTTCTATAACGGTCTAAAAAATGCAGAATATTTGATAATCTGGTACCCATTAGGTCCCATTGATGCTGGATTAATGGATTTTAATGAATTTGCAGTGTTACATTTATCAGAGGCAGGGGAGGGGGTATGTGTGTTACTCGCATGGCTAAGTACAAGGTTAAAGTTTTCTTTTTGTACTTAAAGGGGTTTTCCAGTGAGAAAAAAATAAATTGATGGCCTATCCTCAGGATAGGCCATCAGTCTCGAATAGGTGGGGGTCCGACTCTCGACACCCCCGCTGATCATCTGTTTTAAAGGGGCCGCGGCGCTCTTCGGATGCTGCTTCACCTTCCTTTGCGTCACTGACCCGTACTGTGAAACGCCTCTTCAATGCAGCGGATTGGTGGCGGTGCTAAGAGCCGGACCCCTACCTATTAGATATTGATCCTGAGGATAGGCCATCATTTTTTTCTCTCATTGGAAAACCCCTTAATATGCTTTGTTGTAAGTCTATGACATTTTGATAAACTTGGCACAGAAGAAGAACTTCAAATGGGATACTGCAAAATAAAAACGAGTCAAATCTCTCACCTTGCTGAATATGTACATAAACAAAACTCGTTTTGCAAAGAAATTTTTGACCTAAAAATAAAAAAAACAAAGAATAAGGAAAAGGCAACGTTTTCTACTTATACTAAATTGTAGGTGATAAACATACAATGCTAATCTACAAGTATTTATATTGATATTTAGTTCTTTTGCACACGGCAACAGCACTTCTTAAAGACCGTTTTGATAATCGTGCTTTTACGTCCACCTTTACAGTTAAGTTTGTTTTTAATGCTCTAATGCATCTAAAAATGAAGGAACTTTTAAATGGATTTCCTAGCTTTGTGTTTATAGCGCCAATGCATCCGCTACTTCTTGCTAATATACCTTTGGTGGAAGAGAGTATTAATGCAATATCAGACTACACAGGGTGCCTTTGTAGTCTGTTACCATGGAGACACATCGGTCTGAATAGGAGCTGTAGACACAAAATGGTAGGACATTTTGAAATCAAGACATTTTGAAATGTTGCCTAATTTTTTCAGTTTAGATGCATTGGAGCAATAAAAAATAAAAAATAAATAGCTGGTTGCAAAGGTGGGCATAGCATTTAATTCCTTGGTAACAAGAAAAATAACAAATATCTTAAAACATTCTAGAGATAGATGATGCAAGAAGCTTTCATTCCTACTTTTAATCACATATTAGGAAAGATCAAAATGGAATTAAAAAGGTGGCCACAAGGCCTGTACATAAAACAAGCAACAAATATGAATAACTAATAAAGTTCACAGAAAATACAAAAACTTTATTGTCCAGGATATGCTGTACACAGCTGCACACCACAGATCTGGCCAAGTGTCCATCCTAAAGCCATCATTGTTCAGCTGGTCCCACCACTAGGGAAATATCATGAGCTTCTGGTTGTCGGCCGTGGCATGTTCTTAGCCCTAATCATTGCATGGGGCGAGAAAATCAACATGTATGACCAGCATAACATTCACATCCTGCACCTACCTGCTCCTGTTTGTTCTGGAGCCATGCAAAGAGGACACGCTGCCCGTCACTGCTGATCGGGCTAGACCTGGTTTTAGAGACTGGAGAAACTTCTGAGCCGTTCCTCTGGAGGTCTAAAAAAAACAAAAAACAAACAATAATAATAATACATGTGAAGAATTGATCACTGTGTTCTGCCTAGTGCAGGGCCTGAGGGGAGGAGCATGACAGATTCTCTCTGGTGTTCTTTGATCACCTGTGTCATGCTCCTCCCCCTCAGGCCCTGCACTAGGCAGAACACTGTGCATTCGTTTTGCCCAGGGTGTACCTTATTCGGTTAAGGGGAATATTTTAGTCAGAGAATCTAACGTAAGTGTGGTTCTAGAATAAGAGCTTAACAAATCAGGATTTCATTACGCTCAAACTATTAAAACTTAAATCCAAAAAGGCGGAAATTATAATGACCAGTTCTCTGTTGCTGCTATGAACTGGTGTGCTGCTTTATTAAAGTGGAGCATTTCTAGAATTACCAGAAAATTCCATCACTCAATACTACACCCCATTATAGCACTGATCATCAATCCTAAACCCTAAGCACTTAAGATTTCCCCCCCCCCCCCCCAGAACCTCCCAATCTAAAACTGCTTGACGAATATAAAACATCTTCCGACAGACATATTGATTGCAGAAATCAAACTCGTCTACCATGGTAGAAAACAGGGTCTAGTCACAGCTCTGAGGGTGGAGAAGACCTCTGTGTATAGCAATAGTCATACATCTTCTACAGAGGACGAGTAGCAATACAAAGGATCTCTCAGTGACAACAGCAGATCACACAGTATGATGGAGATTTGTTGTGGTCACCCACTCCATATAAAGATTGTTGCTATGCAACAGCCAAGTCAAATTCTGGGGGGTATCTTATTATGCAGAAGGACTCAAGAAACTACACGATCTGCAGTCTGCGGGATTTCAGGTGAGAACTCAAATAGGAAACTCTGGTTTGCACTGGATTTTATCTACATTTTTAGGAAATCCAGTCACATGTTAGATGTAATCCCCACAATATAAGCACTGGGGCCATGAATTCGTGCACTCACCAGGGCCACAAGTCCACAGCTTTGTACCTCTTCTCAGAACATGGGGGCTCTGAACAGATCCATGCCATGGAGAATTTGGGTCCACAACACCAGCGATGCGACCAATCGCAGGAGAGGCAAAGGGACTTCCAGAGTCCCATTTTGCTTTGAGAGAAGTACCAGGCTTCAGGAGTGAAGGGATAGGGGTCCCGGGAGTTAGAACAAGTTTTGGTGAAGGGTCGACCATGTCATTAATGAAGGAGGTGCCTGAAAAATAAAATAAACGATAGAAGCGGAAAGCCTGTAAGCAGAACTCCAGCCACAAAGGAAAAACGTCAAAGAGCTTTTGTTGATTAATAAGAGAAGATGAAAAATGACCACATCCATACTGATGTCAAAATATAATATATGTCAGAAAGCTCCCACAATAAGCAAGTTGTTCTGCATGATTCGAAAGTAGAATGGGCATATCGGTGGGCAACAAGTTTAATAAAAACATCAAAATCCACCATCACTGGTAGCCCCAGATATGTACATCGTAGGCTAACTTTACACTACATCTGGCCATACAGTGGATAGTCAAATTGTGTTTTAAAGAATTAACAAATAAAGTGCATATTGTTAAACTGCAAATGAACACAACCATACACCTATATACCGGTTTTCTCAATGTTCCTAAGCCAAGTAAGGGAAATTGTGCACTTCTTGACTGGTTTCCCTACAAATTACAGCAGATCACATAGTGTCAATGAACTTCTCCAACAAGTAGGGATTGTCCAAAGCCTAGAAGACCTTTAATATAACCTGTAGTTTTTGGTGGATCGAAACAGTGCAGCAGCCCACCCTTCTCAGTACAGTCACACAAAACAACTTTTGGGTGTCTAAGTCAGGAGAGGTGGACCGGTGTTACACAGCTGTACCAATTTTATATTAAGAAGTGCAGACAAAATACTTTACATTTTGCACTCACAGGTATAAGGATTTCATAGAGCAATCTATCATGACAAGTTATATATAGTAGATTACTGGCGATGGGTTGTATATACAGGGATCTATTCGGATATATTTGGCGTCTGGAAGGAATTTTGTCCAAGTATAAGACAATTGGAAACTACTTTTATATATTATATATAGCGCCAACATATTCCGCAGCGCTGTACAGAGGTCCTCACTTACTGTCCCCATTGGGGCTCACAATCTAAATTCCCTATTGTTATATTTTTGGGGTGTGGAAGGAAACCGGAGAACGCAGAGAAAACCCACGCAAACATGGGGAGAACGTGCAAACTCCATGCAGATATTGTGGTTGGTTGGATTTGAACCCAGAACTGCGAGACAACAGTGCTAACCACTGAGCCACCGTAATTTATAGGGGTTGTTTGGCTTCCTCTTGATCAACATTGCAGGATAGTTGGCTGAACTTCAAGGGCTTCTTTTTTCAACCTTACTAACCATGTTACTGTAGAATAACCATGAAATGGATAACATGACTCGAATACTGGCAATTAATTTACTAGCAATAGATTCAAACAAAGCATTAGTTACGCCAGGAGAGGGACATACCCGAGCTGCTGGAAGATTTCCTTGACTCTGAAGAGGATGATGAGAGTTTCACACGTCCATTACTTGCAGCGGCTTCCTGGTGAGCAACAAGTCTTAATGTCAAATTGGTTAAGACACTGAGGCATTCCCTGGAGATCGCGCTCCAATTGTGAGGATGTCCTCCTGTCAAACATTAAGTGAAATAAATTAGTCTGGAAATCAGTCAGTCATTCTACGGATAAAAGAAATGGACTCGGATTCCTATGTTTTCAGGCGGCACATACCAGGCTGGCTGAGGCTGAACACTTCTTGTCTTCGAGATGGAGAATATTGAGATAGGAGCATTAGGTCTTGGAAGGCCAGATACTGCGGAGGACAAAGAAAATGCATCAAGGCAATTACAATAATTCTCATCTCTATCCGTTCGTGCAGACGCAAACTAGGAAATGACATATTACGGCATTTAGTTATTAATAAATCTCCATGACATATCGGGACTGGCCAAAACTCAATCACAAGGTCGCCACGGAAGCTCGAAATACTGCCCTGGTGTCCAGATTTTTCTCCCTGGTTTTCATTGCATATGACTGGGGCTTTCGCCTGGTGCACGACGCTGGATGTGGTCAGTGCCAACATCCAGCTCCATTGGTAGAAGCCATCATAGACTGGAGAAGGCAGACAGCGACTGCCACATAGCAGTACCGTGCGCTCCTCCTGCATCAGTCACTGTTAGTAGAGACCAATAAAGAAATCTATACAGCAGCAGGCAGCTAGTATGAAGCTTCCTGCCAAAAGAAGGTGCAACCCCTGGAACATGGTGGGGGGGGGGGGGGATTTCTGACTGCCAAACCCCATAACTGTCCTGTGATCTCTATACACAGATCATAAAAAATTTGCTCGTTAATATTTAATTCATTAGCATGAGGCATAAGTCACTTTATTTTAAGTCAAGTAAAATAAAAACACAAAAAGTTTAGTAAAAAAACAAAAACAAACAATAACTTCCCAATCCTACCGCTACCATTTTATATAACCGCATCTTAAAGCAACCCCAACCCACCAAGTGCTAGAATTAAAAGAGTTGCCTAGACCAGAGTTTCTCAACGTTTCTAAGTCAAGCACCTTCTACTGAAACAAGTTACCTCAAAGTACCCCCACAACTATGATGATACACTGTGCTGCCTATTGAATACACAGTATGAGTACTCCTTGGGGTAGATGTAGCACAGATTGAGAACCAAGTATCTAGACACCCGCCTTGTCATATATATCCAACCTGGCAATGAAGGCGGATTGTGGGGGGGGGGGGGGTCCAGCTGCTGAAACGCTCAGGTGTCATTGACCGTGAAACCGCCGGCGTCTGTCCGCCAAAGCAAGAGCAGTTCTTTGGAGTAGCTCGCCATTCTGATAAGAGGGAACGATGTAGGGGAATGCCTCATCATGGCATCCATATAGAACAACGAAAACATAGAAGCCGCCACTCACTTTTAGTAGAGGAGAATTACAGCTCATGACGTTTGGGAGACATTTTGCTGCTTCTTCAGGAAAGGCAGTCTGCACAGGAAACACGCGAGTCTAGAAGCATAGAAGGGTTGAGGCCATATAAGCAACAAATCTACTGTAATAGCGGCAATCCTACAAGTCGAAGCTTTATCATGAAAATGAATACGTGTGAAACATGGGAGTTACAAAGAGTTGCTGAATTCAAAGGGGGAACCATAGTTTGGTGGGCTAACATGACAGAAATACCACACATTTATCAGTTATCGAATTAGCCTTGTTGCCCATAGCAACCAATTAAAACTTCAATTTCATATTTTAGTGTGAAAAATGAAAGCTGTGCAGGGATTGGTTGCTAGGAGGAACAAGGACAGGTTTTTCTATTGGACAGTTTTAATAAATGAGGCCTAGATTCATGTATAGGGAAAGGAGCCATTGAGGTTTTCTACATAAAATATTAGTAGACAGCAACATCCGTAATATGAACCACAAGCTCTGCCAGATATACGCTGGCTACGATAGTCACTCATCTGTATAATGGATCTTATGTGTAGGGGTAAGGCACTCAGGTCGGGGTCCAGTTATGTTTTTGGCACTAAATATACGGCTCGCCCACGGAGCCTTATTAGACCTGTGTGAACAGAGCCTTATATGAAATACAACACATCTATCCTACTGACCTCTGTAGCGTAAATCTGGAAGAACAGCCACACAATATACCAGATGGTTAGAAGGAACACGCCAGACAGCCAAAGCTGGTAAAATAGCGACAAATCAAAAAGCCCACGAAGAGTATCCAGTGGTGGCAAATGTCTGCACAGAACACACAAATGTCACGTCTGTGATTACTATACGATCAGGTGTGAAGGCATTTTATGGCTTTTACGGTTCCCACCATGGAAAATACACCAAAAAAAAGACAAAAACTTACTGATCTATTTGGAGATTTAGGACTGCTTGAATCCATTTCCGAGGAATATAGCCTGAAATTTAAAGAAAAATCTATTTTATGAGAAATGTGCATCTAGATATTTTATGTATATCTGTGTATGTAACAGGATACACTAAAGAGGTTTTCCCATCTTGAACATTTATGCATAACCACAGGATATGCCATAAATGTCCGACAGATGTGGGATCCGCCTCTGGGACCTGCATCTATCTCTAGAACGGGGCACCTTACCGCCATAAGGACAGAAGGTACGGCCGGGTGGTCCTGTTCTAGAGATAGGTGCAGGTCCCAGAGGTGGCACCTACATCTATCGGACAATTACGGCATATCCCGTGGATATGTATAAACGTCCGAGATGAGAACACCCCTTTAATAAACATACCCAGAATAAAATAGACAGCGGTGAAGTTTCGGGTCAGGTAGAAAGACCGGATACAGCTATGCTTCAGAAGTTTCGGGACACTCTGCCGGAACTGCAAATACTTGAATTGCTTATTAAAGGATGAAAAGTTAGGGTTATAAATTTGTAAAACTGTAGATCTAAATGTTAAATCAGTTCTATAGTACAATAATAATCCTTTAGACTATGTGCACTTTCGCCCTTCAGCTATCACCCACTCAACTGATCTCACAATGATAAAAGGAGCAGACGGCACATTCAGTTTTATTGCAGAATAGTGCCGCAGTCTCCTCTCCTATCTGTAGTCAACAAGCCTGTTTTTTTTTTATCTTTTCCGAAAATGCGGAGGAACGACAACCAGTGACCGACTTCAATTCCCATGATGCAAAAATAACCTATTATGTAGGCCATAGCTATCCTGTTGGCATAGGTTCCGGCATTGTACCTATTTATTCCCCCACTGTACTGAAAAAGCGCAATACTAGGGGATCCCACAAAAAAAAAAAACAACTGTATACTGTGCATTTTTTTACAGTGGGTGTCAATGGGCGACGTATGCATCTGTATGGCATATAGTTGCCTACAACAGGGCTAAACGCTCAGCATAGGACAGAAAAGTGTGAACAGAGCCGAAATGTATTTTAGGGCGTTTCTCAAAGTGCAACTTCATAATATAATCAGCTTTCCAAAATAACATATACAGTTTTGTTATTTACCCCTTCCTGCACTAAGCCTGAAGCAGGCCCTAATAGGCTGCCCATCAGTGGATACATGTGTTTTGTGGGAAAACCCCTTTAAGGGGGTAAAAATATCGGCAGTGATATAATAGATACATGAACGTGTTAGTTCTTACCTGGACAGATGGAAAAGACAAGCAGTTCATATTGCGAATAAAGTACAGCAGGCTGTAACCGTAACCCATAAAGCCTCCAGTCAGCAGCAGAAAGAGGTAACGTTCATTCAGACACATTGCCTGACTGTTGACTTCATGACCACTGATGAGATCAAAAAACACATACAGCATTAGATCAATTGTACAAATCTCTACATTATAAACCACAAGGGCCACATACGAACTTACCTGGGGTCTGGAATACATGGAACATTCAGGCCTTGATAATGACTTTGACTCAGGACGGTGCAGCACCAAAACACCAGCACCCCCATAATGGCATGTACGACAGAGTGAAGCACATGCTGTGGAAGCAGGATCAGTCCAATCATAGAGAGCCGGGAACTAGGGATGGCAGGCACCACTGTGGATAACAGCAATAGCATCATATATAAATCATGCTGGAGAACATTGTGTCTCAGGTGGCGCTGCAGAACTTGATAGATGTCCGAGTGTGCGCCAAGCATCATAGGTGAAGCCGCATACTTATAGGAATGGTCTCTTAATTAAGAGACACACATTTCACATTAAAAAGGGTTTTTTCCCATAATCAATATTTATCACCTATCCACAGGATAGGTAATACATTTCTGATCGGTGGGGGTCCGACCGCTAGGACCCCCACCGATCACGCGAACGGACTTACCTGGCCATTCTTGGGAGCTCCATAGGAATGGAGCAGTAGTACGCATGCTCAGCCACGGCTCCATTTATTTCTATGGGTGTGCCGAAGATAGCAAGGTAAGCTCGATCTCGTGAACGATGTGGGGGGGGGGGGGGCAGCGGTCGGATCCCCACCGATCAGATATTTATCACCTATCCTGTGGATAGGTGATGAGGATTATGGGAAAACCCCTTTGATAGTGTGACATCTCTTGTATGCAAAACTGCAGATGCCAGGACTTGGTCAAACTATTTATTAATTGCTGTGTATTGAAGGGGTTATCCGGTGACGTAAAATCGATGGCCTGTCCTCAGGATAGGACATCAATATCCGACTGGAAAGCCTCTTACTCTCGGAACCCACGCTCAGCTGTTTGAAGGGGCCACGGCTACTTCCCCTTCATTGCGTACACAGCTCCGCACTGCACAACGCCGTGCACAGTACTACAGCTTCGTCCATTCACTTGGATCGGGGAATTCTGTAATACTGTGCGCAACCGCCATGCACGTGATGGCGTTGTGCAGTACGGAGCTGTGCAAATAATGATGCGGGAGCAGCGCCCGCCGGAGCACCTCAGCCCCTTGACATAGCAGATTGGAGATGGTGCCGAGAGCCGGACATCCACAGATCCGATATTGATGGGCTTTCCAGAGGATATGCCATCAATTTTATGCCATCATATAAACCCTTTTAAATGCAACTGTTGTTACTTCAGGCTGGGGAGGGACTGACTGTAGTGTCCTTTAATGGGATTACTGAAAAGAAGCCAGAAATATCCCTGAAACGTGTAGAAATGATAATAGCATCTCTGCTCAGAAGTTATACTTGTTTAAAGGGGTATTCTGATCTCTATTATTTATGGCAAATCTACTGTTTGCCATAAATGACTAAAGGTGGAGGCCATATATAATGTAGTGCAATGCTTCATTGTCTTACCTGAATGGAACTGCACATTGAAGGCACACTGAATAGCCTGCAGTACACATAGGAGCAGCAGACAGAAGAACGTGGAGCTGCTGAGGCCGTCCTTTATGGAGTCTACAGCAACCAAGAAAGCCATGATTAAATGTGTGAGTATCGTAAACCAATAATATAACCAATTATTTTACAATAGAGAACCCCCTGGACGGCAGAATGATGGATTTTAGTAAAGAAGAGGACATCAAGCCCAGCGTCTGAGGTTGTGGACAGCGATAAGTTGTAGTTTTATGCGGCGACCATTCAATTGAATTGTCATTTATAAAATACATGGACACACAAGGTCTTTCAGAGTGGGAGAAAAACGATTCTCAGCTGCTCCGGTTTATAAAAGGACCCCCCTCCCCACACTATAGTCATCCATATGCCCCGATACCAGTTTAATTTAATACAAATTTACGTTGGATTGAAAGCGGAGATTCAGTGGCTGCTTTACTCACGTTAAACACCAAACAGTTTCCCTCGCACATAGACAATATGTATCACAACATTGCCCAAAACACCCCTCCCCCACAGTATTACAGAATTTTTTATTTAAATAATGTGTTCCGCTTATTGGGAAAATATGTAAATGTATTCCCTCCAGAAAAAAAATCTATAATTCTCTAAAGCTGCCCATACACATTCGATGTATTTCGGCCAAACCCACCAATTTCAGCCGACCACCTAATGTTTATGGCGGCGTCCCGACTCTCCCCGGACGTCAGATGTTGGGAGAGAGAAGGGTCGGGCATGTTAAATTTCCAAATGCCCGATCCTTTTGTTTGTTAGTAGATAAGCCTCTGTTAGACAAGCCCGGCAGCGGCTCCCTCTCTTCTCTCTATTGAAAACACACACAGGCTTGGCCGAGCCGAGCATGCAGTGTATGAGAGAGTCGTTAGGAATAGCCGTTGGTTGAACGATCATTCAGCCAACAGTTATGGAAAGTGCATGGCCAGCTTTAAATGTATGGCTACCCTGTAAATTAAAAGTGGCGACTCACAATAGCTTTATGCCATATCAACTACTACGACCCACCAATCCCAAAAATAAGACTCAGTCAACAAACCCAGGCCAAAAATAATCCAGCACTATGGATCAAAATATGATGGGCACATTACAAGTCAGTGAGTTCAAAAACTGGATCATGATGGATCCATTCTTAAAGCCATGACGCTAAAGTGATCAGAACCTTAGAGACCTAATCGTTCCTTTCTGAGGATGATCATCTACAACATCCTGTAAAATAATACTCCATACACTGCACACAAATCACTCACCCATGAAGCATTGTGCTGGATGGAAGATGTGGAATCTGCTAAGACAGATGAAGACCAAGCAGGTGAGTGGCAACAAGATAACCGCCCAGGCAAGACTGGCTGCCACTCTCCATCCCAATACCTGTAATACAAGAAACCAGTGACATGATTAGATACGAAACACTGCCATATTGTATTTAAAGAAGTCATCTTATCAGGTCACCCCCTCAAAAAAAACCTCAGATATTCATGAGCATAAAGCGATCAGCCATAACATTAAAACCTCCTGCCTAATATTGTGTAGGTACTCCTTGTGCCCCCAAACATCTTTGACCCGTTGAGACATGGACTCCACACAACCTCTGTAGGTGTCCTGTGGTATCTGGCACCAAGACGTTAGCAGCCGATACTTTATGTTCTGTAAGTTGTCAGGTGCGGCCTCCATGGATCGGACTTGTTTTTCCAGCCCATCCCCCACATGCGCGATCAGATTGAGATCTGGGGAATTTGGAGGCCAAGTCATCACCTTGATCTCTGTCATATTTCTTAAACCATTCCTGACCAAACTCTGCAGTGTGGCAGGCGCATTATCCTGCTGAAAGAGAGCACTGTTATTAGGGAATACAGCGGTCATGAAGGGGTGTACTTGGTCTGCAGCAATGTTTAGGTAGATGGTACGTGTCAAAGTAACATCCACATGAATGTCAGGAGCCAAAGATTTCCAGCTGATCATTGCCCATATTACCACACTGCCTCTGCCAGCTTGTCTTCTTCCCATAGTCCATCCTAGTCCCATCTTCTCTCTCCGCAGGTAAGCAACGCACAAGTACCCGGCCGTCCACATGATGTAAAAGAATGTGTGATCCATAAGACCGGTCCACCTACTTCCATTGCTCCATTTCCGATGTTCATGTGCCCATTATTGGCGCTTTGGCAGTGGACAGAGGTCAGCAAGCTGCGATGCTCTGGGTTCTGACACCTTTCTATCATAGCCAGAAGTAACGGATTCATTAATTTGAGCTACACCAGCTCTTCTGTGGTATCGGACCAGGCGGACAAGCCTTCACCCCCCCCACATCAATGAGCCTTGGGTGCCCATGACCCAGTTCACCGGCTTTCCTTCCTTGAACCACTTTTGATAGGTACTCACCACTGTATACCGGGAACACCTCACAAGACCGGCCGTTTTGGAGATGCTCTGACCCATTTTTCCTTATTCCAACACATCAACTTCAAGAACTGACATGTCGCTTGTTGCCTGATATATCCCACAAATTGAGGGTAAGGCCACACGGTGCGTCGTTGATGCGGTTTTGTTGCATTTGAAAACCGTATGCGGTCAACTGTGTGCGTTTTTCTGCCTCTGTAATGCTGCAGTTCTGGTGCGGGTTTTTTACGCACATCGTTTATGGACATCGTTTTCACTTGTGTTGAAGTTTGTTAGGTGCTTGCAATGAACCATTGTATATAATTCATAATTATTATTTAAGTTACTTATATAGTGCCAACATATTACGCAGCGCTGTACAGAGGTCCTCTTTTACGGTCCCTATTGGGGCTCACAATCTAAATCATTGCAGAACCATTAGCCAAAACACAAGCAGTCCGGCAACAACATTGGCAGCGCGGTCATTAACCACATGCGGTCGGACATTACGAAGATGGGTTCAACCGCACAAGAAGACTTTCTATTGAGCCCCTACTCCGCTACATTGATTTCCGGAAAAAGCCAAACAGAAACTAAGAGGCTCAGCGCTCAAACGAGCACTTTCTGCCACTTTGTTTTAGCGATTGGTGGGGGTCTCAGTGCTCGGACCCCCACCAATCAAAACTTCTGACATGTCACTATGACATGTCAGAAGTTTGTTGAACGTTTAGTTACACTTTAGAAGCTAAGTCTGTCATTGGTCGGAAACTTTAAATTTGTCACTTTCAACGGACTGTATACCACAGGCTGCCACAAGCCAACATTTGCTGGCAGGTCTGATATAAAATTTCTTTCAGCCAGGCAGGAATGACTCCTGTTGTTGCAAAACTACAACTCCCATCATGCCTTGACATAGATTCTTCACTATGCATAGCCAGCCCGCAGCAAGACCTTCTAATGGCTTGGCCTTGTAGTTCCCTAACTATGCAGGGAGACAGCTCGGATACGCTGCAGGCACATGTCGCGCTCCCCCCTCGGCCGGGCCCGCGCCCCTCGTACCTTTCTCTCTCCGATCACATTCATGTCGCTGCCGCTTCCCACATTCAAACACTCAGCGCGGCGTGAGAAGAGAAGGGCCCTTCCAGGGCTGCCTTCCGCACTGCCTGCGTGAAAAATGCCTACAGAACATCTGTAGGGCTGTCCCGCCACTTGCCTGACGGGATGTTGGACCTTCGATTTAGGACTGCCCTATCCGCTGTCTGATTTTGATATTTTAAACAAGCACAACTTTATTTAACAGAAACACAAGGAAAGTGATACTTCTTGTGTTCTGTTTTAGTTTTGCATGCCCAGTCCTATTACAAGCTATAGGGTGGATACCAGTCTGTGACGTGTTGTCTTTTAGTTAAATTAGATCAGTAGAATAAATATGAGGTATAGGCTGCAGTTAAGGGAACCTGTCATCAGTTTTGACAACCCTGAACCGCTATATAGAGCTTAGAGAGACATTTCAGAACATATCCATGTATAGCAGCAGTAATGAAGCATACCATAGAAAAATACGGTTTACCAAATCCTACACTAAATGCAAATTACTCTTGAAGTGTCTGCTGGGCATTTCTTAAGCAGGCAAGTGTCCAGCGAACTTGCGGCAGCCCCTACATCTAGGCTTCATTGACATCTCATTGCAGGGGACAGCGGATGACGCAGGAGGTGTCAGATGTCAATCAAGTCTAGATGAAGGGGCTGCTGCCAAGATCGCTTGACACTTGCCTGCTAAAGAAACGGCCAGCGGACACTTAGAGAGTAATTTGCATATGGCGCAGGAGTTGTTAAAACTTATTTTTCTAAGGTGTGCGTTATTACTGCCGCTGTACATGGATGTGTTCTGAAATATCTCTAGCTCCTATATAGCGTTTTAGGGTCGTCAAAACCGATGGCAGTTTTCGTTCCACGTTTAAAACTTTTCTCGCCCATGGTAAACAAAAGCCGCATGTGATATCGTTTGAGAAAAATACATGTGGGGCAATGTAAATGCTCAATATATGTCTCAATAAGAACAATTTTTCATGGGAAAATGTTCTTTCCGAAGAGTGTTCCAATTGCAAAAATATCAGAAAGCTTTAAACCGTCCATACATATTAGATTAAAGGGGTTTTCCCACTGGGTGCCCCACCGCTAGGACCCCACCAATTGTGAGAATGGGGTCCCGAACTGCTCGACCACAGGAGGACATTGCGCTGCTCAGCTTCAATGGGTTAACTCCAATCCCCTTCAGTAGTACATGGAGAAGAAAGGATGCAGCGGCACTCCAGAGAATTCTAAAAGATGGTGTAGGCTTTATTTACCCATAGTATATGAAAAATGCATTCTTCATATACTTTGGTTGAATAAAGCCTACATCATTTTCTAGGAATTCTCTGGAGTGTCGCTGCATCCATTGTTCTGCCCTTAAATAATATATGATGTATTAGTACTTGCTGTACTGTTGTATTGTTTTTGTGTTTTTTTTATGATATAGGCCAAATATTACGGTCTAGTTCATATGATACCTAGAAAAAGAACCAACCAGGCAGCACAATTCACATATAGCAACCTTCTTCCCCAGACTGGGAGTCAAATAAATTCCAGGGAAAAGAAGAACTAACGTAATAAGTGATCAGTAACGGGGATGTAGCAGACTCCAGTATGTGGTACAGCTCCGTAATTCAGGAGGGCAGACAGACAATCCAGGGTTCAGCAACAATTATGTAACAGAGTCGAGTACATGGTACAGTTTAGGAGGGTAGTCAGACAATCCAGCGATGTAGCAGAGTTGATTATGTGGTACTGAGCAGTAATCAGGAGGGCAGTTAGTCAATCCAGGGTTAGGATACGTGATGTAGCAAAGCTGGGTGCGTGGAACTGAGCAGTAGTCAAAAATGTAGTCAGGTAATTCAGGGTTGGGACATGGTGATGTAGCAGAGCAGGATGCATGTTACTGTGCAGAAGTCAGTAGGGTTGTCAGGCAATCTAGACTTAGGGTACGGTGAAGTAGTAGAGCTTGATGCGTAGTACAGAGCAGTAGTCAGGATCGTAGTCAGGCAATCCATGGTTAGGGTATGGTAAAGTAGCAGAGCTGGGTGCGTGGTTCTAAGTCATTAGGGTAGTCATGCAATTTAGGGTTCGGTAACAGTTATGTAGTAGAGCAGAGTATGCGTACAGGGGATGATCCAAGAGAGTAGCCAGGGACAGAAACAGGTCACAAGTAAAAAGTTTAAGTTCAGGATAGCAAAACCAGGTTAAGGAACAAACACTGATAAATGGCACTGAGGCCAGTGTGCATGGGATTTAAATAGAATGCCTAGCGCTTTGACCAGTCGGGCATCCTTGTGCTCTGCACATGCACTGCCCAACATTCTTGCCAGCCCTGCCGAGAGATTCATTGCAGCGGCGGCCAGCAGGGAGAGGCATCACTGGACTACGGTAAGGTAAGTATATTAATTACACCAATTTTGAACAAATAGAATAAACCAGTCGCTAAGGTCAGAATTAGTATCAGGTTTCTAGAGACCTCAATGAGTTGACCTTAGACCAGATCATATTAAGTTTCTCCATATTAGGTTTACAGATCTGTCCACTGGCTACTGAGTTAACAACAGCTATGTATTGTGCCATTACGTCTCCAGTTGGCTCCGCCCAGCTTTATCCAGGTGGCCCCATGGTGGTCGGCCATTGATTACACTTTTATGCCATGACTAGCTGACATGCCTTCAAAAAATGGGTGTCCGCAAAAAGATTATGATGGAATTAACAGAATTACATTTACTTGCTAGTGGAAGTGAACATATGTCTTGGATCGTGTATCATTTCTCGTGTAGCAGGAGGATTTGATCCTACCAATCATCATTGGTCACTGTCTATTGTGGGACAATTATAGAGACAAGATTCTCATCTCATGTTCTTGGCAAACCATATGAAGAAAAACATTTTAAGAAACAGCTGCTAGCCCCCAGCAGCCTTGTATCACACACCAGCGGTAGAGTAGGACAATCTTGTATGGATTGAGAAATGGTCTGTAACTATTTTATAATTTTTAAGAAACATTTTTAAACGAAGGAAGAACATAGTAACATAACATTACATTGTATTTGTCACTAGGACATAACCATTTAATTTAGGACATTGTCAGTATATGGTGGCCCACCAATGTGTCTAATGGGGGTGGATAGGGTGTTGTGCATGTGCCACTGGGAGCTCCACACAGTATATTACAAATGTTTAGCACCTAAGGGCTGATTCAGACGAACGTTGCGTTTTTGCGCGCGCAAAAAAACGCGGCGTTTTGCGCGCGCAAAAACCACTTGACAGCTGCGTGTGTCATCCGTGTATGATGCGCGGCTGCGTGATTTTCGCGCAGCCGCCATCATAGAGATGGGTCTAGTCGACGTCAGTCACTGTCCAGGGTGCTGAAAGAGTTAACTGATCGGCAGTAACTCTTTCAGCACCCTCGACAGTGAATGCCGATCACAATATCGAGAAACCTGTTAAAAAAAAAGAAAAAGTTTGTACTTACCGAGAACTTCCCTCCTGGCTGTTGCCTTGGTGACGCGTCCTTGGTGACGCGCCTCTCTTGACATCGGGCCCCACCTCCCTGGATGACGCGGCAGTCCATGTGACCGCTGCAGCCTGTGCTTGGCCTGTGATTGGCTGGAGCTGTCACTTGGACTGAATTGTCATCCCGGGAGGTCAGACTGGAGGAAGAAGCCGGGAGTTATCGGTAAGTCAGAACTTCTTTTTTTTTTTACACGTTCATGTATATTGGGATCGGAAGTCACTGTCCAGGGTGCTGAAACAGTTTAACTCTTTCAGCACCCTGGACAGTGACTGTCTCCTGACGTCGCGTACCGGAAATTTTTTTGTCGGGTTCGGCCAAAACAAGTTCGGCCGAACCCGGTGAAGTTCGGTTTGGTTGTCCGGGTTCGCTCATCTCAAAGACACTCCGTTTGGATGTTTGGAAACAGAAAAGCACGTGGTGCTTTTCTGTTTACATTCATCCTTTTGACAGCTGGTGTGCGAAACAGTCGGTTCACACGGAAGTGCTTCCGTGCGACCTGCGTGATGCGCGAAATACGCGGAGATATTGAGCATGTCACGCTTTTTGCGCAGCGGACAAACGCTGCGCAAAAAGCACGGACTGTCTGTACTGCCCCATAGACTTGTATTGGTCTGTGCGTGGCGCGTGAAAACCACGCGGCCCGCACGGACCCAATACACGTTCGTGTGAATCCCCCCCTGAGAGTAGGGCCACCTGCGCACAGGACGGAAATGCTGTAGCGGATTAAAGTAACAGCCATGTGGATGAGATTTGAACAAATATCATCCGCATGCTGCAGAACACTTTCCGCATGGTGCAGATATTAAAATCCGCAGCATGATTAATTCTGTTGCGGATGTTCACAGCAGGTTTCTCACTTTTCAATGTAGAAGGGCTGAAACCTGCAGGAAAATCTGTACTTTACATAGTGGGTTGGTAAATTCTTTACATTTATTGAGTTCAATCTTTGATGTTTACAAACCAGCTGATCCAGATGAGGGCAAAAAACATCATTTGAAGGCCTAGTCCAATTTGTCTACAAATTGTGGTGAAAAAAAAATCCCTTCCTGACCCTGTATTAATAATCTACACTGTAAATATCAGTAATCTTGTGCATTTTGTTCCTGTTAAATCAAGTCATTCCACAATCACCAAATAAAGTTCCTTGTGGGGTCGCAGGAAGCAATTATAAACAGTGAAACCTCTTTGGGATGGCCACCCAATATTGATTTTAAGCTGGACTTTCAGGGGGGGTGGTCTTCTCAAAGAAGATGGGCTGTATGCAAAGTATATGGTGGAACTGAAAATTTGCCCCAGGAAATGTGGTCTGGATAAGAGGGCCGTCTTCTCAAAGAGGTGGTCTTTTGGTGAGCCTTACCCTTCAGTTCTATGATATCCTTCGGAGTTAGTGACAGATATTGCAAAACTCAGTATGCCATAAACACCTCATAGGTGGGTCTCCAACTTCTGGGACCCCCACCTAAATGTGTGTCAGGTTCCTTCTCTGGCACCATCGCCGATCATGACCATGTCCATCACAGTGGCTGCTTTCCCCAATGAATTCAATAAAGAGGTATCAGGCTTCAAGCAGAATTAGATTATTTTTGGAATTCCCATAGACTACGATGTATTTATGAATTCAATGGGCAGAGTGGCTGCTGCAAAATCGGTGATTGGTGAAAGTCCCAGAGGTGGCACTTGACCTATCACACATTTATGGCAAACCCTGAGGATATGCCATAAATACGTAAGATGGGGATGCCCCCTTTGGTGTTTTTTATTTTTAGACCCGTGATTTGGTAGAAGTAAATGTTTACTCCTTCCGGACAGACATTACCTCCCTGCTAATGGCAAGACATTGAATTTTAGTAAGAGTAAAATATAACGTTTAATAAAGTTCATTAAGAAAAACATAAATAAGCTAAAAACGAACAGATATCCGTAAATATCAGGAAACGTTGTCTACACTAGACTCTGGTTGTCAGGACTGGTTGCGTAAAGCCCTGTAGTAAGATTTCTGTGTGGTGTCCGCAGATATTGGTGGGGAGTTACTGGTGTCCAAAGAAACTTTTCTCTTCTCCAGCTTAACCTGTGATGCCTGTGAGCTGGTGGATTCTCTGGAGACTTTCTTGTAGGTGGTTGGTAAAATGACGGGGATGGACGTGGTTGTTTGTATAGACCGGCTTGTAACCTTCTTGGCATCTTCTACGGATTTCTTGAGCATCAAGTGAGCCCTTTCCAAGTCCTCTTTTTCTTTCCGACACTCATGCAAAAGCTGGGACAGCTGGGTGTTTTCATTAGACAAAACCTGCATTTTGCTTTCCAGATCCTGAAGCTGAGTCTGCAACTCAGATTTCTGTTTCTGTGTCTTAACAATAATGGGGACCATTTCTCTGAGCTGCACAGAGAGGAGCTGGTTGTCCTCTTTTAGATGAGAACACTGGTCTTCCTGCTCATGTAGCTCCTTGATAATATCCTTGGTTGTCTTACCTTTAAATCTTGGATTGCCTTCTAGGCCCAGGTCTAATTTGAGTTTCTTCACAGTTCGGTGAAGATTTTTGTTTTCGCTAGTCACTTCTTTAAGCTTGACTTTCAATTCCTGGATCTGACAGCGTGAAGACACCTCAAGACGCTTCAGTTTGTCCCTGGCTGATTCCTCTCTCCGGAGGGCATCATCTCTCTCCTTTTGACACTTCTGCACAAATCGACTTACTTCATATGAGGACATGTAGGACCTAACCAGAGGGTACCTAGGCGGATCAGGGAGGCTCACTTCAGAGGAGGATCTACAAGACATCATATAGTCAGCAGATATCACAATGGCAATACAAAAATTAGGGTGTATTTATGCGGTAAACTGTTTTTTAAGCCAAAACCAGGAGTGCATTCAAATAAAATAAGTAGTATCTGCCCTTTAAACGTTCTCTCCTTTTATGATCCACACCTGGTTTGGCTTAAAAAACGGCATTAAAAAAAACTTGATAAAAACCTTTTACGTGTGAATACGCCCTAAAGAACAGTATCTGCTATTAGAATCATAAAAAAATGGCTTCCTTACTTGTTTTGTAGTTACGTTTTTGCTTATTTCAAATACTGGTAATCTCTATCATTCAAAGTTGTAGATTACGTGTAATAATTAGTTTCAAAGTATTACCCTCTGTTATCGTTATATGTGAGAATAGCATTCTGGGCATTTCATAGGGCATATTGCTTTTGTGAATGCATTTCATATGATGTGTATGTTCTCAGTATTGTTCCTGTCTTATAGGCTAAGTCCAGCTTTGCCACCACTATTTTTATTATTCCAATGCATCAAAATGAGAAATGTTAAATATCCCTATGTTTTGTGTGTACAGCTCCCATGTATATCTATGTGTCTCCATGGCTACAGACTACAAACAAACCCTGTGTAGTCTAATCCTGATGTAATACTCCCTGTACCCTACTTCTTACTAACATACCGAATGTATGTTGGCAACCTAGGCAGTTTTATGCATACTGTATACAGTTTTAACACCCTGCCACATTCTTGGATATAGTGATTGTGTTGTTTTTCACCATTTGTTGGTAGTCCATTAGACGTTTTGCATCAGTGCCCAAAAGTTTTTTAGATTTGTCTGTGTTTCTATGTGTGTGTAAATATACAGTAAATTCCTTCAATCTGGCATCTAGTGAGTTTAAAAAGGGTCCTATTATATAAAAACTGCAAACAATGTGGCATTTCACAAGAACAGAAGAAGAAGATTGAGCAGAGAGAACACATTTTGAAGCAAGAGACGGGAAGAGAAGGATTATATGAAATCACTTGTTCCCCTAGGCAGGATTACATGTAATCAGTAAGTGGTCAGGAAGCAGAGTGTGAACAAAAAGTTAGAACGGGTTTACGGGACCACGTTCTAGAGATAGGTGCGGGTCCCAGAGGTGGGACCCGCATCTATATGACATTTATGACATATAATGTGGATATGTCATAAATGTCCCGGATGGGAAAACCCCTTTAAGATAATCGGTTTGTCATAAGCAGACAACAGTTGGGTGTGGGAATAAGAGACATACTTGTGTTTTATACTAGATTGTGATCACATGCGTCGCATTTTTTTTTTTTTTTTTTAAATATAAAAAAATCTGGACCATTTGTGATTCCAGATTACAATGTAGACTTCAGTGCTGAATTAAAGGAATGACACCAATCCCATAAGTGAGTGTACAGCCAGAACGTAATATATAAATAATAAATCTGAGCAAGCATGTCCTAGCTATACGATGCTATAAAATAATACACAATATGGAGGTACAACACATAAAATATTAGAGAATTGCACTAACAGTAATATGGAGTGATATGGGAATACCGCAGAGCAGCTGCAGGGAATGGAAGTTCTCCACAACTACCTTGCCAGTCCATCAGCAGGTAAGAGGATATACTAGGGCTGTAAATAATGGAAGGATTTTCGTAAGGAGTTTCTTTATATTCTGTTAATAACAATATATTACTGAATTGCTTGTGCATGTTTCGAATATTTTATGCAAAGAGTTTCCAAACATCAGACACGCTATATATATATATATATATATATATATATATATATATATATATCTATATGCACGACCATATCTTACCTGCCAGCCACTGAACTCATATCATAGGAGCCTATAAAAATCTTGTCTGCAGATATTGGAGCACCGGAGCTGAATAATTACACCTGGAGGATCCTGGTAGCGAAACCTCATCCAGGCTGACAGCATCGCTTACAGCGGCTGTGTAGAGTTACTGTCATTAACTAAGAAGAATCCCTCCTGGTTACAGCGGACACTTTGCAGACATCACACTAATTGATGCCTGGTTACATCTACATGAGAGACTCCGGAGCTGCCTACAGTTACCGGATTCTAGTTTCTTACGTACTTTTCCCGATATAGAGACATTGGTGATTAATGAAGCGACTTTTACAGCCGCCAAACAGAAGAGGATGAAGTGGTGTGAAATGGACACTTAACATGAACCTGCACTGCAAGTTACCGAATGTACAATGCCATGTCGGTACTTTCTGAAAAGTAGAATTAGTAAGAAAAGGTCACCGCAGTACTCATCTTTCTTCGTCAGCCCCATAGACATTGAATGTAGCAGCAGGGCGCATGTATAAGGGTATGTTCACACGCAGAGTCAAAACCCTCTCAAAATACGGAGCTGTTGTCAAGGGAAAACAGCACCTGATTTTCATACGTTTTTGAGCAACTCACATTTTTCGTGGCGTTTTTCACTGCCGTTTTTGGAGCTGTTTTCATTGGAGTCTATGAGAAAACGGCTCCAAAAACGTCCAAAGTGTCCTGCAATTCTTTTGACGAGGCTGTAATTTTACACGCCGTCTTTTGACAAGCGACGCGTAAAATGACAGGTCGTCGGCACAGTACATTGTAAAGCCCATTGAAAGTAATGGGCAGATGTTTGCCGACGTATTGGAGCCGTTTTTTCAGACGTAATTCGAGGCATAAAACGCCTCCATTATGTCTGAAGATAGGTCGTGTGAACCCAGGCTAACCGTCGCTTCCTTCACACTCCTCCTGACTGTGGTCGTGCAGTGAGGAGGGACGGAGGGCTCGCGACCCTCGTTCTAGTAATGGGTGGGGTTCCCAGTGGTAGATGATCATACATTTATCATCTATCTTGTGGATAAGTGATACATGTCCTTAATGGAAAAAAACCTTTAAGGCTGGGTTCACACGACCACATTAACGTCCGTAATGGACGGACGTATTTCGGCCGGAAGTCCCAGACCGAACTCAGTGCAGGGAGACGGGCTCCTAGCATCATAGTTATGTACGACACTAGGAGTCCCTGCCTCTCCGTGGAACTACTGTCCCGTACTGAAAACATGATTACAGTACGGGACAGTTGTCCTGCAGCGAGGCAGGGACTCCTAGCGTCGTACATAACTATGATGCTAGGAGCCCGGCTCCCTGCACTGAGTTCGGTCCGGGACTTCCGGCCGAAATACGTCCGTCCATTACGGACGTTAATGTGGTCGTGTGAACCCAGCCTTAAATGTTGTATAAGGCTACGTGCCCACGTTGTGGAATTTGGGCAGAAAATCTGCAGGTAAACGCAGGTATTTCTACAGGTAAAATCCGAACCCAATAGTGTGGGTTTTTTATGCGTATATAGGTGCATTTTTAGGCTGCGCATCTTGGTGCGTTTCTTTATAAAACTAGTCAGATACAATTCGCAAGCATGTCAATTTACGTGCAGAAAAAGTTTGCAACATCTAGATCTTGAAATCTTATTTACTTTGCTGGTACTGTATTACTCTGCAGATTTGCTGCATGAAAATCCGCACGGCAAATCCGCAAGTAATACGCATCATGTGCATTTGGCCTAAAAGTGAAAAAAAACAAAACCGGAAAAGACAATTATCTTAACGCGCTGCCTAAAAACAAAAGACAAGCGTGAAGTTGGTGTATTTTGAAAGTTTTGGCTGCAATACCAGATACAGCCATTGAACAAGAGTAGCACTGTTTCTGGAAAGAAAATCTATTTTTCTAATCTCAGACACCCCCTTTACGTTCTCAAAAAATTCCTGTCCCTACAGGGGTTCCTACACGGCTTCCTCCCATGCATCTGTATTATAACATAACTAGGTAAGTTTATATGTCAGCAGTCTGGGAAAGCTGGGTAACAAACCATAAAAGAGCTGTAATGGTGGTCACATAGTTTTCCCAGAAACATGTAAACTTCTGTTCTGCAAGGACTAATACTAATTCCATATATTCACTACATGCCTTTAGATGGGGCACATTTGCAACCATTTTTTAATTACTGCTAATATATTTTAAGTAAAAATAAAGCAATAGGCTAACGCTACGCGGCAACTTTGTAGCCGTCCGTTATTATGGAAGCGTTGCTATGCGACGTCAGGGGATTACCCAAGATTCCACCTTTTTTTTTTCACATCCGTAAATACGGATGCACTACAAACCTTATTTACGGACATCCTTCCATAAATGCGGATGATTTACGGATGACTATAAATGACTACGGATCCGTATTTACAGATGGACGTGTGCATGGGGCCTTAACCAGTATTTTTCCAAGTTCAGTATATTGTGGTGCAAACATCTTGAAGGGTCAGGCAGCTGCAGAACAAGCCGGATGAGCAGTCTAGACCAGAATCGAAGTGATAGCTTAGTTGACTTATGAAATGGAAGGTTGAAGATAAAACAATTCTTGAAGAAGAAATCTAGGAAAATTCAGACCTGGAAGAAATTGTACACGTCTCATGAAATGAAGCAACAGAGCCCCTCATGTGGGATAGAATTGTTTTATTATATTTTTATTTCATTAATGCGAATGACAAGATTCTGCAGAAGAGAGGAGCGCAATAAAATGATGGCTGGCTCCTTATCTGACGAAGGCTTGCTGCACACGGCTGTGTTCAGTCTGTGAGACACGGACCACATGTCGGCCATATTTCCTGAACAGAACACAGTTCAGGGAGCCGGACTCCTGGCATCTTAGCCATCCATGCTGCTGGGAGTCACTGCCTCCCTGCCGGACTAAAACCATCATTACAGTATGGGACAGTATTCCTGCGGAGAGGCAGGGACACCTAGCATCATAGATCACTATGATCTAGGAGTCTGGCTCCCTGAACGGTGTTCGGGCAATATGACCAAAATTCAGTCCATATCTCACGGACCAAACACGGCCGTGTGAAGCAAGTCTAATGCTGAGGACATCCTTTCGTGGGCTTTCTGGCAATGCCACATGTCTCTTCATCAGCTGCTCTGGCGTAAGATATAGAGGTGGAGATTCACATATAAAAATTAGTGCAGACAAAAACCTCCAGTTCTCTTCTGCACTAGTTTTCATACATGAGGCTCATACTGTATAGGTAGATAGATCCAAGGACTGGTCATTGTATACAGCAGCGGTCCCCAATCAGTGGCACTGCCGCAGTGTGTCAGGGGACACTGGGAGTTGTAGTTTCACAACAGCTGGAGAGCGACAGGACGGTGACCACTATTATACAGTATAACTTAGTGGCATAACTGCAAATCAAGACGGGTCAGCTCAATATCAATCCCAAAAGCTGAACACCAATTTTGGATGACGCTTATAAATAGATATGTAATAATTTATGATGAATTCTTATTAGGCATGATGTGATAAATAACAAATAATGTGAAACATACAGACTCCTAATGGAAGAACTTTTTTTTTTTTTTTTTTTTTTTTTTAGATTAATGTTTCTTTCCCTTTAGGGGGGATTCACATGAGCGTGTATTCGGTCCGTGCGGTTTTCACGCGGCACGCATGGACCAATACAAGTCTATGGGGCAGTACAGACAGTCCGTGCTTTTTGCGCAGCGTTTGTCTGCTGTGCAAAAAGCGCGACAGGTTCAATAACTCTGCGTATTTTGCGCATCACGCACCCATTGAAGTCAATGGGTGCGTGAAAACCACGCAGGTTGCACGGAAGCACTTCCGTGCGAACCGACTGAAACAGCACACCAGCTGTCAAAAGGATGAATGTACACAGAAAAGCACCATGTGCTTTTCTGTTTCCGACCATCCAAACGGAGTGTCTTTGCGATGAGCGAAGCCGGACAAGCGAACCGAACGTCCCCGGTTTCGGCCGAACTCGTTTTGGCCGAACCCAGCAAAAAAATTATCGGTACGCGACGTCAGGAGATAGTCACTGTCCATGGTGCTGAAAGAGTTAAACTGTTTCAGCACCATGGACAGTGACTTCCGATCCCAATATACATGAACCTGTAGAAAAAAAAAACGGAGTTCTGACTTACCGCTAACTCCCGGCTTCTTCCTCCAGTCTGACCTCCCGGGATGACAATTCAGTCCAAGTGACAGCTCCAGCCAATCACAGGCTGCAGCGGTCACATGGACTGGCGCATCATCCAGGGAGGTGGGGCCCGATGTCGAGAGGTGCGTCACCAAGGACGCGTCACCAAGGCAACGGCCGGGAAGTTCTCGGTAAGTACGAACTTTTTCTTTTTTTTCCTACAGGTTTTGCGATATTGTGTTCGGCATTCACTGTCGAGGGTGCTGAAAGAGTTAGCTCCTTCAGCACCTTGGACAGCGACGGCCGTCGACTAGCCTCATCTCTATGATGGCGGCTGCGCTAAAATCACGCAGCCGCGCATCAGACACGGATGACACACGCAGCTGTCAAATGGTTTTTGCGCACGCAAAACGCAGCGTTGTTTGCGCGCGCAAAAACGCAACGTCCGTCTGTATCTGCCCTTAGTCAGTATAATAAAACGCCACTGATGTTTTAGAAGAAAGTCTTCACACAATACACTAGCCAGAAGTGGAAAATCTCCATTGTAGTATACGGTCATTTAATATAACCTCATGGTAACTGGGGCAAACATGGCAAAGACTAGAGGAAGACCTGCAAGCAAAAAAATAGGAGATTGACTGAAAGTTCAGCGGAGCAATAAACTATAAATGTGCGCAGACTCCCCTGTGCAAAATAATAATTGAAGGGATTCTAAATATTCATATAAGTAAAAGGTCTTATAGCAAAGCACTAGGAAGAGGGGTTGGACATTATATCATGTGCATCTAGAATGGCTATATAGCAGTGACACATACACTGATCTCTATCAAAAGATAATAACCATATTATAAAAGAGCCCAAGTATACAAACAACTGTATGGCGATGAATGTTCATTAATACGATCGTTCGGTCCCCATACAGTTTACATAATGTCGGCAGCACGTCCCTTGTTTACACAGAGAGATGTGCTGCCGACATCGATGATTTTCAGGGCAGTATGAAAGATGATGTTGAACGTTTGCTCGTTCGTCAGCTAATCGGTGCGCTGTTTACTCAGGGCAAAGATGAGGAACGAGCGTTTATATAAAAGCTCATTCGCCTGATTGCTGGCTCATGTAAATGGGCCTTATAATGTGGTGACAGAGCCTCTTTAAGTGGCCTATATTGTACATGATGTGATCGCCGCTGTAATGTAGATTACAGCAGTGTTTTTTATTTAGAAAAACAATCATTTTTGACGGAGTTATGACCTATATTAGCTTTATGCTAATGAGTTTCTCAATGGACAACTGGGCGTGTTTTACTGTTTGGCCAAGTGGCCGTTGTACAGAGGAGTATATGACGCTGACCAATCAGCGTCATACACTTCTCCCCATTCATTTACACAGCACATAGCGATATATCTATATCGCTATATGCAGCCACATAAACACACTATAACATTACTGCGTGTCCAGACAATGAATATACATTACCTCCAGCCAGGACGTGATGTCTATTCACAATCCTGACACCTCGGTAATGTTTCTGCGAGATCTCACAAGATTACGCTTTAAACGGTCATTTAAAAACTAGATTATGCTTGCCGTGCTGTAAATCTCACACAAACGTTACCGAAGTGTCAGGATTCTGAATACACATGACGTCCTTGAGCAACGTTATAATGTGTTTATGTGGCTGCACATAGCGATATCGCTATCTGCAGTGTAAATGAATGGGGAGAAGTGTATGACGCTGATTGGTCAGCGTCATACACTTCTCTGTACAACGCCCACTTGGCCAAAAAGTAAAACACGCCCAGTTGTCCATTAAGAAACTCATTAGCATAAAGCTAAAATAGGTCATAACTGTCAAAATGGATTGTTTTTCTAAATAAAAAACACTGCTGTTATCTACATTACAGCGCCGATCACATTATGTACAAGATAGGCCACTTATAATGTGGTGACAGACCCGCTTTAACACAAAGCAGATTACAAAGTTAGAGCACTACATTGCCTCAGTTATATGAGCCATATTTATATGAACATCAAGAACCCCTTTAAGCAAATATATTTCTGATGTTACCATCCATTTAAAAAATTATAATATGGAATTTGGCAGTGACCGTGCTTATAAGCTATATTTATTATCACGGGAAAATAAAAGGATTGTCCACACAAAAAACAACTCAAGTCTTTGGTTATATTACTATAGGTATTTCATATTTAAATAGTGCAAATTTCCTGTAAAGGGGCATTGATGGCCATCTCTGACACCCCCCCCCCCCCTCCAAGATCAACAAAGGCGTCGTTCCTTTAATTAATGTTTATCCAGGCCCTGCACGGTGTCCATACATTCATGTCAGGCACTGCGGTCCCTTTGTCCTGCTTATCAGTTGGTGGTTCTGGGTGTAGGATCCTTAACTATCACAAATTGATGGCCTATCCTGGGGACAGGCCCTAAAAGGTTTATTCCCGAAAACCACATTAATATTTGAAATAAACTTGACATCCCAAATCACGACTCCATACTTCCTCTGCACATAAGAAAGCACAACGACAAATTACAGGCATGTAGTGTCTTCTATTTTCATTGGATAATATATAATAAAAAATAAAATCAGCCATTCAATAAATTATTATATAAAAAGGACAAAAACCACCAGTAGAACCCAGAGCAGCTCATCATGTGACAGGTCTGAGACGAAGCATAGAGCGTCCCGCCACCAAATAATACGGACGTTTGGACCCAACTTTTCCACTGTGAATGAGTGAAGAGACTAAGATGACATCTGAAAAAAAAAAAAAAAAAAAAAAAAGGAGATCTAAGTTAATTTCAGTAATTCAGTTCACAAAGTGAAACTCGTATATTCTATAGAATCATTACACACAGAGGGATCTATTTACAGCATTTTTTTATTTTAATGTTGATGATTATGGTAACAGTAAATGAAAACCCAAAATTTAGTGTCTCAGAAAATTAGATTATAGAAGCCCAATTTCAAAAATGATTTTTTAATACCGAAATGTAGGCCTACTGAAAAGTATGTACAGTATATGCCCTCAATACTTGGTTGGGGCTCCTTTTGCATGAATTACTGCATCAATGCGGCGTGGCATGGAGGTGATCAGCCTGTGGCACTGCTGAGGTGTTATCAATGCGGCGTGGCATGGAGGTGATCAGCCTGTGGCACTGCTGAGGTGTTATCAATGCGGCGTGGCATGGGGGCGATCAGCCTGTGGCACTGCTGAGGTGTTATAGAAGCCCAGGTTGCTTTGATAATGGCCTTCAGCTCGTCTGCATTGTTGGGTCTGGGGTCTCTCATCTTCCTCTTGACAATACCCTATAGATTCTCTATGGGGTTTAGATCAGGCGAGTTTGCTGGACAATCAAGCAGTGATACTGTGGTTGTTAAACCAGATATTGGTACTTTTGGCAGTATGGGCAGGTGCCAAGTCCTGCTGGAAAATTAAATCAGCATCTCCATAAAGCTGGTCAGCAGAGGGAAGCATGAAGTGCTCGAAAATGTCCTGGTAGACACTGCGCTGACTCTACCCAAAAAAGGTAGGAAAGACCACTTGCAAACTTGTTTCATTTTTTTTAAATGAAAATTAAAAAATAAAAATAAAAAAAAAAGTGTAATATTCTTATCTTGCAATTAGGAAATGCTTCGGAAAAGGATTACCATTACCTCTTATTAGCGACTCTGTGGTGTCCCTTTGGTCATATTAATAATAGATGTCACAGTGTGTTGTACATGGTCACTTTCTGGTTGATCGAAGAAATATTGCTTTGAAAAAAAACAACAATAAAAAACACATTATAAAATATATTTTATAACTCTACTGGTGGAATGCAGTCTACATGAAAAAGAGTTAACATTAAAAAACTAAATAATGAAAACATTTCTCAATAGTCACCACACACACACACACACACACACACACACACACACACACACACACACATCTGGGTCTTCAGACCAGCAGCTCTATGTTATAGAACAGTGATGCCCAAATGGAGACACAATAGTGATGCTATTATGTCCAGATGAAAAAAATACCTATCTATATAAATCCCTGCGTCAATGATACATTTAAGTGTAATCTTACCCCACAACCAATTCCTAGCAGCACATGGAGAATCATGATGGCCACAAGAGTGGAGATGGCGACTTTTCGATTATCCTCACGTACAGCCGGCCAAAACGTCAGCATCAGAACAGCTCCAGACAAGCACATGGCTAAAGACATGAGGACCCAGCGGAGGATCTCAGAATGGACAATCCACAATATCTATATGAAAGAAGCGCAATTGGAAGACATGTAAAAAGTCAAAAAGAAAGAACAAACAAAAACAGATCCAATAGTCAACGAAGAAACTCAATATTTTACATTGTGTGGTGAAGACACTTCTTGTATTTTTATCTTGGTATATTCTTATTATGAGATTTGACAAGAACATTCACAGCTACGAAACACAAGAAATAAATTGTTGCATTGCCAGCGCTTTGCTCGGTTTGTGCAGGTAGCACTTTAAAGGGCAACTAAACTTTCAAAAAAACTTCTGACATGTCAGAAGTTTTGATCGGTGGGGGTCTGAGCACCAATCGCTAAAACAAAGCGGCAGAAGACCGAGCCACTGAGCACCTCTGCCGCTTCGTTTTGGTGATCGGTAGGGATTTCAGTGATCAGACCCCCACCGATCAAATCTTCTGACATGCATGTCACTATGAAAGTTTAGTTACCCTTTAATACTTGCTCCCTCTGTAAGTAGCCAGTCACTGCATGTTTTAGATCCTCATCTTATATACTTAAACAGTGCACGGTTACCGGAGAACGGTTTAACCCATTCAAGTACAGCATGATCAACTCTTGGGTTTACTCACGGAAGTGGGAATGTAGATGAAGAGGGAGTAGCCATAGACACACACAATCTCCAGGAAGGAGTAGGACACCATGCTCATTACTTTACTATGTCGCCATGACAGGAAACCCCAAAGAGCCAGCGGCACCAACCAGGCATAGGCATAGATGGCTGTGGCAGCAATGGATACTGCAAGAAAAAAAAAAATGGTAATGGGTAAGTAGTACCCGACTAATGCTGGCGATACAAAGACAGTCCTCAGGGTTGAGTAACAAAGAAAATCTTGACTGCTCATCAATTGAATGGTGAGGGGGTCTCCTGCTGTTGTTCTGTGGCTGTCAGGGCATGCTGGGAGTTGTAGTTTTGCAATAGCTGGGGAGCCATAGGTCGCAGACCACTGGACTGTTGTGTGTTTTTGTTGTCACACCCTTCTTGGTTTTGAATGACAAATTTGAGGCTAAATCTCAGTCAAATCCAGACACCAGGAGATCTTGACAATGAAATGCATTTAACCCCTTAAGGACGCAGCTATTTTGGGCTTTGAGGACACAACAATTTTTTTGTTGTTTTTTCATCACTGCCTTCCCAGAGCCATAAATTTTCCCTTGACGTAGTCGTATTAGGACTTGTTTTTTTGGTGGGACGAGTTGTAGCTTTCAAATGACACCATTTTGGGTTACATCCGACTTATTAACTGTTATTCATTTTTTATTGGGCGGGAGGGATAAACAAAAAATAATAATTAACGTGTTAGTTTTATATAATATGGGTCATTGCGGTATTACCAATTATGTATGTTTTTCATATTTTTAATTTCTTTCCATAATAAAGAATTTTGTAAAGGGAAAAAGGTTTTCCTTTGTTTAGTTTTTCTAGTTAAATTTTTTTTATAAATGTTCAGAAGAAAAATTCTTAGTTCCACTAAGGGATTTATTGTCCCTTTTATGCAGTGCAGGGTATTATAACGGAGTGCAAAACGGACAGGTGACCTAACAGGCATACACACATAGAAGACCTGGGGTCATTCTTTAGGCTCCCGGTTGCCATGGCAACCCATCAGCACCCCCATAATTGCGTCATGGGAACGCTAATGGGTGATCACTATTGGCCGTGGCATCAGGGGGGGTTAAATGGCCGGGATCAAAGTTATGTCAGATCCCGGCCTTTGCAGCAGAGTGTCAGATGTCATACACAGCTCAGCTCCTGCGCCTACATCATCCCTGTGCTGTACAGTTATGGCGATTTGTGCCAGCGCCGTAAATGTACTGCACATGTCGCCAAGGGGATGAGGCTGCGGATGGTGGGAGGACACACCGCACCAACAAATATTAATTACAGTTTAGCCAATTTTGATTCCTGGTGACAATATGAATGGTGTTTCTCTGGTCTTCTGTTTTGGTTTTCGGCCCTCTCAATGAGTGTCCCTCAGTGATAACAGCTGATCAACGGGGGGGGGGGGGATCAATCTAAAAAGTGTTTGACTGTGAATAGGGCGGTCCCATCAAGATCAGAGATCCAGCAGACGTGCCAATAGGCAGCTGATCTGTTTAGATCACTTGTATGTGGGCCACATACTCAATAATACCCCACGTGCTAAGAGTAGTGTAGCAGAGGAATTATGGACCACAAATATGTCTGTGTTTGAACACCTACTGCTTTTCCTGGCTGAAGAAGTAGAACGTTCAGATATTTGTGTTAACAACATCCCCCTTTCTCAAAAAATGGCAGTGTTAAATGCTATGTAAACCTTAGAACACTTTTTTTTTTTTTTTTAATAAAACAATGTATCATGGTGTTTTAAGCAACTTTAATTGGTTTTTTTTATTTAAAAAATGTGTACTTTGAGATACAGCTTCTATGTATCATGGACTCATAGAAGATGCATCTTGCATTGAAACCCGAATCCGTCTGGTCAGCGGGACGGACGTTCAAAACTTAGACATGATTGATAACAGCTGGATTCTGCGTGTCTGAACCGCTGTCACTGAAGCCGTCAGTCCCGCGACCTGATGGATTTGGATTTCAGCGCAAGATACACCTTCTATAGATCCAGGATACACAGAAGCTGGATCTCAGAAAGTACAAGTTTATTTTTATAAAAACCACTCTTTGGCCGGCTTCACACTGAGTTTTTTGCAGGAGGAAAAATCTGCCTCAAAATTCCATTTGGAATTTTGAGGCAGATTTTCCTCTGCCTGCACGCAGATTTGAGTGCCTCGGGCATAAAACGCCGTGAAAAACGCTTTCTCTACCTCCCATTGAGGTCGATGGGAGGTCAGAGGCGTAAACACCCAAAGATAGGGCATGTCCCTTCTTTTTCCCGCGAGCCAGTTTTTCCATTCGCGGGAAAAAAAAACGCCTCCGCCTCCCATTGAAATCAATGGAGGCATTTTCTGACGTTTTTTTTGGCGCATTTTCAGCATCAAAAAACTCTGTGAACCCAGCCATAAGGTTACATTAAACATCATAATATATTGTTTTATTAAATAAAAATAAAGCGTTCACAGGTTTACGTAGCTTTTAAGTCTAGAGAATTTCGGATATGGAGTAGAATAATCTTGCTAGGTCTGCGTCTAACATTTTACACATAAATGATGTTAATGTCTCACGTTTCCGATCATCAGTTTTGAAGTTCACTTGGGTGTTCGCAATGGGAAACTCACCTTTTCTGAACTCTGGCACATAGTGGTATTGAGGTTCTCCCCTGTGCAGCAAGAAATTGGATAAATTCCCACTGATTGTGATGGTAAAAATCAGCGTGGCACAAATCCAGATGGGACCTTGTAAAGAAAGATACAGTCACTATACACATTATAAACTACATCTGCAGGGAGATAATAATAATAAGATGCATAATGCTCTAGTCTGGGTATGTGGTCTTAAAGAGGCCCCGTCATATTTTTCCCATAGGGAGTTCCATATAAAATACGTTGGGTTACCCTTGGTATATTAAAATAAAAAGCGTGTGGTAATTACAAAGTTTTTTCTGCTGAATGTTTGGTTCTCTGCTTAGAGAGTGGCCCTGCAGCTTCTGTATAAGTAATGGCCAATTGTATTAGATATCCTGTTTAAGGCAACCATAGTATGGGGCAGGTCCGTTCTACTAAATGTCCCCAAAAAATTGTGTGTGTTATGAGTCGGCTATATTCATGAGTAGAGGCTCCACCGGCCACTCTGCAGGGATTGATGGCTGCCATGTATACATGCAGATACACGGCGGCCATCAATCACTAATTAGAGAGGGGGAGGAGCGCTCCCCTTGTGAATTCAGCAAACTCATAACCCCTGTCAATCAAACATGGATAGGCCTTCAATGTTAAAGTCCTGGTAAATCCCTTTAGGAAGCTTCCACCCCCCCCCCCCTTTACAAAATAATAATTTAGTGAGTGATGAAGCAATTCCATTTTCATAAATCAGGCCTTATTCACACAACCGTGTTCGGGCCGTGATATATATGTGTTCGGCCACATTTCTGAGACCGAACACAGTGCAGGGAGCCGGGCTCCTAGCATCATTGTTATGTATGACACTTGGTGTCCCGGCCTCTCCGCGGGACTACTGTCCCATACTGAAAACATGTTTCCAGTACGGGACAGTAGTTCTGCGGGCAGACAGTGTCTCACAGCGTTATAGATAACTACGATGCTAGGTGCCAGGCTCCCTGAACTGTGTTCGGTCCGGGAATCGCGGCCAACATGCGGTCCGTATATCACGGACCGAACACGTGCGAATAAGGCCTTACTTTGAGAGTTCAAAGTAGCGTGAAAGTGACATCCAGATAAATTAGATAACACTTACCAAAAAGATCTGGGTTACTTCTTACATACAACCTTACAAAGTTCCTTCCTGGGATTGGTAAAACAGAGCCTTTTATCCTGTCAAGAACCTGACAAAATATTGGATAATTGGAGACCTCTGAATAATAACATTAGGACAACTAATGAAATATTGTACTTACCTGGTATGTGTCAACGTCAAAAAATGTCTGATAATATTCAAATGTCCAGAAAGGAGCGATCTTCTTTGGTCCTGCAAGCAGCTGTGAAACACAAACCAAAAAATCTGGATGTATGAACTATGAGGAGAAGTGAGAGTTACACGATCAATTTTCTGCACCAATTTTACAAACCCCTTATGTAGCTACTTCAGCTGGGGGACCTCGCTCCTTCTACCCTTTGTATGGGGACTTTCCCAACACCCTCCATTCCCCTCCTAAGATACATATTTCCCCATCACATGCATCACGATCATCTTTACATGAAAAGACAGGTCACTGCTCCCCACTCGTCATATCGTGGTGCAACGAACACTCAAAATAAATCACTGATGACCGGAAGAAACCCAGAATATGGACCACAGGGTCAAAACAACCCCCTTGCCCTAAAAAGATCAATTCAAAAATCTTAATTTTAGCTGCATTTTCCAGCAGGCTTGGACTATGGGAAGGCAGTGAAATAGCAAGAAGAGACGCTCTCTTTCATGGTAAAGATTTAGCACGAGACGGTCAAACAGAATAAACTTTTTATTTGTATTAAAACAATGCGTCTTGAAGCTGCATCAGCTTCTTTTTTAGGTACGACACTTATTAGGAAGTGGCAGATCTGTACCTGAAAAAAACAACAACTGTCTTGTCCAGCCACGTGTAGACCAAATGAGGGGTTAAAGGGTTTTCCCAAAGCTAACTTTAATGACCTGTCAATTTAGACAGGTCTCAGTCAGGTCAGTATGGCCTGGAAGATCCCCCACCAATCTCTAGCAGGTCCCTAGTACTATAAGAAAGCACCTGCACATTTCTATAATTCTCACTTCTTTATTAAAGGGGTATTTCAACCATGGATTATGTATCTGAAGGGGCTCCAGAACCCCCACCCATCAGAAAAACGGAGGTGCGGTGATCTCTTTTCAGCCAAAGTGGCTATCAGCGGGTGAGAAAGGGAGAAGACGCAGGAGAGCAGATAATGTCATCTATGGTTGGAATACCCCTTTAAAGTCAGAAACCAAGTTGGGACCAGTACTTTTTTTTTTTTTTAAAGATGGAAGAGGTCCAGCTACTAAACCATCACGGACCTTATTTTTATGAGGTCAGAAAAGTTCGTTTTGTGAAAATCCTTTTCTATGTACACCTTTGAATTTTTGTATTTTTTTTTTAAATAAAAATTATTCAGTTTGTTTGGTGCAACTTTCAAAATACTTTATTACAAATTATTTTTACCTTTTGAGCTACAGCTGCTTAGTATCCTGTATATAGAGCAGCTGTAACGTGCATGAAGACCTGAATCGGTCAGAACTGCGGGACTGACAGGTGCAGTGTCAGCGGGTTCTGCGTGATCCAGCGGTTAGGCTGAACGCACACGTTGCGTATTCTGTGCCGATTTGCTGCGCGTATTTTCATGTGGAAAATCTGCAGCGTAATACAGTACCAGCAAACGAAATTGGATTTCAAGAAATCTCATGTACACGGTGCAGATTTTTTCTGCACGTAAATTGACCTGCTGTGTGGATTTTAAAATCTGCAGCATGTCAATTTATCCGCTTGCGAATTGTATCCAACTAACTTTACAGAAAACCGCACCAAAATCCGCAGCATAAAACCGCACCTATTTCCGTATTAAAATGTAAAAAAACGCACCTAAAAATGCATCAAAAGACGCACCATTAGCTGCGGAATTACATATGCATACCTGCGGCTTTGATGCGGATTTTCAAATTACGCAATGTGTGCATTTAGCCTTACTGATCACATCTAAGTTCATAACTGAGATGTGATCAATTACAGGTGAATACTTTGTGTCAGACACGCAGGACCCTCTTTCACTGAACCAGTCAGTCCCGCAGACCTGACGGTTCAGGTCTCAGCGCAAGATACAGCTGCTCTGTATACAGGATACAAAGCAGCTATATCTCAAAAAGTAAAAATAATTTTTAATAAAAAGCAGTTTGAAAAATGCACCAAACGCGCTAATAGACATTTTTATTTAAAAAAAACAACATGATTTCAAAGGTGTACAAAGCCTTTAAGTCCATTGCTTAATTCACGGATTGAGCTGAATAATGGGGCAGTGCATTGGAAGCCTTAGGGTATGTTCACACGAGGGCGTCCGTTAAGGCTGAAATTACGGGGATGTTTCAGCCTGAAAACATCCCTGTAATTTCAGCCGTATTGGCATGTGCAGGCGCTTGAACGCCGCATCAATTACGGCCGTAATTGGCGCTGCTATTCATTGGAGTGAATGAATAACGGCTCCAATTACGCCCAAAGAAGTGACAGGTCACTTCTTTGACGCGGGCATCTATTTACGCGCCGTCATTTTACAGCGGCGCGTAAATATACGCCTCGTGTGAACAGACAAACGTCTGCCCATTGCTTTCAATGGGCAGATGTTTGTCAGCGCTATTGTGGCGCTATTTTCGGGCGTAATTCGGGGCAAAAACGCCCGATTTACGTCCGTAAATAGGCCGTGTGAACATACCCTTAGCATGATACTGATATACTGCTCTTTAGGATTCAGGCTACTTTCTGTCATTACCTCTGTTTTATCAGAATCTTCATTGCCTAACAGGTCATCTTCTTCTTCTCTAGATCTGTGCCCTTGCTGGGTACCCACAGTCTCATCTGGGTCACCGATACTCACAGTAGTGGCATCAGGATTTGCAGCTAATAGATTAGTCGCATCATCAAATTCTTAAAAAGAAAAAAAGAAGAAACACAAATGGAAGCCGAAATCTAAATCTGGTTAATAAAGTAAAAAGCAGGCGAGAAAAGCCTTATTTGACTTCAACAATCGTCCTCGCATCTCTGCCCTCCGATCAGTGCCAATATGGCCTTGAGCTGGAGAGAAGGGTAATCTAAGATGGACAGTTTGCTAGGTATGAACCGCTTGACAATCCCATAGAAAGCCTGTAGCTGCTGGGCAGCGTATTTTTAGGTCTCATCTCCAATGAGTCAGACATTCAGCTGCATTACTAATCAGATTTTTCTAAAAAATACATTTAAGTAGATAATTTAAAATGAAATTCCAGCTAAAGGCATTTTCCCCCAACATAGACATTTATGGCGTATCCACAGAATATGCAGGTCCCACCTCTGGGACCTGCACCTAGCTATTCATAGTGCCCCCCTGACCCCGTCCTACCTTCTCTTGCTCTCCGACCACTGGTAGTAGCTTAAATATAAGGTTTTAGACCTTAAAGGGGTATTCCTATCTTGGACAGTTATGTCATACCCACCTACACCTATCTCTAGAACGGGGCCCCCTGACCCCGTCCCTTTGCGGCTCTCTGACCACTGACTGACAAGGTGGTTGGGAGTACGGAAATAACCAAGCTCGCGCTGCTAAGCTGTTTTTGTAACTCCCACTCACTTCTATGGTAGCTATGAAAACAACGTAGCTCACATGTGTCCGTACTCCCAACCACCTGGTCAGTCAGGTAGTGGTCAGAGAGCCGCAAAGGGATGGGGGTCAGGGGGCCCCGTTCTAGAGACAGCTGTAGGTAGATATGCCATAAATGTCCAAGATAGGAATACCCCTTTAAGGTCTAAAACCTTATATTTAAGCTACTACCCCCATGGTATCTTCTTCAGTGCTAGCAGCTTTTTAGCTCTGCTCCATTTGTGATCTGTGACTGCGGCGTAACAGAATGGTAGTTTTGAGCTGCAAACGAAGTCTTAGACACACCTCCTGTCTCATCAGGGGCTGCTTGTCTATCCCTCCGCCATGCTTTACACTGCATGCTTTGGCAATTGGCTATTGTTTGAATTTGTACTGACCCAAATAAGAATCAGTAAGGAAGTAGCTTGGAATCCTGCTTTTTAGTTATGTTGGCCTGAGAGTCACATTAAAAAGAAAAAAAAAAAAAGAAAACAACAATGAATGGGACTGAACTGCAATTCCAGACACAGGCCATTAACAAGAGTGGCGCTGTTTCTAGAAAGAAAGGAGCCTCTTTTTTCTACATTCAGATAAAATAGAACTATTCAAGCCGATATGTTTTTCGCTGGGCTACTTTACCTTGAAACTTGAAGTCATTTCCAGTCTCCATTCATTCACTTTGTTACTACCTAGTTGATGCTGTAATAACCTTAACCAATATAAAACAATCAGTTATTATTCACACACATCACATTGCTATCTAAGTTTATAAAAAAAAAAGAAAGGTATACCGTCTGCTTTGAAGGGTCAGTCTTTTTTCTCCTCGGTGACTACTGGACTGTCGAAAGCATCAAGAAGCTCATGTGACATGTTCTGAGACTCTGTACACCTTTGAGGGAGTTTTTTTTAGTAATGAATATATTAGTCAGTGTATTTAGTGTAACTTTGTAATGCGTCTTTATTAAAAATTCCTTTTACTTTTGGAGATAGAGCTGTTATGTGTTCTCTATACAGAACAGCTGTAGCGCTAGTTTTACACTGAATCCGTCAGTGCCGCGAACCTGATGGTTTCAGTGTAAGTGGGTCCTGCTTGTCTCGGACACGCAGGATCCACCTGTATCGCATCTAAGTTATGAACTTAGATGTGATCGTTTACAGGTGGATCCGACACGCCAACACTGAATCCGTCAGGTCCGTGGCACTGACGGATTCAGTGTGAAGCGAACGATACAGCTGTTCTGTATACAGAACACATAACAGCTCTATCTCCAAAAGTAAAGTGAATTTTTAATAAAGACGAATTACAAAGTTACACTGAACACACGGACTAATATATTTGTTACTAAAAAAAAATGCCCTCAATAATATTTAAAAACGTCCGGCTTCTAAGTAATCCCATAGTGTGTCATACAATTGCTTCCTCACGAGCTGAGAAGTATCACTGAGGGAAGTGCTACATACTAGAGCCACAAAGCGGTCTCCCCTCCTGACAGGTCTATTTTAGGAAATACTTGTATTCCCCATGAAATAACAATTCTGAAACATATTTTCTAAGAACTCTGCGTTGTGCCGTTTCCTCTGTTATTCCTCCTAGAAATTTATGAATAAATTGGCAACTGGGTGTTCCAATTCATTGTCAAAGGGGCGTGTCCCTACATTCTCACTGTCTGCACATGGTCAGAGTGTAGGGACACACCCAGTTATCAATTTATTTATAAACTTCTAGGAGGAATGACAGAGGAACTGCGCAGCGTAGAGTTTTAAGAAAGGATGCTCCAGAATTGTTATTTCATGGGGGATGCAATTATTTGCTAAAACAGACATGTCAGGAATGGTGACAGCTCCTCTTTAAGGGACATGTAAAGTAGGAAATTGAACCCAAGAGTTTGGCATTATTGTGGTGTTGGACATTTCTACACAGAACTACATCTTAGCGCACCCACATACAATCTTTGCTGTTTGTTGTCACCACTAGGGGGCAGATTTGTATTCAGCTTATATAGACCTGTGTAAAAGACACATATGGATCAGCCTCCCATGGCGAAACCAGAAGGACGACGCTTTATAAAAAAGGAAAACATTATAAATAGTTCATTTAAAAAAAAACAAAAAAACCTGTAGATTGTGAGTATTGGTTGTTCTGATCACAGTTTCCATTCCAGTCATTTCATAAAATTGTGGTAAAGACTACAGAGACTATTTGCACTGGATCTCAATGTGTGAAACTCAATGGGGAAGGGGGGAATTGATTAAGAAGCAGAAACCTGATTGGCTCCTTTATTATTCCCTTGCTTTTTTTTGTCTGCTATGCAATAGTCACTAAATACATCGTCGCATCACATTGAGGAGAGGTCAACGGAAATTGTGTACAATATTTATTTTAATTTATGTAAAAGAAAATAAAAGAAAACTGTGCAAAGCTAAAATTGCTCCAAGTTGCATTTTAGAAAATTCAGTTATCTGTGTATTCTGGCCTCAGGCGACATTCACACTGCACTATTTGTTTTTTAGAAAATCCGCGGCAGAAAAGGGCAGCTGAAACTCAGATTTTTGCAGCAGATTGGCCAGTGGATCCAGACGAGTGGTTAATTGGAGCTCATCCGCGGCTTTTTACCTTTGTAGATTTTAAAATTTGCGCCACGTTCATTATTCTGCACAGATATTTTCCTGAGAGTGAAATACCCCATTCACATGCATTGCTGGAGGGATGTTGGCGGGATCTGTCAGGATTTAGGCGCGAAACGCATGCATAACACCTCTTGCACACGATCGAGTTCGGACAGTGAAAAATAGTCCGCGTCTTGGGTGCATTTCCCGGCCCGACCGCGGTACAGGTAAACGGGACTGGCAGCATAGACATTTATGATGCTAGGAGTCTCTGCCTCCCCACGGAACTGCTCTTCTGTACTGAACAAAATGATACGGTAGGGAACAGCAGTTCCTTGGGAAGACAGAGACTCTATCGGTGTATGCTGCCAGGAGTCCCGTTCACCTGTACCGCCGAGAAATGCGGCGGACACGCAGACTGCTTTTCACAGCCCCGAACTCGGTTGTGTGCAAGAGGTGTAAATACGGACACAATCCTCAGCGTCTGAACACGGCCGAAGAGAATAAAGAGAAATAGCTACATTTTCTCTCCGTTTTTTTTTTTCTTACACCATTTTTTTTTTCATTTCTCTACATCAGAGGTTCCTAACAGAGCCTCCGTCGTAGATCCGCTTCAAAATGGCGTAAAAAAATAGCAGGGCGTGTTTTCCCGGTAAAACAACGCAAGTCATTAAAGTCAATAGGTTCAGTCGGGTACCATCGGTGTCAGTCGTGCGCCATATCCGGCACTTCCAGTTTTCTTATTGTTCTGCTTCTATGACGGAGCAGAATAACGGAAACCCCGAATGAAGGGGTGAACCCAGCACCCTGGTCTGTAACTTGTGGCTATCCCGGGCATGCTGGGAGTTGTAGTTTCCCCGTTGAAGAGGCACAAGCTGCATACTACTGATGTAATGTCTACTTTGCCTGAGTAACAGCTGTCTCTTCGTGCTCCGGCTCCTGCACCTGTATACAGGAGGCTTTCACGCCTCGGCACAGTCTCGTCTGTCTCTACAACTTGCAGACATAACCTGGTACAGACCAGAGACGCTAGTGATTTGTGCTCGGTGACTCGGCATTCACAGTCAGGCATGGCGACAGCGAGACATCGGCAGCCAGCGTCACCCGTCACTCACACAACAGCACAGAAATAATCTGATGGCGGCCACATAACTGCAGGGTCTACATATACAATACATAGCATGAGACACTTACGGATCCAGATCACGTGACGATGCAGTTGTTGCCGGAAGTCGGTGCGCAATTTATCACGTGAACGCCGTAAGCTAATCAGATCACAGCTTAGGATGCCGCGCCCCCCGGACGTTATAAAGAAGCCGGATCTCAATCACGTGATCTTCGTAACCATTGGATCTACTGTATGAGATGAACTATAAGTCTCAGCATTTGCTGTGTGCTGAGCAGTATCATTTGCTAGAAAAACTATATTATGCCACAAGCCACAGAGGCTGCGATTGGACTGTACCTTGCAAAGAAAAGTTGTGTTCAATCAAATAATGAGTGGTTAAAAACAACAAATGTCAGCCTAAGGTCTAAGATAAACACAAATAGTCCTTATAGGGTTAAAAGACAAATATTCTCCCAAGGGATTTTTTCGATTTTGCATCGCCACATTTTTGTTTTATTTTTTCTTCTACGTAAATTGAAGACTTGATTTTTGCGGGATGATAAGTATTTCTCAATTTTGGGGTACTAATAACGTAGTAATTTTTGCAGAAAAATAAACCCTAAACAAACTTTTTTTCCTTACAGAAGGTTTTAGAATTGAAAAATAATAAAAAAAAAAACATCATTATTGGTATTGGCGAATGTGTAACGACACACACTATAACATTATTTATGCCACACTGAAAACGCCGCACTAAAAAAAAACTTTAAAAGCCCGCCAAAATAGCTGTTTTTTGTTGATACCATCTCTGTAAAAAATAAATAAAAAGTAATGAAGAAGTCGTATGTACCCCAAAATGTTTCCAATGAAAACTACAAGTCATCCCACAAACAACAAGCTCTCTTACAGCGATGTAGACAGAAAAATAACAATGTTATGAGTCTTGTAATGCGGTGACACCAAAAAAAATATTTCGTATAAAAAAAAAAAAAAACGTTTTTCTAGAATAAGTAGTAGAACATAAAAAAGATATATAAAGTTGGTATCGCCGTAATCGTCACGACCCACAAAATAAAGTGACCATATTTATAGTGCACGGTGGACGCCATAAAATAAAATCTTAAAAAACAATGGCGAGATTGCTGTTTTTTTCCCATTCCATCCCCAAAAAATAGTAAAAGTTAATACATTATATGTACCCCAAAATGTCGAGATTAAAAAAATATGACTAATAAAAAAATAAAAATAGATCATTAGTCCCTATTCAGACGACAGGGATAATCTGACATGTCTATGGGGCTATTCACATGGCTGTTTTTTTTTTTTTTTTTTTTTAATGGACCTTGTGAACGGCTCGAGGAAAAAATAGGACATGTCCTATTTTTGCCCGTTTTCCCGGATCCCTCAAAAGACTCAAGTCTAGGAGAGTACCGTGAAAACAGGAGCAAATCGGTTTTGAAAAACTGTAGTGTGAATAAAGACAGATCTGTCATGTATCCTGTAAAAAACAGACAACAAGATGCCAATGTGAACAAAGTCTAAGCATAATATATCCCTATAACTATAATAAACAAGATTAATGTATATATGGCTCATTCCCAGCAGTGAACGGTGAGATGTCGGCTAAACATGAAATAGTACAGCTGAACCAATGGGGTCAAAAAAACATACCCCGCTTCCTAGCCTGAAATCTCACATTAACCCCTGTACATAGACGTCATAAAGGGGGAATCCCCCACTTGGGACCCTCCTCATTGTGCCAGAATGGAAAGCCATGTACATAGCCGATCATCCATTTGATGCCACGTTTCTCCTGTAGCAGACATTTTCAGTGGAAATGTATGACGCAGCTTCCCCCAGCGATAACAACTAATCGTTAGGGTTTAGGGAAACCGGAACTGTGGCGATCAGGCTTTATTTTAATAGTGGTTGTCCTGTCAAAAAATAAGCGGCTGTCAGAAGTGTCTGGTGGCGGCTTGTCTTCCTCTCCCCATTGACATAAACATGCACGCTCAGCCGAGTATGATCATGCGCTGCGTTGATCCAGAGGAAGGCAAAAAAAAAACTATGGGGCAGTTGCTTCCCGACTCTAAGTGTATGTTCACACGGCAGCCTCCGTTACGGCTGAAATTACGGAGCTGTTTTCAGGAGAAAACAGCTCCGGCATTTCAGACGTAATGGCATGTGCAGGCGCTTTTCGCTGCGTCCATTACGGACGTAATTGGAGCTGTTTTTCTATGGTGTCAATGGAAAACGGCTCCAATTACGTCTCAAGAAGTGACAGGCACTTCTTTGACGCGGGCATCTTTTTTACGCGCCGTCTTTTGACAGCGGCGAGTAAAAAAATGACCGTCGGCACAGAACATCGTAAAGCCCATTCAAATGAATGGGCAGATGTTTGCCGACGCTTTGGTGCCGTATTTTCGGACGTAATTCGAGGTTAAAACGCCCAAATTACGTCCGTAAATAGGGTGTGAGAACCCAGCCTGACTATGGCAATTAGAAAAAAAAAAATGGATTATTTGCTGCCTTTTTTCTAAGTGGACCTATAAGAGTAAAATGGAAAATGAAAACTTATTCTAGTCTGAATTCACACGGTTACGGTTTTGTATTCTCTGCAGCAGACATCGGAGTCGGCACACAGCTTCCCCCAGCCATGACGGTGATCAGATGATTACTGCAGCAGGTCGCCTTAAAAATGTTGTTGTCCAGTTAGGAAAACTCATTTAATGGCTATGTGCATTTTTGATTGGAATTATTATTTTTTCATTGATCCAATGTTTTGTGTTTTCAAGCACTTTTCAAATTGACTTTTATTTTTTTTTTAAACCACTTTACTTTTTACGATACAGATTCTATCTATCTATGTATCCTGTATACATAAAGGCTGTATCGCTCTCTCCAAGCCGATTCGGCTGAGAGCAGGTCCTGGGTGTCTCTGACACACGGGATCCACCTAATATCGAGCATATGTAAGTTAGACGTCATCAATGTTAGGTGAATCCTGTGTGTCAGAGACACACAGAACCTGCTCCCAGCAGCTGTCAGTTCAGTTGAACTGACGGTATGGTCTGAGAGGGAACATAGAATGGTCTGTATACAGGATACATAGAAGCGGTGTCGTAACAAGTAAAAAAAAAATTACAAAAATGTAATAATTAGAAATATCCTTTAGCCCATCCAAAAATGTGATTTAGCCCTTTCACGTCGCTAATCTGTAGATTCGCGTCATTAAAGGGTATTTAAATACGGCACCCGCACACAGGCAGAGCGGGCGCCATAGCCGCCGAGTCTCTGCTGTGTAGCACAGCAGGAACCCAGCGGCAATGCTTGTGATCAGAATAATTTCCCTTTCACGCGGGAGCCAGTGTACTCCACTAGCAGCTGGGAGCCTTGTGAAAGCTCCCAGCCCTGCTAGAGGAAATTTGCTATTGATACACACTAATTTTGCCATAGACTGCAATATTGTGATATTGAAGTCTATGGCATAAGCGATCTAATGATTGCAGGTTCAAGCCCCCTAGGGGGCTAAATAAAAGTTTTTTAAAAAAAATTCTAATCACCCCCCCCTTTCCCTAGATCACATATAAAAAGAAATAAACAAAAATAAACATAAGCACATTAGGTATCCCCACGTCCGAAAATGTTCGAACTATAAAAATATTTAAAAAATGTAACCAATACGGAGACTGCCGTTGTGGGAAAAAAGGTCAAAATGGCCGAATCACACTTTGCCACTTCAAATCCCACAAAAAAATTTAATAAAAAGTGATCGAAATGTCAGAGATTCCCCAAAATCGTATTAAAAAACTACTTCTTTCCACATACAAAAAGACGCCTTACACAGCTCTGTACACAAAAATATAAAAAAAAAAGTTATGGGGGGGTCACAAAATGGCGATGCAGAAAAAAAAATTATTTTCATTTTTTTTATTTTATTTTTTTAAAAAGGTACAAAAACATAACAAAAACTCTATAAATTTGGTATCACCGTGATCGTACAAACCCGCAGAATAAAGATAACGTATCATTTTCACCGTACGATAAACACTGTAAAAACGAAACCCATAAGAAAATGGAGGAACTGCTGGTTTTTTTCCCCAATTCCACCCCACTCTGAATTTTTTTCCAGCTTCCCAGTACATTACAGATAATATGAAATTGTACCATTAGAAAGTACAATTTGTCCCATAAAAATTAAGCCCTTATATGGCTGTGTCAAATAAAAAAGTCATGACCTTTTGAATGCGGGGAGGAAAAAACAAAAGCATAAAAATGAAACATTAGTCTGGTCCTGAAAGGGTTAATAGAAAAAAAATCCATTCAAAGGTGTACATAGCCTTTAAGGTCGATTTCTACCCAGAACTTACTTATACATGGAAGTAAGGCTGGATTCACACGAGTATGTTCGGTCCGTAAAGGACGGACGGCCGCAACACACTGCAGGGAGCCGGGCTCCTAGCATCATAGTTATGTACGATGCTAGGAGTCCCTGACTCTCCGTGGAACTACTGTCCCGTACTGAAAACATGATTACAATACGGGACAGTTGTCCCGCAGCGAGGCAGGGACTCCTAGCGTCGTACATAACTATGATGCTGGGAGCCCGGCTCCCTGCACTGTGTTCGGTCCGGGACTTGCGGCCAAAATACGTTCCGTTTTTTACGGACCGAACGTGCTCGTGTGAATCCAGCCTAACCTTTTATAAATGCAACATGCATGGCTATTAAAGCAGTTGTATAATGAGAGAGAACCCCTTTCAGAAAGTAACCACCGCTGATTTTGCTGAGGTAAGCTGCAGCCAGCCAAGCATTTCCCTGGCTGCTGAAGGTAAAATGTAGGATTACATGGCAGCCATTCAAATGAATGGCTTTTACAGAGCGACTTACTGTTCTGACTCATAGAGGTGGCTCCTGAGCTGGGGAACCCCCTCTAGGATATCCATGTGCCCTAATAGGGTATATGGACAGGGATTGTCTTGGACAACCCCTTTATGAAAATAGCCCCTAAATACTAATAACCAGATCCTAGATACGGGAGTCCTTTGTCGAGCTAGAAGCTTTAGGGTATGTTCACACGCAGTGTTTTCAGACGTAATTTGGGCATTTTACTCCTCGAATTACGCCTGAAAAAACATCACCATTACGCCTACAAACCTCTGCCCATTGCTTTCAATGGGTTTTATGGTGTTCTGTTTCCAAGAGGTGTCGCTGTCAAAATACGGCGCGTAAAAAGACACCCGCGAAAAAGAAGCGCATGTCACTTCTTGGGCCGTTTTTGGAGCCATTTTTCATTGACTGCATTGAAAAACAGCTCCAATAACGGCCGTAAAATACGGCGCGAAAAATGCGAGTTGCTACAAAAACGTCTGAAAATATTTTCAGACGTTTTTGGTCACTGCGTGTGAACATACCCTTACTCACCGCACGGACTCCTATTTGGGGTAGCAACTCTCAGGGGCCAAAAATGGCAGCCTATCTCGATAGTCCTTGCTTGACTTTTGGGTTGGGGACCCAAGACAGGCCAGAACTATACCTAAGAAATTGCATTGTGTGTCACTATAATACTGCTCGGTCTTTAACCTCTCAGGGCACAGATCATATTAGTTAGTTTATAGCGCCACCATATTCCACAGCCACATTAGTCCCGGCTACCATTAAACTCCTTCATTTATATGGGCTGCCTGGCTACATACATATAATTCCCTCCCTTCAATGAGCATCATGGTGGTGCCCACAGGCCTTCTCACATGAAACATGGCATCTTGATATATTTTATTTGCAACTACACACAATATAATCTATTTATCCATCGTACAATATAATGAATGTATGCGTCTGCAGATATAAATTGTGATTCCAAATCTTCCCCTTATTTCAGAAAACATTGCCGGGTCCTCGGAGGATGAGTAACATCTTGAATCATGTGTTTCTGGATAAGTCCTTTACACGGATCATCTGATACAATGAGTTTATATTACGCTCTCTGCCGATACACTGCGCACGGAGACAAAATGATCGTATCCGGAGAGGATCACAAAGCGCAAATGAACTGCCTGCACCCCAGGAACCTGTTGGAAAGAATTTAAAGTTTTTTGAGTTACAATGTTTAGAATGTCAACAACATTTCCTATTGTTTCAAGCATTTCCCAGCATGACCCCGGCATATTCAGAAAGTATATTGGAACATTGTAACTTTAAATTATACCAAAAATAACATTCATTTGCTGAAAGTGGGCAACCCATTTAAATGCCTGGTGCTGATTGCACCCCTGATTAGTTTAACTAAATAAAGCTTTACCAAAAGCTTTTCCTATTTTTTTCTTAAAGTTTGATTATTTTTAGAGAAAAAAAAAATATATATAACATACAGCTTTATAAATTCCAACAAAATATAAGCACACATCAATCTGCTTAAGGCTGTGTTCACATCAGCGTCACCCTTCCGTTCATGGGTGGTTCCGCTAGACCTTTCCATCTGAGGAACCCATAAACGGAAAGGCAAACGGTAACCATTTGAAACGGAAGCTTCACTATTGCAATCAATGGTAATGCAAACGGAAACTATGGTTTCCGCTTGCCCTTTCGTTCATGGGTTCCCCCGGCGTAAAGGTCTAGCGGAACCCATGAACGGAAGGGTGACGCTGATGTGAACAGGCCCAAACTTGGGCAGTTTATAACTTCTATCTCCATCAAAGCTCAATGTCCTCCACATCTCCTCTGCACAAAGCCCACACAAATTCACATGATGCCAGGGCAAACCAGTGGAGGAACAGAAAATGAGGATGATGACAACCTTTAAAGGCTTTGTAAACCTTTGAAGGGCAATTGTTTATTTAATAAAAAGGTGAATCAGTGTGATTAGTGCAACTTTCTATATAGTTTTTATTAAAAATTAGATTAACTTTTTGAGATACAGCTGCTCTGTATTCTCTATAGAGAGCAGCTGTATCGTTTGCTATGACCTGAATCCATCAGTCCCACGGACCTGATGTGTACAGTGACAGCGGGTCCTGCGTGATCCACCTGTAATCTATCACATCTAAGTTATGAACTTAGATGTGATAGATTAGAGGTGGATCCTGCGTGTCAGAGACACAGGACCCGCTGTCACTGAACCCGTCGGTCCCGCGGACCTGACAGGAGCAGGATTTAGATCTAGATACAGCTGTTATGTATAGAGAATACAGAGCAGCTGTATCTTAAAATGTAAAACATTTTTTTTTTTTAAACCATTTAGAAAGTTGCACCAATCACACTGACTAACCTTTTTATTTAAAAATAAATAAATTGCCTTTTAAAGGTGTACATAGCCTTTAAAGTCTGGCCCGGAACACTGTTCGTGGTTTCATACTTACAGTGATCTCCTCTGATTGGTACTGTCCTTCCACATGTTCAAATTCTGGAATTAAGAAAAGTCACATTATATAATGATAGTACTCAATACTATACAGGGTTCAGAAACATGTACATAAGAAAATATACACAATGCATTGTGTATCAGGTTTAAGCTCTTAGGTTTGACAAAGACCTTTACAGCATAACTACACTTTTGCTGATATTTACCGCAGAACACTTAAAATTGTGTCAGATGCTCCTTAGCAACAGACGGCAAACTGTCACCTCGTCATCATAAATAAATGGTGACTAACAAAACTGACACGTTGTGGTATTGATAGAGGAACTGTTATAATGCCTGTGAGGGAAATCATTGCAATACCGGAGGTACGTCTTAAGTAGAATAAACATGGCAGCTCTCACCTCTCTCCACGCATGGCTCAAAGTTTGTTGGTTCTTTGGATGTACTGGTAAAAATGTTTAAGCTGCGTACTAGAGAAGAATCAAAAGAGAAAATTACACATAGGTCGAAGGTATCGCGGGACATCAGCATCATATAGACGAATAGAGAAATGAGATTTATTGACTTGCCATGTACTTTAGAATTGTTTTCTGCTCTGACTGTCTCTACTACTGCAACTGGCTGCCATTTTTGCATGTTTCCCTTTGTCTGGCAGTTTTTAGTTTGGGGTATGGTATAATTTGTAACAAACATGCGTAATTTCCAAAAAACCATAGTGCAGCAGACACCGGTTCAGACCAGTTATACATTGTAGATAAATCTTTCAAAAGGAGCAAAATGTTGCAGATGTGACATGTGATTACACTTGCACCAAATTATCATACCGCTCAGTCTGTGTACATATGGTGCACGTCCTGTGACTGGTAAGTTTTGCACCATTTTTGCTGGCAGAAATGACCCTTTTAATGCATGTGCCACAATGATCGCAGCTAGAATAGCTAAAATCTTGGTTAAAGCACTCCTGCATTACTTCTTTATACCACTGTGTGGCAGCACTGTCACATGTCATAGCACCATCACTCTGTATTCCTCATGCACACAACCTCTGTCCATATGGCCATCATACAGCAGCTTCATCTCTGGCAGACTCAAACTGTCCATGTATTACATAGACGGACATTCAGCTGAATGGCCACAATATAATACTACATTTCCCCTCCAGCGATCGCTGTGTGGACAGAGGAGGCTTCTCCCAGCATTATAAGCTGTTTGCCAGGGGTGCCGGAAAATGCGACAACTGCAACATGAAAGGGGTTGCCTCTGATAAGACAATCCCTTTAACAGGTACAACATAAAACATTTGTTTTCACAAATAACATTCATGGCATTTTAATTTGATTTGTTGGAGCCTGCCACTTATCGCAACAACGTTGCCCAGTCCCGACAGAAAGAGTTGGCTGCACATGCGCATTGACTCTCTGTATAGCCTGTGTTTCCTATAGAATCCCAATAAGGACTAAGACCTCGTTCAACATCTGTGATTCCGTTGTTCTGCTCCGTCAGAGGAGCAGAACTATGAAAACAACAGAAGCCCCGCTTCCATTGTATGACGGGCACCATCTGCGACCGACGGAAGCCATTGACTTATATGGGTTCCATTGGGTTTCCGCCAGGGTTTTAGTCGTTTTACCAGAAACAATAGCGCAGCACGCTTCGCTATTGTTTCTGGTGTTTTCGTCCAGTTCTGTGACGGAGACCCCTAATGGAGCCTCCAAAGCAGATGAGAACAGGCCTGGGCTGAAGAACTTACTTAATGAACTCTCAATGAGGATTTTTCCGATCTTCTGTAAGCCATTCATACTGATAATGAATTCCTGAGGAAACATTCCTGTTGTTGTCCAAAATGTCTCTGGATTTCTAGAAAGAGGGGCAGAAATTCTGTCATTTAGTGGCAACAAAATATGTCCAAATTAAAGAGGTTAAAAAAGATTAAAAAACAAAATAATTTTTGGGTTCTATAATAGGGCTGCTGATAACAGAGAACGATTCAGGGCATAAAATTATTTTTATTATTATTGTGCAATGCATTTCAACGCCACCCCACAAAATAAATACTTACCCCCAAAACAAATATGAAGCTTCGTGCAGACAAAAAGTTGAGCAGTAACCATAGCAACGCACCATTTTCGGAACTGCACTATATAAGACTAATGTTATCTGATTAGTTGCTATAGGCAACTGCTCCGACATATGCCTGCACAACGTTTTATACATGACGTCCATTATAAGGGGCACATATTACAGCAACGTCCTCCCTAAAGAATTTAGGTTTTTGCACAGCTCACCCGTCAATAATGTGCTCGGCCGGGTGTCTCTCATCGCTGGAAGTGGCCAGAGACACCAGCGCTCCCACCGAGCTCAGACACAGGTTACCCGCCCGGGTCATGTCATCGGCATCAAGGGACTCATATCATATATAGATTCTCGTCTTGTTGATATACTGTTACTAGGAAACCGGGAGCAACTTCCGGAAGTGATACCACATAACCCGGAAGTGCACGTGCAGTTGGTCTTTGAGACGTCGAGAAACGTTCCGAGTGACAAAGGTTCCGGAAGGCTGTGTAACCGGGGACAGAGGTGAATGTAATCTCAGAAGTGTACGCGGAGGGACACACACACACACACACACACATACTTATGTTGTTATTATAACTGAGCTACTAAAACAAAATTATACCGTGCTAGAAAATAGTCTCATTGTTATTATACTGCTTTTTAAAACTTTACAAAAGTGCTGTTATCTGATGTGAAATCGAGCACTGATCTTACTTCCCTGCATTTAAGTTATTAGGCATTCAAAAATTGACGTTTTCCAGTTAAATGTAATTATTTTTTAGAAAAATCTGATTAATAAGGCTGTCCAAGATAGGGGACAGCAGGTTTCCCCAGCAACTAGGCTGTCACTGATTCCTAGGGTCTTCAGCTCAAGACTGAAATGGCGCTAAGCTGATGCACACAGGGGGCAAAGAAGCTGGTCGGTACTGAAACCATACATTTTCCTATATGATCTAGATTTATTAATCAGATTTATGTAAAATAAAAACTCAGGTGAAAACCTTCGTGTAGTATATTAGAAAATTCTACTGTCCTCCAAATATCTGGATAAAGCAGGTCATAGAGATGAAATTTAATTGATACAACCATAAATCTGTGATTAGGCCAGAACAATCTTGTGTCCTCGAGAGAAGATCTCCGAGACATCAGCTCTATGTACGCAGACCTTGTCTATGGATACGTTATATGTAAACAAAAAGAGCATCCATGTAGTCGCAGTCCCTCTCAAGAATAAGTATATCACAAAGTAAAACCGTGTTTCTATATACTTTATAATAAATGGAACATACTCGAAATATATTCAGTACTGAAAAGCTTATGCATATGCTTAACATATTGACATGTTCTTTAGGATCCACCGTCTGAAGAGGAAGCATTCATAAAGTAGTTGTGCGCTTTGGACTATCTCTATTTGTTAGAAAGATCTTTTGCCAATAATCTCATCACAAAGTGTCCCCCTTCTGGGACCCCCATCGATCAACTGTTACATGTAAAGAAACCTAACATTAAGTGTTTAATGTCCCTGCAGCGCCACCACAGGGGAAACAAAGTATTACACAGTGTCCATTGAAATCAATGGGTGCAATGCAGGACAGGACGGGTCCTCCAGAGCAAGGGACACTCTTTTTAACTACTCTCTACTCTGGCCAAGAGATGAAGATCCTGATCAGAATTCCCTAATAGGATACAGTATACGACATAGGTTTTCGAAACTAGATGACCCCTTTAAGGCATAAAACTGTAGGCACAGCAGATTTCTATGGCAGCGGTGCAAAACCATGATTCAGAAAACCACCAGACCATCCTGTTGTCACTGTATACAAAAAACGCAATGCAATTGGTAAAAAGCTGAGTATTTTAAGTAAATGAGAGTCTCGATTGTTATAAATCATTCTCTTATAACAATAATTCTTTTTTTTTTTATCCCATTTCTTGCAGATGTCACAGTCTTCAGAATTTCAGGGAAATGAAGACACCGGGCCTGTCTATGTGCGGGAAAAAGGTCAGCTGTTTTTGGCAGGATCTCATTGTACCCAGATTAGGACTCCTCCTGTTAGACTCTTCTCCAAAGGTTTTTCGGTGGAACTGTGTCTTAAACAAGGGGACACTTGTAAACCTAAAGAGAAGCCATTTATTTTTACATACACCGAGCAGGGGAGCTTACGTTACTCCGCTAAGCCCTTGTTCACTTTGGCTCTTGATCTCATTGCGGATAATATTCAACATGTGGACTCCCTGCTTGGATTTCCTGAACAAGTTGCAGAGAGACTATTCACAGCTGCAGAAGCCAGGCAGCAGTTCTGCCATCCCCAGAGTGGCCTTGTAGCCCTTCGCAAATTTACAGAGGCTTATGGAGATTTGATGCTATCATCACTGTGTCTGCGGGGCAAGTATGTATATAGGTTTTATAACTAGGAAGCACTATGACATTTAAGGAGAATCACTTAACATTGATGAAGGTGGTTCTGGAATTGTGCACTACTTAAAGGGAATGTCTCACTAGAAATTTTTTATTTTCAGTTAAACAGTTAGTATTTAAGTGATTAAACATTATTTTAATTTTTTTGATTTTTTTCACAAGTCAGGAAATATTATAAATTAGATTCTAATTTATAACATTTCCATGTGCTGGTCACTAGAGGGAGCAATTCCAAAAATTGCAGCATTGCAATGTCGTAAAGCAACCTCATTGCTTTATGCTGCAAATTTGGTGTAGACACACACGCTCTAGTGTCCTCACACAATCCCCCCTCCCTTATTCTGGCTAGTGCCAGGAGAAGGAGGGGGTTGAATCTTCTAATCCTCCTACACTGTGCATTCGCTCAGAAAATGGCAGCACACAGTGTAGGAGGATTAGATACAGTGGTAATCAGACAGTATAACACGAACATAATACACACATCACATACACAAACATAACTTACCTGCTCCTGCCGCCGCCGCTGCTGCCTCCGATCCTACTCCTCGCGTCTTCGCTGCCTGGAACATATGTCCGGAAGCTGCGACCGGAAGTAGTCATCTTACTGTCCGTCTGTGGCTTCCGGTCCACATGAAAATGGCGCCGGATGTCGCTCTGCCGAAGACCTTCCTTTTGAACTGTGTGGGAGCGGCGCATGCGCCGTTCCCACACAGACGGCGTACGCTATGGTGAATGGAACGGCTCCCGTTCGCATTCTCTATGGGGCTGTATGTGCCATATTCCATCTCTGTATGTGTCGTTAATCGACACATACAGAGATGAAAAAAAAAATGGCATCCACTATAGTGAAGTAAAAGAAAGAAAAAAGTAAAACACAAATAAATAAAATTTATTATAATAACATACTAAAAGCAAATTTATATTAAAAATTTTTTTTTCGCGACACCTTCCCTTTAGTAGTACTTGACTCTGATACTCACAAGAAACTACTAGTTCTTAATTTTTAAAAGGGAAATCCTTTCATTAAAAAAAAGGTTTAAATAAGTGGGCACATGTAGAACTCTAAATTGCTAATATAACTCCGACCCCCTGATGAAAATTTGCACTCAACTCCATAAACTAAGGCTTTTCCTGCTTTTATGGTTTTCTCCACATTACTACATTACATACCGTGCATTCGGAAAGTCTTCAGACCCTTTGGGTAAATTTTTCACATTTTGTTATGTTGAGGCCTTGTGCTAAAATAAAAAATAAATCATTCTGCACTCAATACCCCATAATGACAAAATGAAAACAGAATTTTTGAAATTTTGTGCAAATTTATTGAAAATGAAAAACTCAAATTCCGCATGGACATAAGTATTCAGACCCTTTGCTATGACACTTGAAATTCTGCTCTGTGGGCCTCCCATTTCCCTAGATCGTCTATGAAATGATTCTACATTTTATTTGGACTTCACCTGTGGTAAATTCATTTGAATGGACGTGATTTGGAAAGACACATTCCTGTCTATATAAATTCTCACAAAAACCAAGCCACCAAGCCTGTAGAGCTCAGAGACAGGATTGTGTGGAGGTACAGCTCTGGAGAAGGGTACAAAAAAAATTCTACTGCACTGAAAGTTCCCAAGATCACTGTGACCTCCATTGTTCTTAAATGGCAAAGTTTGGAACAACCAGGACTCTTCCTAGTGCTGGCCGCCCCACCAAACTAAGTAATTGGTGGAGGAGGGCCTTGGTAAGAGAGGTGACCAAGAACCCAATGGTTGCTTTGGCTGAGCTCCAAAGATCCTGTGTGCAGATGGGAGAAACTTCCAGAAGGTCAACCATCACTGCAGCCCTCCACCAATCCGGGCTTTATGGCAGAGTGGCCAGAAAGAAGCCTCTCCTTAGTAAAAGACAAATGAAGGGCTGCCTGGAGTTTGCAAAAAAGCACCTAAAGGACTCTCAGACTCTGAGGAACAAGATTCTGTGGTCTGATGAAACCAGAATTGAAATTTTTTGGCTCAATTCTAAGGCTGGATTCACACGAGCATGTTCGGTCCGTAATGGACGGAACGTATTTCGGCCGCAAGTCCCGGACCGAACACACTGCAGGGAGCCGGGCTCCTAGCATCATAGTTATGTACGACGCTAGGAGTCCCTGCCTCTCCGTGGAACTACTGTCCCGTACTGAAAACATGATTACAGTACGGGACAGTTGTCCTGCAGCGAGGCAGGGACTCCTAGTGTCGTACATAACTATGATGGTAGGAGCCCGGCTCCCTGCACTGTGTTCGGTCCGGGACTTGCGGCCGAAATACATCCGTCCATTACGGACCGAACATGCTCGTGTGAACCCAGCCTTAGCGTCATGTCTGCAGGAAACCAGGCACTGCTCATCACCTAAGTCCTGAGTAAAGGGTCTGAGGACTTATGTCAATGCAATATTTTAGTTTTTTATTTTCAATAAATTCGCAAAGATTACTAACATTCTGATTTCACTTTGTCATTATGGATTGTTGAGCACAGAATGATTGGGAAAAACTAGATTTTTTTTTAAAATTTAGCACAAGGCCTCAACAAAATGTTAAAAAATGGAAAGGGTTTGAAGACTTTCCGAATGCATTGTGTGTATATATATAAAATAATCATTGTTGTAAATGTTGCACAGGTACTTGTTGGTTTCTGAGAAGTTGGAGGAGATCAAATCATTTCAAGGTCTTCACAGTTTGGACTTGTCATGTTGTAAACTGGGGGATGAACATGAGCTGTTTCCACACCTTTCCTCTGAGGCTTTGGACAGGTATGGTAATTGTTCTTCCACTTTACCTGATGCAGATTTAACCTGGTAATGAAAAGCCATGTGCTATTCTGTAAATAGTAAAGATGTTCCCTACTTTTAGAATTTTTTTTATTAATAATGCGGTTGGAAACAGGGAATTGTATGACCTTACTTATGTCTGTGGCCAGTATAACTGGTTATCGGTTTTCATGCTTCTGTCTCCGCAGCCTGAGGGAGCTCTACTTAAAGGATAACTGTCTATCTGATATTGGGGTCAGAAAGCTGACGGCTCCTGTCCGAGTGCTGCAAAGAGGCCTTAAGAAACTGACACATCTAGACATGTCATGTAAGCGTCTTGTTTGTACTGTCCGGGTTTGGGTGGATAGACCTCTCACACATTATTAATATTTTGGATATTTATGTATTACAATTTATGCAGATGTGATTATATATATATAAAAAATTGTAATCCTAGCAATATAGGGCGGTATTGAGGGCTCGCTTACAGGAAAGAAAGCTCTGCTCTCTATTACATCAGGTCAGCTGCTTAAAAATCCCACAAGGCAACTGATATTGAGCAGGGGTTGTCACTATAGATGTAGGTATACAGAGGTCCTCATGTATGTGACTTACTGGTGACTCAGTTGTGCAGATTCATTTTTTTTTTTTATTATAACACTTGCTGACAAGTCCACGTGTAATACTGTATGTCAGAAGCACAATGTATACCTTGGTAGCATGTTCTACCTAAAACGGGTATTTCTGGTTTAGCCTCTGCAAAATTATATTGTAATCTATAAATCATCAGAATCCTATCATACTTTAGATGGCAGAAAAACATGAAAGTTGGAAATAAACAATCTAGCAGAAAATCGTGAAGTGTCGGTTCTGTGCCATTCACATGAAAGTCCTTGCGCATCCACTGCTTTTCGTTAGTTTCTCCCATTTTTATGCAGTGAAATTTATGTAAAATATATAGTCAATCTTTTGTATTAATACAACTAAGGAGAGGTTCAGTCTTCAGAAAAATACATGTTGCAGAGAAGAATTGCGCATATAGATTTTTAACAATCTGTCAAGCTACGTGTCCATCTTTGCTCAACTTTTACTGTCTCTTCTGTAGGTAATCCAGAGATCACTGAGACGGGGGTGACGTTCCTGCTTGTATTTAAACAGCTTAAGTTCCTGGACGTTTCTGATACAGGTGTGCAGGTAAAATATCTCATCATAAACTTGTGATTAATTGCTCACATTTTGGCCAGATCTGATTGAAAACAGAACTTCCCTTTGCTTTAAAGAGGCTCTGTCACCACATTATAAGTGCCCTGTCTCCTACATAAGGAGATGGGCGCTATAATGTAGGTGACAGCAGTGCTTTTTATTTAGAAAAACAATCTATTTTCACCTCATTAGGAGCGATTTTAGCTTTATGCTAATGAGTTTCTTAATGCCCAACTGGGCGTGTTTTTACATTAGACCAAGAGGGTGTTGTACAGGGGAGTGTATGACGCTGACCAATCAGTGACCAATTAGCGTCATGCACTTCTCTCCATTCATTTAGACAGCGCATAGTGACACTGTGTTATTCACTATGTGCTGTCTTATACTGACATATTAACGTTACTGAAGTGTTTAGACAGTGAATAGACATTCCTTCCAGCCAGGACGGGACGTCTATTCACAATCCCTGCACTTCGCTAACGTTTGTTTGGTACTTACAGCAGAGCAAAGCGTAATCTCCCTGTAACCTGTCATTTACAGCGAGATTACGCTTGCTCTGCACATGGCCGGTTGTACTGCTGCTTCTGAGATAAATCCGACAGCACACCGCTTCTTGCTCTCTCGTCGTCGTCGTCGTCCCTTCTCTCCGTGTCGGAGATAGCAGCAGGGTGGGGAGGTGGTTGTACACTGCAGATCAGAGCATGAAGAGGGAGCAAAACACCCAAGTGTTCAGGCAGGGCAGATCACACAGGCTAAACTGTATAAAAGTGTAGATGGGGGAGAAAGCACAGGGGGAGGTTGTGAAACATAAAGGCTGTGTATCTATGTAAAGAGAGAGAAGAGCACTCATGACACACTCTGCAGGGGAGGGGAAAAGGAAATTACAACTCCTTAGCATCCGTGTCTGTCAGCACAAGGGGGAAGAGATCCATCATGGGCTGTAGAAGGAGAAAGCAGTACAGAAATGTAGCTGTGCTGATACATGAGAGCTTGTGAAGGCAGCAGCATCTTGGAGACACACACCTCACATTCAGCACCTATTACTGGGGGGGACATGTCCACATAAGAAAAGTCTGAAACTAGAAGCAGGTTGCAAACTGCATATCAGGGGGTCTGAAAATTAATGAAGGAATGGAGATTGCAGCCTGAAACTTAGTTCAACTTTTTTCACTTTCATTTCATTTTTGTCCATGTCAAAGGCATCTATTACCTTTAAAACATTCTGCCAATAAACTCGGTCTACAGTCATAAACCCTGAAAAATCTCACATATCTCTATTATGTTTTGTTCCCTATAGGATCCCATTGCGACCTGTAAGAAAATACAGACAAGGGTGGGCCTGCTCCATTCTAAGAAGCCTTTAAACCAGTTTGATCATGGGAATTGCAATACTCAAGGCTGGGCCGAGCAGGTAGCTGTGTGCAAACTCTACTGCCACTCTCCGGTTTGCATTGTGATGTTGTTTACTTAGCTCTTCACAACTAAGCAGAAATAAAACAGACAAAAAATATATTAAAGGGGTTTTCCGAGATAAACTATCCTCCTGATATTGAGCTTAGATCAGATTCAAGATACACTTTGTAATTGACGGTATTGGCTGCTTTTTAGCTCCGCTCCTTTAGGGCACAGCTATGATCAGTGACTGCATCTTGGCTTTATAGTAGCCTGTAAAGGAAGTGTAGTGTAGTCTTAATCATACCGCCTGTCTAATCCGAGGCTCAGGCTGCAGTTCTGTCTCCCCTTTATACTTTATATTGCAACTGTGTGAGCTCCAATTGAGCGCTATGTATAAGCATAATCTGAGCAGGAAGTCTGTGCATATTCGGATGATTTCCCTCAGAGCAATGATCGTTTGGGTATAATCTAAAAGACCAGTGAAAAGCTTTTCCGGTAATTGCCGCACGTATGCTAGCGAGATGAGCCTCAGTAAGTGTTAGAATTTGGAGAGCCACTTTATTTTTTATAATATTATGTTTTTGTATTTTAGCTGTTTTGTCAGTGGGATCAGTTGGTACGGTCTGCCATTAAACCAAAGAAAATAATGAAATCCCGAACAGCAGCCCAGCAATTCTGTAAGTATTTCTGAGAAATTAAAAATTTGAAATATACATCAATCTACAGTAGATACAGGAAAATTCTGATAATCGGGCATCCTCAGACTGTAGAGATGCTAGATTGTTGGAAATTCAGTACAATTGGATGTCTATACACTCACACATATACATACCATGGTGCTTTTACTGGGACTCAGGGCCGATGCGACATTCTACAGGATAATAGCTTTTCATATTTACGCAAAACTTTACACCTAGTACACGAAACAGGCACCACCAAAGAGGCAATCTGGGTGTAATGCATCACCATGTACCCCAGAGTGTCCCTCATGATGGATTTATGCAGCTCCCATTAACCTTAATAATAAACTTGTATACAGTAAGGTCCCCCTAGTGGTGGCTGCAGGCAGCCAGAATTTACTTTACAGCTTTTTGCAAGGAAGAAGAGTATTTGGAGCATCAAACAGATCTCTGACCCCCATAAAGATTAATTCGGAAATTAATCAGCAAAGAATTTTTGACCTCGTTAAATAATATAATAAAGGATAGTCGCATTTTAAACAAATACATAACAAAGCTGCGAATCGTGGCTTGGTCACAAATGTAATATTTGTTTGAAAAAAATGTGTTGCTCCTATAGATGGAAAAGAAAAAAAAAATCGTGAAGATGTGGAGACACCAAGGTTAAATGAGACACCTACCGTCACCACAAAACACCTACAGTTCTGCAGACCAGAGGTAGTGAAGAGTCCTGCCCCAGCTGCATCTCAATCAGGAGACTATCCCGTAAAAAGGGCGAAGGAAGAAAAACACCTGGAAAATGCAACTTCCTCTCAACCTGCAAAAGAGTCACATGTGGTTCTTACAACAGAGGACTTGGATTTACTGAACTCTTACTGAGTCACCTGAAATCTGGCCACCTGTACATGACCAGCATGATGTCCTGGGCACTCCCGAATACTCTACTATTGCAGTGGATTGCAGCCTGAGGGTATGTGCACACGGCAGCGTCCGATACGGCTGAAATTACGGAGCTGTTTTCAGGAGAAAACAGCTCCGTAATTTCAGACGTAATTGCTCGTCCTCGCATTTTGCGAGGCGTCATTGACGGCCGTAATTTAGAGCTGTTCTTCATTGAATTCAATGAAAAACGGCTCAAATTACGTCCAAAGAAGTGTCCTGCACTTCTTTGACAAGGCAGTAATTTTACGCGTCGTCGTTTGACAGCTGTCAAACAATGACGCGTAAATTACAGGTCGTCGGCACAGTACGTCGGAAAACCCATTCAAATGAATGGGCAGATGTTTGCCGATGTATTGTAGCCCTATTTTCAGGCGTAAATCGAGGCATAATACGCCTCGTTTACGCCTGAAAATAGGTCGTGTGAACCCAGCCTGAGACTACAACTCTTAACAGGTTGTTGCAGCCATTACAGTAGATAATCAGGTGCTCTTCTATTTCTAAAGGCTGGATAGATACTTTGCACTTTAAGCCATGTTGGGCTATGTTTAGACGTGTCTGATTTGCAGTTTGATGTACAGCTAATTTGCGTGTGGAAATCTGACGGCTTTTTCGGCAGGGAATTTTTTCCATGTCTGCACATAGACGTGTATTTCGCACTGATATCAATGTGAGGTGGTCTTGGCTTTGAAATGAATGGGAGGCAGATTTCACATGGATTTCAGACCGGAAATCCATGTGAAATCCGAAACATGTGAACTTGACCTTATCTTTGGCTACTGCCATTTGTTTAGATTTACAGCAAGCACTTGACTGAATTTGCACTTCATAGGTTTTACTGTTGAGTTGGAAGATAAATCTCATATGCGTCTGGAGAGTAGAACCATCTGTATTTTTTAATTTGGGGGTTTTGTTTTTTCTTTTGTAGTCCATAAGTTGTCATGTTCTGACAAGTTGTTAAAACAAGTTGTGCTGTTATATCTGTTTTTTTGTAGAGTAAAAACCAATATGGGTGCCGTTGTTTCTCTACGGAGCCACTCATCTTTCCTAGACTCCTGAATGGCATATCTACCTAGTTATACAGTTAAACTCCTCTCTCAGATACTAAACAGACTTTCCATTTAGTGAGCTGGGAAAGCTGGATGTAATAGCGTGAGGTGTTATTTTCCATTTTACTTGTGTATATTAAATTCTAGTTTTATACTTGGAGTTGTTTGTTTGCTGTTTAATCGGCTTTACATTTGCTAGATAATTTCCACTTGTGCTTGTATTATTTTTACAGATCGTTCATACAGTAATAAACTTTAAATTTTTGCATTCATAGTAAATCTCTTGTGTTTGCTTTAAATAGGAAACCCTATCTGAGATAAAGGCGGACTAAGCAAAATACTCATGCTAAGTGATCATATTGTACAGCTCACAGAACCAGAGTTTGCAGGACTTTTTCTGGACCTGGCATCCTACTGAAAAGTACATTTTAGAGGAGTCTTGTGTGCTACTTTCTGTCAGTTGTTCTTATCCAATCAGCATCACCAGGAGTGATCACAGCAATGCTGGTTGGCTGAGAACAACTGACTGACTCACATGGCTCCTCCCAAATGTCCTTTTCAGTTGTATGCCGATTTCCCCCCACCCCCCCCCCCCCCCAACTCTGGAGCAATATAGTGGGAGCATTTAAAAACCCACAACTTTAACCCCTTCTCATTAATAACCATGTTCAAAGAACTGTAGAAAATTAATTGTCCATTTGGGAAAATTTGGCAAAACTTCAGTGTTTAATAAAGCCAAGACGATCTACAATAAAAGTCATAACTCAAACTTTATAGTTGTTTCAAGGGGCCACAACAAAAAGTCAAGTGCATTTGTTAATTTCCAGCAATTAGATTTAAATACATTTGAGCCATAACCAAGTAAAGTGATTAAATGGAGTAACCCCCCTAAAACATTTTCTGACAAGCACAGTGCGGGAACGGATAAAGAAACCGTTGCGACTCCACATCATAATCATAAATATTATATCCGGAATATATAGCACACACATCTATTATGCAGTGCTCTAGCATCAGTAGGTGCAGCGCTAAAAGCTGATCAATAAGGCACGGACCGTTCAATCCAAGGCGACCAATAAGTGCTCGTACTAATAACTTGTATGTAGAATAAATAAAAACGATTGTTTATTGTCTCTAGAAATCTAGTTCACTAAAAGGAAATTTAATAGACCATTCTGAAATTGTTTCCAACAGACGGTTGTTTTCAGGAAATTGTACCATGTAAATTGTAATTGGGTTACTGATTCCCTATGTAGAGAGTGACCTCCTCCAATCAAGTGTTCTAATATGAAAAAAGATGCATGGTATTATAGCAGCAGAAAAAAAATACGCAATCACACATCTCACAGGATATAGGCATAGCTGTCCTGCTGATGTCTTCTATTCAGGAAAGAAGGAATTGCATAAGAGAAGATATCCTGTGACTATCCCGAGGTCCACTTGGATGTGGGTTGGTTTGATTACATGAACTTTAATGTAAGGCTATGTAATCAGGAATATATAGATATGTACATATGGGTATACAAGTAGAAGTACATTGGGCTGTTGATATTGTCACTTGCATTCGTACTCATCAGACCAGTTTACACAGTCTTGGACTCCATTGCGACACAAAGAAGTGGGGATGCAGTTGCAGTACTGGTAGAGCACTGGGGTGCATGCCCACCAATTAGGCTGACAGGAGGAACAAGATGCCACTAAGAGATAAAGACAGAAAAGAGAAATGTTACCATAGAGCGCAGTCCAGGAAATAGAAATGAATGGTACACAAATGCTGGGGGTTCCTCGCGTAGCAATACTGTTTTATCAAGAAAACCCTCCAGCTAACCAAGTTCTTTCTTAGGCCGGATTCACACGAGTGTTGCGCATCTCGGACGTGAAAAACAGCCGTTTTTCACTTCCGAGGTGCATCTGTGTTCTGCGTTGCGGGACGGAATATCACGCATCCCCTATAGACTAGATTCTATGGCGGGATGCGTGAAGCGTGACAAAATAGGACATGTCCGGTTTTCTTACGGACCCTGGACACAGTCCGTTGAAACAACGGCCGTGTGAACGGCCCCATTGAATTACATAGGTCTGTGTGACGGCCATTGGTTTGACGGCCGACACACGGACATATAACAAGTTCGTGTGAATAAGGCCTAATGTCTTATTCACATGAACGTGTTAAACGTCCGTGTGACGGACCTATATAATTCAATGTGGCCATTCACACGGCCGTTGTTTCAACGGACCGTGTGCAGGGTCCGTGAGAAAATAGGACATGTCCTATTTTTTCCCATGTCAGGCATCCCTCCATAGATTATAGTCTATGGAGGATGCGTGATATTACGTCCCGCAGAGCACGGATGCACCTTGGACGTGAAAAACTGACATTTTTCACGTCCGAGATGCGCAATGCTCCTGTGAATTCCGGCCTAAAGGTGTATACGCACATCAGCAAAATCGAAAACGCATCGAGGTAAAAACGCATGCGTTTTTTTCATACAGTTTTCGCCTGTGCAGCAAAATCGCACCGTGTGGATACACCCTAAGGCCTCATGCACACGACCATAAGGGTTTTTACTCTCCGCAAATACATATCCGACGGCCACGGACAAACATCCGTAGCCCTCCGCAATTGCAGAAGTCTATGGGCGAGTCTGTGCCGCAATTGCGGACAAGAATAGGACATGTTCTATATTTTGCGGATCATTTCTACGGCCCCGACACACATCTGTAAATATTCGTAAAGGTGTCTGTGGCCAATAGAAATGAATGGGTCCGTAATTACGGATGAAAATTACAGTCGAGCGCATGAGGCCTTACTAGTTGTCTTTCCTTACCTGCCCTAGTCAACTGGAAGCAATAACACACAACTAGGACCCTATGGAATACTGCGACCGGACTACTCACCTGGTAATAACTACTAAATGTTCACAGCATAACAGGGTATCGAGCATTTCTGTGTATATATATATATATATATATATATATATATATATATATGTGTATGTTCTGTCCTCCCTGTTATAAGTTAGTTAATTCCCCCTCGTGAGCCTTGATTGGCTTAAAGTCCAGAATCAGAAAAGAAACAGTGTTGTTGTTTTTTCCAGAAACTGTACCACATCTGTCCATTGGCTTTGTCTGGTATTGCAGTTCAGCCCAATTCACTTGATTGGGGATGAGATGCAATACCAGGCACAGTCAATAGACAGACATGTTGTTTCTGGAAAAAAACAAACTAATTTTCTGATACTGGACACCCCTTTAAGAAGACTGAATTTCAAGGGTATACATGTTGGGGACATTTTATACCACTCAGATGAGTGGTGAAGTATATAATTTCTAAACCTGTTGAGACAATTCTGTCTAAGCACTACTTAAAGTGTACCTATTGTTACAGAAAAAAGTAAATAATTGCTCCTTAGGGTATGTGCACACGCTAGCTACCTTTTACGTCTGAAAAGACACTGTTTTCAGGAGAAAACAGCTGCCTCGTTTCAGACGTAAAAGCTCCTCCTCACATTATGCGAGGCATCTGACGCTCGTAAATCTTGAGCTGCTCTTCATTGACTTCAATGAAGAACGGCTCAAATTACGTTGCAAAGAAGTGTCCTGCACTTCTTTGCCGAGGCAGTCAATTTACGCGTCGTCGTTTGACAGCTGTCAAACGACGACGCGTAAATTACAGGTCGTCTGCACAGTACGTCGGCAAACCCATTCAAATGAATGGGCAGATGTTTGCCGACGTATTGTAGCCCTATTTTCAGGCGTAAATCAAGGCATAATACGCCTCGTTTACGCCTGAAAATAGGTCGTGTGAACCCAGCCTTAGGCAGCCATAGACGTGCTTTAGATGTAGTGCAGCCAGAAACGTGGTTTTGATGATCATATTTTGGGTCTTTGTTGTTTTTTTTTTCTTTCTGCTGGTTTCTTTAAATGCATCGTTTCTTTCTCCATGCTTGCTCAGTGGGCAGACACCTCCTGCTGTGATTTGTGCTGCCAGCCATTCAGATGTCTCCCCAAGCTGCTGAGGCAGAGACTGCAGCTGCATCCCCCTCCTCCCTCTTTCGTCTTTTATTTACTGTTTTACACTAGACAGATTTTTGGGTGACTGAGGAGTTTTCTGAAAATATACAGCGAGGAAGAGGAGATGTCCCTTCCCCCTAATAAGATGTAAAATGTCATATATTTCTTAGTAATACTGATTTATGCTTAGCTGATTTATAGCGATACATATACACCATGAGCTGAATGAACAAGAACCTTCACAGAGCTCCTCGACCTTCATATGTATCTGACTTCTACCATTCAGGAAATTCATATTTTCCCTTACACTTACATGACTGAGACTCATCAGAACAGTCTCCACAATTATTAATGCCATTACACTTCAGGTTGCTGTAGATCCAGAATTGAGGATTTCCACATCGAAATATTAAATATCCAGGTAAGTTATCAGGCAGGTTACCTATGGAGCACAGCACAATAAGGAGAAAATAATAATCATGATTGTAGCAAATAGTATTGGAATTACGTTCTGCGTCTCCAACATAAAAAAATTCTCTGAAAACAGTTGTTAAAGGATAATAGAGGCAATTTATTGAGGCTGGCTTCTCATACGCCAGTCTTCATCTAAGAAAGTTAGAGTAAGATGCACCTAATTTATTAGGAGGAGCACACCTCTTAATAAATTAAGTGCATCTCCGGTCGTCCGTGTGCCAGAAAATCAAGTCTACTCCAGCTATGAGCTAGAGTAGATGTGGCAATACATATACTATAGTTTATTTATCGGCCCGAGGTGGCATCGCCACCTTTTGTTAAGCCCCGTTCACTTTCTTTAAAAAGTGGCAGAGGCGACGGAAAAATTAAAAATGTTAAAAATTTAAAACAACATTTTTTTAACGCAAATTGCAATTTTTCTGCCATAGAGTGTTTCATAAGACTACTGAGAATTTAACACACTCTTCGTCACACTATTGGTGCATCTTTTGCTATCTGTAGTCTAGTCTTTGCCCCTAAAGACCATCTCTAGTTCTATTCATATGCAGTACGGAAAGTAGCAACTACATTAGATCAAACGATGCGGACACTTCAGAAGACAGATTTTTCAGTCAGAGAAATCTGTTGCCGATTTGGTCGAGAATTCGCTGCAAAAATGCAAGGCTGACCCTCTGAATTCTGCAACAGATTTGCGGTTTTATCTGCCACGGATCCACATTCAATTGGGCTAATCTACATGTTGCCACCCAACACGGTTTTTGTACGGAAAATTCTGATTTGAACAAAGAGCGGATTACCATTAAAATAAATAGGACACTTTTTGCAAGCAGTTTTCACACACACTTCAGTGTGGAATACGTACGGTTTCCACACCAAAATCTGCAGGAAAATCCACTGTGTGGACATTGCAAGACACTGACTGCACTCCCTGAATTCATCTTACAATAGGCCACCAACCGGATCTGGGTTGCTCCTACCACTATCATATACAAAAAGTAAATGGCCCATAATTGTTCTTAAAATAGCTTTATTTCCAGGGTTTGTATAGGCCTCCTTTCAAAAACTGTCAAAACAGGCCTCGTTGCCCATAGCAACCAATCAGAACTCTGCTTTAATTTCTTAAATTGCTCTGGGAAAATTAAAGCTGCACTGTGATTGGTTGCTATGGGCAACAATGCCAGTTGTTCTGTTAAACCGTTTTGTTGAATGAGGCTCATGTGGTCTACTTTTTTTTTCTAGAAACAGCACCATTCTTGCCTTTATGTGGCGCCTGGTATTGTAGTCCAGCCTTATTCACTTGTTCCAGTAACATATTGCACTACACACCCAAATGAAATTGCCAAAATGGTCACTGCCAATATTAAAAATGTTTTATAGATATTAATGAGAACGCAGGGACGGACCATTGTAGCATGTGTATGATTGTTTACATATGCTGCCTCCCTGGGATATGTGCATATTCTTTTGTTTTCTGTCATGACGAGCTACTTTGTAGCATTTGTGAATGATCATACACAATGGAGGATATATATCAAACCTGGTGCAAAGCAAAAGTGGAGTAGTGGCCCATGGCAACCAATTAGATTGCTGCTTTTATTTTCCAAAAGGCCTTTGAAAAATGAAAGGTGAAATCTGATTTGTTGCCATGGGCAACTACTCCACTTCTCCTTTGTACCAGTTTTGATATTTCTCCTCCAATATCCTCTTTGAAGGACACGCTATATTATGGCCACCACATATACATGGCTATGGGCTTTCATAAATACATAAGAGTTTTACTTACTACATAGAGAAGTTGCTTCATCCTCCCCATTGCCACAGTCACTAGCAGAATTACAGACCTTAGATGGCAGCAGACATGTTTTCCGGTCATCACATAGGAATCCAGTGTAGTTATCTGATGTGACACAGTAGCGACTCTCTGAGGACAGGTAGAGAGTAGAGACCATATTATTATACGTCAGTATACACCACTCATCTATCATAGTTACCATTCATTATACTAGTACGAGTATTAGTAATGGGCCAGCACAAAGGTATGACATCCAGAACATAGTAGACATATATAAAAGCTAATTATCCAAATTATACCATGAATATCCCGCCATCTTTTACTTTACCTGGTATCTATAAAAACTCCATGTGAACAGGGCCAAAGGATTCCAATAATAACTCATCAGCAGAATACTGGCACTGTTTATGGAAGCCTGCATTCTCTAATTCCCTGTACTCCCTGTGTTGCTCACGGGAACGGTCATAATACCCATCAGCAAAAGTCTTTTTACTTTTTAGCATTAGATGTTTTCATTATTTGTATTAATAGCGGACAGTCTGTACAGCTTCAAACTCTATATAAAATACCTATAATGCCTGGGTCTTATAGCAAACATAATGCACATACGTTGATGGATCTTGTTCTGTGTGGTGCATTGAACTGACTGCTTTTGACTTTACTTTTTGAGTTGTGTTTCTTTTCTTTGGGTAGTGGGTGGGAATCATTATTTTGCCACATTCAATGAACAGATTGTTCTTCTGATCTAAACTCGGCACAGACAGTACATTTATTTTTTCTCCTGGATTTAGTGACTCAATATCAACTTGCCTCGCTAGCCCTGTATCTAAATACCATGGCCAAGGCAGGGTGGCTTTTTGGCATCTACCCTGGCAGCTAGCACTCTCGACACATGCCTCTCTAGCCAGCTTTAGCTACGCCACCGTATAAAGCCCCGCTGCCAATCACAAATAGATGCAAGGAAAATCCCAGCAACTGTGCACTAAACAGTTAAGCATGCAGAATAGTTTTATAATTAGTACAAATTAGATTATGCACTGGTACAACAGTTTTGGTTGGAGGTTAGAAATTTGGCGTTGGCGCAGGATATTCCTCTAGACCCTCTTCATTATCTCCTGAATGTCCCTCCTAGGTCTTTGGGGAAACCATTAGCCCGACTCTTTCGACACTTTCTCACCGCCGCTAAGACGATAGCTTGGAAATGGAGACAGACCGCCCCTCCCTCTCACATCGACTTAGTAACTAGAATTAGGGAAATTCGCACAATGGAGCATATGACGGCCTCTATTGACAATGAACTGGACAGGTTCAAAGTGGTGTGGGATCCGTGGGACAAGCATTGGTTACAGATATCTCAAGATTAGGTTGTAGATTGAGCTCTGACTATCCCTCCTCCCCCCCTTTTTTTTACTCTTGTGTCTTTTCCCTGATGTCTTGTTTGTCTATTGGAATTTACTGCGATGTCAAGTGAATTGCATGGCCTTCCCATGCATCTTTATGTCATATGTATATTTTGAAAATTTTCAATAAAAATACAGTTGAAATCAAATTAGATTATGTAGTTAATGTGGCTTATTCCAGGTACATACATGGCTTCTAATATGCTTTAATATATGTATGGTACATAATAAATTGCTGAAATGGCGCCCCCCCACCTGCGAGAAGGCCTCAAAAGTTCACGTATACTACAACTAGTTTGCTTCCTTTGCCATAGATATATGGGAATATAGGTATAGTAATGCTCATATTGACTGTACGCATCAATTATTACCTGGGGTGCGTGCAGGGAGAGCGAGCACGGCTGTACACACGATAGCAGCAGCAACGATCATCAGAATGATTAATATCACGCCTATGATGCACACACATCTTCTACTGCAGCCACAACACCCATCTGAGAATAATAAAATGTTATTGGTTAGTAAAGGTCACAAACACTGAGCATAGACCACAAGGGAGCGACCAAAATGTATAATCACCCTTCTCATCCCTTGAGAGCATTGTCACTGTAGAGCCCAATGAAGAAGCGTCCATACTTCTCCTCTGTAAGAGAAAACACAGTATGAAACAGTTCTTGGCATTTAAAGGAGGTTTATATAAAACAGATCAACACCAAACTGTTCCTGGCGTTTAATTGTAAAGTGTAAGGCAGGGTTCACACCTGCGTCAGGTCTTTCTGTTTTCTGCTCCGTCAGAGGGGCAGAACAAGGGGAAGACTGGCAGCAACGGTTCCGTTGCACCGCAGACACCACCCAAAATAAACAGTGTGAAGATACCCTAAGTCGGTTCCAAATCTGAAGCAAAATACTGACCAAAATACTGCCATGTGAAAGTAGCCTAAGTAGGAATAAGGAGTATATAAAAAAACTTTTATTACGCTGATTTTGTGAGAATTAATCTTGTAATTATTATAATTGTGTTTTTGTCAGGGGTTTAGCTATCGATGGCAGAGTTTGTATTTAATTGAAAAAAAATAAAAGCTAGATGTTGTAGATCCGGTATTCTTAGCTATTTCTGCACTCAGTCACTCGCCTGCATTTCTTACAATACACAGTAATTTATGACATAGATTTGGCAGGACATAGAGCAGAGCACATACGACACATTTTATCACATGTTACAATCTGCTTCCTGTTACAAGTTCTGCCAAGACGCCATTATACACCTCATAAAGTAACTAATTGGTCCTAAGACAATGAGTACGGATCAATAGGAGAGGTCAATACTATTCATATGGTTTTGTATAGAAAAGACAGACGTATCCTGACAAAGTCAAGTGAGAATGACACTAAGGTTGGGCTCCCGTGTAGAGTAAATGCTGCAGAATTTCCACAATGGAATTCTGTGTGGAAAATGTTCTGCGTTGCGACTTTCAATTCTGCAGCATGTCAGTTTATGCTGCGTGTTCTGTGCTGAGATGCTGCGCGTTTGGCCCGTAAACTTCAATGGGGAGCAGAAATTCCACAACCGATTTGTTTTGTTGCGGTTTTTACAGCGTTTACGCAGCTGAAATGCAGTAAAAACCGCAGGTGCACATATACTTTGCTATAATCAAAATTGAACACTAAATCTGCAGGTAAAAACACTTTTTGTGACGGATTTACCAGCGTTTTTCTTGAGATTCTGCTGTAGATTTTCAGTTGTATTTCTGTTCTGATGACGGGGAGGTATGTCAGCACATATTTATTTTTTACTTTATGGAATAACGTAGTAGACTACACTATTCCATAAAGAGGCATCCAGTATAAAGATGTATACTAGGCGGTATACTTTTTTTTTTCTACAATTGGCGACATATGCCACTGTATGCCTATTTAGTGGATTGCGTCAGAAAATATTCCCAATGTATACCTCATTGTGTGAACAGAGCCTTAGTATATATTTACGTGAGACTTTTTTCAGTTTAGCACAGAAAAAAAACTGCATTTTTGTCCTTGATTAAAAAAAAAAAAAAAATGCTGCAAAACTTGTGAGAAAATGTTAAGAAAATACGGTACATGCAAATATACCCTTGAAGGGGTTCTTTACTATCATGCCTTCTGGCTGCATACTATTGAGATATGATAGGTACTGGATTAGCAAGTATTTTGGATTATCAGACAGTCAAAGAAAAGTATCTAAAACTTTTTTTTTGTGTACTTTGTTTAGTTTATGTAAAGCAAAAGCAAAGAAAGGCGTAAAACAACACTGTATCCATTGTCAAATCCCTAAAGCCTCATGCACACAACCGTATTACCGCTCTGCGCAAACTGAGTGTTTTGGAGCAGTAACATGGCACCCATATATGTCTATGGGGCTCGACTGTACTGATTTGACTAAAGGTATATATAGTATGTCAGATGGCAGAACAAATGATTACTTAGATTCCGTATTATGTGCAGTAGGCATTCTACCCTAGAATTGCTTCTTGGGGTGCAGTATGGAGGCACCATCCCTCCGTATAGTCTCTGTTCACACGGCTCTGCATGTGGTCTTATGCCCATGGCAAATAAAAAAAAAAAGGGCATTACAGGATAATACATAAACATATTTTTTTTCCAAGACGGTCATTTAGTGTATTTTTTTACTAGTAGGCCTAGTAGTTTCTCTGATTATGTTTTACTTTTACCACCATATAGCTTTTTACATTATCTCAGTTGCTGCTTTAGGGAAGAAAAACAATTATACTCAGCAGGGCCTTTCACCGAAGGCCACAATGAATACTTTGCATTACCCATCACCCATTCAGAACTATTTCCTGCGGTTCAACTACGTCTTCGGTTATACTTCTATGTACATAGCATTCATCTGCCCCTTACCTGTAGCTTACATAAAGAGTGAAACCTCTTACTTTATATATATATATATATATATATATATATATATATAAATATATATATATATGGGAAACACTAATCACCCTCCACGCTGAGGCTTTCCAAAAAATGTAACAAAAAAAAAACCAGGTGATTTACTTTAAGCTTATGCAGCGGAAAGACCAGGTACTATGTAACTACTATAAATAAATATGTTGCCCATTCTCTCACCTGGGGATACGTCCGGTTCATATTTCCAGCGCTTGTCTGATCCTTTAGGTTAGTAATTCAGGTTGTAGTTGAACACTTTACCCCTAAAAGTCTTATTGTTCCTCCACTAAACTTGTGCTGATACAAAAGGCTGAGGTTTAGGGCTGGCCCATGATCCAGGTCTCCTGGAAACCAGAGAAACACTGGCAGGGCTGTAGCTGAGAAGACTGGACACCCGTGTATATAATTAGTCACTTGCTTGTTAACGACATAGTTGAAGTGAACGAACATAGGAAATACTGAGCATGGGGGACCTGCTTGTGGGTCAGTGATGATCATTACTTGTGGCTATAGAATGTAGGTTGTGGAGTGACTTGTTAGGTTATGTTCACACGGGCTATTTTCAGCTGTTTTTCGGGCCGTAAACGCCCCGAAAAAACGTTTGAAAAATCAGAAGCAGAATGCCTACAAACATCTGCCCATGGAAAAACAGCGTTCCGTTCCCACGGGGCGTTTTTTACAAGGCCGTTTCTAAAAACGGCCGCGTAAAAAAAAAGCCTCGTAAAAAGAAATGCATGTCACTTCTTGAGCCAGTTTTGGAGCAGTTTTTCATTGACTCAATAGAAAAATAGCTCCAAAAACGGGCGTAAAAAACGGCGCAAAAAAAAGAGTTGCTTAAAAAACTTTATGTTCACACGCAGAGTTTTCAGGCGTATTTCGGGGCATAAACGAAAAACCGCTAGCTAAATGCCTACAAATATCTGCCCATTGAAATCAATAGAATAAAACAGCGCGTAAAAAAACGCTCCGGAAAAAGAATGAACATGTCCCTTCTTGAGACGTTTTTGGAGTTGCTTTCAATGTCAATAGAAAAACAGCTCCAAACAGTCTAGAAAAAACGCCTCAAAAAAACGTTTTCAGCTTCAAAAACAGCTGAAGATCAGAGGCTGTTTTCTTTGAAAACAGCTCCGTAATTTTCAGCCGTTTTTAATCTTGCCTGTGAACATACCCTTTCAGTATGTTCACACAGCCTATTTTCAGCGGTTTTTTGGGCCATAAATGCCTCCGAAAAATGGCTGAAAATACAGGGGCTGAATGCCTCCAAACATCTGCCTATTGATTTCAATGGGAAAAACTGTGTTTAGTTCGTTTGGGGCATGGAAAAGAAATTAGAATGGTATATAGTCTCGCCCAAACTCGAAGGCCTCAAGAGTTGCCCAGAGATACGGCCATTCGATGGAGTCAAAAGCCTTAGCTGCATCGAGGGAGATGACCGCTCTAGTCCTTATGTTGTCATGTGTTGCCCCGAATGTTCATAAAGAGACTTCTAACAAAGGAAAAAAGCCAGTCTGGTCGTGATGTATTAGCGTTAATATTACCGATTTAAGCCTATCAGTAAGTCTCTGAATTTAGGAAAAAGATGGGTCAATAAGAATCGCAGTATCTGACATCTCTACCTGGCTTTGGAAGGACTATAATAGTGTCCTCAGCTAAGGTTGGAGGTAGGCAACCTAAATCCTTAGCCCTGCAAAACATTTTGCACAAATGAGGGACTGAAAAAAAAAAAAAAGAATACTTTTGATAAAGTTCCCTGGGAAGGCCATCAGGGCATGGTGCCTTCCCCTTCCTCAGTAACGGGTAGGTAAAGAAGCGCTTGATGTTCAGCTGATATGGTGGGGGGAGGTATCATATCAAGAAAGTTTCATGATTCTCGATACATAATTGCAACTTGCGCGGCCTATAGTGTCTGGTAATAGTTCACAAAACATTTCAAAGAACCATCAGGAGCAGTTACAGTAGTAGCCATAAAAGTTAGTTATAACTGGAGTGTATGTATCTCTCTGGATAGAAAAGCTAGCACCTTCCCAGGGCAGACCCCGTGTTCAAGAACTGACAACAGAAGACGACCTGGCAGTTTCTATTTGTGAATCACTTACTGCAGACTGAGCCTGCTTATATACGTTCTCTCTGCGGACTGTGACGGTCTCTAAACCCAAGGTCACCCTGAGGGAGTTACATTTAATTGCATTAATTCCAGAAGTCAAGTTTTCACGAACATACGCCTTGAAGGTGTGCTGGAATGTCTGTCGACTTCACATTAGAACTACAATAGGATCAGATCGCTAGGGATATATTATGGTCTTCTGGAAAGAGACTGAGCCAATATGAATTTAGGTGCCACCCCTTGAGTGGCAGTTTTGATTCCCCAGTCAACTTCCAGCATCCTACCTTAGCAAAAACATAAACTTGATAGAGCAGTTTAAAATCCACACAGCAATGTAACATTTTATGCACGTGAAGCAAGAACAGTAGTCGTAAATTCCCTTCCACCCCACTGTGCTTCAAAAAACGCTGAACAGAGAACAAGTAGAACGATTAAGAACACAAGTTTTTTTTTTTACCAATAGAGACCCAGTTCACGTGACCTCTGGCTGACGGCCACCCCGTCTGGCGGGTCCACAAAAGCCAATTCATTGGAAGACATCTTCAGTGTACGGGGAGGGGGGGGGGGGGGGGAGCATGGAATATTTAATATTGAGGTCTCAAAGCTTGCATTTAGCTGCAGTGTACTTTGCCCTCTCTTTTTGGATGGCTAGGTAGACTGACAGATTAGCTTTCTGAACTGTTAGCATGACCAGAGTTACTGGACACCTAAGGACAGCATCTTGTTCTCTTTAATGGTGTAGTTTGGCAAAGAATGTCTCGGGCGTCGTGCCTGTAGGGCCAGGCGTAGGGAGGATGCGTTGGGCTTGAAAGCAAAAGTGGACGAGAGTTTATCTTGCCCAAACATAGTAATGAGACAGTTTTCCAGGAACTTCGGAAGATCAACCCTCAACGCCTTCAAGGAGGCCCACAAAGTCCAGATTAGCTCGACATTGGCGGTTTTCCTGATCATCCATCTTGGCCAGAAGTTCCGTGTATTTCCATTGCAGTTTTTAGACATTTTGGAGGCACTTGGGACCTCAAGATCACCTGATGCAGGTTTTGAACTCAGTGACCAGGTCTCTGAGTCTTTGCATATCCTGTGAGTGAGACTTCTACTTTGACCTAGTCAATCCTGCTGGTAAGTACGGCTTTAAGTTATGGCTTCCAGGACTTTCACTATTTCAAAATGAGGAGATAGGCTAAGGTTGGCTGAAACCTGTTAAGGAGCTGGCCCATGACATTTAGCAGGACTATTCTCTTTATTTTTAGATAGCGCCATAGAGTAGACAAAGCAAGTAGTAGGAGTATAGGTAAGATGAACTTCTTGTAGCAGCTGTGGAAAAACGTGACCAGGCAGGGGTCTTATGAGCCAAGTGGTAAAAAGGCATGAACTGAAGTGTCAGATGTACAGGGATAGCCTCAGCCCAGTAGAAAATCTTTTGTTAAAGGGGCAATAAAGCCTTATATGACAGTTCTTCTGATGTGGGGGATGGGAGCTCTAGCAGTTATTGCACTAGGTGGCAAGATAGCACAAAGGAGGGTGAAGGGGAAGGTTTCAATTCCCCCAAAGCATTTTTTGGAACAAGTTTTAGCAGTCCATTGAAGTCTTTGGGGAAGAAAATTCCCTGAAAAACATGACAGAGCGGTTTGGAAAAGAAAAACCACCACGAACAAAAATGCATCGTGTACAGAACTTCATAATCTCCCATACGTCTGTTTTTTAGCAACCAGAGTGGTCTGGGGGCAGCTTATTCCCCCCTTCCCATTGAAATAAACATGATTGTTCAGCCAAAACGAGCACGACTGTTTATGGAGCAGTCGGGTGAAATAGTGTATGGCCAGCGCTGCACATAATACATATACCCCAGCACGTGCGATCACATTGAAGTGCAGGTTACATTTTCATATATATCTTATATTCTATATCATTATTGCAGTTGGAATAATGTTTGGAATGTTATCCTGTAAGAAATTGAAAAATAAGAAGACTAGACGACTGTTAAACCAATTTTAGAATTTGTGATTTATTATTATTAAAGGAAAACTGCAGATTTACACTTCATATTCAGTGTTAAACAAAAAGTTCTCGCTTCCACATCCTAAACAGTTTGGTTACGTGACGGGCTGGTTGTAGTTGATAACATTTGTAATTCTGTAGGGTTGTTCTTATTTTTTTTTTAATAAAAATGTCTCAGTGTGCTTGGTGCAACTTTTTATTTAAAATTAGTTTTACTTTTTGAGAAACAGCTGCTTTGTATCCTGCATACAGAGCAGCTGTATCTAGCGCGGAGACCTGTATCTGTCAGCTCAGCGGCACTGACGGATTCAGTGTCAGTGGGTCCTGGGTGTCTCTGACATGCAGGTTCCACCTGTTATCGATCACATCTAAGTTATGAACGGGAACAGCTCGATCCAGCACTAGATACAGCTGCTCTGTATACAGGATATAAAGCAGCTGTATCTCAAAAAGTAAAAATACTTTTTAATAAAAAGTATTTAGATAGTTGCACCAAATACACTGAAATTTTTATTTAAAAACAAAAACGATTTCAAAGGTGTACATAGTCTTTAAAATCGTAACTCCAGCATTTTACCAACATCTTAAACTTTAACTCTATATATAAAGTCGAGTAACTTTAGCATTTTACTGCTTTTGTCCCGATTAGGTTTGTCAACATTTTGCTTGTTGCCCTTAGAAACAGGTAGTATAGCGCTTTATATCCACTGTCAGATAAGTGACTGCTTGTGTAACGGTTTCCTGAACTCCCACAATGCACTGCTCTCTGATAAAAGAATCTAGCAGAATTCTGAATATAGCTTTAGTTGCGAGTTGTTAAGAAACCATGTAACGCAAAATAATTACAGGATAAGTCAAGTAATAGTAAGGTTACACAAGAATTCACAAAGCCCCATAAAAAAAAAAAAAGTATTTAAGATCATCAGCATATGGTATTAAATATCAAAAGGCGCAGTACTCCAGTTTCCTAGTCTTTTTCTGGTCTTTGTTTACCCAGCCCCAGTGATTGCGCGTCATCTCAACACATGACCATTACAACCAATCATAATTTGAGGTGACGTCATCGCCGTAGCCAGGTGAGAAAACTCAAGCAGGAGACCAGGGAATTGGAAGTGTTGTTAGATTATACAATATTCAGCTGATGAAAAAAATAAAAAAATGTTATGAGACTGGAAAACCCCTTTAATTGTGGAATGTTGACAGTCGCGGTTCCTTTAAAGCAACATTGCTCTGTAATTGTGAGATGATAGCGTGTTGGTCCACTAGCAGGAATCATCAACCACAATAAGAAAGCAAGAAGTTATTCAGTCTGGAGATCACCAGCTATTGTAAAATATTAAATTTCTAACATTCCCTGCAATTTCCTTGGAGGCTTCACTATAACACGCTGAAGGGTCAGCGATTTCTAGTCCCGATTAATCAGCCAATAGAATACAAAGAGCGAACTGATTTGCACAGAGTTTTCTCTCCGATTAACCAGAAGCAAATCACAATCTCTGCAAATCATCGAATTTATACGAATGGTGAGTAGAACAACTCAGTCACCTCTGCTATTCATCCTTCAGAGCCAAAGTGTCTGTGCAATTATTAGGCAGTTAGTCCTTCACAATTTTAGGACTTAAATGGACACTAACTTTTTGCTAATTTTATAGTATACCTGATATATATAATTTTTTTTATTTACTTACGGTTATAATTAAGGTGTTTTATCCAGGAAAATTGTGTGTAAAGTTACTGCCACTAGGTGTCTCCCTTCCTGTATTCTGCAGTCTACCCCATTGTCAAGCAAAATTCGTCCCTAGTTACAGAGCAGATGAGACGGACTGCAGAAGGTGGGGGCGTGTCACTTCACTGCCTTCTGGGGAAGAGGGGATGGAGAAGCATGGGAAGAGTAAGAAAGAAACACACACTCTCCATTCATGTCTATGGAGAGGGAGCAGAAAAAGAAAGACACACATTGACATGCAGCAGATTTTGGTTAGATTTCTCTCTCACCCCAGTGCTGGATTATCAGCTACACTGCTCGAAACTGCTGTAGAATATCCTCCATACTGCTGCAGCTTCTATATATGTGAGACATAGGAGAGCAGGATTCTCCTCCTCTATGTGTGCAGTGTATAGAAGACATGATAGCAGTTACACTCTGCCCACTAGTTCAGAGACAATTGAGAATTATAGATAAAGCCTGCAGAGAGGAAAACTGCTAAAAAATGCAAAATATAAAATCATATAATGGCCAGAAATAGCGTTATTCCTCATGTACACACATATTCTGAAAAGTCTCCTGAAAAGTTAGGTACGCTTTAAGTAAAAAGTTACTGGTGCAGTTATACCCTCGATACCCAGTATAGATATAATGTGCTCCCATGGAGGACTCATTTTCAGGTTCAATAAGAAGCGTGCTTTGCATGTGATGCTCTGTTGCACAGCACAAGTCCAGGGTTTGTGGCTCACTGCTTCCATAGTACCTGTTCATGTAAACAGCCAGAAAGGAATTCAGTGAATGGAACAGAGAAACGCTGCAAAGCTGGACAGCACATAATGGTGCATAGGAGATAAAAGGCAAAACGGATTCACACCAAGATCATAATATCACCTACCTGTATAAGAAAGGTTTACAGTCGAGAGATTATAGAGAAAATTAGGAAATTACCCATCCCAAACATGAAAAGATCATGTCACATCAATGATAGGATTCATCTCTGGATCCAGTTCCAAACTAGAATATATGAAGTCCACATCAGAGATTTCCCTCTCCCTGAAGCCACCCAGCGTATAAAATCTGACAGGCAGATAATTTGATTCCACAGTTTTACTAAAAATCCACATTGCAACAGATGCCCCTTAAAGTGGTGGTGTGGAGATTCAACAGCGGGCTGGAGAGCTGGCCTATATGGTAGACATGGCCAGGTCCACTTTAGTTGGTAAAGGTCCAGCATCTTCATTTTCTTGGGGAAGACCATGGACCACGACAAGTGATGCAGGGGGGTATTTGTGAAGCTTCTGCTCATTCAGATATTCCAGATCGCCATAGATGCTCAGTTTCTGAAATACATCAGCATAATGGTTAGATCTCTTCTATTTGTATTGTATATTATACACTTTTATATCAAGTGCCACTCCTATCAATGGGCTGTGTCTGATATTGCAGCTCAATTGTGGACTGTTGTGAGTGGATTCGGGAAATAAGTCAGTGCCATATTAATACCTGGAAATAAATAAAAATAGTTGTGGCTACCTAGATCTCTGTTCACGACAAAAACAGCAAAAGGGACGACCCACTGTCTTGTCCAAGACCCCCATGGTCGGAGGCTCTTAAAACACTAGTAGGTCTATCTGTACATGTTTTCACGGTGTGATTTAAGATGTAAGCAGTTCCCTTATCACAACCATACAAACTGTAGTCAAGCAACCGCTTTCTAATCTTTAGTGGTCAGGTACAGCTAGGTACCAGGATTTACTGATAGTAGTCAAGGAAAGAGTTCAGATCCTACATAAATCAGCAGGCAAAGCTCCTTTTGTAAAAAAAATAAAAATAAATATCCGTGACAAAATTGCCATGATGCGGATTACAACGTCTGCCCTCAATTTCAAACAGATTTTTTTCACTACATGTGGATGGGGTTTGTGTATGTGAAGTCACTCTAAAGGGGGTTTTCAATTCTATCCAATTTTGACATATCATTAAGATATGCCATAAACGTATGATCGGTGGTGCTTAATGGGACGACCTGGTGTCTCACATAACGAGGGGTGCCAAAAGGTACACAATGTTTTGAAGGGGGCAGCAGCCCCTTCATTTTAGTGATCGCAGAGGGTCCCAATGATCATACATTTATAGCATTTCTTAATGCTACGCCTTACTTGAAAAATCCTTTTAACTGTAAAATAGCCCAAACATGTTGACCTAGGAATTAATTTTCACTTCTTCAGATGCATACAAACATTAAAAGACATTTTCTACTGTCATTCTTTATTTATAGAAGCATCTGAATAATAATAGCAGGTCGGTATAGGGAATGGCATGATGTAACTGCAGTCAAGCCGCTTTTCTCAGCCGTCATTACAGTTACAATTCAGCTTTGAGAAGACTTATCTGAGCAATCCTAGTGGCCTTAAACAGGCTCCCCGACAGCAAGAGCCTCTTATAATATCATATTGTCATGCAGAGCATTCCTAGCAAACAGGTGAAGTAAATATTCACCTTTGAATAAAAATTTTTTTTCAATAGAACCAAAATTCGGTGCTAATAAACGTCTTAATATATCTTTATAGCGGTCGGATCTCTGTTTTTCGGTTACAGAGCTCTATTTCCTCAGCATAGACATAATTAAATGGTAAAAAAAAAAGCCACCACTAGGGGGAGCTTATGGCATACTGTGTTATTATTGAGTTTCATGTATAAACAGTATACAGAGATCTCTCCCTAGTGGTGGCAGAATTCCATCATTTACGGTAACTTATCTTTGCAGGGGATTTGGACCCTATAACTGAAAAACAGAGCTGTAAAGATCTATAATGAAATCAGCACAGATCTAAAAATGACGGTGTTAAAAGTTGGACATTCACTTTAAGCTGTCCATTGGCTTCATTGCCACATTTTAGATACGTTATGTAGTGCAGACGAGCAGGGAAGACTTTCTTTTACAGACTCATGGTAATGACATTGCTATTGTCCATAAAAACAGGTTAGGCAGGGTGAACAGAATTTACCTCAGAAGGAATATTCTGATCCGACGCGGTTGCTACTGTTGCACAACAAATCCATAGAAGAACCAGGATAGATAAAAGCAATGTCGCAGTCAGCAGCCAGTTTGAATTCCTGAATAAGAAGGAAACACATAATTGTAAATGCCAGACTGGTAATACTGGATGTGTAGTGAACATGAACTTTGCCTGGCATGGCATGGCCTACATAAAGCACAACAATGACTAACGTTTTTCCCCCAAACCCATTCCCAACTTAGTGTCGTGTTGGATTTTCATTGGCTCGCGTAGGGCTGTGTTGCAATTCCTAGCACAGAGCTAGGTCGGAAATTACATTGTTGCTGAAAAACGGCAAAGCTGCACAAGCCCTTCATTCCACAGGTACTGTATTAAAATAGTTTTCCAGCTAATACCAGGTTTTCGCTCATTTAAATGTAAAGAGATTTACTTACATATAGATGGCCACTCCGGCATTCAGATGCGCCATTCCACCGTTATCAGTGCCAGTCATGTGATTATGGCACTCCGTTCTTCTTTCAAATGGGCATGTGAATTACATCATGCGCAGGCTGAACCCCCTCCCTCTCCTCCTCTACATTTTGCTACTCGCAAGCAGGAAGATGTAGTTGGTTTGGTAGTGCGCACCGATCACTGGCGTGTTTAGGACAGAGTCGGGTGGTCGGAACCACTGACTACCAATGATGAGGCGGAGCTGATGTAATCACGTGACTGGTGCTGCTAACGGGGTGGAACGACGCATCTGAGTGCTGGAGTGGCCATCTATATGTAAGCTAAACTCTTTATATTTAATTGAGCAAAAACCTGCTATTACCTAGAAAACCCCTTTAACTCCAGCTTCCTCTCAAATGTGCATGTTGAGCTCGCGCGAGGGTTTAAAACATTCTAACTGAGGAAGGGAGATAAGTAGCTACCAGGCACTTCTAGTGTTGCTTATCTCAGGGAAAACAATAGGTTTCGCACAATCTTCCATGAAGAATCTAATGTTTACATTCATCGTTCGATCAGTGACCTGATACTTATAGGCTATGTACACCTTTGAAAGTATTTATTTTTTTAAATAAAAATTTCAGTGTGTTTGGTGCAACTTTCAAATGAGTTTTTATTAAAAATTATACTTTTATAATTTAACTTTTTGAGATACAGCTGCTCGGTATCCTGTATACAGAGCAGATGTATAGTTCGCCAAGACCTAAATCCGTCAGGTCCGCGGGGCTTGACTGGTTCAGTGACAGCGGGTCCTGCGTGGATCGAGCTATTAATGTTCACATCAAGGTTATGAACTTAGATGTGATGGATAACTGGTGGATCCTGCGCGTCTCCGCTTTCACTGAACCCGTCATTCCCGCGGAGCTGACGGATTCAGGTCTTAGCGAACTATACATCTGATCTGTATACAGGATACAGAGCAGCTGAATCTCAAAAAGTTAAAATTATGTTTAATAAAAACTAAATTTGAAAGTTGCACCAAACGCACCGTATGTTTTGCTGTCTCTCCATTTCAAACAATGGGAGTATAACATGTAAAATCATCTTCTATTTCAGTAATTTGAATCAAGGGCTTTTCACCCCAAATTAGGAGGGAGTACTGAAGATTGGACAGTTGTTTGCAGAAGAGTACATGTCATAATATAGAAGTGTAGGCTTTTACTGCCGCAACTTACATTGAGAAGCACTTCATAATCCCTTCTCCTCCATCTAACTCCAGGATGCCAGCTCTTCGGCTCCATACGTCGCCAACTGAACTTCCACCCACTAAATCTGCTGCAGAGTAAGAAGAAACATGACTACTCCCATTCTCAAAGACTTAAATCATTCTCAAAACCAATGGTGCTCAGCAAGAGACTTACAGGACAAAGAGTCCAGCATGTTGCCTCTTGCTGATGGGTCTTCTGACTGCAGTGGTGGCATCTGCTGAATTTCTGGCTGAGACTGGACCAATAAAGCAAGAGAAGAAAAGTTAGTAAAATATGGTTTATAAAACCAAGTTCAGCTACGAGGTGTGTGTAATGCAGGATATACATGCTTCTGTCTTCTGTATCCTCCATGTTTTGCTTGAATATAACAATGAGCATATTAATGTAGGCATATATCTTTTTCCCCACTCTCTTCGTTTCCCTGACACTATATATTGCCCCCCCCCCCCAATACTGTTCAGAGGACTCCCTTCATGACTTGTTGATATGATTATCTAGCACATACCTGCACTACAAGGATGCGTCCATTATCAGCTTGTATGTAGAAAGTCCAGGACGAGGTCATTAAGTTTTGTGCAGAATCCATCATATCGCTCCAGAAAGCTCTTACCATTGTCAGAGGAAAGAGGATATGTATCCGCGGCATCATATCCGAGAGCTGCATGAACAACCCAAAAGGCAGCATTAAAAAGAATGATTATTATTACTTCTCATACATGGGGCAGTAAAACTGCAATCACATTAAAGGGGATGTAACATCAGAGAAAAACCCTTTCAAATTGGAGCCAATTTTGCAGGGGAAAGCCAAGGCCAGTCAGACATTCGCCCTAAAGCGTCCGCTGCCGAGAGAACGTAGTATTACCTGGCGGCCATTCAGATGAACGTGCGTCTATGTAATACATGGACGGCTCTAGAGCTCTTCGTTCTGGCTCAAGGTGACGACTACGACGTCCATATTTCCCAATAGGGCACGCGGGCAGGGGTTGTCGTCATCCTTTGAACACGCAGTATAGTAATATTGTACTCACCTCTTCTTGTCGCTTCTCTGCAAAAGGCATCTGACTGTGACAGCCCAGGATACAGGCATACTGCTCATTGGACTGGGGATAGGCTTCTATGCAAGCTGTAGGAGAACAAAAAAAAACGAGATCATAAGGTTTTATACAGACTATAATTTAGGACTAAATTCCCAGGCTGTCAATCACTTTGGAAAATACAAGGAAAATGGCTGAGATTTTCCTTCAATTGTGCCACGGGATCAGTTACAGAACGTGAATTATTTTTTTTTACAAAACTTTGAAACAAATTCTAATCACTGGTTTTGCCATTGTGTAAGTTGTTCATATCCTGCAGGCAAGACAAGCAGTCTCTAGTAGCAGGCAGTAATAGATTCTACATAGCGCCATACATCTAGAATTGCTGAATATTTAAATGGGTCACTAAATCTAAAACCTCAGATGCCGTATATAGAAGACACTTAGACTGGGCCATAAACAGGCAGACATCGCAGAACTGACAAGTGCCGAGACTTATGCCAGTCCTCGAACACCTAAACGCCCTTACCAGTGACAAAAGCGGCAAATACCATCCTCCCACTTGATATTCTATTGCTCTACCCATCAAGAAATGATTCACCTGTGATCAGCAGAATGGGCAATGGGGTTGTTCCACAATAACCCTCTTTTTTTATTCTTCTATGACCAGCCAATTAGACAGGTCATAGTGATATAATAGGCGAGTGGTTCAACTGTCAGGACCACCACTATTATAGTGAATGTGGTCCCCAAGTCCCTGTTTCCAGCCGGAGAGTTGGCCCTTTAGGCCTCATTTACACGAACGTAATATACGCGCGTGCGACGCGCGTGCTTTGCACGCATGTCGTACGCACCTATATTAGTCAATGGGGCAGTTTAGACGATGCGTGAATTGCGCTCAGCGCGTGTGCGCAGAAAAAAACTCACGACATGTTCTATAATCGCGCGTTTTTCGCGCACTCACGCACCCATTGAAGTCAATGGGTGCGTGAAAACCACGCATGCCGCACGGAAGCACTTCCGTGCGAACTGCGTGATTCGCGCAAGAGCTGTCAAACTCCTGAATGTAAACAGAAAAGCACCACGTGCTTTTCTGTTTACAAACATCCAAACGGAGTGTCAAATTAGAGATGAGCGCACCGAACTTCACCGGGTTCGGCCAAACTCGTTTTGACCGAAACCGGTAAAAAATGTTCGGGTACGCGACGTCAGGAGACAGTCACTGTCCACGGTGCTGAAAGCGTTAAACTGGTTCAGCACCATGGACAGTGACTTCCGCTCCGAAAATCCATGAACCTGTAAAAAAAAAAAAGACGTTCTGACTTACCGATAACTCCGGTCCGACCTCCCGGGATGACAGTTAAGTCCAAGTGACAGCTGCAGCCAATCACAGGCCAAGCACAGGCTGCAGCCAATCACAGGCTGCAGCGGTCTCATGGACTGCGGCGTCATCCTGGGAGGTGGGGCCGGATGACAAGAGTGTGACGCGTCACCAAGGCAACGGCCGGGAGCCCGGACTGGGGGAAGCAGGAAGTTCTTGGTAAGTATGAAAGTCTTTTTTTATTCACAGGTTGGTGTATATTGTGATCGGCATTCACTGTCGAGGGTGCTGAAAGAGTTACTGCCGATCAGTTAGCTCTTTCAGCACCTTGGACAGTGACGGGCGTCGACTAGCCTCATCTCTATGATGGCGGCTGCGCGAAAATCACGCAGCCGCGCATCATACACGGATGACACACGGAGCTGCCAAGTGCCTTTTGCGCGCGCAAAACGCAGCGTTTTTTGCGCGCGCAAAACGCACACGCTCGTGTAAATCAGGCCTTACACTCATGGGCACCTTCATGAAATTTTGCATCAGAGCGTTACATTTTGTAAATTCATGTTTGTGGCTAAAAGCCTGACCCGATCAGAACCGGAGACGAACAGCACCGTCTAGAAATAGAAGTGCGGATGCTCGTACATGGTACTCATACATATCCTCACAAAATCATTAAAAAACGCATGAGATTGAATTACTCGACGATCGAGATGGCATGATTAGTCTGAGGAGGTGATTGGATATGCAACTGCTCATCCTCGCACTACTGTAGTAGGAAAAACAAAAGACCCCCCGCCCTATATGTGACAATCAGAGAGTATCCTCTCAAAGGGAAGGAGGATGATAACATCAAAAAGGTACAAAAGTTCCTGTATCGCCCCCTGGGGTCACTGGAATCTGTCTCCCCCCACCTCAAATGAGTCCTGCTCCCTAAATACATTGAGCTTGGTATCATTTGACAGCTAGGATTCAGGGATTTAATACGATATCATCTAAGCCCTAGCCCTTTAAATGCTTGCCGCAGCAAGAATATCAGTCATGATGTATTACACATACGTCCATGGCAGTAAAAGAGTTCAAGTGCACGTCTCAAGACCCCCTTTAAAAACACAGAAATATAACGTATGACTTTATAACCATATACATCCATCCTGGACATCACCTGATTCACATTCCGTCTTGGTCTTGTTCAAGTCATCTCCTTCTTCAGCAAATTGACAGATCGAAAAAAGACGGCAGCCTCTGTGACAGGCGAACAGCTCCTCCTCCTAGAGACACAAGATATTAAGAACCTTCTATCCACAAACTGGAATATATTCATTTATCAACCATCATGAACCCTCCGCTGCTATGTTCTGTATGTAGGAACCTGTGCAGGATACATATACGGCTGGTTTCAGATGGCCGTAAAATAGTTTTTTACAGAACCAAACTTATTTCACCAGACAGTTCTATGGCGGTCAGTTCTGCAGAAGCACAGGGGTCCGGGACCTGCAGCCATAATACAGCCGTCTAAGTCCGGTCTAAGGTTAAGTTGAGAATTTGCATTGTGCTGCGGTTAATACATGCGGTTTTGTCACAATCATTAAGGTCAATAGGACCAAAGCAGGAGAATCGATTAGATTCTCTAGGAAAGATCCCAGCCGAAGGAGTCGTACATACTGTCACATGGTACCTCTTAGCCAATCAGATTTGCAGAGTAAAAAAAACAAACAAAAACACAGTAAGGCCTCATGCACACAAAGGTATTTTTGTCCTCCCGTAAATACTGGCATAAATACGGGTCCACGGTCACAAGTATTCGACCCGTATTGCACCCGTATTTACAGACCCGTGCCCGTAAATACGGGTCCGGTGTCACCCGTATTTCACCCGTATTTACGGGCACGTTTTCGCTGCAAAATTGCACTGCAGTAATCGGCAGCCCCTTCTCTCTATCAGTGCAGGATAGAGAGAAGGGACAGCCCTTTCCGCAAAAAAAGTAAAAGAAATTCATACTTACCCAGCCGTTGTCTTGGTGACGCGTCCCTCTCCTGACATCCAGCCCGACCTCCCTGGATGACGCGGCAGTCCATGTGACCGCTGCAGCCTGTGATTGGCCTGTAATTGGCTGCAGCGGTCACATGGGTTGAAATGTCATCCCGGGAGGCCGGACTGGAGGAAGAAGCAGGGAGTTCTGGGTAAGTATGAACTTCTATTTTTTTTACACGTTGATCTATATTGTGATCGAAAGTCACTGTTCAGGGTGCTGAAAGAGTTACTGCCGATCGTTTAACACTTTCAGCACCCTGGACAGTGACTATCACCTGACGTCGCCTAGCAACGCTCCCGTATTTACGGGTGCACGCACGTTGTCACCCGTAATTACGGGAGCCCCATAGACTTCTATGGGCCTGCCTGTGCCGTAATTACGGCCTGAAATAGGACATGTTCTATATTTTTCGACGGCATGGGCACATACCCGTAAGAATACGGGGAGGTACCAGTGGCCAATAGTAGGCTATGGGCGCGTAATTACGGGCCGGTCTTTGTTTATTTTCCTGGAGCGATGACACGCTGTACGCCGTAGCATCACAACTGGGCCAGTGATTGGCAGCAGCCGTCATGTTGATGGACATCACATCATTGCTCCAGGAAAATAAACAGAGACTGAAGGGGGACCAACGGAGCTGGAGGGGATTTAACAGGTGAATAATGTTTTTTTTATTTCACAACATTTACTGCATCTACTGTAATAATGTAAGTAGCTAAACGTTTGACAAACTTCTGACATGTCATAGTGACATGTCAGAAGTTTGGATTGGTGGGGGTCCGAGCACTGAGACCCCACCAATCGCTAAAATGAAGCACTCGTGTGAGGGCTCAGCCGCTTCGTGTCTGTTCTGCTTTTTCCGGAAAGCCGATGTATCGGAGTACGGGCTCATAGACTTTTTATTGAGTCCGTACACTGATACATTTATTTCCGGAAAAAGCCGAACAGACACAAAGCGGCTGAGCGCTCACACGAGCACTTCAGCTGCTTCATTCTAGCGATTGGTGGGGGTCTCAGTGCTCGGACCCCCACCAATCCAAACTTCTGACATGTCACTATGACATGTCAGAAGTTTGTCAAACGTTTAGCTGCACTTTAACCTAAAGTAGGACAGTTTTATTTATTTTAGCCCTGAAGGCAGAAGTGGAAAATAACACAACCCTTTACCTGCACTGGTAGAACTTGATTCCTCTATTTTACTGTTTGTAAAAGTCATTTCACCCTTGAGAATAGTGCAAATACAGCCTAGAACAACCAAACAGTGGAAAATGCAGGTATACGCCATCAACACCTCTTAGGCTGTGTTCACACATAGCGGCAATAAACGTGCCAGCATGTGGTTTTGGAGCAAATAGGCACATTTTTTGATTGTTAATGGCCACATTGTTTTTAGGGTAAAACATCAGTTTTACCCCAAAAAAAACGCTTGGAATTGATTGCAATTTGAAAATGGTTCTGAATTTGAGATAAAACTCAATGGTGGCACGTTTTGGCAGCTACGTGTAAACCCAGCCTCGCAGACAGTGGCTACTTCTCTGTACTCTGGGGCCATAAGAACTCCATGTGCTGCCAAGACACGGACGGTGGGTACAGACATGGACAAATTGCCACTATTAATCGCTAGGAGTTGTAGTTTCGGAACAGCTGGAGGTCTCTGCTTTGTCGCTCACAAACTTCCCACACTACATCACAGATCTCTCCACTACTCACACATGTGAGGTAAATGAAAGTGGCAGAGGTGACGGCTGGAATCTGATTGGTTGCTACAGAAGGCTCCTTCCCTTTCTCTCTGCATACGTTTTTAACGACAATCCCTATTGTTGGCACGGTGATGGCTGCGGGGTTTTACTTTATGAGACTAGAACGTTTTATTACACATCAGCTCACATTTATGGCGCAGTTAACGCCAGGCTGTTGCAAATGGTGACGTGCAACAAAATTGCAGTAAAATGCACGACTTTTCTCCTTGTAAATAAAAAAGGCACAGTCTGCTTATACAGCATACTGCAAAAATAAAAGGTACACCCATGTATACCAGCCGGAAGTTTCACATAGTGGTCTCACCTGAGCGGCACCCAGCTTTCCTAGACACCGGAATGGCAAATCTGTCTAGATGTGCTATATATAGATTTATTTATTTTAAAACTAAGACAGTTTGCCACTCCCAGTCTGAACTGGTTGATAACAGGGAATAATAGACTACATTCCACCTCCTGCATAGACAAAACCTTAGGGTCGGTGTCAGTACAGGACGGAGCTGGGTGGAGGAGGGGCGCTGGTCATTACCTCCTTGAGAACACTTACCTCCGGGTACGTGTGTAGGGGGTAGGTTCCCTCGCATACATGGTGACAGGACGAGCTGTCCCCCAGGACGGAGTCTAGGGATCCTCGAACCCCCAAACTAGTACATAACAACAGCGCAACACCGCAAAACAACCGTGTGGCGGCCATCTTACTCCTCTCAGTTAATCCTGTAGTCGATATCCGGAGTAGACCGTTCCTTAGCACCGCCTACAGTTTTGTTTACAAACGTCATCATAGCGCGACGAGATGTACGGAATGGAAAGAGAGTGTACGGAAGACTAGTCACCTCCACAGCATGGACAGGTTCGTGATTAGAAACACGAAACCGCGGGTACCAGATGGGGCAGGGAGAGGGAAGCAGAAGATCTCTAAGGGTCAGGCCACCTTGCACTCTTTGAAGGTGAGTATAACATGGGAAACTGTTGCATGCCGGAACAACATCTGTACAACCAAATGGTGAATGCTGAGACTTGTAGTCTTTTTTTTACACCTATTATATAGCGGCCAAAGAATGATGATACTTGTAGTTCTCTAACAGCCAGATAGCCACATGTAACATGCTAGGAGTTGTAATTCTACAGCTGTTGCTTAGCTACAGGGTGCACGATGGGAGTTCACAACCGATAGATAACCGGGAATTGTGCCCCCAAGGAAAGTCGATCAGAACCAAAGCAGCACAGCGCTCATCTGAACGCTTCTGCATTAGTGATCGGTGGGGGTCTCAGTGCTCGGACCTCCACTGATCAAAACTTCTGATATGTCAAATGTTTTTCAAAAGTTTAGTTACCCTTTAATGAGTGGAGTCCTCCAGAAATCGTGGAACAAGTAGTTATTTCTTCCTTGTGTTATAGATGTATTGTTTTATATCGATGCCTCAGGTATACAGATTCCTTACTTCAGCTTCTCAGAGGTCATTTCTGTGTTTTCCCTTTATTTAGAGAGTTGTGGTTCTGGAAGATATTAAGAGATGGAAATGTATCCTGGAGCTGCCCAACCAAACGACAGAGAATCTGATAGAGACCTTGTTACAACTAAAGAAGAAAATTCCATCAGAACAAGTGATACGTTCCATGAAGATAGGTAAAATGTTCTATATCATGACTGAGGTTGAGATGACTTCAAGTTGTAATTAAAAAAATGAAATAATCTTACCGTTTTGGGTCTACATCTCCTATGCTGATCTATGTGTCTCCAAGGTTACAGACTACAACCCTGTGTAGTCTGATCTTGTAGTCGTACTTTCATCTTTCCTCTACTTCTTGCTAACCTACTGACTGTTTGTTAGAAGTAGGGGACAGGGGTAGGACTTCATAGGGTTTGTTTGTAGCCTGTAACCATGGAGACATATAGGTTTTTATAGGAACTTTAGGCACAAAATGCTAGGAGATTTTTAATCATGATAATCTGTTGCTTCATATTTTATTTTAGATGCATTTGAGTAATAAAAAAAATACATTTCAAAGGTGCTCATAGCATTTAAAGGGAACCTGTCTGCAGTTTTGACAACTCAAAACTGTTGACAGTATGATGTGGGGGAGGGGAACGGCATTTTAAACTTAACGACGTTTGATGCCCCTGGAGCGGCAGTCGCAAGTGCCACTCTGCTCTGAGTGATGGCTCTAGCGGCCAGTTAGGAGAACGTTAGAGCCGTTACTTAGAGGAGAGGGGCGGGGCTGGGAGAATAAAAATCAAGTCCCGCCTCAGTGGCACTTGCGGAGAGCGAACAGTGCGTGATACAGGGATTCAATGAACACCAGAGAGAAAATCCATGTCCTATCATGCCATGTCTAGTGTATAAGTTTTGCTTAAGGTGTTACTTTTAATAATTTCTGGTTGCTTTAGCAGTGAAATGATGTATAAGGCAACTTGGAATGAGACCTCTTGTACAATACACTTTCCTCTGAACACCGGCCTCCGAACATCTAAAAGACCGTGTCGTATGGCATCCGTATACTGCAGACCGTTCACTTGTACAAAGAACAGTGCCCAGAAAGTCCCATTGTTCGCTCGATAGAGCCAAACTGTCCTATCAAGCCATACTTACCCACATAGTCAAGTAGTGCCAGTGCCAAACTATGCCCAGATAGATAGTATTTCCAGTGCCATGTCCCCTACATCATAATGCAGCCACCACATGCCTTCTCCACATTCCCATCCCAGGAATTAAAGGGGTTGTCCGGTTACGGACAACTGATGACCTATCCACAGGATAGATCATCAGTATATGATCGGTGCGGGTCCGACATCCGGACCCGCACAGATCAGCTGGTCCGGCTGCCTCGGGGCGCCAGATGTTATGAAGGGTATGAAGTAGTTGTAGCCGGAGGCAGATGGTTTAGACTACTGTATAGCGGCCATGCTGCAGAACTGCAGCTCGGCTGCTATTCCGTGACCGGAGCCATCTACTTCCGGCATGGACATCCGGTGCCTGAAGGCAGCCGGAGCAGCTAATCGGTGCGGGGTCTGGGTGTTGGACCCCTACCGATCATATACTGATAACTTATCCTGTGGATAGGTCGTCAGTTGTCCGTGGGTGGACAACCCCTTTAACTTCCATGAAGGAGTGTTATTCTGTCCTCAGCCTCCAGAAATACTAGTAATGTCTTATTGGTATTACTAGTTATACTAGAATAGGTTTCCAAATCCTGAAGATCCTCACAGCTGTCAGGACTCGCTAGGACAGGGGATGGGACAGCTGGGATAGTGTCTGAAATCTGCTCTATTCAGTGTTTCTCCAACTGTTTTTGTAATACACTTAAATAATTTCCATTTTAAAAGCGACAACACATATATATATATATAGAATTTGTATATAATGAAGACATTATCCACACGTGTCTGTGATCTCCTTCATGGACATATCTATATGCTCCTCTCACAGGGGAGGCAGTGGAGCGCTTGCTGATACATGGTGACAAGGAAGTATCTGAACTTGCTAAAGAAGTGCACACCCAATGGGAAACCTTTATACAGGAGAACCGCTGTAAGCCAACCATAGAGGTGAGGTGTGATGCTGCAACTGAGAAACTGCGTAGCAATGCCAGGCGGATGCTTCTCGATGCTTTGGACAAAGAGGTAAGAGCCATTCGGCCTGTAGATAATACATGCACTTTGTGGACCATGTTGCTATTATTTGCAGCCTTCGTGTCTGCCTCCATTTAGCTCCAGAATATAATTTAGGAAACTTTGAGTGCAGAGCCTTATGGGGTAAAGCACGATCTACAGGGATTCTCTCTTTACTGTTCTTTGAATCCATGTGTCATGTACCGCCGCACTCAGGCCCTGCAAAAAATATCAGTGTAGAGCCTTGCTTTAGTTTTTCTAAGAGTCATGAAGAGCTTTATAAATCACGTTAATTTAACTCAACATTAAAGTTCTAGAAGTTTGTTTATTATGTCAACGTTTTATTTTGACCCCTTTCTAAAGAGGAATGTAGATAAGCAGCTGTCAGACGCCTCTTATCTTCAAGTTAACCAAAGAATCAGACAACTCCCCCATCCCTACCTCCCCCAACAGATGACATTGGTGGACAGTAAGGGCTCATTCAGACGAGCTAAATACGTGTCCGTGTTCTGTGCGTTGAAATCGCTCAGCACACGGACGCATGCAATTCTATGGGGCCATTCACATGCATTGTTTTTCATGCGGCAAGCGCCCATTGCGTGAAACTCGCTGCATGTCCTATATTGGTGCGTGTGTTCACTATGGGTGCGTGAAAGCCACGGACAGCACACGGATGAAATCTGTCTGTGTTTCACGCATCAAATACATAGAAAAGCAAAGAAAGAAATGTAGAAAAAAAAAAATCAAGTGCTTGCAGGGACGTGATAAACGCATGCCACACGCAAAACACACTGATGCCAATACGCAACGCACGTGAACAAAAAATGTAGAAAAAAAGGCTGCGTTTTTTACGCGCACAAATCGGACACGTTCGTTTGAGTGAAGCCTTAGGCCGCATCTGTTCCCCTCATTTTTGTGAGATCTGAAGACAAATATATCCAATGTTTATGGCCATCTAAACTGGTGCGCTGCATTGTGCCGTTCCTCTGTTATACTTCTCAGAAATGTATGAACAAATTGACAACTGGATTATACCATTTCCCTTGTCCATGGGGATGTTCCTACACACTCTGCAACCTGTGCTGACATCGTCAGTCTGTGTAAGGCTAAGTTTACACTTGCGTTGTATAATCCGTTACTCTAATCCGTTTTTAGATCAAAATAATGGATAAAACTGATCCGTTTAAAATCTGTTCGTATCCGTTTTACATTGACGTCAATGGTAAAAATAACCCATATATTAGACATCCGTTTTTTTTGACCAGGGATAAAGTCCTGTACTCCGCACTTTTATCTCCATCAAAAAAACGAATGACTAACATTTGCGAGCGGACGCAATTAAAAATAACATTGATTTCAAAGGGACTTTTAACAGATCCGTTTTCATCCATTATTCTGATAAAAAGGAATCCGAGTAACAGATTATACAATTCAAGTCTGAACTTAGCCTAAGGTCACACCCTATTAAAAAGGGGAATGCTAACACCTTGTTGTCAATTTATTTATACATTTCCAGGAATAACAGATGAACGGCGCAAATCATACTTTTTAGGAAAGATGTTCTAGAATTGTTATTTAATGGGGAATACAAGTCCAAAATATCTTTTATTTGGAGGTGGTGGTTATTCTGCATGACCCAGCATTAAACTGATGCAGCAAGTACTGTAACACTTACAAAGCTTTGTCTATATTCTCCCCGTCCATCAGGCTGATGACTCTTTAGCTGAGTGCATTGAACGTGAAGTTTTCCACCGAAGCGCCAGACTCATCGATGTGCACTATAGAAGGACGGTCCGGGCTTTGGTATTTGCTTTGAAGCATAAACCAGAGATTCGAAAACAAGTAAAAGATGGACACTTACCTGTCAACCAATTAGTGCAGAGTCATAAGAAGTAACATGAGGACTTAATGTGGAGGAGAGGACAAACCTTCTGGACTCCTCATCACTTCATACACAGGATCATCTGGAAAACATCCTTCATACCGAGCTGCCATAAGGCTGGAATCACACATGCAGTTTTTTGAGCCAAAACCAGGAGTGGATTCAAAAGGAATAGGAAATTTAAAGGAAGGACTTATACTTCTCCTTACTACTGAATACACTCTGGATTGACCCAAAAAAAACTGCATGTGTGTTTCCAGCCTAATTCTGTTTTTAGCATTCCAGTGAATCCATAGCAAAATATTGCTGGTCAAACTTTTTAAAAGAGAGATGATGATATCGCCAATATATTTATTTTTTTTACAAAAGGAAAAAATTATTGCAGAATAAAATGTGCATTGAATAAATGGTGGTTTGATAATAAAGGACATGGAGAACTTCTAATAAGCCTGACATGTACACAGGTGATAAGCCAGACTGCACAGGGGCACAGAACCTATGATTAGTGGCCCCTTCATTACTACCACTAGCTCTAATTAAGTCCCGGTCCACCCTGTGTATTGCAGAGTAACCGTCCCAAAAGGGGTGTCCCTGCTCGCCAACCTCGCCCTAGTGCGCCCTGAATGGCCTTAATATTACAAAATCACATATGTGAGAACTCGCAGCAAGACGGACAGGGTGGGAATACACAACAGAGATAAAGGGAGAAAGAAAATTGTCCATACCCCCTATCACAGTGTAATCAATGTGATATCACAATGAAAAAAATCCTTAAAATACTCATGAATAATGAGTGGCAACCGAAATAACAGATCTCAATGCATTACCCTTTTTGTCATATGTTCATCAGGACACTCCGATAACCAAAAAGATCAAAGTGTTTGTTCCCATCATAGACATTTTATGCCATGAATGTCTGACAGGTGCGGGACCCCTGTCCCACCAGAGGATGTGGCGTTGAGTCGGCCGCAACATCCAGGTGGAGAATGAATGGAGAGGAGGCAATGCACGTGCGCTGCTCGCCATTCATTTTTATGGGAGTTTATAGAAACAATTGTGCAAGTAGCAATCCACAGGATATGCCATAAATGTCTACGATGGAAATGCCCAAGGAATACAGAAAGAGGTTGTGCCAAATGTTGGCCCATAATGTGAGTATTTCCCCTCCAGGAAAGCAATGGAACATTTCTAACTGCGTACAGCCTTGTAGGGTTCTGCCAGATCACTACGGCATTTAAGGGTACAGACACACATAGCGGCCCGACTAAAATGTGAGTGAAAACCGCGAATCGGTGAAGTTTTCAAATGATTGTTAATGTCTTCAGTCTTACAGCATCGGGGTCGTGATTATTTTTGTGATCGTTACAAAACCTCAACATTTTTGTTAAAAAACGCCATAAAAATGACTCTTGTAATTATACCCCAAGGCAGAGCGTCCTTCTATATCCAATGGGTGGTAGAGGCCAACATTTACTTATCAGGCAAATCAAAGGAGAAGAGAAATATGGTGGGTATTAAAAGACACATAGACACAATGTGGAACCCTATGAATTTTATTTATTTCTCGTAGTTTATTTTTAGCACCAACATTATCTGCAGATCTGTTTTCACACACATCAGTCTCCGTCCATAGCGGCATCTATAACCTTATTCCCATTTGACCTATCAGTATGATTCTGGAGTGTGAAGTCCTTGTAAGCGCAAAAATATTATCAGACCTGACGGAACATTCAACAGTGGAATTTGCAGATTTTGCTGTGGATTTTGCAAATCCGCAATGAAAAATCCTTGGCAAATCTGCGACAATTGATCAGCATGGCCTAAAATCTGCAGGTAAAACCCCATTTACTACCATTGTACAATACTTTGTTGCTCCACGTCTGAACGTGCCCATAAAGGCAGGTGGTGTCTTAGTCAAGCTGAAACCCATGACCGCCAAGGCAAAAGTGCTAACTACTGAGCCGCGCCTGTACGGTGGTAATCGGTCCAATCCATCACATATTGAATGGAAAGTTGTGTAATTATTTTTCTATTTGAAAGGGACACTATTGCAATATCTTTAGCTCTACAGGAATGCTTCATGGGTCGTACTGTTGCCTCAGCAACCAGATCGTCTCATAGGACGCTGCTTCTCTCGCTGCCGTCTGCACATTTTGGGATAGTGTCACTTTAATTTAACCTCATCATACTTGACAAAAATAATTTTCCCACCATTAATAGTGATGTCAAATTGCTAGGATATGCCATCTCTTTCTGATCAATGGGCAGGGACCCCCAAAGATCCTCGGAATAAAGGACCAGCAGGGGTAGTTAAAGGGGTTTACCAGTATTGCCAATTATCACCTATCCATAGGATAGGTCATAATGTTCTTATTGCTGGTTGCCCCACCGATTGTGAGGACAGGGTTCCCGAACCTCCAGTTCCTCCTCATTGCTCGTCCTCACTGAAGAGGACTTTGAATAGAGCGGCAGTAGAGCATTCGTGCCGCCACTCCATTCAAAGTCTATGGTAATTGCGGAGAAAGCCCAGTACAGCTCCTCCTCACTGCAGGGGATCCAGTAAGGAGAAATGGGGTTCGGCACCACCGTTCTCATGATCAATGGGGGCCCCAGCAATCAGACAATTGTTACCTATCCTTTGGATAGGTGATATTTGGTGATTCTGGTATAACCCCGTTAAAGAGTTTGCAGATCAGCTCTCCATTCTGGCTTATAGAGGGGGTTCCCATGCAGGGGACCCACTTCTATGATGTCCATATGCCTTAATAGGACATAGGGACACGGGTTGTCTTGTTAAGACAACACCTTTTAGGCATATCCTAGCGATATTACAAAATGGGAGTACCCCTTATAAGTCCATGATTTGATAATACTGCATATATAACGTCTGTGACAGCCATGTATATACGTCTAGCATTCCTATACACAATAATGTGTTCTAATATTTGTTTATCCCTTTAAAATACTTGGGTTACTCTTGTTATCACGGCTATATTTCTGCCGTTTGGCAAGCAGGCTTATAAGTTGGCTGTATGTGACATATTAATACTTGTATGTGGACCTTTTATTCTAGGTGTTTTGATTTTCATCAGATAATGGATATAAAACAGGCACATAAAGATATTGCTTGTCACGTGGTGGTGCTTATATAACCGGTACAATAATGGCGTTCTTGACCATCCTTGTATAGTGTAGACCATTCTGCCTCTCAGTCTTTAACCTTCCTGCTTTAGTTGTAGTACTTGTCCTTTTGATCATTTAGGGTGCGGCCCGAGGTTCGGTGTCACAGTAACACCAGTCCCACCACTGCGATAAGCATGAGGACTCCAGCCAATATACAGATACTGATAAACACCACGTCGCTGCTGTCTTGACCGCGGTCACTGCTCTCTGAAGCTTCTGCCTCTGGGAGTTGAGAATGTCCTATGTCCTCTGCTCTTCCATTGAGTTGCGCTGGGTTTGAACCAGATAAGATGTGCACAGAGGCCTCTTTCCTCTTGGGTTCACACTGCACTTCATACTCATGGATGTCCTCCTGACCACTCAGAGAAAAGTCCACATAAAGGACGCTCACAATCACTGAGGTGTTGTTCCTTTTCTGCAAATGAAACAGGGACGGTGATGTTCATAGTCCTTGACCCTGCTAGATGGGAGCATGTCGGAGGGAGACTGGTGCTTTGCAAAAAGAGCCAGTCTTATCCATGGGCTGTGTCTGGTATCATAGCATTCAATGGAAAAAGGGATGAGATGCAATACCATACCCAGCCCATGGACAGGAGTGGCGCTGTTCTTGGACGAAAGCAAAAATATTTTTCTCATCTCATATTACCACATTAAATTGGGCTTAGAAGGAGCCGTACCTATGTAGAGGATCTCTACTATGCTACATGCTCAGACACAATTACCAAAGTATTGCTCTCATATACTATAAGGCTGGATTCACACAAGCACATTACGTCCGTAATGGACTGAACGTATTTCGGGCGCAAGTCCCGGACTGAACACACTGCAGGGAGTCATAGTTATGTACGACGCTAGGAGTCCCTGCCTCTCCGTGGAACTACTGTCCCGTACTGAAAACATGATTACAGTACGGGACAGTTGTCCGGCAGCGAGGCAGGGACTCCTAGCGTCGTACATAACTATGATGCTAGGAGCCCGGCTCCCTGCACTGTGTTCGGTCCGGGACTTGCGGCCGAAATACGTTCCTTCCATTATGGACGTAATGTGCTCGTGTGAATCCAGCCTTAGGGTATATATAATAGTCTGAAACTTTTATTAGTTATTTAATAACTAAATCCCCATACCCCCATATAGGTAGAAATACATAGATACAATATACTGCTATATGTCATATCCACTTCGGGAAGGAGGCCTCTCAGTAACTACAGGTCGGGAACATTTCTTTGGTCAGTTTGCAATGACTGTCTTGTATTCACACGCTAGTCATTGCAAATATCGGAATATACATTTGTATTTCTAAAAAGCACCTCTTCCTGTGCACTTTATTTGTTGGTTACCTGTGGTTCTGTCCCGCATGTATCAAAACGGGCATAAATCTTGTAGTTGCTGCCAGATAACTGGGCGGCACAGGCTGGTGTTCCCAGGTAGATGTGGCTTCTTTCCAGCTGAGGAACAGCCTGGATCGGGATCTGGATGTGGAAGTCTGTGCGGGTGCAGCTGATGTTAATTGGAACCACTAAAAAAATAAGTAAAGCGAAAGGTTGGGGGTTTTTGTTTCTAAAAAAAAAAAAGGACAGTAAGGCTACATTCAGACGAGCGTGTCCGTTTTGCGTTCGTAAAAAACGCAGCGATTTTCCTACATTTCATGTCCGTGTGCATTGCGTATTGGCATCAGTGTGCTTTGCGTGTGGCATGCGTTTTTCACCTCTGTGCAAGCGCTTTTTTTTTTTTTTTTTTTTAAATTTATTTTTCTGCTTTTCTATGTAACTGATGCGTAAAACACGGACAGCACACGGATGTCGCCCGAGTGCTGTCCGTGATTTTCACGCACACAAAGACTTCAATGGGGGACTAGGTGCATAAAAACGCACCAATATAAGACATGCAGTGAGTAACACGCAATGGACACACGCGCTCTGAAAACTCACGCATGTCTGAATAGCCCCGTAGAAATGAATGGCTCCGTGTGCTGTGAGTTATTTCAATGCACAGCACACGGATGAATATTACGCTCATCTGAATGAGCGCTAAATCTGTTAATTACATTCCAACTTCCAATTACCAGATTGTTTTTTTAGGTGTATTTACCAGTATTCTCCGTGATGAAAAACTGTGTTTCACCTGAAAAATCACATGGCCAAAAATCGTAGCCATTCGTGGTAAACAGATGTGATACATGGTCCTATAGGCAAGACTTCTACATGAGCCTCACTTTTGATTCTTATCGTTTCTCTCTAGAGCAGGAGAGGTTCAAGTTACGTAGATCATGAGAATAACTAGCGGGAAAGGACTAGGAGGCATTCCAGCTGGTATGGGGTCCAACAACTAAAGGCGCTATCTCCACCCACAAGTAAGGTGCAGTTATTGATGACTATGGATGATGTAAGGGGGGCATGGAAACGGAATGGGGCTCCATTTCGAGTTGTATTATTGATCCCAGTAGTCACTTGTTACATCCCTGCTGTGTACATTATCCCTCTTCTACAGCATCACTTTTCATTTTATTTCTGTGCTGTGACATCACTGGATCATCCCTGTACTTGTGGCATTGTTAATTATACCTGCAGGGTGACATCATTATAAAGTATGTTTATATCTTGTGCTGTGATGTCACTATTTGTATAATTGATGTGGTGCAACTTCACGAAGTACATTATCCTTGCACTACAGGGTGGGCCATTTATATGGATACACCTAAATAAAATGGGAATGGTTGGTGATATTAACTTCCTGTTTGTGGCACATTAGTATATGGGAGGGGGGAAACTTTTCAAGCTGGGTGTTGACCATGGCGGCCATTTTGAAGTCGGCCATTTTGTATCCAACTTTAGTTTTTTCAATGGGAAGAGGGTCATGTGACACATCAAACTTATCGAGAATTTCACAAGAAAAACAATGGTGTGCTTGGTTTTAACGTTACTTTATTCTTTCATGAGTTATTTACAAGTTTCTGATAAAGATAGTGGGGCCATTCTTCATCAATGGAAACCTCAAGGCCATGGGATATCTGAAATTGCTACATGATGATGTGTTTCCCTCTTTATGCACTGAAGCTGGCACGTTCCCTGAGTTTTTCCAGCAAGATGGTGCACCACCACATTATGGGTGTGAGGTCCGAGCATTCCTAGATGAACAGTTTCCTGGAAAGTGGATTGGTCGTCGGGGGCCAGTTGAATGGCCCCCTAGGTCTCCCGATCTGACCCCCTTAGACTTTTATCTTTGGGGTCATCTGAAGGCAATTGTCTATGCTGTGAAGATACGCGATGTGCAGCAACTGAAACTACGGATACTGGAAGCCTGTGCTAGCATTTCTTCTGCGGTGTTGCTATCAGTGTGTGAAGAGTGGGAGAAGAGGGTTGCATTGACAATCCAACACAATGGGCAGCACTTTGAACACATTTTATAAGTGGTCAGAAACTTGTAAATAACTCATGAAAGAATAAAGTAACGTTAAAACCAAGCACACCATTGTTTTTCTTGTGACATTCTCGATAAGTTTGATGTGTCACATGACCCTCTTCCCATTGAAAAAACTAAAGTTGGATACAAAATGGCCGACTTCAAAATGGCCGCCATGGTCAACACCCAGATGGAAAAGTTTCCCCCCTCCCATATACTAATGTGCCACAAACAGGAAGTTAATATCACCAACCATTCCCATTTTATTTAGGTGTAACTATATAAATGGCCACCCTGTACTACTTCACTGTGTACTGTATACCTGTACTGTGACATCACTGTGTACATATCCCGCTACTGTGACATCACTGTGCACATATCCCATTACTGTGACATCACTGCGAGGATTTTCCCTGTACTGTGAGCACTTTATGCATTATCCCTGTGGAGACCAAAAGAATAAAAAGCTTTTCATGTTCTGATCTCACTGCCGGAGGTGGTCATATTGGAGAGGGGTCCCATTCCAGGTTTTGCTGTAAAGTCACTTAGTTACTTGGCGGAATTTAAGTTTTTTTTTCCATCTCCCCCAAAAAAATGCAATTTTTTTTATTTACATTATGTGTCCCAAAATGGTGCCATTAAAAAATACATCTCGTCCCACAAAAAATCAAGCCCTCATACGTCTACGTCAATGGAAGAAGAAAAATTCTATGACTCCCGTGAACGCAGTAATAATTGTTTACATTTTTTTTGCATAACAAAAGTTTAGATCTACATAAAAAGTTGAACATATATTTATATATCTTTACATATATTTATTTTGTATTTGGTACGTTTCTGAATTCAAATATAGAGAAGCTACCAAAATTCAGCTGGTTGGCCTTGAAAAAGACTGCATTTCTCTGTCAGATATGTGACCAAACAGCCCTAACTGCTTAAAAAGGACCTGTGAACTCTCCTGACATGTCTTTTTTTAGTAAATTCTTGCGTTCCCCATAAAGTAACAATTCCGGGACACTGCAATTCTGCTGTTCCTCTGTTATTTCTCCTGAAAATGTATGAATAAATTGACAACTGGGTATTACCATTCCTCTTGTCATTAGGATGTGTCCTTACATATTGACACCGTCCAATCCATCAAACTTTTTAGTCACCCTATTGACAAGTGGAATCGTAACACCCAGTTTTCATTTTTTCATAAATTTCCAGGAGGAGTAACAGAGGAACAGCACAACACAGATGTTCCAAATTTGTTATTTCATGGGGAATGTAAGTATTTACCATAACAACATGTCAGGTGAGGTGAGCTCTTATGCATGACTCTCTGGTAATAAGAAATCATCAGTATTCAGAATTTTACTTTCCACGTGAATGGAGAAGAAAACACCATGTAGCTCAAAAGTTGTATTAAACAGTTATAGCAAAGTATTTACAGAATTATTTAAAGAGGTTTTGTCACCACAGACATTTATAGCATATCCACAGGTGAGGCGGTCGCTTGCTGCCGCATCCAGGCACAGTATAAGTGAACAATAGGATGGGAATCCGGAAACAGTCGAGATTGATGTGCTGCGCTGTTTCCATATCTCCCATAGAAGTGAACAGCAAGCTCAGCTTTTTCCGGAATCCCGTCCTGTTGTGCACTTATGCTGCGCCTGAATGCAGCGGCCGACTCCCCAGGTGGGACGGGGGTCAGTCAACCCCTGTTCGGTAGATAGGTGCGGGCACATGTATCAGACATTTATGACATATCCTGTGGATATGCCATAACCATACCTCCCAACTTTTGAATTCGGAAAAGAGGGTCATTTTAAGCCACGCCCCTAACCATGCCCAATATTCGGCATAAACACATCAAATCACGGCCAGATCCTTCTGCAAATAACAAGCGCACATTCTCACTGCGGATCTCTAGTCTGGATATCACAGATATTATGGATCCGGTTATGTCGTCTTTATGTTACTTTTCCTATCTTGGGTATAACATTTGCTCATCACGGCGGCAGCAGCTGCAGGACAAACCAAAAGTCAAGAACAATGAAAGTCAAGAGGGAGACCCTGTGGTGGATGACTATTCAATTGACAGGTAGATAAAGCTCCCCTGCAGATAGCTCCAGATACAGCTCCCCTGCAGATAGCTCCAGATACAGCTCCCCTGCAGATAGCTCCAGACACAGCCCCCCTGTAGATAGCTCCAGACACAGCCCTCCTCTACATAGCGCCAGATACAGCCCCCTGTAGATAGCTCCACACACAGCCCACCTGTAGATAGCACCACACACAGCCCCCCTGTACATAGCGCCTGATACAGCCCCCCTGTAGATAGCTCCAGACACAGCCCCCCTGTACATAGCGCCAGATACAGCCCCCCTGTACATAGCGCCTGATACAGCCCCCCTGTAGATAGCTCCAGACACAGCCCCCCTGTACATAGCGCCAGATACAGCCCCCCTGTAGATAGCTCCAGACACAGCCCCCCTGTAGGTAGCGCAACACACAGCCCCTTATACTTTGTGCGGAAAGTATACTGCTGCCACTCTCCGCTCTGCTTTGACGTCACTCACCGTCAGAAGAAGGCAGGAGTCTTGCGGCGGTGTTCTCACTGGTGTCGATGCCAGCCTGGGGGTGGACCAGTCCAGTCACCTGACAGGTCAGGTGACTGGACTGGTCCACTCCCGGGCCGGCATCGATCTGATCGCTGCAGCAGTCAGCAGCGATCAGCTGTTTTGATGCAGCGCCCAACGAGGACATTTTGAAGACCGGGCGGGACAGCGGTGAGAAACCGGGACTGTCCTGCCGGAATTGGGACGGTTGGGAGGTATGCATAAGTGTTTGTGGTGACAAAACCCCTTTAACATTTTATGCTACGTGAAATGCTGTGAAAGTTGTTCAAAAGAGAGGTTTCCATTTACTTTCAAAATTTCACAAAGCGTGGGACAATTTGAGGGTTCCCTTACAAGTCAATAAGCTTGTAAGTAAGGTTTAGTCTGAAAAATGTCCGCCTGCAATAGATGTATTAGTACGATACACTTCATTATACAGCGTGAGAGGGTTAATGTAGAATCCCAGCATCACTTCTGCAAGTAACAACAATGCGGCTGAGTCTGTAATTCTCCTGGTGAATCAATAAGAGATGAGAAGCGCTTCACATTAGAAAACCATTAAAAGCTTTTCCTATATACAAAATAGTGCATTACAGCAAGAGACAGAGGAACGGAGTCCTCAGGTCGAGGGAGACAGATTGTAAATCACTGTAAATTGCATTTCCTTTGCTGTTATGCTTCCTTATTTAGGAGCTATCATCTCTCGGAATAATTTAATTTCACAATGTCTCAGGTTTTGTGTCTGAACTTAACGCGGGAGCCACATTCCTCTGCTATATCTTGTGGGCGAGTGGGGCCACCATTAGACAACTTTTGTCAACTCTATGTAGATCCCTCCAATTATCAGTGATTGTTACCAAAATGATAGGATGCGTTCAACCCAAATCGATCCTTTGACCCGTTAAGAAAATGTATTGCATATGTTATAAAATGTTTATTGAATATTGATCTATTTGATGGGTTGAGAATAATAGAAAACTGTGAGGGACATTGAATTGACTGTGGATTTTCCATAGACGATCAGGGATGTAGGAGATAGTTTGCATCCTTAGGCCTTATGCAGACGAACGTTGTATACGTCCGTGTGCTGTCCGTTAAAAAAACGGACAGCACACGGACCTATGCAATTCAAGGGGGCTATTCAGATGGGCGTGATTTTTCACGCAGCGTGTTTCTGTTGCGTGAACCTCTCTGCATGTCCTATTCTGGTCCGTTTTTGCAGACCATGTCGCCCATTGAAGTCTATGGGTGCGTGAAAATCATGGACAGCAGACGGACGTCATCCTTGTGCTGTCCTTGTTTCATGCACCAGTTTCTAAAGAAATGCTGAGAAAAAAAAAATGTGCAGCACCAACACGGATATTAAAAACTGATGGCACACGGAACTGAAATGCATTAAATACAGTCCATTTTTTGCGGACGCAAAACGGAAATGCTCGTCTGAATCAGGCCTTAAAGGCAGGGCTCTGGACTAAAAAAATCACTTAGGTGCCTTTGATCCTATGATATTTTTTGGTCACCAAATTAAAAAGTATTGCCTGGAAAATACACGCAATGATGGTGGACTGACCGACCGACCGGAGCGTTTACACTAGACTGGTTTGACCGGCGGCAGCGTTTAAACTAAACCTTGGACTGACCGACAAGAGCGTTTACACTAGACTGTGGACTGACCAACCGTAGCGTTTACACTAGACTGTGAACTGATCGACCACAGGGTTTAAACTAGAATGTGAACTGACCAGCGGCATCGTGTACACTAGACTCTGGACTGACCGACCACAGCGTTTACACTAGACTGTAGACTGACCAACCGCAGCGTTTACACTAGACTGTGGACTGACCGACCGCAGCGTTTACACTAGAATGTGGACTGACCGACCGCAGCATTTACACTAGACTGTGTACTGACCGACCGCAGCGTTTACACTAGACTGGACTGACCGGTGACAGCGTTTAAACTAAACCTTGGACTGACCGACAAGAGCGTTTTCACTAGACTGTGGACTGATCGGTGGCACCATTCAGACTAGACTGTGGACTGGCTGACCTCAGCGCTTACACTAGACTGTGGACTAACCGCAGCATTTACACTAGACTGTATACCGACCACGGCGTTTACACTAGACTTTGGACTGACTGCAGCATTTATACTAGACTGTGGACTGACCGGTGGCAGCATGTACACTAGACTGTGGACTGACCGACCTCAGCGTTTACACTAGACTGTGGACTGACTGACCTCAGCGCTTACACTAGACTGTGGACTGACCGCAGCATTTACACTAGACTGTGGACTGACCAACCGTAGCGTTTACACTAGACTGTGGACTGACCGACCTCAGCGCTTACACTAGACTGTGGACTGACCGCAGCATTTACACTAGACTGTGGACCGACCACAGCATTTACACTAGACTGTGGACCGACCACAGCATTTACACTAGACTGTGGACTGACCGACCTCAGCATTTACACTAGACTGTGGACTGCCTGACCGCAGCGTTTACACTAGACTGTGGACTGACCGACAAGAGCATTTACACTAGACTGTGGACTGATCGGTGACACCATTTACACTAGACTGTGGACTGACTGACCTCAGCGCTTACACTAGACTGTGGACTGCCTGACCGCAGCGTTTACACTAGACTGTGGACTGACCGACAAGAGCATTTACACTAGACTGTGGACTGATCGGTGACACCATTTACACTAGACTGTGGACTGACTGACCTCAGCGCTTACACTAGACTGTGGACTGACCGCAGCATTTACACTAGACTGTGGACTGACCAACCGCAGCGTTTACACTAGACTCTGGACCGACCACAGCGTTTACACTAGACTCTGGACTGACTGACCGCAGCATTTATACTGGACTGTGAACCGACTGACCTCAGAATTTACACTGGACTCTGGAGTGACCGACCACAGCGTTTGCACTAGACTGTGAAAATACATTTTCAAATACCATATTACGGAATTCAGCAAAAATTGTGTGTAGTCTCATGTTGGAGGATTTGGTTTCAACTCTGTAATACTTCTTTTTCTCCTGGGGTGGCGCTGAAGGGGAATTGAATACTTGCTACTGGATTCCTCCACAGATTACAGGGGACCCTTCAAACAAAAAGGGATTCTCATTTCTCCAAAGTGGACAAGACCTTTAAGATGAATAATTTAATTTATAAAATGTTTGTGTGCTGATCAAAAACGTTATTAACTTTATTCTGCTTTTACCCTTTTCTGCTGCCAGCACAGTGCAAATCTAGTACAGTCAGTAGTACAGACACTTACTAGTGATGCATTGCCTAACAGCTACAGTCTTTTAAATAGGGTTGCCAGGAAGATTGTCCATAGCAACCAGTCTGTCTCAGATTACTCACACTTTTAGCTCAAGGCTAATTTGGCAAAGAGCTGTGAGTAGTCAGGGGCTCGGAGGTTTGGCAGCACACAGAACCCACTTTTATCTACCCCTTTTGCCATATTCAGATATATGCAAAATAAATGTAGGTCTATATATAAAAATAAAATAATATAAGATGTAAACTTCCCAGAGAGCCTGTTTCTTTTGATAAAAGCAGACTACTCCACCTTCCAGGTTCATTTGTTTGTCTACTACGGTAACTATTTAACGCCTGTAGGTCAGCAAGATGGAGGTGCAGTGATAGCGCTGCTCACTGTACAGAGAGGGGATAAACAAATACTGCGCATTACATTGTAGAAAAGCTAAAAGTTGTTTTTGCATTTTATTAAAGGAATTTAGAGATTAGCAAAACGTGTCTGCTTTATTACAGAAACAGCGCCACTATTCTTAATAGGCTGCGTCTGGTATTGCAGTTTAGTCCCATTTACTTAAATGGAACTGGCTGCAAAACCACACAAAGCCAACGGACAAGAGTGGCACTGTTTTGAAAATAAAGCAGCCACATATTTTGAAACTCATGCAACCCCTTTGTGGGGACACAAAAAATATAGGGAGGTATATTGAAAGGCTATGTACACCTTTGAAAACGTTTTTTTTTTCAATAAAAATGTGTTTCTGGTGCAACTTTCTAATTAGTTTTTATTAAAAATTATTTACACTTTTTGGTTGTCATTGTTTGTTTATATTAAAACCAACAAAAAAAATTGAATTGGAAAAAAATAAATAAAATATTTTTTACTTTTTGAGATACAGCTGCTTTGTATCCTGTATACAGAGCAGCTGTATCTTGCGCTGAGACCTGAATCCGTCAGGTCCGCAGAACTGATGGATTCAGTGAAAGTCGGTCCCATCCTGACCTGTTATTGATCACATCTAAGTTATGAACTTAGATGTGATCGGTAACAGCTTGATCCTGCGTGTCAGAGACATGCAGGACCTGCTGACACTGAACCCATCAGTCTCGCTGACCTGACGGCTACAGGTTTCAGCGCTAGATACGGCTGCTCTGTATACAGGATACAAAGCAGCTGTATCTCAAAAAGTAAAAAATTTTTGAATAAAAAGTAATTAGAAAGTTGCACCAATCACACTGATATACATTAAAAAAAAAACAACAACCACAAAACGTTTTCAAAGGTGTACATAGCCTTTAAAAAAGCAAACACACAAATATATTACTTACTTCCAATATAAGACACAGAGAAGCCCTTGTTGGCGATGTCTCTGTCTGTTACAAGCACCAGTAGCAAATTGTTCTTGGTGGATATCACGGGTGCCGGTATGTCTGTCCCACACCATCTGCCCAGAAGTTTGTCACTTGTGCTTTGCCCATCATACACAGCCATGTAATCATAATCACACTCATCTGTCAGACTGTTCATCTCCTCCAGCTCAAGGTCTCGGAAAAACAGCTTAATGCGAAATCCTAGGGGTAACTGTATGTTCCACTGACACATAATATTATTGGGGTACATATCCGGGTATCGAGGGCTGGTGATATTGCCTTTCACCGCTGTGAACACATCCTGGCACTCACCTAAACAACAGATAAAAGAAGAGAGATGAGTGCTGCTGATGCCAATGGTGCCCCCACACCTAGAGCATTTGCCCCACCAGCCCTCCCCTAGCTACTCCACTGCCCACTGGGTTTTGGATAGGACTTCATTAGCATTGCACTAAATTTGTAATGACTAGGCATGGGTTATTGGATTGTGCAAAACAGAGCTATACAAAGGCAAAATAATGGGGGCCTTTGGGGACCAGTCACAACTGCCCTCTATCCTACTGCTCTGCCTCGGTGTTGCAGTAGTTTTGTCTGTTTAACAATTCTGTCATTATACCTGTGCACCAGGGAGGAATATGTCTCGCCCAGATAGGCAGGACTCGTTGGTGCTCCACCTTTCCGATACAGAGCTTCAAATCATTTACTTCACATAGCCATGGCATAAAATTATGTAAGACTTCTGGCTACCTTCAGCTGCCACTAGGGGGAGCTTATGGAATAGAGATTTATACAGCTACCCCCTTGAACTCAATAATAAATCTATCTGCAGTAAGCTCTTAAGCTCCCCCTAGTGGTAGCTGCTGGCAGATAACATTTTATAATTTAAAGGGTAAATAAACGTTCAACAAACTTCTGACATGTCATAGTGACATGTCAGAAGTTTTGATTGGTGGGGGTCTGAGAACCCCACCAATCGCTAAAACGGAGCGGCAGAAGTGCTCGTGTGAGCGCTCAGCCGCTTCATTTCTGTTATAAAAAAAAAGAGCTTTAGTTAAATTATTAACATAACAGAATTTTGGACCTAAAAGTGAAATACTGTTCATAGCTGGAAGACATCTTTAGTTTTAAGCCAATGTGTAAATCAGTTACAACACCATGTCATGGGGTAGCGTGCTCCACCTGCCCATACCTGATGAGAAGAATGCTTTGAAACCTCGTCCTCCAATGTTAAAGTCAGATTTAAAGACCAGCAGCAGCTCATTGGAAGATGATGTGGTGTCAGGAGGCTTGGTGGTGCCACAATAATGGCGGACCTGTTCTTCTTCTTGACTTGAACCATTAAATACTGCCACATAATCAAAGTTACATTCCTGGCTCTCCAGCTGAAAGTCTGTGAAAACTAGACGGATTTTGGAGTGAGGTGCCGCACTGATCAGCCAGTGGCACTCTGCATTGTTGGGGTAGTTATCGGGGTAATCTGGACTGGTAATTACCCCAGAGAGGCTGGTGAGGACTCCGCCACAGATATCTGTAAGACAATTGAGTACAGTATAAAATAGAAATCAATAATTGACATACCGCTACTGATGCTGTCCATCATAGATATTGGGATCTGGCCATCAACTTTAAGATCTCGGATTACCCCTTTTAGCAAAATTGTGCCATAAAAAGTGAAGTACATTCTGTGCGCCTAATTTATTATGTGGTTTAGACATTTTTTGTATCGTCCTCTTCAGTTTAGAAAAAGGGGCTTGGCTAAGAGTCTAGTCAACTACGCTATTGTTTCTGCGATAAAAATGGAAACTTTACGGAACGGAAAGAAACAGAAACCAACTGCAACAGAAGCATTACCATTGTAATCAATGGTAATGCAAACGAAAGCTATGGTTTCCGTTTGGCTTTCCGTTAAACGGTTCCTTTGATGGAAAGGTTGAACGGAACCGCTGAACGGAAGCCCAACGCTGATGTGAACAGGCCCTAAGGGTCTATTTACACGGTGTGGTTTATTGCCACGATTAACGCATATAAGTACTAATTGCAGCAATGAATCACAAATTGACCTCACCTTGTAAATACACCCAATGACCAAGCACCACTGCAATAATACGCACGATTATCACATGGTGCGATCAAGGTAGATCTCTGTCCAATATTCCAGGTTAACAGCGATAAAATAAGCCTATGACGAGGACGCATGAAATCTCATGTGTGCATACAGTTTTATGCCCCGGCAATCTAGGACCACAAAAAATCCGATATAGACAGTTATTGCACGATGCGTTAATCGACACAAAAAAAGCAAACTACATAACAAAACAGGAGTCAATTTAGTTGCTATGTTATAGTGCAAAGCCTGTACCCAACAGACACAATAAAAATATCTGGGACATATCTGAGCATCCAAATAACAAATAATAATAAGTGATTTGCAAAATAGCTTGGAAAATGTTACAAAATTGTACATTGATCCCAAAAATATATTTTTTTCACATTTTTTGGCTGGTTACAAATTATAGTGGATCCCGAAATGTTTGGGGCAGGGTAAACCTACCCAGGAAACTTACCCTTCCTATATGTAGCAGAAAATCCACTGCTGCCCACATGTTTGTCTGAATGAAAGATGACTGATAGTACATGCCAGGATGATGTAAGATTTGGTGGCAACTGGGAACCACAAAAAGTTCCCAAAAGATTCCCCTCATCCCTCGTCGCCCCATTGTAGATCTTGACATAGTCATATTCACAAGTGTCATGATATTCTAGATTAAAATCCTGAAAGGTGAGCTGAACTGTGGATCCTTCTGACACAACTATGAGCCAACTGCACTCAGTGTACGGGGGATATACCCTCGGGAAGTTAGGGCTGGACAGGTGCCCTACTGGTGCTGAGAGTACACCCCCGCACTTTACACCTGTGAATAGAAGACAGTCGTTAAACATTCAAAAAGTTTCACCAAAAATAGCCAAAAAGAAACATAAATACATAGATACAAAGACCATAGAAATAACTCCGAGCTCTCTGTTATATATGATTCCATCCAACACAATCTCCCCCCACGCTGCCCCCTACCCCTAGTCATATTCACAAGGTGTTTGGGGAGCGGAGGTCCAGGGTGCTGTTTGGCAGGACAAAATTTTACCTCACAAATTTTACCTAAGAGCAAAAATCAGGCCTAAAAGTCTATACAAATATAATTCCAAGAACAGTTGAAATTTTTGATGTTTTATTTACAGGTTAAAAGTAACTTGAGAGGTCTTGCTCCAGTTGAAGCATAGTAGACACCAAGTAACGTAGTACAGGAAATCTCGACTTACCTTTCCGTGCGTGAACTCCGGGAGCTTCCCATAACACACTTATCATGAAGATAAACTTGCAATGAATATTCTGCATATTGCAACGCTAGGAATGTAATATATCCACTGCTCTCCGACTCCACTACAGATAAGAGTCACAGAGACGGAGCTGCTATAGAATTAATAATTCATCTGATGTCTGAATAGGAACTTGATCCCACTTTTCTCTCCACCCTCAATGTTCTGATGTGTATCGGGTGTCCCTGGATTTACGCTATCATACTCACTACCTGCATTAAATCACTGGGAGATATTCAGGGCTTACACTGATGGTGCAGTGGGCCGTAGATTCACAATGACCCTGTAGGTGAACCTTAAAGTGCAGTAAGAAGTTGCAGAATTGCTGTTGTGCGTTATAATCTTGTAATACACGACAATGGACAATTCCCGTTCATATCTACAGAGATAAGTAGCGCTACATTGGCACTACTTATCTTTTCCTGAGAATGCAATCTGCCATTGAAGAAAGTTCCTTCCCCTGTGCCAACCGCTGGTTGACTGACTCTCTGAAAAAAAACATAAACAAAAGTGCTCTGGCTCAGAAAAGTGGTTGTCACTTTTCACATCCACTTAACCATTACTACACACACATTAACTATTATAATACTGCGCCCTATGGACAACATCTATGGATCTGAAGGTGTAAGAGGTTACCCAAGTTCTTCCTAAATTTACAAAACTATTCAGTAATGTAATTCCTCCCAATAACAAAATTTTGATTTATCATTCCCAGGATGCCCCCATTATTTGCTATTAGGCAGGGTCTGGCCAGCACTCACATACAGCCGGGACCTTTGCCAAACATCTCATCTCAGGTTTCTCTGTAGCCAGACGTTCATTTACAACCACAGAATAGCTGCACTGACATTTTCTTTCTTATGAAACAATAATTAGTCTAAAACCTCAAAGGGAAATTTAAGGAAATTGTCATATTTATATAGCAGACTAATAGTTGCTGATTTATTTATTATTATAAATGTTTATTAATGTGTTCAGTAAATGGATACAGGGGGTCTAAAGTCCCCATCAGCCCGGGACATTTCCTGAGCTATTAACTCAGCTTTACTTTACTCATATTAACAGTCAGATGTGTAAGTGCTTGTCCACACGTAAGGGAATTGCTGCAGAAAATTTCTTCAGCAATTCCGTTGAAGTAGCAGACTTTCCTCTGCGGCAAAAATACAATTTTCTTGCTTTTTTGACTGCAGAAAATGCTGCGTATTTTGCTGTGTTTTCCACAATGTTGGGAGATGGTGACATCTCCTCTGAAAAACGCAGCAAATCAGTCCACTTTCCACAGCAGGAATTGACATGCTGCGATCTGGTGTTGTATTTATGTACTGAGCTTTGTTCTGGTGCTGTATTTATGTACTGAGCTTTGTTCTGGTGCTGTATTTATGTACTGAGCTTGGTTCTGGTGCTGTATTTATGTACTGAGCTTTGTTCTGGTGCGGTATTTATGTAGTGAGCTTCGTTCTGGTACTGTATATATGTATTGAGCTTGCTTCTGAAGCTGTAATTATACAGGATATATTTATAATAATAAAATTGCACAACTGTTTTCAATTCATTGTATATTTAATCAGAACCTGTCTGGTAGTTTTAAGACCTTAAACCGCCACCATGCGGTAATACATGACCTGACAATATTTCCAAACATTCCCTTGTATGTTTTTTCAGATGCAGCAAAATCTATAAAATCAACTTTTTAAAAACGGTGCATGCTATATGCTTTCCTGAAGAGTCACACAGTCCTGCCTCCAAACCCACCTTTCCATGCTTGATTGACATCCCCCTGGCTGTTATACATCACTACCAGTCTCCTCCAACTTTGTCAGATGTGCCATTGCCTTGTATTACTTGGGAACGCACCGTGCAGCGAGGTGTACCCAACCCAGCTTCATCGCTGCACCACGCATGCCAGGGGAGTACAAGGCAATGGCGCATCCGCCAAGAGTTGGAGGAGGCTGGTAGTGATGTAAAACAGCCAGGGGGATGTCAATCAAAATCTGGGGAAGAAACTTGAGGACAGTATCAAAAAAGTAGTGGTGTTTTTTTCATGCGAAAAAGACTCCTGCGGAGTTGAAACATAACTTTTGTCTGTGTATATCTGGGATGTGTTAATAAAACACCACTACTTTTTTGCCTCATGGATGCTATCCTCAAGTTTCTTCACCATTTAAAGAGGCTCTGTCACCAGATTTTGCAACCCCTATCTGCTATTGCAGCAGATCGGCGCTGCAATGTAGATTACAGTAACGTTTTTATTTTTAAAAAACGAGCATTTTTGGCCAAGTTATGACCATTTTTGTATTTATGCAAATGAGGCTTGCAAAAGTCCAACTGGGCGTGTTTAAAGTAAAAGTCCAAGTGGGCGTGTATTATGTGTGTTACATCTCGGCGTGTTTACTTCTTTTACTAGCTGGGCGTTCTGACGAATCAGCATCATCCACTTCTCTTCAGAACGCCCAGCTTCTGGCAGTGCAGACACACAGCGTGTTCTCGAGAGATCACGCTGTGACGTCACTCACTTCCTGCCCCAGGTCCTGCATCGTGTCGGCCACATCGGCACCAGAGGCTGCAGTTGATTCTGCAGCAGCATCAGCGTTTGCAGGTAAGTAGCTACATCGACTTACCTGCAAACGCCGATGCTGCTGCAGAATCAACTGTAGCCTCTGGTGCCGATGTGTCCTCGCTCGTCCGACACGATGCAGGACCTGGGGCAGGAAGTGAGTGACGACACAGCGTAATCTCTCGAGAACACGCTGTGTGTCTGCACTGCCAGAAGCTGGGCGTTGTGTAGAGAAGTGGATGATACTTCACGTCAGAACGCACAGCTAGTAAAAGAAGTAAACACGCCCAGATGTAACACACATAATACACGCCCAGTTGGACTTTTGCAAGCCTCATTTGCATAAATACAAAAATGGTCATAACTTGGCCAAAAATGCTCGTTTAAAAAAAATAAAAACGTTACTGTAATCTGCATTGCAGCGCCGATCTGCTGCAATAGCAGATAGGGGTTGCAAAATCTGGTGACAGAGCCTTTTTAAAGAATATCTGGATGGGATTTCTGTATACGGAATTTGCATCTCTTTTACTCTGAAGTAGGGAGTCCCTGATACAGTAAGTGCTGTGGAAATTTTTTTATACAATCAAAATCTGGGGGGTGCCATTTCAATTTCCGCCTCAGGCAGCAGAAAAACTAGAATCGGCACTGGGTACGTGTGAATTTACCCCTAGGGTATGTTGACATGGCTAACAAAAAATGGCTGTAAAATACGGAGCTGTTTTCAAAGGAAAACAGCCTCTGATTTTCAGCCGTTTTTTATGCACCAAGCGTTTTTTTACGGCCTTTTTTGGAGCTGTTTTTCTATTGAGACAATAAAAAATGGCTCCAGAAACGGCTTAAGGAGTGACATGCCCTTCTTTTTTACGGGGCGGTTTTTTTACGCACCGTTTTTACAAACTGCGTTTAAAAAAAACACCCCATGGGAACGAAACACAGTTTTCCCCATTGAAATCAATGGGCAGATGTTTGGAGGCGTTCAGCCCCACGTATTTTCAGCCGTTTTTCGGGACGTTTACGGCCAAAAAAACTGCTGAAAATAAGCTTTGTGAACATACCCTTGATCTCCAGACTTTACAGGTGAGGTGAAACGGGAACTCAAGACCCCCACACCAGTGATTGCGGGGCTCCCAGCAAATACACATTTATCAGATATCATGTGTCCTTAGTGGGAAAAATAATTTTTTTAAATACAAAACAAAGTTGATGCACATAGTAACAACTACAGTTTACTTTACTAAAAACAAATTCTGTTTCATTTATTTGGAATTTCGGCCTGCTGAAAGATGTAGGGTCATCTCTGCCATGAGGGCATCCTACGGATAAAATGATTTATGCTATGCTTTGGTGAAGGGTGTTCGAAATTCAAAAATGTAATATTATTACTATCAATGGAACAGAGATTATTTTATTATTGTCTGTGCTACATGTAAATGATATGGTACATATAACTGCTGCCGATGTATAATCTTCTATAAGTAGTATATTTAGGTGCTGTGTTTTCCACCTGGTGTTTGAAAATATTACTGCAGCATATTTTCAAAGGAAATGTATCATCAGAAAATGACACGTTACTATCCACATGAAAAAAAATCTTGAAATATTAACTTTAGTCAGTCACAGTAGGCTGACACTCTCTGTTTTCTGTATCTCACTTGTCAGCTTTGCTGTATACACTGGGATAGAATGAGCAGAGTCATCTCATTATCATTAGAGTGTGGACAAGTACTGTTTAAGGCCTAGATAAGGCAGGTCAGTAAAGGCCCTTTTACACCTGCCGATAAGCGGCCGGTGCATCGAGCGCTGATCAACGAGACATTGTTGATCGGTGCTCATTTGCTCCTGTCACACGAGCTATGGATGGGGACGAGCGGTCGTTACTCCGACACACACATCTACACTAAGCGCAACTCCATAGAAAGGCAGCTAACCTATCGGTACGGAAACTGTAAGTATGGCGGAGTATCCAGAGAAAACTCACACAATCATGGAAAGAAAATATAAATTCCATGAATAGGGGAAAATGCAAACAAAATCTGTCTGTATGTGACTCCTGCATGCATAAGGCTAAGGCACACAGTAACTTTGGCTGCGAAACAGGTTGCATGGCCAAAGATCACTGTGTGCACCTGCATGCATCGCACGTAATTAAAGTCAATGTGGCCGCGTTAAGACCCGTGGGTTGCCGCGACCCGAGAGTCGCAAGAAATCCAGCAGGTTTGGATTTCTTGCGAATGTCGGTTTACATTGTAGCCACATTGACTTTCATTACATGGGATTCACGCAGGGGCACACAGCAATCTCTTGGACTTGCGACCAGTGTCGAGGTTAAAGTTGCTAAGTAGCCCTAGCCTAATGTGAACTGAGAGCAGGTTGAATTTCGAGACTCCAATATTGAGAAATTCATGAAAACAAGTAACCCTTGGCAATGTTTAGACAGTTTTAGTATTAAGGACGTTTATAAACATGACTTTCTGGTGAGTTTGTGCACCTACAGCAGCAGTGTAAAGCATGGGGAAGAGAAAGATCAGCAGCCTGAGCTTCTCACAGTGGATATTAACGGTGCCTAATTGACGCATAATGGAGTTAGTCTGGTTCTATTGTGGTGTCCGTCCGAAATCTGCAATGGGGGCACCAAACAGGTGTGACCATAACCTTACCATCAGCATAACTCATGTCTTTAGCCGTTATATATCCCCCCAAAAAATAGGTAATTGAAAATGAGGAAAAGTCTTAGGTTTACTATGTGGTATGAGAATTCAGTAACCCCTTAATGGTCTAGTTGGCCCTCAGTTACAGAATCCTATTAATCACGTTCTTCATGTGTGCCCATAGCTCGCCTGTTATGTTGTTATGTTTGCAGAACCAGCAGCAGAATGAAGTCGTCAAAATAAAGTGTAATTGATAGCGAGTCAGAGCGTTGGAAACCTGTGTGTAAACATAGCAGAGTATTATACGCTTAGACCGGAGACGTCCAGCCTTCTTCGCCTCTCCTTACAGGGAGCTCTCAAGATCGGATGCTGTAAGGGGCTCATTTACAAGTAACAGCAGCGACAGGGGAACAGACTACAACCTGGTAAATCCTGCCCACAGCATCTGCCAATATAAAGGTTTAATTTCTAAAGACATTTTAATGAACTTGTGTATTTTGAGGATAGAACATGTATCAATATACTGCGGACGCTATGAAACATTGAATATCTGAATTATTATAAATAACATTATTACTATTCCTAAAAAGTGAGCTGGTTCCTCCATAACCTATCTGGTACTGCGGAGTCTCTTGTTGCACAGGTATAATGTTACTGTAGCGACCTATCTGAATGAAGTTGTCTTATCCTGACAGGTGGGCTCACATAATGTATTTATTATGTGCATTAAGAACCTCTCATTTATAAGTATAGTAAATATAGCAATAATGCAATATAAAGTCATTCAAATATTCCTCGTTTGCATATATCTTAGCACCCGCAGAGTTCAGCTACATTTTTGTGCTTGTTGTTTTTTGCATTGCGGTCACAGCAATAGAATTTTACCTTGTTAGGAGGAACAATGTATTTTATAAAGTTTGTTGGGTTTATTAAATATTGCGCTTATTGATGATTTGGGCGCCATGTTCCTCACAATGATGTGTAAAACTGTGAGGGATACAGTGCATTGACGATGCTTCAAAATCTAAGAAATTTCAGAATGATAGATGTGCTCCTCGACATAGGGCGGTATATCACCAGCAAGAAGAGTAGGATCCAGAATACACTAAAATAGAGTAAAACGGTGCACTAGGTAAAAAGGCCACCTACATTTAATGATTGAGTTTACTAATAAACACTTACATCCCAAGTGACCCCAGTTATAAAGTGTAGGACGTTATACCTAATGGGTAGTACCTTCTTGTCCAGGAGCTTTCCTAGTAATTTGCAGGAATCTATGACTGCAAATTATTATATGAACCCTACAGATCTGTCCTTCATTATTTTCTCACTAAATCCGACATAGCCTGAGATGTATGGCGCAAAATGTTAAGCGAACATGTAAAAAACCCTGTATACCTCCGACGGATGCCATCTATCAGCCATCGCCCATAAACCCCTATGTTAAAAAACCATATACGTCCCAGCCATCCAGTGAAAAATACGCATACGTTAAATGTATACATTTTTTGCATGGGAGTCTCTGGGCGACAGATGGCCAACAGATAGCCTGCATTGGGGGCATCTGTCGGTTATTCATCACCAATAGACTCTCATGTTAAAAAACTTCTACATTTAACGTATACTTCTTTTTACTGGATGGCTGTGACGGATGCCTCTGGCACACGCCATCTGTCGCTCACAGACTCCCATTTTTAAAAAAAAAATGTTTTTTTACTGGATGGCTTGAGATTGTGATGATTTGATTTCATGACAAATTACGTAACTTAGGCTCTGTGCACATCATGTTTTGGCCCTACATTTAGCGTGTACGTCAGGAAAACTCCCGACGTACACGCTAAACATGTCCATGGGGCTCTATTAGCCCAGCAGAGGGCAAAAGAGTGTCATTTTGGCCTTTGTCGGGCTGGTGTACATCAGTATACATTTTTTTAAGGGTGAAAGTAGACTACACTTTTCCATCCAGAGGGATCCTGAAAAAACTGTATACATTTTTTTAACATAGGAGTCTATGGGTGCGGTATGTCACTGTATGGCATACGTTACAGGATTACATTTGACGTATACATCACAGGATTTTCAAGTGCCTTTCATGACGTATACGTTACCTCTATAGACGATGTATTCGTTAAACTGATGACTAATAGTGGCATCTCTCGCCCATAGACTATGATAATTTCCATTCAACGTATTCAACGTATTCATCATGAACAGGGTCATGAGAGTTCCTGGAGTTTATTCTACAATCTGAAAACTATAGTGGCGGATGCCACTTTTAAGGCATCCGTCCAAGCCTACGTTTTTTAACGCAATTCAAGAAAAAGTAAGGGGGACCACATCTGTATATAAGAGAATGTAGCGGTTTTAGTCTTCAGCAGGACCATCTAGGTTTTGGATATTGTGTGTCTGTTTAAAGTGACAAGTCACAATAACAGGCTTTCGGGAAATCTGCGGTGCGCTTATGTGGGTGCAGAGGTGAAACTGAAACAGATCTCTAGTATGAGAAACCTAAAGAAGAACCCACCAGATCTGAACTTCCCATTTTCACATAAGCATGACATGGGAAGGATGGAGATGGGGTAATTGGGATTCATTCGATTTTGAGTCGAGTTAGACTTTGGGAATAAATTCTAATGCCTTCCTCTGTGCCCATTTGTGACATGAAATTTGGAGCATAAGCCTGGATACACCTTTGATTTTTTCAGTGAAAAGAAGTTAAAGAGTAACTAAACTTTTAAAGAACTTTTGACATTTCATAGTGACATGTCAGAAGTTTTGATCGGTGGGATTCAAGCACTGAGTTCCACACCGATCACTAAAACAAAGCAGCAGAAGCACTCGGGTGAGCTCTGTGCCGCTTCGTTCCTGATCGACTTTCCGCAGAATGGTGAACAGGCTCAATAAAAAGTCTACGAGTCCGTACACCGTTCCCTCGGCTGAGACCTACAGAACAGAAATAACACTATTGTATATACTGAAAAGGTTCACAAACTTTTGTTCATGTCAAATAATTTGTTTCATTTTTTGAACTGTGAGAAATTATGAAAATAAACAGTAATAATGTGTTACATTTTACAGAAAAATTTCATATTTAAGTTTGCTGCCTGCATAGGATGTTAACATTGATGGCCTATCCATATGGTCCAGGAGAAGGCCGTCATTATTAATGCCCCAGAGAAACCCTTTATTTTTGTACTAACAAAATTGCCATCAACTTATATACTATATGGAAAAATTTATTGGGACACCTACACATTACACCTACAGGAGCTTTTATGTCATCCCATTCCAAATCTAGTGACATTAATATGGAGTTGGTCCCCTCTTTGCAGCTAAAACGTCTTCTACTCTTCTGGGAAGGCTTTCTATGAGATTTTGGAAAATTTTGCCCATTCATCCAGAAGACCATTTGTCAAATGAGACACTGATGTTGTATGAGCGGGCCTGGCTCGCAATCCCTGTTCTAGTTCCTGTTGGATGGGGTTGAGGTCAGGACTCTGTGCGGCCAGTCAAGTTCTTCCACACCAAACTCCGCACCCATGTCTTTCTGGACCTTGCTTTGTGCACTGGGGCACAGTCATGCTGGAACTGAAACGGGCCAAACCCCAAACTGTTCCCACAAAGTTGGAAGCTACAATTGTCCAAAATGTCTTGGTGTGCTGAAGAATTAAGATTTCCCTTCACTGGAACTAAGGGGCCTAGGCCGAACCCTGAAAAACAACCCCATAACATTATCCCTCCTCCACCAAACTTTACAGCTGGCACAATGCAGTCAGGCAGGTAAAGTTCTGGCATTCACCAAACTTTACAGCTGGCAGAATGCGGTCAGGCAGGTAAAGTTCTCCTGGCAGTCACCAAACCCAGACTCGTCCATCAGACTGGCAGATAGAGAAGCGTGATTCATCTCTCCACAGAACACGTTTCCACTGCTCCAGAGTCCAGTGGCGGCGACTTTACACCACTCCATCCGACGCTTAGCATTGTGCTTGGTGATGTAAGGCTGGCATGCAGCTGCCCGGCCATGGAAACCCATGTCATGAAGCTCCCGGTGCACAGTTTTTGTGCTGATGTTAATGACAGAGGAGGTTTGTATCTCTGCAGTTATTGAGTCAGCAGAACGTTGGCGACTTTTATCCACTATGCGCCTCAGCACTTAGTGACACTGCTCTGTAACTTTACGTGGTCTGACTTTGTGGCTGAGTTGCTGTGGTTGCTAAAAGCTTGCACTTTGTAATAATACTACTCAGAGTTGATGGTGAAATATCTAGGAGGGATGAAATTTCACAAACTGACTTTTTACAACAGTGACATCCTATTACGGTACTGCACTGGAATTCAGTGAGCTCTTTAGAATGACCCATTCTTTCACAAATGTTTGTAAAGGCGACTGCATGGCTCGGTGCTGGATTTTATACACCTGTGGCAATGGGACTGAATGAAACACCAGAATTCAATGATTAAGAAGTGTGTCCCAATACTTTTGTCCATATTAGTGTGTATGGCATTGAGGCGGCCACGTGAATGAAGCCTTGGGCTTTATGTAGGACCAACCTTCAGTATAGTTAATTTTTAGGTTCATTTTTTTTTTCTTAAAGATTACTTTACCTAAGACCCTTTCTTACTAACATTTCAGGGAAAGAAAAGTATAAACTTTTGATGCTTTGTATTTGGATCCTCTAGAATTATGGACACCACAAGTGACAGCAAGAGACTCGGAGCAGTGAAACTATCACGTGTAACGTTTCGAGCAACAAATCGAGATAGTGATCCTACAGCTTTGAAAAATGTAAGATTACAGAACAGTATGTGTATCCCCATGTGTTCAGATGGTTGGGAGGTTCACATTGCAGCCACCTCAGGACTGTTGTGAGCAGCTCCTGGCAGCAATGGAGAAACCAGACGGTATAACTGTGCAGCCTCCGCCAGCAGTACAATGAGACAAAGAGGAAAAAAATGGGAGCATATTAGGATATTTTTGTTACATTGATCAGAGTGGATAGCTACTAACAATAGGGGATGAATGTATGATCACTGCAGTCCTACCACTGGGACCCCCACCGATCACAAGGGTCCTGTTTCCCTTGTTTGAATGGAGCTGCGGTCACACGTGCACACTACCACTCCATTTAATGTCTATGGGACTGATGGAGATAGCAAAGCACTTCATCAGTCCCATAGACACTAAATGGAGCGGGAGTGGGGGGTGACTGCCGCTTCATTCAAATGAGGGACACAGGACCCTCGTACTTTGCAATGTTTTTCGGCTGTGCAGCAGTCGGACTCCCCAGTGATCATACATTTATCACCCATCCTGTGGATTTTTGTAGGCATATTGCTATATCCACTAATCTGTTCCTATACCTGAGCTTCACTATATGTAGTAAAGCAGTGGTCTGGTATTTGACAACTCCTTAAATATTTTTGCTTAGGTGGTCCTGCTTAAGACCACCCTCTATTATCTAAAGCAAGGTTCGGCTACATGAGGAGTTTTCCCTAACTATAATCTGTTTTCTGAGGTTTGCAGATTGAGCCTATTCTCAGAAGACAAACAATAAGTATTCAGCTTGTCCATCCTCTGTGTAAGGGTATGTTCACACGGCGGGGGTCCGTAACGGCTGAAATTACGGGGATGTTTCAGCCTGAAAACATCCCCGTAATTTCAGCCGTACCGGCACGTGCAGGCGCTTGAACGCCGCGTCAATTACGGCCGTAATTAGCGCTGCTATTCATTGGAGTCAATGAATAGCGGCTCCAATTACGGCCAAAGAAGTGACAGGTCACTTCTTCTACGCGGGCGTCTATTTACGCGCCGTCATTTGACAGCGGCGCGTAAATATACGCCTCGTGTGAACAGACAAACGTCTGCCCATTGCTTTCAATGGGCAGATATTTGTCAGCGTTATTTTCAGACGTAATTCGGGGCAAAAACGCCCGAATTACGTCCGTAAATAGGCCGTGTGAACATACCCTAATAGATGTCAAGTATTAGGTCATTGATACTGTTGATCTTAATTACGTGTTGTCTGTAAGTAATTAGGTTGTTTAGTTTTGCATCATGATTTTGAGGGTGATTTTGCTAGTTTTAGTCGACTACGCTATTGCTTCCGGCAAAACGACGGGTCCGGTGCACAACAGACACAAACGGAAACCACGGGCATCGGATCCGTCACCATTGAAATCAATGGTGATACAAACGGAAACCTCTGGTTTCCGTTCCTGTCAGTTTGTGTCTGTTCAGGGTCCCGTTCTGACGGAAAGCTCAGACGGAACGTCAGAACGGGACCCCAACGCAGATGTGAACAGAGCCTTAGATGTTGAAGAGAAATAATGTGTTTATTATTTTTAATATTTATAAAATGTTGGAATTTATTTTTAAAACTTCCCTGGGGGCACACACTTACTTCCTGTATTGCATGTGTAGACCGTGCAGCAGGCTGTGTGCGCTTTGTGGCAGCTGCAATGAACAGGAGTTAAAGGGGTAATCTGGGTTTTCATTGACAGGCTTTCCTCAGGATAGGCCCACCTGCGCTGATCAGCTGTTTGAAGTGGTTTTGCACGGTTTTCCTGCTTTATTATTAGATTGCTCCCATTCTAAAGGAAGCAGTTAAGAAAAATATGCATTAAGACACTGGAGCAAATCTACTACTACTGCTTTACATTGTGATGCTGGAGAAATGCAGCTAAATGTGAATACTTGGGGCTCCTATAATGAACGATTCATCAGTACTTTGTCCACTTAAGCCTACAGTTGCCCAAAGCTCCAGGGGAACCGCAAATGTGAAACCACCACCAAGTGAAGGATCTTCAAAACCTACAGAAACAAAAAGACCTACACAATCCATCAGCATGTCAGGTCTCCTGGCAGCTCAACGAATGACACTGAGACTTAAGGTAAAATAGTCAGCACTCTACCATACAAGAAAAGGAATATTACATTATGGATAATTCATCTTCTATTGTAAGTTAAAGGGGTTTTCCCATGAGGGCCATTTATGAAATATACACAGGATATGTCATAAATGTCAGGTATGTGCAGGTCCCAGAGGTGGGACTCTCACCTATCTCTACAACGGGGCCCCCTCAACCCCGTTCTAGCTTTTTGTGCTCACGCTGACTCCCGGCCTTACTGATTACATGGTCGGGAGTTACGGAAACAGCATAACTCGCTGAGCTGCACTGTTTCCATAACTCCCATAGAACTGAATGGTAGTTACAGAAACAGCGTAGCTCGCATGCTACGTTCCTTCGGTAACTGCCATTCACTACTATGGGTGTTACGGAAACAGCGTAGCTCAGCGAGTCACGCTGTTCCCGTAACTCTCGACCATGTAATCAGTAAGGCCGGGAGTCAGCGTGAGCACAAAAAGCTAGAACGGGGTTGAGGGGGCCCCGTTGTAGAGATAGATGCGGGTCCCACCTCTGGGACCTGCAAATACATGACATTTATGACATATCCTGTGGATATAATCCAAAAAATTCAATATTTGAAGCAGCACAAATCCCGTTATCAGGAGCGGTGTCACGCTGTAGGATCAGACAAACCCAGTCTGACGTAATATAATCTTCAGAAAAAGCGTGGTGAACAGCAGCTTGTCACGGGTCGAAACGTTGCCATTTTTTTACTGGATGTTTGACTAATAAAATAACTTATTGATTGAAACTTGGGAGACGTGTGCTGCTGTTCACCACGCTTTTTCCGAATATCCTGTTGATATGTCATAAATGTCCCTCATGGGAAAGCCCCCTTAAGGACAGCAGAAGTCATTGAGGAACTCTGCAGATATAAAGGTCAAATGGAGAAAACTAAATGTATTAAGGTGTCAACAGATATGAGACAGATAGATCTGAGATAGATATAAGATAGATAAATAGATGGATATGAGATAGATGGATAGATATTGCCATGACTACCTTGAAGAAAGTACAGGCCTTTAAACCCAGTTACATATAGCTTTCCTTCCATATTTGCGTGAATATCTGCTTTTTATTGTAAATTTGCAACCAGTTCTAAAGCAGGCATTTACAACCTGTCTTTCAGTGCAGAGCTACATTCACAAACCTGCCGGCTTCAGAGCTGAAATCTCTCAACATTCTTTGCTGGCTCAACGTCTGCATAGATTTTGCTCTGGTGATTTGCATTCTGGAAAGACACATCTTTACACCATGGAATGTCCACTAATCGGACGACAAAAAACCTTTGTTGTGCATCCGTGTGTCATCAGGACTCACGGAGCCACAACAATTCACCAGTACTGGTTAACCTGCAAATCCGGACCGTAAAATGACTTGTCCTGAGTTTTTGCGCTCCGGATTTGCGGCCCCCACACGGATCCGTGAAAACCACGGTCATGTGCATGGAGCCATAGAAATTAATGGGTCCGTAATTTATTGGCAAAAATGCAGATAAATTGCGGCCGCAAAAGCACAGTGTGCATGAGGCCTAACTGTCCCACTGCTATGTAGAAGGTTAGATAAGTTACTAGGAGATTCTCTATTCGACAAGTTTGCTATTTCCAATAACAACTAGTAGAATTGTGAATACAGCTCTGGGATATAATACAGGCTGTGACACAGGATAGAAAAGTAATGTAATGTATTCACAATGTGACTCAACTTGATACATAGATTACATCTATAAAATAAACTGTAAAATGCTACTTCAGCGCAGTTCAAGTATTTTTTTTGCTAAGTATATCATGCTGACCCTATTTTAAGGAACGTGTATATAGACGGTCTAATTGCAATAATGCTTGTCAAAAATCTTACAGAATCAAGCAGCACTGAGGAGAAAGGCCAGAGCCCGCACACCAAACCGCAAGCCCATCACCATCATCAATGAACAGGTAAGGCCTTTTACTTAAAGGGTAAATAAATTTTTTTTAAACTTTTGACATGTCAGAAGTTTTGATCGGTGGGGATCCGAGCACTGAGACTCCTACCGATAACCAAAACAAAGCTGCAGAAACGCTCAGATGAGCGCTGTGCTGCTTTGAAAGCCAAGCAAGAAGTGTGGGGACTCGTATACTTTTAATTGAGCCCATACACCACCCCGAGGAAAGCTGATCAAAAATGAAGCGGCACAGCTCTCACCCAAGCGCCTCTGCGGCTTTATTATAATAATCGGTGAGGGTCTCCGTGCTTGGACCCCCACCGATCAAAACTTCTGACATGTCAAAAGTTTTTTAAAAGTTTAGTTACCCTTTAAGTGACCCATTATTGTTATGTAGAGCATCTACAACTGTCATAATAGAGGTCCCAGCACTCCTTTCAATTAATAAGTAGCTGCCGTGATTGGCAATTTCTCAATTCAAATCGGGGCTTAAAGGAACAGTGTCACAAATTTTTTTTTTTTTATATCAGTTTTATGTTAGGGTTTTATTAAAAACGTTTATATTTATTTGTGTGTTTGTGTGTTATTTTTTTCTATTTTTACACTTTTTCTTCCCTATGGGGGCTGCCATTTTTTTTTCCATTTCTGTATGTGTCGATTAACGACATATACAGACATGGAATACGGCAGCTCCAGTCCCATAGGGAATGCGAACGGGGCCCGTTCCATCCACTATGGTGTACGCCGTGTGTGTGGGAACGGCGCATGCGCCGCTCCCACACAGTCCAATTTGAAATGCGCGCCGTCCGGCGCCATTTTCCTGTGGACCGGAAGTCGCGGCCGGACAGTAAGATTACTACTTCCGGTCGCGGCTTCCGGACTTGTGCACATGGAGCAGCGGCAGCAGACGGAGCGAACGGACCGGAGGGAGCGGCGGCGACTGGAGCAGGTAAGTGATTTCTATGTATGTTCGTGTTTCAGTGTGTGTTTACTAGTGTATGTAAACCTTCTACACTGTGTGTTAGCTCAAAAAATGGCGACACACAGTGTAGGAGGTTTGACCGTTCAATCCCCTCGTTTCTCCCGGCACTAGCCAGGATAAAGAAGGGGGGGGGATTCTGAGAGCTCACTAGAGCGAGGGATTTTTTCCCAATTTTGCAGCATAAAGCAATGTGGTTGCTTTACCACATGCAATGCTGCAATTTTGGGAATTGCTCCATCTAGTGACCAGTGCTGGGAAATATTATAAATTGAATCCAATTTATAATATTTCCTGACTCGTGAAAAAAAATAAAAAAAATGAGAACAATGTTTAATCACCTACACACTAATTGTTTAACTAAAAAAAAAATACATGTTTTGCTGGCAACACATTCCCTTTAATAGGATAATATAAGGGCTTTATGGGATAACATTAAAAAGACAATACACTGCAATATATAAGTTCTGTAGTGTACCATGCAAGCAATCAAACATTCAATCACATGCTCAAGCCACCTAGAACTATAAAAATGTAAAAATAAGTTAAATAGAGTTTAAAAGAGTATATACAATATATATATATAAAAAAATAAAAAACACCCACACATTAAAAGTAAAAAAATACCTTTTACCATTTTTTTTTCAAAAGAATGTAAATAATAAAAAATATACATAACTGGTATTGCCGCGTCAATAACAATCCGAACTACTAAAATATAATGTTATTTATCCCGCACGGTGAACACCGTGAAAACAACAAATAAAATGCCAGAATTGCTATTTTTTTTGTCACCTCGACAACCCAAATTTTTTTTTGTAAAAACTTATAAAAATGTACCCCAAAATGGTACCAATAAAAACTATAGCTTGCACCGCAAGAATAAGCCGCATACTACCTTATACTATAAATGGAAGTAACACACCACCCACTGAGATTCAGAGGCACACGACAGGGTTGCCCATTATCACCCCTTTTATTCAACCTCTCCATAGACCCCTTTCCTGGACACTTTGGGGGGATACAAGTTGAGGGGATAGACGTTGGTCCCGCTGAACTGAAGCTCTCAGCTTTTGCAGATGATATACTGTTATATATCACCAATCCAAGAACCTCCCTTGACATGTTACTATTTGATATGATCAAATTTGGCTCCATATTGGGTTTTAAAATTAACACAACTAAGTCAGAAGCACTACTTCTAAAAGGCCCTGCAAATCCATCTTGGGCCCCTGGATATGACTTTCACTGGAACACCACTTCTATTACCTACTTAGGTATCCAAATTACTAGATCCCCCAGTCTCCTATACAAGCAGAATATAGGAACTTTCATCTCCTATCTGGGGTCCCAACTTACCACATGGCGAGGCTTCACACTCTCCTTTCTAGGAAGGGCAAATCTCCTGAAAATGGTAATATTTCCCTAAGCTATTATATATTTTTCCATCTCTCCCAGTTTTTCTAAAACCACGGGACATTAAGGTCATCAATGGGTTGTTTCGCTGTTTCATTTGGAACCACAAACGACCACGAATTGGATTACACATTCTGCAACACAAAACAAATGGGGGTATAAACTTCCCGTACATACAGCGTTACAACATAGCCGCCCAAATACGCATTGTGGGAGACTGGTTTCAGAAAACCTCTGTATACACGGATAGCATATTAGAGGGTTAATATTTCCCTCATATATCGTTGACTAACCTTCTACATACCCCATACTCAGAACTTCCTGAGGATGTTACAAAAAAACCTTTATTGTTCACAACATGGAAATCTTGGACCAAGAGAAGACAGTTACGGTCACTTAATTTGAGAAACTCCCTATCCCTGCAATTCCTGAAAAATCCTACTTTTCAGCATGGTCAGCCGCCCCCAATATTCAAACTCTGGCACTCTGGAGGCCTAAGTAGCGTTGGGAAACTAGTGGATAAGTCCAGGAGACCTTTAACGAATTAAGATTGGAACACGATGTAGTGGGTTCACACCCGTTTTACTATTTACAAGCCCACAGCTAAATCACTAAGATACTACATCACATGACGGATAGGGATTGGGATGATCCCTTTTTGGCACTGAAACCAGCCAGACAACATTCCCCTAAACTAATAACGACATACTACCAACTACTTTGCCATAAATGTGATTACTCTAAATCTAAAGCGGGAATGATCTGTTGGACCACTCTACTAACTGACATTACGGTGGACGATATTTTAGTTGCATTACAAACGGCAAATAAATACCTACCATCAGCGATGTATTGGGAAATGGCATATAAAATAACTCATAGAGCTTACATCTCTCCACATAGAGGTTTTATGATAGGCAACACCACAGATCATTCTTGTCCCAAATGCTCCTCGCCCAAGGCAGATTTACTCCACTGTTTCTGGTTGTGTCCCCAAGTAAGAATATTCTGGAAACAAATACAATCTTTTCTCACCAATAACCTGCTACACTCTTGTCCAAATGCAGATGTGTGGAGCTTATTTGGTATGGTCCCACCTGAACATAACATAATCCTACATGAGAAAAAGCTCTATTTATTTCAGCAGCAGCATGTAAAACTATACTCCACTGCTGGATCTCACCCTCCCCGCCTACTATTAGACTCTTCCTTGGAAAGTTATCCTACCTCTATCGTATGGACTGGAAAGAAGCCTCCTTGTCCAATAACAGAAAGTAAAACACTTCTTCAAAATCTGGAACAAATTTATAACCCTTCTCCCCGATAGGATCAAGCTTAAATTAAAATCTTGCTTTGGCCCTACTACTTGGTATTTGGAGCAGACTCTCTTGCGTTCCCCACCGATTAGGATAAGATGGAATCAATATACTTGGGGTGATGACCCAACACTTTGGACCAGGAATGGGCTCGGATGTCCCATCAATGTCCCCCCCTTCCCCCTGTATTGATAATATGCTGATCTATATTGTCCATGGCAAGTTGTGTTCCATCAGATTAGATTTTGGATTGACTGTCATTAGTAGAATGTACAAAATAACTCTGAACATGTTATTATGGAAATGGACATTCTGAAATATATTACTGTGTTTGTCTCTCCCCCCCCCCCCCCTTACCCATTTTCCCTCTGTATCCCTTCTTGAAAAAGTTTAAAATGTATCAACAAATAATTAAAATAGTTATGGGTCTCAGAATATGGCAACCAAATACATTTTAAAGGCTATGTAAACGATTATATATATATATATATATATATATATATATATATATATATATATATATATATATATAAAACAACGTATCAGAGGTTTTTAGACAACTTTTTAATTGTTTTCTTATAAAAAAATAATTTTTGAGATATAGCTTCTATGTTTCCTAAAACCCAAATCGATTCAGCGGTACACAGGGCTTTCGTGACAGCGGGATTCCAGCTGTAATCGATCACATCTTAGTTCATAGCTCAGAAGTGATCAATAACAGGTGGATCCCTGTCACAGAAGCCGTCAGTGTCACTGACCTGACGGATTCAGGTTTAGCGCAAGATACAGCTTCTATGTATCCAGGATCCGTAGACGCCGTATCTCAAAAAGTTTATATATATTTTTTTTTAAACAATTAAAAAGTTGTCTAAAAGCCTAATACAGTTTTTATAAAAAAAAGTGCTCAAAGGTTTACATAGCCTTTAACAAACTATTTTTACTTTGTAAAAGTAGTAAAACATAACAGAAAAACCTATATAAATTTGGTATCACCGTAATGGTACTGACCCACAGAACAAAGTTGACATGTCATTTTTACCGCGTGATAAATGCCATAAAAACAAAACCAATGGCGGAATTGCAGTATATTTTCTATCCACCTCACAAAAAAAAGTTACATGTTTTTCAGTACATTATATTGCACATTAAATGATTCCATTAAAAGATACAACTTGTCCTGAAAAAAAAAAAAAAGCTCTCCTACAGCTATGTCGAAGGAAAAATAAAAAACGTATGACTCTTGGAAGGCGAGGATGAAAAAACTAAAATGAAAAAACTAAAACTGTCTGCGGCATTAAGGGGTTAAGTATGTACACAGACGCAGGTCAATGATTTACAATGATCATACAATAAACGGCAGCGTGCCATCTTATCTGTCGAGTTCACAGCGCAACCACGGACGGTGATGTAGCTCTTTTCTTGCTTCTTCCACAGAATACTTGAATCTTTATTTGTACGTTGCAGCACGATGACAAACAATGGTCAACCACATTCCATAAGGAGTGCGGGAGTGCCCAGTGTTTGTCGTGTATACAAATGAGTTAAATCGCATTGGTAAAGTGTGTTTGCACGAAAAGTCCACATTACATAGAACAATTGTGTACACAGTAGCGGCCTCTTCCTTATACAATGCACGCTCAAAAACATAAAAGGCTGCCTATTACGAAGGAAGTGGTTTCAAAACTGCAATGTAACATTTCTACATATCTGAAATATATGATCACTAAGTAACATCACAATGTTATCTTCAAAAGGCCCTACACCACCATACAGATCCAATGTATGACGTCCGTCACTTTAGGGTATGTGCACACACAAAATTAAAAACGTCTGAATATACGGAGCTGTTTTCAAGGGAAAACAGCTCCTGATTTTCAGCCGTTTTTTAAGCCACTCTCGATTTTCACAGCGTTTTTTACGGCCATTTTTGGAGCTTATTTTCTAGTCAATGAAAAACGGCTCCAAAAACTTCCCAAGAAGTGACATGCACTTCTTTTTCGCAGGCGTCTTTTTACGTGCCGTTTTTGGAAAACGAGTGCTAAAAAAACGCCCCGTCGGAACAGAACGCTGTATTTCCCATTGTAATCAATGGGCAGATGTTTGGAGGCGTTCTGCTTTAGTTTTTTCAGGTGTTTTTTGAGGCGTAAATGACCCGAAATACGCCTGAAGACACTCCATGTGAACATACCCTTAAAGTCGTCATGACTACTAGCCTAGCATCTGGGTGGTCCTGGTTTGAGATGCAGAGCCAATCTCATTTCTCTGTCTGCTACCTATCAGGGCCAAGAGTGTAGTATTTGAATCTGTTCAGTTTTCTCATTGTTGCTTGTGATTCTCTTGTGTATGCATGTTCTGATCAAGCTCATGGTTACACCCTGTATCACCTTGACTGTTTGGATTCTTTGAACTCGACTTCAGCTTGTCTTTGAATTTACACTCCGCTCACTGATTTGAACTTTAAGTATCTCCTGGTTTTGTACTCCCGTGTAAGCCCATGCTTGCTGATTAACGCTCTCGCTTGTCTGGTTATCCGTTCTGTCTGGAGTTGCACCTCCTGTCCAACACTGTATTCTGTAAAAGCAACCTGGGTTCTATGCAGCCAAATCCAACCTTCCTTGCAGTGGGCTCTGGTGAAGACCATAGAGTAACCTTAGAATCTGCTGACCAGAGTGGTGACGGACTTGAGGTAGCAGATTTACCTGCACGCTTGATCCAGACAGTCTCCAGCGGTCTTTGGGGAATTGCTTGTATAGCAATTCCATAAACTTGCACTCTGAGGAATTGCTCAAGTAGTGATTTGTTGACAATAATGTTATACTCCTGTTTGTATTTAAGGGGTCTTGTGGGGAGCAAAAATTATTAGTAGTGTAGTCACTGCAGTATCTGATACACTCGCTAATATACATTCCGATCCCCCGTTGCGCTGATTCTGAGATTTTCATAAGATTTTTATAGCGCTGCTGGGGGACCTGAAGTCTAGTTGTAAAGCCTTCTCTGATGACGATACGACTCTTCATCATTTGACCGGCCCCAGCGAGTACATAGAGTACAACGGGCTTGGTCACTTAACGAAAAGTCGTATTGTCATGAAAGATGGCTGAGCAACTAGACTTCCGGCCCCCGGCAGTGCTAAAAAAATCTATGAAAATGTCAGAATCAGCGCGACTGGGGACCGGAATGTATATTAGCGAGTGTATCAAATACTGCAGTGACTACATTGATAATAATTCCCCCCCCCCCCACATAACCCCTTTAACCAAAAACTGTTCTTTTAATTACAATAAATTGTACTTAAATAATTTCTCTAAGTATTTGTGAATTTTCACCTTTAAACACCATTTTGTTTTTAGGTGTAAAATTCTGTTCTGATTAATTTCAGAATATATCTTTATAGGGGTCAAAGCTCTGATTTACTAAAACAGAGGTAGAAATCCCCTGTATGACACCATAGTAAACAACCACCACTAGGGGGAGCTTAGGATCTTGCTGCATACAGATTTATTATTGAGTTCAATGGGTGAGCTGTAGGCAGAAAACTCCTAAGCTCCCCCTAGTGTCTGCTGCAGACAGAGTGAAATTATAGAATTCTGTCTATGTATGTGTGAAGGGAAATGGGATTTGGAGCTCTGCAACAAAACTGAGCTCTGACCCTAATAAAGATATTTTATGAAGTTGATCAGTAACAAAAAATAAATTGGTGATGAAAGGTGAACATTTACTTTGACTTGGAAGTGAATGATTTGATCTAAGAGAGCTCAGAGTGGGTTAGTACTGGTTATGGTGACTAAGATATTGGAAAACTAGGAGTAGATCTGTGAAGAACATTTTTCATCTGTACGCACAATAATTTCTCCTTTTGTTTCTCTGTTTTCCAATATTTAAAGTTTTGTTTTTTTTCTAAAATAGATGGCCTATGCTTATGATAGGCAACAAAGCTAATGCTGAGCCACTGTCCACCTTTGCAAGCATTTTTTATTACCCTAATACATCTAAAAAAATAAAATAAAATAATTAGACAGCATTGTAATTAGTTTTGATTTTTCTAGTTTTGTGTCTACAGGACCTATGCAGACATATGTGTTTCCATGGTCACAGATTGCTAGCAAACCCTGTGAAGACTGATCCTATTGAATGTGAGTGAGCAAGACGTAGGGGGAAAGATGGTAGGGAGTATGCATGCAGGATCAGATGCCACAAGGTTTCCATAGGCCTTCACATAGGTCTGTATAAGAGCTGTAGACACAAAACGGTAAGACTAAGTTGCAAAGATGGACCTTCCCTTTATACATGTGATCATGAAAACGTACAGAAGAATGGAAGAAATCAAACTAACTTTTTCAATATTATTATGCTGTTTCCAATTAGGTACCTTCTGGTTCTGCAAATCCTTCACAAAGGTTCCCATACTCCCTAGCAAAAGAACTCATGCAAGAATTTTTGACCTCAAAGCTAAGAAATCTGACATATGACCCAAGTACGACTGCCGACCTCACCAAGAACATGTGTGAAGACATTAAGAAAATGGTCCGCAGAGTTACGCCACCTCGATACAAACTCATCTGCAACATGGCCATAGGGAGCAAGAACCAGGAGGACATTCTGATGACCAGTCAATGTCTGTGGGACTCGTACTCTGATAATGTCACCTCCTGTAGCTTCCAGAACTCTACCATGTTCTGTGTCGTGTCCGTGTTTGCAGTTTATTTTGAGTGAAGACATAAAAGATTGTGTGAGTCCTTTCCAACATGACCGATATAAAAATAATATCTCAGTATTTTCACAGATTAGAGAAGGCCTCATGCACACGAACCTGCTTTTGCGGCCGCAATTCCCCCAAAAATCCACGTGAGAATTGCGGCCCCATTCATTCCTATGGGGCCATGCACACGACTGTGGTTTCCATGGTCCGTGCATGGCCCAGGAGCCCGGACCGCAGAAAGAACGGGCATGTCTTATTACGGCCGTGTTTTGCAGTCTAGGCTCATAGGAAATAAGGGACGCGGCCATGTGCAGGGCCCGCGATTTGCGGCCGGCTTGCGGGTAACACTGCTGCCGGCCGACCCGAAAATCACGGCCGTGCACATGGCTACGGTCGTGTGCATGAGGCCTTAAAGCAAATGAATCCAGTCCGCACATTAAAAAGAAAAATCACACAAGATCTAAAAAATAATTAAGTCCCTCTCCCGACCTAGTAAAGCTCACAAGCTGTAGATACCAACAGTGATGTTTGTACAGGTTGGGTTGTGGTGCCGTGCTACCAAAAATTGTGGCAATTTTTTAAATGCCATGTGGCATGGAGGAAAGCATGAATGACAAGTCTAGTTGTCATAATTGTACACCATTTTTGCAAAAAAAAGGAATGGTGGACTGCATTGCTAAATATGTCACCTGCTTGTCTGTAGTACTTGCACCTTTTTTTTCTATTGTAGACTGATAAATGAGCCCCTAAACAAACTTCGTAGAACTCCGTCCTTTGTTCTTGGTTGGTAGAATGAAAGGCAGCACATTGGTTTGTGTTTTCTGTGTGTTTTTGTTTTTCTTGTATTACTATTATACCTGGGGACTTCTGATCCATAGATACTGGTAGTGTATTACATATAGAATTAAAGTGGTATTCCCAAAATCATAAATTATCAACTATCCACGGGACAGGTGATAATTTTATGATCGCCGGGGGACCCGAACCCACCGAATGGGGGTCCCAAACCCGCTGATCCACCTCACTACTCGGCCACATTGAGGACATTGAATGGAGCGGCGGTTGCTCCATTCAATGTCTATGTGAATGACAAAAACAGCCAGGTACAAGGCTCAGCTGTTTCCGTCACTCTTATAGACAGTTAATGGAGAGGCAGGCGCACGCTTGACCACCACTCCAATAAAGCTCCTCCTCACTGCGGGGAGTGCAGTGAGGAGGATCTGGGGGGTCGGGACCCCGATTCTTGCGATTGGTGGGGGTCCAAACGATCATAAAATTATCACCTATTGAGAATTTATGATTTTGGGCTATACCCCTTCAAGGCAAGAATAACGTCTCCTGCACATGTCTGTATTACAGATTTTTGTATGAGGTGTATGGGATTGGATCCAATCCTGGGAGATTGGGAAAGCCTTTCCCAAAGCAATATAGGGCTCATCCATGGAGGTGTAATATGTTGATGCGTATGAGCTGCTATCCTCAAAGTAATTCACAGCGCCCACTACAGGCTAGAGCTCTCATATAGCAGTTTCTAGTTATCTGTTACAATAATTGAAGACATGTAATAAGGGTTCAAAACCATCTAAAAAACTGTATGTATTTACATGTGGTTTTGCCATAATTTTTATAGCAGTGCCGTAATGGCGCCACTCGCTGCAGAACCATACCACTGCATGTTAATAAACCCCTAATCCGACTTGTTTAATCATTTTCGAGGATCCCATCATTTTCAGCTGGATCAACCCACAATCAAATGTTAGTATGGCTGCCAGACTTCCATCGGTCTAAGACTACCTTTGGTTTGAGAAGGAGGGGGTCAGATTAGCCATGTTGATTTTGTCTGCCCTCCTCCATATAAATATTCATGTCCATACAGTTCTGCTAAGCATACATATAAATAGTGGAATTGGGGCGATAACTGATGGTCAAACAACTTCACGTCAGAAACAATATTATGTGTAAAGCCAATTTTAGCGTGCAAGTGGTTTGTATTGGGACTGGTGGTTGTCAACAAATTATGAACAAGAAGGCAGTATGCCAACAGAGCAGATCACATTACTACTTGTGTGTCTACAACTGGCATTAAGTTTCTGTTCACTTGGCACTAAAGGCTTCAGGTGTAGCCAGGTTTCATTTACGTGTACCCATTGTTTGTTTTTGGATTTAAATAGATTCAAAATTCTGTGATTTTTAATTTCATAATATATTTTTATGAAGTTCAGAGCTGGGTTTGGGTACTCTACTTTTGGATTAGTACAGCTCCCATTAAAATCAATCATTAATCTGTCTTCGCTAAGCTCCCTCTAGTGTTGGTTGCAGGCGGGTACAATTGGTTTATTATGCTGCAGCCCACATGGCGTTGTCAAGGGAATTGGGGCCGAGCTGTGGCTAAACTGCAGTGCCAGATACAGCCACATGGACAAGAGCAGCGCTGTGTCAGGTACTGCAGTGAGAGTCCCAGCGGTCATACCGAGACTGATCCTACATTGATGAACTATCTTAAGGAAATGCCATCTATGTTATTCCTGGAAAATTTCCTAAATGTTGTTACTTGTTCTGCGCCCGTAAGTATTATGTGGTTAACAGATTACAGAAGCTGAACACTGAAAAGAGAGCATACTACTATAGGTTTTTTTCCAAGCCCCAGAACTCTAGTAAAAAAATTTCCATGAATCATGTATTCAAGCAAGGAGAATAAATCAGGTTATTTCTGCTTTTATATTTCAGAAAATATGTTATGTTTTAAATATTAAAAATTGAATGCAGTGAAAATTCTGGTCATACAGTAAAATTCCTTTAGGCCAACGGACTGATATTGTAATTGTGCATTAATCCATAACATGCCAATTGGTTTGGAATTTTTAGGCAGAAATCCTGGAGCGTAGGTAAGTGAGAGGCAAAAATCCTTCTTGAATTGTTTTTATTATCACTCTGAAAATACAAAAATCTGAATTCAGTCCAGCAGGTTCCAGACTATGGGACTTTTACGGTACCCTCTCATAGATAGTCTTATGCTTCCTTACAAGAATATAATTTTTTTGTATAAAGCCTCTGTAAATAGAGTCTTTTACAGTTTTTTTTTAGTAAAAATCAATGTTATATTACAATATATTCCATGGGAACATTTAATAAAATTACATATTTTTCTGTTTTAGCGCCCCCTTGAGTTATTTATTTAGGCAATTTTACTTAAAAGTGAATGAATTTATGGGGTGCTGAGGTCAATCACAGTAACTGTTGCTCACAGGAACGTTAAGGGTCAAGTTACTTAAGGCATCATGTCTTCAATATTGGCCACAATCATTTCACCCTTTATGTTTGATTCCTAAAAATTGTTAAAAGGAGAAAATTGATGTGTTTTCCTGTTTTAGCTGTTTCAACATGTGTGTTATGTCCTCGATGAACGATACTGAACCACAAATCAGTGTGTAGGGTTTTCTTCTGCACGTTTCCAACACCTTTGCCAGGAAGACAGAGTCTATTCGTCCAAGCTTTGAGTTCTCCTTATAACTCATGGGCAGATTTTCTAAAGATTGTTCCTGTGACAACAAACAGGTTAAATTAGAAACCTAGTGGCATTTATTCTGGAAACATTAAAGGGGTTTTCCCATCAGAGACATTTATGACATATCCACAGGATATGCCATAAATGTCAGATAGATATGGGTCCCACAGGTGGCACCTATGTCTAGAACATGGCCCCTAAACCCCATTCTACTGCTCTGTGTTGTGGCTGAATCGTGTGATTTCCGACCATGAATTACAGAAACAGCGTAACTCGCTGAGCTAAGCTGTTTCCGTAACTCCCATAATAGTGAACGGCAGTTATGGAAGCAGCGCAGCATGCAAGCTACGCTGTTTGCGTAACTACCATTCAGTTCTATGGGACTTACGGAAACAGCATAGCTCAGTGAGCTACGCTGTTTCTGTAATTCATGGTCGGAAATCACACGATTCAGCCACAACGCAGAGAGGTAGAACATGGTTTAAGGGCCCCCGTTTTAGAGATAGGTGCGGGTCCCTGAGGTGGGACCCGTATCTATCCGTATCTATCCTGTGGATATGTCATAAATGTCTCTGATGAGAAAACCCCTTTAAGGTCCAGTTCACATGGCAGAATTTTAATGCTGATTCCAACGTGTGTTCCGCATTGGAATCAGCGTAAAAAACTATTGTAAAAAGTCTCCTATTATCTTTAATGGAAAACCGCCCCGTAGTACATACGGGGTGGAATTGCAATCCACCTTAAAAAAAAAAAGTAACACGTCACTTTTTAAGGCAGTTACTTTGCTATATTACGGCGCAAAAATAGGCACACGCGAATTATCCCCATTGAATGTGACTAAACTGCGCTAGATGGTATTACTGCAAAACCACGGCAGAAATCCAAGCGTCAGCCTCGGATTTCTGCCAATTCCATGTCAGATTTTTCCTCATGAAAAATCTTTTGTGTGAACATAGCCTTAAGAAACCTGTATATAATTTTTATTTATATATTTCGCCTAAATCCCTGATATTGAGCATTTTGTTTGCTTCAGATCGGACGCCATCTTGTTTTTTAGATCTGCTGAGATGAAGTTTAAGGTTCCAATCCCATGGAGCCTCAGTACAGCATCATATGAGCACCAAGTCTGCCTGCTGGCTCTGTCAGGGGAGTACAGTGTGATTATAAGTCCCTCAATAAGCTGTTAAAAAGTTTGTGCCCCCATGGAGAGGCCGTGTGGAAGAGTCCATATGTGGGAGAGACTGAAGAGGCAGGCAGCTTGTAATGACATCATACAGGAAGTGACTGTATATGTGACACCGGTTTATTCCCATAGACCCATGGAGAGAAAGTCATGACACCTAAGCCAGACTCAAGTTGTTAATATGCAACGGTCCTGGTGTCATGGATCTGATAACTAGTGATAAAAAAGAACAGGTATCATCCTGACACATGCAATGCCTTATTTGAGCACAATGCAAATTGTGGAGGTTCCCTTTAATTTTGTATGCAGTGGTACATATGGATAAATAACAGCAATATAAGCATTTAACCAAAAGGAGGAGATCTTGTTATTATTGTCTTATTTGGTAATGTTACAATACGTTTTGTATCACACATTTTGTTAATATTGTAAACAATCCATCTCTAGACCTGAAGTTGCACTATGCTATTGGTATATTTCTGCAAGAAGCAAGGAAGGAACACATTACTACAGGACCAGACTACACACAGGGATGTATGTAGTCTGTAACCATGGAGACACATAGCTCTGCATAGGATATTTGTAAGGTTGCTACAGTTTTTATTTTATTTGTAAAAGTCCACATAGCCATTAATTCTCTCTTCCTTCCCTGAAGACTTTGCAATGTAAAATTGTGTTACGAGCCACTTGGCCATTTGTATAAGATCCTGTGCTATTCGGCAGAGAATCTTTTATGCAGATGTTCCGTCAGCTCATGACACAACTGAGTGGTAGTGTTGTACCAGGGGAAGCAAAGAGAGAGAAGGAAAAACCCAGAGCAGGAACCCAGATTAGTATGAGTAGGTCAACCAGGCAAAAATGTAATATTGGATTTTTTGTCTAGAGTTTCTAAAGTCTCTTTCAAATCTATCCCATTTTAATTCATGTGACTATTGCAATACTCTTGTGATCTACCATGAAACATGTTTTCTATACTTCAGGCTAAAAAGAATTCTTCATTGCAACACATTCGCAAAAATATGAGTAAGTGGCGGCATACGTAGCAGAAACATGTTTCATACATCATATGGTGAGGGTGACTTTACACAAGCTCAGCACTTACAGACCAGACTGGATCCTTCAACCAAGATAATGGTAGACATTTTTTGGAGTGGTTGAAATGTTACCTTATACTCCATACTCACTTGGCTCAGGACATAGAATATTCTGACATTCCAGTATCTTGATTGCTCCTTCAAAAAGTTCTTCATATAAACATTTTGGAAATTGCGAGCACAGACCACCAGTGTTATGAAGGTCTCATCCTCTTCATTGTCTGTCACATGGGTCAAGATTGGCAGCATTGGGGCTATACCTGTTCCCGAACACAGCAGAAGTAGCTCCCCATGCTAAGTGAAGCAGAGACAAGCACTTTAAGACCAGATTTAGAGCACATATCAATATAAAGGGGTTCTATGAGATTAGAAAAACATGGCTGCTTTCTCCTAGAAACAGTGCCACTATTGTCGATGGGCTGTGTCTGGTATTGCAATACCAGACACAGTGCAAGGACAACAGTGGCACTGTTTCTGGAAGAAAGCAGCCACATTTTTCTAATCTCATAAAAACTTTATAAGGGCATTACATAATACGGTTGTTTCGTCCATGGCCACGGACCGTCGGGATTACTCACCTCACCCCCCCCCCCCCCGACGGCCGCAGCCATGGATCTGTGAGCGCTGGGTCGCATACCCTACTCAAAAGACGCCAGCGCTCACTTCCGCTTCGTTCTGCAGTGTCCTGTAGAGTGCGCTTGCACACTCGTGCCCGGTCTTAAAGGGCCAGCGTGCGCACATGTAGAAAATCTGTAATTAGCCCATACTCACCCTGGACTATAAGGGCCCCGTCCCTTCATTGCCTGAGCACTGTTGTGTTTACCCGTGTTAGTCTTTGCAAATAGTCCCTTAGTGTTTTCCAGTTATGGAAGTAATGTAATAGCTTTATAGTCGGGGTCGTTACGGACGCGGCGATACCAAATATGTGTAACTTTTTTACTTTATTTTGGTTTTTTAATACTAAAGCAGTTTGTAAGTGGAGAAAGTGGGTTTTTCTTTTATTAACTTTACTAAACTTTTTTTTTTTACTAGTCCCACTAGGGGACTTTAATATGTGATTCTCCGATCGCTATTATAATACACTGCAATACTTTTGTATTGCAGTGTATTACTGCCTGTCCGTTTAACACGGACAGGCATCTGCTAGGTCATGCCTGCGGCATGATCTAGCAGGCATTCGCTACAGGCAGACCTGGGGGCCTTTATTAGGCCCCCGGCTGCCATCGCAGACACTCGGCGATCTTATCGCCGGGTGTCAGTGGGATGAGAGGGAGCTCCCTCCCTCTCTCCAAAACCACTCAGATTCGGTGCACGCTATTGCGCACCGCATCTGAAGGGTTAAACGGGTGAGATCGATACTAATATCGATCTCACCCGGCAGAGCAGGGACGCCCCCAGCCCTCAGCTACGTCTGGCAGCTGAGAGCAGGGAGATTTGACGGCTCCCTGCTCCGTTTACTTTATTCTGATGCAGTGCCGTGAAAAGCCTTAATCATCAGAATAAAGCCCGTTAGTGGCCGCCGTGAAAAGGCGTATTGGCGGTCACTAACGGGTTGATAAAAAAAAAATCATAAATCAATAGTACAAAGCTAGATAAGAAACGTTGTAATGTGTCCTTTTTACATAAAAATGCTTCTTTCTCCACTTATCATTTGCCTCTTCCCCCTCCCCTGCCTCATGCACTGATTATTCACTGGTAAAATCTGTCTTTAGTGAGGCAGAGATGAAGACCGATTGTCATTTTCACTGAGAGAGCAGGGTACAGTTGCTGCCCACAGATGTCTATGGAGAGGGAAGGTGGAGGAGGGAGCTGCAAAGAGAAACAGAGGCAGAGAGACACATAATACACTGCTGATGCTTCTACTAAATGTTCTACTATCTAACCCCAGTCCTGGATTCACAACAACACTACTCATTACTTCTCTATAATGTCTTCCATGCTGTTGCTGCTTCTGTGTATGTGTGTGAGAGAGATAGGGGAGTAGGATCTCTTCTATCTGTATTCAGCGGCTAGTCCCTGCTCCCTCTGGAGCTGAGGTCAGGGAATACTCAGATAGAGCCTGCAGATAGAAAAACTCGTCCTCAAGGTTACAGACTACAAAAAAAAAACCTCTGTTTGTCTGTTAATCCCTTTCTTCCGCTGCTTCTACTACCTGTAAGGTAGCTAGAAAAAGGAGCGGCCTTCACCCATGGAGATACATAGGTCTGAATTTGTATACACAAAATAAAGACTATTTGGAAAGTTGCTTTATCTTGTTAGATGCATTGGAGCAATGAAAGTGTGCGTATCCGTTAACACTGACCTTATTTGGTTTGTATAGGAAACCTCCAAATGGTCCCCTCCATGCTATACGGTCTCCTTGTCTCCAGCATTTTATATACTGCGACATCAAGCCGTGCTCATAAACCTGCAACAAGAAGCCCTTTTAGAAGAGTAGAGGTGGCAGTGGAGAACTCAATGCAGATTGTTGGACCGAGAAAAGGAACAAAAGATACATGGGACAGAGACGAAAAAAATCACATGCATTTCATGATCGATACATTGCTGGAGGTGGACATGGCAACCTGGAGCTTCAGTCCAACTTTAGCTATAGGTCCCATAGTTACTTGTTACACCCCTTGACAGAATTAATTGAATCACACGTAAAATTGAAGCGCATAACCCAACCCTAGATAGGTGTATTATATAAATGATATTCTGTTTTACTAAAAGGCAATTATTTCCACTACAGAAGTTGATGATGGCATAAGAAGGGACATAAAACAAAAGTCTTTATATGCTCTTCAGATAAATGGTCATCTATTATTCCCTGTTATCGTTCATTTCAGGCTGGGGTTACGCTTACTGTAGTGTTATTCAGTGGGATTATTGCCTACACCCCATTAGCACTATTTAAAGGCTATGTACACCTTTTAAAAAAAAAAATTAAGTATATATATATATGCGTGTGTACCAGTGTGTTTGGTGCAACTTTCTAATCACTTTTTATTAAAAATTATTTTTACTTTTTGAGATACAGCTCCTTTTATTCTGTATACAGAGCAGCTGTATCTTGCGCTAAAACCTGTATCCGCCAGGTCAGCGGCACTGACCGGTTCAGTGACAGTGCGTCCTGCGCGTCTCTAACAGGTGGATCCTGCGTGAAAAAACCTCCAAATTCAGACGTACAGGGAGATACAGTATGAGCCAATTACAGGTGGTGTATTAC